>NC_045485.1:16072455-17272455 GCF_009650955.1 Corvus moneduloides
AGGGTTAGGGTTAGGGTTATGCCTAGGCTTAGGGTTCAGAAAACCACAAAGCCAGGAGCTCCAGGGATACTCACCATGCAAAAGGCAGGCCAAGTTGAGCCTAGCACATCCAAATCCTTGCTCCCTCTTCGTCATTCTGCTCGGAACTCACCACAGACCAATGCCCGATTTCTGGCTCAGTCTAGGCTTAGGGTAGGGTTAGGGTTAGGGTTAGGGTTATGCCTAGGCTTAGGGTTCAGAAAACCACAAAGCCAGGAGCTCCAGGGATACTCACCATGCAAAACGCAGGCCAAGTTGAGCCTAGCACATCCAAATCCTTGCTCCCTCTTCGTCATTCTGCTCGGAACTCACCACAGACCAATGCCCGATTTCTGGCTCAGTCTAGGCTTAGGGTTAGGGTTAGGGTTATGCCTAGGCTTAGGGTTCAGAAAACCACAAAGCCAGGAGCTCCAGGGATACTCACCATGCAAAAGGCAGGCCAAGTTGAGCCTAGCACATCCAAATCCTTGCTCCCTCTTCGTCATTCTGCTCGGAACTCACCACAGACCAATGCCCGATTTCTGGCTCAGTCTAGGCTTAGGGTAAGGGTTAGGGTTAGGGTTAGGGTTATGCCTAGGCTTAGGGTTCAGAAAACCACAAAGCCAGGAGCTCCAGGGATACTCACCATGCAAAACGCAGGCCAAGTTGAGCCTAGCACATCCAAATCCTTGCTCCCTCTTCGTCATTCTGCTCAGAACTCACCACAGACCAATGCCCGATTTCTGGCTCAGTCTAGGCTTAGGGTTAGGGTTAGGGTTAGGTAGGGTTATGCCTAGGCTTAGGGTTCAGAAAACCACAAAGCCAGGAGCTCCAGGGATACTCACCATGCAAAAGGCAGGCCAAGTTGAGCCTAGCACATCCAAATCCTTGCTCCCTCTTCGTCATTCTGCTCGGAACTCACCACAGACCAATGCCCGATTTCTGGCTCAGTCTAGGCTTAGGGTTAGGGTTAGGGTTAGGGTTAGGGTTAGGGTTATGCCTCGGCTTAGGGTTCAGAAAACCACAAAGCCAGGAGCTCCAGGGATACTCACCATGCAAAACGCAGGCCAAGTTGAGCGTAGCACATCCAAATCCTTGCTCCCTCTTCGTCATTCTGCTCGGAACTCACCACAGACCAATGCCCGATTTCTGGCTCAGTCTAGGCTTAGGGTTAGGGTTAGGGTTAGGGTTAGGGTTATGCCTAGGCTTAGGGTTCAGAAAACCACAAAGCCAGGAGCTCCAGGGATACTCACCATGCAAAACGCAGGCCAAGTTGAGCCTAGCACATCCAAATCCTTGCTCCCTCTTCGTCATTCTGCTCAGAACTCACCACAGACCAATGCCCGATTTCTGGCTCAGTCTAGGCTTAGGGTTAGGGTTAGGGTTAGGGTTAGGGTTATGCCTAGGCTTAGGGTTCAGAAAACCACAAAGCCAGGAGCTCCAGGGATACTCACCATGCAAAACGCAGGCCAAGTTGAGCCTAGCACATCCAAATCCTTGCTCCCTCTTCGTCATTCTGCTCGGAACTCACCACAGACCAATGCCCGATTTCTGGCTCAGTCTAGGCTTAGGGTTAGGGTTAGGGTTAGGGTTAGGGTTATGCCTAGGCTTAGGGTTCAGAAAACCACAAAGCCAGGAGCTCCAGGGATACTCACCATGCAAAACGCAGGCCAAGTTGAGCCTAGCACATCCAAATCCTTGCTCCCTCTTCGTCATTCTGCTCGGAACTCACCACAGACCAATGCCCGATTTCTGGCTCAGTCTAGGCTTAGGGTTAGGGTTAGGGTTAGGGTTATGCCTAGGCTTAGGGTTCAGAAAACCACAAAGCCAGGAGCTCCAGGGATACTCACCATGCAAAACGCAGGCCAAGTTGAGCCTAGCACATCCAAATCCTTGCTCCCTCTTCGTCATTCTGCTCAGAACTCACCACAGACCAATGCCCGATTTCTGGCTCAGTCTAGGCTTAGGGTAGGGTTAGGGTTAGGGTTAGGGTTATGCCTCGGCTTAGGGTTCAGAAAACCACAAAGCCAGGAGCTCCAGGGATACTCACCATGCAAAACGCAGGCCAAGTTGAGCCTAGCACATCCAAATCCTTGCTCCCTCTTCGTCATTCTGCTCGGAACTCACCACAGACCAATGCCCGATTTCTGGCTCAGTCTAGGCTTAGGGTTAGGGTTAGGTTAGGGTTAGGGTTAGGGTTATGCCTAGGCTTAGGGTTCAGAAAACCACAAAGCCAGGAGCTCCAGGGATACTCACCATGCAAAACGCAGGCCAAGTTGAGCCTAGCACATCCAAATCCTTGCTCCCTCTTCGTCATTCTGCTCGGAACTCACCACAGACCAATGCCCGATTTCTGGCTCAGTCTAGGCTTAGGGTTAGGGTTAGGGTTAGGGTTAGGGTTATGCCTCGGCTTAGGGTTCAGAAAACCACAAAGCCAGGAGCTCCAGGGATACTCACCATGCAAAACGCAGGCCAAGTTGAGCCTAGCACATCCAAATCCTTGCTCCCTCTTCGTCATTCTGCTCGGAACTCACCACAGACCAATGCCCGATTTCTGGCTCAGTCTAGGCTTAGGGTTAGGGTTAGGGTTAGGGTTAGGGTTATGCCTCGGCTTAGGGTTCAGAAAACCACAAAGCCAGGAGCTCCAGGGATACTCACCATGCAAAAGGCAGGCCAAGTTGAGCCTAGCACATCCAAATCCTTGCTCCCTCTTCGTCATTCTGCTCAGAACTCACCACAGACCAATGCCCGATTTCTGGCTCAGTCTAGGCTTAGGGTTAGGGTTAGGGTTAGGGTTATGCCTAGGCTTAGGGTTCAGAAAACCACAAAGCCAGGAGCTCCAGGGATACTCACCATGCAAAACGCAGGCCAAGTTGAGCCTAGCACATCCAAATCCTTGCTCCCTCTTCGTCATTCTGCCTCGGAACTCACCACAGACCAATGCCCGATTTCTGGCTCAGTCTAGGCTTAGGGTTAGGGTTAGGGTTAGGGTTAGGGTTAGGGTTATGCCTCGGCTTAGGGTTCAGAAAACCACAAAGCCAGGAGCTCCAGGGATACTCACCATGCAAAAGGCAGGCCAAGTTGAGCCTAGCACATCCAAATCCTTGCTCCCTCTTCGTCATTCTGCTCGGAACTCACCACAGACCAATGCCCGATTTCTGGCTCAGTCTAGGCTTAGGGTTGGGGTTAGGGTTAGGGTTACTCCCAGGCTTTGGGTTCAGAAAACCACAAAGCCAGGAGCTCCAGGGATACTCACCATGCAAAACGCAGGCCAAGTTGAGCCTAGCACATCCAAATCCTTGCTCCCTCTTCGTCATTCTGCTCAGAACTCACCACAGACCAATGCCCGATTTCTGGCTCAGTCTAGGCTTAGGGTTAGGGTTAGGGTTAGGGTTAGGGTTATGCCTAGGCTTAGGGTTCAGAAAACCACAAAGCCAGGAGCTCCAGGGATACTCACCATGCAAAACGCAGGCCAAGTTGAGCCTAGCACATCCAAGTCCTTGCTCCCTCTTCGTCATTCTGCTCGGAACTCACCACAGACCAATGCCCGATTTCTGGCTCAGTCTAGGCTTAGGGTTAGGGTTAGGGTTAGGGTTAGGGTTATGCCTAGGCTTAGGGTTCAGAAAACCACAAAGCCAGGAGCTCCAGGGATACTCACCATGCAAAAGGCAGGCCAAGTTGAGCCTAGCACATCCAAATCCTTGCTCCCTCTTCGTCATTCTGCTCGGAACTCACCACAGACCAATGCCCGATTTCTGGCTCAGTCTAGGCTTAGGGTTAGGGTTAGGGTTATGCCTAGGCTTAGGGTTCAGAAAACCACAAAGCCAGGAGCTCCAGGGATACTCACCATGCAAAACGCAGGCCAAGTTGAGCCTAGCACATCCAAATCCTTGCTCCCTCTTCGTCATTCTGCTCGGAACTCACCACAGACCAATGCCCGATTTCTGGCTCAGTCTAGGCTTAGGGTTAGGGTTAGGGTTAGGGTTAGGGTTATGCCTAGGCTTAGGGTTCAGAAAACCACAAAGCCAGGAGCTCCAGGGATACTCACCATGCAAAACGCAGGCCAAGTTGAGCCTAGCACATCCAAATCCTTGCTCCCTCTTCGTCATTCTGCTCGGAACTCACCACAGACCAATGCCCGATTTCTGGCTCAGTCTAGGCTTAGGGTTAGGGTTAGGGTTAGGGTTAGGGTTATGCCTCGGCTTAGGGTTCAGAAAACCACAAAGCCAGGAGCTCCAGGGATACTCACCATGCAAAACGCAGGCCAAGTTGAGCCTAGCACATCCAAATCCTTGCTCCCTCTTCGTCATTCTGCTCAGAACTCACCACAGACCAATGCCCGATTTCTGGCTCAGTCTAGGCTTAGGGTTAGGGTTAGGGTTATGCCTAGGCTTAGGGTTCAGAAAACCACAAAGCCAGGAGCTCCAGGGATACTCACCATGCAAAACGCAGGCCAAGTTGAGCCTAGCACATCCAAATCCTTGCTCCCTCTTCGTCATTCTGCTCGGAACTCACCACAGACCAATGCCCGATTTCTGGCTCAGTCTAGGCTTAGGGTTAGGGTTAGGGTTAGGGTTATGCCTAGGCTTAGGGTTCAGAAAACCAAAAAGCCAGGAGCTCCAGGGATACTCACCATGCAAAACGCAGGCCAAGTTGAGCCTAGCACATCCAAATCCTTGCTCCCTCTTCGTCATTCTGCTCAGAACTCACCACAGACCAATGCCCGATTTCTGGCTCAGTCTAGGCTTAGGGTTAGGGTTAGGGTTAGGGTTATGCCTAGGCTTAGGGTTCAGAAAACCACAAAGCCAGGAGCTCCAGGGATACTCACCATGCAAAAGGCAGGCCAAGTTGAGCCTAGCACATCCAAATCCTTGCTCCCTCTTCGTCATTCTGCTCAGAACTCACCACAGACCAATGCCCGATTTCTGGCTCAGTCTAGGCTTAGGGTTAGGGTTAGGGTTAGGGTTAGGGTTATGCCTCGGCTTAGGGTTCAGAAAACCACAAAGCCAGGAGCTCCAGGGATACTCACCATGCAAAACGCAGGCCAAGTTGAGCCTAGCACATCCAAATCCTTGCTCCCTCTTCGTCATTCTGCTCAGGAACTCACCACAGACCAATGCCCGATTTCTGGCTCAGTCTAGGCTTAGGGTTAGGGTTAGGGTTAGGGTTAGGGTTATGCCTAGGCTTAGGGTTCAGAAAACCAAAAAGCCAGGAGCTCCAGGGATACTCACCATGCAAAACGCAGGCCAAGTTGAGCGTAGCACATCCAAAGTCCTTGCTCCCTCTTCGTCATTCTGCTCGGAACTCACCACAGACCAATGCCCGATTTCTGGCTCAGTCTAGGCCTAGGGTTAGGTTAGGGTTAGGGTTAGGGTTAGGGTTATGCCTAGGCTTAGGGTTCAGAAAACCACAAAGCCAGGAGCTCCAGGGATACTCACCATGCAAAACGCAGGCCAAGTTGAGCGTAGCACATGCAAGTCCTTGCTCCCTCTTCGTCATTCTGCTCGGAACTCACCACAGACCAATGCCCGATTTCTGGCTCAGTCTAGGGCTTAGGGTTAAGGGTTAGGGTTAGGGTTAGGGTTATGCCTAGGCTTAGGGTTCAGAAAACCACAAAGCCAGGAGCTCCAGGGATACTCACCATGCAAAACGCAGGCCAAGTTGAGCGTAGCACATCCAAATCCTTGCTCCCTCTTCGTCATTCTGCTCAGAACTCACCACAGACCAATGCCCGATTTCTGGCTCAGTCTAGGCTTAGGGTTAGGGTTAGGGTTAGGGTTATGCCTAGGCTTAGGGTTCAGAAAACCACAAAGCCAGGAGCTCCAGGGATACTCACCATGCAAAACGCAGGCCAAGTTGAGCCTAGCACATCCAAATCCTTGCTCCCTCTTCGTCATTCTGCTCGGAACTCACCACAGACCAATGCCCGATTTCTGGCTCAGTCTAGGCTTAGGGTTAGGGTTAGGGTTAGGGTTAGGGTTATGCCTCGGCTTAGGGTTCAGAAAACCACAAAGCCAGGAGCTCCAGGGATACTCACCATGCAAAAGGCAGGCCAAGTTGAGCCTAGCACATCCAAATCCTTGCTCCCTCTTCGTCATTCTGCTCAGAACTCACCACAGACCAATGCCCGATTTCTGGCTCAGTCTAGGCTTAGGGTTAGGGTTAGGGTTAGGGTTAGGGTTATGCCTAGGCTTAGGGTTCAGAAAACCACAAAGCCAGGAGCTCCAGGGATACTCACCATGCAAAACGCAGGCCAAGTTGAGCCTAGCACATCCAAATCCTTGCTCCCTCTTCGTCATTCTGCTCGGAACTCACCACAGACCAATGCCCGATTTCTGGCTCAGTCTAGGCTTAGGGTTAGGGTTAGGGTTAGGGTTATGCCTAGGCTTAGGGTTCAGAAAACCACAAAGCCAGGAGCTCCAGGGATACTCACCATGCAAAAGGCAGGCCAAGTTGAGCCTAGCACATCCAAATCCTTGCTCCCTCTTCGTCATTCTGCTCGGAACTCACCACAGACCAATGCCCGATTTCTGGCTCAGTCTAGGGTTAGGGTAAGGGTTAGGGTTAGGGTTAGGGTTATGCCTAGGCTTAGGGTTCAGAAAACCACAAAGCCAGGAGCTCCAGGGATACTCACCATGCAAAACGCAGGCCAAGTTGAGCCTAGCACATCCAAATCCTTGCTCCCTCTTCGTCATTCTGCTCGGAACTCACCACAGACCAATGCCCGATTTCTGGCTCAGTCTAGGCTTAGGGTTAGGGTTAGGGTTAGGGTTATGCCTAGGCTTAGGGTTCAGAAAACCACAAAGCCAGGAGCTCCAGGGATACTCACCATGCAAAACGCAGGCCAAGTTGAGCCTAGCACATCCAAATCCTTGCTCCCTCTTCGTCATTCTGCTCGGAACTCACCACAGACCAATGCCCGATTTCTGGCTCAGTCTAGGCTTAGGGTTAGGGTTAGGGTTAGGGTTAGGGTTATGCCTAGGCTTAGGGTTCAGAAAACCACAAAGCCAGGAGCTCCAGGGATACTCACCATGCAAAACGCAGGCCAAGTTGAGCCTAGCACATCCAAATCCTTGCTCCCTCTTCGTCATTCTGCTCAGGAACTCACCACAGACCAATGCCCGATTTCTGGCTCAGTCTAGGCTTAGGGTTAGGGTTAGGGTTAGGGTTAGGGTTATGCCTAGGCTTAGGGTTCAGAAAACCACAAAGCCAGGAGCTCCAGGGATACTCACCATGCAAAACGCAGGCCAAGTTGAGCCTAGCACATCCAAATCCTTGCTCCCTCTTCGTCATTCTGCTCGGAACTCACCACAGACCAATGCCCGATTTCTGGCTCAGTCTAGGCTTAGGGTTAGGGTTAGGGTTAGGGTTATGCCTAGGCTTAGGGTTCAGAAAACCACAAAGCCAGGAGCTCCAGGGATACTCACCATGCAAAACGCAGGCCAAGTTGAGCCTAGCACATCCAAATCCTTGCTCCCTCTTCGTCATTCTGCTCAGAACTCACCACAGACCAATGCCCGATTTCTGGCTCAGTCTAGGCTTAGGGTTAGGGTTAGGGTTAGGGTTAGGGTTAGGGTTAGGGTTATGCCTCGGCTTAGGGTTCAGAAAACCACAAAGCCAGGAGCTCCAGGGATACTCACCATGCAAAACGCAGGCCAAGTTGAGCCTAGCACATCCAAATCCTTGCTCCCTCTTCGTCATTCTGCTCAGAACTCACCACAGACCAATGCCCGATTTCTGGCTCAGTCTAGGCTTAGGGTTAGGGTTAGGGTTAGGGTTAGGGTTATGCCTAGGCTTAGGGTTCAGAAAACCAAAAAGCCAGGAGCTCCAGGGATACTCACCATGCAAAACACAGGCCAAGTTGAGCCTAGCACATCCAAATCCTTGCTCCCTCTTCGTCATTCTGCTCGGAACTCACCACAGACCAATGCCCGATTTCTGGCTCAGTCTAGGCTTAGGGTTAGGGTTAGGGTTATGCCTCGGCTTAGGGTTCAGAAAACCACAAAGCCAGGAGCTCCAGGGATACTCACCATGCAAAACGCAGGCCAAGTTGAGCCTAGCACATCCAAATCCTTGCTCCCTCTTCGTCATTCTGCTCGGAACTCACCACAGACCAATGCCCGATTTCTGGCTCAGTCTAGGCTTAGGGTTAGGGTTAGGGTTAGGGTTAGGGTTATGCCTCGGCTTAGGGTTCAGAAAACCACAAAGCCAGGAGCTCCAGGGATACTCACCATGCAAAAGGCAGGCCAAGTTGAGCCTAGCACATCCAAATCCTTGCTCCCTCTTCGTCATTCTGCTCAGAACTCACCACAGACCAATGCCCGATTTCTGGCTCAGTCTAGGCTTAGGGTTAGGGTTAGGGTTAGGGTTAGGGTTATGCCTAGGCTTAGGGTTCAGAAAACCAAAAAGCCAGGAGCTCCAGGGATACTCACCATGCAAAACGCAGGCCAAGTTGAGCCTAGCACATCCAAATCCTTGCTCCCTCTTCGTCATTCTGCTCGGAACTCACCACAGACCAATGCCCGATTTCTGGCTCAGTCTAGGCTTAGGGTTAGGGTTAGGGTTAGGGTTAGGGTTAGGGTTATGCCTCGGCTTAGGGTTCAGAAAACCACAAAGCCAGGAGCTCCAGGGATACTCACCATGCAAAAGGCAGGCCAAGTTGAGCCTAGCACATCCAAATCCTTGCTCCCTCTTCGTCATTCTGCTCGGAACTCACCACAGCCCAATGCCCGATTTCTGGCTCAGTCTGGGCTTAGGGTTAGGGTTAGGGTTAGGGTTAGGGTTATGCCTAGGCTTAGGGTTCAGAAAACCACAAAGCCAGGAGCTCCAGGGATACTCACCATGCAAAACTCAGGCCAAGTTGAGCCTAGCACATCCAAATCCTTGCTCCCTCTTCGTCATTCTGCTCAGAACTCACCACAGCCCAATGCCCGATTTCTGGCTCAGTCTAGGCTTAGGGTTAGGGTTAGGGTTAGGGTTAGGGTTATGCCTAGGCTTAGGGTTCAGAAAACCACAAAGCCAGGAGCTCCAGGGATACTCACCATGCAAAACGCAGGCCAAGTTGAGCCTAGCACATGCAAGTCCTTGCTCCCTCTTCGTCATTCTGCTCGGAACTCACCACAGACCAATGCCCGATTTCTGGCTCAGTCTAGGCTTAGGGTTAGGGTTAGGGTTAGGGTTAGGGTTATGCCTAGGCTTAGGGTTCAGAAAACCACAAAGCCAGGAGCTCCAGGGATACTCACCATGCAAAAGGCAGGCCAAGTTGAGCCTAGCACATCCAAATCCTTGCTCCCTCTTCGTCATTCTGCTCGGAACTCGCCACAGCCCAATGCCCGATTTCTGGCTCAGTCTGGGCTTAGGGTTAGGGTTAGGGTTATGCCTAGGCTTAGGGTTCAGAAAACCACAAAGCCAGGAGCTCCAGGGATACTCACCATGCAAAACGCAGGCCAAGTTGAGCCTAGCACATCCAAATCCTTGCTCCCTCTTCGTCATTCTGCTCGGAACTCACCACAGACCAATGCCCGATTTCTGGCTCAGTCTAGGCTTAGGGTTAGGGTTAGGGTTAGGGTTAGGGTTATGCCTAGGCTTAGGGTTCAGAAAACCACAAAGCCAGGAGCTCCAGGGATACTCACCATGCAAAACGCAGGCCAAGTTGAGCCTAGCACATCCAAATCCTTGCTCCCTCTTCGTCATTCTGCTCAGAACTCACCACAGACCAATGCCCGATTTCTGGCTCAGTCTAGGCTTAGGGTTAGGGTTAGGGTTAGGGTTAGGGTTATGCCTAGGCTTAGGGTTCAGAAAACCACAAAGCCAGGAGCTCCAGGGATACTCACCATGCAAAACGCAGGCCAAGTTGAGCCTAGCACATCCAAAATCCTTGCTCCCTCTTCGTCATTCTGCTCAGAACTCACCACAGACCAATGCCCGATTTCTGGCTCAGTCTAGGCTTAGGGTTAGGGTTAGGGTTAGGGTTATGCCTAGGCTTAGGGTTCAGAAAACCACAAAGCCAGGAGCTCCAGGGATACTCACCATGCAAAACGCAGGCCAAGTTGAGCCTAGCACATCCAAATCCTTGCTCCCTCTTCGTCATTCTGCTCGGAACTCACCACAGACCAATGCCCGATTTCTGGCTCAGTCTAGGCTTAGGGTTAGGGTTAGGGTTAGGGTTATGCCTAGGCTTAGGGTTCAGAAAACCACAAAGCCAGGAGCTCCAGGGATACTCACCATGCAAAACGCAGGCCAAGTTGAGCCTAGCACATCCAAATCCTTGCTCCCTCTTCGTCATTCTGCTCAGAACTCACCACAGACCAATGCCCGATTTCTGGCTCAGTCTAGGCTTAGGGTTAGGGTTAGGGTTATGCCTAGGCTTAGGGTTCAGAAAACCACAAAGCCAGGAGCTCCAGGGATACTCACCATGCAAAAGGCAGGCCAAGTTGAGCGTAGCACATCCAAATCCTTGCTCCCTCTTCGTCATTCTGCTCAGAACTCACCACAGACCAATGCCCGATTTCTGGCTCAGTCTAGGCTTAGGGTTAGGGTTAGGGTTAGGGTTAGGGTTATGCCTCGGCTTAGGGTTCAGAAAACCACAAAGCCAGGAGCTCCAGGGATACTCACCATGCAAAACGCAGGCCAAGTTGAGCCTAGCACATCCAAATCCTTGCTCCCTCTTCGTCATTCTGCTCAGAACTCACCACAGACCAATGCCCGATTTCTGGCTCAGTCTAGGCTTAGGGTTAGGGTTAGGGTTAGGGTTAGGGTTATGCCTAGGCTTAGGGTTCAGAAAACCACAAAGCCAGGAGCTCCAGGGATACTCACCATGCAAAACGCAGGCCAAGTTGAGCGTAGCACATGCAAAGTCCTTGCTCCCTCTTCGTCATTCTGCTCGGAACTCACCACAGACCAATGCCCGATTTCTGGCTCAGTCTAGGCTTAGGGTTAGAGTTAGGGTTAGGGTTAGGGTTAGGGTTATGCCTAGGCTTAGGGTTCAGAAAACCACAAGGCCAGGAGCTCCAGGGATACTCACCATGCAAAACGCAGGCCAAGTTGAGCGTAGCACATGCAAGTCCTTGCTCCCTCTTCGTCATTCTGCTCGGAACTCACCACAGACCAATGCCCGATTTCTGGCTCAGTCTAGGGTTAGGGTTAGGGTTAGGGTTCTGCCTCGGCTTAGGGTTCAGAAAACCAAAAAGCCAGGAGCTCCAGGGATACTCACCATGCAAAACGCAGGCCAAGTTGAGCCTAGCACATCCAAATCCTTGCTCCCTCTTCGTCATTCTGCTCGGAACTCACCACAGACCAATGCCCGATTTCTGGCTCAGTCTAGGGTTAGGGTAAGGGTTAGGGTTAGGGTTAGGGTTAGGGTTATGCCTAGGCTTAGGGTTCAGAAAACCACAAAGCCAGGAGCTCCAGGGATACTCACCATGCAAAAGGCAGGCCAAGTTGAGCCTAGCACATCCAAATCCTTGCTCCCTCTTCGTCATTCTGCTCAGAACTCACCACAGACCAATGCCCGATTTCTGGCTCAGTCTAGGCTTAGGGTTAGGGTTAGGGTTAGGGTTAGGGTTATGCCTCGGCTTAGGGTTCAGAAAACCACAAAGCCAGGAGCTCCAGGGATACTCACCATGCAAAACGCAGGCCAAGTTGAGCCTAGCACATCCAAATCCTTGCTCCCTCTTCGTCATTCTGCTCAGAACTCACCACAGACCAATGCCCGATTTCTGGCTCAGTCTAGGCTTAGGGTTAGGGTTAGGGTTAGGGTTAGGGTTATGCCTAGGCTTAGGGTTCAGAAAACCACAAAGCCAGGAGCTCCAGGGATACTCACCATGCAAAAGGCAGGCCAAGTTGAGCGTAGCACATCCAAATCCTTGCTCCCTCTTCGTCATTCTGCTCGGAACTCACCACAGACCAATGCCCGATTTCTGGCTCAGTCTAGGGTTAGGGTAAGGGTTAGGGTTAGGGTTAGGGTTATGCCTAGGCTTAGGGTTCAGAAAACCACAAAGCCAGGAGCTCCAGGGATACTCACCATGCAAAACGCAGGCCAAGTTGAGCCTAGCACATCCAAATCCTTGCTCCCTCTTCGTCATTCTGCTCAGAACTCACCACAGACCAATGCCCGATTTCTGGCTCAGTCTAGGCTTAGGGTTAGGGTTATGCCTAGGCTTAGGGTTCAGAAAACCACAAAGCCAGGAGCTCCAGGGATACTCACCATGCAAAAGGCAGGCCAAGTTGAGCCTAGCACATCCAAATCCTTGCTCCCTCTTCGTCATTCTGCTCGGAACTCACCACAGACCAATGCCCGATTTCTGGCTCAGTCTAGGGTTAGGGTAAGGGTTAGGGTTAGGGTTAGGGTTATGCCTAGGCTTAGGGTTCAGAAAACCACAAAGCCAGGAGCTCCAGGGATACTCACCATGCAAAACGCAGGCCAAGTTGAGCCTAGCACATCCAAATCCTTGCTCCCTCTTCGTCATTCTGCTCAGAACTCACCACAGACCAATGCCCGATTTCTGGCTCAGTCTAGGCTTAGGGTTAGGGTTAGGGTTAGGGTTATGCCTCGGCTTAGGGTTCAGAAAACCACAAAGCCAGGAGCTCCAGGGATACTCACCATGCAAAAGGCAGGCCAAGTTGAGCCTAGCACATCCAAATCCTTGCTCCCTCTTCGTCATTCTGCTCGGAACTCACCACAGCCCAATGCCCGATTTCTGGCTCAGTCTAGGCTTAGGGTTAGGGTTAGGGTTAGGGTTAGGGTTAGGGTTATGCCTCGGCTTAGGGTTCAGAAAACCACAAAGCCAGGAGCTCCAGGGATACTCACCATGCAAAACGCAGGCCAAGTTGAGCGTAGCACATCCAAATCCTTGCTCCCTCTTCGTCATTCTGCTCGGAACTCACCACAGACCAATGCCCGATTTCTGGCTCAGTCTAGGCTTAGGGTTAGGGTTAGGGTTAGGGTTAGGGTTATGCCTCGGCTTAGGGTTCAGAAAACCACAAAGCCAGGAGCTCCAGGGATACTCACCATGCAAAACGCAGGCCAAGTTGAGCCTAGCACATCCAAATCCTTGCTCCCTCTTCGTCATTCTGCTCAGAACTCACCACAGACCAATGCCCGATTTCTGGCTCAGTCTAGGCTTAGGGTTAGGGTTAGGGTTAGGGTTAGGGTTATGCCTAGGCTTAGGGTTCAGAAAACCACAAGGCCAGGAGCTCCAGGGATACTCACCATGCAAAACGCAGGCCAAGTTGAGCGTAGCACATGCAAGTCCTTGCTCCCTCTTCGTCATTCTGCTCGGAACTCACCACAGACCAATGCCCGATTTCTGGCTCAGTCTAGGCTTAGGGTTAGGGTTAGGGTTAGGGTTAGGGTTATGCCTAGGCTTAGGGTTCAGAAAACCACAAAGCCAGGAGCTCCAGGGATACTCACCATGCAAAACGCAGGCCAAGTTGAGCCTAGCACATCCAAATCCTTGCTCCCTCTTCGTCATTCTGCTCGGAACTCACCACAGACCAATGCCCGATTTCTGGCTCAGTCTAGGGTTAGGGTTAGGGTTAGGGTTAGGTAGGTTATGCCTCAGGCTTAGGGTTCAGAAAACCACAAAGCCAGGAGCTCCAGGGATACTCACCATGCAAAACGCAGGCCAAGTTGAGCCTAGCACATCCAAATCCTTGCTCCCTCTTCGTCATTCTGCTCAGAACTCACCACAGACCAATGCCCGATTTCTGGCTCAGTCTAGGCTTAGGGTAAGGGTTAGGGTTAGGGTTAGGGTTATGCCTCGGCTTAGGGTTCAGAAAACCACAAAGCCAGGAGCTCCAGGGATACTCACCATGCAAAACGCAGGCCAAGTTGAGCCTAGCACATCCAAATCCTTGCTCCCTCTTCGTCATTCTGCTCAGAACTCACCACAGACCAATGCCCGATTTCTGGCTCAGTCTAGGCTTAGGGTTAGGGTTAGGGTTAGGGTTAGGGTTAGGGTTATGCCTAGGCTTAGGGTTCAGAAAACCAAAAAGCCAGGAGCTCCAGGGATACTCACCATGCAAAACACAGGCCAAGTTGAGCCTAGCACATCCAAATCCTTGCTCCCTCTTCGTCATTCTGCTCGGAACTCACCACAGACCAATGCCCGATTTCTGGCTCAGTCTAGGCTTAGGGTTAGGGTTAGGGTTAGGGTTATGCCTCGGCTTAGGGTTCAGAAAACCACAAAGCCAGGAGCTCCAGGGATACTCACCATGCAAAACGCAGGCCAAGTTGAGCCTAGCACATCCAAATCCTTGCTCCCTCTTCGTCATTCTCCTCGGAACTCACCACAGCCCAATGCCCGATTTCTGGCTCAGTCTAGGCTTAGGGTTAGGGTTAGGGTTAGGGTTAGGGTTATGCCTCGGCTTAGGGTTCAGAAAACCACAAAGCCAGGAGCTCCAGGGATACTCACCATGCAAAAGGCAGGCCAAGTTGAGCCTAGCACATCCAAATCCTTGCTCCCTCTTCGTCATTCTGCTCAGAACTCACCACAGACCAATGCCCGATTTCTGGCTCAGTCTAGGCTTAGGGTTAGGGTTAGGGTTAGGGTTATGCCTAGGCTTAGGGTTCAGAAAACCAAAAAGCCAGGAGCTCCAGGGATACTCACCATGCAAAACGCAGGCCAAGTTGAGCCTAGCACATCCAAATCCTTGCTCCCTCTTCGTCATTCTCCTCGGAACTCACCACAGACCAATGCCCGATTTCTGGCTCAGTCTAGGCTTAGGGTTAGGGTTAGGGTTAGGGTTAGGGTTAGGGTTATGCCTCGGCTTAGGGTTCAGAAAACCACAAAGCCAGGAGCTCCAGGGATACTCACCATGCAAAAGGCAGGCCAAGTTGAGCCTAGCACATCCAAATCCTTGCTCCCTCTTCGTCATTCTGCTCGGAACTCACCACAGCCCAATGCCCGATTTCTGGCTCAGTCTAGGGTTAGGGTAAGGGTTAGGGTTAGGGTTAGGGTTATGCCTAGGCTTAGGGTTCAGAAAACCACAAAGCCAGGAGCTCCAGGGATACTCACCATGCAAAACGCAGGCCAAGTTGAGCCTAGCACATCCAAATCCTTGCTCCCTCTTCGTCATTCTGCTCAGAACTCACCACAGACCAATGCCCGATTTCTGGCTCAGTCTAGGCTTAGGGTTAGGGTTAGGGTTAGGGTTAGGGTTATGCCTAGGCTTAGGGTTCAGAAAACCACAAAGCCAGGAGCTCCAGGGATACTCACCATGCAAAACGCAGGCCAAGTTGAGCCTAGCACATCCAAGTCCTTGCTCCCTCTTCGTCATTCTGCTCGGAACTCACCACAGACCAATGCCCGATTTCTGGCTCAGTCTAGGCTTAGGGTTAGGGTTAGGGTTAGGGTTAGGGTTATGCCTAGGCTTAGGGTTCAGAAAACCACAAAGCCAGGAGCTCCAGGGATACTCACCATGCAAAACGCAGGCCAAGTTGAGCCTAGCACATCCAAGTCCTTGCTCCCTCTTCGTCATTCTGCTCGGAACTCACCACAGACCAATGCCCGATTTCTGGCTCAGTCTAGGCTTAGGGTTAGAGTTAGGGTTAGGGTTAGGGTTATGCCTCGGCTTAGGGTTCAGAAAACCACAAAGCCAGGAGCTCCAGGGATACTCACCATGCAAAACGCAGGCCAAGTTGAGCCTAGCACATGCAAGTCCTTGCTCCCTCTTCGTCATTCTGCTCAGAACTCACCACAGACCAATGCCCGATTTCTGGCTCAGTCTAGGCTTAGGGTTAGGGTTAGGGTTAGGGTTATGCCTAGGCTTAGGGTTCAGAAAACCACAAAGCCAGGAGCTCCAGGGATACTCACCATGCAAAAGGCAGGCCAAGTTGAGCCTAGCACATCCAAATCCTTGCTCCCTCTTCGTCATTCTGCTCGGAACTCACCACAGACCAATGCCCGATTTCTGGCTCAGTCTAGGCTTAGGGTTAGGGTTAGGGTTAGGGTTATGCCTAGGCTTAGGGTTCAGAAAACCAAAAAGCCAGGAGCTCCAGGGATACTCACCATGCAAAACGCAGGCCAAGTTGAGCCTAGCACATCCAAATCCTTGCTGCTCTTCGTCATTCTGCTCAGAACTCACCACAGACCAATGCCCGATTTCTGGCTCAGTCTAGGCTTAGGGTAAGTGTTAGGGTTAGGGTTATGCCTAGGCTTAGGGTTCAGAAAACCACAAAGCCAGGAGCTCCAGGGATACTCACCATGCAAAAGGCAGGCCAAGTTGAGCGTAGCACATCCAAATCCTTGCTCCCTCTTCGTCATTCTGCTCAGAACTCACCACAGACCAATGCCCGATTTCTGGCTCAGTCTAGGCTTAGGGTTAGGGTTAGGGTTAGGGTTAGGGTTATGCCTCGGCTTAGGGTTCAGTAAACCACAAAGCCAGGAGCTCCAGGGATACTCACCATGCAAAACGCAGGCCAAGTTGAGCCTAGCACATCCAAATCCTTGCTCCCTCTTCGTCATTCTGCTCAGAACTCACCACAGACCAATGCCCGATTTCTGGCTCAGTCTAGGCTTAGGGTTAGGGTTAGGGTTAGGGTTAGGGTTATGCCTAGGCTTAGGGTTCAGAAAACCACAAAGCCAGGAGCTCCAGGGATACTCACCATGCAAAACGCAGGCCAAGTTGAGCGTAGCACATGCAAGTCCTTGCTCCCTCTTCGTCATTCTGCTCGGAACTCACCACAGACCAATGCCCGATTTCTGGCTCAGTCTAGGCTTAGGGTTAGAGTTAGGGTTAGGGTTAGGGTTAGGGTTATGCCTAGGCTTAGGGTTCAGAAAACCACAAGGCCAGGAGCTCCAGGGATACTCACCATGCAAAACGCAGGCCAAGTTGAGCGTAGCACATGCAAGTCCTTGCTCCCTCTTCGTCATTCTGCTCGGAACTCACCACAGACCAATGCCCGATTTCTGGCTCAGTCTAGGGTTAGGGTTAGGGTTCGGGTTCTGCCTCGGCTTAGGGTTCAGAAAACCAAAAAGCCAGGAGCTCCAGGGATACTCACCTTGCAAAACGCAGGCCAAGTTGAGCCTAGCACATCCAAATCCTTGCTCCCTCTTCGTCATTCTGCTCGGAACTCACCACAGACCAATGCCCGATTTCTGGCTCAGTCTAGGGTTAGGGTAAGGGTTAGGGTTAGGGTTAGGGTTATGCCTAGGCTTAGGGTTCAGAAAACCACAAAGCCAGGAGCTCCAGGGATACTCACCATGCAAAAGGCAGGCCAAGTTGAGCCTAGCACATCCAAATCCTTGCTCCCTCTTCATCATTCTGCTCAGAACTCACCACAGACCAATGCCCGATTTCTGGCTCAGTCTAGGCTTAGGGTTGGGGTTAGGGTTAGGGTTACACCCAGGCTTAGGGTTCAGAAAACCACAAAGCCAGGAGCTCCAGGGATACTCACCATGCAAAACGCAGGCCAAGTTGAGCCTAGCACATCCAAATCCTTGCTCCCTCTTCGTCATTCTGCTCAGAACTCACCACAGACCAATGCCCGATTTCTGGCTCAGTCTAGGCTTAGGGTTAGGGTTAGGGTTAGGGTTAGGGTTATGCCTAGGCTTAGGGTTCAGAAAACCACAAAGCCAGGAGCTCCAGGGATACTCACCATGCAAAAGGCAGGCCAAGTTGAGCGTAGCACATCCAAATCCTTGCTCCCTCTTCGTCATTCTGCTCGGAACTCACCACAGACCAATGCCCGATTTCTGGCTCAGTCTAGGGTTAGGGTAAGGGTTAGGGTTAGGGTTAGGGTTATGCCTAGGCTTAGGGTTCAGAAAACCACAAAGCCAGGAGCTCCAGGGATACTCACCATGCAAAACGCAGGCCAAGTTGAGCCTAGCACATCCAAATCCTTGCTCCCTCTTCGTCATTCTGCTCAGAACTCACCACAGACCAATGCCCGATTTCTGGCTCAGTCTAGGCTTAGGGTTAGGGTTATGCCTAGGCTTAGGGTTCAGAAAACCACAAAGCCAGGAGCTCCAGGGATACTCACCATGCAAAAGGCAGGCCAAGTTGAGCCTAGCACATCCAAATCCTTGCTCCCTCTTCGTCATTCTGCTCGGAACTCACCACAGACCAATGCCCGATTTCTGGCTCAGTCTAGGGTTAGGGTAAGGGTTAGGGTTTGGGTTAGGGTTATGCCTAGGCTTAGGGTTCAGAAAACCACAAAGCCAGGAGCTCCAGGGATACTCACCATGCAAAACTCAGGCCAAGTTGAGCCTAGCACATCCAAATCCTTGCTCCCTCTTCGTCATTCTGCTCAGAACTCACCACAGACCAATGCCCGATTTCTGGCTCAGTCTAGGCTTAGGGTTAGGGTTAGGGTTAGGGTTATGCCTCGGCTTAGGGTTCAGAAAACCACAAGGCCAGGAGCTCCAGGGATACTCACCATGCAAAAGGCAGGCCAAGTTGAGCCTAGCACATCCAAATCCTTGCTCCCTCTTCGTCATTCTGCTCGGAACTCACCACAGCCCAATGCCCGATTTCTGGCTCAGTCTAGGCTTAGGGTTAGGGTTAGGGTTAGGGTTAGGGTTAGGGTTATGCCTCGGCTTAGGGTTCAGAAAACCACAAAGCCAGGAGCTCCAGGGATACTCACCATGCAAAACGCAGGCCAAGTTGAGCGTAGCACATCCAAATCCTTGCTCCCTCTTCGTCATTCTGCTCGGAACTCACCACAGACCAATGCCCGATTTCTGGCTCAGTCTAGGCTTAGGGTTAGGGTTAGGGTTAGGGTTAATGTTATGCCTCGGCTTAGGGTTCAGAAAACCACAAAGCCAGGAGCTCCAGGGATACTCACCATGCAAAACGCAGGCCAAGTTGAGCCTAGCACATCCAAATCCTTGCTCCCTCTTCATCATTCTGCTCAGAACTCACCACAGACCAATGCCCGATTTCTGGCTCAGTCTAGGCTTAGGGTTAGGGTTAGGGTTAGGGTTAGGGTTATGCCTAGGCTTAGGGTTCAGAAAACCACAAGCCAGGAGCTCCAGGGATACTCACCATGCAAAACGCAGGCCAAGTTGAGCCTAGCACATGCAAGTCCTTGCTCCCTCTTCGTCATTCTGCTCGGAACTCACCACAGACCAATGCCCGATTTCTGGCTCAGTCTAGGCTTAGGGTTAGGGTTAGGGTTAGGGTTAGGGTTATGCCTAGGCTTAGGGTTCAGAAAACCACAAAGCCAGGAGCTCCAGGGATACTCACCATGCAAAACACAGGCCAAGTTGAGCCTAGCACATCCAAATCCTTGCTCCCTCTTCGTCATTCTGCTCGGAACTCACCACAGCCCAATGCCCGATTTCTGGCTCAGTCTAGGGTTAGGGTTAGGGTTAGGGTTAGAGTTATGCCTCAGATTAGGGTTCAGAAAACCACAAAGCCAGGAGCTCCAGGGATACTCACCATGCAAAACGCAGGCCAAGTTGAGCGTAGCACATCCAAATCCTTGCTCCCTCTTCGTCATTCTGCTTGAAACTCGCCACAGCCCAATGCCCGATTTCTGGCTCAGTCTAGGCTTAGGGTTAGGGTGAGGGTTATGCCTAGGCTTAGGGTTCCGAGAACCACAAAGCCAGGAGCTCCAGGGATACTCACCATGCAAAAGGCAGGCCAAGTTGAGCGTAGCACATCCAAATCCTTGCTCCCTCTTCGTCATTCTGCTCGGAACTCACCACAGACCAATGCCCGATTTCTGGCTCAGTCTAGGCTTAGGGTTAGGGTTAGGGTTATGCCTAGGCTTAGGGTTCAGAAAACCACAAAGCCAGGAGCTCCAGGGATACTCACCATGCAAAACGCAGGCCAAGTTGAGCCTAGCACATCCAAATCCTTGCTCCCTCTTCGTCATTCTGCTCGGAACTCGCCACAACCCAATGCCCGATTTCTGGCTCAGTCTAGGGTTAGGGTTAGGGTTAGGGTTAGGGTTATGCCTAGGCTTAGGGTTCAGAAAACCACAAAGCCAGGAGCTCCAGGGATACTCACCATGCAAAACGCAGGCCAAGTTGAGCCTAGCACATCCAAATCCTTGCTCCCTCTTCGTCATTCTGCTCGGAACTCACCACAGACCAATGCCCGATTTCTGGCTCAGTCTAGGCTTAGGGTTAGGGTTAGGGTTAGGGTTAGGGTTATGCCTAGGCTTAGGGTTCAGAAAACCACAAAGCCAGGAGCTCCAGGGATACTCACCATGCAAAAGGCAGGCCAAGTTGAGCCTAGCACATCCAAATCCTTGCTCCCTCTTCGTCATTCTGCTCGGAACTCACCACAGACCAATGCCCGATTTCTGGCTCAGTCTAGGGTTAGGGTTAGGGTTAGGGTTATGCCTAGGCTTAGGGTTCAGAAAACCACAAAGCCAGGAGCACCAGGCATACTCACCATGCGAAGGGCATGCCAAGGTTCGGGTTAGGGTTAAGGTTAGGGTTAGGGTTAGTGTTAGGGGTTAGGGTTAAGGTTAGGGTTAGGGTTATGTTTAGGGTTAGGGTTAGGGTTAGGGTTTTTTATAATCCTCCACAAGAACCTAGGGCTTTGCCCTCAGGAACTTTCCTCATTTGTGGGGACAGGGGGTGGCCAGGAATGCCTTCTAAACCGGTGGGAGGACCGTGCTATTTTGGGAAACTAACGCTGTTTGCCCCTAGCATTCAGCAACTGTTAAATATTACACACAAGCGAGCATGACGAAGCACTCTTCCATTAGATCCTAATTGCCGAGACGATGTGTTGTTATGGAAAACTCCTGCTGTCTTTTTTGCTTCTCTTTTAGTCCCAGGAGCTGCATCAGCACATGCCCTCACTCAGCTTAGAAGGTTGGCATGTTGGACAGGCAAGCAAGCAAATGTCACCTCATACCTGATAGGTGAGCTTGTTGCAGACGTGGATAGCTTACGCCACGCATTACTGCAAAATCGTGCAGCCATTGATTTCCTACTGTTAGCACATGGACATGGATGCAAAGACATAGAAGGAATGTGCTGCTTTAATTTATCAGATCACAGTAAATCAATCCACTCTCAGCTTCAATGGCTCACTGAACATACCAAAAAGCTCACTGTTCAGGACAGTCCTTTCGATAGATGGTTTCAAGGGACCTTTGGAGGACTTGGAGTTCGGGCCGTAAGTCTCATAAAAGAAGGTCTTAGATGGGTTGGCATCGTACTTTTGCTATTGCTTGGAGCACGCATTATATTTTCTTGTTTAGCCAAACGTGTAGATCAACTAACTCAGGGAGTTTTGCTTGCTCAAACTAATATAAATGGGGGAATTGTGAGAGATTGGTTACATGAAAAGGGACATATAGATTTGGGATATACAGATTCTTTGCAGCTTACTGATTTGAGAAGCTGGCTACGTGAGAACGGGTACATAGGCCCTTGCAGCTAGCTGAGGAAGGTCTCATAAGACAATGCACCACACATCCTGTGTAACAACTGAAGTTACAGAATATTACATGTATCTTGCTCAGTAACTGAACCACCATTGAGTCTTACTGCTGAACTATGGGTTTATTTGCAGAGCCAGCAAGGTTAGGTTTTGGCAGCAAAACAATGGACATCTGTGGTTAGAAGGCCAGGGAAAAAGGCAGAAGTGCTGACCACAAAAGGGGGTCTAAGGAGGGGTTTAGAATCAGCTTAGTCAACGTGAACCACTTAGAATGCGCCATTACGAATATGCATAAAGCCTATTATTGTTAGTATATAAAGAGTTTTGGTACAACCAATAAATCGGATTCCTGCTGATCACTCATATTGAGCGTCTGGGTTTCCCCTCTATCGCGACATATATGTATTTTCACAAGAAAGGATGAAGACTTTATTTAAGCTTTTCATAAATAAGCTACTCCTGGGAGCAAAGAAAAAAAAAATCAGAATTTCATTATTAAAAGGATTCAATTTCTAAATCTCTGAGGAAAGAAAAAAAGAAAAACTTGTTCTAGACATGGAAATGAATTTTTTTACTATTATACTTGCTACATTAAGTGTAATTGGATCAATATGATAGGTTGGCTTGTAAATATATGCAGTTCTTGACTGTGCTTTTTTACATTTAGTTATTTAGTACTTTGTCATGTTTTGAATGCAAATATATGGTCAGATATGCAGCTAATGGTGTTTATTTTTTTAGTTTCAAAAGCAAGAGAAAGTATCACCCTTGTATTTGAGTTATGGCTGAGTAGGTTAGAAGGATCCCCAGCTTATGAATGTCCCCTAAGTCCAGGAGATCTCTTGGCAGCCTTTCTGTTCATGAAATCCATCTTTGTCACAAATAGCAAATCTTGGGCTGTGGAATATCACAATCTCATTATGGGATGTCATCCCACAGCACAAATACATTATTCTCAGTGGATTTACAAACAGCGTAGCCGACATTGCCACCTGGATGTGACAGATGTACTGGGTATATTTATACTGAGACATGATTTACACTTGTCAGGACAATGGCAAGAATAGGCTGCAGAGAAGACTTGAAATACTGTTGAGAGAGTTTCTCCTTCATGGTTCCTTAGACACCATAATCCCTGTCCTGAAGCACGGGGTGGGGGAGGGAGCAGGTCTCCCTTGCTCTTTAAGTTACAGCTGGATGTGGGGAATGATATTCAGCTCAGTATTTCTCCCTGCAGGGCCTGAGCTGTGCCTTCCAGCTGTGGGAGCAGTGTTACTCCTTACCAGTTAAAGGAACTTGTAGTATCCTTGTCAGCCCAGCCCATGGATCCTACAGATGTGTCTTAGAGGGTGAGGGATAATGTCTGTGTCTGACCAAGTTGCAGGAGAGCTCAAATTGTACTATGTGGAGTGTGCCTCAGTACCATGCTTTACTCCCAGGGAAACAACCCTCAGTGGCTCTCCAGGCATTCCTTCTGTGCCAGAGCAAATATCCCTTGGCTATACTGTTTGCTCCCTACTTGAAGGCTGAGCTGTTGGCTTTGCTGCTGCTTGAAACCCATCCTCCAGCTTCAGCTTTGTAGGAGCCTACAATCCAGCCCTGAGCTGCACAGGGAGCTGTCCTCAAAACACAGGTGTCTGCACAGTTTGGGTACCTCTCCAGCTGCTTCAGGTTACTGATGGAGACAGGGTATCCAGGTTCCCAGTGAATAAAGAGCAAAATGCTGATAACAAAAGTATTATCAGCAAGAACAGGTTGGTTTAATACTGGCCTCTCTAAGAAGGAGAAATATAAATGTCTGTGAATGAAGGTAAATCGAACTGAAACAGGCAAATCTGCTCCACCAGAGCCAAAAATAAATGTGAGCAAACCTCCAGGGTTCCATGAGATGAGATAAATGAGAGAGGAAATGATCCACTTAGAGCTGGAGGAGTCCAGATAACATATTAGCATGGAGGGGACAGCCTGAAGGAATGTCTGCAGAGCTCTGTCACCCACAGAATCAGCAGGACTAATGGCACTCAGTATCATGGCAGTCTGTAAGACCAGCAGGGACTTACTGTTTCTAGGGCACAGAGAGGAGACTTTCACTCCTTCCTAATGAAGGAGGCAGTTAGAACATCCTTGCAAATGTATATGGGGCAGGAGTGTGGGGTGATGCTGCAAAGAAAACATCCTCTGCTTTCTGGAGAAAGGGTTAGGGTTAGGTTTAGGGTTAGGGTTAGGCTTAGGGTTAGGCTTAGGGTTAGGCTTAGGGCAGTGAGTGCTGCTCTTTGGCAGTAGGGAACAAAACAGCTTGGCTGGGATATAAGCAGCATTTGGATAGGAGTGTGTGTTTTGTAGCCTCCCCTGCCATCCAAAATGGGATCTGGTCCCAATAAATTCAGTTATCTTCATCCTTTGCCTTGGCTGTGGAGCACTACAGTTCCCTAAAATATTGTGCCCTTTCTCATGAGCAAGAGGACACAAATGCTGAAGAGATTTCTTGATCCAAATTCAAGGCCACACTATTTCAATGATCTTCTTGCTGAGTAAAAGGGAAGCAAATAAGGAGAGAGCTATCATATCTCCAGCCAGCAACTTACAACCTAATTTCCATTTCTCAACTATGGGCATTTTAAGCCCAAAGCCTTTCTAAATAACATTTCTGTGAAAATTAGGCCCTTTACAATCCAGAGGTTTTGTTTATTGCTCAGCTATGCATGAGTCTGGTGCTTGAATTTCCCATCTGTGAAATATTAATGGGGGAGATAGAGAAAGAAGAGAGTTCTGCATGGTTTTACAGTAAAATAACAGACTTACGTTTTAAATATGAGATATCCACCATACAAAATCACAGTCAAGTACAAAGTGAGTAAATTAAGAAACGAAAATTAAATTAAAATTAAATGAAAAAAATACCTGTATGAAAATCTGTTGACAGATTACAGTAGTGTTTCTGTGGCCACCAGTGCAACTAGCCTGACTCCTTGAACAGAAGTTAGGAAGCTGGATGGTCACCTATTTATTAATTTATTATTAATGGGTATGCCTTTATTTTTTTTTCAAAGTTCGTGCTAGCACTGATTCATTCTGGGCTTTAAGTACAAATGAAAGTGACTCTTGACATGTTGAAATAAAAATTCACACAGAAGAGAAATTTATACTGTTGCCTGTGTAATGGCAATGTGCCATTCATTTAAAAATTATGCATATCAGACCCTGCTTCTTCCTAAACTGGAGCAGATTTGAATTCAGAGTATAATTATGTTATTTTCCTAACCCAGAGAAATGGGAAATCACATGCCCACCCAGGAAATGAGCACCTCTAATGACAAGGCAGCTGCAGAAGCCGCACACGGACACTTCTATATCTCATTAGGTCAGACTTGCAGGGGAAATGCCCAAAATTAACCTTCTGCAGCCAGTGTTGCAGCATGATTGTTATGGATCTTGGTGCAGGGAAAAAGGTGGGGGTCCTGTCCAGCCAGCCCCCAGTTCACAACTCCCCATTTGCCATCTGCTTATGACAGCATGAGGTTGCTGTGCTGGGGCCTTGTTGCTGTGAGCTTCATGGCTGCATCCTCCCACACAACTTGGAAATTTATCCTGACCTGTTTCTCTTGACAGATGAATAAAATTGCTTCTGAATGCAAAGACACACATGACATAGCTGTGAATAACAGCTATCCTTGATCCCAGCATTTCACCTCATTGCTTAATCAGTTGGAAAGAGAAGCAGGAGCATCCTTGATGGTTAAGAGACTGAAATATCGATTCAATGCTGAATTCACATTTCTCCATAGCCTGTGTCTGATTCTAGGCAATTCTGCTCACCCAAAATGAGCTGACATTTACCTTCTCAAATCCATTAATCTTTGGCTATCCATGGGAGCTGCACCTCTCAAAATTCAGGTGATTTAAGTATGTACCCAAGTATCAACTTCTTTTGATTTGGTTTCATAATAAGGTTCAGGGTTGCTCAGAAGGAAACATTCTGCTTTTGGGTTTCTAGCACTTCCTCCTTGAGCGAATCAAGAATGGCTTTTCCATTTTCACTCTGCAACTTACTGTATTGCAGGCTGCCTTTCAAAATTTCACTGACCAGCAAGCCCTGAGGTTTCACACTACATCACTACCATAGTAAGGGCAAAGACCCAGAGCAGGGAAAGAGTCCTGTGAAAATGTTTGGTCACAAAGCTGAAGGAAATGTCTGCTCCATTGTTCAAGGTCCTGTGTATCCCCTTCTGTTATGCTTTATCAATCATAACACTCTGTTACTTCTTCCTGGTCTCTTCATCATGAGAATCCATCCATGGCAGAGTGCAGCCAATAAATGAATTTACCTTGAGGTCTTCAGTGGGTGTTGGATCAGCTCCAAAATGTGCTGGTGGATCTTCCTAAACACCATGTGTGTTACCTTTGACAGGAAACTTTTCCAAGTGCCTCTGCTTAGAGTTAGTCTTCTAAACCCTCCTTCTGGAATCTGGCTGAAGCACCAGAGCTTTCTGAGAGCTTTAGCTAACTGACATTAGTGACACTGCAGCCATGTTTCCAAGATGTCAAAATACACATTTGGTTTGGAGCAGGAAACTGTCAGTCCAAATTTGTTTGCACCAGGAACAGAAGTTTGGTTATGAGGTTTGTTGTCTGTAGTATAAGGAAATATTGTAATTTATTTATGGGTTATAGATCTGTGAATAAACACATAATTAGTGCCCATAATCTCAACACTTATTTCTGCTCTACAATACAAGTGAAGCATTTCATGACAGAAATACGGCAAGGTGAATACCGGCCTTTTGTGACTCTGGAAAATTTCCTAGGGCTTTCAGTCTGTGTGTACGTGTGTGTTTTCACTGTCTGTGGACAAAGCCTGGCTCTGTTTCCGTACTTTTCTGTACGTGTCATTGAGAAGAGATGAGAAAAATGTCTGCAAAGCTACCCAGCTTGGTCAAGGGTAATCAGACTCAAACATGGTGAGGCTGCAGGACAATTTCTAGCATGTCCCTGATGCCTTGAGTATCACAGCCAAATGTTCAGAAATGTTGAAGATCACTAAAACCATGCCAGTGAGCCTGGAGAGATGATACAAAACTGATATTTCTATAGGCCTTCCACATGGAAGGAGAAAAATAAAATAAACCTGTGATTTTCACTTTTTTGAAAGTCTCCTTTCCTGCAACACCAGGAATGTGATGCTGGGTGAATGTGGGTGCAGAACTCTCCATCTGTCATGTTGGCCAATATATGGTCTTGTTTCTGTGTTTCTTCACAGACTCATGCCTGTGTGAGAGCTCTCTGAGGCAGAGATCCTACTTTTTTTTTTCTTATTTTTTTGGCACAGCATCTGACACAGTAAAGTTTGAATTCATAACCAGCTCTTGTGAACTAGCATTAAACGTGTCTGACATGAGCAATATTTAAGAACAAATCAGACTTCTAAAACTGCATGTTGCTCTTGTGTTAGGCTTCTGTCTACAGGTGAATTTTACCCTACGAGATCTCACTATGGGGCAGGGTTTTATGTTCTGAGGATGTGGCAAAGTCAGTGATCAAGGGAATACTCATAGCCTACATCTCACCCCACATAACCTCTTAATTATATCAGTGCAACTGTTTCTGAGGCCCATGTTAAGAACAAGAAAAGGGAGCTGATCTGGCTTTTAGAAGAAGAAAATGGCTAAAGAATGCAACTCTGTATTCACTACTGGCCTGGTAAGCAAAGTCTCAGACCCTTCTACCACCAAGGGAGTTCATTGCAGCAAGTGAATGGGAATGAGCAGCAGTACTGGTGAAGTGCAGGAACCAGTATGGCTGTCAAACACTTGGATACACTGAAACACAGTCTGGAAGTGATGCTCTGGAGTCTCGTCTTCCTTCCAGTTTCTCTTTCACTCCATCAAAGTAATAAAACCTCCTGCCTGATTATTAAGAGCGAGCTGTCTCTGCTGTTAGAGAAGATGTTGGTTAGGAGAGAGCAGAAGCACTGAACTCATGCTCATTACGGGAATTGGCAGAGGTGTAAATCTGGGTCAAGAGGGAGTGGTCAGGTCAGGCCAGGCCAGGCCAGGCGTGTTGCAAGGCTGTTTCAGTGCTCACTTAGCTGCTCTGCTTCACAACCACTGATCTACTTGCTTTTTTCTTTCATCTCATGCAGAGCACAGAGTGCAAGGGGACAGGTGCTCTGATTCCTGTCATGTGCTGAAGTTGATGACTCCTAGTTTGTTCATCTGTGCAGCAAAGAAATCAGTCAATTGAGGTAACATGCTGACATGCATTTTGCCCCAAAGCCTCTCCAGCTAGAGCTGTGAGAATGGCTTTTGTTCTGCCACAATGGAAAGGAGAACTCTCATGTATATTTTAAACAGCATGCTGAATGTAAGGACTGATCTTCCTTGCTATAAACCAGGGAAATTTTATTGAACTCAGTGAAAATTGCATCTGAAATCCCTCAGTGATAACAGGATCAGGTGTTGCAAGCTCACTGTTATGCCTATAGCATTAATTTTCATTAGCAAATTAATTTTCTTTTGCTTTTGTCTGAATGAGCCATGAGAATCCAGCCACCATACTAACACTGGTAGCATTGTCCTTTTCTGTCTACTGTTTCTCTCCTGTCCTGAGCTGATTTGGACACAAGTGACATCAGTCACATCCGGAGAGATTGCAGCCAGGGTAAGTGGATGTGGCAGAGAAAGGAAATTGCAGGAGGTACTGACCCGGCAGTGAAGCAGAGAGATACTGCTATGAATCAGTCCAGGAGAGAATTGTAAATCTGTACATTTGCCCATCTGTACAAATTACCCATCTGTAAATCTAGTGGAAGAAGGGATGTGATTTTATGGTTTCATTTGTAATACAAGAGGCTGTAAATTCATCTGTAATCCAAAATAGACGAAAAAAATTAAGCAGACAGTTAATGGAGGATGTGTCCACTTACCTCTTGCTCATGCATCACATATAACTACAGAATATCTGATGGCTCATGGGTATGAATAAGATTGGCAAGTGCTCTTGTGTTGTCATTGTCTACTTCATCATTATAGCTACAGTTCATCCCACCCTTAATTTCTGTAACTAGGCAGGTAAAAATTTTTGCATCTGCCAGGATTTGCACACACAAAATTGTATTTTAAGTTTGGGGGCCTCTTTTCACCCTCTGCTTTCACTGGAGAGTGCATAGTTGCTGACTGTGTTCCTTTCTGGGATGGAGGACCCTCAAGTAGGCAGATAAACAACTTTAAAACTTCTTTCATCTTGCAGGCTCACAGATCTGCTTGAGGAAGCCACACTGCATGGAATGCCCCAACACATTGTACGCTGGTTAGAAAAGGCAAACTGATGTAGTTAGAAAAATCTGCCAGCAAGAAAACGAAATTTAACTTACCTGTGACATTTTCATTGTAGGGGCTATATGAGGAGAACTGGTGACAGCTACCCAAATTTTACAGTAAAATGTGCTGGTGTTACAGAGTGGACAGAAGCTGACTGACTGGCTGATCAACCTTTTGACTTTAGTACACAGTGTACGGTGTCAGGTTCCTAGGATGCTGCAGGCTCAGCTTCTATTACACCTTTCCTGCTGAAAGTTGAATAAATATACTTAAAGCAAACTAAAAAGTCATAGTTCATTGATAGTAACTGAACAGAACTGAGAAAGGTGAAACAGGATAGCTTGAGGAGTCAGGAGCTAAATTACCTGCAGAGAGCATGAATAGGTAGAGACACCAGCCACTGTGCATTGCAGCCAAAACATGGTCAGCCAGCTGTCTATCCAGTTCCATAACAACTCTGCATTATGGATCTGCCCAGCTCTGCTTGTCTGTTACAATGCAGTGGGTGACAACTCAGTACCTGGGCTGGGTTGGCTGAAAAGATGATTTGTTGCAGTTTTACCCATAACATTTTGCTGGTTTTATGTGTCTATTTTACTCCTTCCTGAGCAGCTGTTAGAGCCTTTCTTCTTCCTACTTAATGTCTTTATTTTCTTCTCCTCTAGCAGCATGTTGTTTACATGCCCTGATCAGAGTAATCAAAGGAACTCGAGAGATGCCTGATTCATTCAGTTGGATTTTCTGCCTAAAGGTAGGCTTTTTCCTCAAGCCTTGAAGTAATATTATACAGGCTTCCTTAAATCTCCCTTTTCCCATAAAATGAAGAAGCCAGTTTTGCCCAGCTCAAGATGCTGTTTGAAGTCAGATTGTAGCTGTCTATACATCAGTGGAAAACACAAACCTCTGCAGTGGACTGCTATCACACTGGGCTCACAGCCAAAGTCTGGTGTCATCCACCTGCTTCACCTACTTCAGTTCAGAGGTCTCAGGATAAGAAATAAGTCTTTGGGAATACCTTCTGCATGGGCACTTCCACCCCTCCCCATCGGCAACATAAACACCTACCTGGACTTCTCAGCTCTAGAGCAGAACACAAAGGGGAAAAAAGGGCACATAGAGGTATTTTTAGACACCTCATTTTCACCCCACACTCCTGGCTTGAATATGGGCTAAAGCAACAGAGAACCATGTTATGAAAGCCACAAAATCACACTAGAGAGGAGTTGTGGACAAGGTATTGGCCTTGCATGAACAGGATAGGAAATTTCCTTCTTAACTTGCAACTTCTCTCCTACCCTTGCTGGTAGCCTTGCCTGCTGCTTTATAGTGCTTCACAGGTGGACAAGGTTATCCTTTCTTCTCCAAACTACATCATATGACTTGAGACATCACTGAAGGACATGAGCCAACACACAGCAGACCCACATAGGATCTGTGCCAGACACTGGAAGGCTTTTGCGTGCTAATAGCCCACACCTTCAGCTCAGGACTTAATCCAACAAGGAATTCTTACGTCCTAATGCCAGGAAATAGAGTGTAAAAACACAATTAAAATTAATACTTCTCTGAGATATGTTGTACAAGTCAACCTGGAGAGGAAAACACTCTAAATCTTTTTGGTGTTACTGTAACCTAGTGCCCATAAGGAAAAGTAAATATCAACTTCAAATTAACCATGTTACACACACTGAAAGCTCAGTGGAGTGAATGAGGAGAGCCCAGAGATAAAACAGGCTTCTCTCCAGATATTATTATGAAAATTAAAGTGAGTGGTTGGAAGATATACATCACAAAAATATTCTATTATGCTCAGTGTACTAGAGCAGAACTTTCACCCTTTTAAACTCTCATTAAAATGCAGCCATTTTTGTTTCAAAGGATTAACATGTTGGCTCTAAAGAGAGAAGAAAAATGTGATTCATGGTGTGCTTGGAATTAGATATTGTTAATTGAAAATAACCCTAGGCACTTACACAGTGCTTTTCAGCTCAGAATCTTGAAACTATTTTGTTTGTATAAAATTCATTCATGCAAAGGGGCTTCTAAAAGACTTGTGTGCCGCAAAAATATCAACAAAAAGTACTGTGGGAGCTCTTGTATGCTTCCACTATACACTAAGGCAAACATCACTTATGGGCAGAAGGCTTTTGAAAAGGTGGGGACTCACTGTCACATAGGAACAAAATACCTGTCTGTAAAAACAGCAGGAAATGATTTATGATGGTTTGGCTACAGCTGAATGGCTATCTGTACAGCTAGATAAAACAAGTCCCCTGGAAACTCTGGAAAAAAATATACTGACTTCTGTCACTCTGAACGTGGAAAAATATTCATTGTGAAATGAGAACTTTGTAGCCTTGTGCAAACTCCTAATAAAAGTTAATGTACAGGAGAAATTACTAGTGGTGGGTTTTGGCCACAGTGAATTTTCTGATGGTCTGAATCCTCCAGTTTAGCAGGGAGGTTCAGAGCACCCTTAAGTCCACTGTGGTCAAAAGCCACATCGAGATTCTCCAAAGGATTTCCACAAGAACTCAAAAGGTAGGCAGACTGTTGAGGGACACTATGAGTGAAGGTTAGTGACTCTCAACTCAGCTTCATCTCAAATGTTCCTGCTTGGCAAGTGGGGGACCAGGCACCCACAGTGTAGGGGCTTGCTTAAGGTCAGAGAACCACTTAGTCTGGAGGAAATGAAAACCCCTTCCATCCCTTTTCCCCACTCTCACAGTGTCAAATGACGTACCATTCATGAATTACATAATTTTATAAAATATCAAGCAAAAGCCATTACATTTATCAAAAGCAGAATCAGCTAATTCAGAAAGTACTCTCTGTCCTCTGGTCTCTGGAGTAGTACAGTGACATTCTGTAGTGGTGCTCTGAAGATTTATGGTTTACTTGCTGGTACAGTACTGGCACTGATGTGTTGGAGTGAAGATTTATTTTTGTAAGTCATTTGTTTCTGAACTCATTGTGACTTACTTTAAGTTTACTGATACGTGGCTGGGATTTAGAGTGGTTGGGACAGTGATGTAATCAAACTCACACTTTGGTACATGGAGGCAAAATAACTATCAAGGCCAGGAGATTTTGCAAAGTGCCACCAGATGAAATAAATAACTCTGGGATAAAGATGAAGAGGGCACCACATACTGAAAGGAAAGATCTGTTTGAAGTGGAGAGAGCAGGATGACAATTTTCATGTGGCTAATTGATGCAGCAATTCCAGCAGGAAGTCTTGTAACCGATGAGTATATCCAACACCTCCAAACGCCCCCTGGGAAGCAGAGGTGATGAACATCTTTGATAAGCCATTTTTCTGCAGGCTTTCAGTCTTTGCTAAGGTAAGGGATGATTTCTCAGAGCCCTACTAGCCCCTAATGACCTTTCTGTATTATCAGTAGGGTCCTGCCATTGCTCCTGGAAACTGGAATAGCTTCCTTTCACACTGTGTCTGGGAGACAGGCAACGAGATAGGGAAAGATACGGGTACAAGACTTAGTGAAGACAACTAAATCCAAAGTGCTATATTCTGTACCCAGCTTTGGCTCTGGTCTCTCCAAGGAAGAGCTAGCTATAAGCCACATGTAAAAGGTCAGTGATATTAAAGCACTTGGCCCTGAAGAGATCTGGGAATGAGAAATGCCACACTGTAGAAGCTATTACTGCTGTCATTATACTGTGGGCAGTTCGCTGTTAGCCTCAAAGAGTGGTGGAGGAGAAGGGTGGAGTGGAGGAGGCTGGAGGAAAAGCCATTAGGATGGGCAGAGAGGGCACTACCTGGAGCAGACTTACGACAGGGCTACGGACAGATCTCTCACACCAGAAACACAGAAAAATCAGTGAAAAGGCTCTTCTTGTTGGCATCAAGGTCAGGATTTCACAGAGGTCTGACCTCAGCTTTATGTAGTTCAAAGTATAGGTCACAGCCTCACAAAGGGAGCTCCAACAAAGCATGGCATAGGAGTGATATTTGCCTTTAAGCTCTTCCATATGTCACCATGGCTTTTATGTCTCATTCTTCTCTCGTATGTGTGACCTCTTCCTAAGGCTCTGCATTTAGTTCCCTGCAGAGGTCATTAGTGCCTCTCCTGGGGCAGCAAATGTGGAGACAAGGGCTAAAAAAATACATGGGTTTCACAAGAACTCAGTACTACATTCCAGAAACACCGTCTCTGTCCTCAGATAGCTTTCCAAGCACATGATGGGGAAAACATTAGTGGTATTTCAATTAGCACTCTGCAGCTCCCCAGATGTGCCATGGCTCTCAAAGCCCCGAGTTCACTGCTGCACTCAGTCTCCTGGTGTTAATGGAATGGCACCTGCTGCTGTGTGCAAAGCCTCCACAGAGCACACATTCCCTGCCAGCTCAAAGGGAAGATGTGGCAAAATCACTGAAACTCTTTGTCTCTAGCAGAAGATGGAGTTTGATGTCCTGTTATAAAATACAGGGAGCCTAATCCTTAGCCCTCATTGTCTCCTGAAATTAAGTGAATTTCCCATGGAAATGAAAGGAAATTTTATCTTAATAAACCTTCAGTATTTACCAGCTTTACTTTGCTTAAGTAACCAGGGGGAATTTAAACTGATCACTTGTTTTCCTGTGGAAAAATCGCATGCATTGTAATAGAGGAGACCCTGAAAGGCTTTTATCTTAATTACTGCAGAAAATTACAGAGAATTAGATCCTTTCCAATGGTTTTCTGAATCATCCTTTGGGATTTGATAGCAGGAATATAATTTGTTATTGAATTGTATAGACTAGTGGAATAACAATGCCTCTAGAAAAGTGTTCACTATCTATTAATGTCTATAGGGCTTCCCTATAAAAGGTTTTTTAAAGCCTTTTATTTACAAATATATCCAGGGGATTCTATTATGCTGTACACCTTTGTTTATAATGCACACTGATTAAAGTAAGAAAAGCAAAAATAGACAGCACAGACCAGTGGTCTGGCTTCTGGGAAAAGGACAGCATGAAGAGACCATCTTCATAACCCTGTGAAAATGCATCACATAGCCAAGAAAGGCAGAAAAAACCTAAGGTTTTCATCCTGCATGGAGTTACTGCTGGCAGACCCTTGTTCCCACCTAAACTCTGCAGCTTTAGGGAGCTGTGAAGAGCTTTACTTTGGATTACAGCTCCATAAACTAACATGGTAAGTTGATAGTGGAATTTGATCATACCCTGGGAGTTGGCATGCAAGAACCCATGATTGCATGTGTAATATACTGATCAATTCCTTGTTTACTTCCTTCAGCTGAACAGCAGCCAGTTCTTTCAGCTGAAATCACAGCTCCCTCCTGAGCAGACTGTGCTGTACTGTGAGATAGCCTGTTTCTTCCTCCCCTAGTATTTGTTGCACTGACAGAAAAAGACTCCCTGAATCCTGCTCTGCACCCTCACTTCCACCTCACAGACATCAGTAGTGTCACCTAGGGATAACTGGGTCTTAGTTGTGCAGTGGTTTGCTACACAGATCTGGTCTCACTGTCAACATGCTTAAGCCTCCGAGGAATGCTTGCAGTTGCAGTGTGGTGGGGCACTGTCAGGTGCTTTGTGTATTTAGGGGTGATACCAAGCTCCTTTTCCAACCCCTCGGTCAGCAATAAGGAGTAAGGGTTACACTATAGCTGCTTTGGGAGTTTTCCATTTCTGATGGGTATTTGTGTTCTTTTTTTGGTTTATGCTAAAAGCTTTTGCTCTCTTCTTATACAACCTTGAAGGAAAAGACCTTGCTGAGTGTAGTTGTGTGCTGTTCAACAGATGTGTTATTTCACCACCTGATGGAGAACACGCTGAACGGTGCCTGACTCCAGTGTGTGCTGCCAGAGTTGCCCTGGGTTTCAGCAGTACAGCTAAGGCTTCCAGACACAAGTGTTTGCAGAAGTCACAGAAAGTCTAGGCATCTATCCTCAGTCACCTCTTGAAAGTACCCAGCAGGGAAAATGGAAGACAGATGTCAGCAGCAACTTCAGGATTTGCACGTTTCTGCAAAAGAGGTGAGGATAGAAGAGGAAACACAGTGGCTTTATGTGACTTTCCAGGTGACAACATGCCAAGCTTTCACACAGGAGTCACAGAGGGATTCTAGCACTGAAGGATGCTTGAGGGGTTTTTTTGAGAAAAATTAAATTAGGAAAATGTTACAAAGGTATCCCAACATTGCATACCTGTGCCAGGTATCCCAACATTGCATACCCATGCATTGAAAGTCCACATGACAAAAGGTATTTGATAATCTCAGACTAAAAGGTGCTTTTCATTTCCCAGGGACCCATTTATATTGCAGATATTCATATGCCAGCTGCTAAAACAAAACAATTAAGAGTAAATACAAACCATTCCAGACAGCAGAAAAAAAAGCATACTCAGTACTGGAAGTAGAAAACAAATTATTTTAGTTATTAGATTTGTAAGTTGAACTAAAGCTAGAAAAACCATTCATGCGTGTTGCAGTTCTGACCAAGTCCTGGCTCACTAATATCTTTTGTGAAAAGCACAATTACCTTGTTTTTCTGTAACTTTCCTTCCTCCCCTCCCATTTTTTCATTATTTTTCCTTTGCAATTGTCTGTCTTGGCAGACAGGCAAGTCCTGTGTTCAGGACACAAACTCCTACTCATTATTATAGATCTCTAAAATGTTTTATCTGACATATTTTCAGGCTGTCACAAGAATTACAGGAGATGTTTTTTGTTATTATAGATTGTTCCTGCTTTTTGTTTATCCATCTCAGATTTTCCCTTTCTCATATATGAACCCATGCACCAGCCAAAGCTGTGCTGAAAGCTGCTTCTCAGCAATACAAAAAACGAGCTCTTAAAAATCTGTCAGCATTGGCCAGATGCAGAGAGGTTTTTAGTAAAATAGGGCAGTTAAATACAGTACAGAGCTCAGGCCTCCTGGATTTCATTTTATGTTAATGGATTTTTATATAAAGGCACAAAGAAATCTCTTAGATCTTCATGCTAATGAAAAGGAAATTGATATATAAGTCAGTGTGGTTTGACAATCATTTACAGATTGGGGTATTCTAACAGGAAGCGGAATGTGGGGAAAAGCAGAAGAAAGGGACTATTCGCTTTCAACACGTGACCAAGGGACTGTTTGCTCTTTGTGTGGATGCTGCCACAGGGAATTGTAGCATTTCCTGCAAACCTCCATTTTCCCACACCTTTATGACAACTAGTAAGAAGTGTGTTCTCCACAGAAAAGAGCCTGGGTGTTGGAGTATTTCTTGTTTTCAAACTTGGAAAAATATCCATCTTTTACAGCTACAGCCATTTTACAGCTGTGACCACTACACAATGGCCTGGAGAACTGAGTCACCTGTGAATTCAATGTGGGGTTTTAAGTAAGAAATGATGCTGCAACTGGTACATTATGAGGCTCCAAAGAGGTAGCAGGTATGTCTAAATCACAGTTGCTATTTTACTGAGTTTGCATGTAAAGTGCCGTGTTGAAATCTGCTCAAGAGCTGCAGAATATGATGTGAGAGTTAAACTGTTGCTGGTAGTCACCTTGTGAGCAGAGGGTGGCTCAAGAGAAATGGTGTAATTGGGTCTTCTAGGTCTGAACATCACTGCAGGCACAGACCCACTGGTAATGTTTCTAAGCTCCTGGATGGGAAGAGAGTCTCTGAGTGAGGTCTCTGAGCATACAAGGAACTGAAACAGAAGTGCTAATGACCACTTCTTCATTATGTTTATATCTGTTTTCCAGTACAATAGGGCCCTGATTATAATTTGTGGCTTTTGATATTATTGTAATACAAGAAATTAGCTACAAATGAACAACAGCAATGAGTAGACAAGCTGTATATAATACATATAGATGTGTAAGGCAGCATGTCATGCTGTTTGTGTTCCCCAAACTGCCCCACCAAAATTCATTTATTACATATGGAACCAAACCCAAACACAGATCTGTATCCTCTCCATGTAGGAAGAATTTGCCCATGGATGAGGGGTTTAATGTTCTGGCCATATCCCTGTACCAAAGCATTAGCTCCAGTGCAGCACTGCAATGCTCAACACTGCTCAGATATGAATCCAAATTTTACTGCTTGAGAAAATCCCAATTTAAAAATAAAACTAATGACAGAAAATTAACATAAATACAGGAAATGAGCAGCAGCAATCTATCCAAACATTGCTTACAGAGGCTCGGAGCCAGGCCATTTAGAGAGTGTGAAGTTTATCAGATCAACTTCAGAGGTGTCTGGCTACAATCTAATGACACATTACAATAATAAGATAAACAGATCACCAGTATATTTTCACCAAAAAAAGACCAAAAAAAGACACTGAGGCAAAAATAGTAAATGATCCACCTGGGGACTTCCAATAGTTGTTGCCTGAAGCTGGTTGAGAATCAGGAGTCTGCTTCTTAGAACCTTATTTAAGAGCATCTGCTCTTCTTTTAGACAATGTTTTAAGCATCCTGAGTATGGGTAATTTGAGGCTGGCTATGACAGATGCAATGTTATTTTTCAAAAAATTTTAATGAGCACACCCCTGCTGCCACGTGGAAGGCTCGATGCTGTGTTCTACTGACAGGGTGCAGATCGCAACTCTTCACAGGGGAAGGCTTTTTCTTTTTTTAATCTGGAAAAAAAGTTTAAGTCTGTCAAGGAAGCAACACACACCTTTTTAAAACTGTCTGAAGATTGTGGTGTGTGCTGCATGCTATTGGTCTGACATAATCCTTTGCATATTGAGATTGTGGCTGTAAATCACACAGATTTTTAGCTACGGACACAAAGTCTGTGGTGCCTGGAGGGGGAATAAGGAGGGAGCAGAGCTTGTCATGGTCTCTGGGAGACATCTGGGGGACACTAGGTGTTTGGAGAGGGACACAATTGAGTATAATCCATGCTAGTTTGGCTGGCAAATGTAGTAGTTGTGACCACACATGTCCCATGTGGAGACAGCTTCAGGTGGTGATATTAATGGAGTCCATGGGCCAGAATTGAGCTGGTTTTACACTACAAGTGGCAGAAATCAAGAGGGAATCCTGGATACAGAGCAGGAGCCCAATGCTTTACCAGTTCCAGATCTCCAGAGTCTGGGAGTGCTGTGATGGGGCTCTGTGACTGCAGTTCCTCCAAGTCTTGCCCTTTGAAGCATGTAACTTGACTGGCAGAGCCAGGGAGACCTCATGAGTCCAGACTTCATCTGAAAGACTCTGTGTGCCCTGAGCCTGCACTAAATCCAGCCTTTGTAGATCCCAGCCTTCTGGAGCCTGAAGACTGCTACCTGTAAGTGCTGTTTTGAAGATATTTTTGGGGTGTGTGAAATACAGGCAGTTTCTGGCATCAGAAGGAGGGGAAGACCTGATACAAAAAAGCGCAAAGAGAGCTTTGGTGACATCACGGCAATTCTGTCCAGGAGTCCCAAAATGCCTTGCTCCAGAACCAGACTAGGGACTGCTAGTGGAGGGAAAGATCTAAAGAGCAGTGAAGCACCTGAAGTACACTAGGATATCACCAGCCAAATGAAAGTGAGGTCCTGATTAACGTGAAACTTGGTTTGGTGCTTCTCTGGGCTCCTTCCTACTGGACTGGTGCAGATCTGGGAACTGAGGCCCCACAGAGAAAGTGTACAGGCAGAAGAAGAGGGAGAAATCTTGGCCATGATTCAGCTATGGGAAGAGCACAGTTGAGTGCAAAGCCAGTGAAGGAGAGGGAGGAGGATGGCACAGCAGGATCCTTGGTCTGCCACTGAGCGACTCCCTCTATGTGAGCAGCTCATTTCCCTGCTCTGTCATTCTTATCTGCACAGACAGCCTGTTCCATAGGCCAGGACCAGGTTTCTGCAACACAAGGCACAAAGGACCCTTGAACAGCTTAGAAGGTACCGCAATAATACGAAGAAGAAATTGCAGCCACTCAGATGGAGAAAATAGAGCACTTCCAGTCAGCAATTTTCCTGCTGGTGAAGTCCCATGCCATATGAAGTTTTGAGCTACAGCTGCTGCAGTGCTAAGTACAGAAAAGGGAGATCTTTCTGAAGTCTACTTTTAAAATCAAAAAACTGGGTACAATTTCCATGAAATGAGGGATGAATTTAGCTCATTTTGTATCATGCTCTAATTACCAACTGCAGTGAAATATTCTAAGATGATGTATCTCAGGCACCATCTTACTTCTGGATCCTGTTCCAATTAATTCCCTCTACCAGTTTACAGCATCTAAATGAAATGCACTGAGCATCAGGCCATGAGTTGCCTGGTCTTTCTCCCTTGGTATCCTGGGCCAATTGTTCTTCATAGCTACTGCAGTACTGTTTTGCCAGTCTCAGGATGATAGTATTAATACTCACTTGCTATCCAGCAGTTTTTTGAGACAGCCTATTCAAGTGTGAAAAGCTTTTTGAGGTCCCAGGTCATGCTACAGAAGTGAGAACTGTTATTTCTTCTCTTTCACATCATTTCTCTGTGGTATGTTCTATTTCTGAATGTTGGAAATAGCACTGAAAAGAAAGGAGTGTATCTGTCCTGCAAGAGAAAAGGAAGAGAAAGTCTGTTTTGAAGGAGGAAAAGAGGAAGGCTGTTTGAAGGAAAGAGAGAACACATGGAAGAAAGCAAGGGTGAATGTGAGAGGGAGAGCACAGATTCTAGTGCAGGTGAGAAACAGTTTAGTAATCCAGGTTTTCAATCCCTATCCCAAATAAGGTGAATGTCCTCACTGGCAAGTCTTGGGGCCAGCACAGCAGAGGCCATGTGTTCCTTCCAGGCCCCAAATAATCCTCACAAAAGGCGCTTTGGGGATGCTGCATTTTTTCCACAAGAGTTCAATTTCAAAAAGAAAAAAGATTTGGTAGAAAACTCCGGGCCAACACTATTTGCAATCTCATTCTCATTTATTTGCTCAAGTAATCCCCAGTGCTTGATTTACGTAAGACTTGAATTAACTGTGTATTTATTCAGAGATCTTAAATTACACTGATGTGATGAGGTAAAATTGCAAGCTGATGCAGTTTCAAGGGTATTAACAAGCACATGATGGTGAGGCAGATCCTACTTGCCATTGAGGAAACCCAAGCCCATTCAAAGGTTTCTAGAGAAGGTAGTAAAAAGGATATTTTACAAGTACAACTTCTCTTCATGAAGCAAAATTTCTCTTAGCATTGAGGTGAGGTAGAGAGGTGCAGTACCTGTCAGACACTCCTGAAGAAAATTAAAACTGCTTACTTGATGCTGCTCTTGGTGAACAGTCTTGGTTTGAACTCAGACACTGAATGAAGCACATTTTTGGATTTGAGCAGTTTCTGAATAGTACCAGGAATAAAACAAATTCAGATGAGCAAGAAGCATGGACAAGTTACCACCCTGATCTAATGGAAAATTTCCCTAAATATGAAGGTCACTATAACTTCAAGCAGAGGTGCCATTAAAAAAGACAAACTGAAATGGCCATTGCTTCTGGCATTAGCTGTATCTGAAGTACTTCATGTTGTCAATAGGTGCTTAGTGAATTCAGGCAACGAAAGCTAGCTATGAAGTTGTCACTGAATGGGATTTAAACCTGTTAAATGAAGAGGGAGGAAAATGATAATGTAAGTCTGTGGTTGATGTGGGTGGAGAGTTGATGGGACTGTTTGGAGGTCCTTCCACTGAAAGAGAGAATCTGAGACAAAATGCTCATAAAGAAATGACTGGCAGTTCCAGTATTGAAATATGCTGAAGCAAATAAGATATGGTTAGGAAAGAAAGCTACCCAGTCCATGAAGCTTGTGGAGATCATCAGCTTGAAAAAGATGAGGCAAGAGGATTGGGGATGAAAACTGTAACTGCTATAAAACGATTGGTCTGCTTTGCCTAAGTCGTGCCAGTGATGCATACAGCAGAGTTGCTGGCGGCTTGCACCACGTGAAAGGGAAACAAGGATACTCACACAGCTAAAAATGGTTATGACAGGCACACAGGGGACTTAGAGGTGTTCAGAGATGGACAGGGCAACACAGAAGGTCTTGAAGTGGGTTGGGGTTCTGGAGCTACTGTGACTTCTGTGGGAGCAGCATTATCACAAGAGGGAGCTCTCCGCCTGTATGAGATTGTCACCCCAGCCACACACACTGCAGGGAAAGAGAACCAGGGCCCTCAAACCCTGGGAGGGGCAGGAGGAAAGAGGTCCCGAGTGCTCAGACAGGCAGTGACCACAGCAGCCTAGCATGCGAGGGCATGGGCTGAGCCGGGCTAGCAGAACTAATCCCCCAGGGCAGGCCACCAACACTGCACACTGCTAATTGCTCTTCTGCAAGTCAGATCCTGCATTGTGCTAGTGCTGTCAGTTAATTGGGTTTTTGTTTTTCTGTAGGCTTTGCTGGGGACGGAGAAAAGGAGAGGTGCTTGGTCAAAGTCAGTCAAGGTGCTAGTCAGAGGTTCATGTGACAAGGCAGATGATCACCAAGGCTCCGATGGTGAATGAAGTCGATGTGTGTCAGTCGGCTGTGAGCAGTGTCTGAACACAACAGCGCCTGAGTACCCAGCAGAGGGCATGTGCACACACACACACACACACACACACACCCTCCTGCCTTTACCTCTGGGACATAATTTCTTAGATAATGAGCATATCAGTGCCCTCGAAACTGTATAAGTGGCTACAGAACAAAGCCAGAGGCATCAAGCGTTCTGCTTCGAATGGTCTGCGGTTTCTGTTACAGGGTCCAAACCTACCCTTGTTCTGAACTTCCATTTCTGATCAAGATAATGGTTCAGAGGAACTAAGCAACATCCCTAAGCTCAGGTTTAAAGACTGGCATCCGTATTTACAAAGTATCAGGCAAACCGACCTGTAACCTCTTCACACCGGCCTGCAACTTCTTCACACTGAGCTTAGTTTCATCTTCCAATTATTTCTCTGAATGCTCATGCCCGATTTTGGTAGACACATCTTACCGTAGTCTGAGACTGAGCTGAAAGCTTTGTTTCCTGCCAAGAATCTTGAGAGGATAATACATATCCAAGCAGTTTGCATCAGTGCCATAGCATCTAAATGCCCTATGGAAAGCAAACACAATATATTTGTACGCTCCCTGGGCAGGAAGACGGACAGCTCTTCCAGTGGATATACTAAGGTATGTAATGGATCGTGCTGTATATATTCAATGGTGGGTCAAGGCACAGAAGATCGGGCTGAAGGGAGAAAACCACTGCAGGTTGAAAAGTTAGGAGGCATTAAAAATACATACAGAAGAAAAGGGTGTAGTCTTGTCGATGAGAGAAATGGATGAAGATCAGAGGTCTGGGCTCCTTGCCACAGGCTATTTGACCTCAGGCAAGTCTTCCGAGATCCCATTTCCCTCCTACCCTTTGTCTATGTAGCTCCCAGGAGCTTCGAGGTAGTGTTGGTGTCAAGCGCAGCAGTAACTGTACTTTATCTTGGTCATTTCTCCTAAGATATACGATAAAATCACTTCTTATATATATACGCATATATGTATATATAAAGCAATCTTCCAGATACCGTAAGAAGCTAAAAAGGAATAAACACAGAATGCCTTGGGAACATGTGGCAGGAGCAGAGTTCCCAGCCAGTTATTAATCCACTTGCAGAACAAGGATTTTGCTGAAGTTTAAAATTAAATTCAAATTTAAAAAAAGAAGAAGAAAAAAAAAAAAGGATTTTATCCCGAGCCAGCGGTCTGGCTGCAGGCTCAGCACCCGCCCGCCGTGACGCCGGCAGCGGAGCAACCCCCCCGCCGCCCCGGCCCGGGGCGGACAGGCCCCGCTGCGCTGCGCTGCGCTCCCCCCCCGGCGCGGCAGCGGGCGGGAGGCTCCGCGGTGCCGCGGGCGCGGCGCGGGCGGGGGCTGAGCCCGCGCGGCCGCTTGTTGATCGCGGCGGCCGGCGCCGCTCCGCGCTCCGCGCCGGCGGCCAGCCCCGCGCCCGGGCTTGCCGCTGCGCCGCCGCTCGCATTCTTCCATTGCAACAGTGCAAACCCCTCCTTTTTTTTCTTTTTTTCCCCCTCTCCCTTTCTTTCCTTTTTTTTTTTTTTTTTTTTTTTTCTTCATGAAGATGGCGGCGCCTCTCGCCAGCAAGGCAGGGTCCGCCGGCACCACCAGCAAGCCTCCCTTGCCGGAGCTGGATTTCCGATCGGGAGCCAGGGTGGAGGAATTAAATAAACTCATCCAGGAATTCACCAAGCACGATCAGAGGGAGTACGACGACCAGCGAGCCCTGGAGATCCACACGGCGAAGGACTTCATCTTCTCCATGCTGGGTAGGGCAGGGACCGTGCGGGGCGGGGGCGATGCCGGCCGGGGACCCCCGGGCAGGGCTCCCGGCGGTGCGGCACCAGCGGACCCTTTCCCCGCGCCGCGGGCGCGCCGGGCTGGGGGGGTCCCCGGTCGCAGGGCGGCTCTCACCCCCAGGACACTATTTTTTTTCTTGTCCTATCCAGCTAGCCTTTGGCAGCGATGTATTTATAAGCACAGAGGAAAGGCTGGGTCGCAGAGCTAACCGGTGCTCAAGAAAGACGCCGAGCTAGCAGAGCTGCAGGCGAGACGAGCCCGACCCTTTATTGTTTCTCCCAAGTGTCGAGGCGTAGGAAACAGTCCCTTTTTTTTTTTTTTTGACCCCTTATTTTGGTTATTAGACCGGCGGATGCTTGTACAGGAGCATCTCCCGAACTGCCTTGCTTATGTTGCAAAACTCGCAGCGTGTGGAGCAAGTCAGATTGTGGCGGGGGAGTCCTCATCTGCGTGAAAGTTTGAATCGCGGGCAGGGATCCTTAAACCAGGGTGAAGCATGTGTTGGCCCTTGCGGAAATCACCTGGGCTCTGGCATGACTAAGGTTTCTTAAGAGTAATAGTAAAACGCCTAACAGCTCTGATTCTCCAGGTAGTCAGTTTCTGATAAATATTTACCTTGAAGTAACTAAGAAATCACTCAGATGAATAAGAGCCTTCAGGATACAAAAGGATGCTCTTTAACATGCAGATTAGACCTTGAAATCAGTTATCCAAGTTTGAATCATTGTCTTAAACATTCTCTCAAACATTTTTGCGTAAACAGCTGCTGTGGCCAGTGGATGGTTCTTTGTAGCTCAGAGGTGCACATACACCCTTAAAGCATACTTTAGCCAAGTGTATGGTCTACATGTACACTCTGGATAACCTACATCACTTATCCAGAAACACAGAGCTCCCCTATTGCAATAATTATTGTTTTCTGTATCGAAGGATGGTCACTGTAATAGACCACTTCCTCTATAGCCATGAACATACCTATACTCTGTAGTGAGAATCTACCTACCTGTCCTGCTGGTTATCTTGTAAGGTACCTGGATAAGTATAATTGCCTGCTGTATGGGATTTGCACAATTTTATGTGTGTGTTGCTTTTTCACCAAGGGCTGGACAGGATATAGCAGACTAAATTTAGCCTGAGAACAAGGACAACAAGTTGAAAAGTCAATAGCATGTATATTTATAGTTGCAGTTATAAATATTTTTTCCTTCTGAGTTAAACAACAACAAAAAAAAGATGTGGTGAAGCCATGGTTGCATGAAAGCCTGTAGGATTTTTGTTCTTGAAAACCTGATCTGGTGGAAGTCATCCCCTATTGTGATCTGATACATTTTTCAATCAGGGCTTTAAATAACTGGCTGAGGAAGCATGACTCGATTGGATGGAGCAAAGAAGAGTGGAGAGAAAACAGCTATAGCTGCAGTGTGGCTAGCAAGTAGAGAAAGCTTTGTATGATCCTGTTTAAGCATAAATAGTCTTTGCAAAGTACAGGGACCACTGCCTCATGTGAGAGAGGGCAATAGAAGAAAGAAGAATGAACTGGAGCATGCCTTGTATTTCTGCAAATGCATTCTAATGCCTTGCCGTTCATGAAACAGCGAGCCTTAGGCTGTTTAGAAATAATGTAAATTAATGTGGTTGTCTTTGTTAATATAATGACTGGGAGATGAGCATTCTTCGGTTTTAAATGTATAGCTAAACCTTTGGCTTCAACAAAAGCTTTATTTCTGTCTAAGTTGTACCTGATAATTTTCACTAAGTCTTGTTTCTGAATAAAAGAAGAGACTTGAGGACCGAGCCCAGGACAGAAGTGGAGATGGGATGTCTGATTTGTCTGCATTAGACCCAGAAGTTGTGTTCATGGGTCAGATCCTTCTTAGCAAAAGAGGCTCTTAAATCTAAAAGGATTTAACTTATTAATAAATAGCTCTTTCCCCTGTGCCTGATCCCTCCCATACGTACTGCTCTTATCTCATCGGGTGATGATAGGAAAATTAAACATAGCTTTCCTGATTTAATTACATTGGTGTGTAATTGGTGGATGAATGATAGGTGAGGAGACCTTGTGCAGATTCTCAGATGTTTGTACTCTTCATGGCTTGCCCTCTAGGTCAGACTTCGCTATTAATTTGTATTAACTCTTTTTCATCTGTGTTGTCTTGCCCTAGCTAAAAGCAACTGATCTCCAGGAGATCTAAAGAGTTGGACTGTGAGAAAATTAGGGAGAGGTACTACTTGTTGTGCATTTGTCCAAAATCATGTGCCCCAAGCATTAGAACAGGACTGCAAATGACTTACCTCCCTGGTGGGGGAAGTGAGTATTTTCTGAATGTGGGTAGTTCCTGGACATTCACAGTCCCTTTCACAGTCACCAAGACCATATGGTCTTGCCAACACCCTACACCAAAACAACAGGTGTATTTTGGTGCCTTTGCTGGGTAACTTCCTGTACTCACACTGAGCTATGACTGATAAATACTTGTCTCTTTGACTCAGGTATAACTGAGCTTCAGAGGAGGGACGGCTGTAGTAACCAAGAAAAAGATGGAGAAAAGACAGTCTTGTGTGCTGGGCAGAGGGCTGGCTAAGAAATTACTTATTCCCCTGATGACTCAGTTTCGTGCTTAAATAGTGATAAAAGAGTATTTTTATCAAATGATGATATTACAGTCAATGATATTTTGATTTTTAAAGCACTTGCTGCCATTGTGATGAGAGGTGCATAGCAGTCATATTAAAAACCTTTTAAGGGTACCTGACCTAGAGAGTATTGTTCTTGCAGTACTCTTGCAGTACAAGTACTTTCAGGAAATTCTTTAATAGACACTACCTGTCTCTTTCTGTTCAGCACCTAAGTAAAAAGTGCTTTAATGCACAGACGTGATAGGCTTAAAAAATACATACATTATGCTCTTGGGAGCTAGAACATTGCATATAAAATAGCCCCTTGAAATTTCTAGTGCTATTGCTGCCTCAAACCAGCTCATGTTATTTGGAATACTAACTCTAGAATTTTATTTATTAACAAGAGAAAGGAACAGAGAGAATAAGTACAGACTACACAGAGCTATATTCTCCACTCCAGGTACACATCAGGGTTCAGTCATCTGGAGCAACTTTCAAGCTCTTTGGGTTGGTGTTTTGTTTCTATCTACTATGAGACTTCTCAGCAGAGCCAGAGGATGGATGCTTAGGACTTTTCATGCCATTCTCCTTCCTGAGAAATCAATTGAGCGAAAGGACTAAATTGGTGCTAAAGTGGCCTTTTGGGTTTTTAAGGCCTCTAGTGTATCTTTTTGTCACTTCAGTGGTTACTTCTGTGGGAAGTGCCCACCAGGGCAGGCCATACTTTGAGCATCTGCAACCAGCTGCAAGTTAGAGCTGTTGACAAGACCTCTAGAGAACTTGTCTCAGCACCTGATACAGGAGACATGGTGAGCCTATTCTGAGATCATTTCCTAATTCTCTGGTGTCTGCCTGGTGCTGCGCTGGGTGTTCTAGCAAGTGTTTGTGATAGAGGCAAGTCTCAGAGTGGAAGCAGGGCTGGCATCAGCAAATGATTTCCGCTGCCAATACCAGCTTCCCAAATGGAGTGAGCTACCCTGCTGAGCCCCTGCATCTGTAGCAAGGCTTCCAGCTGTTTCTTGGATTGATGAGCCCCTAAAATATGTGCTGTGGAGGTGCAGATTGCTATGCTGACAACACAGGTGTCCTCACAACAGCTTGCTTTTATCAGCAGCTTCTACAAGGAAAGAATTTTCCAGTCCCTCCCTGTACCTGAGGTCTGTGCAGCAGAACAGCGTTGGCAGTGTGACTCTTGTGTGGGTTTGTGTGGCATTTTTTTCTCCCCTTCCCTACCTGCCATAACTTGCTGATAAAATCTACTGTAGATTAGATTTCAGACATTGTTTGAAGTGTTGCCTGTTTGTCTAGGATACATCATGGAAATTCTCTGGTTCCTGTTGTAGTGTTGAGCTGATGAAATAGCAACAGGATTGGAGTGATCTCTCTAGGGTTAAGTCTTTTGTGTGTGTGCGTCTTCTCTCAAGAGAGGCCAATCATGATAGGAGCACGCTGTACTCTGAGGCCTATGTTAATAAAGGCTCCCTGCTGGCATTCCCTGTGCTACTGAATGCATAATGCACAGCTGTTAAAAACAACCTTACTGTATTGCAGATTTCATTTCTGGCTTCACTTGTGTCTCCTCTCCCCACAGACCACATATTTCTGTATTTGCACTTGAGGCTGTGGGGGTTTCTTGGTGGTTTTGGTTTTTCTTAATTAGGGGACAGTGTACTAAAGTGGTAAAGTAAGCCTACAAAGCATTGGTAGTTTCCATTTGGTTCTACCTGTCAGAAATCAACCAATTTCATCTCATTGGGAATTAGTTTAAAAGGTTTGGTAGCCTCCTCTGTCTCTTTGTTCACAGGGGTTGCTGGTCCATATATGTGTCATCAGTGAAAACAGATTGAAAATCTTTGTCTCAATTTGTTTTAAGATGCTGGTACTTCACTTGCTCAACTACTGTTTTGAAACATTAGTCTGTGATGCAAAGTATTTAGTGTAATAGCTAGGAACATGTCCTAAGGGCACAAATTCTCGTGGCAGGCTTGTCAGACTGCCCACCGCCTGTTCCTTCAGTCTGTGGAATATTTGTAAAAGATTTGGGTGAATACTTGCCAAGCCCAATTATGCAATTATGTTTTAAGGGCAATTTTATAATTATAGTGGAGGATGGTAACCAGGATACAGGAGTTGTTGAGGTTTTGACTTTTCCTTTTTTTTTCCATATGACTGCATGAATGCTAAAATATTTGGGGCAATACTAGTCAGAAACCAGTTGTTCAACTTTCTTTTAAGCAGCTAGCTACTATTATAGGTGAAGCTAAATTAAAGATGACGCCAACGTTGTTCAGGAAGGCTGGAGGACATGTTTAATTAGAGCTTTGGTAATCTGCAGGTTGGATGTGTACTCAGAGACCCAGAGTAGCCCATAGACAATGTCCAGTCTGGAGGAAACTCAGAAGGTTGAAGTCCTGCCTGGACTTCTCAAAGGGAATCTCCAAGCTGGTCAATTTTTTTGGACAGTTGGTATTGTCTGTCTTAATTTTTATTTGACAAACACCAGGTTCCTGCTTTGTCTCCTGTACAGCTGAACCTTTTGCACCTTTTCTTGGGCCTTGACATGTGCATTTCGCATTTAGGTGCACATTTAGGTGCATGTCCCGGTCCTTTTGCTGCAAAGATGCTTTTCCCAGGCATACCTCTGGAATCTTTTTCTTCCCAGGTCAGACCCTGCAGGATTGGTTAGGTGAGAAAGTTCCAGGAAGAGATGTAGATCCCTCCAGTCTTGAGTTGCAAGGGCTGCTTCAGCATGACACTGTGAACAGTGATTAAGATGGCAAATTGCACCTTCAAGCATATCTGTGTGAAACCCTGTGGTGCCAGCTGCAGCTAGAGACCTGTCAGGTCTCTCTGAGTCTAAGAAAAATGACCTTCCATTGAGTCCATCACCTTTGTGTGGGTGATGCTGGTGTATGAAGCTCACTTAAGAAGCAAGAGCTGTAGCTCATTTGCTGTGAAAAGAGAGGCTTAAGAGTCGAATGCATTATATAGGGTGACATATCTCCTGAGATGGGTTTTCCCTTAGCAACAGCTGGGATGGGTTAAGTTCCATGTCCTAAAAGAAAACCATTCATTCTGCCCACTGGTAGCTTGCCCTGCTATCCTCTGAACAAGGAGAAAATTCCTTGAGAGTGACAGTCCCTTCATGTGTACAACATACCATATTACATTTAGACTGTCTTTAATTTGCCTGTCTTTGGGGTATGAAACAAGCAATAGAGTAGGTGGAGTTCTGGGGAAGCAAAGGGGAGTATCTGCCCTGTTTTTTTCCCTTGGAAAAGCAGAGGACCTATCATGGGAGCTAAGCAGAAAGCAGTTTAGGAGGTTGAATTCACAGAATGTCCTTTAGTGGGAAAAGAGCAGTGAGCCTGTGTGGGAGCAAGGGTGAGAGGGCTGGAAAATGACCTCTAGCTGCATGTCTCAAGTTATTGGTCCAAGTCTTGTCCTGATGACTTGTAGTGTGATGTGAGTTCAGGAGCTGAACTGTAGCTTTATTGGAACTTACAACTATATTTCATAGGTTCCCCATCTTAATTATGTATTTTATATCCAGTGAAGCTTTATGACTTCTGTTAACAGAAACCTCTCTTATTATCTGACTAACAAAAATAGGGGGGTTGGCCTTGGTTTTTTTTTGTTTTTGTTTTTTTTTTGCTAGTGGAACCAGAAGGCAGCTTATGAAACATTCTAAATAAATCTTTCAGCAGCAGCTGATGTTTCAATTGACAGATGCAGCTATGGATTTTGCTGTGTTTCATTAAGAGAACTCCACTGTTTGCTTTAATTTCTACCATTCTGTTGCATTCGCTTTTACTGTAAATAGCAATTGTCCTGGACTGAGTGGATTAATCTGTGCCTTAGTCCTTCAGCCAAACTGACAGGTCTCTGAATCATGTACTTCTGCATTAGATAAACTTTCTGCAGTTCTTTCAAAGCACTATTCCAGTGACTGTGTGGTTGTATAGGAATCATTCAGTTTGAAGAAGATGGATTCCCTGCTCCCCAGCATATTTGACTTTTGAGCTTTTAATAAACACTTGATGCTAAGAAAGTTATAACAATCCTATTAAGGCATTGTTTCAACTGTCAGTCTGATTTTAACCTAATTTAAAGCATTTAATTAGTAGGTTGTTAATGCATTTTGTTATAAGCATGCTGGTGTCAAAAGTACAATTTGCATACCATTGCGTGGGGGTGATTGGTTGCTCTAAGGTTCATAATATCCATGTCTTTGACACAGCAGTGGTAGTTACTGCCACCCACTCATGTTTAGGGCTGTGGGCAGACATTTTCACAGCGTTGGGTGGCTTCAGCTGGTAGAACAGGAGGTGGGTGGCACCTATTTCAATCTAAGAAAATCATTCTGTGGGTGAAACACTGAGTCAGAGTGAGGACACCCTAGACCACTGTTCTGAACTGCCCCCAAATTTATATAGACCTGTACAAGTTTCTGAATATAATGGTACCTAGTAGGCCTTGGTACTGTGAGAAGCCTTCCTTGTCTCCTGTGCTTCAGCAGTCTGTGAAAGGTGGGGTGGTACTGGAAGAGTGGAACATCAAGGTGCTGCAGTTTTTCATGACAGGATGGTTTAATCATGCAACGCTCCCATGTAAAGGAAGTCTGGTTTTGAGAGTCTTGCTATGAAAAGTATTTAGATAATGAAGGCAAATAGTTGCCCTGTCAAAGGCTTTGAGATCAAGTACAATTCAACCTCTGTGAGAGAGATTACAACCTGACCCAGTTCTAACAAGTAATCTTATTTTGTACTGAAGGGATCCCAAAGCAAAACTGGGACAAATTAGTTTAAAGAATGCATCCTGTCCATAGTGTGCATACTGATGCAATTTGGCAGTGTCAGGCAATGTCTCTCAGTTGAAGGCATCAGTTAGGGACAGAAGGCAAGAGGAAAATACAAGACATGGCCAAAACTAGAAATCCTGCTTGGATAGCCATTAGCAGTGAATCTTTTTATTTGTTTTCTTTTTCTTGTCCGATGACAAACTTCTAAGGTCATAATTTAGTAGAAAAGTAGAGGTTTATGTGTGGGATGTCATTGATCTGCCTAGATCTTCTCTACTGTGGCTTGTAGTCAGACCAGACAGAACTTCTTCCACCCACTGATGGAGTGAGAGTTCCTAAATGATTTGGTCCAGAAGTGCTGAGCAGCTAGAAAACCCTTGCAGTTTCATCTGGAAATAACAAAGTCAGTTCTTGCTTTACTGTATAATCTGTTAGGCAGTGTGCTTTTTTTTGTTCTAAAATGTCTTCTCTCAACTCTCCTGTTCCTGTTGTGGGATCTTTTGGCACTGCTCCACAACTCTCTCTCAAGGATGGATGTTTTTATTCAGTGGTGCACATTTGACCTGGTTTAGAAAATCAGGTGCTGAGGTTGTGAAGGAGCATTATTAAACATCTATCAAAAATGCTAAGACAAATATTGCAATTAGCTTCTGTGTGTTTCCCTTCAGCACTTCTACTCCTTGCATTTTAATAGTCTGAAGAGCTATTTCTTTGTGATGCTTTGGGTAACTCCTCTTGGAAATGAATCCTGTGCTAATAGCTCTGGCTGTGTCCGATCCACAGGCACGTGCTTGGAGATGTTTTGTGTTTGTTTTGCACCTTACTAATTAATGTATAAGTTAGTGGTAGAACAGCAGGAAAGCTGCCTTTGCTGACACTTCATGAAATAATGATTTAATCCTTTGTGACACATTCCTGCTGAGTGTCAAAGCTGATAACTCTAATCTCTGTCCTTAGCTCAGTGCAAAAGGAACCTGTTCTAGAGGGCATTTTGCATGATCTAGCAAGCTCTTGTAGGTACTTTGTGACCAATTCATGTAAACTTTTTTTGTACATCGCCACTCTTGAATGTGATTGTACAGGATTGTCTGGCACCCCGAGGAGTCTGGAGCTGAGAGCAAATGAAGGACCTGACTGCTTCACATGAAATAAGGGTTGTCTTGTGAGCAGTGGGGAAATGCCCTCATCTCGTTCTAAATGCACCTCTTCCTTTGCCAGCATTCAGGGCAAGGCATGGTCATATTCATCCAGAGGTGCTCCTAGACTTTAAACTAGTTTGGAAGGGAGAATGATGGACCAAGGGGGTCTCAGTGTCCTGAGCTGGAGGACCATGACTGAGAGAATGATCTGCTCCCAGTCAACCATGAAATTGTGTGGGATCTGCTGCTCCTGCTGCATCCTTAAAAATCTATGGAGCCTGGTGGGATTCATCCAAGAATTTCCAAAGACCTGCTGATGTTATTACAAAACCTCTCTTAATGACTTTTGAGTGGTCTTGGGAATCCAAACAAGTCTAGACAAGCTGTCTAGAAGCTGGCAAACATTCCTGATTCTCAAGAAGGGCAAGAAAGAGGACTCCAGAAACTACAGGCCTGTCAGTCTCACTTCAGTGCTTGGTAAAGTTATGGAGAAGATTATTCTGGGAGGTGTTGAAAAACACTTGAAAGACAACGCAGTCATTGGTCACAGCCAGCACAGCTTCATGAGAGGAGAGTCCTGCTTGTTGAATCCAATTTCCCTTTATGACAAGGTAACCACCTAATTACCTTTCCATCAGGCACAGCATCGCCAGCCGGGCAAGGGAGGGGATTGTCCCCCTCTGCTCTGCACTGGGGCGGCCTCACCTCAAGTGCTTAGGGCAGTTTTAGGCAACACAATATAGGAAAGACATGATACTATTAGAGAGCATCCAAAGGAGGACAATGAATGGTGAAGGACCTTGAGGGGAAGCTGAATGAGGGAGGAGCAGCTGAGGGCACAGGATCTGTTCAGCCTGGAGGAGACTGAGGAGACTCAGTGCAGTTTCAGCTTCCTCCTGAGGGGAAGAGAAGGGGCAGACACTGATCCCTTCTCTCTGGTGACCAGTTACAGGGCCCCAGGAAATGGCCTGAAGCTGAGTCACAGGAGGTTTAGGTTGGATATTAGAAAACGGTTCTTCCCCAGAGGGTGGTTGGGCACTGGAACAGCCTCCTCAGGGAAGTGGTCACAGCAGCAAGTCTGGCAGAGCTCAAGAAGAGTTTAGACAATGCTCTCAGGCACATGGTGTGACTGTTGGGAATGGTGGTGTGCAGATCCAGGAGCTGGACTCAGTGATCCTTGTGGGTCCCTTCCAACTCAGCATATTCAGTGATTCTCTGAAACCCACTCCTCTTCGTTCTATGTGATTCTGAAGCCTGGGTGTGGATGCAAATCTGTATGCAGGGATAGCTGAGAAACTGCTCTGCAGTAGTTAGTCCTTGAGATACAACCAGCAAAGCTTGCTTCTGTTCCGGCATGGATTGTGAATTGCTGTTTAAAATAAACTTTTGGTTTAATGGTATTAAAAAGAAAAAGTGCAGCTCTGCAAATAGAGACGAGAATGTCACTGTAACAGCACTTCAGGGCCTCTGAAATTCATCTTTTAAAGCTGCATACAGTGTGCTGAATGGCAGATCAGGTATTGGTATTGGCCCCTTGATATAAGGCCCTTAAAGCTTGAGTTGCTGAAATATCTGTATTTTGTAGACAGTAGGGCAACCATGTGCTAAGCAATCAGTAACTAGAGGAAAATAAGAGCAATGCAAGTCTCTCTGCCAGTGCAGCATGTCTCTGACTAGCTGAATTAAATGCCCATTTTTTTTTCCAGTGTGCGAGCTGTAATGCACATCTAAGTGCATTATTGAGAAAAAGGAACCATTACAATTTGATTGAGCATCTCTCAGAGGCTTGCATTATGTAATAACTTGTCTGTAAAAGTTTGACCCTGAACCCTCTTTTTTTCTCAATACCCTGTGAATTTTTTTGGATGTGCAGTTGAAGCAACAGCATTACAGTGAAACTAACCCCTTTGACACAGGCTTATAACATCAAAGAAAGACTGTTTCTCTGCAGTTATTTTCATTGTCTTGGGGAGAGATTCATATGTGCTATATAAAAACTAAGCAAAACTATTTTCATATTATCAGAGCTGCAGAGTTACATTACAAGTTAGTCTAGAAAATCAAAGTTAAAAATAATTACTTTGATCCTCTTAAACCTAAATTCTGGCTCCAAACTGGGGCACTCATGAGTTGCTTTAAAAACTAGAAAAACCCTCTCACTCCTTCACCCAAGTCACATACAGGAGATCTGGAATCATATTTTTATCTAAGCTGCTTAACAATTCAGGTAAAAAATTCAATATTTAAAAATCTGCTCTTATGCTGAGACCAGTCTTGTAAGACATTGCTTGTATATATATGAATCACTCTATTGTTCTGTGTATGTCACCAAGTTCTCAATTTCTTTTAAGTAACTCTACCTTTAAAATGTGTATATGCCTTTATTTTATTCTGTGTGGAGGTCTCACCCCCTCCCAACAGAGCTGTTCCAGTGTGACAGGCTTCACTGGGCCAAGGCCAGCACTGCTTGGCGAGGACTGTAGGAGTCCTATGGAAGAGATTTCTGTCTGAGGGAGACAGGAGTGAGGGAGACAAATGAAGAAAATCCCCAGACCCACAGCATGTTGATAGACCTCCTGTTGTTCTTAATTCGTGTCTGTTAATGGCACTGGTTTCCGCTGTTGTGCACCAAGACAATAATAAATAACAACCCTTAGCATTTATATACCACTTCACAATTTTCAGTGTGTTCAACACACATTAACTAATTCAGCTGAGATGCACAGATTCTGTGAACAAAACTACTCTTCTTGCAGCCCAGGGGAACCTTTTATTACAACTGGGACAAGGCTTTTCTTTTTACCCTTAACTGGAGCTGTGGCAGTAATATTCTGTACAGAGCCTGTGTCTTTCTTCCTGAAGGTTTCAAGCATTTGCATGTATCCCTGTTTGCACAGGAATTGGACTACTCCCAAGTCGTATGTGATACTATGAAAAAAAATGTGCAGGAGACTTGTCTTTATGTTTTGTGCCACAAATATGCAGACTCAGGGTTAATAGATTTGTGGTTTCAGAAGCCACTGAGTTAGCAAAGATGTGGCATCATTAAGTGCACCTTTCTGTACTTGCATAAGGCCTTCAGGGATCACCATCTCCAGTGGTGCTTGAGGCTCAGGAGGGGAATAAGGCTCTGTTCATTTTGACTACATTGGTTCATCACACCATGTGCTGAAGAGAATTGAGGATGCTTCGTGGTTTTGGTGCACTAGGTTCACCACCTGCTAGGCCACCAACCTGTCTTTTGGGGCAGGAGAAAGCTTAACAGAAGCCTATTGCCATGTAAGAGGTGTTTTGAGGGCAATTAAAGACATTATGCCCTCTTATTCATAATCCTGAATTCCAGACATGTTGTTTGGGGTCCCAGACATGCACTGGCATGATTGCAATCTGTCTGGCATTTGACTCGTTTTCTGCCTTGGCATTTTGCATATGTGTATAGAGCTGGTGAGAGGAAGTTTGGTGCATCCCTGTCTGCATCTTCAAGCTGGGCAGGATTGGTTCCACATTTTCTTTCCAAGAATAGCACCATTTTAGCATTCCATTAGGGTGACTAGAAGATAAGCATCTTATTTAATCAGGTCATATAATGTAGGATTAGTGGTTTACCTTGGAAATAACTGATTTGTAGTCTTTGTAAATTGATGCCTGGTACTTCAGAATGGCTTTAAGTTGTAACTCTTTTTTTAATCCAAGAGGTTTAGTTATAGCTAGTGGTCACACTTCTGGATTACCTCTTTGTCCAACCTTTTAATAACTTTCTGATTTAGAAGTGGTGCCTGCAGGTTTGGCCTGAAACTGATTCTGCAAGACCAGCATAGAGTATAATTTTCCTATAAATGGTTGTATGAACAGGAACACCATTAGCCTTTTAGTGATCTAATTACGCAGGAAGGTAGCAGTGCATTTTGAGATCAGAACTCTCATCTTGCTACAGCTCTTCCTTCAGCTAACAGTGCATGAGAGAAGAATAGCATGTTTCTTGCAGGTGATGATTTCTCTTTTAGTGGCTTTGATATCCTCATTTTGTGTTTGAAGGTAATGTGCAGATTGCTGGGTGGCATCACTCAAAGTGACTGACTGAGCTGCTGTTGCATGTGAAGATGTCTCCAAGACAACTAATTTCCTGGTCAAACAGCACATTGGCTTCTGCCACAGGACATTTTAAGGGAGCTGGTGAGCTGAAGGAGCAAAATATTTTAACAGTTAATTATTAGCACTGTAGCTGCCAAATGCAGCTCAGAGTCTAAGGCTGAAAATGTTCCTATTAAACACTGCAAATTAATAACTTTAAAAAAAAAAAAAGGATTGTGTTATTTGATTAGCAAACTGATTTATCAGAAAACTTCTACCAAATAAGAGGAATTAATTCTCTACCTTCACAGTTCTTTTCCTTTAGTTGCTATATGTGGAATTTACAGATCTCCTTTTACTGTCACATTTCATTGTTCTATGTCCCTGCTACCTTTCAACTTTGCTTTTTAAGTATTAGTGGGCCATTTTTTTTCTAAAAGATATCCAAAAAATCAAGTGTTTGTTTCCATTTTCCTTCTGCTCTAAAACTCAGAAAGGTTTAGTGACTCCATTCTATTCTAAAGGTAGGATAATAAAAGCTTGAAGCATTGGATTTTTTCCCCTATTTTATCCCCTCCTCCCAGTCCCCTTTGTCTCCAGAGGAGCAGTGTTACTGAACAGGTGTAGAGCATTTAGAATTTTTTCCTCTGCATTTCAAATTTTAAACTTTTCTTATTAAAATATTCCTATGCCCACCCTTTTCCAAGGTACTTGGTCCAAACCAAAATCAAAAATACCCACATTTTTTCCTGCCCTCCTTGAAATGCTTGGCTGTTCTGCTCAGCTGAACAAACCCCATCTTTGTCTTCGCTTTGGAATAAGAAACAAGCAGGCTTGTTGATTTCTGCTGCATGGAGACTCTCCTCCCTCACAGAGATGTAGTGGTTATCAGGGGTAGGGTGGGAGCTGCTGGCTGCTGTTTTCATGAGATCTCCAGGAGGCTGCTGCCGTGTGGATCTCCAGCCCCAGAGACAGCACAGACTGAAGGAACACGAGCAAAATACGCTTTGTGCAATGGTGGGTAGTGAGAGCAGAGAGACTGCTATGCTGAGAACGCTTGAAGGTTTTCAAACGAATGTGCAGGAGAGACAAGGAGTTGTGTCCCTGCCCTGACCTCTGTTCCATGGCACATCTGAACCTGAATTTTCAGCTAATAACCCCTAAGCTGCCTTCTCTGAGCGTGCCTGCATTTGCTGGGGAATTTTAGGAATGTGGACTTCAGCACAGTGTTGCTGCTGCTCACCCTCTGTTCAACTAAGAGCTTTAGAAGCTGGTGTGGGGTTGGTATTGCCAGGATAAAACCCCATTGTGGTTTGCAGTATTCTTTAACTGAAGATTTATTTTCCTGGGTAAGGTTCCATTTAGAACAGCAGGAGTCAACATCAAAGAGCTGGAGAAAGGCCTCTTCCCTTTCCCTGACACAGCACAGCTTCACCTCTCTCCCTTCACCATCCCCTCTCCCAATTCCTTTGTTTTTAAGGCATTACAACTTTAGTGACTGAAATATTGAAGGGACTGTAGGTAGTGTTGTATTGCTCACAATTACAGGGCAATTGATCTAAGGAGGTAAGAGGAGAAAGCCTGTGGGAGGGTAGAGCTGGTATCACTGATGCAAACCTCTCTTTTGATGTCCCCTCCATGCTGATGCAGCTCCATCTTTAGCCTCCACCTACTTAAATTGTTCCTGTTGGAGGATGTGGGAGGTCTGCTCTTGACCCATATGGGAGGAAGTTAGGAAACCGGTCATATAGGCCCCATCACCTGCTTGGCTTTGTGCACGGCTCTGTGAACTGTGTGCCTTTTTCTGCGTGTGTCTCACAGGGCAAGGCAGCAGGAGTCTGTGGGTTTGTTTTGTAGCAGAAGTGGTAACAAGGACACTCCTTAGTCAATCCCTGTCTCTGTTTCTGGTGGATAGTTGAAGGTCCTCCTATTTGCTTTGAAAACCAGCTGACAAAGGAAGGCAAAGCAATTTGTGTCCTCAGCATGGCAGAATAATCGTGTGACCAGCATCTCTGAAAGATCCCAACAGCGCATCTTGGAGTCTCATCCAAACCGTGTGAATTCAGAATTCCTAGACATGCAGGCGTTCAGTGCCACACTTGATAACTAGTGATTCAAGCTATTTGAGATACTAAAGGCAGTATGAGAAGCAACCTTTGACCAAAATGAAAACCCAGGGTGATTCTGGAGGAAACTGTAAGATTGTTTTCAAGGCTGATGCTATTCTGTTGTGCATCAAGGAAGATAATGTTCCAGATTTGCACTACAGTTCAGCATTGTTCTTCCTTATTCCTCATTTCTTGGCCCCATCTATTTTAACTGGCAAATATTGGTTGCTTGAGCACCTCCTTTCGTGACCCTGTATCTACTCATCTAGGTGCTGGACAAAGCAGGGGTTTGAAGCAATCCAGGGCTTGTGTTCTGTATAAAATGCACTTAAATTTGTTCCTGGTCATCTTGCAGCAGAGCTATTTGTGCCCTGCCTATGGCCTGGCTTGCAAGCTGCAAATGTCTGGACAGGATTTATTGTCTCTGACCATAAAATTTTAAACTGCTTTTAATGGTTGATGTTAAATCACTGCTGCCCTGATTCCAATCTCTCTGCAGAATTTCTGAGTTCCTAGGAAGGCATTTTCTCGGCCAGCAACCTTTGGTTTCTGAGAAGGATAGAGGCAAGTTACAGGGCTGTTCACAGGATGATGAAGCACTAGTTTGGTGAGGGACCTGTGTGCTGGCCAATGTCCAGGCATCTGTCTGGCTCCAGAGAGCAGAGCCAGGCAGACCTGGTACGGCAATGATGTGACTGAGGGATGTTTGTATTGGTGTCTGGGTGCAGACACTCCGCTGGGACACAGGAACTGAGTGTCTCTGCTCTTGGCTTTGTTCCTCACTGATTGAAGTATCTTTGATGCAGCAAGAAAACTGAAATTCAGTGTTTCAGCACTGAGCTGCTTACAACAAGCTATTTTGTTTTTGTACATGTCTAGTAAATACTGAACTGTTCAGTGTTGTCACTCAGTGTGGCTTTGTCCCTTGCTGCTGGGAGTCTGTATAGATTTCTCTTGAGACTGGTGAAATGCTTCCTCCTCATGAGATGCACGCTGTTCTAGCTGAGGCTGTTGTCTGTCACCTTTGCCTAGAGAGCAGTGGAAGCACTAAACCAGAATCTAATGTTTCTCAAATCAATTAATAGTCTTAAAGCCCTTTTCATCAACATGCAAAGACAGCTGTGGCAGATGGACAGGAGATGACTTCCTTGCCAAGGAGGGGGAGATGCCTTCTTCTATGCTGCAGATGTTTGCAGGGGAGGCAGAGAGCCATCCAGGACTTCCCACTCTCAGGCCTATGCACTTTACGCTGCTCCATCTTCCTCACAGTAACCTAGCTTTCCATTTCATCAGCAGGAGTACTGTTTAGCGTGTTTTGCTTTAACCCAAAGCTGGACATCATAGAAAATTTTCATCCAAGACTAGGCTGGTTGGAATTGTTTGACATCAGCATATCAAAAAAGGTTGCAAGAATTTACAGTATGCTGTGATAGTTTTCCAGAGCTTGTGCTTGACTGAAGCAAGATAATGCCTGTCTCTAATATGCTGTTTAAAACCACGGTTCATAGCAGTGCTTGTAGTGACAGCAGTTGGAAGCAATCTTCTGGACCAGAGTAGCCAGAAGCTTAAAACCATCTTATATTTGATAATTTTCATCTTCTGGAAGATCTGTGCTATCTAACTCGGGGGTTATTTCACTTCCCTTATGGTGGGCAAGGCAGGCTATTATCAGTAGAGACTGGTGATTAGGGTTTAAGCAAAACCACTTTCAGCAAGAATGCTTTCCACAAGTGGTTCTGCCTGTCTGAAGTTAAAAGGAGACTCTGACTTTTTCTCTGCTCATTCTCACACCTCTAAAGGTTGAGCAGTCCATTTCAACAGTGCTGCCGTATGGCTTCTTCCCATATTAGAAAGGAAGGTGCTGAGTATGGGCATCCCAGGGTGCATGCGTCTGTCTGTCTGGACCTGTCCCATCAATTAAACAGGAGCTGACGTCATATTTGAAGGTCAGCTGTTTTATAACCTAATATTACAATATTTTTTTCCTCTGGGTTTATTATCTCTCTCCAACCTGCAGCTCGGCACCATCTGGTGCAGGCACACAAGGGAGAAAGATTAGAGAAAGTAAAGCAGCTTTGTTCGCTTCCCCCATTGCTTCCGATGTACAGAGGAGTCGGCAGTCTCTTGCAATATTGAATTTTAAGTGGTGGGAAGGGCTGGATCCTCTTTGCTGTCTGAGGGAGGGAAAAATAGTCTGTGCTTACCAGCGATCTGTCAGGAAGTGTCTCAGGACTCCACTTACTGTAGCCACAAAGTGCAGTTTGCTGCATTTTAGTCTATATTTAGTCTTGGTTTTTTATGACCTGTTTTTCCCAGCACACATATTTTCTTTACCTGTAAATTGCCAGAAGCACTCCTAAATGAGGTGCATGTGCAGTGCTAACCCCGCCTAAAGTCTCCTTTGGAGGTGAAGATCTCCGAACACCTGAAGTGCATTTACACCTGACAGAGCCAGGCTGTCACACCACAAGCATGTTCTGCCACACCGAGATAGCTCCATTTTCCCTGGTGGCACCTGTTTGCACAGACCAGGGAAGTGAATGTTTACTTACCCAGCCTCAGCCTACAGGGAAGACATACCAGTTGTTTCCATTTCATAGGCAGGGTTGGGTTGCACACAAGCTTCACCCTCTCTCCCATCCTCCCTCCTTCTTTTTCTCTGTCCATCTAGAGGTGTGATTGCTTTCAGTCCAAACTGCATGATGATTGTTTTCTGGAAAAGCAAAGGTCTTTCCTTTCCAGTAATAAAATGATAGTAATTCAAGAATGCTGATCTCCTTGTTTCCAAATAAATTTCCTCTTTTGAAATTCTACTGTTGTTAGTTCAAGATTCTTTATATAATGGGAGAAGCTAGAAACTAATGTCATTTTTTCTTAAAAGAGTAAAACTAAAACTAAATCTCCTCAAAACCCCCGAGCTGATCTATTCTCCAGAAATTAGGAATTCGTATGAAGTGCCCTTGACCTAACAAAACCACAGTTTAGGAGAAGGCTACACAGAAGCAGAGGAAAGGTGGACATAAAAGTGTCTCTATGCCTTATGATACAGTGCCATACATATGCCATGAATCACAGTCAGCCAATTGTTTTCGTAATTAAACTTTTTTATTTGTGTCCATCTGTTTGTGTCCGACAGTTATCTATCCTTTCCCAATAGCCAAATACAATAGTTATTTATGGCTAAAGAAAATTTGTTTCAAAATAGTCAAATGCAAACTTTGCAACATTGAAGAAAAGCAACAAGATACCAGTTTGCAAGTACGCCTGTTTTTCCTGTCCCCAGCATCTTGATTTACACAAGGTTCTCCCTAGGGAAGATCCATAGTAAATGGAACAATGGTTCCTGCATTTCTTGACAAGTTTTCAGGTTTGTGAAGTGCACTTTTCCAAGTAGTGAGCCAAACTGAAGTCTCCACACATGACAGTGAAGAGTTGAGAAGACAGATGCACACAATGGAGGGCCTGACCATGTTACCACAGTCTTCCTAGTGTGAATCCTCATCACCTTGAAGTGAGCTTGAAAATGGTGCTATGGATTCTCATTTGCAGCTTAACTTTGAAACCAGTTGTTGTAAGTCCTGTTAATATTTTTTAAGACCGTTCTTGAAGTAATTTTAATCACTCACAACAGTTTACAACACGTTTTGTTTCCAGTTCAGACTGGCTCTGTTTTCTCTATATTTAAGCACTATGTAAGTAAAAAACCCAAACCTTTCTTTGTGCTATCTTGCCATGAGGGAAGACTAGAGCTAGGAGATACTGAAATGGTGTTTGAGGAGAGAGAAGGAAAGTGTGTGAAAGGTTTGACTCTTTTTTGCAAGTTTGCTTAGTTGTTTTTAGTGCCCAAGAGAAACAGAGAGATGAAATTTTTTTATTATTCAGGTCATATTGTGGCCTTTGCAACCTAAAATTCTCTTAGACATATTGCTTATGTACTTCTAGTGCTCTCTCCAAAGAGACCTCTCACTTCCCTTTTCAAGGACAGTGTAAGACAGTAGTGCTTGGCTTGGATCACTGCAAAATCCTCTTATCTGTCTGCTCTCATTTTATTTTTCCTCCAACTCTTACAGTGTCTTCATTGGCATTGAAAACATGCAGCCAAGGTTGATGAGGGCAAAACTTAAGCTTTACCTTAACTTCTATCTTAACTCTTTGCAGCTTTTTTCAAGGAGGTCTGTGAGTGAGCAGAGCTATTAAATCCTTCTCTTCTTAATTTTTTTTTTTTTTTTTTTAATTTCTGTCCCAATGCAGCAAGTAGTTTTAATCTGCCTTTTAGAGAGCTGAGAGTTCAGTCACTGATTTGGAATGGCATACTGTGCCTGGTGGTGCTGGGCACTCTGCAAGGAGCTTGGGTTCCTCCATCTCTTTAGTTTTTTCTTCTGGACACCAGAGGATGCATACACATTATGATTACTGCAGGTGAAGTTGTACTTGCTGGATTGCCAAATGTCAGGCTTCAGAAAAGAGGCAGCATGATAGCTGGCTTTGCTACCCAAGACTTCTGTCCCAGAAGAGGGTCCTTGTGGCTCCTGGTGCTGTGACCAGCAAGGCACCCACACTGTCTGATGATGTCCTGGCAGGGAATGAAGCAGCAGTGCTATTGCACCTGATACATATCCAGCAGAGCCATCCCACAAGGGTCAATGGTTAGCGGTAATATTTAAACCAGCTTTTCATGCTGAAATAGAGGTTTTTGGTTTATATTGCCAGTACCTCTAGGACTTCTTGGTTGGGGACAGAGCCCCGTTGTACTTCAGTTTGTGTAAAGATCATTTGAAAACTGCAACCTTTGCTTTTAAGATGTTTTCAGGAAATAAGTAGCAGAAGCATTTTTAGTAGTCTTGTGCCTTCTGCTGCTTTGTTAACTTTCACTTTCATTGGGTTGTATTAACCATTGACTGGACTGTTTGTAGTTTCTTGGTGTTTTGATTGTTTCTCTCTGCATCTCAGCAAAAATCCCTGCTGACAGTCTCTCAGGGTTTGTCTTATTTGTTTTTGGAGGTTCCTCTGTTCAGGGATTTGGCAGGGATTTGCTCACTGTCTCTAGTAATAGTTGAGGTGGTTTAGTGAGTTATGAAGAATAAACTGGACTGATTTCCCTTTTGCAATCAGGCTGAAAAGCTGATTCCCTTGGTATGCAGCATGCTCAAGGCCATAAGCCCAGCTGCTATCAATTTTACCTTCTCCTCCTGTGAAATTGCTAAAGAAAAGATGTTTTCCAGATCATGTGTGTGGAACAGATGTGGCTTATATTACTAGATGATTCAGCTAAGACTGGTGCCAAAACATTTTCCAGAACTCTCAGCTGGGAGTTGTGTTGAGAGAAGGAATAACTTGGTAGAAATGCTGGGCTGGCTCTGCCATCCATGTCTGTAACTGCAGCCACATCAGGTACAGTTCCCTTTGATGTAGCAAAGGCCTAACAGAGTGATGGGATGAGGGGTGCACAGAGGTCTTGTGCCATGATGCCAGGGAGGCATGGGAGTGACCAGAACTGGGTGCTGCCAGCCTGAGAACCTGAAAGAAATACAGAAATGTATTTGCAATAGGCTTGGTTAATGTGTGGAGGTGCTTACACACAGACTGTGTGTGCTGCTCCCACTGCAAGTGTTCCTTTATAGTCAAATACCATCAGCACAGAGATCACCGGGATCCTCTTGGCCAAATGTATTTCCTTCCACCTTCTGCTGAGATGGAGAAAATTCTGTTTTCATTAATAGGAATGTGATTAGCTCACCTATTTTTCCCTTTGTAGTCACACTTGGCAGTTTCCCAGAAAGCCACTGGAATGAGCTTTTCTAAGGCTATATGTATACATAGAATCATGCCAGAGATGGGACTGGGCAGTTGCCTGAAAGTCACATTTGTTTGTTTAAAACTTGCTTATATGCAGACTGAGGAGTGCAGAGAATGAGCAGAAGTGCTTGATCAAATTCAGTCAGTATGTCTTAACAGCATGGCTCTTTGGACTTTACTGCTGATGTTGTACATTGGAGCACTTTAACCCTAAACCTGGTTAAATGTTTATACATGGCTGAAGTCCAAGTGAAGTGTTCTGATGGTGGTGCCTGGGGAGTATAGCCCAAAGAGGAGAAACTGGTTATTTTGTAATCCATAATAGGGAAGTCTTAATCTCAACTGCTGAGCAAGACATGGTTTTACTGCACACAGGGCATTTATGGGGAATACAGTGTAGCAAGGCTTAGTACCAGAGAATGTGGAGTCTATAGTCTTGTGTCTATGACTGTCAGAAAAGACATTTGTGCAAAATGTTTGCAGGGTACCAGCAGCCTCCACCAGCCAGAACATGGGGTACTAGTAGCCTCACTCATGGATGCATCAGAGGAAGGAAATGTCTACAGGGGATGGTGGGAATTGTCTCTTCTCCATGTTCCCAGAAAAACTTTAGCTCTGTCAGTCTTCTGCTGAAATACATACTACATTCTGCCCTAATAAAGAAAACTATAGGAAGAACTAAGGGTTTTTTTCTGCAGCTGCTGAGTCAGGAGGGGGTGGAGATGAGAAACTCAGGGTTGTCATTCTGGTCCCATGGGAAAGCAGTTCACAGCTTGGCACGATAGTTGCTCTCAGTATTTGTCCTCTGGGAGCTCATTCTGTGGTTTAGCAATCCTATCTACTTTCCATTAGAAATTAGGATACCTGCCTATTGCTGTTTGGTTCTGGACTGTGGTCTATAAATCAGATCTCCTGTGGCCGTGAGCAGAGCAGCCAAAAAAGTAGTCTCTACCCAATGGCACTGCTACAGCTCCTGGTAATTTGAAAGAGGTCAAGTGTGGCAGGCTTGGGCTACTGCACACTGTTGCAGGCAACCTTGGTATTCCGTGGGAGATGGTGATCTTTTGAACAGTGGATGGTGCTCCCCATGCTCTGTAGCTGCCTGTTGAGGGGGCACTGTTTGCACACTCTGCCATGCCTCTTTCTATGGAATTATTAAATAAGGCAGTTGGGATCCCAGCTGTGCTCTGGCTTCTTTTGTGCTTAAAATGTCTGTTCTCTATCCAGCCAGAGGAGATTTTCATGCAGCTCAGAGTTCAGGGGCTGGTGCTTTCAAAGCAGGAGGCTTGATGTCCTTTCAGGTTAGTAAGGGCAGGCTCTGTCAGCAAATTCTTGCAAAGGTTCTTTCACTTTTTTTCCAGGAAAGCTTTTTCCTGCCTTTGCCTGTGAGCAAAAGGCGGCACCAAGTGGCAAAGAGACTGGGCTCATGCCGCAGGGCTTCAATGGCAATTCAGTTGCATCTCTTGCATTTTTTGGTGATGCTGATGGAAGAGCTTGCAGTAGGGGCGGGGTTAATACTGCTTTTGTGTTGCTACCAAGTTACTTTTAATGATAGAGTACTTTTTGGCCCCTGGGATTTCACACAGAACTGCATGCATGCTTTGGTGCTAAGCAGTAAAATGCTGCATATTGCAGACTGAGGTGTCCCTTGATAGGTGAAAAACCACCCAGTAACCACAAACCCAATCCCAGCTGGATACAAAGATGAAGTAAAACATATTTACCAAGTTTATAATCACTTTTATCACAAAGATTCTGAATTAAAGTGTGGGTGCTATTTGGATAAAGAGGCTGTTTCATGTATTCCAAGTGTGAAAGTTTTTAGTCACTCTGAATAAGTTGCTGCAATATCAGAAGTTTGCAGTCTCCTCCCTAGCTCTGCAACCATTGAATAGTGGAGAGGATAGAGTAAGCAAAAAATATTATTTGAAGGAAACTAATTTCTCTCTGCTCCACCTCTTCCTGTGAGCAAAAGTAGGGGGAAGGCACAATGAAGACATCTGTTCCTTTGAACCCACTCAGAGACTTGCTTGGTAATAAAACTAGGGGAGAGGAGGAGAAGCTATTGGTGCTGCTCAAGTGGTTGCTAATTGCTTTGAGTACTGAGGGGGTGAGCTTTTATCATGTTGACCTTCTTAGGAGATATTGAAAAGAAGCTGGCACTGACCTCTGCCAGGATTTAAATCCAGGAGGTTCAGAATCCCTTTGTGCCCCTTTCAAAGAGGAGACAAATCTCTGTGGTAGCCTCACTCTCTCCTTGCCTCAGGGTAGGCACCTCAGCTGTACTGACCTAGATACTGCGCTCTGCTCTCCTGGATGAGCCCTTCACTGCCTGTGTAGCACCATGATCAGGGCTGCAGCAAACTAAACGGGAGTCTTGCAGATAAAAAAATTATCCTGTGCCCTGAACTCCAAGCATGCCCTGACTCACATCCACACTTTGCTCTTGTTATGTGTAGTGCTTAAAATCTTGTGTGTGACACAGGGCTGCAGGGTCCTCCCCATCCCCCCACTCTTCCTGCCTAATCTCATTGTGCTGCTTAGTCACAGCAAAGACCCCTCTAATGGGTTTAAGTGGCCATGCTCCTGGCTGGCTGTGCTGTGCTTTCTGTCCAGCCTGGGATGGTGTGTGTAAGTAAGAGATGAAGCTGCACACACCTACTGCCTCTGAGTCCTCCTGAGTGTCAGCAGGTGCCTGCATGAAGATTAGATTTCCCTCTAAGTGTCATATCTGGAAACAAAAGCCTGTTAAAAAAATGCCAAGGGGGTGATACATTATTCTCAAGCTAACAAAACGTGGCCGAGAACGCTTCTGTGAACCTGGCCACAGAAGGCAGGGGCAGATGGTTCCTTATGAGCCTTCCCAGGCCCTTAAAAGTGTCGTAATGCATAAACCAGTGGTTGTGGCACACACTGGCACGGGTAAGGTTGATGAGGGACATTCTTCAGCTGTGGATTTCGTGTCTTCTCTGTATTCTTCCATGACATTCTCCCTTAGCTAGCGAGGAGCTGTCAGAGAAAGGCCATTGGGAGCTGGTATAAAGTATATAAGCCTGGAATGTTTGTTCAGAGTGGGAATGGCTCTGACTTAACCAAAGGTTACAAGCAGGCAGCTTCTAAAGAGAAGAAAGATGTCTTTGTGCGGTGATGCAAGGAGCAGGTTTGCCAAACCCACACAGTGGAGGAGAAATAGGGACTTTGTTACTGTAGGTGGCGTTGGAGCATGATGATGTGATTTAAAGTTATGGGGTTCTCTAATTTGTGGCTATAAACCATAGGAACACAGGGCTACGGGAGCCCCCAAATACCTCCCTAAGCAGTAATTGGTGACATAACATTAAGGCAAGACACAGCACCACATCATTACAGTGCACAGAGTGTGAAGTTGAGCAAGGTAGAACGGCTAGGCTGCTTTAGGGGGTTGAAAAAGAATGAGCCGAGCATTGACAGAAGAGAGGCAAGTGAGACTGGTAAAGCAATAGGCAAGAGCAGAGGCTGGTACTGAACTAATCTTGTGAGCTAAATAGGAGTTTGTTTCAGAATTATCACTTGAAATATTAAGCAGTGGAGACTAAGGTGTTAAATGCAGTGTCCCTAATAGGCACAGTTGTCCCACACCCCAGGGACCCTCTGACTGCAGGATTTCAAAAAATAACCACCAGAAAGAACCCTGTGTTTTTCCACACAGTGTTTTGATCCCCCTTCTCCCATGTATGCCATAGAGCATCTTGGGGTGATGCAAAGAGAATTTGGAGACAGATTCACCCTTAGCAAGAGGATTAGGTGGGAAAACCCAGCATTCCTACATCACTAAGCTCCACAGAAGGAGACAAGTGCCTCTACAACAGAAGACTGCTTGATGCCTGCACAAAAGCATGTAATGTGTGCAAGAGCTTATTAAGGGAGAGGGACACAAAGAGAAGGATGTAACTGATGGGCCACTCTCTACCAGAAAGACATCGAGGTGCTGGAGCTGTCCAGAGAGGGGCAATGGAGCTGGGGAAGGGTCTGGAGCAGAAGTCTTATGAGGAGTGGCTGATGGAACTGGGGTTGTTTAGCCGGAGAAAGGGAGGCTGAGGGGAGACTTGATTGCTCTCTGTTCACTGCCTGAAAGGTTGTAGCCGGGTGGAGGTTGGTCTCTTCTCCCTGGTAACAAGCAATAGTCCGAGAGGAAGTGGCCTCAGGTGGCATGAGGGGAGGTTTATGTTGGGTATTAGGGAAAACTTCTTCATAGGAAGGTTTTTCAAGCATTGGAACAGGCTACCCAGGAAAGTGGCTGAATCACCATACCTGGACATAATTAAAAGATTGTACATGTGGCCCTTAGGGACATAGTTTAGTGACAGACTTGGTAGTGACAGGTTAACAGTTGTACTTGATGATCTTAAAGGTCTTTTTCAACCTGAACGATTCTGTGATTCTATGAACATCGGCAATGCAACCTGTACTGAGAGTTTGTCTTGGAATAGGCCAGGCTTGTTCCCTCTTTCCTCTATCAATCTCTGGACAGTACTGAGTTAATGAAGATTTGTATGCAACACTAGTAAGTTTGGACTCTACTGTGTGCTGGGACTTAGAGGACTCTTGAAAGAAAAGGCTGGGAAACAGAACCTGTGAAGTATTGTTCTCCTTTGTCCTTTTGTGAAGTGCTAGCCTTGGGCCTGAAATGTCCTGGGTGGAAAAATTGCTTCGAATAACCCATGATGCTGCTGGCTGCATGGAAGTGAAATCTCTGTGCAACACTGCTCTCCTTTCTCGCTGCCTTTCAAGACAGAGCTTGGTGCAGATCCGCGTGGTGCTTCTAGGAAGAGCAAACAAAGGGTTGCAGTAGTGTCCTGGAAGCTGCTGCCTGGCCCACAGACCTCTCTAGTTAAGGGGAGAGTCTAGCCTTGGGAGCTTGCACCCAGATTCCCAATGAGACCCCTGTCAGATGGTTCCTCAGGAATGCGAGTCGCTGCTGTCCTCCACAAAGCGTAAGGTTCCAGCCACTGTGTAGGGAACCACAGAGCTGTTGGGCACTGCTTTGGAGGATGTTGGTGCTCAGTGCTGCTGCCAGGCTGCCTGGGATCCAGGATGGAAGCAGGTTCTGGGGAGTGCCACCCCACAGGCTGTCAGGAATAATCCTCTCCTGCTGTCCTGTGGTAGCACAGTTAAGAGACACCTCAAGAGTTTTTCATCCTCTCCTGAAACAACCAGACAGCTGGCTTTACAGGCAGAGGGGTGGGCTCAGTAGGCAGTCGCTTCTTCTCTGAGGTGATTGTAGCTCTAGTCTGACTGATACATAGCAGGGTGGGATGGACAGGGAAAGTGGGTTTTGCTAACAAATTCCCATATCTTCCCTTTAGTCCTGACAACATTCTTATATTACAGCTCTTCTTACAAATCTCCCATGTATCACCTTTAATTTAACAATGCACAAGCTGAACATAGTTTGTCAGTTCTTTCCCCTGGAGCAGGGTTTGTTAGCCAGCAGTGCCAGAAGGGATGTGTGTGCCCTGGTGCCTTCCTCTCTGCCCCAGTCTCTGTTCTGCAGTGGGACTTGTCTGGACTGATAATGTTCATACCATTTACAGAAGCACTCTGCCCAGACTTGTCATTGCCTGGTAGTGAAGATTTTTTTCTGATCATCAGGCCTGGGTCAGTATATAATCTTTCTCTTCCTTCTAAAGCAGCTATAGAGCAGCCCAAACTGTTAAGATACTCCTTTAGGCTTAAAATAATGAACTGGCCCGTGGCATTTGCAACTGCAATCTAGAAGGAGTCTCCCCTATGTGCTTTACTCCTTTTTCACTTGATAGGAACGACAGTGAGTGGGGTGGAAAGGGTGATTTGATATGAATTTTGATTGTCTTCCATGCTGCAGAAGAATTACAGGCACCAATAAACTTAGCAGGTGGCCACTGAAATGCAAGCATTTCTCATGACCCATAGCTGCAGCACAGTGCTTGTTGCCCCATGACACATGAAGGTTAAAATACAAATGGGTTTAAAAGGAGTTGTGCAAATTCATAGACAATTTGCCTGTCAAGTGACTATTTAGCATTTACAAGGCTGCATGCAGAAACCTCTTAGCCACACACTGCTGAAAGTTGGGGAAGGTGTGTCAGAGGAGGTATTGCTGTAGGCTCTTCTTAGGCTACTCTGCCTTTTCACACTTGCCCTTGAAGTTTCTAGTCCTTCTCACTGTCACACAGTCTGTGTTCAGTGAACTGATCCAGGATTGTTTTTCTAGTATTGTTGAACACTGACTGTTTCTTTGCCACAATCTTTCTCCCACCCTGTCATTTTTCCCTTTCGCACAGACTTGTCACACTGGCATCCCAGTCAGAGCCTGCTTGTGTGAGGCATCACCCTAATGAGTGCTGGAGCTCATAGGTTCCCTTTTCACACAAGCAGGGCAGCTGCTCCAGTGTGGGTGAGAGAGGAAAAGTAGATGCAAGTATCATGAGCAATAACAGTGTTTAAAAATAAATGGCACAGCCGTTCAGTTGTGCAGACAGATCAGCTGCTTGGCTTTTTTCACTCGTGTGAGCTTCTTTGATGTGGCTGCCGTTGTATTTTGCAGCTCGATACCTTCTCATTCCTTCTTCATTTGCTGAGCCCTTGTCTCCAGCACTTTGACTAAAAGAATCTCCAAGCATGTTAAAGAGATAAATGCATGTTTTCTGACTTCTGAAACAACCCTTACTCACAGCAGTGGAATTTAAAGTATATTATCCACCCCCTTTCTCAGACCCTCTTTTTCAAGGGGTTTGGATATGGAACTCAAGAGTTCTGCTAACAGGAAGGTAATGCTGCTGAGTGTTTGACCAGTGTCTGAATGGGTGGCTTGTACAACAGAGGTCCTTCTCTCTGAGATCAGCCAGGGATGTGCTCTGTAGCAGACTGTGGGGCACAGTCTTTTTGAAAGATTTTGATCCAAAACATGTAATTCACAAAGCTTGTTTTGCTGGAACAAATGTTATGACCAAACATGAACAGCTCTTTGTGGGCCTGATCACTTGTGTGTTTCTCTACCTTCCCCTCCCCCATCCACTATCCCCTCTGCTAATTGCTTTTCATCAGTTTTATCTAATATTTATTAGTAGGCAGGGGTGTCATCAGCCATTCATTAGATTTCTGTTAAAATGGCTTTTTCCGTGGCAGGAAGTTCAGGCTCTGGTGTCCATTCTGTAAAACTGCAGGGTGGAAAGAGATTTCCCAAGTTGGAAATCTGCTGCAGTTGGATACCTTTTGGCCAGGATTGTTAGGTGAAGGCCTGATAATGTTCAGTGCTGGATTTTTTCCTCCTACCCAACTCTTCACACACATACACACATGTTGCTGGGTTTCTATTCCAGTCCTATTTCTGATGCCCCAGCCCTCGCTCTGCCCCTGTTGCCTTAACACCCACCATGGGGCTTTGAGTGAGACTTTGAAACACACACTGGGTCAGCTTCTTCACCTCCAACAGCAGGTGACACAGATGGCTGGGTTGATTTTTAAGGCCATACATATGTGTTAGGTTGCCCTAGTGTGTTTTTGTGACTTTAGAAGCCTGTGTGCTCAGAGGTCATAAAATACTAGTCTATGTGCTACAAAAACTTGCCACTTAAAGCTCTTTAAGAACTATTGCATTCTGCTAGGACTGCTTATATATGTCATCTAAACTGTCTTCTCAAAACGTCCCATTAACATGTGACTGTTCTCAAAACCTGCATGCATGACCTTTCTGGCATATGCAGAAGTGGTGCTATCGATTTTACCTTAGCTTTATTCCTTAGATAGTCATGAGTTCATGTATTTATTCCTGTTTATTTATTATTTGCAGTGCCCAGCTATGTAACCTCATTACCTACCTCATTCTGTAATCAGCTCTTCCCTTCTAGTAGGAAAGAAAATAAGCACGTGCAGTCTGCATTACAAATCACTGTGTGCTGGTGTATCTCAGCATTGGCAGTGGAGCTGTTCTGCTCTTCTGTGTCTCGTGAAAGCTCATGGAGTAAATGTTTTGTAGGATACAACCCAGTTCCCACTTAATGGAAAAAAAATCTTATTGGTTTCAGTGGTGTATGGATCAGTCTTCTCATCCTATGAAGGAATGTAGCTGTATTCTTCTGTGGATTTTAGCATGACTGTATTCTGAATGCCATAATGACTGCTGCAATATTAGCCTGCATGTTTTCCATCGAGGTGTGAAATCATCTTGATGTTTGGAACTGCTCAGATATTTTTCTAACCCACTGCTTATCTCTGCATGGGAGCAGCGTGCTGTAATAGCCTTAGGACTGACTGAGTATTGCATGCTACTGGACTATGAGTTCTCCCTTAATCCAGGGGATTCCTGCAGTCTTTTTGAAAACAAGAACAGGGAAAGGGGAAAAGGATGTGAGAAAGATTTTAAAAGGAATTTGTAATGAACCTTTGCAGACTAGCAGTTAGGTATTACAGGTCTGTTACTGTGGTTTTCTGTATAAACTGACTGATGTCTTACTTTGAAGCCATGCTGTAGATTTCCATCATGTTTTTAATCTTTGAAACATTATTGAAGCATATCTAAATGCTACCAAAAATTTTTCATTAACATATAATATGTGCAGTAGCTGACAATATTTAAATATAATAGATAAATATTTTTGGCAGGTATGCTTCATATACACAGTGATTTAGAAAAGCATTTAAAAATAATTTTTGTGTGTTACTAACACCTCCTGTATCAAGACTCAAAGTAAAATTCTGTAGGGTGGGTTTCCTTTCTTTATGCTGTCAGGTTTAACTTGCTGCACAGGATTCACCCTGAAGAGTTCATCAGAAACTGGTTACTTTCTCTGCTTCTGCACTGAGCCTGCTGCTTTCATGCAATGCCAAAATAGTTACTCCACATATTAACGTCACATTTTCTATAAAGAACAATCTTAATAAAACCAAGATGATGCAACTTCCCCTTCCCTTTCCTCTAGATGTAGCTTTTCTTTTTCTATCTGGTTAATTTTTGACCTTGTTTAGTTTTTCTTGCAACTGACAGCTCCCACTACTGATATGCCATTTCACTCAAAGAACCTCAGAAATCATTTCCTTTACATGGCAGAGTGGATGTATGTCCCTTCAGGGTGGTGCAGGGCACAGGCTACAGTATGCTGGCTGCCTTGTTTCGGTTCCTGTTTCAGAGGGATTTTTTGCTGTAGTGTTGCATTTCTGCAGACCACTTGTCAATCTTCTGGTATCCTTTTGCATGGCACTGGGAGAGCTAAATACCACTGAGTCAGAGGGTTAAACAGATTCTGAGGATCAGCTGCAATGGCTGAACAGGGCAGCTGAAGACAATGGCTGAAAATTTGGTACCCTGAAGTTTTAGTGACCGTGTGTAGCACTACAACAATTGCTTTTCAGATCTGGACATACCTTTGACTTTTTCCTATGGTGGCACAGAGTTCCTTTCATGGGCTCCTCCCAGAATACTGATAGCATCAGGACAGCAAGATGTATCAACAGTGTCTTCCCAGATCTGGTCGGCAGATGAGAGCAGACCTCCCTCAAACAACTCCTGCATTTTCTGGCTTTTGTTGCTCTGTGACCCATCTACCCAGCAGTGGCAATGAGCTATAGAGCCCTGCCATCCATCCCCTGCGTGCATGTGGAAATAGCAGCTTCCAGGCCACCGATGGTGACAGCCTGGGGAGAATTGTCTTGGCACAAGGAGTGCAGAAGTGCTTCACTCACATTTGGTGCCAGATGTCTACTTATTTCTGACTGCTGGAATAACGCCAGCTCTGGGGTGGGTGTGGAAAAAGGGATTTGGGCAGTTAAATGCGGGAAGGGGAAGAGAGGTCAGGCCTGGCAGCTCCTCTGTGCCTTACAGGATCTTCTTACAGCAGAAGCTTTAAGGGACTGTCTTGCTGCAAGACCCATGGGCAGCCCTATGATCTGTCCCCAGACTCATTCCTGACTACTCTCTCTTTTTAATAACTATGTGAAATATATGGAGGTCTAGCCTCACACATGCTTGGCATGAACAGAGCCAAAGACATGCCATGGGAATCATGCTCATCCTGGGAAGTCTGGCCAGGAGCACAATTGAAGCAAGTCAGATATGGATCACAGGGTCAGGATAATGATTAGTCCTACCCTTCCCCCTAGCTGTAATTAGCTGTGGTGATGTCACCCTCTGTTCTGACTTCTCACTGGCATTAATTACAGAGCTGCAAATTTCCTGCTTTTCTCTTTTAATTGCTCTCTGGGAAACTCAGAGTTTACACCCTCTGTTCAATGTCTGACAGTAACCTTCCACATGCCATGCTACAGGGCCTAACCTCTGGCCTGTAGAAATGTCTGGAAATGGGCTTGTTTGGGGTGCTTGCTCAGATGCATTTCTGAATGTGAGCACTTCTGGTTAGGAATAATCCCTCTGCTTCTCTTGAGCTTGTGTCCTTTCATCCAATTTCATTTTGTATTCAGTCCTGAGGAGAAAAAAGTGTTCAAACCCTGCAGTGAAGTTAACCCTCCCTTTAAGAGAATTCTGTCCCTCATTAGATGACCCTGTTTCTATTGGAGATAAATTCTCTGCTGGTAAGACAGGGTTTGGGAAATCTGAACTGGTGCAGTTCTGCATGGCTTGAGTGGCCTGGGATGTGTCCTAGTCCTCTGAGGACCATACAGCCCTTTGCTTGGACTCCACCTGCTTGAGGGGCTGTGGCTTGAACCCAGCCAGTAGTGCCTTGTAGTCTATCACCCATGGACTGTCATGAGCTCTGTGCAGCCTCTAATCTTTAGGGTCAAATGGAAGGAGTAAGAGAGTTCTGCTAGAGGAATGAGGGATGGAGATAACAGTAATTGCATTAAGAGTTATCAGGGAGGGAAGGACAAGCTGTTGAGGGCGAGTGAGATCCTGGGGGTCAGGAATGTGTCAGAATGAACTGGCTGGATCCCCACCAGTTCAGAGTGGGCAGTCCTGGTTAAGTGCTGACACTCCAGGTCTGCTCTATCAACCCCTTAGCCAGGCTGGTGCTGAGAGAAGGAAAGCAGCCTGTCTCCTGTGTCGGGGTGCTCCTCTGAGCAGGTGGGTGAGCAGGGCTGCCTGTACCTCCAAGCAGACTCCCCAGGCAGCTTCTGTGCTCTGTGTAGAAGCCGATGTGCTGTGGAACCAAGGTTCTACACTAATATTCATCTATTTTGGGAAGATCATAAAAATACAGTCCAGATCCTGTTCTGAGGAAACTAAATCCAGAGCATCCGTGCCCCTGATCTTCATACTTGTTTTGCAGCCGCTTATTTTCCTGGATGACTTCTCAGCCTCGTGCATTTTGCTCTGTACAGATCTCAGCAAGGTGGCCTCGTGGCTTCTTCAGTCAAGCATCTCCCGGTCAATCCTCCTTTTATTTTGGGTGCCTCTTCCCTTTCAAGTGGGGTACGTTTATGACAATAAACATCATCATTAATGTGAGGGGGAACATATCCCATAATCAGGAACCTTGTGTTTATTATACACAACTTGTTAGGGAGTGTCAATCAACTGGGCTCCCTTTGTTACTCCATAATGCATCATTAATGATGGCTGCTGCTGTGCATTTAATTTCATTGCACACAAGGGCCTTGTCTCTGTCTCCTCATCCCCTTCCCCCTCTTTATAATCACCAGCACAGAAGAAATTAATAAATCAATCCAGGATAGGAGAGCTACAGACTTGCTATAGGCTGTCTTTGATGTTCTTGCTCTCACTGAGTTGTACCTTACTCATGGAGAAATCTTTTGGACCTCAGCGGAGCTTCTTTGGGATTACTACTTGCTCTGCATCTTGAGAAAGGGGATTGGTGTCTGCCCACACATATACATGAGCATCGATAACTGGCCATGGAAAGAATGACCAGGGATATCTCATGACAGTGATCTGTTGAGTCCTGGGGATGGATATGTCACATCCTTTTCAACTCTTCATTTCTGCCCCACCCCTCTGGATGTTTGAGCCCTCAGAACATGCTGATGCTTTCCTGACTGACATCTTGCTCATTCAGCCCAACTCAATTAACTTTAAAAAAGAATATTAACTGCTCCAGGGCTTGTGAAACGTGGATGGGAGAAACAAGCTTACTGGAGGCTATATATCCACTAAGAAAGTCAGTGCCTACCCTGGAATTTTTTAGGAAACTACAAAGAGTTAAAAATAACCAAACTGGAAAATCCCCACTTAACAGTGATAAGAGAAAATGCTAGTTGTAGTGTATTTTGTTTGTTAAATAAATCTAACTATGTGTTTTGGGACCTGCCTGTTGGAAGCCCTGAAGCTGATTTTCTCCTACTGTCAAGGTTTGCAGCCTTCATCTGCAGCTGAAATTCAGCATGCCAGTAATGGCAAGGATAATTCTGCCTTCTGGCTGGAGTCTGCTAATTGGTTTTGGTTGATCTCCCAGTCTCATTTCTTTCTGTTTGAGTATCTCTAGGGCTTTTTTTGAGCAAAGGGGGCCAAGTCCTGGTATGAACTGTGGATACCAAACTCTCTGGTTTTGTTGTACTTTCCCAGATTAGAAATTACTTGGATCGTCTGGGTCCTTTCCCACTCTGTGGAAAATCCAGTCCTGTATTGTGGTCCTGAACCAGCTGCTTGGTGTCCGTCTTGGCACCAGATCTTTCCTAAGTCCTTATGTAGTGCTGCTGCTCATATATGTATGTCACTTAGGTGCACAAGATACTGGCATTTTTCCATGTGGAAGCAGTGGTTTGTGTGGTCATTTGTCATTAAAGCAAGGAGTGGCTTGTATTGACCCTCACAGATACTTCTGCCCATTCTCCTGGGTTTTTCCAAAGGAGCTCCACTCCTCATCCTGACACCTGTTCCACAGAAAGACCCCATCAGTCCTGAGGACACTGCAGAGCAATTGGAGGAGAAGGAAATTCAGTCAACTTTAGATGGACTTCTTTAACTCCCTCTGCCCACATCCTTGGCTCCAGGCCATAGTCTTTTGGGATTTCCCTCTGGCAAACAGCTTTGGCAGAGTGCTCCCGGCTGGGTTCCAGCTTGTTCGCCTTTGTCCTGTGCGTGTCGGGGCAGCCAGGCCTGGCTGTGGGTTTCCGGTGCTGTGGGATGGAGTCCCGCTCCTGTCCGTCTGCACGGGCACCGCCACTCCCTTGTGCACACACGTGTCCTCCACTGGTTACCAAGAAGGAAAAGTTGGCCTCTGCTGCTCTTGGCCAACCGTTTGGCCTCTCAGTCCAGAGCATCCTGCTCTGGAAGGCAAAGGCCGTGGGTGAAGCTGTTTTAAACACCAGATAAGCAGAGCTGTAGCAAAAACCTTTGATCATTTTCCATCTGAGTGGGGTAACTCACAAGACTGCATTGCCCTGATTTTCTGTGGTAAAGGAAAAATAATGAGATTTGATGTTTCTTTTCTGGAACAGAACACTTGAAGTTTTTGAAATGTTTTGTGTATTTTCTATTTGCTGTTCCTGTACCTGAAATATTTTTAGACTTTTCCTCGTGTGAATAATTTCAGAAGTTTTGTCCTTTGTTTCAACTCCAAAGGAAGTCAAATTTCAGAATGTTTTCATCTTGGCCATAGTGGATTTCTGTCTTCTGTACTGCTCTGTGGATTTATTTGATATTTAAAAAACACAGAATTCAGCACAGCATTTTACCTTTTTTTTTTCCAGTTTTTTTTCTAAGACCCACTGTTTCACTGGAGACATATTTCTGGAGTTGCTGTTTCCTCTCTAAGGTACTTTCTTCCTCCACTCAGCATTAATTCTAGGGGCCTCCAGTGGCCCAATAAGGGACCAAATGGTCTTTTGGTGCTGGGCTGTGAACCTGTTTTCCCAGGGAAAAAACATACCACTTAGGTTAAGGGAGTCACCATGCATTCACCATGGTGCTGGGGGCATAGAGGGCCTCTCAATGTGATAATTTTTAGAGTTTATACAAATTGACAGAGATCCTAAATGCACACTATTGAGAATAAAGTGTGAAAATGTAGTGACCTGAGGGAAAAAAAAAAAAAAGGAGAAAAGAAATTCGGGGCTTAAAATTTTATTGTAATCTTTAGTTTGACCTGGTAGGCTGAATTCAGATTTCAATAACTGTATACAGTAAAAAGAATTTACCTGCTAATACTTTCTGCTCTTTTAGTGGAAGGTTCTTCAGAGAAGACTTTGCCATGTGATAAACTGGTGCTGAATTTCATCTCTAGACAAACTGCATAAGAAGCTTAACTGTCTAGATCTTTGTTACGGTAGGAGACTGAGCAAAAAACTTGGTATGGAATGAAACTCTCAACTTCATATTCTGAGTTCTTTGCTAAATTTTGTTCCTTTACATCCAGTGCATTTTCAGGCTTGCTTTATCTTGAAGATGGAGCTATAACCCTTGGTACTTCGCCCCTCATTCATGGCCAGCATAAAGAAAATAATTAATTATGGAGTCTTAAATCACTGCTTGAAGCCATAACAGCAGATCATCATTGCCCTTAGATGTCTCTGGTACAAGCTCACTATCTCTGATTTTCATGTCTCACCAGTTGCTGTTTTTACTTGTTTTGTACGGAAGAGGCTGCACCAAATAAAGCTCTGTGTTGTAGTAAGTGATTGAAGACCTTTAAATGGCTCCCACTCTGTTATGTGCCTTATAACCTGAATTCCCAGCTCAGCTTTTTCCCCATGCCAGGAAATATCTCCTACCTTTGAAACTCCTCTCCAGAGATGTAAGATTAGCTTTATGCTGTCAGGAGCTGTCATTTCAGGCAATTAGAAATAGATCAGCTGACACCTGGTAGTTTTGCAAATGCCTTTCTTTCCTGCAACTGCTTCATTTCTGGCTGATTTTGAAGATTACGTGCAGGGTAACTCTTCCCTATTACCCACATGCACTCTTTGTTCCTGGCCTGGCTGCTGTTCTCTGGCTGCCTTTTCACTGTTGGTGAAGTTATTGGTAGCTCGTAATTCTGCTGTGAGGGAGCTTTATTTGTAATGTAAGAGGGGTGGAAGTGGCAGATTTCTCCCTCTTAGCTAACCCAGTGTCTGAAGAAGGAAGCAGAGAAAATAGGAATTGTTATTGCTGAAGGCAGAGGCAAATAGAAAAGGAGCTTTTATTGCCCTAGAGATCTGTCCTCTACCAGGGCTGGGAGGAAACATGCAGTGGGAGGTAGAAAACTGCATCCATAGAGTGAAACTCTTTGCATGCCCTTTGGCTACATCTTTCATTAGGCGCCTGCCATCCCTCTGCTCAGCACCATCCCAACCCACCTGTCTGGTCTTGTGCTCTCCCTGTACAGCTGCTTCTGCTTTCATTTGTTTCTAGGTTAAATATTGCCACCTGAAATATGTAGTTCCCAGAGGAGGCACAGTCAATGTCAGTGAAAGGCTAGGATCTGTTTCTTTGCATTTTGGCTTGAATTTGGATTGTAAAATCAGTGTAAGAGAGTGAGGGGGAGGCGGACCCCAGCTCTCTTTGGTGACCTTGCCTTGCCTCCAGAGAATCCTGTATATATGTGAAATTATGAACTTTGGGACTTGGTTATGCTGCCAACTTCATTTTGATTTTCTCTCTCTCTGAGGCTGTATTTTAACTAAGGCAGAGCTAGCAGGCAGTTAACCCTAGTGCTCCACAGTGGAGATGTGCTACCCTAGGTAATAACATAGTTTCTAGCAAACTGTTGTTTGAAAGTGGTCTCCTCGACAACTAAGTTTCTTGGCAGGGATCTGTTATCTCTGGGTAGAAGCTAAACGGAGAGCCTGAAAGGTAACCAAATGCCAGGCGCTGGCCTGTCTGCTATGTCAGACATCTTCAGTAGGAGAGGCTGAGGAGGGTCTGCCCACATCCAGAAATAGCGAGGGAGTGAGGCTCTTGGCTCCCTGTGTGCACACAGATGGGGGAAGGAAAAATGAGTGGTCTGAAGGAGCATGGCATTCAAACCTTCATTTTGTCTCTATCTGTGAGCCCCTGAGGAGCCCTTTGGGAGGTGTCTGATGGGTGGAAGGCTCTGGGGCTGAGCGGCTGTGCCCTTGGTGCATCAGATGGGTGCTGAAAAAGGCTAGGACTTGGACAGATGGAGTAACGGAGATTGGAGGCGGGGGAGCCTGGCCTTATGCCAAGTTGTGGAGTGAGGTGGGCAGATCACAGAGAGGAGCTGCAGGGGGGTCAGAGGAGGATAATCCTCAGGCAGCAATGAAGGCTGCAGCTGTTGGTGTTAGAGCGTGGCATTGCAGAGGTTTGCTGCTGCTGGGCTCTGGGTATCAGCAGAGGTCTGGCAGTCCTGAGAGCTGGGTGAAGTGGGGTACTGATAGGCCTGTCCCCTTCCTTTGGTCAGTGTCCCAGGGGATGTTCTGGGTCATCAGCTGAAGGTGGAGGAGCCTGGAGGTGCGCGGAGCCCTGGACACAGCCTCACCTGGCCTGGTGTGGGATTGTGAGAGCTATGACAGTAGCTGGAAGGGAAGGCAGGAGCCAGCTTTTGGGTATGCTGGTGTGTGTTGCCTTAGAAGAACTGCTAAACTCAACTTGCTTTTCTGTCCTCCTTTGCACCAAGTCACAGCACTGCCCTGTGTGAATGCTTGTTCCAGATGCCGCAGTGGGGCAAGCACTGTGCTCTGGTGGGAATAATTAACTCAGGCTGAGCAGGGAAGCAAGTGAGGAGCCCAGCAGTAAAGCTGGTGAGCAAGTGAGGGCTCTCTAAGCTCCTGGAAGCCTTTTGCTTCTGTCCCTGGTAGAAGCACCCAAATTGTGCTGCACTGCAGGACCTGGCAGGAAGTGGTCCCTGGAACAGAGCTTTTCTTCCCTGCTCACTGTGGTGTTTCTGGCACCTCCAGTACAAGTGTGCATTGCTGCTGTTTTGCTTTGAGTCTGGAGGGAGTTTGCCTGTGTGGAAGAACTGTGAAGGGATATTAGAAATCCAGCAGAGTTTGTGATGTGAAAGTGGGCACTTAGAAGATCACAGCAGGACAGGGACCAGTAGGTGCTGGGAAAAGATGCACTGCACTCCTGCGCTCCAGAGGAGGAAGCTCTCTGTCCAGGGAAGAATATACCCTGCCCCTGCCATCCCTAGGGCTGCAGGCAGATTCCTTTTTGGAGTGTGTTCCCAGGACATCACTGTCCCAGGGAACAATACATGGGATCCCTCTGTCCCTTTCCTCAGTGCCATCTCTCCATCTCCCTATTATGAGACCCAGTGGGTTTTGCTTCACCATTTTTTTACTCAATGAATTTGTAGTGAGAGCTGATGCCAGCCATCCAAAGGAAAGTTTAGAGGGAATAGCAGTGAGCTGGTTTGCTAAACTTGAGGCATTCAGAAGCTGAGTTGGACTCTAAAATTAAAAGCTCTTGGTGTATTTTTATTTCTGTTCTGTTTTCTTCTGCTTTTAAGTGAGACTCATCTCCTTCAGGGTATTTTTGGTTATTTGCAGCTGTGATGGATAGGAATTGCTCATGTCTTTACATAAATTTAAGCCGAGACTTTTGCCTGCCTTAGGACACCAGAAACTTGGATCTTCAGAAAAAGACAGAAGACAAGAATTGGCAATAAGGCCAAATAATAAATATTGAACATTTGTCAAGCTCCTCCAGCACATCTTTGCCAAGTGCTTGAACTTGAGTCCAATACAAATACTTGTCTATGGCTCAGGATTTGGAGACTTTGGGAGGAACAGCTCTGTAAGTGTTTGTTAGGTTGGTACATGGAGGTGATGGATGAGAATGGATCTTCTTGTGTGTCCTAGCCAAAAATGGTTTGTAACAAAACATAACAGTTATTTCTGTCCAGCTGCCAGGGACTGTTGAGAGCTACTGTCTCAAAAGTGCAGACAGATCTCTATTTTCCTCTCTCTGTTAAGTGGGAAGTTTGAGATGGGGCTGTGGCAGCAATTGTGTGCAAAAGCTGTTGAAGCCCAGCCCCAGCCCTGCTTGTTCTCATGCTGCAACTTTGAATGCGCTGGAGCAGGCACATCAAATAGTTACAAAGGGTGTGATTAAACCCTTGGAAAGAGCAAGCAGGCAGCTTGTTTTATGTTTCCTCCCCTGTGTTTGTATGAGTCACAGAGCTGGCGGCCGTCCTGCTTTCACCTCACAGAGAGCAGAAATAAGTGTGTAAGAGCCCCACACTAATTTGCTGAAAATAGCCAAAAGCCAGGCTCTTTAAGATACCCAAAAGAGATTGCAACTTCTCAGTTTATTGATTCTTTTTCTCTCTGCTTCAAGTTAACAGCTTTTAAAAGACATAAAATGGGAAGAGCATCCATACTGGCAGCAGTGTGGTTGTCTGTCCTAGCCCTTGTCTTAATGGTGTGTGTGTGTGACCTTGAAGGGCAGACAGGGGGATGGTGTGTGGAGACACACATTTGAAGCAATAATAGAGAAGAGGTAAAAAATGTCCTCCTCTGTTACCCTGGAGGCTGCTGGCATGTCATGCCACTGCCACGTCGGCAGAGAGGTTGTCTCTCACCATCACACACCAACTCTGCCCTGAGCAGTGAGGGGCAAGGGGGTTTACACCTGAGCTGTGTTTGTGCAAGTCTCTAGTGGTTGGGCTTGTCCCTGCCATTCTCCAGTGCAGGGGGCAAAATACCAGCTGAGTGCCTTGCAATGGTGCCAACTCATAATCACATTTTTTGTTTCTCTTTTTGATCAAGTATGATGTTAAATTTTATGCTGTCATTAAAGCTCCAGCTTCTGGAGCCAGTAGATGATGCTGTGAGAATTCCAGCTTTGTTTCTGAGTGGGGGAAGGAAGTCAGGAAGGCAGTCTGGGAGCTTATAGCTTGGGGACAAGCAATGGACCTCGTGTTCCTTCCATGTTTCCATGGGCGAAGTCCATGCTCCAGGTTTTGAACACAAGGATTGGCAGAGCAGCCTCTGATCCTAGTTGATGCGTTTGGAAGAGCCAGAAAAGTGCTTCAGCTTGCAAGAGATACAAGGCTTGCGTGATGATCACAAATTCAGCTCAGCTCAGTTAAGCAGGAGGGGAAATAGGTGAGAGAAGCTGCTTTCACTTCAGCCACTGGTGTGGGGAATGCTGCTGTGGTTTGGGACTCACTGAGCCAGGGCTGTTTGTGTGCTGAGCATTTCAAGCAGGCAGGAGAGTCAGACACCTCCCAGCATTCGTCCTTCATGCAATCAAGCGATTGCTCTTTAGCAGTGCAGGCTCCCCTGAAGCCCAATTCCTGCATTTCCTCCCTGCCGTAGGCAGTCTTTGCTTCACTTGTTTCCACATTTGTTTCTTCTGTTACACAAACTCTGGTCTCAGGCCTCTGAGCTGAAATACTCTGGGCTTTCAAAAGCATGGCACTGAATTGCGGAATCTCTGGCCACTCTCTTCTCCATGCCCAGCTCACCTACCCTTGGCAGAGTGAGTAACAAAGTCAAGGCGCTCTAGTGAGTGTTGCTGTTCAATGCTTAAAAACTGTGTATGTCTTCTGAACTGTCACAATTTTGCTTTAAACTCAGACTGCATCCCATTGGATTCGACAAGTATTCCTCATGGAATCTACAAGTTTTATGGCCCTATGTGGCCTCTGTTTGCCACTTCACTCACTTTTTCTGTTTCGTCTGCTGTTTTCCAGATGTGTTCCTTTTGTTGTCCCTGCTACCCTGACTTTCCCAAAGGAGAGAATTTCCTCCTGTGGTCTTTAAACTGTACCTCCACCCAATCCCCTTGCAACAAATGACCTGTCCCCCACAATGACTTCTGGGGCTTGGCCCTTTCCTTTTAACTGGAGTGGAATGGGACAATGGGTATGAAGATTTAGAGTTACCCACCCACCTCCCTTTTTCCAGACTCCTGACTGAATATGGGGTTGGGGGCGGGGGGGGAAGAACATGACAGGACATCCTGCATCACTCTCCTGTCCAGTGATTATGTTCCAAAATCTGGAAATCAATTCTGAAGCTTGAAATGGGCTTGCTGGTGGGTTGCTTCTGGATATGCATGTCTGGAGCCAGCAAGAGAGGCACCCCAGTAGTGTCTCCTATGACAGTGTCTGAACAGTGTTCAAAGGCTGGGGAGTGTTCTGGGGTAAAAAATATGGTTGTGTCCTCCATTAAGGTTTTTGCTGGCCTACAGCTACAGTGTGGGTGTGACAATAGCTATTTAAATGCAGCTTCTGAAGTGTCTGTAGGAGACACTCAGTCCCCCTGAGAGCTGATGCTGTTGCTGGGCATGGTGCTGTAGTTCACACAGTGGCAGCATTACCAACACAGTGCTTGTGGTGGTAGTTCGCTATTTCTGTAGACTCAAAGGATGCTTGGGTTTTTTCCTTTGATGCTCCCTCATCCCAGATATGTTGTTCTGTGTTGCCAGATGTTCACAGCTATCTGTTTGAGCACACACATCTAAGGCTGCGTTAAGCACACCCGCTTCCCACTCTGGATTTGTTCCTTCACTAGCCTGTAACTCAGCTGACACATGGACAGTTTGATGGATCTTGGTCCTACAGGTGGAGTCCTGCTGTAACCTAACTGTATTACAGTTAATGCTATAACTTCTGCAGCACGTCGTTCACAGAGGAGGGTCTGTATTTTAAATCCCTGAGAAGTCACACTGACAAAACAGGAATATAATTCCATTAACTAAGAAGCTAGTTTTAGCTTCCTTTGTCTCTGCTATTTAGGCGCATTTGAAATTTATTTAGTTCAGAAATTTTATAAACTGGATTAAAACAGGCAAATAGGACTTCACAATAACAGTTTTTGTTGGTTTTTTTCTTAATGCTTTCTGCTCCTCCCTCATTTCCAGATAGACTCTGTTTATTGCCCTGAAACAGTTACAAAATCCCAGCCCTGCTCTTCAAATACACATGGATGTATTTGCATTCCTAGATGATCCCCTTTGCATTTAATTTTGATTGCTCCTAGAGTACTTTTATTGTATTCACTCTGTTCTGAGGAAAATAAATAAGGGAAACGGATTAGTTAGATTTTGATTTCACCTTTAATCCAACTCTCTGGAGGGCTCTGTCCTTAAACTGAAGTACCTGCTGCCATTGAACACAAGAACTGCTCCTGTGGCAGTTCTGTGCTTGCTGAGAGCTTACTTGGTTTTCGATGAAGAAATAGAAAATCTGATTTTTGAACTAAATTTACCTGCAATGATTCATTCTCTTTTCATAACTTATCAAAATGCATTAGCAATAAATTCTTGACAGTGCTTCTATAAACAGCAGTTGTTCTCCTTTGAAGCCGTGGTGCTCACTCAGTTGTGCTGCTGTGCAAAGTGGCATAAATACTCAAAGAGAAACGACACAAAAGGAGCTGTGTACAGATGGCTTAGACAAAAATGCTGGCCTTTCCCTTCAATCATCACAGGCTGAAAATCTGGCATTAAATAGGATTTGTAGACAGGTTTGGTGTCTATCTTCTGGCGTAACCTCTTAAAGGTGCATCTCGCTCCCAACCCCGTACATTGTTTGCTACCAGAGGACTCCTGGCGTACACCCGGTGAAAATGATGGAGCGAATGCGGTTTGGTAGCCTGGCGCTGGTCCCGAAGCTCTAATTGTGTCAGAGCTGGCTTGCTCTCCACTGTAAGCCCTGTCAGGTGGTGGGGAGGGATGTTGGTGTGTGTGTCTGCGTGCCTTGTCCCGGTGCGGCGGCAGAGCATTCCCGGCGTGTCCCGCCGGATGCGGCGCTGGCTCCGCGCACGCCGGTGCGCTCCTGCCATCTGCTGCCGGCACAGAGCACCGCACGCACCGCTGCTGCTGGAGCTGGCACGGCTTCCCCGGACCTTTTACACGGAAGGACAATGAACATACCCACAGCACGGCGGAATGTTTCCTGCCTTCTCGTTAAGGCGGCAGTAAAGTTTGAAGTAAGATTTAAAGGTCAATATGGTGATCTAAAGAACCAGCAGCAAAGTAGAATGTCCTCAGCTTGGGAAAGCAAATAGATGTTTTAGCAGCATTGTGATTTCATAAGCCATCTCTCTGGGAAGGAGTAAAGGGCTGCTTCTTCCTCAACCACGAAGTTCATTGGAATATTTCCGGCTTAATTTCTGAGTACACAGAATATAATTTGGGGCAGGGTGTTGTGTTTTAACAAATTCTATTTTGCAGGGTCCTCCTAGTGGTGCCCCTATCTATAGGCAGAGAATGCCAGTGACTGTTTGGGAACTGACGTACTTTTGCCCTCCTCTGGGCTCTGCCTGTGGATAAGAGCTGCCTGATACCTGAGCTTAACTAGGAAGTGCCCCAAACCCCATCAAGTGGGGAAGGAAATCTGAAAGGTCTTTTTACACTCCTCCCTGTGGGCTGTGTCTGAACCAAGGAGAGCAGAGAAGCTCAGGGGCCTCAGATCTGGGCTCAGCCTGTCATCCAAGGCAGGTCTACCTGGGCACAAGTAGAACAATACCAGCCAGAGCAGCAGTGCAGCTCAGTGGACGATCTGTGCTTTGGTGCTGATTGGCTTCAGCTACAAACCAGTATTTTTCTGTCTCTGCCAGCCCCTTCCTAAAGTACAGCCAGGAACAAACAAGTAGGATTGTGCTCACATTTCTGCTGGTTGTGAGCTGTACATCAGCTTTGTCTGACTTCAGGGACAAGCATCCTTGTTACAGGACCAGCTCACACCCTCATATTCCTGCTTCTACCTCATGCAGTTAATTCTGAAGACTGTGGTAGCAAATTTAGGAGGTCTGTAATCTTCTTTCTTTGTCTGTTAATCACAGTGTGGGGACCAGCTGTTAGTGGAAAACCAGCAAGCACTTTGTTATTTGTTACTTTCTGTGTAGCAGGACTGTATTCAAACAATATCCATCTCTGTTGTGCTGGAAAGTGTTTTCATGCAAGAGATAGCAAGCTTTGCAGGAGCTGAATATTCACAGGGAAATTTTACAGAGTGTTTTCACAGCAACATCTGTAAAATAGAGCTGAGATTTCTAAATACTGAATCCATTTGAAGGATCTGTATTCTCCATGTACCTGCCTCTTCTAAGAATAATTTCTTTATCGTCATTTGTGAACAAAGCTTCTTAGCATTTTTCATAGTTGTACAGGGAATTTATAGGATTAAAAATCCAGGTTTTTTTTAATTTATAGGATTAAAAATCTTACTGTGTAAGACAATAAAGAAGGTAGTTTAATTTTTGAAAGAAACTTCAAATGCAGGTAGGGAAATTCTACCAGTATACTGTGGTTTTCCTTAAGGCATATTACTGGAGTGATATGAGGTTCTCTGTTAAATAGAGTGTAAACAAAGCATTTCTAGTTCTCACATTTTCAGGGTAAAGCTAAGTCAGCTAACTGAATTTTCTATTCTATTGAATTCTACTTCTACTGAATTTTGAGCAGTAGTTGCCTTTCCTCTGTCCTTGCAAAAATGGCTGGAGAAAATGAAACCAGGAAGACATTGTTATGATTTCATGGCCTGTCTTTTCATGTATGTTTGGGCTGGGGACACTGCTTCCTAAGACACTAGGGGATTGGTGGATGGGATTCTGCTTACCTGAGCTTTCAGAGTCAGGAAGGTGAAGCACCCCTGATAGGATATGAGATTTGAAGAATGAGGTTTGAGTGTCATCAGCTTTCCGTTGCAAGAAGATCTTGAGATCCTACTTTGTGAGGTCTTTGCATAAGTTTCTGACAGTTGCTGGACCCAACTCTTGCTTATGCCATTTTCCACTAGATTTTTAGATTAGACATTACTTTGGGATAGGCTGTTGGTGGGGACTTCTTCCTGGAACATACTTTGCAAATTTTATATTTGATCAGCAACAATTTTGCTTTCTCCTCTCTCCTTCACCTTGCAATGTAGCTTTCATCCTGATGAGCTGAGAGATCACCAGGCCTTTCTTTAAATAAATGTGTGTGTGAGGCTTTATTTCATTCCAGGTAAGCACAAAAAGGCTTTGCAACAGATGTGGTTGTTCTCTTGGAATTTCTCCTGAATGAGCAGAGTGGGTAAAGTGGGATGGGAGTTCTGTGCAAAGGGCATTTCAAGCCCTGTTCCTGGTAACAGAGAACTGCTCCAAAAACACAGCCCTCATCTCACTGCAAATGCTTCCAGGGCATTGGCCAGTGAGCACTGCCGGCTCCACCAGCTCCTCCTTCCCACCAGCCAATTCACACCTTACACTGGAAGGAGGGAAGATGCAACACCTGAATCTTTCAGGGCCACCTGGCAATGTGACTTCTTACTGTTGCTTTCTTAAGGTGACTGCATTTCACCTTTGCTGTCCTGTGCCAAAGTGACAGTGGCATTTTACTGCGTACCTTCACACAAAGTGGTCCAGGTTCTACCCTGCTGTAGCAGTAGTTGCTCTTTCCTTTCTCTTTCACTCTAATTATTCAGTTCCATGTTTCCTGGCCTCTGCCTGTGCTGCAGGGATAAGAGATCCTTGACAGCTGCTGGGGCTGTGGGCTTGGCGCTCGATGGAGATTGAATCCACACAGTGCTTCCTGCTGTGCTCTTTGACAGATGACAGTGCTCAGCTGCAAAAAAATGGCTGTAGAATCTGAGATTTTGGTTAGAAACTTCTGCTGGCTTTTGTGTGCTGTCAAATAGGACCTCTGCAAGATGAAGCTGGGGCAGGATGGTAGGAGCAATGGGACATGGACAGGCAAGTTCGGAGGGCTTAGGTTTTCCTCTGCCTGTCTCCCATGGAAAGCAAGGAGAAATGCTCTTGAAATTTTCATTCATCTCAGGAGAGTTGCTCTGTTTTCTGCTAACAACAAATTTGGCCTTTGTCAACTTCTCTTGGTGATATGGATGAAGAAGAATTTTGCATGAATGTCAAAGCCAACCAGCAGTTTTTGTACAGCTGATGCTGTACATATGGACATATATACATTTTAGCAAAAGCATCTCCTATAGGTGACTTGATCCAGCTCCACGTGACTTTGGCCATGTTCTCAGTGGTGAGTGGGAAGTTGGCTAGTACAGCAGGAAAGCTTGCTCTTAACTTCATGATCTCAGACACAACTGTATTGTTTAAGCCTTTTTGATTCCAGCAGTCTCTGACAAAGATCTGCTTTCCCTGCCTCATCTTGCTAGTCCAATCCATGCTCACGTGCAAGAGAAAAATTATATTGTGCTTCTGGCATTGGTTGTCTCAGCTGTATTTGGCCTATCTGTCTTGGCTTCTCCCAGTGTTTGGATACAGGAGTTGTCAAAGGGTCCAGATTAGGTCTGTATGGATGGAGTCCAGTGAATTCTAAAGCCTGGAGAGAAGATTCAGTTCATGTAATTTTCTCCACTAAATGCCTCAGAAAAGCTTCTGAAGATACCTGCTTTCCTTCTGTACTCAGAACTCAGGATTTCCAGCCCTCTTTTGGTGCTTGGCTAGTTTCCTGGAATCATCTTTCATTCCTTCTTTTTCTGACATGTCCCATTGTATAAACCTAAATAGATTTAGTCATTGGTAGATGAAGAGAATGAAAGCAATTGAAAGGGATGCCATTCTGATCATGTCATTGACCCCAGGAGCCAAGTTTGGTGGATTTTAAGGGAAAATCAAGGACATGAATTACAGCTGTGGTTATTCATCAGCTCCCTGGTGGCTGTTAGTCACCATGTGTACTCCACATGTAAGTTTAATTTTTCTGGATGATTTAGTGAAGAATTGTTGAGTCAAGGACCAATCTCCTGCTGCTCTGCAGCAAGGTAGAGCTGTTATTACAGAACAGGCAGGCCTTGAGGATGGGCAGTGTTAGCTGTGGCCCAGTTCATAAGGAATAGTGCTGTGATTTGCTCTTGGCTGTGATTTACCTTTGTAGAAAACAACTTCTAAAGGGACAAAAAGCAAGCTGGTAATTTAGCAGCTGGGGAGGGAATTTCTGGTGTGTTGGATTACTGTAAGCAGGAGGCTTGGTAGAACAGCTCAAAGTGCATTTACAGTGGAGGCTTTTATGTTATTTAGAGGATGTGAGGGTGTGGTGACATTCCTCTGTGCACAGCAAACTGGCACCAGAACATAAAGTGGTGTAGCAATTTAACCCTTTCAGGATGGGCAAAAGATACCAGACAGTAACTGAGAACACAAAACGATCCCGGAGGAGCCCAAAGTGCTTTTATAGCCTTGGAGTCAAGTTCTGCCTGATATCTACTCATGCCCCTGTGGCTGACTGGAATGAGAGGAGAATGTGTTCCCAGGTCTGGAAGGGAATGGCTTTGCTCATCAGTGGAGAGCTGCCACGTGTTTTCTGTGAGAGGCACCTGGTGCTGACTCGTCAGATTGGGATGAGAGCTTAACTGAGGGGACTTTGTTCTGGGGACCTTGTTCTCCTGTGCAGTCTCCAAAACCTTACCCTGTCCTACTTCCACAGTTCTTTTCCAGTGTCAGCAACACCTCTTGTAAAGTGATGGGATTGGTGTTGGCTTTTGCAAGGGGAACATCCTGAAGGTGAAATTGAGTTTTGGGGAGGAGGACTCCATTACATTGGGCAAACCTGCAGTGGAGTGAGGCTAATTTATCAAGCAAGACTGCTGAGGTATTTCCCAGAGGACCGTGAAGGCACTCACCCAGAAGTCACCTTTCCATGTGTCATGCAGAGTTGACCATCTCATTTCACTTAAGAGTGTAGCAATACCAGGGCCCACACAATTGCAGATCAGGACAGTTGGCTAAACAAAGTTTAAGTAAGTTGACCTTTTCAACATGGAAAAAAGATGACTGATGAAGCTGTGTGAGATCTTCAGTGATCTCTGGAAGGTGCCATGGTTAGGTGAATTTATTTCCTAGCAAGCCAGCAAAAGGAAATTCTTTTGACTCATGTGCTTTGTGAAGCACGGTGCTGCCAGGCACTGACTATAGCAAAAATGTAACTGGTTTACAAAGCAGTGAGAGGCATTCCAAGCAGATAAGTCTGACGGTGTTATTAAAGACAAAGCTGCAAATACTACCTCTGGTTTGGGAAATAGCAAAGACAGAGAATGCTTGACGATTGCAGAGGGAAAGTTATTATGCTGCACTTTCCTCGCTCTTAATGCTCTTCCCCTGAAAGCACTCAGCAGCAATTGCCTGAGCCAGGATGCTACAGTAGATGGACATGTTATGTACCACACTGAGGTTGTTGTGCTCCTGTAAAGATCTCACTAACAGTGAAGGGACTAGGAAAAACAAGAGCAGAACAGCCTCTCCTGCAAGCTGCATGTTTGCACTCAAGATGCTCAACCTGGTTTGTGCCCACTGCTGTTACCTTGTAAGCAGATCCAAGAGAGGAGTCCTGGTGAGTCTCCCCCAGTGAAACATCTTGCTGAATACTTAGCAGTGCTCTGTAGGGGTGTGAGCAGAAATGGCCCATCTAGACCCTGTGTAGCCCTTGCCAAATGTGCACTCTCAGTCCCAGAGGGTGGAACTATTAAAACAATCTGTCCCCTGGCATTTTTTTTTTCTCTGGGATTGCCGTTCCAGGATAGATGGCATCTTCTGCCATTTCCAAAGGAAATTTTATGTCTTATGCACATTTGAAAATATGGACACTGTATGGACACAGTGTGCAGTGTTAACTGGGGTGTAGCAGCAAGTTGTTCTTATAACTATCCTCTCTGTCCCCTCTTCCTTCTGTTCTGCCTGTCAGCTGCTCTCAGACCTCATCACCCACATTTTTCAGACCCTAGAGCACCTCTTTGACTTGCACTTCATATTCCATGTACGCTTTCAGCTTTCATCATTCCTATCTTAGTTTGGCTAATATGACTCTGGAGATAAGACTCTTGGGTAAGCAGACTTGCAGGCTGGAAACCCAGCATCAGTTTGGAACTGACTCTCAAACTCTTCCTGCCCAGAGCAGAGGTGCACAGCAGTGCAGGGGCTCCCTCTGAACATGCTGGTTCCAGCTCTGGCAACAATCTGGTCCTGCTGTTGTGGTCTCTGAGACCGGACTGGTTTAGCCAAGCAGGTCACTACAGGAACACTGCTGCTGGTCTTGGTGCCAGAGTGGATGTAGGTGTTTGTGACAGCACCAGTCTTCACTGTACAGGCTCACCCTTTGAATCTGGGTTCTTTCTTTCTTTCCTTTTTTTTTTTTTTCCCCTGCTTGCACCATGAAACACCCCTTTCCATTGCCAAACAGGATTTCAGCGAGGTGGGTGGCTTCCACCAGGACACATGAAAACTGGAAAAAAACTGGGACACTACTTTTAAGATTGTTTTTAAAGAAGACTTTGGAGAAAGAAGCTGATTTCTTTTACGAGGGGGTGCTGTCTCCCTGCAGTGTGTTCTGTCACCATGTCACAAGATTTCTAAAAGGAGTAGAATCAGTAGGACACTGGTGTATCAGTCTGCAAGGAGCAGCTTCCTTCGCTCACATCCCATATTTGACTAAACTGGTATCACATGGTTCAGTCTCCCCACTCTTCTCCCACCCGCTGCCTGCTTCCGCCAACAGTCCTCTCAAAATGTGCTTTGTAACTAAAGACTCCTCTAAAGAGCTGACTCTTCCAGTTCCCTGCGTAACAAAAACTTGTGCTGCTCATAAATAGATTTGCAATTACCAAGGGAAACAGAAGAATCTGTGCAGTCCAGATGCATCAGAGCGGCCTCCCATCCTGTCTTAAAGAAGCCTCTGAAATTCAACACACATTGCTCAGGCATAGCTGGGAGACCTCTGCAGAAATCTTTCCTTTGAGCAGCATTCCTATACTGCAGGATCTGCTGTTTGCAGCAGAATTGTCAAGGAACCTCACAGTCCCTGTCTAGTGTCTTTACAAAAAATGATAAAAGATCTTTGTATTTTTGACTAGCCTGGGGTTTCGTGTATTTCTTATAGCAGTCAAGGGTAAGAATTGCCCGGCCAGCATGAGACATCCTGAGCTTACAAATTAGTTGTCTGCTAATAGCATCCATTGTGTGGTTATTGCTGTCTGAGCAATTCCAGCCACTTTCTGATCATCCAGGAGGTCAGACTTCCTTAGGTCTTGGGACTTAAAGGATGGTAATGTTTTCATGTAGAAAAAAGGCATTTTCAAGGTTATGCATCAAATAGGATGAACCTGAGAGGAAAAATCAAGAGTATGACTGGTCCTGACTATGCTGGCTCCTATGGAAGGATTAAGCAGTAGAAAAGAGGGAAGCAGTGGATGTATGAATGATCCTTAGCTTTCCCTGTATAACAGATAACAAATACAAGGAAGATCCCTTCTATATATCTTTTCCCTAGACTGCCAGGGAACTCGAGGGGGGCATACACCAGTTAGTGCCTGGGTCTGGCTTGGCTCCCGGAAGAATTCCTGTGAAAGGCTTCTTCTGTGTGCAAGGTTCTGCCGATTCTCCTTTGTGGAACCTTTCTGAGCACCCATTGCTCCTTTGACCTCTCTCTAGTTCCCATGCAGCAGAAGTCTCTCTGAATTCAGTGACTGCCCTGAACATCACCCCATTCAGTTTGATGAGACCAAGTTAGACTAACAGAACAGCATCTTGTTTTTCCTGTGTTTTCTTTTGGTGGCAATGGTTGCACATCTAAGGCATCAGGAAGAAAGGCTTCAAGAAGGAACCCAAAATTAGGAAATACTTATGTTAGAAATAAGTTTCTATGTCATATTTTTCTTGTGATCAGTTTCTTCAAAGACAAATCTTTGTGTTCCTCCTTATTTACACAAAGCTAGTCATGAAACAGCAGCGGATCCCAGCACATACTACAATGGTCATGAAATCAGTTCATCTGAAATTCTGTAATGGGTGGAGAGCATCTTTGTGTTGCCTTTTTTTCATTTTTTTTAATGGAAAGAATAGTCTCTGGTCATCTGCATCAGAGTCACAGTTCATTCAAGGATGTGTCCCAAATGTAGTTGTTATATAAAGTAAAATCTCTTTTCTCTGTTTTTATTCTCTTTGTGTCTTAGTGCTTGAAGTAGAAATAAATCCTTTTTTCTTGACACTGAAGAAACAACAAAGGAATGAAGTTCTGTTGGTAGAACTCACTTGCTCACCTGTGTTAGTATGAATTCGTGTTTAGTAAACCAACCAGCAAGCCTGGCCTACAGGTGGTGCTCCTGATTCTCACATTCTTGCCTTTCTCATGCTTGCAAGCATACTTACCTGTTAGGATGCCAAATTTAATAGCTTGGGAAGATCTTAAACTAGTTACATGTCTAGGAAAACAGAACTCCTTTAAGGTGCTTTAGAAAGAAGTGGTAACTGTACACCAATCTCTCACTTAGCTTTGCCAAATAACCTTTTCAGTGTCACACAAAGTACTACTGCAAATTATGTGGTTTGCCCAGTAACAGCAAGAGGCTTCTTAAGTATCAGTGAACCCTCTTTGATGCCACGAGAGCTGGTCCTACAGCTAAAATAATTTTTTTGTGTGTTTGACCCTACAAATTCTGGTTCGGTCTTTACAGACAACTCCACAGGGCTTCTATAAATTTCATTAGGTTTTCTGTAACCCCTATTGCCTCCTCCTCCCAGGTGTTCCTGGGACTGAGATGAACAGAGCTCAAATAGCCCACTGGTTCTATTAAGTACTTGGGTTGAGTACCAGTCTTGGTGTTTTTCTTCTTTGTATTTGCACTTACATGCTTGCTGAACTGGAATGCCTACTTCTGTTGTACATTCATGGGCTGTAGAAACTTGGGATGAAAGCTTTGTGACAGGGTAGTGTGTGCCACACAGTGTTGGCTGACGGGATTCCTTGAAATCCCTTCACATGTTAAATAGATTTATGAGTAAGGGGGGCAGTTTGAAGAGACTGCAAACCCCTAAAGCCTTAGGTAATCCTGAATTTGGCTAGCTAAACTATTTATAGAACGCTCTATGCCTATTCTAAATATACTTTCCTCAAGGGGACCTTATCTCAACTCCCTGCTCCACCACTTCAGTTGGATCAGCAATGCTGCTGTGATCGTTAGCAAAAATTCCTTCTCTTGTTCTGTGGCAGAGCTGCAGATGTTGCTGGTTTAGGACTTGAAGGGGAAATTCTGTGCCAAGCAGAGCTCAAGGGTTTGAATTTAAACTGCAGCCAGCCAGGTAGAGAGATATTGATGATATATTAGATCATTTCCTGTAACCATTTCCTTACTATTTTTCAATATTTCCTGTCTGCTGGTCACTCTAGAGCTCTGGAGAGGGAAAATCAAATGACTCATTGACGGTGTACAGAAGGCAGGGCTTGAGTCCCACTTGCTGTTGGTTGAATGGGGTTAGACTATCAAGTCTGTTACTCCCACTTAAGGACAAAGAATCTCTTCAGGAGAAGGAGAGCAACTCATCCAACAGCAGATTCCATAGTGGAGAACCTCTACCTTTTAGAAAAATCGTGATTTTCCTTTTTAGTCAAAGGCTCTGGGATAGAAGTTTGGTGCAAAGGGCACGCCGCAGAGCATTTTTCATCCTTCAAGTTTTAAAACACTTAGAAAAATGCATCCTTTATTGAATCCTGTAGGTTCAAGCATTTTCTTCTGTAGGATAGTTACATTCTGTGTGCCTATCTCAGGAACATCTGCAGATCACAGTTCTGAGTGGGAAATTTTGTGTGAGTGTAGAGGCAGGATGGGCCATCAGAACCCTTCATATCGTGAGTAGCTGTGCTGCCCCAGAGTTAGGGCCAGTACTACTTTAATCTTTGGGGAAAAAGAAAGAATTGCTCCCTGTCCCTATGATGTGATTGATCCAGACTCTACTTCATGGGTATTGGACTCGTAACTTACAACAGAGGTGTAAAGCACTGAGGCTGCTTGCACTGGTTCAAGGAGAGGATTCAGAGGCAGTGTGTCAGTACTGTCTGCAGAAGTCACGTCAATTTAGGTACCCATTAGAAAACCCCTTCTGGGTACAGCAAAGGAGTGACTGCTACTTATTTGGCCTCTGGGATAGAGAAGCCTGTGCAAGACTTTGCCGTTCCACAGATCAGGGTAACATAGCTCACTGTGTATCTAAGCCTCAGAAAATGTTTTTGAGGTTGACAGAAGCTTTTCTTAGTTATTACCCTTTGAGGATGAACAGGGCAACGTGTGGCAAGATCGCAGAATGGGATTAACTCAGGATTTAGCAGGAAGAGTTTCTTAGCACTCCTTGAGAGCTATTTCCTTCTATTGCAGCCCCTGGAGCTGCATGAAATGGAAGGGGTTATGTCCTTGCCTGGCTGGCAGGAAAATCATCCCAGCTCAGTGCAGCAAAATGGACTGGGTCCAGTGCTCTTGGAAGGAATGAAACAGGTAAAGTGTATTTAACAAGGAATTTCACATGGCAGGGTTTCAGTTACACTGACTATTGTCCCAAGATGTGTTCTGCTTCACACAGAGGTCTCTTCCTATAGTCTCCTTGGCTTTTCCAAGGAACGAGTGTCCACAGAGCTTTAGATTTTGCTCTGGTCATGGCTTACCTATATGTATACAGATAGCATTTCCTTGTTGCTATCCTAGCATGCAGGAAAGAACAGGTGAGTCTCTCTGCTACTCAGCCTAGTGCAGCCATCAGTGCCTTGGGATGCTGCTGCTCCTCTCTGCTAGGATGACCCACTCAGTACAGACAGTGTCTGTGATCCTACAGGGATGCTTTACCACAGGAAACTCTCTGCAGTCACTGGGACTATGACAGAATGGGTGCTCAGACTGTAGTGCTGATCATTTGTGTCTCAGTAAAAAACATTCCTAATGTGTCTGCCTGTGATTTCTGGGCTGACAGAGTGACTGGCAGCTTTCTGGCTCACTCTGTTATGCCTCTGGCTAGTTATTCCCACTGCTGTCTCTCTAAGACTGGCTTCCTTTTAGTGGAAGTTGTCCATTTGACCATTCTTGATATAAACAAACCATATCACCTTTCAGAAGCTGGAGTCAGTAATGCATGCCAGCAGAAACTAGTGCATTTGTGCTTGTAAGGAATAAGTATCTATCTATACCTTTTGCAGTGCTTATAACAGCTTCAGCATCTCCATTCAGAGCCACTGGCCTTTGTTCCCTCATGGCTGAGGTGTGGTGGCTGAATTGAGGCTGGGAAGCAACCAAAAGCGTTGAACCACAAGAGAAACGCCAGCAGTGAAACAGCCCAGAAAGCAGGAGCAGACTACAGAGCAGTTGAAGTGCAGAGCTCAATTTTAAGCCTAATTTGAACACTGAATGAGGTGCTAATATCTCAGCTCCTGTGTAGTGTCTCTTCTCAGTCTGCTGCTCGTGTTCAATGGACACAGTATAGTGTGGTGTATATATAGAATACCCAGTGAAAAGCTGGCTTTGTGCAACTGGTACAGGCATTGCAGGGTGAAGGGAAGTGTCTGGTTTTGGTGCTGAAAATAAAAATCTGTCTTCATGTCTGTGTTCCGGGGAGCTGATCAGATATTTTATGTCATTGCAGCTTGAAGAACCAATTTCAGAGCTGGCTTCTCTAATTGCCTGATCTTTTAACCTGCTCCATTCACCCATAAGAGAAGGATGCATTTCCTTTGTTCACGTTGCCTTGTTCATCAGTAAATGTAAAGCAGATTGTAATATTAGACTTGCTTGAACTAACATTTGTACCTATTCATTCACTCATGTACAAACCAACTCCCTGATGCTGGTCCAGCTTTTATCTATACCAGAGAGAAAGTAAGAATAGTGAGTCAATTAATATTCTCTTTTCTCTGGAGTGTTGGTGAAACATTTGGATACCATGGAAATGAATGTCAATATGGTGAAACACTGGTTTAGAAGGTGTTTAAAAAGCTAAATTTAGTCCTGGAAGTAGCTTTGCTGTGTCTCACCAGAGGCTTCTGTTTTTTTCCATTGCTCGCAGTGTGATGTTTAGGATGGCCTTCATACATTCCCAGGAATGCCAGGGAAGGCTATGCCCTGAGTCAGGTGAGATCAAAGGTTGTCTGAGTGCTGGGCCTGATGCATATTTTTGCCACACCAAAAGTGATAGATACCTCTGGTTGCTTTTTTTTCCTGCTTGATATGGAATGGATTTTAATCCTGGTTAAGTCCTGAATCCTGAAATTTTTTGCCTTTTATGAAAGGACTTCTCTTTCTGTCTTTTTCAGGCATGGTTCAGAAACTTGACCAGAAGCTGCCTGTAGCCAACGAGTATCTGCTGCTGTCAGGAGGCGTGCGGGAAGGTGTGGTGGACATTGACCTTGATGAGCTGAATGTTTATGCCCGGGGCACAGACTATGACATGGACTTCACCCTGCTGGTGCCTGCGCTGAAGCTGCATGACCGCAACCAACCAGTCACGCTGGACATGCGCCACTCGGCCCTGTGCCACTCCTGGCTGAGCCTGCGCCTGTTCGATGAAGGAACCATCAGCAAATGGAAGGACTGCTGCACAATCGTGGACCATATCAATGGAGCTACTAATTACTTCTTCTCCCCAACAAAAGTTGCAGACTGGTTCTATGAATCCATTAGCGTTGTCCTCTCTGAGATCCAGAAGAAGCCCCAACGAGGGATGCCAAAGGTGGAGAAGGTAGAAAAGAACGGGACTATCATATCCATCATTTTGGGAGTGGGCAGCAGCCGCATGCTGTATGACATTGTCCCTGTGGTGTCCTTCAAAGGCTGGCCAGCTGTGGCACAGAGCTGGCTGATGGAGAACCACTTCTGGGATGGGAAGATCACAGAGGAGGAAGTCATAAGTGGGTTTTACTTAGTGCCTGCATGTTCCTACAAGGGGAAGAAGGACAATGAATGGAGGCTGTCATTTGCCAGGAGTGAAGTGCAGCTGAAAAAGTGCATCTCCAGCAGCCTCATGCAAGCCTACCAGGCCTGCAAAGCCATCATCATCAAACTGCTGTCCCGCCCCAAAGCCATTAGTCCATATCACCTGCGGAGCATGATGCTGTGGGCTTGTGACAGGCTGCCAGCCAGCTACCTGGCCCAGGAGGATTATGCAGCCCATTTCCTCCTGGGTCTCATTGATGATCTCCAGCACTGCTTGGTCAACAAGATGTGCCCTAACTACTTCATCCCGCAGTGCAATATGCTGGAGCACCTCTCCGAAGACACCGTCATGCTCCACGCGCGGAAGCTGTCCTCGGTGCGCTCCGACCCTGCCGAGCACCTCCGAACTGCCATCGAACACGTCAAAGCAGCCAACAGGCTCACCCTGGAGCTCCAGCGGCGGGGCAGCACCACCAGCATCCCCTCCCCACAGTCAGATGGAGGGGACCCCAACCAGCCTGATGACCGATTAGCCAAAAAGTTGCAACAGCTAGTGACTGAGAACCCTGGGAAGTCCATCTCTGTCTTCATTAATCCAGATGATGTCACAAGGCCCCACTTCAGAATTGACGATAAATTTTTCTGAGCTTTCGTCAATGTTTCTTGGGATTTTTATTTGTTTTGTTTTTAAAAACTCTTGCAGTGTGCAGGTTTTTTCATTTGATTTTCCTTGATGACTTAGTCTCTTGGTTTTTACATATCCAACGTAGATTTGATCGATTGAGAACAATCTGAATAAATTATAAATCCTGGTTCTGCAGGACAGTGCAGATTTTGAAACAGTATATTACTATTTCATATGCTGCTTTGATTTTTTTCACCTACCCTGCCCCATTGTCTGTGAGTAGTTTCTAAAGGAGGACATGCATCATAAACACAAGCCACAGTGTAATGTAATGTAGGGGTTTTTTCCAAGCTTCCATAATTCATGTACATTGTTGGGCCTGGAGAAAGGACAACTCACCTTCCGTTGCTTCAGAAATTCACTTCTTTTTCCATGAGCTTCCATCACCCTAAAGAAATGAGGAGAGGCTGGGTTGGAAAGCACTACTGGTAATTTGGCAAGGCCAAATCTACTGGGCTGAACCCCAGTTCATCTGTTCTTCACATTTCTGATACTAGGGGAGAGAGCTGACTTTAAAGATGATGATGCAGCTTTTTGGGGAAAGAGTTGTTTCTGTTTTGATCTACTTTTTGAATGTAATTGTTCATTAATTGGACCTTGTACAGTCCAGAGGGTTGTTTCTGCTGCTTTTCCATGCGGAATAAGGTTATGGAATGTTAGTTTTAGTGTGTGTAATTATTCAAAGCCTTATTTAAATTCTATTAAAGAACATACCATTTTAAATGTAATTGCACTAATGAAATCTCTGCCATTACCTCAGTCCCACTGTTTGTGTTTCTTTCATGAATTAGCATCTGTTATTAGGTCTCAATATTGCTGATTGCTTGAGACCCCTCAGGTCTCATGGTTTCAGGTGATTTCTTGATTGTCTTTTGTAAAAGACTCTTCCTTGTTAGCCCGGCTATGTGTGAGCAGTCAGAGTTTTGCATTGGCATATTTCTTTGGATGCGTATTGTGTGTTGCAGTGCATATTGCATTAATATGTATTGCATGTTGTTGAAACAGGTTTACCATTAGATAAGGATGTAATGCTAAAGCAGTGGTATGTGCAAAGTGAATCAGCCAGACCTCGAGCAAAGGAGCTACCTTGCTTCTCTAATGCATGTATTAGGCCTGATCCTTTCTGGCAGTTACCATTCCCTGGACTCCTGAGAACTTTCTGACTCACCCTGGGATATGGGAGATCTTACTCTGGTCTCATGTTTGCAAAAGTTGTGTTTGTATGTAAACTTGTGGTGCAACAGTAGCCTTGAAAAACACATACACTTCTTCTGTGTGTAGGATAAAATGTATGGTAACAAGGGTTAGTCTGAGCCAAAAATAATTCCAAGAGTTCAAGGATAGAGTGACTTATTGTGGCTGGCTGGCCAGTGACTGATATTTAGGCCTTAAATCAGCAATTTGGGCTTACTGATTATCCCAGAGACGCTGTTCTGATCCAAACTTGATGCATGTGTTAAAATGTGATTATTAGAGCAGGTTGAAGTATTTTTTAAATATTTGACAGACAAATGAGGTGCATATCTAGTAAATTCTAACTGATAAAAATTGTGTATGAAAAATGTGTCACTTTTTCAGCCCAGCCTTTCTGGTAAAGAAACCAGGCTGGTGGAGCAGCACACCAACAGCTTTGGCAACTGCTTTATTAGATGGCAGGGAGGTTTCAATACCTGATCTAGTGCCCAAGTCATGTCTTAAAACAAAACTTTAGCTCCTCCATCTCTTGGGCATAATTGAAAATAACTTACACCCCATTGCTATAGCCAAGATGTTCACATTTACCTGAATTTACTGGTACACACTTACAAGAAGCTCTCAGAAGTTGCTGGCCTGATGGAGTGGACAAGGATTTAACCTTAAAGCACAACTGGCTCGTGATCATGAGCCCTGGTGCAGCTGCAGTTTGGTCTGGGGAAGGAGATGGATTGACTTCAGCAGAAGCAGAACCGGGTCCTACCCGTGTGGCTATTGCCAAAGATGAGTCTCCATATAAACCTGTGTAACCTGCCTGGGGAGGCAGGAGAAACAACAGGGAATCCTCTCCAGAAATGCTTGGAAAATGCAGATTTGTTGAAATGGTTTCTTCCCCAGTCTCTGGGACTTCTGTTTATTGAAAGAAGAGTCTGGGCTGCAGGATGAAGTTTCCCATCACCACATCAGAAATCTGCTCAGCACAAAGCAGCAGCAGCCTGGCAGGCAGAGTACTCTCCCAGGAGTCCCATTGTCTGTGTCAGTGCTCCTGAGATATGCAGAAACACAGCCTTCCTCATGCCGGTTCAACATCCTGCTGACCAGCAGTTTGACTAGCCCATGTCAAGCTCTGGTGTGTGCTCCTTTTTTTGGTTTTAATTAAAAAACATTTTGAAAAGTACTTGTTCTTCCTGCATTCTGTGTGTTGGGTTGTTTTTTTTTTGGGGGGGAATGGAGGCTTGACTTTTTACTGGACTGAAAAGCAGTTTTCCAGGTAGGTTTGTGAGAATGTTGTATCTTCTACCTGGATCATCTCTCTTCCAGGGAGACAGAATCCTAATCTGCAGTAGGTTTGTATCTGTCTGGTATTTGCTCCTCTCCACGTACTATAGTTAATGAAGCAGGCTGCCAGCCCAGAGAATTGACAAGTATTCTGTATATCTGAGAACACAAAAGACTATTTTCTTCCTCTTCTATTGTCCCCTATTGCCTTTGAGTATATGCTGGCACAGACTTGTGAAGTGCAGAGGTCTCTATGTGGGATTTCAAAGTAGTCAGTGGGTTTAGATACCAATGACCTTTTACTCTTTACTTCTCTCTGCAAGTTTCAAGGGAACCATGGTGCTTTTCCTATGAGAGAGTTCTTAAGTCATTCACACAAGCATTCTAGAGCACTCAGCCCCATGGGGTTAGAGACTTGGCCAATCTGACAAACACTGGAATAAGAGGGAATTTGCTTTAAACTAGCAGTGTAGGCATCTTCCTGCTGATGTCGAGACAAGACAGTGCTGTGAGCCAGTATCTCCATGGGAGCTTCAGTTCTGCACCCACTACTGTGGCAGATAAGATTTCTTTTTTTCTTTTCCTTTTGCCCATTAGCCACCTTTCTGCTGGCTTCTCCCTGTCCTGAGTGATGTTGCAAAAGGACTGGGACAGTTTGTGAGGGGTTGGTGGCATGTAAGAGGTCTCCTTTGTGAGTCTGTGAGTTACTGACTCCTACAGGGTTAAAAGGGAGGGAGTCCCAGCCAAGAGGGTCTGGCTTTGAGGCATTTGAATGGTGGGGAGGAAGAAAAAGTGCCCTTCAGATGCTCCACTTCTCCTCGGTGTGGTATTCCTTGGGCATCCTGGCTCTGGTCCTACTCTTGGAACATGCTTTTGCCTTTGCTCTTTCCATAGGGTTTCTGGCCAGTAGGACAATGGGAGAAGCAGCTAATTTGACTTCCAGTTATTGTAAGTTCTGGGAGATGCTGAAAAAGCTGTCACTTCTTCAGAGGGACACCTGAACTGCTGCAGAGGTGACAAAACCACCAGCTAGTGGGGGGGTTACTCCGTGCTGTGTTGGGAGAACTCATTTTAAGGCAGAAGGGAACAAGAGACCAAGAGCTTTGTGTAAGCCTGCAGTCTCTGCTCCTTCAGGCATGTTATGTGAAACCTCAGTCACTCTTGTCTGGCTGTGATAAATTGGTTTCTGCACATATTCCAATGCTTTAGCCTGGAGAAGTGTTGGTGCTCTAACCAGAAAACTACAACTGAGCATCAGAGTCACTCTTTGCAGCAAAATACCAGCAGGACTTTAACCATGCACTGCCCAAAGTAGAAGCCAGTCCTCAAAAGCCTCTGAAAGAGCTGGTTTTTAGTGGTCTGTCTTTTCTGTTGTCATTGTGACAAATAGCACTAATTTTGATCTAGATTCTTGGACTTTCCCTGATTGCCTTGTTCCAGTGGAGAGCAACATTGTTTTGGCAGCAGTGGTGGCTCTGGGCTGGACACCTGAGCTCTGTGCCCCTCCCCTCCTTGGTCTCCTCATGGAGGGCTGTGAGACAGGCTTGGGTCTGCTACAAATTGGCTGAAACAGCCACTGAAAGGTGGCAGTCACAATAAATTCCATTGGGAGACTTGAAAATATGCTTGAAACAAAGCATGTGTATTTTGCTGGATAAAGCTGATTGTGGTCAGGCCAAAAGTAAGCAGACATGTATCGTATTTTATTAACCCATGCATAATACAAGTGGCCATGCACAATGCAAGTGACTGTGGCAGAGGGAAAGGAAGATAGACTTTGCTAATGATTATTTCTCATAAATTTTTTAAAGGGGCCTAGAATTGCTTAAAAAACACCCATCTGTCCCTTTTTGCAGGTTCAGTGCTGGATGCATTTTGCCACTTTGTCTTGTATTAAAGTGAGCGTGTTCGAAAGGTCACTGGGCAGCTGAGTGTAATAATGTTCACATTCTCCTGGCATTGCTCAGTGATTAGAAGTATTCAGCATGCAAATAGCTTGTTCAACTTCAGCAAGTACATCATCTCCCTCCTGCCAGCCTTGCTTGGGGTGAGCTAATGGACTTTTAACATTATACAGCTTAGAGAGCACTGTCTCTAATAGTTCCTGATTAAGCTCTCCAGAAAGGCAAATAACCATCATGGGGCAAAGGCTAAACCAGGGGAGGTGGGAAAAAGAACACCCTGGCCAAGGGACTCTTGCTGACATGTTTTGGGTTTAGGGACATTCAGCATTATATTTAGAACATTGAGACTTTCGAGAACTGTCTGTCAAGTGAATCCAAATTTATTTCCTCTGAGTGTTTTTAGAATAGTGATAAAATAGCCCACACTCCCTTCTCCTCCTCCTTTGCCATTTATAATTGATTATTTTAGGACTGCTCTGAGGAACTATTGTGTTTTCCTATTATCATTGTCCCTGGCTCAGCACTGTGCTTTCAGGCTGAATGTAGGCTTTTGGGGGTTATTTTTATCTTACTGGCCTTCTGTGGTAGAGGAACACACTCTCATTCAGTCTCCAGACAGCCTGGTTTGCCAGGAAGAGATGTGGGTGCATATCAGGGGCATCAGGCTCTCTTCAAACTGACTCAGCCCTTTCTTTCCCTCAGTTTTTGCATGTTAGGAATATCAGTATGGAAGACGTGACTGTGGTCTTTCTAGGCACAGAGAAGACATGATACGCGATTCTGAAGTCAAGCAAGCTCCATTGCAAAGTGAAAATTGAGCCCAAACAGCCACTTTTCTCCCTGATTCTCAACCCCTCTGACTCCTTTGTTTTAGCTTTATTTTGGGGAGGTGGAGAGTAGAGAGATGAGCTGGTTTTGTCCACTTCAGTGGCTACAAATCATAGCTTTGGCCTAGGATGTTAGGCACTTCACTCATTAATGGCTTTGTCTCTCCAGGGCTCCTATTGCTTACGCCCTACCATGACATTGACAGGATGGGAGAGGGTTTTATGATTTGTTCAGCACTGTGCAGAGAAAGGAATGGGCATTTTTCATGAAGGGCTGGTGACCTTTTGTGTCCTCCTTCCTCCTGTGTGCCAAGGCTTACGCACACAGTGTATTAATTGCCACTTTTGCGGGCTGCAGCTGATCACACAATAAATGCCAAGGTGCTTCTGTGCAAACCAGTCTTCAACCTTCAGCATCCCTTGCAGGGTAAGTCTGCTCCTGACTGAAGTCTGTGCTCTCAGAGCAGATTTTGGTTGTGTTTGGAGGGTACAGGCTGGGTCTGTGTACACCAGTGATGGCAGGCCAGGGGACAGCTTCCTACAGCTGACACACAAAGAGACAACTCCACTTGTCTGATCTGAAAGACCACAAAGAAGATAATCCTTCCTGCAGGGAGGCCACTGCAAAGTATAACCTTTCCAGCACCATAACTTGTGCAGTGACCAGGAGCAGTCTCCACGACTCGTGCCACGATAGAGGCACCCTTGTGTCTTTGTGTGTCATGTAGCAGCCACAGCTGCTGGGGCTCTTTATGCCTTCTGCCACCATGAGGGATGGAGACCAGAACTGTCTCTGGTGGTTTTGATGTTTAGGCTCCAGAGCTTGTCTGGTCCACCTCCAGACCCACACTTTTTAACATGTCCTAACAGGCAGAAGAGCTGTAATGAAAAAAATCAAAGCTGCAACCTTTATTTAGCTTCTCCCAGATGTTTCCTCTATTTGCTAATGGTTCTGGCTGATCTTGCTTGATGTGCACAGTGCTATATTCATTACATTATTTTGTTAATCAGTGGTGGCAAAACTGGGATTGACAAGTGTTGTACTTAACCCCTGGACTGCTGTGGGCACATATGTTATCTTGTGGAATACTCGAGCTGGTTGCCCTAACATCATCTTTGCTAATAATTAAAATGGATGGAACAATGGTGGGAAGTCATTACAGAAAGTTTCTAGAAAAGAGCGTGAGCGCACCAGTTAAAGGAGACCTCTAGAAATGGGAACCCAGCTGTCCTGGATCCCACCAGCCCATTGTGACTAAGTCCAGCAAGGCCTATGTTACCAGGTCAGTAGCACAAAACCAGTTCCTCAGTTGTTCTTTCCCCAAGGCATGGCTTTTTTCAGCATCAAAACCCTCTGAAGGCAGAATGTGAAACTCAGTGCACCAGGAGATATGGAAAGAAATATGTCTTAACTGTTTCCTCTGGTCTTTTTTGCCACTGCACCTGGCCTGCCCCGTTCCCCTCTCCGTCTTTAAATAAACTCTCCAGAGGTGTTCTGCTACACAATAATGAACTCAAATGAAATGAAATGCTGCTGAATGGAGCTGCATAAGTGCCTTGTCATATTTTGTTATAATCACCTAGTGCGACTTCATCGTCTGTGTCATCTGTCTCTCCAGCTTACTCGTGGAGCAGCACGCACCGTGGTGACTGGGCAGAAAAGGAAGAGAAATGCGGGTTCATGTGAGTTGGAGTAAATAATTCAGAGGCACTGGTTGTTGCTCTGATACACAGAGCTGCCCAAGCTGCCAGGGCATACTGGTCCAGCATGCACAGAAATCACACTCTCCCAAGGAAAAGAAATATATGGAGGAAACTGAGCGAACCCTCCGGCCTGTTAACTTTCCAGCTCATTGAGCAGGTGAAAACTCAGCAGCGTGGCCGTGGGGAGGGGTGAGTGAGGCTGCAGGGCGTGGGGAGCAGTACCTGAGCACTGGCACCTGCGATTGCACTGCTGTGCTCCATTGTGAAACTGATTAAATCCAGTCAGTGCTGTCGGTTTGAAAGCCATTTCTGAATAGCTCAAGAGAAAAAGGGTGGGAAAAAAACCCCAAAACACCTAAGAAGCAATACTTTGTGCACAGCCCTTCCACAGTGCAGGGGCAAGAGTGAAAAGGAGCTTCACATGATCAGTTTTAATGTTGTGGTAGACTCGGATTTCCTGCTCAGCTGCTGCCTCACAAGGAACCTTACTTTGTTGTGCTCTGCTTGGAATGGGTTTTGCTCTGGTTACACAGCTGTGGTAACTTTGGAAAGATGCAGTTTTGGAGGCAAACACAAACCCAGGTGTGACTGCTCCACTGTGTGTGGCTGCATATAGAACTCTTAGTCTTCCAATTTCTTGCTGTATCAGTGTCTTAAAAATTCTCCTGAACAGTGAAGTGTTTCTTACCTTGATACTTTTGTCTCAAATTAAAAGGAAGTCAGTGCTGTTCCACAGTGCAAGGATGAGGCACATTCTGTAACTCCCATACAGTGTGCCAGGAGATCTGCATGGTGTTTGTAGGCCAGGTCCTGCCTGGCTTGCCTTTCCTGCCCCCCCATTCCTTCACACCCAGGCACACACAGGAAAGGTCTCAGGTGTGGTCTGGAGGTCTTGGGCACAGGTACAGCTATCCTTCCCTGTGATGGGCTCTGGAGTCAGCCCCTCAGAGCAGTCAGGAGTGTTGTGTCTCTGTGGCTCACAGCTGTCCCAAATCCTGTTGGCTGCTCACCTTTCAGGCATAAATACCTGCAGCTGTGCAGCTGCACCTGCCTTGAAAAATGAAATGTATCTTTGCACAAAGCTGAAGGATTAGGAATTACCATGGTTTATGACTGGAGGCGGGATTTATTTATCACAAAGAACTGAGTTAATGTGCCTATTTGTGTAAACAGATCTGAAGTCTGAGGGAGCAGTGAGATATTTAAGACGTCTGAGTCACACCCCTCCAGCACTGCTGGTGCTTGCAGGCACAGACCTGGTCCCTCAAATACTTGTTTAATGCCATTGTGTTGGGGTTTTAGTTTAGTCTGTTTTTTTTCCTGTTAAAGGAATTTTCTCCCATATGCATGTTGCTAGGGGACAAATAGCTGTACTTAAGAAAGACAAAAGGGGAGTGGGGCGGACCTGGCTACTCCTTTGTCTACACCTGGGTGTGGGGTCAGTTCGCTCTGAGCGTCCGGAGAGAGAAGCTGCAGAGAAAGGAGCTGCTGCTTCTTTCTTTTTGGCCGTTCTTTCTTTCTGCTGGAAACAACGCCGGGACCCCAAAAGCCGCTTTCCCTGCCCTGCTGGAGACCGGGCTGTGGCTGCCCTGCCCCGCTGCTGCTTCGAGCTTCCGCTACGCTGTAGCCCTGCTCGCCCTGCCTGCCTGGGCCTCCGTGGGTTTTTCTCATCTGGATACATCTCGTCTGCCACCCGGGATTTGCGTCCGTCCCTGCCGTTTCAGCCTGCTGTTCCTGAGAGCCCGGGATCGGCTGCCCAGGGGTTTGTGAAGCCTTTGTTCCATCCCTTCCCAGGATCCCAGGGCACCAGAGCCGCGTGTTTCCCGAGCTCGCTCCGGAGCGCCCCCTGCAGCCGCGGGGGAACCATCGCACCTGCCCTGCTCACTGGGAGCCGCCAGCGCCCCTGCCGGCTGCGAGCGGAACTGCACCCGAGGGGAAATAGCCTGACAGCCGAGAAGGCTGGCACTGGGTTTGTGATTGCTGTTACTGCCATAGTTGTTGTTGTTTTGTTTGACTGGTTATACACATATATATATATAGAGTAAATAACTGTTATTCCTATTTCCCACATCTTTGCCTAAAGGCCCTTGATTTCAAAATATAATAACTTGGAGGGAAAAGGGGTTATATCTGCCACTTCAAGGGGGGGGCCTCTGCCTTCCTTAGCAGACACCTGTCTTTCAAAACCGAGACACATTGTCATATAATAACTCACCCCACGGGCTGCTTGGGCCCAGTGTAACCACATGTACTCCTCTGACCTGACTGCAAAAAGGTTCTTAAGATCCAAATGCCATTTCTCCTTCAATAGTTACCGCTCTCACTGAACTCTTCCCTTGACAAGGCACCCTGTGAGCCCAAAGAGCTCTGCCCGGGAGCCAAGGGCCAGGCACAGCCAGGAGGAGATGGGGTTTGTCTGCCTCCCCTCCCAGTGCTCTGTGCTTGGCTTGGAGTCAACACCTGGGTGTTTTCCTGGGGACATTCAGCACCTGAACAGCACAGCCCCACGCGGGGCCAGCCCAGCTCTCCCAGGCAAGGCAGCCCTGCACTGACCTGCTCTCTCCTTCCATGGCACTAATGAGACCACAACCAGCTCCCATTTCTGGGAAGAGCTCTTTTAGAGCCAGCTCGGGTATCTCTTGGCTGCGTGGCATTTGCCAGATGGGAACACATCCCCTCTGCTTGCAAAGCTAAATAATGTCTCGCAGCAGAACTGCAGCCTCCCAGTTCTTACTGGAAACAACCTTCTCATCTCATCTGCCCATGGTCTTGTCCCTTCACACATCTGGCAGGAAAAGGCAATATTTTGAGGTCAGGGTGATGATGGGGAAGATATCTGCTGTTGTCAATTTAACACACAGTACTTCAGCAAATGTCCACATTTGCCAGCCTGAATTCAAAAGATGAAGAGAGGGGCATGAGGACAGAATAGCAACACGAACTAATGAATGTGTTTGTAAAATAATCTCCTGTATGCATGACTCACTTTTAGTACCTGATTTTCAGTCTAGTCACAGAGGGGCTATGTTGGTTTCCACTTCTGCAACCACAGAAATTCCTTTGCAGTCAGTTAGAGACAAGACTTCCTGTTAAATATATATAGTACTTCTCCAGGTTCATTTAAAGAGAGTGATAATATATCATTGCTCCCAGTGGGGACATAGCTGCCTCATAGCTTCTGTCTGCTGTCGGGCATTAAAGCTGGGCTTGAATGGTGGCAATCAATAGTGGAAATGCAGCACCTGAAACTGTTAAGTGCAGCTCTTATGCTCTTTATGCAAACCCTACCTCTCACAGAGAGCACAGCTGCTCAAACAAGCAAAGAAACAGGACTGACTTCTCTATTTCCTAAATAATTCCCAATAGTTCCTCTATTTTTTGTGGTTTGTGTATCTTATGGGGGGGGAAAAAAAAAGAGAGAGAGAGAGAGTTGCTGAATCTGCAGAAGGTAATAGCAGCCAAAATTAAAAAAAGAGCACCTCTCCTTTTGGGACAAATGTCTGTTGCTCACACACTCAAGGACAGTTGAGCCATCCTGGGCTATCTCCAAGCCTATCAGGACACAGTTTGCTGGGTTCTGCCCCCCTCATCTCCTCAGTGCCTTTCAGCTCCTATCTTGATTCCTACCAAAGGAGGTACATGCCCCTGACTCAGCTCTAGGCAGATCTGGTGCCTGGCTATTACATCCTCCTGTGTAGCTCCCAGGCACCCCCACTCTGCATCCTGCATTGCCAGCCACTGACCAGCCACTCAGCCTGAAGCTGGACCTGACAGCCCGTGTAGCCGAGAACCTGCTGCTCACACCAGCTAAACAGGAGCTGCATGTCCTCAGGAGTGCCAGTGGCTGGACCTGGAATGTGCTCATGCTGAAAACCAATTCATCTGCTCTGAACACACAGGTGACGAGTGGAGGGAGACCACTGATGACAGGCAGGTCCTCAGGGTCTGGGATTACATCTTACTCCATCTGTAACCTGGAGCAATTGCAGTACTGACCTCCTTCTCCCTTTGTCACACAATGAAAAGTGGATTAGGAGAAAAAAAAACCTCTTTGTTTTCTTGTTTCTTTCTGCAGGGCTGCCCTGACCATCGTGGCACACCTGGCCATGGCTGTATTTGGGAAGGTTCACCCTTCCCAGCTGGAGCTGGTCCTATCCCAGGGAACTGAGTGCTCAGCAAGGCTGGGCACAGCAACAGCCCAGGTGACGGGCATTAGCAACCATTAGCAAGGTTATAAAGAAGGAAAGAGAGGCTTTAGGAAGGTCTTTGAGGGAGAGGTCTTTGTGCTCTGAAGGTGACTGTTTGGGGGCTGCTGTCGGAGGAAGGTCAGCGATGGATGGGGAAGTAAGTGAGCCTTTATGTGGTACTGGTGGGAATCTGTGCACAGTGTAAAAAGCAGCTCTGTGTCCTGAGCCTGGCCCCTGAGGAGCTTTAGGCAGACCCTGCAGTTGTAAAGGGGGTACATCTTGAGCTGTGAAATGGTGGGAGAGGATGAACTCTCATTTTGGTGGAAGGGTGTACTTGTCGTTCTCACTTCTCTATTTCCTCTTATCTAGTGATTACAGCAAAGCTGCAAGCAAGCTTGTGAACTGAGTGAGATGAAAGGCCAGGGCTTGCTTGTGTATGCCGGGAGCTGGGGTGCCTGGAAAGCCTGAGGCAATGTTCTGGGAATTTGAAGCAGCAACTGTCCTGCTGCCTGCTCTTTCCCTAGGAAAGTATCAAGGAAACAAAACAAGAAGTTAGTGTGACTGCCTTCCAGATGTGCTCTCTGGAGGAGTCTGGTTTGGGGAGAGCCAAGCAGGAGAGATTTGTTTGATCTTGAAGGCAGGATGCCTTGGAAAACCTGCTGGGCTTGAGTTGTCTGAAGCTGTTGGTTCCCTGTGTGGTAACACTACTCAGCCTGCAGACTTCCTTCTGTGGGGAATTGTGTGGTCAGACTGGAAAGAAAGGGCACATCCTGGCATACAGTCAGCTTTGCTTGCTACTGTCACTAGCGAGCTAGACTTTAGCAGGTGCTTATCAGTGGTTATAAAGCCTTGTGAGGTGTCACAGAGAGAAGGTGAAATGTTCCCTTGGCTTATGCTTCAAGCTGCTGGGAAGGTGCATTCCTTTACAGTGTGAGTTGAGGGACCCTGTAGAGTATTGTGGTCTATGTGCTTTGTGTTTGTGCTCCAGGGGCTCACTCAATGCAGTTTGGGGTGCAGGTGTGTCTGTGAGCCCTGTTTCTGCTCTGGATGGGTGCTTGAAGGGCCTGTTTGCCTTTCAGGGTGCCTGCTGTGAAGCCCAGAGTTTGCCCAGCTGGGCTCCAAGCTCTCTTGATGTTATTTCCTTACTTGAGGCACATGTCACCTGCAGGTTGACTTTGGATTACCCCTGCCTGAAATGCTTGCAGGAATGACTTCACTGACCCAAGCAATGTGAGAGTCATCAGCAGAGCACAGGTGTATTTTTAATGGTAATGCACAAGTGTCCCAGGCTGTGTTCTCAAAGTCCTTACTGCCTTCCTAAAGTCCCCAGGTTTTTAAAAGCAAAAATCGTGCAATGCAGCCTGATTTGGGCTTGTTGCATTTTATAGGCTGTAATTCCTCACTGTGCTACACCACCTCATTTCCTTATCTTTCTTAAAGAAAGGAAAGAATGGCCTGGGATGGCAAAGTCCTGTTCTGGAGAAGTGTTGTTTAGACCACAATTCCTATCCCGTTGTTACAGCTCTGCTTGCCTGTGAACATAGCTAAGGAGTCTGGTTATGCTGTCTATCTCTGCTGATCCTAGACGTGGAAATGAGAGCAGTTGCTGTCTGATTTCTTAGTGAAGCCCTCGTGTGACTTATTTTGAGGGTGTGGAGCCAAGGGAAAGTTTCCCTATAGATGACTTTTAAAAAATACAAACAAAACTCCAAAGAAGCAAATCCACCAAGTGCTGGAGAGGCTCATTATACTGGCCCTGAAGTGAGAATTTCAGGCAGGTGGTAGTTTCATTGTTGTTTCTCTCTGCATAGCCTGAGTCGTATATCACTGGAAATGGGCAGAAGTCAGAGCTCTCAATTTCAGAATTTTAATGTTAGAGTATGAAAAGAAAAACCCCCACCTTTGTTCTCCTGTGCTCTCCCTCCTATGAGGCTCTAATAACTGCCTTTACCTACCATTTTCCAGTGTGGTAGAATGGGAGTTTCTCTTTTCTGTATTTCAACCTCTGGTTTAATGTGAAAACCTAATGGGAAGGGTGCTTCTTTATCTACCTTTGTTTTACCTGTTGGGTATTAAGTGCATGATGAACATTCTCACCATAAATGTGCTCCCTTCTTGGTGTCTGACTCAGCCAGCTGCTGTTCCTGTTTCCTATCCCTGATGCTTTAGTGAATGAGGGCTGTTGATTTCTATATGGAGATGAGCTAAATCAGCAGTGATGCTCCAGATCTTGTGCATTTTTGTAGCTGCTGAAGGATGTGGTTATCCTGGGTAAAAAGACATCATCCCTCATGGGAGATAAGGTTGTTTCATGCAGCCATTTTTTATTCTTGAAATGATAGTACCCTTTTACCTTTGAGATTTTTAACAATGCAGGGAGATAGTATTGCATGACCTTGCTTTTGGCAGTGAGCATGAAATGAAGGCAGCCAGCAATGTTTTCATTTGTTCTCAGCTCAACTTCTTCCTTCCCAGTCCTCTTTTTTGTATTTGCCCTTGTAATTGGAGATAAGATGGACCCACACAGTTATGCAGCATCAGAAATGTAATCTAGACATCTCTTCCATGAAGCACATTTCTAATGTGCCCTTCAAACACAAGTCAGATGCCTACAGTCTATTTTCTGTGAGCTGCTTGGAAAAAATCTGAGCTGAAACTATTGAGGGATACATGTTTGAGGGACACCTGGAGGTCTGATGTTCTCACAAAAACAGAACAATACTTCACTGAAAAGCAGCTTTGCTCAAGGACAGCTTTATCCTCTTCCTAAAAGGAGATGAAACTCTTCATAGGAGGGCAAGCAGGGGCCACTAGGGACTTTGATAAGGTGATGAAAGCCTCTAAGTGTTTCATTTTTTGAGCAGAACAGGAGTTCAGTCTGTGCAGATCATCAGAAGAGATTTTAAAATACCCTCTCATGCTGTCTGTGAACAATGGAGGACTAGGTGAAAGATCAGGTTCATTTTCTGTCTTTGTGCCTTATCCAGGCCATTTTGTTACTGAACAAAAACCCTGCTTGCTGTGCGATGAGAGCTAAGCAAGTTTAGATTCCCAAAGCTGGATCTTTTTTTCAGAACATCACTGAGCTCCTACCTTCTGTTCCAGAATGAGAAACTTGTAGAACCATGGGGAGGAAAGTCTTGGCTGAGGGGAAGCCAGACTGGGGGTGAGCAATTACATGCAGGTGGTAAACAAGGAATTTTTACAACTGTGGTATTGAAATCCTCCAAGTATAAGACAATTCTTATTTCCAGAACTTGTCCCTATCCTCAGAACCTCAGAAACCTCTTGGGAGGTTTCATGGCTGCCTACAAACACATATGTTATTTGGCAAGGCTAAGGCCAAGAAAATGGAAATCCTGGAGGAGGGTTGAGGGAGGTATCCAGACCAAAAAAAGCTGTTTGGACAGTGCCATTGCTTTGAGACAGATGAAGCTGCATGTTGCTGCTCCTAACAGATGGGTTGAGAACTTGAGGCTGTATTAAAAACCCAAAGGTGTAGTTTCTGAAGCCTGTAAATACACAGTGAGTTGTTCAGATAAGTGATTGCTCTGAAATCCTGGTTGTGCTGGTTCTGGGGTTCTTGGAAACACAGCAGTTATGCAAACACTACTGCATTTGACTGAAATTGTGAGTATGTTCCTTAGCTTTCCCTGCTGCACAAGTCTCTAGGGTGTTTGAATCCTTTAAGTGGTGAAAATGAGATGTAATGCTCTGGAATGCCCTGGCTGGGTGGTCAGTGAAATCCTGTGTCGTGAGGCCCAGTAATGCTGGGTTATCCAGATTAGACACTGCATCTGATTATCCTGCTGATAATCCTACCCTCAGTAATTTAATCAGGATGGGGATTGCAAGGCCAGGATCAGGCAGAAATAGTGGGTGATTGCCCCCTTGTGCATCTGTAGCACTTGGAGTCCCTTGTTTGAGGCAATATCTGTAATGCATTTAAATAAATAAGGGTTTGTGGTGGTGCTCTGTTGCCACTGGCATTGCAATGGGAGTCTCCGGGTGTTTCTCACTGTTTGTAAGTAAGAAGTTTGTTATCAAGTGGTTTGGGGGCTACAGAGACTCCTGCATTTGCTTTCTGTGAATTCTCACAAAGTGTATGTGTGAGGGAACTGTTGTATGATGCCAATTTAAATGAATTGGTGTGGTAAAGAGAATGATCCGGTCCAGTAGGAGGAACAGGTGGTGTCAGCTGAGGCAGGACTCCTTTCCTACTGCTGCAGGAGAGCTGGGTGAAGTGATCCCATCTCTGGCAAAGCAGTTACATGCAGGTGATAAACAAGGAATTCTGGCAATTGTGATACTGAAATCCTCCAAGGCTCTCCCACTGTGGGTTGGGAAAGAAGCTGCCTGGGCATGTGTTGGTAGTGGTGCCTAAAAGGGGGACTGTGGGCTTGTTACCAAATTTGGTCCAAAAGGCAGGGATTTAGATTCCTAACACCTGAAGCACGAGGTCCTACAGAGGAACTGGTACCCAGTTTATTTAACTCCCCCAACCAGAAATGGATTATTGTGAGAGCTGCCTAAATGTGTGCACATAGGAGTAACAGCTGCTAAAGGGAAAATAAACAGGTAACTTTCTCCATGTCCTGAATGAACCTGGCTCTAGTAGCTGAGCAGAGCCTTACTCAGCGATAATTGTACCTTAATATTTGGGATAATGGGTGTGTTTGGAGCAGCTCCATGCACAGGTGAGTGTCACAATCCACACTGGGCTTTTACCACGGTGCCTATAAGCGATGTATCGGTAATGCATTTGAGAAATGCCAATGTGCATTTACAGCGCTTAGAAAGGTACAAAACCTGTATCCTGCGCAGCCCCCGGCCCCACGAGGGCTGTCGGAGCGAGGCTGATGCTCAGCGCTGCGGTCCGGCGCCAGCGGGCGCGGCCGAGCCCGGGAATTCCCGATCCCGCCGGGAGAGGGCGGCGGCGCGCGCAGCCTCGGGAGCCCCCCGGGGCTGCGGGTCCTCCCCCGGAGCGGGAGCGCTGCGGGGCAGCTGCGGCACCAGGATGCTCCGCTGTGAGGGGACGGAGGCTCTGCACGGGTGGAAAGCGCAGGGGGGAGGAGGAGTGGGGGGAAAAAACCCAGGAGAGAATGGGTGCTGCAGCAATGGGAGGAATAGCAGGTGGCAGCGGGCAGGGAGATGAGCTTTCCCTTCATGTGGCAAACGTGGCTCGTGTCGTTGTGCAGATGCCAGAATTGCAGTGCTTCGTGCACGTAGGAGGGCTGCAGCCGGGGAACGGGGGAGACGGCTTAGCTGGAGCTCTCAGCCTGGGATCTGCCTCGGGAAGGAGCCTGCACGCACTGCCCAGGGTGTTTCAGTTCAGCATCGCTTCTACCGGGGCTGTCACCTTAGAGGTGGAACTCTGACCCCTGCACTGAGGATGTTATTTTGTTGCTGACATATTCGTGATGTGGGAAGTCTTCAGGATCAAGCATTGTTTCCAGCAAATGATTTTAGTTTGGAGCCCTTGGACGGTGTTTTCTTGAGGCTGACAGGAAAACATCTTCCCCTGGAAAACAATTCCTTTGCCTTTCCCACCTGCTGGCTTTATTTATTATTTTTTTTCCCCTGCCCCTGCTTGGCTGCACATCCCATCACTTGGTGCTTCTAGTGCTTTTAGCCTTGACATTGCATCTTCTTGTTTCCTTGCTGTCCATCCTCTTGTTTGCTCTAGCTGATCTCCTCTCATTCTGAACCTTGTCTTCTCCACTGTAATGTGGCACTTGTTGATTCCCAGTCCTGGTTCACTCTATCCTGGGCTTTGCTCCCGTTACTTGGAGGGTCTCAAACCATATTGCCATGCTGAGTGTGCTAAACTTTTCCAGTTTTGCCACCTTGCTGACTAAATAGTTTTCCTTCTCTAGCTTTCTTGTTGGCATGGGATTCAGTCACAACTGGCTTCCTGCCACCTTGAGTCAGTCCAAACCTTCCTCCTCTGCCTTCATTTCTTTTTCTGACCAAAATCTCTTCAACTTCTTTTACATTTAAAAAGAAATGCAAGATGATATGCTCTCCTTTCTTGTCCTTGTCCCTTGTCTCTGATGTGAGCATCAGCACCTTCTCCCATCTTCTAGACTCCCTGTATCTATTCCTGTCCATGCTGTTATTCTTTCCCTTCAGCCCACCCTCTCTTCTGGCAGCTCTTCCTTAAAAAACAAACTTGCTATTCAAGCCCCCACGTATTTCTCTAAATACTGCACCTTGACTTGCAACGTGTCTTCATCAGCCAGCCCTTCTTTCCTCTTATGTCCTTACTCTTTTCACTTGGGATGTTACTCCTCTGTTCTTTCCTTCCCTCCCTAGACTGTTATCCACAAAGTTCCTTGGAGGATGCAGTTCTTCCCTTTGGCCTTTTCCAATCTAAATTTGTTTGAGTGTCCTATATCACTCTGTCCTTGGGCTCTTTCTCTCCTCCCTTTACATCTTATTTGACTGATCTAATCCAAGCAGTAAATTGCCTTTGTGTTTGCCTTGTCCCCTCTCCTCAGTCTGAGTACAGGAGGAGAGAGGTATGTCTCAAAGATCTCTGTGCAGATCCAGGTATTTGCTTCAATCAGAGATTTTCAGCATCCCTTCACCTTCAGTCCATTCCTGCTTTTCCAGTGACAACCGACATTGCTGTAAGGCCCTCAAAGTACATGTCACTTAACTTGAGTATGGCACTGGATTCTCAGGTCACAGCTATTTTAATGCATACTGTGTAAAGTTCCTTCTCCCACACCACACAAACCTCCACTGGCATCTTTTTCTCTTACTGACACAGTTTTCCCTCCTTGATGAGACTGATCCCAGGCTTCTTCTGTCTATGCTAAGTTTTGATTTCAAGGTGATCCTTCCCCTAGCCCAGAAAAAATGTCTCTTGGAGTTTGTGTTTCTACAAACCTGACCCCTCATGCAGCAAATACTGTAATAATGCCCAAGGGATTGCTGTTTTCTTTTTCTCACCATTCTGTACCTGTGCAACTAGTCCACTGACAAGAGAGGAAAGTCCTCTTGGCACTGTTTGCTGAAGCTGCTGTTTGGTTCTGATATTTACATTTTAAAGGGTAACCATTTCAACTAAGAAACAGAAACACACTTTTTCCTCATCAGTCTGCTAAAAAATGCTGGGCAGAAAAGGCTTATTTTATGTGCAGTAGAAAATGAGATTTTGGGAAAGGACAATAGTGATTCCAATCTGACCCTCCTGGAGCCAAAGGAGATCAGCTTTGGGCATGGCTGGGATGGGCAGGACTGTGCTCCTGGACAGCCTCTTAGCTGGCTAAGCTGTTATGGCCAGCTCTGGTCTGCATGGCATGTGTGTGTAATTCCAACAGCTAAAAAGCTCTGCTATTTCAGGGCTTCTGGGCCACAGCAGGATCTTCAGAGGCAAGAGTGGAAGATGGGCAGAGAAACAGGAACCTTTCTGATCTCACCTAGGTGTTGAGTGCTTTCAGGACCTTGTTCTTGCAAATGCCTCTCAAACCCAGCTTGGACATCTCTCCTTGATGGGAAAATCAGCCTCTTGTACTTAACATGAGTTAAGCTCGGTCGAATAAAGGAAGACTCTTCCCAGGAGCATGTGGCTCTTCTAACTCAGGGTTACACTTGCTGCAGCCTATTTGAACATCTAACAGGCAGCAGGTTACAAATGCTGCCCATGATCTCAGTCTTGCTTCGTCCTTTGCTGAAAGGTCTGGGACAGAGCAGAGATGGGGAACTGCTGTAGAATGAACGGGACTGAAGTAACTTGCTGGCTACACTGAGTGCAACTCCCGATTCTTTCTTGAGTCTCCGCTATTTTCTACATTTATATTTAACTGTCACTTTGAAAATGCTGCTGCAACGTTTAGAAAGGAGGAGAGTTGTACTCACTTGCTGAGCTCCTTCTAAGCAGTCATGCTTTGCAAGGCTTAGGTTAAAGGCATGAGATTTGGTTGGGCAGAAGGGTGAGGCAGCTGAACTCCCCAGTGAAGAGCTTCACTCCTAAGAACTCTTCTTGCTATTCTTTCAGGTGAGAGTGAGTGAGTTCAGTTAGGATTGTCCCCTGATTTTGCCATTTTCCCTTCTTCACTTCTCTTCCCCTTGTTTTCCATTGCACATCTCACTTTTATTTGAATTTCATTTCTCACTATTTTTCATGACACAGGCCAAGAGGAGTTTAAGCTCTGAACTGGTCCAGCCAAAAAGGCTGTCAGTGGTGCTGGTATCAAGCAGTGCTTATCTGTCTCTTGTATTTGAACAAACTGAGTTTCATCCTGAAATATCACAGACATCAAGTCCCTGAGGCATGGAAAAGCTCCACTATGAACACACTGATGATAATAGTCTTGGCTCTGCAGGTTTTATTGCATTTGTTATTTTCTAACATTCTGCAAAACATAGCATTAAAATGAACAGGATAAACAGACAAATGGAAAAAGATGTTGGAGCTGGATAGGAGATGAGTCTTTGTGCTCAAGACTCTATTGTTCCCTACCCCAGGGTCACTGGAGCAGTCTGACACATGCTTAGGATTTTGGGGTGGGTGTTGGCATTGAATAGCCACCTTAGGGGGTATCTCAGGACTGTGGTGTCTGAGGGCAGAGATCAGGGTTCTAGAAATGGCTCTTATGGGGTGATAAGGCAAAGAAATTGCTTTCTGGGCCTTGGTAGATGTCAGCTTTCCATGATTTCTTGAAATAGCAGATAAAGAATGTGAATACTACTCAGCCCTGATGGCTGTAGATTAGTGATGAGCTAATAGATTTTTTTTTTTAATTGTAGGAAATAGATACAGGCAAATAAGATTTTAAGGTGAATAGTCTATTCTCTGCAAGCATTCAAGCACCTGGCTCTTAGGAGGGCTGAGCTGTCAGCAGGAAGCTCTTTCCTGCCTCTGCCCTGTAAAGTTTTTTAACCTTGCGTAAATTCCAACTGCATGTAATTACCTTTTCTAATCAAGTCAAAAAGGGACTAGAGCTTAAGGAGCTCCATTCAGCTGCTAATTTTCATATATTATCTACTTACATGAAATTCTCAAGCTTTTATAATGGTAGAATAACCTGACTTCAGACAGCTTCCTCCCTGTCTCCATCTGGTTGAGGAGGTGACAAAGTTATTTACTATGCTGAGTAACTAGAAGCCTGGGGTGGGTCTCAGAGGGTCTGAGAGCTAGCCCTGAAAACACAAAGCCTTTTGCTGCAAGGACTGAGAATGACTTCCACCTTCCATAGATTTTGGTGAGCTCAGGGTGCTCAGTATCTCACAGAAAACTAAAATTGGGAGTTGAGCTGTGTCAGATCTAACTACTGTTAAAATCAACATCAAGACTCTTGTTGGTGTAAATGGGTGCATATGGATGCTTATGAAGAATAGTAGCAGAAGAAGTGCTCAGAAGGAACTTCGTCTGTGTCAATAACAGGATGGTTCCCCCACCCATGGTTATCTTCCATAGTAATTTTTGACTTAGTAGCAAGTAATTGCAAAACTTCTCCCTTGTTTTGGTACTTTTGGGACATTAGTGCTTTTTCCTTTATTAATATAATATTTTCTGATTAATCTCAACAACATTTAATCAATAATTTTATGTAATTAAGTCTGTGCTAGCTCAAAGGTTCTGTATTACTTTGATCTTTATTTCACACATCAGCTCCTAATGCACTTACTCTGCTTCTAGCAACTACTTGGGTGATGCAAGGAGGTGACATCAGCTGATGATGTAGTAATCATTTGTGTTTTGTTCATCATCAGGGTGATGGATTACAGCTTCTAGAATGTTTTTTTGTATTCTTCTCTATCTATATTTTTTAAAAATTCTGGTCTCTGTTTACTCCTCTTTCCCCCCACTGTGTTCTTCGCTTTCTCAGTAGTGTTAGAGGTCCTTCCTGCTGCTGCTGTGTCATGGCCTACTTTCTTGGAACCTGCTGCTCTGGCTTGTGCTTATCTGAGCCCAGCTCATGGCACGTGAGCATCTTCTGAGCATGGCGTGGTACAGAGCTGTTTTCTTTTTCTGTCTTTAAGGAATCTGTTCTGCTGGCTAATGATGGCAGCTAGCTAACAATGCCCACTGGTGGTTTTGGGTATATGCTTCAGAGTTCAAAAAAGGACTTTCATAAGCACTTGGCTGAGTCTTGCTCCCCATTGCAGCTGGCTTTGAGGTTAGAGCCACACTGAACATCAAGGTTAGTAGCTAATTCTCCCCCTTGGCCAGAACTCAGCTTTGATTGAGTTGTTAATTGCCTGTAAGAAACATTGTCTTTAAACTTTGTGTGAGACAAAGTTTATTCTGTCGCCTGCAGTGAGAGCAGCTCTGTTTCTGGCTGGGAACTCTTATCTGGGTGCTGAAGTTGGCTTCTGGGCACTTTGGGAACAGGCTGAGACATGATCATCTCAATTTGCACTCTCTCTTGAAATGAAAGTGAAGCTGGCTTGTGGCTGGTTTTCTGCAGAGCTTGGCATAGAAGCCAGTAGGTCCCCTGGCCCTTGAGATTGTACTTCTTTGCCACGGTTTGTTTCCATTTTGGATGGTCATCACCAAAAACTGGCACTGGGCAGATGATATCCCACCACGGGCAATCTGCTCCCTCCTGGCATTTCCAGCCTCATGCAAAAGTGCCCCATGTAGGCATGGCAGCGTCTGTGGCTATGTGCACAACCTTGCAGGCTGGCTGGTGTCTCTGCCCTCCTGAATGGAGGCTCCCTCTTAGAGAAGGAGGCTCTGTGCCAGGGTAGCAGATGGGCAGGAGCAGCAGCAGCTGGGAGGCCATGTATGATCATCATGTGGGCTTATGATCTGTAGCAATGCCAAAAAGACCACTTGGCTTTATCCTGTCTGTGCTCGGGGCTGTTTCTACGGCAGCAGCTTATGGAAAGGTACAGGGGCAGGTAGTAGGCTCTGCCCAGCATCCATCATCAAGGTGGGAAGCAGCAGGTTCCTCAAGGGCTGAAGGCCCAGGAAACATTTCTATTTCTCTCTGGAGCACCCTGTAAGAGCAGCCAAGCTGAGTCCTTGCTGTTCCCTCTCACCTGTACAGGCTGAGCTCTTGGTCAAGTAGAACCTCGCCTCTACCAGTAGGACCTTACACACTGTCCTGCCACCCTTGGGACAAGGGGGTAGCTCTCTGCTGTTCAGAGTGAGTCAGTCTGGTGGAGCTGGGCAGGTCTTCAGCAGCACAGGCTGAGCAAGAGCCCTGCTGATCAAACAAAAATGCAGGTGGCCATGAAGAAGCCCTGTGTTTGCAGCCCTGCAGAAACCACTCAAGACTAACATCAAGAGGGAATAACTCTGCCTTTTGCAAACAGCCATCTCCTTGCCATGACAGGGGCCAAGTATATGCTGAGGCATCTTGGGAGAGGAGGGTCTGTACAGAGTGGTTTGTGGTTGGATTGAGCCACCTTCTTATTTGTACCATGATTCCAGCTTACTCCCAAAGCTTGAACATGTGAAGGAAGCAACCCCAGTGACCCTGTGGACTTGATACAGCAGAGTGGTGCTTCAAAGTTTCTTCTTCCATCTCGGCTAAAGTGTGTGAGCAGGAAGGATTGCAGGCTCAGAACATCTGCACCTCCTGAGTGCTGCAATGCTTTCTCTTGCTGTGGTTTGGGGAAGAACTTGATGCACTACTGAGATGCCATTAGTGTGTGTGGTGTTATTTGATGTTTGATACTTGCAAAGCCAGAGTAGGCTCAGACTTTCCTGAGGGACTAAAGGAGAAAGAGTGATCTAACTTGAGCTGGTCCAGCTCACTTGATACTTTAATGCAGGATGTACTTTAATGTAGAATAGAGCACAGGCAATATTATATTTCTTTCTACTGATAAGTAATTTGAAAGATGACCAGTAAATGGCAAGGGAGGGAAAATATTCACTGGATTTGTTCCTTTGAATTTGCTTCTTTGCATTGAGGAGAGAAGCCTTGAAGGGAGCAAAGGGAGGGACTTCTCTCTTCAAGCTGGCTTTTTAAGAACATGAATCTTAGGGCCTTGTGATGGTTTCATGATTTGGAAGAGAAATTGTGATATCCCAGATGTGACCAGGAAGCTTTGATAAACTGTGATTGAAAATTGAATGTGTGGATTAGTGGGTTTAGATGTTTTGCTTGAACTATGTTTCTACCCTCTGTTACCTCAAAGGAAGAAATGCTTCACATCTCAAAAGCAAAACAAAAAAATAACAGGAATGTAATTTTGCCTTGCTCTCCAAGAGTGAGACCTCTGAACAGCTAATTCATGTCCCCCTCCATTGACAGGACTGCCACAAAAACCCCAAATCTCAATTTATCTTTGCCAGTGGGGAGCCTATTATGGCTGATCCTGTCAAAACACTGGAAAAATACACTTCCTGTATTTGGGAAACTTGGTCTTCATGTATTCTCATGGCAGTGGGGCTCAGCCTGCTGCCTTCAGTTTGGAACTGTTACCCAGCTTTTTCTGTGAAGCTGAGTTATTGATGGCTGTTAGCTTTCCAGGGAGTGCACAGCTTTGAAATGAGGCTCCTAGTTCTTTGGTGCAGTCGCTGCTATTATAAATGATGCCTTAGATGGTGTTCTTGGTAAACAGCCTTGCTGTACCTTAAAAGTTAGGGTGTTTCTTTGCCTTCTCTTCTTTCTGTTGAAAGTTGTTCTTGAACTTGGATGCCAGGAACTTCAATGTTCTCTGAGATTCTGCCTGATTTTAATCTGTGGGAGTTGATAACTTGAGTCCAAGAGTTATAAAAAAACTCTGAGGAGTTGTGGAGCACTCTTTTGTATATTCTGATTGTGTTTTGGAACATTAGTGAGGACTAATAGACCTTGAATGAGTCATTGTTTCATCGCTTTTCAGAAAAAGCCCATAGATTGCCCGTGGAAGTGTAGTCTAGTCAGTCTGGCATTGATGGTGGATAAAGACATAGCAAAAGGGAAATAGGATCCCACATCAGTCAAAGAAAGAATTGATAATTTGACTAGAAGGTCAAAGTAAATGTCTTGTCTGTTGCCTCTTCAGTCTCTAAGTCTGCTTCATCAGTTCTCTAAGCACAGTTTGACTCACAGCTTGCCTGCTGTACCTGACTATTCAGTCCTGAAATTAAAAAAGCCCTAATGTCATTCTTCACAATAGTGTAGGACCTAATAAATGGGTAGGAGCCAGTTAAAATTTGAATTTTACATGCTGGGTCTTCATCCTGGGCTGTTTCTAGTTGATTGTTTTTGCACTAATAGGCCATCTCTAAAAGTTAAAGTTCCCTGCTACCTTGTGGGGGATGGCAGCTGAGATTTGAGCAGATGTTGCTCTGAACTGTTGGGGCTGTGTTCTAAGGTGGAGTAATGTGTGCAATGTTCACCTCCATAACCAAATTCAGGGTTTGGCTTTGGGATGAGGATGCCCATAGGTAGTGTCTGCAGGATGGTTTGCAGTAGTCCAGAATGAAGTGCATGAGAGACCATGTAACTACACTGAGTGTTTTGCCAGCCCTAGGTAAGAAGGATGATATGAACATCATGTTGTATAAAGGAGAGCAGTGAGAAAGGAGTTACTGTTAAATACAGAAGTTCCTGTGTTTAGAAACTTACGTGGTGCCGGAGCCATCTATCCTCTATTTGTACAGCTCCCAGCACAATGGATACCTTGAGCTGCCTTTTCAGTAGCACAAATTGTAAAAATAAACACAGAACTGGGTTTACCATCCCCATTGCACCAAAGTTAAAAATCTGAAAAAAATTTGAGGTAATTCCAGTGTGGAGAAACTTTCTTACAGGGATAAACTCTTTGTTCTCCAAAAAAAGTGACTTGATCCTGGTATGAATGTTTTATCAACTTCTTATTAACAGAGGACTGCTTATTTTATTAATGAGTTAGAGGATGAGTGAAATCCAGTGGCTGGATGTGAAGGCGGAAAAGCATAAACTAGCCATGAGGTGGATGTTTTATGAATCAGCATAATTAATCTTGAAACAACACATCCAGGGAAGGCCTGAACCTGAGACTGGGCATCTCCTGAGAGATCCTCTCCGAGTCTGCAGGTGTGCGGGCTCAGCCTGGCGCGCAGGATCCAGGGAGGCTGGGGACGAGCGGAGTGATCTCCCCGACCCGCCCGGCGTGTGGGGAGTCGTGGTCCGGGGGTTTGCGGGGCACCCGCGGCACCGGCCGCGCTCCTGCAGCAGCGGGGCCGTGCGGCGCACGGCTGCGGGGTCCCGGCCCGGGGCGGGGGGCTCCCGCCGGCGCTGTCCGGTCCCCGTGCCCGCGCCGTGCACCCGAGCGCTGCCGCCCGCCGGGGCGCGGGACGGGGCGGCGCGGCCGGAGCCGCCGCCGCTCGCCGGGTGCCGCGCTCGCTGCGCGGCGCGGATCCCGCAGCCGGGCCCGGCGGTGCCGCGGTGCGGGCGCGGGGGCGGGGCGCGGGCGGGGCGCGCATGCGGGCGGTGCCAGGCAGCGCGGCGGGCCGCGGAGCCACTCGCCCCCGCAGCACCGCTCGCCCAGGGACAGCTCCCGCCGGCGCCCAGGTAACGCGCGCTTCCCCCGCGGCCGCGCCCCGCTCCGCGCCGCTCCCCGCGCCGCGGGGGCTGCGGGGGGCCCGGCGGCTCACGCCGTCCCCCCCCGCCGCTTGCTTGCTTGCAGCTCCGGGGCTGTGACAGCGCCGTCCCTACCGCGGAGCGAGGCAGCGGCGGCCGGCTCTACCCGCCGGGCTCTCGGCTGAGGAGTGTGCGCGTCTTCCCGCAACTTGCCGGCGCTCGCAAGGCTCCGCGATGGAAGGGAAAGGTGGGTCGGGCGCGGGGGGGGCGGCGGCGAAAGGACCGCAGTGGCCGGGCTGGTGCGGGGCCGGGCGGCCGAGGCTGCCGCTGTGCTGGGGACATTGCAGCACCGGCGGGGAGCGGGCGGGAGGCGCGTCCCTGCCGATCCCGCGGGGTGCTCAGCCCGCTGCGTAGGGAGTGAGGGGAAGGGTGGCTGATTTTTTTAATTTATTTTCCTTTAGGGCGAGACAGATGTTAGTTGGTGATTTGTTTTCTTAATGCTGAGGATTTGCATAATAAATATGAGGTCTGTCCCATGTTTTTTTAGCCAGTCAGCAATGGGGAGGTTTTTAACAGATGAGAAGCATTTTACGATTAGAATGGGTTTAAAAAAAAAAAAAAAATCTAATTTTTCTTTTTTCTGAAACGAGATCAGAGCTATAGAGCTCTGCCCTCGTTATATTGCATATTTAATACATCAGAATATCCTGATAGATTGGGAGAAATGCAATGAGTATTGTGCTATTGAGCTGTCCACCCTAGAAAGAGGAGATAATTAAATCTTGCCTGGCTAGTTTGTGTGTTTGCATACAGAGATATCTCATCCACATATATCTCTTCAGGTTGAGCATATGCATTTTGTTTCCATATGTAGCTGTGCGGTCCTGCACACTTATTTACCTATCCACCTCTACAGTTTCGTTGGAAATCACACATTCAACTGGTACGTGAACTCAAAACCTGTACGTGTTAATTGCCAATGAAATACTGATGGTAAGTCAGTCCATGCGGAGGAAAGGCGAGTTGCCATTCCCACCCAACGTAGCTGCCAGCTCTCCTGTATAACACAAATCTGGGAGCAGTTTAATTGATAGTGATCAAGGCAGTGGGACAATATGGACTATATTAATTCAAGGAAAATTATGGTAGACTTGTATAACACAATACTACATACCTTCCAGGGAGACGAGCAAGCTATATTTAAACCTCAGGTTTATTTTTATAACTATCTTGTCAATCAGGGCTATAGTTCTCCTGTGTGGGAATATCTGATTATATGCTGATTAAGGAAGGAAGCTATTTCAATCATAAGGAGGCAGTATGTCCTATAAAGTACAGTTTCTTGTGGGCAGTGATCGATAGAACTACCAGGGCTTGGGGACAGGTAAGTACCTCCTAAGAAAGCGTATCTGCAAAGACTTTACTTAAATTAAAAAGCTCACAGCAGTTATGTTAGCCTTAAAGATAATTTATTTTTACTGTCCATGCTGTTTTCACAGTTAACCTGAGATGGGCCATCTTTGCCTTTTGAATGTCCTGTCGGTACTTGTCTTGATGCGAAACAAATGGACTGTGACTTTAGTATAACACACTGCATGCCTTGTCATGCACTACACGAGCAGGCAAAAGGCTCTCAGTGGAACTTCAGGTGGTGCTTGTGTAGCTGGAGGAGCTGTGCAGGGAGCAGGAAGGAAACATCTGCAATAAAACAGCAAGGGTCCAGGTAGCTGGTGGCAAAAGCACCTCCAGAAGGAGGGTCACCCAGCTCCTATCCTGTGCAAACAGCAACTGTTATGGTGCAGTCGCTGCCTGAATTGGCAGGGAGCGTCTGATAAGGCAGATTTTGGGGCTGCTGGTACTGGTGTTTATTAATTGCAAGATGGGCTCCACAGCAGTCCGTGTTTCCAGGTGCTTGGCTTTGGTGGAAGGGATAGGCAAGCCCAAGAGTCACTACTTGTTTTTGTGCAAAATATTCTGAGCAGTTTGCTGTTACTAGAGATTTTCCTTCGTGGGGTAGAGGTAGGGAACAAATACTCTTCCGGGTTTCCCCTATCTATGTAAAAAGAAGGGCTGTCAAGAGCAAAACCAGCAGAAATCAAGGCACCAAAATGGGACAGGTCCAAAGCAAGGATGATGTAAAAGGAAATACACAAGGAACTTCGGCATCTCGGTGAAGAAACGAGAAGGCAAAGGAAGTCTTCTCACGGCAGGGATCCAGTTGTGTTGGCACTGAAGTAATTTTTGTAACTTGAATGGCATTGGAGCAGCATGAGAAGGCCTGTGGTGCACGGGTCTCATGGAGCAGTTTTGTGTAGGTGTATAGAGAGGTACAATGCAGGACATCTCCCCCCATGGAAAGGATGAGCCAGACTAAACTCTTCACCTCCTCAGCTTTTGACACTAATCCTAGATGGACTTGCAACTGCATTGCCTTACTAGGCACTGGTTTACATTTTGTTTTCATTACTAACCAGGCCTCTGTATTGCGAGTCCTCTGTTAGGAGATTGTTGCTTGAAGACGATGTTTCTCCAAAGTCATCTCTTGCTTTTTAAATGCTTCCTCCTGCAGCCTTTCTCCCACCCCTCCAGTCTTCCTCAGTGCAAATCTCAGAACATCTCCAACTCAGTGTTGTGCAGATACTGGGGAAGAGTGTGTGCTATATTAAGCAACATGAAGTCTGTTTAAGAAAACCTGCCGTCTGGTCCCTGAATTCAGCTATCCCTGATGACTGCTGTGGACATTTCTGCATACGATTTGCCATCAGTAGAACTTGGTTGTCTGAATATGGCTGGAGCTGATGCTTTGCAAAGCCTGCAGTCTGCCGTAAAAATGGGCTAAAGAGCCATCTCTGGCACTGCTCAGAGCAGCCATAACTGATTTCACTGGTTGGACTTATTCATGAGAATGAGGGGAGAAGGACATATCCTAGTTTTTGTGCAGTGGGATGTGGGACTAAGGACTTTACTGTTAGGACTTTTGCAGTAAAATTACAAGCCAGGAAGGGTCTGGTGAGGATTGAGGAGGTGGTGCAGCCTTCCAGCAGACAAAGCTGGCTAGAGCCAAACATCTCTATCTCTTCATGATGCCTAAAAGATAAATAACACTATGGAGCTGCAGTGTTACCAACACATCTTGGTGATCTAAAAGTAGCATTTGGCCTCATCTAACTTACAGCTTCTCTGACTTACTCTGTTCTTCACATTCACTGTCTCCAAAGCTTTTGCAGAAGTAAGGAGCTTAAAAGTTGTGGCTGTTCCCAAAGCTCATTAGGCAATGGGGGGATGGAGGGCACCGTGGGTGAGAGCTCTGTTTTGCATCTGCTACCTGATCCCTCTTCTCTGAATCTCGCCACTACAGCAGTTCCTGTAGGCTGCAGCAGTAAGCGATACCACACCAGGCATCCCAGGAGCTGGACTTTGCCAAAGCTAACAATAGTTAATGTGGAGGTTAAAGAATACTTGGTCATTTGCCAGATTCTTCAGTCACAGTTAGAAAGATGCTTAGCAGAGGAAGAAATGTCATGCACTGATGTTCAGACTCAGAGGCTGGAAAAGGAATCGGCCGAACAAGAGTCAAGCCGCACAGTGTGGAATGGATCCCTGGGCTTCTGGATGGAGTAGAGAGGGACTGCAGGCTAGCCTTGCTGCAGGGAGGACTCCCTTCCTCTGAAGGTGCTGTATCCTTTTCTGTACTCCTGAGAACACAGAAATCCCTTTTTCCCTTACTGCCAGAAAACACAGATTACTACTTTTATCTTGCCTGATGTGGGGATTGGGGTCTTGATGTGTCAGTGTTGTATGGGGGGGGGGCAGGGGCAGGCTGCCTGCCTGAACCTTCTTCAGGGGCCCAGCCAGTTTTTGGTACTCTCTGCTGTCCGTGGATGTCAGTGCTAGGCTCTGGTGGCTCTGGGGCAGCTTGATTGCCTGGGTGCAGGGCAGGCTGCTTTCAGCATAGGATGCATGCTGTTAGCTAGGAAATACAGCAGGACTTGTTCTTGTCAGCTGGTCTATGGGGACAGCAAAGCTAAACCATGTTAGCTGAGATGTGGAGATGCTCTTGTCAGTCCCTTGAGCCATGGTCCTGCCCTGTTGGAGAGATATTCTCCATGCAGTGGGTCCCACAGGACCCTTATCCTTGTGTTCAGAAGGCTGTGTGGGAGAAGCCAGGGAACCTGGCCTTACAGCTCTCTTCTGCTCAGGGTCCCAAAGCAGAAGGGCTTTGAGAAGATGTCTGCAGAGGACATCTCTGCAGTGTGACTGTCCTAAGCAGATGCTGCCACAGTAGTGCTACCTGAGTCATGTTCTCTTCCCAGTCACAATGCTGGGAGCAGGATTCTTGCTTTGTAGAAAAGCCACAATGTTGCTGTTCGTACGCATGGGATGTTCAAACCTTTAAGTGGGAGGCCTTAAACAGTAAGATCCCATTTACTTAGGGCACAGAGTTCCCCTTCCTGGGACTGGCAAACAGGTCTGAGCTCTTTGCATTGTGCTGTCTTGTGGATATGGGCATGGACAGTGTGTTTTAATCCATCTTGTCCGACCAGAAGTGCTCTGAAGCCTCCTTGGCCAGCCCCAGCATTGTGGGCCAGCTTCCTCTGTGCAGCTGCCTGCATGCTATGCCTGTAAAGGACAGAATCTTCACCTTGAAGAACTTGTGATCAAAACCCAACAAGAGCTGGTGGATGTTAGGATTGAAGACAGACTTTGTGGACAAGGTGAGAGAGGGTGGCAAGTGAGAACATGCAGTTCTAGCGGTTGCTGTGCACTGTTCCCACCTTTGTGGCTTTCTTCAACAATCAAAGGAGAGATCTTAAAGATCCAAGACATAGTTCATGTCCTGAAGCTGTCAGAAATGCTCACGTCAAACTTTTGACACATCCTGTGTTTGTTAGAGGTGAGTCTGCAGCACATACTGTCACACACATGTGCTGGAGTAGTGCAGATTGCTTTGGGAAAGGCTGGGTCACACAAGCCATCTTATGTGCTTGTTTGTAACACAATCAAAATAGTGGCACGGTTACTTTTGTTACAAAACTGTTTTCTTTCTTTGGGGAATACTTGCATCTCTGTCAAGGTGGTCAGAGGCTTCTTTGGGCAGAGCATTTGCCATAGAGGAGGCAGTTCCCTGTTCTCAGCCTTTCACAGTGATGTGCTGTGTGAGATGCAGGGCGTGTTACTTAGATCTGCAGTTCTCAAACTGGCTGCTTGAAGTTTGACACAGGGAAGTGTGTTTGGGGAGGTACGTAAGTGGCCTGATCTTTTTTTTTGCTATCTCCCCCAGGCTGTGCATTTCAGTGTAGGTACCAGCTTTTGCTATAGTGGGGGAACACTGATTGCCTGACCTTAACACCTTATCCCTGAGGCTGGAGTTGGGTGCTGTGAGAGATTACTTTGGTGCTGTTCTTCAGACTCAGTCTCCACTGAAAGAGGAGGGGAATGTCAGGCACTAAGTTAGCACTCAGCATTCTTGCTTTTTTTGAACGCATTTCAGAAAGGGAGAGAAATGTCTGTTCCTCTTGCTTTAGAAATCACATTAAACTCAACACAAATATGACTGTCCTGGGAGGGCTCAAAGAGGATAAGAGCTTGGGTTGCTGTGTGGTACTTGCAAAATGAGCCAACCTTGGCTATTTGCTGCCACCTAGAAGAGCAGGTAGCAGTCTAATACCTTTATTAGCCATCGTTTGGTAGCTGCTGAAATACTGTGGGTGGGCATCCTCAACTTCTGAATGAGAAGGGTGACCCAAGCCTATCTCATGCAGAGGGAAGTAGATATGGTACCCCAGGAAGTATCTGTGCTCTAACAGGCCTCGAATGTGCTCAAGTGGGTAATGAGGGGGGAAAAGTAAATGGCTGTGCTCGTAGTCCTCCATACCAACAAACACACCATGTTACTGAACAAAGGGGGAAGAGGACCCTCATAATAGTCTTAAATCTCGTAAAAATTGGTGCAGGACTTTGTCATCTGGCTCTTATGAAAATACCCAAATCCTTCAACCCACTTCCACAAGTTACATGGGAACTGTGGATGTTGCATTTAGACTGAATGAAATGCGAGAGTAATTGAAAGTGATTTTTTTTTTTTTTTTTTTTAAATGCATTCAGTTGTTCTGACATACCATTTATACATAGAGTGGCTGGAGGCATAATCTGTGGATACTTTGAGTAATGACCTGCATACAGCTGTTTCATCCCTAGGTCACTTGGGGTCCAGAAATTAAAAAAAAAAAAAATTTTTTTAAGCTTTTTTTTTTAGGCTTAGCTTACCACAAGATTTTTCTTCTCTGCTCTTATCTTTCCCTATCTACTCAGCTATTCAAATCTTGTCTGAATTGCACTCATTTCTAATGTGCCATAAAACGTGATATGCAAGAGCTAGTTATTTAGGGAGAATTGCAGAAACTATTTTAGTCAGTGTGTTTTGACCTATAAATGAGGTAATGTTATTAATTTTTACATGCAAATCTTGGTGTTTATTAGCATGGTAAAAGGCAATTTGACAATGAAAAATATTCCTGATGGGTGTAGTAATTAATGCTTTCACTCCAAGTATAAAGACTTTAATAATGCTGTTATGCTTAAAATGACTGAAGAAAAAGTTGACTATTTTCCTGTCAGTGATACAAGGATGTTTGCTATCTCCTATATTCCTGTTTTTTCAGAGTGTTCTTTATAGTCAATAAGACTACAAATCATCGGGCTAATTCATTGAGTTTCTTCTCCCAGGTCTCAGGTTTGGATGAACCTTATGATTTGATACTTATGCGGGATGCACCTTGAAAGCTACGGCTTTTTTCCTCAGATTGAATTAAACCATTTATGGTGTCGTCATGTTTCAGTAGAGATCTTGTGGCTGGCGATGATGGCCGCTCCGTAGAGCGCCGGAGCAATCCTGCGGCGTGCCGCGTGGCCGAGGGAGGCTGTGTGTGCATCAGGATGTGCACTTGGAGAAGTAAGGCGTTTCTGCTTGCTATTTTTAATAGCATGTGCAAAGCAAGAAATCAGGGAAGCATGGAACAGCATTTCTAATTTGGAAAACTGGTTTTTTCTTGAGCTGTGCTTCTTCCTCCTATGTTTCATCCTGCCACTGGAGGCTGGCTTAAGGCTGGCTTTATCTGCCATCAGCCTTCAATAGGTAAGGTTAATTTGCTGAATGTAGCTACTTGGATTTTCTTCACAAATCCTCCAGAAGTGCTGAATGTCTTATTGGCGTAATGAGGGAAAGTTGCCTTCCTTCTCAGTCACTGAGAATGTATTATTAATGCAAAAACACTTTCCTGGCATATAACGCTATTTCCAAAAGAGGCTGACAAGCAGGAAGGCCTCCTCAGGAAGACTGAGGCCCATCTGGTCGCTGGGAGTTGTATGCCATGCTTACTCCAATACAAAGTGCTATCATTGTTTATTTTTCTCTCCAAGTCCAGGCAGACAAGGTTATTGGTAGAATGGGTGTGCTTAAGTGTTGTGATAGTCACTGTGCAAGCAAATGTATGACTAGAGACCTGAAGGGATCTTCGGTTGATGTTGGTCTCTGACATGACCCTACTGAGGAGCTTGAACTCTCTGGTTCTGGATTCTGGACCTCGCCACTTCCCCCTCTCGTTTGCACACTGGTCTCTACACCCTTCTCATTTCTGAGTGTTTATCCTTACTTGGGGCATTGAAGAGCAGGATCCAGATGTTGTGGTGCTTGTTTGACTGTGATTTGAGGTGGAGTGGAATTACAGGTGTCTGTGCAGTTTGAAAGATCAAACCTGTATGAAATTGAGCAGAGTGGAATAAAGTTCTGCTTTGAAGGACAGCCTTCAGCGCTTCATCCTTAATTGATGTGTAGTCCTGAATATATATTTTGGGGGAGCACTTCAGTGAGTATAAAACTTGTTAAGAATATTTTGCAGCAGTGGCCTTAGAAAGATAATAAACAAATACCAAAATATTCCGCATATCCAGAATTATTATTTCATCATAGATGATATTGAGAGTCAGCTTAGTTTTCTGAAATTTTTCAAGAAGACATACAGTATGAATTAATTCTCTGCTTGAGAATCCTTGCACACACTGTGCTTGCTGTGATGCAGAAATGTCCATTTCTATGCCCCTTTAGAATAGGCCTGAATTCAGTCTTATACATACTAGTGGCTCTACCACACTGTAAGTGACAGGGGAACAGCAGTAATGCCAACAAAATGAAAAAAAGATGTAGAATCCAGCACCTTCTAGTAAATGGAGGGGGAAAAAAAGTTAATTATACATGAAGGGAGACTTGGATTTTCTAATTTGATACTAACAAGCCATTGCAGCATAACTGGGTTGACAGTAGAATAGGCTTCCTCAGCAAGACCTGCTTTTTATAGTATTTCCAGCTTATTTGATCTTTTGAAGGCTGAATCTGAGCTTTTGAGATATTTTTCTGGCTTTGAATTCATATTCCCTTTTAGTATTGACCAGTGCTCCTGGTATTCTGAGCCTGCCTGTTAACCGGTGCCATACATTATCAAATAATTGTATTGACAAAGTCATCTGTTAATTTTTAAACTTTTCATTCCTATTAGTGTGCCCCAGTGGAGAAATATCATACTGCAAATTATAACCATTTTGTTGCAATATGAGAAGTGATGGGGGAATCAGCAGAGAAGTTTAAAAATTACTGTCCTGAGTCTCCTCTTCCAGTCAAGATTTTAAATGAAGTACATGGAGCTGTTCTCAATTTGAACTGGTGTAGGTAAATGCCTCATTTGGGCAGTAGGCAAAGTTCAGGTCTCTAATGTCTTACTGAACTGAAAACAGAGGAAATAATACTGATTATATGGTTTAAGACCTAATTAAATGCCTTTAGACCTCAATTGTTAACTATTGAAGAAGTAGTAAAGGTTTAAAGAAGTAATTTTATATTGTTTCAAGGTGATGCTAAAAACCCAAACATTTGTGGCTTATTTAACTTTTACTTTCTTCCTACCACTTTGAAGGTGATTTACTTTACAAGTTATATAGCCTTGAGGCATTTGTGTTAGCAACTGCTATTAAAATTACTATATGGTATCTTCAAAAGTCAGAATATCCACCTCATCTTAAAACTGACTATGAATTACAACAAGTTGCTCTGTGCTGAGACGTGTCTCTGCCATTGCTACTAAACATAGTGCCAGATATCTAGATTTACCTGTCAGTTTTATTTGCATGATTCATCTCTCAGTAACATTAATTCTGGGCTCTCAGACCTAAATGGTGCTTTTAGTGCATTCCCCTCTCAAAAAATATTAACATCCAGGAACAGCAAGACTTTGTGGGGTTTTTTGTTTGCTTCTTTAAAAAAGGAAAAGTAAAGGCACTAAGGATGAATTTCCCACCCCCTTTGATTAGAAGGTTCCCAGAACTAGTGAGGACAAGCCTGACATACTAAAGCATACAGCTGTGGGCAGTATACAGAGACAAAGAACAGAGTGTGTTTAAAATTTTAATTATTTATAGTAAGAAAATACTGGTTTTGGTTAAATTGTCCCTTCTGTGGCACCATGCTAAGGTTGATGACAGCAGATCCAAGTGCAGAATTTAGCCTCATGCTCTGCTGTCTGTGAAATTGAGAACAGGGCATTGAGGCTGATGCTGAGCTTTGCATGCAGGGGGATCTTCTAGTGCAAGCAGTGCTCTGTGCTGTGCAAGTCAGCCAAACAGTGGGAATTTTTGGATGGATGGCCCGTTGTAGATATATGGCTGTATACCTGAAAACAAAGGAAGTTCCTTTTTTATTTAAAGGTTCTTGGGAACAGTGAATCCAGAACAGTCTCAATCTCAGCACTGTTAAAGCTGGCATCACCATCACTGAAAATGCATTTATGCTCATGTGGAGCATGAGTTTATACTCAGTAACCTCAAAGGTAAGGCTGCTGCACAGCTGCCTTGCTGCTCTTGTGTTCCTGAAGTCAGCTTTGTTACCCAGAAGCTGCATGGTGATTTGGTAATCCAAACCAAACAGAGCATGTCCTGACTGCAGCTCCAGCTGATCTAGAAAGTAGCTGTGGTGGGCAATTGGCTTGGAGAAAATCAGGACCACGTAGGTGGGTATCTCCCACTTCAGTCCCTCCCCAGTACCTGTACATCAGTTCTGTGAGTTGGGCTTTGGCTCGGAGCCTGCCCATGGTACTCAGCAGGAGTGCTTGGTGCTTGGCTCTCCATCCTGCCTCCTCACATGTGTGAGGACTTTGTCTTCGGCGATTTCCCTGCCTGTGGACAGTCCCTCTCCTTAGTGTGTGGGACAGCAGCCTTAGGGGGAGTTGGTGTTCTAGCAAAGCTTAAGGCAGGACACTCTGGGCTGTTGTCTGTCAGGAGCACTGAAGTTAAGCATCTACCTCTTCTCCCTCCTGTTTGCAATGGAGGTGCCTGAAAATCAGATCTATTTTGCGGAAAATCCAATTTTATGAAATTTCTGTGCTGAAGTGGATTGGACCCAGTATTTTCCTCACCATCCAGGCCAGTCAAGGGCTTCCTGGACGCTGCACTTTCTGATGGCTCTTGCCTTGGATTCACAAGAGTTTGTCAACACCTGTGGTAGTATAAACAGTGCAACTGAGAGTAAAAGCTCATGTTTGCAAGCTAAACAGTTTTACTGTGTGCTGTTTTTGTAAGGAGGTATCACAATAGCCAACTCTTACAGATTTCTGTGGGGCTGTGGATTTCACGGGATGCTTTTAAGGCCTTTCCAGGTGGAGGTACATATGGACCATAAAGCTTTATCACTGTTTTTATCTCTTATACTATTTCCCTAATCAACCTTATACATCTTCTATCTGTTGAAGTTTGGAGCTTAAGTTGATGAGGAAAATGGTTGTTTCCAGGTTTCCATTTTAACTTCCTTTGTAAAAGAGACACAGTGCTGCTTGCCAGAAAGGAGAGACACATTGTCAGGAAAGCCTGTGTATTCTTCTCTTCAAAAATACTGTATTTCAGTTCTAAATAACGTGTTAGTTTGAAGTCATTTTGAAATTACTTCCTTGGGGAAAAAATTATTAATTACTGTTATGTTACTGATACTGTTAACAAACAGTAATGAGTTATTGAAAACTTTAAAACTTACTTTCTCCCTAGGATTTCCCAGGAAAGTTCAACAGAACTGATGACTAAATAGCAGGTGTTACAATTGGCTATATCACATATTTCTGTGCAGAAGATACCACCTGCAAGTGTTCTGCCCCTTCTCTGCCAGTGATTATTGGCTCAAGTGACAGGGAAGGCCATGTGAAACTGTTTAGTTCCATAAAGACGTGATCTCATCTAGATAGATTATCTTGTAGCTTTACCAAAAAAGCACCATTCAAATCACATTGTGCTGTCTTGGTTTATGAATTATGTGGCTTTCACCTCATGTCCCACAATAGCCCCAGCTGGCACTGATGGCTATGAACTCCATGTATTTATAGTGGTGGTGCATGGTCCCAGAAATAGTGACCAAGGTGGCTATCAGCCAATGACTGCTGAATGCCCTGAGTGTAACAAATTGAAAAGCTCATGTACCTCCTTGAGGGGAAAATACAATCAGCTTGTCCCTAATTATGACCCTAGATAATGATGGAGCAATCCAGAAATATCGCAGCATGGGCAGTGAACTCAGTGAACTTCCTTGATATAAGACAAACCTGGATGGGCCTGATATTGGATCCTTCTTTTTTGCTGAAAGACATATTGGACTGTCATTTCTGTTCCTGGAGGGGCTAATTACAGCTACATGAGGCAATAAATCAGCTCCTGCTCCTCTGGAAAAGAAACCCCTTGGCTCTCAGCTCAACCCATGCTGGCAAAAAAGTGTGGGGATGGAGAGCCAGAGTTTCACACAGCTGTGCCAAGTTCAATACACCAGCTTGTAAATCACCGGGGTTTACCCCCTTATTGTCTGTACTCTATCAAGAAAAAGTGGCTACAGAACCCTCTGGTTAGTGGAGTTACTGTGCGTGGGGACTGTGTGACTTTGGCCCTGGACATAAGTGGGAGGCTGTCTGGACAGTATGTGTTCATGTGTGCTCTGGGGTTGACATCTTCATTACCTTGTGTAGGAGTAGTATTAGGAACCCAGTGTGGCTTTAGTGTCAGATCAGTGCTGATCTGAGACCTTGCCTGGGTAGCATTTACAATTTGGGAGTGGTTGGATCCAGCTGTTGATGTTGTGTTGTTGGCTAGGGAACTTTGGAAAATTCATCTTGTTGGTGATGAGGAAGAGGACAGTTCAGAGCAGCAGGACTCCTGGGTTAAATTTTACCTCTGAATGTTCAGGTGTTGAGATTGCTTTTAAATCTTTTGTGCTGCTCAGTGGAATGAAGGTTAGTGGGTAATGCAGCTCTGAAACCAAGGCAGTGATGTTTTGTTTTCTCCTGCTAATCCAAAAGGTTTTGAGCCATTATACTACTAAAGCACAAGTTCACCCCCAGCCTAGTGGCGTGATGTTAGCTTCCCTCTGTACCTTTCTCTGAAGTTCATAGCTCACAACTGTTCTCTGAAACATCTCAGATGAGTTTAAACCGGAGAGATGCATCCCATGCTAGCTGCCATCATGATTAGCAAAGTTGAAGTTTACTAGTTATTTTTTGGATGATGACTCCTAATATTTTTTCACCACTTCAGCAACAAACAGAGCAGCAGTGTTTAGTAACAATGGGTAAGGTCATAGTGTTGGGCCTGGAGGCATTGCATTAGTGCTGCAGCAGCCTAAATGGTGGTTGAAGATTGTAGAAGGAGGAAAGTGCATCTGACCTGTTTGGCAGGATAGACAAGGACACAAGGAAACCTCAGTTCTGCTTTCTTTTCTTTCCAGCTGATCACCATGGTAACATCTTGTATTCTGTGGGGTTTTTTTGTAGCTGTTGTCAGGCCTGTATGTTTAGGCAGTCACTTGATGTGAGTCCTATATGGGTGGTAATGTCCCTGCTGTGCCTCAGCCCTAATCTTGTCCCTGGTAAAGACAGCGATGCAGGGGCATTAGGAGAACATGAGGTCTGAGAAGTGTTCCTGTAAGTTTGCTGTGTTCTCTAGGCTGATCTATGCTCTCACAGAAGGGCTCCCTTACAGAAACACAGACGAAGAGACGGAAGTAGCTGTCTATGTAATTGTCCAATTTCTGTTACAATTGCTAATCACCTGGCATTTCATAACATCTTTTTCTCCTCCTGTGCTGTCAGCTCCAATACTTGCTGTACAGTCTTGCAATCATTGGGATGGCAGAAGATTGCAATCCCATAATTGTTTTATAGTTGGTTTGCTGCGAGGCCGGCGGATGAAGATTCCCTTGAATGGTAAATGGAGTTACGAGTGCATGTGATCAAACGCCTGTGTGCATCACTGCCCTCTTCACATTTTGTCCTGCATGGGTAATGTTTCCATCAACCAGGACTGGAGGGCTTGTTCATTTGTTTGCACCATTTTGCAGGATACACTAGACCTCTTTGTAAAAGATATTGCTAATATTTTCCCTACTAAAAAGAATCAATTGATAGGCACTTCCTGGTGGGACTGAAATCCTTCAGGATAAGAGAGGGTTCTCCTACATAAAACATTTAATACTTTTAAATATCAGAGAATTTTTATAGAGCTATGAAGATGTTATGAATTGTGTATATAATCACCTTTAATTTTAAAATCCATACGTGTTTTATAAAGTTATTATAGCAACTGTATTCTAAGTTTAAAATAGTTATAGTTGGTCTGGCTTAATAACCTGTAAAGGTTCTATGCACAGTAAGTCTAATTTTTCATGCAGAAAATGATCTTCAAAGACAAATATTTGCAGTAATAAAAAAGGCAACATAGAGAAATGATGTGAAAGAACGTTATTCTTTGGGTAATTGTTATCTTATGGCTCTTTGCTGGAGGTAAATACCCAGGGCTTTGTGTGGATGTGCGTGCTTCTAGCAGGTGGCTATTTATAATTGCCTTTTTGGGAGGGAAGGGGAAGGAGAGTTGTGCTGCTTTAATGTTTGAGGTCTCTCAGGTACTAGTTGGCTGTTTCTGTGAGTGATGGATGTATTTGGGACTGTTCAGAGAGATCCATGAGTCCATATTGCCAAACCCTGATGAGGGCACACCACTAATTAGTTACATAAAAGTGTACATTTGCCGTTGAGGAATGAGGGGCCCAAATCAATAAGCACCTGTATCAGTGGGTGCTTTTCCTGTCTTTGCCTTGTCATGTTGCCTTTGATTTTTGCAGTCTCCCCTGTCCTGGCACACCCATCTGTGCCAGCAATAGAACTGGCACATCTCAAGTCAGCATCTCAGATTCGTATGCATCTTATGCTGCTGGTGCTTAAGCAGAGGTGCTGTAATGCTCCACACCTGATATTGCCTGAATAATGTAGCTATTTCAACAATACAGGGTAGAACACAAAGAACCTAAAATTCTTTTCTGAAAATGGTCCATATTGTTCTGTTTTTACAACAGTCAGGAACAAGCAATGCCAGCTCCTTCTGGTGGTACTGCAGCTCACCTTGTGTACCCAACTACTGTCCCAGGAGCCAATCAGAAATACTGGCAAAGGTAAAGCCTTTCGGCTCTGGTATAGACTTGAATAACTTTTGAAATACCTATTTCCTAAAAAGTTCAAATGTTTCAATACTAGCAGTTATCCAGACTAAAAAAACAGACAGAATGGGAAATCTGTGGGACATGAAGTCACTTCATCAATATTGAATTGCTTTGTTTTGATACGTCTGTTTGAACCTAGATCAGCATCTTAAGCATGTTCAGGTGACACATGTTCATGTGGCATTTCATGTTTTGCCAAAAGAGCCCAAAAGCTTCATTCTCATCAATTTCAATATTTTTCCTAATGCCATGTGGCTTCTGGAGCTGAGTCTGGCAGCTGGACTCCATTCTTTCCTCCTCTCAAATCAGTCTGCCTGGTGAAATGCCAACCTTTGTGACATACAACACTAAATTGTTATATAGCTCTTTGCATGCATGAGTATCAGTGCTACAAAAAGGAAGCTTTATCAGTGCTAGAAAGGAAAATGAGGCACAGAGTAAAGCAACTTGCTCAAGGTCACTCTTGAAAGTTCAAGGAAAACTCTCATTCTAGCACAATTAGGAATAAAACACCTTTTCCTTGATACTCTGAGATAGAACATCAGAAAATTCGTATCTACAATGAACGATAGGGAGACTCCTTATTGCAGTGTGAAAGATTGAGTTCTCCAGGGACTTTCCCTTAATAAGAGAATGGGGGTGTGAACCACAAGTTTGAAGCAGTGTGTTAGTAGGGAAAGGCAGCTGAACTTATTAAAAATATTCTTCAACTATTTTTGGGTTAGTTGAAGACGGCAGAACATTTTTATTTGGCCCTGTATGATACTTCACTGCAGTCACCCTGATGACTGTCTCATTGTTGGAAAATGCAGAGTTGTTCTTGCATAATTGGTGGGGTGGGGTAGGAATCCAAAAGGCAATTCTCAACAGTGGTAGTAGAGAAAGTCTGGGGGCTTGTTGAGGAAGCATCTGTGACCTGGTTCATAAGCAGATGATCTCTGAGTGGGGATACAGTTGCCCCCCTTTGGCATAAAGAAATGGAGCAGCAATAAGTCAGCACAGTAGTTATGCTTGCTTTTAGCATGTACGATTCCCAGGTTTAGGGGCTTTGAGGAAATGTGATGTTTTCTGCTATTGACCCATGTGTAAATATTTCAGTGTATTTATAGAGATTAAAGGATGCAGTTTTTAAGTCTTAAATGAAGATTTTTGTGGAGTTAAGAGAAAGCTAGATCTCCAGGGTGTTCACTTTCTTCCTCCACCTGCCAGCATCCTGAGCATTCCCATAGGAGTACTGTGGTCCTTATAAATCAGAGTTCAGTACCTGCAAAAAGGTTTTGACTGCCTCCAAGCCTTAGGCTCCCTGCAGGAGTAACACTGACTCAGAAGAGGGCTGCTCTGAGGACAGAGCAATGCCTTTGCTTGGGGTGGCAAGCATGGAAGCTGTGCTCTTAGAGGCGTAGCCCATCCTTCAAAGTCAGCCTTTGATTTGCAACTTCAAAAACAAGTTACCTGCTGAAAAATCAGGGAGTACGGGGGAATGGTTACATAATGCAGATTTAAATGTATGTTTTTCCCAGAGATGGGTGTGAACTGCTCAGAGATTGAGAGGTGAGTATGCATTCATTAAGATGTACCTTTGAGTAGGTAGGACCTTAGATCCCAAGAAATTAGTAGAAATGGAAGTATGCAGAAGTATCTATGTGTAGGTGATACTGCTGCCTGTTATGGAAAAGGAGATATCAAATCATAGTGTTTATTTCTGTAGCCGACACATAAGAATACACTTTGTGAAAAGATAATACAGCTTTCCTGGTCCTCCGGTTTTTATGAAGTGTAATTTATTGGAAAGCCTAGACTTAATATAGAAAATAACATATATCTGGGCAGATTTAGTTTTTGCTTTTACTCTAAATTGAAACTATTCAGTCTCAGTGGTTCAGTGTCTCATGGTTGATTGCTCTGTATGGAAGATGGATATTTCTCAAAGATCTATGCACAGTGTTCACAACATCAGTTGCTGTCTAATCTCTGCTCAGATAGTATTGAAAAGCAACAAACAAATAGTAAGACGCTTCTCAAAACTTGAAGGAAAAGGCTCAAGATAAGAGCTGTTTTATAGCGTGGGCTTTCTTCAAAAAGTAATGTATGCCATGAGAAGTGATTTCTTAAATTTGTGTAAATCTATGCTGCTGGCTAGTTATCTTCAAGGGTTTTACCTGGGTGACAGGCTGCTTCTTATGCAAGTCCAAAAAATCCTGGTTTTGTTAAATTCCACCTAGAAACCAACCAGAAGCTTAGGGTCGACATGAGAATGTTACTGTAGTACATTCCTGCATGGACTGTAGGGTTGGCAGGACCATGGAGTATTAGTTTAAACCCTGGCTACTTTCTTTGTCATGGTAACTTAAAACCAAAGGGTTGTGCTCCAGTCTGAGTGTGGGTAGTGGTCCCTGCTCCATGGGGACAGCTGAAAAGCAAGTTTATTCTGGGCTACAAACTGAGGTACCTGAGTCAGTGCAGAGCTCCTGGAGGCTCCTGCTGCCACAGAACCAATCATACAGCTGGTGCAATCTCACCTATTTTCTGGGCTTTTCCTAGCCCAGGGTCTCATGGAACAGTGGTCTGTACTGAGCTGCCCTGGAGGTGTATTGTGCTTGAGGCAGCCCCCCACTGCTTGCTGGGAGCACCCACAGCAAAGGTTGGGGTGTGCAGGTGGAGGGTGGGATGCTGGCCGGGTTCTGGAGTTGTTTCAGTCTTGGCTGTGTGAGAGCTGCATGTAGGGCCATGCTGGGAGGGTTTGCCTCTTCTCAGATCTGTAGTCCTGGTGGGACAAACCCTGGCTGCTGCACAGAGCTGTGAGAGAAAAGCTATCAAAAGTGTCAGCTCTGTGATATATGCTGTGGGACAGCAGAGTCCTGCTTCCACTGCTGCCTTACCCCGTGCCAGCACTACTTTTGGAAAGCTGTTTAACCGTGTAGAGACTGACTTAATCTCTGGCCCTGTGTGAATGACAGAAAAGTGTGCCAGCACTCCATGTCACTGGGCACCAGCCTTACAGATTAGTTTGCCTTTGCACTTCATTCTTGTTCTTGTTTTTGAATAGGAAACACTATGTATAGCTATTTATAGATTTGCCAGGCCTTTTCTGAAGCTCAACCAACAAGACACTAATGGATGTTTCTGTCATCAAGAAATTCCTTCCTCTGTTGGTTACTTGGGTTTATTGATTTATTTGGAACTATACTTATTAGCTTATTACATGGAAGGATTATACTGATAATAGATCTAGAGTTCCTTTCCTTTCAGTCTCTGTGTGGTCATTTCAAGAAACAGGTGTGACAGCCCAAACCTTCACTCATTTGTAGGCCATCCTGCTTGCCAGGCAGTAATAGGGATGCCTAGTGGGATGCAGACACAGACATTTGGTATCCTTACCTGTCCAGTGCAGGACAGTTTCTTCCCAATTCTAGCCAGAGCCCTTGAGATTGATATTTGACTCTGCAAGTCAGAGACCAAAGCCAAGCTGAGTTGAGGGCTGTAATCAGTAGGAGAAGGGACATTTCCTTTTGTTGAGAGCCTGCAGCCCCTCGCAGAGCAGCAGTGCTTTGTGTGTGTGTGTGGCTTTCCTTCTTGATCTCTGCCTAAGAGAGGAAAATGAACCACAGCAGATGCACCTGAGTGTCCCAAGGCATTCCCAGTGCTGTTAAAATGCACTTGGTTTGAATGCAGGGAAGAGGGATCAAGTTTGGTTGCAAGGAGCACGAATTACTGCAGTTTTTATTGCAGGGATTTAGGGGGAGAAGGTCAAGCGGATGAGACTTTATGGCACACAAGTCATTGCAGTAAATGGCAGACTGGACAAATTAAAAACCTCCATGCATTTGATGTGTGCAGCTTGAGGAGCTCATGAGCCACTCTTGGGTGCCTTTGGCCAGCAGAGTTTTACTGGGGAGAGAACAGCATCAGATCCCTGCCCTGAGTTTGAATTGCCCATAAGGCTTGTACATCTTGGATCCTTCTCGGGTGCCTCAGAGGAGCTAAATGAATAATGTACAGCCTTGAGCAGAGTGGCACTAATTGTTTAGGAATAACCCTTGATAAGGCAAATATATTTTAAATAGAGTCTCAAATGTCTGCCTCAGCAAGCAGTTTGCCTAAGACATTCTGATGGGCAGGTGCTGAGCTCCAGCAATTCTTTTGTGTGGTTATGAGGAGATTGCTTAGGTCTGCTGCAATATGCAGTATGGTCTGGTCAAAGAAATTACAAAATCATTGTTTGTCCTACAGAATATGGATCTGTGAAAGCCTATTTTCCAGCTAGGCACTTTGGAGAAGTTTTTGTGTGGATCTAATCACTGCCTTGGCATCGTGTGTGTGTTTGTGCTTTTGCACCCCACAGAGTCTCATTTGTTGAACAAATTAGTGTCCCACAGTTGACTCTTTAGAAAGTGAAGTTATTCTTGAGTGGTCAATACCAGCCAAATCTGCCCTGAAATAGGAAAAAAAAGCCCTCCTTCTTGGATGCTTCTGAGTTTCTTTTCTTCAAGCCTTTTTTGCTCTACTGGAAAATCCTAGAGACTAGGATACATCATTATTGATGGTGACAGCTTGTTTCTCTTCAGAAGAAGGGAAAATAATATTTTCATTGATTTATTAATTGTAGATCAGGGTCAAACACTGTGGAAAAGTAATTGGCTTATCTTGATCTGATTCCTTACTGGATAAGTGTCTCTATTCCAGCATTCATTAGCTCTGGTACCCCTGTGCTATGCAATGGAGCAGTGGCTTAGGGGAATGAAACAAGCTGGGAGTGTGCATGGCAGTGCCCATTGCTGGTGGAGCACATGGTTCCTGCCCTGGCAGGAGGTCATGAGCTTCAGTCTTGGCTGGTTGCTGCTTTGGCAGCACAGGATTTACAGGTTTGCAAGGTGTTGGTGGAGTTTGATTACCAGGCATAGGTGTTGCTAAGCCTGGGCTGCTCTGATGTCAGGACAGGCAGTCAACATGTAGCTGTAGAGAGAAATATCAGGGGGGATGGGGCAAGGTGATCAACTGATTCCCTGGTCTGAACTCCCAAAATAACCCTGAAATCTATTTTATTCTGCTCTGAAAGAATAATTTCCTTGCCTGGGAATTAACATAGCTGTGTTGCTATTCTAGCACCGTAAATGGGATTGAGAATGTGATGTTCCCTGCCCTGGAGAGTCACTGCCTCCGAAATTTGCTGGGGCTCTGCAGTTGTCACTTCCTCATTGTATCAGCATCCTCAGCCTCATCAGTGTTTCAGTTTGAAGCAGTGCAGGCTTTTGATCGTAAACCATTTTACTTTTGGGACAGCATGAAGGAATGTGTATTATGCCTTCTCTGGAGAAGGAGAGGTCTATGGCTTTCTGTGTGTATTTTTGCAGCACGCTGAGCCAAAACCTTCTAATTTAATGGGACAGATTTGCAAATTCACACCTGCAGATTTTGTCTTCACAGGGTTTTCATGCACAAGCTTTTTATTCGTGCCCTGTAGAACAGCCTGCACCTGCTTCACCTCGCCTGTGAGACCAGCAGCTCAGATCTATTGACAGTTTATTCTCTGGTAATAAATAGATGCCTCATTCTGCAGCATGGACCCCCTTTAGAGGGTAGTAAGGCTCTCCCAGGTGAGCAAGGGCCAGAAGCACAGCCCTGCCCATCTGTGCTGCAGATATTGTCACAGCTCAAGTGCAGTGGAACATGTATAAGACTCTGTTGCTGTCTAAGCCTGAAGATCTCCAGGCTGTCAAGAAAGTTGTTGTTTGGTTGATTTTTTTGTGCTGGTGCTCGCATGTAAAACATCAAGGAGCTGCTCTACAGAGCTGCCCAGAAGTCTGGCCTTGTTTCTGCTGCTTCCTAACAGTGGTTCGTGCATTGCATTTTTCCCTGAGATGAGTAGCTCAGGCTCCCATAACCATGGAAACCTGGTTTGTCTTCCCTAATAGCTTCAGCTGAACTTAACATCTGTCTGCCTGGGAGAAGGAAGGCTGCAAGCTACAGGTTAGTTGTGCACACCTCTGGTAATGCTAAAACCCTTGAGCACCTCCAGCAGCACCCTGGCATACCAGAATGAAGCAGCAATACTGAGATGATGCTTGAGGGGCTTACAAAAATATGCCAGCAGGAGGGGAAAACAGGGAGTGAAGGAAGGCTCTCCTGAGGCAGGAAGGTATTATGAAGCTGCCTAAGAAGATGCTGCATTATGGTTGTCTTGCTCTGTGCATGTTGGCTTGGCATGCTGGGCGTGTGGAGCATTCTGTTGCAACTTTTAAGCTTAAAAAAAGCCATTTTCCATTTTAAGTTAGAAACCCTTTAAACAGCTTGCTTGTAGCAGAGAATGAAATCGGGGTATAAGCTTATGAGCATAAAATAAGCTTTGAGATGGGGTAAGTGCCTCTCTGTGGTAACAGCAGGGTTCCATACAGCCTTTCACTTAGTTATTGGAGGAATGGTTGTTGATAAATGTGTCTCATAGCTCTAACTTGATGCTGGCAGTGTTGCTGGGCTGGTTAACATGGGGTAAAGTGGGGAGGAGTGTTTTAAAAAAAACTTAAAAACTAATTCAAGCGGGTTCATTCTGCTGCATTTCTGTATAGATACACATGCTTTTCCTATGGGCTGCAATTTAAACTTTCCTCTTTGAAGGACAGTTAGAGCCCTGGACTTCAGGCTTCCAGGAGAAGCCCTGAAGGTTGCTAGCCTTTCAGAACAGTCATTGCAGGAGCTTCCAAAGCTGTGATCCTTTCCTGATGTGCGGAGTCCTGTGTCTTTGTTAAATGAGGAGCAGGCCTGGTGCAAGCTTTTGGAAGTGTGTGGAGAAGTGCTGCCCACACCAGGGAGGCGCTTGGTGCAGGGACCTGTGCCAGGATGCTCTGTAAGCTGGAGCCAGAAGCAGAAATAGAAATAGCATTGTCCACTGGCAAGTCACAACCTCAGTGTGTCCATCTGTGAAAGGGAGGTCATAATAAATCACTGTGGATGCCGTAAGGCTTAGTTAGTGTTTGTGAAATGTTCTGAACTTTGGGATGGTGCCTGCTGTAGAGGGCATTTATAATGGTCCCCAACTGTCTTTGTTGACACAGCAGACACATGAAAACACTGGCATCTTCCTAGTGAATAGAGAAAAGAGATGCTGGCATTGCTCTCAAGTAAAAATCGGATGCTTCTAAACCAAACCTTTAATATCATTCTGACAGTTATCACCTGCAGGTGTTGTGAGAATGAAAAAGAAAATAGCAGGTAATACCTAATAAAATTCTGGGTTGAGATTAGTGCCTGACCAATAAAAGCTGTTTGGGAAATTCTTCATACTTCTTAATATAGCTTAATATATATTCTTAATATAGCGGTTGATGCTCTACATCTAAGCACAGAGCCATCACACTTTCTTTGTGGACATGACAAGCATAAATCTCTGCTTTCTCCATAGCGGCCTGGGAGGAGGGTTTTCATGCCAGTTGCTGCAGTGTTGGAAGACTGGGCTGGCTCAAGGAGCCAGTTCTCCAAACTCGCCCTCTCAGTGGGGCCTCTGGCCAGCACGGCCGTGCAAGATGCAGCCTTGCAATAACAATATGCTTCACAGAAACAGTTCTTAGTTTTCTGCCTCCTTGAGTGTTTGGCAAGCAGGGAATCAAATGCTTATCTCTTGTCTGCTAAATCCAAGTAGAATCTTGGGAATTATCCTGCCTTTCTGCAACCACATACACAGCAACTGCTGCAGGTCATTTTACTGGCAGTTAAAAATGATTTTTTTTTTTTCCACAGCTTTTTCTTGGTATTATAGATGCTTTCCCACTCTTTATTTACAGACAGTGAAATAGTCCAGGATACCTGGATAACCCCATCTGTTCAGAGTACTTGTCTTTATTTCTAACCTGGACCTGAGAAACCTTTTCCATAAGTAAATTTAATCAAGATTGCTTCTTCTAATTAAGCTTCAATTAAAATGCATTTATGACCAAAAAACTTCTTAAAGAGCCAGCTGGGAGCACTTTGTTTCCCCTAGGAGCTCCTGGGAGCCAGCAGTTCCAGGTGTTGTCTGTGTCAAATGTCAGAAGTGCACCAAAAGTACACTGAGTACTGTCGGATGGTACCCTGAATTGCTCCAGGTCTGAAGTTTTGTCCTCTTGTAACAGAGATTTCTCTGGTAGTACCAAACAGCAGCTCTATTTGGCCGGTGACTATGGACCAAGAACATACACATTCTGCATTATTGTTTGTGTGTATACACAAGTGCAAAAAATACCTGTGCTTATTAACTACAACAGCAGCTGTTTATCACACTGTCTGTGCAACTGATAGGAAGTAGTGATGGCAAATGGCACCTGAACTCTGATAGCAAATTAGCTTATTTAGAGCAACATTGCTAAAATGTTTTGGCTTTTTTCTAAGTCGCCTCTAGCATTTAAAGTTACACAAGTAAATTCAAAGCTAATTCCTCTATCAGCACTTCAGAACGGAGACTGCAGCTCTAACAACATTCAGTTGATCCAGCATAGACATTGTGGGAGTGAGAGAAATAACCTGACCTGGAAGCAGAAACAAGGTTGGACCTTCTGAGTTGTGCTAAAAAAGACCTGTTCTGTTATGTATTTGAGATCTGGACGATGACTTTGAGTTGGGAGATGAGAAGAGATGGAAGATGAATGGAAGTGTATTTATGAAGAAGTTGACATCAGGAACTGGGCTGGTTATTCTTGTGCGCTCATTGATTCGAAGTTGCCAGGGGTGACTTTGGTTTGCTGGGGGTAGTGATAGCTGCTGATTGTGTCTGCTGAATTACATTTTCCTGGTGACCTGTTTCTTGCCAACCCAAGTCTATTTATGGATCAAATAGTAAATGAATGACTACTGTTTGGACTGTTTGTGGAGCTGAGCACCCAAAATGGATGTTGATGCAGAAGTGACAAATCATCCCGTGGCTGCTGAGAAGAATATCTGATGATGACTGCAGCTGTGGTGCAGCTCCACTTACTCTTAACATTTCTGCATCAATAAGATAGTTCTACAAAGAAGTTACAGCCAAGGATCAAGTTCAGCAGGTTGGCAGCTGGGCAGGGAAGGAGAAAAAGCTCCTGGAAGCATTTCAGGATGTGCTGGTAATCTTGCCTGTCCGCACCCTGATCGAGCTTTGTCCCTTTACCATGCTTTTGATGTGCACTCAGGGTTTTTTTTTTTATTTATTTATTTACCTGTTAAGACTGCAAATACTTGAGAAGCATGGTCCCTTTTGGGTGTCTGTGTCTGGTAACTGGTGCTTTCAGTCCAGGTTCCAGGCATTCCTTCAGGGCATTACTCCTGAAAAGTATTAAGTTGCAGTTACGATGCATAGAGGAGCTGAGCGTGACAGTCTAGGGAAATTTTTCCCCCTTCAGGGAATATGTCTTTAGAGAGCTCAAATATGGTTTATATGTTTCTGCAGTGTTTAATAACAAGCTCTCTAAAGCTGAGGGAAATCTGGAGGTGGTGGCTTGATCTTATTAATGCATGAAGTAGGGGAGCACAGAAAAAAATGGGCAAAACTTTGACACCTTTAGCTTCCAGAACTGCTGCAAGCTCAGGCCTCTTCATCCCTGTAGCTGGAGGCCAGGCAGAGGTGGCTGTGGCCCATTCAAAGCAGCTCTAAGCAGAAGTGGTTTGCAAAGCTTTGCACGTGGCTCAGCTCCTCCTTGGAGATGTGCTGCCTCCCTTCAGTGTCTTTAGAGCTGCAGCACACGATTACACAGTGCCAGCCTGGATTCACTGGTCAAGTACTGCCTCCTAAATCTCACTAAGAAGTTATGGTATAGTTACCAATGCTGAAGCAGGTGTGTCACATCTGAGCCCCAAGCATGCAGGTGGAGCCACATGCAGAGGGAGCTAGACTTGATGCTGTCCACATTAGAGGGTGAGGACTGCAGAGAGTTTAGCAGATATTAGATTTACTTGTGGAAAAGGTAACACTGATCTCGGGCTAACGAGATCAAAACACAGATTTGCTTCAATATGTCCAACCCAGACATGCAGTGCTATGCTTTGTGGTGCAGGTTAAACCCAATTAACTGCAGCAGCTTCTCTTGGACTCTCAGACTAAGAAGTGCCTGTGGCTTGGCTTCTAGTGTCATAGTGTGTCCTGTTAGAGGAGCATGTGTGCAGGTAATTACTGTGTCACCATGTTTAAGGAGCATCTTTGATTTACCAGGAGACCTTTAGCTGGAATCAGGATCTGGGTTTTCAAATGGTGATGTAGTCTTGATTCCACAAGATCCAATGACAGACAGATTAGCTTGTACAATGCATGAGGAGAAAAAAGGCAAGGAGCTTCTCTGCTTTTGCTATTGGCTGTCTGTTCCCCCATAGTTTGGAGCTCTGCTGGGTCTGAAGCTGTGCCTTTTCCAGGAATGAGATGCTACTGATGGGCTGCTTGCCACTGGCAGGGGCGTGTGGCTCCTGGCTCTGGCAGCATGGCAAGGCTGCATGTGCTGAGCAGATGCAAAAAACTGCCTGTCTGAGCAGAGGGAGTCAGGGAGGGAACCAAATGGATCTGAGCTGTAATGCCGAATTTTTGGCTGTCCTCAGGTTTGAATTTTGTGTAGGTTTGACATGTAGAGATCCTTTTTTTTTTTTTTTTTTAAGGAACAAGTCTGATGCACCCTGTTTTTAAAAGTATTATTATGGATGTCCCCATGGGATTACTTCTGTCATTGCTGCTCTGGGTGTGAAAATGTACTTTGAAAACATTCAAGGTATTGACAGAAATTTTTTGGTGGTTGGAAACTAGTGCCTCTTTGAAGAAATTAACTTGACAATGCTTTGAAAGGTAACAGATTTGATAAATGATTGCACACTTTTTAAAATGCAATTAAAAGCCATATCAAGGGTCTCAAAGTCTCAATTTAAGGCATCCTCAATCACCAGTCACTTCTGGAAAGTAAGTAATGTTTAATTTCTTTAGAAGCGCATACAGAGCTAGAGCTATATAACTGAATCTGGAAAAGAGTCTGATAAAGATCTCTATCACTCCCTCCCCAAATTCAAAAAAGCCGGAGAAGCATCTCTAATTAAAAAATTGAAAGATTCCTTGGCTGGCTGGGTGCTTGTGTGCTCTTTAAAATAATAGATTATTTCCATCTTTTCTGACAGATTTCTCACTGTGTGCTCTGAGTACCTCCCTTGCTTTACTATCCAAGGTTCTTAATATCAGAGAACCAAACCCTCATTTTCCTGTTTGAGAAGGCTTCTACAGCTGCTGAAGTTAATAAAAGTGAAGATGATGTAAACTTAAGCCCATAGAGCTTCCACAGCTGGATAAAAGTTTTGAGTCTGTGAATTCTGAAGTCTGTTTTGACCATGTGTTTTCAGCTTCTAGTAGTTACACTTTACAAGGCAAAACAGCCACTGAAAGCCCTGGATGTGCATGGTTAGTGTGGGGGGTTCTGCTCAGAGCAGCATCCAGAGGTGACAAGCATCCCTTGCAGGAAGGAAATCTTTTTTGTGTTCTGTCCAGCCCTGTGGGATGTGATGGGGTGTTGCCGACCTGCATGGAGCTTGGGGTCAGTAGCAGGTGGGGTGGGCTCCACACTGCAGCTCTGCTCATCAGACCCTCGTTTAATTGGAGTAATTTCTTCAAGTCAGGCTTGGAACTAAGCGTTGGTTGTTACTCAAATATAGAGGGGAGAAAGAATCGGCTCCAGCTAATCCAGCACAGCTTTCCTCATCCATGAAGAGCTGAGGGTTGTGCTGTTTCAGATGACTAAAGGCTCACATGGACTGACTGCAGAAGCCAGAGCTCATGTGAGCATCTAGTGATGATGCTCTAGTTTTGTTTCTAGTTATTTATGCCAACTTGTGCTTTGGAAACTTCTTTGTGGGTCTCAGCTACTATGGAGCCTTATCAAGGAGACAGATTTAAGTCTAAAAATTCAAGGGCTCTAGAGACTGAAGTCAATCTCTAAGGGAAAATGCAGTTTTCCTCAGCTTAAAATAACTTTATAATGTCCTTTACTCTCCAAGGTCTCTTTCAAGGCTCTGCCTGGGTTTGATTTTGACTTGTGCAGAGTCAGGCTCCTGTGAGAAAGGAAGGCCAGGAAATTCAGAAAAGGCAGTTGGGGAGGAGAAAGGAAAGGGGGAAATGCTGACAAGGGTGACGAACAGTTTCACCTTCAGGAGTGATGAACTGTGGGAGAGTTGGCTGCATTGAGGGTCTGGCACAGCTTCAGCACACGCACGTGGGGATGGATCAGCTGAGAGAAATGACTGCATTTATTCAATGAATTTACATGAGGTGCCTGCGTTGCCAGAAAGGGACGGGCTCCCACCCCCTCCAAAACATCAGTGGCTCCATGCAGGAATGAGGAGTGGAGCAGCAGGCTCGGCAGAGGGACAGGGCTGGGAATTTTTCAGCAGAGCCTTTGCTGTGAAGGCTGCTGCATGATGCACCTACGTGCAGAGAGGAGTTCAACTCTGCCTTGGGCTGTGGCTGTTATAAACTGAATTAATGAATGGTTACACATAGGCAGCCTGCTGCTGGTTGTTCTATAGGCTGCTTTTGCCTCTAGCCAAACTCTCTCCCCTTCTTCCCCAGGCCCTCATTCCTAGAAATCCACCAGCAGCTTTTTGCATTTCTGATTTGTGGTATTGGGTTCTGTTCTGTAGTTGTGTTTCCCTTAAAAACAGTGTCTGTATGCTGCGTGTAGGGCAGGAAACATTGATTTGTACTTAAATGTAAGGGACAGAAGAGGAGGAATAGGTTTGTACCAAAAGGCTGGAGCTGCAAATGCTTTCATGGCATGTGGTGAGAGAACTGGGCTTGAGGTGGGGAGTCCAAGGCTCCTCATGCACTACACTGCAGTGCAAGCCCTGAGGAAACAAGCCTCTGGTGCCCAGAAGTCAAAGAGCTTGTTAAGAAAACCTGCTGAAGGACTTAAATTACCAGAGAGGTGGTGGACTCCCCACCCATGGATGTGCTCAGGATCAGGCTGGATGGGGTTCTGAGTAACCTGGTCTAGAGGAAGGTGCTGCTTGAAACGTCTTCTACTGTCTAGCTGGAACTAGATGATTTTTAAGGTCCCTTACAACCTAATTCAGTCTGTAATTCTACTTACTCCTTAACACTGCTGAGTGTAAAGGTAACAAGGTGGCAGTTAAATGGGCTGCCCAGGCTTGTAACTGGGATGTGTTTATACTAAAGGCTCGTCTCAGTAAAACCTATTGAACCAGTAGCAACTTGGGGGGTCCTGCAGCTGATGCTCTGCTCCCTGAGCTTCCAGAGCCAAAGAACATTTGAAAGAATGCCACATCCCCCAATCCTTCCAAAAAAACCCCACAATAAGCAATGAATATTTAATTAAATAATGATTGGATTCTTCACTTTATGCCCATTATAGCTGTTGCCTTTCTGCATGGCTCAGGATGCTGCAGGATGTGACCTGAGCTGAAGGTCCATGGAGTTCAGGCTCCATCTGAATGTGCATGTTCTATCCCAGAGTCACATTTTGTGAGAGATGCTGAGGGATGAGGTACAGTAATAAATACTAGCTTGGTGTGGCAATGTTGGCCAGCCAATGGTACAGGAGAGAAGCTTCTGTCTTAAAATTTTAATTCCTGATAGATGCCAGAGTGACAGAGCCTGTCACTGGTGGCACATCACAGTCCATACCTTAGAGTGATGCTCCTGTGGTATGGGCCTCATGGGACAGACAGAACTGCTTGTGTAAAGTCTGTGCTGTAAAATTCCCTGGCTGCTCTGAATTAATTCACTTTTAGCTATAAAGTTGCCTCTGAGTGGGGGGGAGGAAATTGTGCCGTCATGTTTTTAATGTGTGATTGAAAATCCACGACAGCTTTTACTGTCCTGCATTTAGCCTTTCTGACAGGTATCCATACTGGTAATACTGGCAACATCAGCTTTAACTGGTTAACCATCATAAACGTATCTTACTTTGGGCCTGAGTTGGTCTGAATTTTGTATTACCTCTTGTTAGATCAGATTTGCTAAAGGACAGAGCTCTTTGATCGAATTTCTGTTCCTTACGTAGGTACTTGCAAACTGTGATCAGATTGTCCTATTAACCTTCTCCCTTCGTTAAGGAGAACAGATGGTGCTTCTGGAGCCTTTCTCTAAGCTCAGCTTTTGGTCTTTTAATCATCCTCTTGGAGGTTCTTTGCACTGGATTCAGTTTTTCAGTATTCTTCTTGAATTGCAAGCATTAAAACTTATCATGATTTTGACAGTGCTAATGCCACATGCTGATTTATTTTTAATTTTGAGCATCCCACATCCAAAGTTCTCTGAGCTTCCCTTGAGCACAGGACCATTTCAGCACAGTGTGCTCAGCTTCTCTAATTGCATGTTGGCCATGAGGCTTCTGCCAAAATCAGTGGCTTTACAGGATGCTGTCCTGTTGTTTGTGTTGCTCTGTGTGTGTGGCAGTACTGAAGTCTATGCTGTGTTCTTTGGTGGAGCTTATTTAGCCATGTGGATCTGTTGTTCCTTTCTCAGTTATTTCGCAGTCCCACAATGTTTGCCATCCTCAGGCTTGACAAGTAGTAATTTTAGACTCTCTCCCACTCATTTACACTGCAGGGCCAAGGAGCAGCCTCTACCAAGTCCTCAGTAGGAACATGCATGTATACCTGTGACTGTTCAGTCACCACTGCATGAAATGATTTTCATCTGTTAATACATGTCATATCATTTCCTCATCTCAATCAAATTGTGTAGCGTGAAGCAAAATTTTGTATAAAAAGCCCAGGGTATCTTTTATTGACTAAAATCATGTTGAAGTGTATTATTTAATACTCTTTAAAAAATCTATAATACTAGGTACTGTGTGTTCTGGAGAATTTCCAACTTATACAGATTAATTTTATCACTTTTGTTTATTGGAGATCATTCTTAGGATTTTCTATTTAATTCTTAAAATACTTGGCACATCAGCAGGTTTTTTTCCAGCTACTGTGACTTCCATGTACCCACCATATTTGAGATTGATATCAATAATAGAGTGTTTCAGGATGTTCTTCTAAAACTGTGGTGCAAGTCATCCAAACCTGCTGAATTTAGGTTCTGTTTAATTAGCTGCACTTTCAGATTCTGCTTAGTTGGTAGTAGAATAAGGAGTGTGGAACTGATGATGTAACACATGCAGACACCACTTAACTACTGCCACTCTGCAATGAAAAGCTTTAAAAATATCTTCTATTTTTTTTGACCCCTACCATTTGGAACTGATTCGAACAGCAGTGGAATAATTTTTAATTGCCTTAAAACCCACCTATATGGTTCTTAATTCTACTAGCTAAATTTGCCTCTGGGCCTTCCTGTATGAAACTTATAATTGCTAGTTTTTGGTCTCTTGTCATCACCTTTCCCTTTCTCCAGGGTGATGTGTGTTTAATTCTGTGCTTCCATGTGGCTGATTGTTGGACACAGCGTTTTTGAGTTCGTACGTTGTCATCTGGGTGGTGGCGATAATGTTTGGAGGGCATTTTGGTGGCAGCCATGTGGGACCTCCAGTTTTTCTGTGCTGAAATCCCCTGCAGTAGCTCAGGTTTTATTCTCTTCCAATTCTTGATTGTTAAAGAACAAGAGTAAAATCTCAGCTTTATCTTTTATCTGAGCTATCATCGACTGAAGGAAATACTGAGAGTTGTTCCATTTCTTCTCTATTTGCTGTTCACAAATACATGAAAACCAATTATTTCTCCACATTTCTGCTGTGTGACTGTTTGCCAGCATGCAGCACTGTTGAGGAGTGGAGTTCCAGAAATGAGCAATTCTGGCTACTTTGGTGTGTTGTAGTCTTCTGCTGCCTAGACAGATAAAACAAATTAACCATATGAGAGACAGAGGAAAAAAATCTGAGGTTTATTTGCTACAACATTTTTCCTTGGGTATCCATGCTTTGCTGTTGGTTTCCAGTGAGAGCCCCAGAAGAACACCTTTCATGTACTAAACTGTATATCTCACTCTAACAGTTGGTGGAGCATCATTGCACAAAGTCGATGTTCTCTGTGCCCCACAGGGCTCCCTGGTGGAGCACTTGTTAGCTGAGAAACATAGATAAGTTTGAAAAAGAGAGGTGTTATCTTCCAGTGAATTACTCAGATGTGGCTGTATGCAGTGAAGCACTATTATCCCTTGGGATATTTGCCAGCCAGCTTCAGAAGCCCTGAAGTTTTCCTCTTGTCCTGGATCTGGTAGGACAGCAGGCCATCCTGTTGTCTTGCCACCCTGAAGAACACTCCATGCAAGGTTTGAAAGCTGTCAGTGCAGAGGGCTTGTGGGAATGAAAATTCCTCCCAAGTACATGCATTATGAAAGCACCATGCATAGTTAATTGCTAAAGCCAGATTTTACAAGGACAGAATAGTGCGTTATTCCCAAAATACGTAGCTTCAGTTCACCTGTATGCACAAGTCAGTGCAGTGCATAGTGAGAAAATCAGCTAATCCACAGCATCTACTGAGTGCACAGCCTTGGGGCAGGGGAGCAAATGCAAAGCAACTCGGGCATGCTCAGCTTGCTTTCACTGAAAGCTGATATTATTCAAGTCTCTTTGTGTTAAGCTTGATCTTAGGGTTTCCTTAGCTTGGTGTAAACAGGGTTCCTTGTTTGTCTTGTGCCTTGTTTGTCTTATTCTTTGAACAGTGAGGGGATTCTTTGATGATTTGTGTGGCACTCAATTAATGGGATTTTTATAACTAGAATCAGTATATTTGTAGAAACAAATAAATAAAGTATGTTTTAAAGGCTTCCTTTGTGAAAACCACGTCTAACCGTTATGAATGACCTTGATATCGAAACAACAGACACATCACACAGCTTCTAAGTTAGCCTTTCTGAAATCTCATCCATACTCTACCTTTGAAGCAGTTCTTATAAGGATTATCTCCTCCACCCTCAGCCTCTATCCTCCATAATTGAAAGTTTATACAGCAGCCATGTGATTTCAATATGGGCTGTTGGCAAATGTGACGACTTTAATTCTCTCCCTGTGCTGCGATGTGATGGGAATGAAGATGGGAGTTGTTACACTGGATAACTGCAAATACTGCTAATGTTGTTGCCAGACAAAACAAGTGTTCAAAATTGCATGGATTTCCCCCCCCCTTTTAATTTTGACCCTCCCACCTCAATTGGGTAGAACTGTGATGAACTCAGTACTTAGACCTACCTGTTTGATGCTGCAGAAGATTCTCTGTAAGTCTGAATGTCCCACAATGGGTGGGTCTGTTAGTTCTGTATTATTGGTATGTTCTGTAGTATTGGATAGTCTGTATTATAGGTCTGTCTGCCTTCTGCACTCTGCTGTAATGTAGCTGTTAATCAGTAAAAACACACAGAATGAAATATGACCCTTGTCAGTGCTGTTACTGAGGTGCACTTGCAAGTCTGAACCCTTAAGAGTAACTGCAGGTGTTGCCAAGCACACATTGTACCTGCAAAAGGGAAGATGTCCTTTGGAAAACAGCCTCAGGTTGTGGGTGGTTGGGAACTGATGCTTTAAATTGTAGTTTCGTGCAGATGGCAGTCACAAACAGCATTTTTTTATCCTTTTGCTTTATACTGTTTTTTCTGTGCTGTAAGTCTGCTTCATCTGAATGTGCCCTAAACTTCCAAAGCAGTAGTGGAGGGGGCAGCCCCAATTGGCCATGGGCTGGAGATACTGAGTCTCCACTAATTAGAGCAGTGTGGCAGGACCTCTTCATTCCCTGAATAGTGGCATACACAGTAGTATGCCGTTGGAATATTTTCTTCCACCAAAGACACATCTACAATCTTTAAACTGAATGTAGCAAACCCAAGACTTTAAGGATGCCTTAGAGATCTCATTTGTTATTGCAGATGGTGCCTCTGGTGTGTGATGATTTATGAGAGATGGCTCCTGTCTGCTTTGGAGAAAGTACTCCGTGCCCATGAGCAAGTCTCTCTGACGCCCTGTTGGCAGTGGGGTGTGAATTCATTACAGGGGAGATGTTATTTGAGTCACCTCAAAAGTGACTTATGGTAAATGATCCAGGTCGCCTTCAAGAGCTGTAGTTTTTTATGTTTAAGGTTTGAGATCAGATTTTTGGGATGTTTCCTGCTGGAGCAGGATGGAGGCTGAGTGTTGTGTACGGGACGTGCTTGGGGGCTGGTCAGACACAGTTGACACTGGGATTCTTTAGCAGGAAGCAGGAGCACTCGCTCCTGGGGTTTGGTCTCAAAGCTATTGTGTGCTTGATGTCACAAAGCCACTCAGCACTGAGGTTCAAAAACTCTTGTTGCTGGAGCAGCTGTTGGCTCCAAGGATGTGTGTCCTGTCAGCAGAGCAGGTGACTTTGTGGTGATGCAGGTTTGTAGTCCCCCAGATAGACTGGGTGACTTGGAGTATCACCAGTCTTTTCCTGCAGACCTGTGCTAACTGTGGCCAGAACCTTCACTCCTGTGTCCTGCACCTCTGCTGGGCTTCTAAATCATTGATGCTTCAGGTGATTTTGGAGATGGGATTGTTCTGGGAAATGGCTCAGGAAGGAAATTCCCCTGAACTACCCCACAGGGGCTATGGGCTCACCTGACGGAGGTGATGTGGCAGTGGCTGCATCCATCCCAGGGTAGCTGCAGCTGTCAAAGGAGAGGTGAATGGGATTAGTGAACACTGAGTTCCCTGAGTGTTTCAAATCATAGAAGTGTTGGTTCAGAAAACTCTAAAAAGTGTTAAAATGATCAGCGAATATAAGAATATTCACTGGGGCAGATAGCTAATATGTGATGTGTACCTAGATAACTTTCCCTCTCTCTGCTAATACCCTCTAGAAACAGGATACTGATCTAATACAGCCTATCTTTATGCTGAGAATGAAAAAATCTAAAAAAACCTGGAATTGTTTGTGACAGTTCACATTTCATGTTAAATTTCATGTTCCTCATGTGCTAATCATTAAATCAAATACCATGATGCCAGCCATGTATTTTTATTTTAAGCATATTAATATCTCAGTTGCTTCTTCACACTTCTCTCTTGTTCAGAAAGACAGCTCTTGGTGTAGAAGATAAAATGTATTTGTTTTCACTGTTAATAAACATCCAGTTACATTCATTGACAGGACAATGAATCAATGCAGCAACATGCCAAGTCTGCCAAGGCCACTTCTGGAATGTGGTGCTGCAGTTCCCTGCAGACCAAGTACAAGGTTCTCATGGGTCTGTTGTTTTCTGCTGTCCACCTCAGAGAAAATTAATTGCAGCACATGAGAAAGGGAACTTTTTCACAAGCTGCACATGCTGTGAGCAGAGATGAATGGTAAAGGATTTTGAAAATACCTGAGTCCTCGTTTTGGAAAAGGTGGAAAAATGATCTATTTTAATTCATCCCTGGCGGGATTCTGCCAGTGTGGAGTAAATAACAAGACAGATTTGTAGTCCTTATAGTGTTATCTTTCTGTAACAGCACAAACTTGCTTATTTGGTGGATAGAAAGGGTTTTACAGCTTAGTTATTAAAGAAGTGAGAACCAACCTGGCTGCACTATGAAAGAGATGTGCTAATGTGATTTTAGTGTGAAAGGGTCCCAGATGCTGTGCTACTTGAAAAGCTTTTAATGTTTTGAAACAGTTTCCAGTTTAGGATTTGTGAGGAAAAGGTGGTTGTATTTTTCGGGGTTTTTTTTTTTCCTCTTAGCTTCTCCTTTCTTTACTTTTCTTCACTTTTCTTTTGAACTAGAATGTAGGAGGAATTAAACTATTTTGCTTTTGTTGATAAAGACATATTTCTCTTCTGTTTTGTAATAAACTTTTTCTTGTTGTTTGGAGTAATTATATTAATTTATTTTTGTCTCCAGGCTAAGAATACTTTCCTGTCCTCAACACTGTAGTTGAGCATAGGCCTTGGAGTCTGTGTCTGTGTTTTTCAGCTTTTTCCCTGTGGGCAGGCTTTAGTATCAATAGGGCTTTTTTCTACCAAGCTGCTTTGATCCACAACACAGGTAATGTCATCCAGGGCTCACCTCCCTTCTAAACTCTTGAGCATCTCTTTTCACAGAAAAGAATCTAAAGAATTACTTGTAGCAGGGAAATAAATTCATTGTGGAGTTTCATATCTGATTTCTTTTCAGCTACATAAACTGTTATTTTGGTTAAAGTGAATATGCTTTGTCCTTAAAAACAATTACTTCAATTACTTTTTGCTATGCTGCGCTCTGCTGATGGCATGTGTGGCCAGTGGGACTTACTTAAAATATGTATGCTCTTGATATCAGCTCAGATATCAAGAGCATACATATTTTAAGCCATCTCAGCTGGAAAAAAAATTAATGTAATTTAAAAGATTAGATTATTTTTTCCATCTGACCTTGCCTCTATTTAGTTATCTTAGCTTTTGATGTTGAATTTATGGATTAATAATTGTAGCTGCTTGAGCAAAGTAAGGACAGAGAACAATTACAGCTGCAAACAAATCTCTTTTCAGCTTTGCCTTTCCCTCATTTGGAGCGCAGTGTCTACAGCACTGCTGTAATTGTGCGCACAGTTACTCACTTTCCTAATAACTCGGGGAAAACTAATTACTTTTTCAGAGCCATTTGCAGCCAAAGGAGGGTTTTCTGCTGCTGGTGCAGCTGACGGTCTGCAGGGCACGTTTACCCTGCATCATCATGATGCTACACCTCAGTTTATTCCATCACAGCTGCCTCTTGTGGCAGCAGCAGCAGCTCAGAGGCCTTGTTAGGGCCACCAGGTTTTTCAAGCTGGTTTTGCAGTCTGTGCTGAGTTTTACTCAGTTCTTGCTTAGCCTGCTATGCAGCCCTAGTTCAGTGCTTTGAGGCTCGCTTGTCTCTCTCATACATCCCCAAGCAGGCTTTTGGTGCTGTGTGAGGGCACATCTTGCTGTGGCTGTGATGGTCCAGTTGTGTGGGTCAGTCGCTGCTGCAGGTGCTGGCTGAGCTTTGCTTTGGATAATTCATAGATAGACTGAAGTCAGAGATGCTGCAGTTACTGCAGCTGTGTAAGGGCTGTAGAGGTCGGGTCCATCAGCCCCACAGCAGCTGATGGCATGTGACTGTAGGTGTGACTTCCTGAAGGTGCTGTGGCAGGCACACCTTGCAGTGTGCAGTGTGTCTTCAGAGTACGTGCTGTTCTTGGAAACTAGACCTGAAACTGGCTTTGCCTTCAGGGGTTTTTAGTGGAACAGCCTGTTACAGCATAACTACCTGAATTTTGGACTTGGAAAGCCTCTTAATCATCTCATAAATCTAATCAGTGCTGTAATTTTTGGAAAACTTGGGATTCAGCTTGGAGCTGAAGCCAAGTATTCTTGAAGAAGATCTAAATCTGTTGGAGAAGGTGGATCCTTGAGCTAGAAGCATGATATAGAACAGACACCTGTCCTCACTGTTGCTGACAGAATTGAAGGGCTGCTGTCCATGCTAAGCAGGTTTTATTTTGCATCCGTAGGTTTGAGGGTGCTTTTAACCCAGAGCACTGCTCACCAGGTCAAAAGCATGATTAGAAAATTAGATGTTTAATTATTGTCTCATTAGATGTATGGACCTGGTGTACAGAGCCTCCCTGTCCTGCCCCTGAAGTTCTTTCAAAAGCTTAAACCTTTAAATATAGGGGTTCTCTGTCTATGCGAAGGCATTTTTTTTTAATTAAAGACCAATTATTTGCCTGTAATTTGTACCCCAGCTCTCTGTTTGATGTTAGTGGAGTTTGAGTGCTGACTCAGTGCTCTGTCCAGGCAGGAATGAACCCCTCCCTGGGAAAGGGGAGTTCTCCTGAGTCTTTCATGCCTGCCTCACTTCATCTCTGCCTGGATTTCCATGACTATGAAATGATTGATAAATTGTGGAGCTGTGAAGGTGCAAATAACTGCAGTGCTCTGAGAACCTTTGCTGTGAAGTGGTAGTGAAAAGCAGTTTTATGGCTATTGCTCCTTTGTGCTTTCTGCACACCAGCCACAATTACCATGACACCACGCATAGCTGCAGTGCTTCTAAAATTAGCTGACGACATGGGGAGCACTGGTGAAATAAACTTTCCTTGGGAATACACCAGCTACTTACCCAAACACATATTGCCTTTTAAAAGACATTGTGGAAGGGGCTTTGAGTCACAACTAGCACTATTTCACATGTTCTGTATGTGAAAGGAATTCAGTTTTCTAATCTAGTGTATAGCCAGCTAATTGCCTCACTCAGAGAGCAGAAGGGCATTAAAGCACTGAATTTAAAGCAACCTTTAAGATTATTTTTGTCTAATAAATCATTCCAGGAACTGGATTTTGCCATATGCCTATGTTCCTGTTCCCACCAGCAGCCTGTTTGCTCTCACACGTGGTTTTGTACCATGTCACATCCTGTCACAAAGTTCTCCCTTCTCCCTACCCAGTCCTATCACTGACTTCAATGTTGCTTCATGCAAGTGCGAATGACTCAACATGGAGGAAGTCTTGGAGATGGGGACAAAGCCTGAGCAGAAGGATCCTCCCTCTCTTCTCCCTACTGCCAGACAAGCCGGCAGAGGAGATAAAACCATTTTTCTTTGCCCCTCTATTTGCCTTGAGTTTGCTTGCAGTGTTTCATATGCTGAGCACTGCCTGCGTCTCACCTTGTGTTGTTGGCTGTGTGGGGTTTTGGGGCAGTAGAAATAACCAAGCTGGATGCTGGAGGGAGGCTGGTGGTTCAGGAGGCTACAAAGGTAATGTCAGCCCTGAGCATCCCAGCACTGTGCTCCCTGGGGCCTGGGAGGCTTCCCCATAGCCCTGCACTGTTGACCAAAATGGGCTCTAGGCAGGGCAGCAGGAGCTGTGCCAGCCCCTTGACTGGGTCTGAGGGCAGAAGTGAGTCTGAGATTTTGATGGGAAATCCAGGAGTGCTCACAGGGCAGTTAGCATGGCAACCTGCACCCAAACAATACTTGATATTTGTTTTGGTCTGCTTCAAAGGTTGTATTAGGATATCTCCTGCCATGAAATGTGGGGATTGAATTCTCTCTCTGTCAGGAGCTGCTCAGGTCTGAGGTACCTGTTTCTGTAGCTTCCACAAGCCTGAGCAAAGGCAGGAGTGTGGGATGTATGAGAGGTCCTTGTGTTGACAAGCTGGTGAAACACTTGAGTAAACACTCATTCCTTTGTATGGTCCAGGAGAATCTCTAATTTAAATGCTGGTGGCTGCAGAAAAGATGCTAACGAACCAAACCTAGCAGCCTCATTTACCCACATGAAATCACTATCAGTGGATAACTCACTCTCCTGGAAAACATAGTAATAGTAATGTAGTATACAGAACACAATGCTGCCCTCTAATAAGTCTGACAGGCAGATTGCAGTGTATATTTAGACTGTATTAGCCAGCCAGAGATTTCAAATGCTTTTATGTGCAGACCCTTGTTGCTCAACTCCTGCTCTTTGCTGGTTGAGCTAAACTAATTAAAGAAAAATGTACTATAGCTGAGAAGTCTGGAAAAGCTAAAAGCAGGCTTTCTAAACAAAATAAGCCTCCTAAATGAACCGCTTTCAGTACTTTTGCAGAGATGAAAGTTTCTTTGTTTTTCTTTGGGAATGGAAAGGGCGATTATGCTGTGTTTTGTTCAGGATCGTGGGTTCATAAACATGGACCTTTATTGCAGACTATAAGCACTCAAAAAACCTGCATTACCTGGCTCTTTTGCTCTTACAACGTGAAGTGACAGTTCTGTTGAGACAAAAAGGGTACTAAGTCATTTAGTGCATGATATATGGCCTGTAGCCTCTGAGCAGCAGCACTTCTGGTGTGTGTTTAAAGGTTTAAAGCTCATTGAGGCTGAAGTGTGCAGTGCCTGAGGGCTGCCTGCATACACTTCTTAGAGCATGTAACCTGTGGAGGACTCTCCTGCTTTTCCTTTGGTGTGTGTGCAAAATGCAGCCCCTCTGTGTAGGCTGGTGTGAGCTGCCAGGCACAGGACATCTGTCCTTGATGGCTGCAGTGGGAATATCTCCCGTCTCAGGTGCTGGAGTGCTGCTCGGGATCTGCTCTGCTCCAGGCCAGTAAATGTGTCAGGGCTTTTGTGATGAGGGTGTTACCAGTAAAATAGTTGCCAGGTGTTGCAGAGCTGTATTTAAAGGGTGCCAGTTGGTTTGAAGGCCTTACAGCTATGGGAGATAAATTCCACAGGATGTCCTCTCCTCACTTGCACAGCTCCATAGAGACCAGATACAGGTGGAGTTGGGGTCTGTGCACTGAATTGCTCAGCAGAAGCACCATTTGGATCAGTCTATTGGTGAAAGATGGTAATAGTCTCACTGGTGCGAGGAGTCCTTTCCATGTCCTGTGCTATCCCATGGAAAATCCCAATTTCATCTATTTTTATGAAGATTGCTTGTTTCTTTTTTAGATATTTTCTTCTGAAGAGCAGATTAGTTTTCTAAAGCAGTGAACTTGCGCTTTTGTGCCTCCCAACTGCAAACACTGCATGTAGCTGGGACTGGCCTGATGTGCCTTGATCTGCGTTAAACCATCGCAGAGAGACACGGGCAGGCTCCCGCTCCCTCTTGGTCTATCAGAATTTGACTCGAGTAGCCTGTTCTTCTTGATGGTGAAAATTGGCCCAGAGTAGGAAAACTTCATCTGTGTGTGTAATGTAGAGGCAATATCTGGTTACTGCCTTGAGCAGCGCTTGACGTTGAAACGTAGAAGCTGCGGCGTTCAGCCTTGTTCCCTCTGCAGCCGGAGTTTGGAGGGTGGATTTGGCGTTCGAAGAAATGCTGGCACACTGTGCTGTTGAACGCTGGCCCACTTCAACTGCTGATGGAAAGATAAAATACATTTCGCTCTTGGCTGGCTTCCTTGCTTGCTGATGCTAATAACATCACGAGCTAAGCATTTCAGGGGTCATCTTGAGAGAAGCAGAGACCTGAATCCCCCTGATCGCACCTTCCTGATGTTGTTGCCATTTCAGGGAAACATTGTCGGGTCAGAGATCAGTGTTTGCACGTCAGCAGAGTGGGTCCCAGGTGACTCCAAGGGCTGCTGCGCAACGGGAGTCATGATCCAAAGCAGGATGGTGGTGGTTCTCCTGACTGGCAGGTTTCTCCATGCCCACCTCTTAATTTTTGCACTTGTACTAAGGTCAGACTGAAAACCTGCAGGACTGCAGCTTTCACAACCACCTTTATAAGACACAAGGCTGAGGAATACCTGGTCATATATGTACATCTTTATTGTCCTCTAGGAAGTTTTGTAGTCTCTTCATCATTTTGTAGCACCCCAGGGAGCTTTTCTGTCTCTGCCAATTAATTTGCTGTGGTTATTTCAATTTTGTTCACAACCTGCTCGACAAAAACTCCTCAGAGCTACACTCTTCACATTGAGAGAGGAAAAACACAAAGCTGGTCCGATCACAAGTAACAGTATGAGACATAACGCTTAGCCATAAAAATTGCATACATGCTTATAAGCTGATGCATTGAAAACTCAAGTGCTTCCTCGGCTGCCTGCCACTATGAATGTTAAAGATGATAGAAATAAACTTTAATTTGTTCATTAGTGTGAAAATCAAACAACTGCAAAGCCAGCTTTTATTATACCTCACTCAGAAGGGTTTTGCAACAAGACTTAATGCCAGTTATTTCTTGATCTGTCACTGTCCCACATAGCCATTGTTTTTGTTTCTTTTAGTCCCGTAGTGGAACTTATGCTTTTAGCACCAGATTATGGAGACTTTGGTTTTGCCTGGACACCCAAGAAAGGTAGAAGAGAAGGGGAAACATTGGTGCCACCAGTCACTAGTTCTAAAAACACTTCATTGTGAAATGAACATGCAAAGTACTGTTGAAGTGTTCCACTAGATATGTCCCTTTTCTCTACGGAGGAGGAATATTGAATAAAGAATTGCTTAGGATTTCGATGTGTATGCTGCTTTGGTGCAGGACTTGGCAGGTAGTGGAGGGCTGCTGTGCAGTGCTCTGGCTTAACTCGGAGGCTGTGCCATCCCCCCTGCTCATGCTGTCAGGCAAGCTTTGACTCATGGATGTTAATTAACCCCAAATCGTTTTTCAGCCTCTATGTCGAATTTTTCTTTCTCAGCACTTAGGCTTCTGCATGAAATTGGTTTATTTATCCCACATTCCCCCAGAGTGGAGAATTTTAATTCTATAAGCACCAAATGTCTCTTTTTCTTCCTCTACACAAGGCCTTTTATTAGCCTGCTGCTGCAGATCAGTAATTAGCTACAGAAGTGATGTTTGCAACTGTATTTTCTACCTGGGGAGGTTGCAGTAGGTGCAGGGTGGCAGCAGCTCAGCCAGTCCATACACAGACACCCTAGTGCCAGCTCTGCTTCTGCTTGTGCTCTGTCTCCTGGCAGCTTTCTCTAAGGGTGCTGCATAATTGCTCTGATGGACGTATTTTCATTAATAATGGAATTTAACTTTTTAATGCACTATTAACTAGATTTCCCTCCCTTAGGCTGATATTAGCTGTGGTGGTTTATGGGGCTTTTCATGTGCACACAAATGGAATTGCATGCAGAATTTGGACCTGTCACTCAGGGTGATGAGTCCCAGGGCTGTTAGTGAAATTTGCCAAGTGACCTGAGGTGAGGCATTTGGATCCTGTGAATGTGAGTTTTTCAGGAGGACTTCATGTTATTGAACTTTAAAGTGCTGGAGGCTGCGCTGGGAAAGGGAGGATGTCCTGTGCCTCAGTTTTCTCTAGTAATTTTAGTCTAACTGATAAAATAACTTTGATTGCCTGGAGCCTTGATGCTTCAAGCAATTTAAAATGGTATTGCCTCAGTCGAGGATTTACTGCCTTACAAACTTCAGCAAGCTCATCTGCCCTCAAGAAAAGGTGGCTTGATAAAGCTTCCCCTTGCAGACGTGAGGAATGGTGAGGATGCCTTGTGAATCCTGGGGGACTTCATGTCCCTTCCTGGGAGAGTGGCAATAGGGGCTGTCCATGTCTCATCTCAGCTGCTTGGTACAGTCCCACGAGGGACTTTGTGTTTTCTTGAAGAGCTAAAAGCCAAGTCAGATATGCTTATCAGGAAAGGGATTTTGACTGGTTTCAGGTTCCTTATATTTATTAAAATCTGTTTTTCTTTTCCTGGTTATAAATTAAGGCAGCGCTTTCAAGACTCTTTAATTGGGGCTCTAACAAGGCTCATCATATCTGGCAATGATGAATAAAGGGTTTGACTGGAGCATATGTTAATGCACAGAGAACAATGACGCTTAAAATAAATGTCCCCAAAGTGCCATATTTGGCAGTGGCTGCAGGAAATCTGTAGTAAACGATGCAGTGCTGCTGTTGTGCTTATCAGGGACAACAGCAATTTCTGGCTGGTTCAAGGTTTTCATTCTGCTCAGCTCCTGTGTGGGAAGTGACCTGCGATGAGCGTCTTGCAACCAGGTTTTCAAAAGTAGCCACTGGTCTGAGCTGTGTAAGAGCTTTCTTGTCATTCTCCCTGCAAAAGGCTGTGAGAATGCAAGGCATCTCCAGCACCAGAGGAAGGGACTCTGGGGTTCTGGGGGCTCAGCAGGTTTGAAATATGGGCTGGAATTTGATTATTTAAGGTTTCCAGGCTGCATGTGGTCAAGGTGCTGAGTGTCTATTTCTGGTATACAGATCTCTGTCTCTGTTACAGGATGCCACCAACCAAAAGGTGTCCCTGCATATTTATTTGCATTTGTGCTATGTAGCCTAAATCACTTGGATGTAAGAGCAAAGTGCCACTTGCACTAAGACACAGCTTTTACACTGGCCTGGTGTTTGTATCACAGGCAGAGCTATTTAAGCATAATACAAGCCACTTTCTTTTGCAAAATTGATCTTTTTCCTCTTTTGCTCTTATGTTTACTGCATTAGCATGTAACTGAAACAAAAGCCTCTTATTTATCACTTGCAAGGGTTTTAGTGGTGGCAGTATGATGGCCCTGGAAAGGCACGTATTAAAAAGCTTGGGGGGGTTGTAAGCTTTTTGATTAGTAAGAGATTTATTTCTCATCTGTGGGCACAAAAGTTCTGTTACCCATCAATTCATTAAGCAGATTAAATAAAGCCAACCAAGTTGGCTGTGAGCTGATAGCATAGAGCTGCTTTCACATGAAATGAAGGGAGATGCACAGACAAATAATTTATCATACGTTAGGCAGTAAAGTTCAGCTCAAGTCTTATTCCTCCCACAACTGCTTTCATTTTAGGGGCCAAAAACCCAAATCTGAAAGCACAGGTAAAGTCTGTAACCTCACGTTTCCAGAAAGGGGGTTAATGCAGAGGACAGGCAGCACAAAGTAGAGAATGGGGCTGATTGAAGCATGCAGGAAAGGGGTCACCTTCTTCTCCAAGAGGCTGCAGCCACCTCGGCTTGCAGGCTTCCCAGTAGTGCATCTGGAAGCTGAGCAAGGTGAGGGGAAGGAGAGGGAAGCACTTGGCCGTGGGTGGGGTCCATGCCTGCGGTCAGTTTTGCTGCTGCATGATGCTGTGTTGGCACCTGCAGCGTGACCGAGGCGTGTGCTGGGCTGGCCGCGGCACCGGAGCCGTGGGAAGCGGCGTGTGGGACAGCGTGTCGCTGGGTGCTCTCACACACACAGGGTGCTGCAGCTGGGGTCCTGTCCTCCCAGGGAAACAAACATTGCACACTGCCTGCCGGGGCTTAAACCAAGCCTGCCCAGAGCCTGGGATCGTAGGCCGGCTTTTAACCAGACCGTGCGGAGCCAGCTGTGTTTTTAAAGTGAGCATATCCAAGCTCTGTGGCAGGAGCAAAGAGTGTGGCAATGTTTTTTCTCTCTGACAAAGTAGAGCTGCTGCAGGTGCCACAGCAAAGATCAGTGTTACACAGCTTGTAGCAGCACCCTTGCCCCACCTAGGAGTGGACTAGGGAAAGCTGGGTGGGAGAAAAATCTGCATGCCTGTGCCAGGGAGATCTTTTGCGTAAAAAGAGTTGGGAGAATTTTTACCTGGAATGGTTACAGATATAAAATTACAGAGTTATAGAAACTATTTGTATAATTGCCCTAAAGAGTGGTTGAGAGTAATGGGAATATAGGATCCAGTGAACAATAGAAAGAAAAAACCACTAAACAAACAATAACAACAAAAACCCACCAAAACCCCCTCCAAGCAAAATAAAAGACCCTGGCTGCTAGAGGGTTTCCAAACCTCAGCTGGGTGTCTTTGCACTGTGTTTCTTGTTGTTCCATGTTCTGGGAGGGCTTATTAAATCAGCACAGTGCTGTAGAAGGTCTGGCTGACAGGTCAGATTTTCCTCGACCTGCTAACTCAGGCCAAAAGTCATGACAGATGTGACCTAGCCTCCCAAAAGGAGTTGGGGTACTGGTGCCACAGATCTGTGCCAGGGGAGCCTGGCCAGGGCAGAGTTTGGGTTTCTCTGGCAGAGCTGTGCAAACACTAAGGAGACAGAGGTGCTGTTACTGAAGATGACATAGAAAAAGAGAGTTGTTTTCCTCTTTTCTGAAAATAGATCTTGCCTAAATAAACTTCTAGTTCTTTAAAGAACACCTGTCAATCAGCCTGGCTTTTACAGCACACTGGGATTCAATGCTGAGTGAAGGCTTGGTTCACTTTCAGTGGTTGCTTTCTCATTACAATTGTGCTAGGGAAATGCACTGTCAGTTCAGCAGGGAGAGAAATTAGACTAATCCTTTGGGGATTTTCTTGTTCTTACTCCAAGATATTGCTTCATTAATGAAAGAGAGGAAAATAGGGGATTTCAGACTTTTTTTTTCTTAATAAAAGAAAATCTGGTAAAATGAGCTTGTAACAGCTTTTAACTTTGAATGAAGAACTGATACAAATTAACCAAAATACTTGTTCAATAGTCTTGCTTTTTGATCACTGTGGGAAAGGTAACAAGCATGGATATATATCAAGACCTGAAACCTGAGATGCAAAATCACCTTAAGACAAACCCAATTTGCTCCCCAAGTTACAGCTTCCAACCCACCATGGCTACTTATACAGCAGAAACATGAATTAGTGTTTGTCCTTGCCCACCCAGCCGCTGCTCATCTGTAGGTATAACATCTGCTCCCAGTCACTGGAAGCCCAAATCTCCACTTTTCCTCATGCTGTTTCTGTCACGTAGCTCTAAGCAGGCTTCACTGGAGATTAACATGTTTAAAAGCTTTTCCTGTAAATTATCTTCAGTTGTATTAATTGACAAGTTTTTTAGTTCTTGCTAGTGTTTCACTGAGCCTGAGCTGCCAAACAGGGAAATAAATGTCACTGCCTTCTCTAGGACAGCGGGACTTTGTGAGCTTGCAGTTGAACTGAGACATCCCTTGGGATTGCCTTACAGGCAGAAAAAGTCCTGCAGACTGCATATTAAACTTCCTATTTTTAACTTTATGTCAGGTTTAGAGAGCATAGCAAGACAACCGGATTTTCCCCTGAGGATTCAAGTAGAAATATCACTGTCATTTCAGTTCACTACTTGGGGGATAATTAATTACTGCTGAGGACAACTAATCATTTTAAGGAATTTTTTTTTTTTTCTTGAGAAGGGCAGGAACAAACACAGGGTAAAAGTCTCTGGCTGACCCCACATGAGGCACTGTGATATACAAAATATAATAATTGTTTGCTGTCCTGAGCCTTGGTGATTCAGGGTGGGTTTGGTGGTGTTTGGGTTCCTTGAGCCTGTCCTTGATGGGTGAAACTGTAATTCAGTTGCCATGGACAGTTTGTTCAGTAGTGGTTCCTGATTTCAGGTGACTGTAGAGAAAGCCTGTGGCAAGGGCCAGAAGGGCTCAAAACTATATAAATGAGTTGTTTGTTCCATGCTGCTTGGGCAGTTGAGGATGAAAGGGCCTTGAGCTTCTTCCTGGCTTTCTTCTCCATCAGGCCACCAGCACAAGCCCATCCAAGAGGAGATGTAACAGCAGCTGAAAATCCTTTGCTGTGGGTGTGATGGCTCAGGACTGAAAGATCTCAGAGTGCTTAAACCTCTCTGATACCAGCTGCTGCTCTCCTACCTATCATCCCATCTCATACTGATTGCTGGATGCTCTCTGTGTTGCAGAGCCAGCCTCCTAATGACATGGTAAAAGAGGAGCTTGATATGAGCTGCTTTTTTGCCAAGTTCAGCTGTGTTCTCTCTTTGGTCTTGGCAGGCCTCATTGCTGTGATAAACATATCCAGAACTTTATGAAAAATGGGTGATTCTTCTTCCAGGACTCTCAGCCATGTTGCAGGTTTACTGGAAGAAGACACCAGTGTTCAGAGACCCAGTCCTCTTCCCCACACCATCCCTGAATGTATCTTGATGAAAGCATCTTTCTGCTGGTGGTACTGGCACAGGTTTGTGGTGGCCCACTTGTTATAATCTCATGGTAGTTTTGAGTCCTGACAGTCCTCCTAAATGTCACATGTGACACTTCTAGATCATGTTGGCAGAGCAGGGGCACACTGAACCAGAGGGCACACATGTTCTTAGCTTCAGGGTTTTCCTTGTGAGCTCAGGACCATCTCATCAGGTCCTGATGCTGTTGGGAATCTGAAAAGTTTTCTCCCAGTTGTTCTTTCAAATATCTACCAGGGTTATTGAATATATTTGCTATTGCTTCTGTACTGACTGCTAGGGAAGTTTGAAAAAATTGTCTGGAGGAGGAGAAGCAAGAGTCCATTCCTAATATAGCCAAAGAGACATTTGTGTGGCAAAAGGTAAAAGGAGAAACAGATGGAAGGCTTTCCTGAACTCTAATAACTCTAGCTCTCCAGCAGGATGATAGAAGGCATCTATTTTCTTGTTTAATTGTTGCAGTTTATGAGCCCGTGAAAACCACGGAAGTATTTAGGGTTTCTCAAGCTCTGTTTCACAAAACCCTGTAACTACCAGAGGTTGTGCAGTTGCAGGGATTGGGGGACTGGTCATGAGACAATCCTGTTCTGGCAGTACAGGTAGCCAGGACCAGCGCTGCTGGTGAGCCTGAGGATGAGGAAGGGGGGGGGAAATAGACACGCACATTTAGTGTGCCCAAAGAGGCCTGTCAGGGTTAGACACTGCCCTTGAGTCATCATGGTGCATGTCCTAGGCAATCTCATTGGTTTAATGGAGGATTTACTCAAGAGTGATGTAAACCCAGACTTTTTTCCTCATTGCATATCCATCTTCTCTGACCTACTTCTTACAGCATCAAGAGCTGCAGTGTGTACACAGGACAATGGGGAAAAGCAAAGGGTCAGTGAAGCCAATAGTATAAAGACTTGTTCTGTAAAGTAATACTGTAATTATATAATGTTTAGATTACTGGCCCAGTTGAGGATGGGTCTGATCCAGCAGCACATGGTGGAGCATTTCAGTGCATGGCTGAACCATCCATTTTGTGAACTCATCCCAGGGCTCCTACTGAGGAAAAACATCATGTCCCCTCAGGTGGGAGAAACCAGGTACTGGTGGTATCACCCACAATTGCTTCTCTTTTCCTGCTTAGGCCATGGTGCAGGTGTTAATGTAAACCCACAAATCTCTCAATGTGTGGGATATCGTGACTTCCATAGATATGTACAGGGCAATTATATGGATGGATTTCCAATAAACAGATGCTTCAGAGCTAAGTGGAACATGTTCTGGTAATGTGTCAGATCAAGAATGCTTTATAAATAAATCATAGCTGTGATACGTGGTGTGAGAGTATCTTATGAATAAGTTAGACTGCCTGGGGTCAAGCATGGTTTCTTTAGGTCATTGTAAATGTGACAAAAAAGTCAGTTTTCTGCCTATACTGTAACTTGCCTGGGGAAGTGGGATAGACTGGATGGTGGGAAGGAACATGGGCTAGGGATAAAAAACCAAGATAATATTGCCAGGACACTTTTCCATAAAAATATCTTTCTAGACTGAATAGGTGATACTTTAGTTTCTAAGCACAAATCCCAAATAAACTTCTTTCTTGGTTTACACTGTCCCCAGAAAACCTGGTTTTGTCCTGGACTGGCTTCTCTGAAGGAGTTATGATGGAGTAACCTGGTGTTTTAAATGTTCTCTGCAAATGCAGCCTGTTGTGCAGCAAGCTCACCTGCAATAGATACTTGGGATTTTGAGATCTAGGCATTTGGAATTGTTTCCTGAGGAAGTGCAGAGAATAATCCTAGCATGAAAGCGTGTCTCCAAGTGGAAGATCCCTTATTTTGCAGGCACTTAAGTAGCAAATGTGACCGCCTGTGTGCCCAGACATCTGTCACGTACCATCCAGCTGGTGTCCTCTCCTGCCTGGGGAGTTCTTGCTAGACTGAACTGGTGCTTTAGCATTTGACCTGAGTTAGAGGTGAAGTGCTCCATGGGCAGGGACAGTGTCATGGCTGGGTCTTTACTTCATTCATGCAGCAAAAGGCTGTAGCAGGTGCTCTTGCTGCAGATGACTTCCTCAGCCGTGGCTGCTTTGCTGCTGGCTGCCTGCATTTCGTCCAGAGTCTGCAAATACTACCAACAGATGCAGCAGCTATTTTTTTTTCTCTGGCACATGACTGAGGACAGCAGAGCTTTTACATAAGTAAAGTTTATTCCTGAATGCATGCATGCAAGTCCCAGTGCTGGCTTATACTTGCAGCTGGCTCTAGCCCTCCATGAAACAAATTCCTGAGTTCCTTGTTTGTTCTTTTTCCTGTCAAACCTGTGTTGAGCTGACTGGGCATTTAGTGAGAGTAAATCTGTAAGAAACACTAATAGAGAGCAGCTGTTATTATCTCAAGAGAAACATCAACGTGAATCTTCCCTCAAGGTATTTGTGTTTCAAAACCAAGAGAAAATGTTTAGATAGCAGCTGGGCCATAGGGGGGAAACTGAAACACATTTGTAAAAGAGGGTTTTGATTAAAATCCCCCTCTGTCTTTGCAACCTGCCATTATGCCAGCCAAGGAGGGGCAAAAGCTTCCCTGGCCAGCTGCCCTGTCTTTCTTTTCTTGCTGAAAACCTCATTGTACACCATGTTAATGAACTTCAAGTGCCCTCTTAAAATCCATATTCCTTCTGGGAACCTGCTTTGAAGCCATCTTGTGCTGATCAAACCTTGCTGATTTCTAGGTTATGTGTATTCTTGGCCATATTTATCTGCACTGGGCTCCAATGCTGTCCTATAAATGCCTCAGGGAGGATCATATTCCCTCTTGCATTTTTCTTTGCTGGGTTTAAGTGGGCCAAGCTGCTTTAGTCTCTGTTGTGCACAGCTCTGCTTGTGGCTGATCCTGCTGACCCTGCTCCGCTCCTGCTCCAGATGGGCTCCATCTGACCTGAACGCTGCAACACAAGAAAGCCACTTCTTTAAGTATGAAACTCTTTCAGGCCAATAGGCTTAAAGATCAACATCTTGTCTGGCATAAGGCTGAAGTCTGCAAATTCAGCATTTGGACTTTAAATAGTTTTTCATTTTTCACACATTTTAAAAAAATTGCAGTATACACAGTAAACAGATGATGCTCAGCAGGGCACTGCATAAGCGGCTTTCTGTTGTGTATTGCTCTCGGTGATGGATGAAATTAGGCTTCAAGAGTTATTGGCAACCCTTCCCCAGATCTGTGGCAGGGAATGTTTTTTGGTGATTTAATTTTCGACTCTTGTGCCATCACTTCTTAAAGTGCTTGTTTAGCTCTGCCAACCTTCACAGAGGCTGAGGAATGTAGAAACACTTGGATCCAAATACCTTTAAGGGTTTATGAAGTTCAGATCCAGCTAAGAGCCTGGCAAATGCCAGCTAATGGAAGCTGTCACAGTATCTGAGATTTATGGCTGGTTTTGTCCATTATCTCTCTGCCTGTGTCCAAGGGCCAGTGCCTCACCAGAACTCTCACAAAGCAGCCACAGGTCAATGCTTCTGTAGGAAAAGTGTCTTCCCAACCTCCAATATTTGGCTTATTCCCTAAAGCAGGAGTGTTATTCTTCATAAAATGTGTCAGCCAGTACCTTTGGATGTTTTTTCTTATAAATAGATGATCCTTTGTGGATTTGTGCCAGTCTCTTCCAATATAAGGCACAATTACAGTGAGTTTCAAAGATTGTTATAGCTGAATTGTGCAAGGTGAAAATAGGGTGAATTTTGGAAATACTGCAATCCAGTTACAAGTCAGACTTCTTTAAATGTATGAATTTTTATTGAAAAACATAGCTGCACATAGTATTGTGCAACACAGTCAGTGAAGGCTGAGACTTTTGTAATACAAGTTTTTCTTTGGTCGTTTAATAGACAATCAGAATTACATGAATTTATTAAGGCTCATGTTAATATCCTTAGTTCCACTTTGTTGCTGAACCTTAAATTAATCTTAAATAACTGGTAGAATAAAAGATTACCAGGAACATGGGAGTTAAATGATTTCTGATATTTGTCTAGAATGAGCGTATGTGAATGAAGCAGCAGAGCAGCAGTTTTGAGGTGACTGCTTTCCCAAGCTGGTATAAGCATGCTGTTAATTAACATTTTTGCAGTGCTTTGAAAATGTAAATTGCTCCAGGAATGTTAAGTATCATTATTATGGCAATCTTGAAAAGTAATAGCTTAATCTATTAAATTTAGTCCATTCTTTAGAATTACAAGTGGGACTATGATGTGGCTGCTAGAGTAGCAAAGTGCAATTCAGGACATTTGGTTCAGCTCTTGGGGCTTTTTAGTGGGGTCTGTCTGAGGTCAGCTCGTGCCTGTTTACTGCTCAGTCATGAGTGACCTGGAGGAAGGGTAATGAAGATAAGGACAGGTCTTTCATGGACAGTCATTGAGTTGCTCAGTGAACTAGCACGAGGAAATGGTATGAAGAGTGTTACCTGTAAAAGCAGGTATTTGGATGCAGAGAGCTGAGAGGGTGGCCTATTTATGGGAAGCAGAAAAGGTGCAGGGCCACTCACTCACTAGTCAGGTGAAGCAGAGCCCTCAGGACTTGACCTGAGCACTGTGTTCCCATCCCTTGTTCCTGTGGTAGGGGAGTGATGGGGCAACTGCTGCCCCAGCGGCCGAGTCTTACCCAGGGAGCAGCACAGCAAATGCTGTCTGTGGGAGGGCAGGCACAGAAATCGGAAGAAGTAGGAAGGTTAATGTGTTTTCTCTGAAATTAGCACTGGTGAGATCTCTTGTAGAATACCTGCAGCAGTTTCTGATACCTGTAATTAGAAAAAAGATATTGGGGGAAAAACATTTCAGAGATAAGTCAGAGAATAGCATGAGAATGATCATAAGGCGTGGCTTATAATGAGAGGCTGCAGGAATTTGATTAATTGAAGAGTGATTGATATGTCTGGTATCTAGATGGAGAGCAATTTTTAATGTACTGCAAGATCCAGTGGTTGAAATGAAAGGTGAGCACACTCTGACCAGAAATAAAGTGAGGTTTAACTGTGAAGCTAATTAGCCATGGGTACTGTATCTGATGCTGAGGACTATGGTGACCTCTTAATCTCTAGAAATGTTAAAGTGAAGATTGAATGCTTTTCTACTCCAGCTTTCATCAGAGTTGATTCTGGACTATGTCTTGGACTGTGTAAGGTACAAGACCCAAACAGATAACAAAAAAGGCCTTATCCATTCACTGTGCTGCTTTAGGCAGGTTTAATGGGGGGGTGTTGTAATTTTAAGTGCTACCAATGAAGTCGAAGCTCTAAGGTTGTTCAAAGGCAAAATTATGACTGAAATTGCCAGGGTCAAGGTTTCTCCAGTGCTGACTTTTAACAGTGTTGAATCATCCAAAGTCTCTTCATTTCAACTGGAGTTTGCTCAGCAACTGTGAAAATACAGCAGTCAGCTGGAGAAATTAGTGTCTCCAGAACTGGAGGTCAAGAAGAACTGTGTCTTCAAACCCACATCTACAAATTTTGCTTTATCCTTGCTGTGAGGACGAGGTTAGGTTCCTGTGAAACAAGAGTTACTGTTGACCATTATCTCCCAAGGACACTTATGTGACCTCATGAGCTTTTGGAACGGGGCTCACAGAAGGGTGGCTGTGCTTGTGCCCGTCTCCCAGCGCTGCTGGCGTCTGATGCTCGCGCTGCTGCCTGGCGCAGAGCGGCTGAGCTGACCTGCTGTCTGGCCAGGAAACACGAGGGCTGTCTTGTAAGAAGCAAAAAGCCAGTCAGGATTTGGTGTGTGTTGTCTGTAAATGCTTTTGTGTAAAAACCCAAGGAGAGGATGAGTGTTTCATCCGAGCACTGCTCCAAGCTGGGCAGAGCAGGACTCTGAACAGACAGTGCTGCAGGAGGGGACTCAAGCATCATTTCTTCCTATTTTCTTGCAATTTTTTTGATTTTTTTTTTTTTGTTTTTTTTTTCCATTTGGGATTTTTTTTTTTTTGCTTGTTGTGGCTTTTTGTTCGTGGAGTGGGTTTTTTTTGTTGTTGTTCTGCTGTGTTTTGTTTAAACTATAAGCTCTGTTTTTAATAGCAATTCCACTGAAACAGTTTAGTCTGAATGAGCTGGTGTTTTGCAACAGTGGCGTTTTTACCTGAGTCGGTCTTGGTAACACCAGAGTGGTCCCTGGTCAAGGGGGGGACCCTTTGAAGTCTGCATCCTCTCACGGGGGGGGAGATGGTTTGAGGCAGGTCAGCTGGGTAGGGACGGGAAGGTGTTCCTTGTATTAGTGTGCGTGTTCCCTGGTGCACAGTGAGAGGATACAGGGGATTTGTGTTCCTGAGGTTTCCCTGGTTTGCCTGAACTTGCCTCTGTCATCATGGTACCTGCTAAGTGAGGGACAGGGCTGTTAGTGCTCTCTGGGGTGGTGCAGCAGACAAAGAACTCGTTGTCACCAGAAGGTGACAGTATCAAAATGAGACCCTGTGTGCACAAAGTGCTTTTATTTGCATACAAACTGCCTAACCCAGTATTAATGGATACATCTTGCATATATGGGAACCTAAGCATGACATGCCACTCCAAATGCACAGGCATCAAAATTTGACCTATTCAAAGTCACACGTTGAAGCGGGAGGCAAAAGCCAAGAATAGATTCAGGGTCCTGAACTTCCCCAACCTCTAGAATGGGAGCCAAATTTCATCTCTCACTTGTAATTATGGTCAAAGCCTGGGCTGGAAATGAGAAGCACTGATTTCTGTTTGTGCTCTGCAGTAGATTTACTGTATGACCTTGGAGGAAAATGTGTCCTTCTGTGTCTCAGTTTACCTCCCACTAATGGCAACAATTGTACTAGTACACAGTAAGCTTTAATGGACTCTGTTGCTGCACCTGCTGAACTTAATAGCTCTCCTTGCAATGGGAGGACGATTGGATGCACTGTTTGAAGTGTCTGGTTTGAAAGGATGGTGCAGAAGTTAGACACATACTATTTGTTTTAACATATGGGCCCATGTAAAAGCCACATATGCTCAAGAGTTGATGGCTCATGAGGACAGTAAGGGATCACAATTCAGTCTGGAGAACAGCAGCTGTCTTGACCCTCCTTGAGCTGCTGCTGTGTGAATGTGTGGTCTCACCTGGTCCAGGTGCTGCTGGGAGTAGGGGAGTGGAATTTGTAAGAAAGCCAAGACCCAAATCTGTCAAAAATTCTCTGAGATAGGTGAGTGCTACACCTTGATGCTATGTGGGGTTGAGTATGTGGAGAGTTCCTGGCTGAGCAGGGTTCTGTCCTGTGCCTTATTTTCCTCATGCATTCTTCCAAGCTAGTTGTTTTTTAAGTATGCAGAAACTACTTGCAAAGATAAAGCTGAAGACTGACTCACCATGGTTCATAATGCTGAGCTAGAGGAGTTATCAGTCCCAGCACCATGGAAATTAGTGCAGCACCACTGGCTGCTCTGCGTTGCCTCCTGTGCATTGCAGTGGTCTTGGCTGGCTCTTCTGAAAAGGTAAGCTAATGTTGCAAAGTTTATCTGATGTGTTTCATGGTAACTGGTGTCACCACGTGGAGTATTTCTGGCAAGTGGAATAATGTTTCTCTGTTCTGTTGGTAGATTAGGTCTAAGCACTACTATCAGTTTACACCTTTTGTGCTGATTTTTTGTTTCCTAGGCCAAGGGTAATAAATCACCATGTGATCTGCTGACCAACTAAAAGTCTGTTGAAGTAAATTATCCCACAAAGACTATTGCTGTGCATTTTACTTTCCAGTTTTTCAGAACCTGATTAAGAACTACCTGTTTTGGAGTATCTAGGTTGGTCAGGTCTCAGTGGATCAATACCTCCTCACTTCTAGCACTGGGGATCTCTAGAGCCTTCACTTATTGAAGAATTGTTGGTTTCCATGCTCAGCAGGGGACTGTGGTGCCTGACAGAGACATGCAGCTACATCCAAACCTGTGTTACTGCTCTGGTTTGTCAGAAACTGAAATAAAGTCCTTTGATTTTACCAGGTGCATAATTGCATGCTAAAGACATCCTCCATCCCAAAAAGCTTATAATTTGGAGAGGGCAGAAGGAGGTTTACACCTCCAAAGTTCCTGTGTCAGGTAGCAGTTAATGTGTTCCTTTCCTCCTATCCAGGAGGAAGGACAGGATTGTTCCTTTGCCATTATGAAGCTTTACACATTCACATACACCCTCACCACCACTTTTTTTATTCTAAAATGATTTTCTCATAAAATTGTCCTTGATCTCCAGCCTTGAGACGCTGATGCATATTTATAACCCTTCCTCTGTACTTTCTTCTCCCTTGACTTTACCAAATCCCTAGTCCTTGTCTGAGTTGGGGATACAAAGCATAAGCTGCAGCCTGGGGGATGAGGGCTGGAAGGACTCTCTTGCTTTGCTTTTACTCTGCTCTACTTTGAGCTCCAGGTGTATAAAGGGGCACTGTTTTGCTGCCTGCTAGTGAGGACATTCAGTGGGATATAACCTGTGCTTAGTCAAATCCCTCCAACTCCAGGACACCTGGCTGACTGTCACTGCACAGCTATCTGACGTCTTCCGTGGGCAACCAATAAGTGGCAAAGTCTCCCAACAGAGGGAGGCCCGTCTCCACATTCTTTCCAGAGATATACTCCTAAGAGATTGCAGAGCAGAGGCCAACTCTCATCCAGTGTTGACTGTCACAGCTCCATCACCTGATTCAGTCTGCCCTCACAAAGGACTTGTGCCTCACTTTTGTTTGGCAACAAATGAGAAATTGGGGTTTGTCAGACAGCTCCCAGCCTCTGGTGTCACACTGGGGAAATTTGGCATCAGGAGTCATGCATCCCCAGGCAGTGAGTGAAGCCTGCACGCAGTATCTGAGGCTCAGGCTGTGGCAGTGAGGGTGCTGACTGCCTCACAGCTTCTTTTGAAAGGGTCCCTCTTCTCCTTGAGAAGCAGAGCACAAAGCAGGACAGCATCCCATGGCCAAGCCTCAGGGTTATAATTCAGCAATTCCTGCACCATAATCCCAGGGACTATTAGAACTGTGCACTGGGTTGGTGAGAGGATATTAGGAAGAGCTGTAAAAGCATGTTTCACACTCTGCCCTTGGATGCAAAATCTGTACACTGAGGGTAGTGAACATTTGTATTCAGATGATTTTCCAAGCTCTGGAGTTGAATGCTGTGGAAGAAAGTGTTTGCTGTTTTTTCAGGCAGAGACAAAGTGCAGGGTGGTCTAGCAAGCTGTTTTCTGGAAGCTGCTCTTAGATAGGTGTTTATTGGGTTCTTTTGCTTGTTTTCTGCTTGTACAGAGACAGAGCATTCTGCCTTCTTTCACCTTCTGTTGGTGCAAGACAAAACCTGATTCTCTGCACAGGTCTCAGCAAAAGGCCTGGTTATAGTTTGGCAGCTGGATTTCTATGTGATGGTCTTTGGTAACTTAAATACTTCTGGTGTCTGCTAGACATGAAGCATATTCACACAGAGGAGCACTGCCTGCCTTCAAGAGTGTCTGGGTGTTGGGGTTTTTTTGGGTAGTTTTAGTTTGGAGGGGTTTTTGGTGATGTTTTTTGCTACTGTTGGTTTTAGTTTTTTTAACTGCAAAACGGGTTTGCTGTGGCTTGGACAGAGGTGTGCCTTTTCCTTTTCCATCTGAGCTGTCCATGTCAGGGCCTTGGCATCCTGTCTTCTGGGGGTGAAACAAAAATGTCCCTCATGAGCTGTGCTGCAGAGCTGTCAGCCAAGAGTTCCCACATGGATGTCCTCTCTCTCCATCTTTGCATCGCTGTGAATGGTGCTCCAGTGGAGCTTCTCTTCCTGGCAAGGCTTTTCAGAAGGTGCTGAAAGGGCAGAGCAGCCTCTGAAGGCATGGGAGGGCTCTTTGCATCCTGGGCTTCATCCATTGACACACACATCTTTTGATGGTGCGCTGATAATTCATGTCTGGTGCTGAATGGGACACTCCAGCTGGATCAGCTGTTGAGTGCTGGCTGAGCACACTTAGGGCCATCCCACTGAGTTCACCAGCTGCGCTAGTTAAATGATGGCTGCACGCTTTGTCAGGAGCCACTGCCTTCTGGAAGCTGTAGAAGTGATCATCTCCACTGGGAAGACAATTTCTGAGCTTCTCCTGTGGAGCAGGTGTGAATTGTGAAGAAGTGGGGTCATCTTTAGTTAAGTGCCCTCAGCATCAATCAGTTACCAATATTTCAGCTCCCTTCCCTGGTGCCTTTGGAGGCATCCAACATCCATCAAATAAAGCAGTCTCCAGATGGCCCCAACATATGGTCCATGTCTCGGAATAGCTGAAATCTAAATGCTTGCCTCCTTGGGAAGCTGCAGCCCCTTGCTGAGTCTCAGCATCCAAGGGAGATGCTTGCTGCTTTAATCAATGTGTGTTCCACTTTTTTTCTGCTTTGTCATAGTCATAATAATAAGCAAGTCTTGCTTCAGCATCCCTAGCTGCAAGAACCTTTCTGTGCTTGAAATACTAAATGTGTGTCAGTCCCTTTCTTTATTATTTCTTTCATCTTCTCTTTTCCCTCATCACTAGGACCCTACTGATCTTCTGAATTCTCACAGCACTAATTACCCCCCTCTTCCCTCCTGCTACTGCTGCTCTTCCTTCCTTCCTTCTTCTAATCTCTTATTTGTATAAATCACCAAGGGTGAAGGCAGAGTAAATATCAATAAAGCAATTCAAGCCACTCATGATGTTTCTAAGGGCTGCCCAAGGGGAATAGCAATTAGTGATGGCTGTTACTGGTCTGTCCCACTTCACAGCAACGTTTGTTTCAGTCTGTCATCTCTTAATTCCTTTGTCCTCACTGTGTTTAACATTGTGAAATGGCCAACCACTTCCTGAGCCTCCTGGGATAGGCCTCCAAATTTGTGTTCCCTTAAATATTCTATCTGATTTGATGCTGTAGTCCTACTGTGCCTAGGAGTACTACCAGCATAAGTACTGGGAATTGGGCAGCACCCAAGGAAAAGTAGTCTTGAGCCTGCAATGACCATTTTCCTGTTGAAATCCATTTGGAGGGAGAGCCTCCAGAGAAGACACACTTCTGTAACTCCTGCTCCCTATCAAAGCAACAATCTTTTAAAAATAATTCTAAAAAATAAGTTAAATTATTGGAGTTGGATGGAAAAAAAGTCCCTGCAGAAGAACTCCAGATGGAAATCTTCCACTAATTCAGTTAATGTATCAGGAAAAAATAGGGTGTTCCTTTAAAAGTGGCACATGTGACTAAATATGTGATGCTATTGCTGCATTTGGGGTATGTAAGTAGTTATGACTTGTATTTATTTGCTTTGTGTACAGAAGTATTTGGTCAAGACTTACCTAAATCAAAACTGCACTTAAAATTTCCGTTGATAGAGGGGCCATCTCTGCCAATACAAGCCCTGAAGAGGAGTTGTTTGTGCTGCAGTAGATCTGTCATCCTGCAAGGTTCTTAAACTTTATGAAGTTTACCTTGTGAGTGATGTAACTCTGTGTTGCAGATGTCAGAGGCTGAACAACTTGCCTGGGACTCATGCCCTGGTCCCTAATGGCCTCAACCGGCTGAGCTCTGCACAGGTTTGTTATTGCAGAGCTGAATTCACACACCCTCCAGATGCTGATGTTGCCACTCAAATGGTGCAATCTACTGGTATGAGATCTGGCCTTGTGTACTCGTCTGTGTAATCTGTGGCTCAGTTAATTTAGCCTGAGGCATCCACACAGAAGCCCATTCCTTTTTATCTGGTCTGTTGATAGTTCTCTGTCCTGTGTTTGAAATCAAGGCAGATGCTTCCTGGACTGTACCTTAGATTTTTAAGGTTTTGGAAGTGGAGAGCAGAATGAGATTCTGCAGTGTGGGAAGGAGTAACTGATAACCCTGGTTTTTCTTAAATTTTCCATGAAACTCCATGCTTTGTGGAGTTCCAAAGTCAAAGAACAGTCTCACTTTTTTTAGCCCAGACTAGTCATGGCTGCACAGAGGGGTCCCAAGGCTTCACATCCCACCATTGTGATGCCAGACTATCAGAGGTGATATGCAGCCTTTGTCTAGGCTGTCTTTTGGGGTGAGACCTTTATTATGCCTGTTTTGTTGATGCTTGTCCTCTCTGCTGCACCTGCCAGCAGGGATTCCTGTTAGCACCCGCTGCTTTGGTAGATTAAATTGCTTGTATCCAGTTTGTTACCTAAGTCACCAAAGAGCCACCATGTAGCAATAGCTTCCCAGCATGACCCTACTGCTGTCCCCACCTCACCTTCTCCTTTCCCCAGAGGTACCAACACATGCATGAGTGCTGTGGAGTGAGCAGTTCCTTTGTGTGCAGATGGCAGTGTATTCATGTCTCATGTAAATTATTTAAAAGTCTTGATGATTACGTGCAGGAGGTATTGTGCCAGTATTGGGATTACATTGAATTTAGTCTTGAACTTAGAAAAGAGTTTGTGATGAGAAAAAGGGTAGGGCAGCATTCATAGGAATAGTAAACTGCTTGGGTTTTTTCTGGATTCTCTTTGAGCTTTTGTGGTGAGCCCATACGAAGTGATGATCCAGACTAGTGGATATGGGACAGAGTACTTGACATTTTGGGACCATAGCAGTTGCTTGTGGGCCTCATTCAACATCATATTTGCAGTGACTTCACTTCCTTTCTCTTTCTGCAATGAAATTACAGTTACCTGGATTACCTGGGGTCACTTCCCCAGCTTGCAGGGTAATGGTGCTTCAGGTGTGGGTGCTCTGAGCAGAGCAGCAAGGCCAGAGCCTGGCACAGGGCTGTGCAGATGTGGACAGCTGGCTTTGGAGATGCTTCTGTACCCATAGGCATTTAAGTGACTCTTTGAGCACAAGGCTCTGTGGGTCTGTGCTGAGTGTTACCTTTGTGCTGTAGGCATTTGGGCAGGTTTGACTTCAAGGAGCTCCTCCTTGGCTCTATGGGACAGACAGGACTGGTTGGGCAGCAGCTGAAATAGGCCAGGAAAATCTCTGGAGTGTCTTTGTATCCCCAATCCCATGTTTTTCCTCTGCCTAAATCCCTGCTCACTTGGCTCTGCTGTTCCCAAATACCCCATCCCTTCCATTTTCTTCCCTTCCCTTGTAGCTCAGTCACCTGTCTGTGCCCCACATCTCGCTCCCAGCAGTAGAGCTGCTTAATTAGATCCTTTGCCATGTGCTGGTGTCCTCAGTGAGCAATGGGAACTCCAGGAAGTACCATCAGCCTGGAGCCTTCCCTGCCCCTCATCACAGCAGTTCCACTTCTTCGTCACCAGAGGCAGATGCCTTTTATAATTGCTGCTGATAATGGTTGTAAGACATGTCCTCTCCAAGATGTGAGGTGGTACTTAGCAGAGGAAGAGAAAACTCTTTCAAACCATATGGTTGTATCAGCACTTGTTTGATGCCAAGGTTGGCTCTTGGTTAAATTGGGATCCCACTTTGCATGCCTACGTCTGCTGAAGGAAAAAAAGTTTGAGTTGGGGCCATAAAATGATTAACTTTTTTCATGTTTATTTCCATGCTCTCTTTCTACATGTAAAGCATACAGCTTAAAAAAAACAACTATAGATGTAATATTTTGGACTGTGGTACTGTACTAAGATGAGTCAATTCTGTCTCCACTGAGAAGTAGGAAGAAAATCTGTGGCTGTCATGCTCCATCGCCTTCCCTAATCGCTTTGAACATGCGTTTCTGAAGATATCCTCTCTATTGTTTCACATGCCAAATGATTTATACTGTGCTTTGAAGACCACCACTGGTGTATGGGAGTACACCTCATCTCTGGAAGGCCCTCAGGAAGGTTTAAAGGGTGGCAAACTCCTTATTTCTGTGGTTATTCTCTGTACATTTATTGGTAGGTTGATGGGTACGAATAAAAGCATGTGGTTTTTCATTGAGACCTTGTTTGGTCTGTTCAGGAAGGTGATGCATTATGAAAGAGGAGCCTTTGTTCCTTTAACTTCACCCTTGAATAAGAAAACACAAGAAAATTGTTGCTTGTACAAACAGATACTGGGAAAAAACTGTTCTGGAAAACCTACTGAAGTAAAACTGGGACCTAGGGAAAAGGAGTGGTGGGAGGTGTGAAGGGAATTTTGACACAATTTATTCATGTAGATGTGGGGTCTGGGACTGTGAATACAGGAGGTGTTTTCTACGGGTGCTCTGGGTCAGTTTTAAGCCCACCATGTGGTGTGCCAGACTGGCTCAGTGGCTTGAGTGGTCAGAGGTTAAACTGTAACTCACGTTTCAAGTGATGCAGAGCCTTGTGCCTGTGTTTGAGACTGTGTTAAACTGTATGGCTGTACCCAGTGTGTTTTATCCCCAGATTTTTGATTTAAGTCTTTTTCTATCCCCCTTTCTCTTTAAAATGCTCATTTACAAAGCTTCATATCACAGTTTTTACCAGTTGGAAAGTTATAATTAAATCAGCTAGAAAAAGAAGAGACTGAACACTCAGCATATCTGAGATGGGATCAATTTAAGACAAAAAGGTTTTAATGCATTAGACGAGCTTTGAGTGTCATCTGTCTCAGCCTGTGCCTTCCCCACTGCCTGATGTGAATGCACTTGGAGCTGCTGCTGAAAGCACACTCACAGCGTGATGTTATTATGGAATCTGGAGTCAGTGCACACTAAACTTGACAGATAGAATTGTGAATTGGATTTTTTTTTCCTTCTGATGTTTTATATCTTCATTAAAAAATAGAATCATACCTAATATTCCCAAATGGCAAATATGTGAATCAGAAGCTTATAACTATGACATTTTGAGGATACTGCATTTCTTATGCAGCATTTAATCTGAAATACCATAAGAAAATCCTGTATTATCTCCTCTCAGAATTTGAAAGCAGGGCTTTGAACAGAAATAGAGTTTTAGTAGAGGCAAGTATCAGTTCTCCAGGTAATCTGATCAATCCTTTCCTCTTGTACCACATGCTCTGCAAATGCTTTTTTCTCACACAGTTTTTCTTAGTGAGAAATGTGAACATTTTTTCCCAGTCAGCCAAACTACTGTACTTCTTCCAAGCTGGAGGGGAAAAAACCTAGGTCCAACGGCATATTTTTGTAGAGAATGTCATAATGAAACAAGGATTGTGAGGTCCCTGTCACTTCACTGTTCAGCCTGACACAAGACTTTTAGCAGGAGCACAAGTGTTTACTGGCAATGCTGGCAGAATGGCTTCAGTTGCATGTTGACTGACTGTAGGCAAAAACAGGCCTGTCCAGAAAGGCTTTATGGGTGAAGTTCAGTTGCCAAGCACTGATGTTTAGTACCATTTCAATCTCCCCAGGAAATGTAGGATGTTCACATTAGTGTGGGCAGATGTAGCACCAGTGCAAGCAGAGCTAGTACAGCCTGGAGACCAACATGAGTGAAAACTGAGTCAAGGAGTGGATATTAATTTGGTGGTAAGAGTTTTAATTGGAGAATCTTTATTAGTACACTGATGCAAAGGTGCAAAGACTAAAATAATTGTATGGGCTGTCTTCTTGCTGTGTGTTTTGGGACTTTTCTGGTAGGGTAACTTCCATTATGATGAGATCTTAGAAGTTTTACAGAAGAGGACTCCCAAAGAGCTTACAGTCTCTGGCCCTCATGACTTGTCCATGCCTGCTGGCCCACATGAGCTGTGCTTCATTTAGAGGCTTTAGCTCTGCGTGCCACTGTTTGCAGGACAAGTCGAAGGGTGAATGAGACAGGTATGATGTTGTGTAAGAGTGCTGTGTGTTGTATTGCTGCTGGGTTTTATCTTTACTAAGGCTTATTCTAAACCCTCTTTGTCTAAAATCTTGCTGTCTGAGTCACCGAGACAAGGCTGCATGAGAACACATGCGATCTAACCACTGTTAGCAGACTTTTGCTTTTATTTTCCTTTGGTCCAGATTTCATATAGTTCTCACTAATTCAGATCTGAATATGAATGCCTTTGTCTTCCCACAGCACTTCTGTGCAACTTCTGTCACGTAAACTTGAGTTTAACTCTTTTCTTCCTGTTGATCGTCTTTCCCTGCTTACTATTGATTATCCACTTTGATTCTGCAAGAACTAAAACAGACTTTAGGGAAAAACAGGCTTCTAAGAGTGAATGTTTCCATGAGAAACCACAGATAGCTTTTGTTTTTATAATTTGTTTGTTTGTCTATTAGGACATTGTCAATATCTATCTTGCTTCATGTCTCTGTGTCCCCAGAAAGTCTGTCCAAGCTTGTTCGTAAAATTGCCGGTCAGCTGTGCAACAACACGTGCTTGATCTTCTATAGAAAGGGCATGTTTTGCCAAGAAAGGGCATCTGCTGGGTGAGGACTTATTAATGTACAAGCACGTTCTGGCCTCTCTCCCTGCCTTCAGGGCTTGATGCAATGTCCTGAAGAAGTCAGGAGCAGCAAAGGGCTTGGGACCTCCTAGCTGGGTTTCTTGTTCCCTGAGCAAATTGTTTGTCAGGCTCCTTCCCATCACTGGGGTAACTGTATGTTTGTGCAGACATGTCAGCATGGGGAAGGTCGTTACCTTAATTGCGTTCAGTCATTACATAAAAGACTGTCAATGAGGACCTGGAACTGCTCAGGAGTTTTAATTACGCCCTGACGTGACGTTTTTGTCCTGGCCTTGCACACTTCTGTGGGTGTATTTCTGAAGGAGGTGGCTTTTGTTGCTCCAAGCTGATGACTCCTCTCAAGAAGTTGTTCTCTCCATCAAGGTGACATTCTGGAATGACAGTGCGACACATCACTGAGGAGGAGGAGAAGTGCTCAACAGGGAACTGTGACTTCAGTGTGATGTTTCCCTATATTGCCAGTCTTTTGCAAAGGGGAACGTTTGTGATTCTCCAGTGTTTTCTATCACTCCTAATAATCATACTTTAATTATGAAGAGAAGTTGTATTCTCTTAACAGCTGTGCCTTCAAACAGACTGAGGAAGGACCTGTTTTAGCTCCCTGTCTTGTCCCAGGATGTCTCCTTGCAGGTCAAGGAGAACTGGGTTGAATGATTTGTAATAACAGATTAATTTATATTAAATGTCCAGCCACTGGACAGACAGGGAGTCTCAAACTGAGATACTCATGCTCCAACTACCCTATCAAGGATGCTCAATGCTTCCAAAACATGTTGTCTGTCCCCTTGAGGTCTCCTGACCTCAGCTACAAGAGAATGAAAACACCCTTATGTATTGGGTACTTTCTTTAAAAAGGTCTGTAAATGGACCTTGCCCAGAGTGTGCTCTTGTGCTCAGCCTCTGCTGCTTCACATTTGTAATTCATGCAGAGGCTGTAATGGAGGAGTGAGCTGCTGGGCTGGATTTAAGCGATGCCACAGATTTTTCATAGTACTACAAGAAGGTGATGCTTCTGATGTCTTTAGCTTTGGTGTCTGTTTTGGGGAGCCTGTGAGCAAAGGTGTCTACTGTTGGTGGGGCAGGACTGATAATCAAGTCTTCTACAGAGGCAGAAGCTTTTGCCCAGAACTGGAAGTCTGCAAGAACCTTTCCTCTACCTCCCATTGCTTCCTGACAATGTGGTAAAGGGCTGATCCTCCGGTCTGGCACAGCACCTGGGTAGAGCAAGTGGGATATTCCAATTAGAAGTACAATTTGTGGAAAATGTATTTTGTGACTTTCATATATCTGTAATAGGGTCTGAAAGCAGCTGCGCTGAACAGATGCAACTTAATCAGTGCTAAGTGTCAGCTGCACTACACTCTTAACCTCCTGAGTAAGACATACCTGTAATAAATAAATAGGATAGATCAGGGAAGATTAGTTTGTTGTATTTTTTGGCAATGGGCAGATGTGAAAGACTGTCATTTAGGGGCTGAAGGGTTTCTTTGCACTTAGGTCTAAGTGAATGGAAATTTTCAACTCTGCAAGTGCAGCTGGATGAATAATTTGTCGTGAATAATATATCTGAAGGCTTTCACTGCATTTGGGATTGACAGAAAACACATCACAATTTTAATTATTGGGAATGATTTGCTGAAATATTCAGGAGCTATTTTTGGTTCCTGCAGACCGTGCATGAAAAAGTTGGCTATTTAAAAGCCAGACTCTTCTCCCCTCGCCATCCCCTCCCCTGTGTTACTGTCTGGTCTCCTTTTTCCATGTAAGCTTCCAAGAGCAGGGCAACAGGACTCCTTGTATCTTGGCTTGAGACTTAACACACAGGAACCTTAAAAGAACAATTAAAAAAAAAAAGTTACTGGAAACCTTCCTACTCTTACGCTCAGCAGAGGGCATGTGAGGGGGATCAGGATGAGGTTGGTTTATTGGCTTTTTGAGGTGCTTATGGGGCTGAGGGCAACTGGGGTGGGAATCTGCAAAGTGGAGAATGGAGAATTTTGGAGAGGCAAAGAAAGCATTGCAAAAATATTATGTCTCCTCCTCTCCTGTACTTTTCACAGCTTTGAAACAGTCAGAACCTCAGGACTGCCATCAACAATTCAGAGTGTTATCTGAATGTTGCACTAGCAAGGGTGTTTGGGTAATCCAGACTCCTAATGTGGGGAGTTTCTGGTGTACCAGTTTCCTGAAACTGCTGGAAACAGCTATTTGCCCTCCTGACTCTCTTCCCCTCCTCATACCCTCCCCACAGGGTTGTACCCCACCGCTGAACCATAGGCCATCCCCTTAGGACCCGGCTTGCTGCCCACTGCTGCAGGGGAGAGTTGGCTGGGGAGGGATACAGACACTATGAAGAAAATAAGAGAGAAACAAGCTTCTTTCAGGGAGAAGGGTAGGCATAATTGAAATACAAATTTTCCTTCTCATCTGCGAAGAAAGCAAGGCAGAATTTTGAAAAGGGAATGCATAGGGATGAATAAAAATGTAATTTTCCTGAATAATGAAATAGCAACCAGAAAGTGAGGAGGGAGGTGCAGGTACAGAGCACACCGCTTTGCCTGGGCTTCTGTCAGCTGCGCTCTAAAATGCTTTGCTACCCTCTGGTGGCTTCCCGAGGATCTGTGCAGTCTAGTTTCCATTTCTTGTACAATCTCCTGCCAACTTTTTGAGCTGCATTGAGGAACCCAGATCTGCTGCTGGAGGTTTATATTTTCTCTGATTCCAAAGCAGAAGTACAATAAAAATGAAAAAGTAGCTTTGTGGTTTTGTTTTTATGTTGGGTTTCTGTTTTGTTTTGGGTTTTTTCTGTTGTTCATATGCACTGTCTTTTGGTCTACAGTTATAATCACAAAGGTAGCTTGATTGGGATAGTCAAATGAAAGAATAATAGCTTTGTAACTCGGTCGTCTGTATGGTGGGGCTGTGCAGTGTTTGGGAGTGACACAGGTTTCGTAGTCTTGCAGAGTGGAAACCCCTGTCCTCTACTTACCTGCAGAGGACACCAAGCGAGTACCAGTGAAATCACTAACAGCCAACCTCCCATGGTCTCCAGGAGGTCCAGAACAGGTCCTGCTCAGCCTGGTGCAGGGGCAATGTTCAAACCTCCATCATCCTTCACTGTGCCTTTTTCAGTCAGTAGCTTCTTGTTTTTTCCCTTTTCCATTTTCACTGTTCTTTAATTGATTTTCCATTGTGGCTTCATAGCACAGAAGCTGTAGGTAGGGATTTAAAGGGCAGTAGTTTGACAGATTTTACAAGAAACTCCTCCCAGGTATTAATTCCTGGGTTATGGGGTCAGAAAGGCTCTTGTGATCTTTCAGTCTGACCTCCTGGGGCGTGCCAGTCACAGGACTGCCCTCAATTGACTCCTGCTTGAAGTGCAGGGCTGAATAAAGAAAACATCCCCTCTTACTTTAAAACTTTCCAGTGATGGAAGATTCACTTTGTGAAATTGTTCCAGTGCTTTATCACCTTTAACATTAAATACTTCTGAACTTTGCTTTGTTTAGTTTCAGCTTCCAGCCTTGGGTTTTCTTTTTGCTTTGTGTGGGAAGCCGTGTGTTGCCAGAACTCTGTGCTATGTAGGACTTACAGTCTTGATAGAGTTGCCAACCAGGTGGAGCTCTGAGAGGCACCTTGGTTTTAAGAAGTGAAATATTGTTAATGTTATTGACTGGGAAGGTGTGGGGTGGGATGTGAAATCACAAACTCATCACCCAGAATTCACAGAAAGAGCAATACAAGGACATGATGGGGAGTGTGTGTGCTTTTCCCCAGTGTTTGTCTGCACTGGATATTTCTAGGGTTTGCATACTTAGAACAAACACTTAGGGAGGATTTATGCAGGTTTTCAAGTGAGATCTTACTGCAAAATTCCTGCAGAGATTGAGTTTCACAAGAAAATTCTTGAATTACAAAAACATTTGTTGTTTTGAGTGCATTTTTTTTTGTAAATCAGCTGTGCTGAGGTCCTTTGGGATGCAGGCTGCTACATTCAGCACAACAATTGTTGTTGTTAGCTGTTCTAATTTATGATATGTTTTATAAGCAGCTCCATCTATCTCACAACTTGGCAGAGCTTTGGAGTGGAGAGCAGCCAGTGCCTTTTGCGCTGGATTAGCCTACAAAAGCTGTGAGAGAGAGTATGACCACAAGTCTGGCAGGCAGTAAGCCCATCTACAAGGCCATCTTAAAGGAAAGCAGCTTTTTGTGGTTCAGCCAGAGGAAAGGGATGCAGTAGATTTGGGTTACTTCAACCACAGAATATGCTGTGACAGCAACATGACCCAACTCCTTCTGTGGCTTGACCTCCATCAAGCCAAACTTGCTGTTTTTAAAGCCACTTGAAACCCCACAGGAGATGGTGGGAAGTCAGTGTGGAGGTGTGGGACAGGCTTTTAGGTTTCAAAGTCTTGCCTCTTCTTGGCACGGTGCTGAGCCCAGCACATGGCACCAACAGTCCTCAGTGCAAAGCCACTTGTAATACAGCTCCTTCCATGGCCTTGTGGGCTGCTCGTGTGAGGCTCTGCTTATTCCAGTCCTGCTGCAATATCCCTGCCTGTGAAGTGGGGACAGAAATGCCAACCTCAGCGTCTCTGCCAAGGCGGACTGTAAGGATTTGTTAACACACACAGCTGTTGTGGGAGCAGCTCTGCTGTTGATGTTCAGCATCCCCAATCTATCTTCTGGCATTGATGCTTTCTAAACCAAAGAAATGTTTTGAGCTGATGCCAGTAGTCATGGATATGTCTTACAAGATTTTTTGCAGCCAGATGCAAACTTGTTTGGGCTGTGTTTTGGGCTGGCTGGACCCAGGCTGCTTCAAGACTGCAGGCTGTGTAATTGCACAGCCGGGGTGTCTGAGCTGATCAATCCAGTCTCCCAGCAGACCTTCCTAGCTAAGTGTGGTGCTTTGCTGACATGGTTACAAACTTTGGGACTGGAGACAGTTTACATCTCTCCCTCTTAGGGAAACTATTCACTTGACAATAAAAGAGTGTGGACACTTCTGAAAAGAAAACATGTGCACCAGCCTTTGAAAGCCCTGTAGCCTCTTCCCAGGAAGACTAAGAGGATGACATAGAGTATGAAACTGAGAAGGCTTCAATGGAGGTGTTTTACACTTTAAAATCACTTTTATTGTCAATGTCCATCTTGATCTTGTCAGACCACAGCTAGTTCTGGAGGAAGACAAGATGCAGACTGATAGCCTCAAAGTCAGGCAGTAAGGGAGGTTGCAGGTATATATGTGAGCACCTCTGCAGAGGGGACCCCAGACTGCTGCATTCCCCCTTGTACAGCCTGTCTGTGTAGTAACAGGAGATGATTTTCCTTCAGGAAATCATGAGTATTTCAGGAAATCAGTATTTCTGCCAGTTCAGCAAGAAAGCACTTTGCAAGCTGCGGATGAGGGCATATCTGTGATCACTGGGACTTCCTGAAAGCTGTTTCTTCCCCAGGTGCCTCTATAAGAGGCCATCAACAATGGAGGTGTGAAAAAGTAGAGAAAGAAGCAATGAATCACCTGCTACTCCAAAAGGAGAGGGGAAAGACACAAAGAAAGGGAGAAGAGCCCTCTGTGTCCTTAAAAATCAGTCTTTCTCATCAATTTTAGAAACAAAACTGGCAATGGTTAGGAAAGAACAATCCCATCTACAAAACTCACCAGTGGGGTTTGGCTTCTAGTACTGAGGGGAAAAATGCACTTTGGAAGCTACATTCCTCCTGTTTTCCAGGGCACTGCACCCTCTGGCTGCAAGTGCATCAGACAACTTTCCCAAAAGGGCACTTTGGGGATGTAGCCTTCATCTCTAGGAATGGAATGGGGAGTATGTCTCTGCTAATGAAAGCTGGAGCCAGAAATAAGAGTTCTGGAGGTTGAAAACTAGGTTAAAAGCAGCCAGCAACGGAAAGCAGCTGAAGATGGAGTGGGTTAAAGAGCTCTCGAGCATTAGAGGGTGGATGGTTTAGCTTCACTCCCAGCTCCTGGGTAATGCAGTCCTGGCAGATTGACAGGGCTTCTGGGGTGAGTTGTCACAGGATGCTTCAGCTTGGTTTTTTTTTCCTTAGATTTTTATTTTTAGTTGAATTCTCCCACTTAACACACACTACAGTGACCCCTACTGCTGCCAGCAGTCAAGGACCCATCTCAGCACAACCACTAAACCATGGGAAAGTATTGCCTGTAGTCTTAAGAACAGATAGTGTCATTTATACCCTTAAGTATGCAGAAAGTCTGCTGCTAAATGCCACACCACCAAAGAGGAAAGCTTCTGTAAACCCTTGTGATGCTTAGATTGTGGGTACAGTGTTTGTGTAAAGAACAAGAACCAGACAAAGCCTATTAAGCCTAGAATAAACCTATTCTCCCTTTTCCAAGAAAGACTGGGGTGGGCATGCTGACCAGTTGGACCTACCACATGGCAAAACTGCTGTACTGCACCACATGCAGAAACAGCATCCTTGTGCTCCTGCTTGGTCCCAGCCACCAGGACTCTCTCCTATTTTCAAGAGCAGTTATAGGGTAGAAAAATCCTGACAGCAATAAGGTTATGAAAGGGTGTTCATTGCTACTGCCCTTATGAAAGTGATGGCAGCAGCTCTGTGTTCTGTAACGTCTTGTGATGTGTTAGGAGAAGAGCCTCATGCTGGTCTACACCCAGCATGTCATGTCTCTGTTAACTACCCTGACGCTGGGCTGAACCATCACTTGCTTATTTGAGCTCTCTTTTCAGCATGATTTTTCTAGTAGGTAAGATCTTGGCAGGGACATTAGAATCTTAACAGGACTTACAAAGAGATAGTGAGGAAATAGGAAACTTTTAATATGGAATAAAAAGAAGTCTAAAAAGTTGGAATATTAAATGTAGCTATCAGGGTCTCAGTGAAGTGCAGTGCAAACACAGCTGCTGCGTGGCAGGATGGCCAAGTGCCCACTTCTATCAATCCTAGTCGGTGTAAACACCCCCAAGAAAAATGGTAATTGGCCTCAGCAGGAATCCTCTATGAAAGCTTCCTTGGTGAGTGTGGCACTGTGGGAAAAATTATGGGGTACCAGAGACATGGTCCAACAGGTACTACAAGGTGAATACCTAACTGGAAAGCAAGCTGAGGAAGAGCAGAACAATACGTTAAAATGAGATTATCCAAGCACTGCTGCCTGCATCCCTGACAGACTAGTGCAGGCTTTCCCCTATGACTTGTTCCCCAGGAATTGCTCTGCTCCAGTTTTAGTTGCTCAGACTATCCCATAGGCTGGAGCAGATGCCAGCTCAGAGGTTGTACCTGATTGTTAATGTGGGCCTGTTACCAGATGCTTCCCCCAGTGGTGTACAAGTAAAGCTGTTTCTGCTCTATCTCATCAAAAGCACTGCATGTTTTACCTGGAGACTGGGGCTGCCAGTTGTTCTGTGCTCGTTGAGAACTGTCCCTACTTCTGTCTGGATAAATGGGCAAAAGACAGCTCAGGTGCCCTGCCTGAGCCTGGTGGGGGTGCTCTGCCAAGGGGCAGGGTGGTGAGCATGGAGGTGGCCGAGCACTAGGAGGGATCCCTGGGTCTCCCTGTGAGTGATGCCTGCTCCTCTGCATGGACAGCCTGACCCATGGCCATGCTGTGTTCAGTGCACACCCATGGGCTCTGGCAGCAAAGCTCTTCTCCCCTGCTGCCAGAGTTAGTGATGCCTTGGGTCTGGGGAAAGGCAGCTGAGTAACTGCAGCTGTGTGGAGAGCCAGGAGTCCCACTTATGCACTCTTTCAGAAGTTATCTTTGACCATCTGTCCTCTGAGAGCATCATCCTGAGAAGGATCCTTCTGCTTTCGCCTGCTTGCCTTCGTGTAGCTGGCTGTTGACATTAACCACCTTGGACATCGCGGCCTTGCCTGACAGCTCTCGCAGCACCCAGGGTGGCGACTGAGCGAGCTGGGTGACAAGGAGCGAGGCTTTTCTCTGCCCTGCCTCGCTCTCACCTGCTATCACTGCAGTTCTGGGAGCGTAGCATATGAAAATGGGGAGCATTCTTGGTATCAGACTCTTCTGCTTCCTGCAATACTGCACACTATGCAGTACAGCTCTGCAGAGCTGAGCCAGAGTGCTTTTGTGCACTGCTGAGTGCTGCTGGATTCCTTTATGGCTTCATTATGGCTTGACACTGAGCACTGGGGAATGAAAAATAGATGATGTGGCCATGACACTTGCTGTAACTCAGCAGGGAAAAAGAAAAGACACCCCCTTGGGAACCTGCCTTCCCATTCCTCACAGCTTCCAGTGTTGTGCTGCCTCACAGAATGCCTGGCGCTGACCTCAGGAGCTCTGAGGCTCTGCTGTCATGAAAAGTAAATAGCTAAATCTGTATTTTACAACAAGCTGCTCCTGTGAGACTTAAACAAGGACAAGTTGAGGCTGTGACAGAGGGAAGCAGCAGGAGGTCCCACACAGTGGGTCTGTTTTTCCTTGGAAAGCAACCATTGCTTCCCTCTCCCTTGTGCAAAAGCCCCAATCCCGACCCAAGGACCTTCTGGAGATAGGCAGTGATTGCTCTATAGCAGGAAAATGTTGAGCTGTCATTCCCTGGTTCTGAGTCATCCTGCTAAATCTGTGTACAGCAGTTGGCTGAGAAGGGGAGTGGGAGATGGAAAATCCCCTATGGGATCAGGATAACAGTGAAGAAATGAAAGTGGTGGAGAAAAAATACATCAAGCCTCTGAGGGTAGGGATTTGAATGTGGGACTGGCCTTCAAGATATCCAGGTAGAGCAAAGGCCTCACTGCTGGGATGTAACCTCTAAGGAGGGTTTATGTGAACCCCAATGCTGCATAGTTGAGGTTGCCTCTGTGTTGGGGGTTTAAGTAAATGCCAGCTGAAAGGAAAAAATTTTGTCAGTGGTCTGAGGATGTGGATGCATGACACATGAGAACTGGCTCAGAACAGCTGTGCTTTAATTGGACATTTTTCCCCATTGTAACTACTGTTTCACTGCTGAGTTGCAGGATGCAGCTTTTTGGGAATGGAAAGTGATGGCTGTGGTTCTACTCGCTTGTGAGCCCCCTATACCTGGTAGGATGATTTGTGCAGGGACAGAAATGGTGTATGGGGCTAAGGCAGCACTGGGGACTTGGGACGATTCAAGCCTGCAGTTATGTTTTTTGATTCTGCAGAGGCTTTCTCATTTAAGGGAAATTCCTAAAATCTACTGCTGCCATCGGGTGACACTTGTTTAGATAACGTCTGTGACTGTCCCAGTGTGAACAGACAGAGGGCTAATGCAGGTTTGGCTGGAAGTCAAACATGTCCTGCAGCAGAGCCAGTGCAGTGGCTCTGCCAATAGCCTGGTACATAGTACACTGTGGTGACTTTTCTCAAGTAGCTGGAGAAGGCATCCTGGCCACGTGCCATTCACAAGCTAAGGTGAGAATTAGAAAAGGTGTGTTTTAGTACCTCATAAATAGCTTAGCACATGCTGATGGAGCAGTAGCTCAGCTTTATCATTTCAGCTTTGCATCCCTAACATGCCCATTGGAAAAAAAAAAAAAAAAAAATCAGTGCCTGAAATGTATGGGCTAAATTCAGGCCTCATGAATCAATACCAGTTATAGCAGGTCAGAATCTGGCTCTAGGTCTCTAAAATTATTGGAAAATCCTCTCTCCTCTAACCCTTGCTTGGTCCATTCTGTGGCTGCAGTTACAGCTTTAGCTTGTGCTGAGCTGCATTTTGTGCTGTGCCAGGTCCATCACATGTGCTGTGCGTGTGGTCCAGGTTTTGAACTTTGCTTGTGGGAAGTAGATAATCATCGTGGTGCTTGACCTTCAAGGCCTCTGGTAATGCCTGATAAAGAAATGCCTGGCTGATTTATCTGCTCATACATAGAAGCATTTGCCTCCTGTATTTTACTCCCCTTTTGAAATTCCACCCATTGGTCATCTATTTTTTGTGATTTCCACTTTCTTGCTGTGCTCCACAGCAATACTCACATAATAGTGTTTCATCTTTGACTCAAATACTTCTTATTCCTCCCTAATTTGCCAGACTATGCATGTTTCGGAATGGGCTTTGCTAGAATTTTAATTCCATCTTAAGTGAAATATCTTCAGCTGCTGAGGAGAGTAGGATTTTTACTTTCTCATAGGGTAGCAGAGTTTTTCAGGGGCTGATAATCACTCTGAGCTGCCTGTGGGCTGGCACTGCTGTGTTCTCAGCAGAAGCACAGTAAGGCCATTACTGAGTATGTCACATGTCAGCAGTGATTCCTGTCCCTGAGAGCCAGCCATGTTACCTGTCACTGGTGTGGTTATTGCAAACTGGTGTTTTTAACACTTAGAAGATTTGGGGCCTTTCTTAAATCCCTGAGCCATTATATAAGAATGATAACTTGGCATATTTAGATTTTCTGGTTCTAATGGCTGCAGAGAAAAGCTAACAACAGAAACTGTAAAAGATGCTGGACCATGAGTCAAATGCAAAAAGGAACCCCAAATGTGGTACTTGGGTTTGGGTTTTCTCTTACAGCAGAGGGTGGAGGAAGTGGTTCTGCCTTGTAGCTGGCAGGGTCTGAGCCTGGTCATATAAACTGCCTTCACCATTTGTCCTGAAACTATGAACAGCAAAAACATCTTCCCTATCCTGTGAAGCTAGTGTGTGGTACGTGTATATCCGTGTGCAGGGGGCTGCATAGCAGAGGGGGTTGTGACCTCATGGGGAGCGAGTTAAGTTCCTCTCTGTCCACATCACTCTCAGCCAAACACTCCTGGCATTCCTCAGTTGTCTGCCTTTGAGAATCTTATGGAAATGTTTTATTTTTATAAAGTCAAAGCCTTTCCTTGCAACTTTATTTTCATAATATTGTCAAAATACTTCAGCAAAGTTGAGATACTTTAGAAAAACGTCATTTTAAGGAAAATAACATGTTAATATTTTATTTTATTTTTTACTTCTATTTTTTATTTTTACTATTACCTTGGAGTATCTGCCCCAAAGTAATAGCGTGCTCTGAGAAAGAGACAATTTTTTTTTTTTTTTTAGCTCTCTTGCATTCTGGTGAGGACTACACTATACGAGTCTCAGAAAAGGAAATTTTCCAAACAGAAAGTCTTCTTAACTTAAATTCACCTGGAAAAAATGCACCTAGTAGGAAGTCCTGTCTTAACAAGCCCGGATTTCAAGGGTGGCTCTTATAAAGGTCTTGTAAATCCTATCTTCAAATCTCTGAAAACATTATTTTTCCTTTACCTACATAGACCCTTTATAACTGTGCTGTAATGTTATTATTTAATACCTAGCTTTTGTCATTTTCTTCCTTTCAGAGCTAGGAGGGACAAGTCTGTGTGTAGGTCTGACAAAGAACCTTAGCTGTGCTATCCTGCAGGCACTGGGAGTTGCATGTTCCAGAATAGTGGTCTTTCCAGAGAAATCTGTTTCAAACATGTCTCCGTGCACTCTTCAGCCATGGTGGCCACTTAAAGAGTGAGGGTCTGAACCATGGTGTCCTGGTAGTGGCTTTTCTGTCATTGGAGCAGCTGTGAATTGGAGCAGAAAGCATTTCTTGTACCATCATTCCCAAGGCAGGTAGTTAGGCAAGAACTTGCTTGTCTTGATGAGGCTGTGCCACATGTGTTGTATTAGCATGCCAGAATAAATACGCTTCAGGTCTAGACAACAATAAAAGGCTCTAAGTGTCACCAAAGTAGGCAGATGGGGAGGTTTGTGCTTCCACAGATGCTGCTCCCAACCTCAGATGCCCTCTGGAACATTAGGGAGTGAGTTTGCTGGAGGGGAAGGGGAGATGGCTTCTTGCATGGTTGGTCTATTGTACTTTTACCCTCAGAAAATCCTCTTTATTAAGACTGACAACTTTTCCCTGTGAGGTGGATGGATTGGTCGTACTCCTAGATGAGGAAAGTGGCCTGACAGTTGTTCCTGTTTCATGCAGGGAACTGGGGGGAAAGCCAAGAGCACGTCCTGAATTTGGAAGCTGCACCTATCCCAGCTCTGGCTTTGCCTTGGTGGCTGCCTGCTGAAAGCAGAGGAGCCAAGGGGCTGTTGGTGGGTAGAGACCAGGAGCTCTGCTGGACAGCAGGCTGGCTTGTTGCCCACCTCAAAGGCTTGGCTTAACTGTGATCTGCTGCCCTCAAAACTTGGGTCATGCCTCAGGCAAAGCCATCATTACCTACCGTGGATTAATAACCTCAATTACTGAAGCCCTGTGGGTCAGATCTTCCTGTGCTGGCTGCATTACCGCCCTTTAATCTGCTTTCCTCTCTCTCATAACCTCTGAGCCCGGAGAGATCGGCAGGCAGGGGAGATCTTTTGCCTTCCAGCATGTTTCCCTTGGAAGGGCTGCAGATGTGAAACAGCAACCACAGCTGGCAGGGGACTTGAACCCACCAAGGAGGTGCACCTAGAAGGTGCTTCTGCAACTCTCAGGTTCAAAGGACAAATGTGGCAATATCTGAAAGTTTGCCATGAACTACATCTGCAAAATATCACAGCACTCATCCTGTGAGGGGCTGGCAGTCAGGTTTGGTCATCTGGGTAAGGGGCTGCATGGCTCTTGGGGCGGGAACATCCCCCCAGATTCCTTAATGTTCACTGAGCAACTGGGTAAAGGTGAGGCAGAAGTCTGGATTTCTAAAATGCTTCCTTCACTGGGTGTTTCCTGCAAGGAAAAAAGGGCAGGTCTCATCAGTGGGGAAATTGCCAGTGAAGAGAGATTGAACTGTGCAATACTGGACATGCTCCTAAATGATCTTGAAAAGTGAGGGGATGAAGAGGAGACAAAATCATTAGAGAAACAGAAGTGGACAGGAAAGAGCTGCAGAAGGATTTCTTGATACAGAGTCTCTGCTGAACTAACAACAGTATAAACTGGGGAGGAGTGCAGGGTAATGCACCCACTGATGAAACCCAAATATATGGGGGGTGTGTGTATATATAAATATTATATATATATATATGTGCACACATTTAAAATTTATGGGCACTCATGGTAAGGGGTGCTACCTGGGGTCTATTTCCTCACTGGAAAAAGACCGCAGAGAAAGTGTGAATCTCTCTGGAAGTGCTAGCTCAGCAGATGCAAGCAGAAATTATTGGAAAAGGTATAGAAAGCAAATAGGAACTATCATCCTGCCATGCTAGAAACCCCTGGAGCACTTGCACCTTGAGTACTGTGTGCAGCTGCAGTTATCCTGTCTCAGAAAAGATGTGATAGAACTAGAAAGGCGCAGGAAACAGTGACAAGGTCAGTGGAGCGTGAAGAGTAGCTGCTGCCCAGGGAATGATGGAACAGATTAGGCATTTTCAGGTGCCTGCAGAAATGAAACAATTGAGGAAGGAAATACAACAGAGGTGTATAAAACCATGACTGTTATGGAGAACATAAAATTACCATTTCACAATATAATCTTATAATACTCACCTTATAAGTTGAGGTGAGCATTAAATGGAATTATCAAGAAGGAGAGTTTTAATCTAATAAAAGCTTTTTCCTGCTATTGTAGAACTCCTTGCCAAAAGATAGTGAGGAGGCCAATGGTATTACTGGTTTCCAAAAATGAGTATAAAATTTTTTTGGGGAGAAAGCTATCATGGGTTCTTAAAAACCTTGTGAGACATCCTGTAGATGAGGGCATCTGCTGGGCAGTGTAAGTGGGTGGAAGGAACAGGGTCTGTCTGCTCCTTTTCTAGAGTGTCTGTTCTGAGCTGCTCATACTACTGCCAAAATGTTTGGAGATGCCCTAGAAGTTCAGGTTCAGAGGAAGTGTCACTGTACTGAAAAATACTCAGAACAACCACTTTTCCCTAATTCAAACTGGAGGCATTTGATACACAAAGCCTTCTTTACATGTAATATTACATTTCTTCTTAATGTCAGGAAGTTCAGCTCCTGAGTGCTCATTACTATAAGCTTTTTATGTGTCTGAGGATAAACCTATTAAATGATCAAGGTTATGGGACATCTTTTCTTTTGCTCCAGAACCTGCTTTGGTGAGTTCAGAGGGGCTGAGACTTTACCAAGTCAATCTCTTCAGCAGGAGCTGGAGTTGGTGGTTTCTGTTCACTCTTGTTCAGAAATGCTACTAAGAAATTAGTGTTTCTTGTCTGATGTACAAAATCAAACTCTGTCTTTTTTTCTGTGTCACCTTTTATTTGCTCTCAGAAGGTATGTGGTATACTTTATCCATGGAAGAGCTTTCAGCAGAATCTTTGCCTTATAATGAGTGCAATTTTTTACTGATCAGGAAGAGGCTAATCCTCTCATTAAACCACCAGAATGAGGACTGACAGATGATTCCCTACCTGTCCACAAATTTATTGTGTGACCTTCAGCAAACCCCTCAACTTTGTGCTGCAGTTCCCACTGCCTCTTGTGTGATTGTGCTGTGCTTTGGTGGGGCTGGGTGCAGTAGAAGCTGTATGTGGCTGGTATGTCCCTGAAGCAGACCCCACCATCCCTCCTTGCCAGCAGTGCTCTGCTTCATAAAGAAGGGGGGGGGGGGAAGAGGGTAATCAGAAATATCCAGAGAGCACAGTGGTGATAGTGGTTTGCACTGGAAAGGGCTGTAGTTTGTGGCCCATTCGTAAATTTTGCTCAAATGGCTCTTGGGAAGAAAGGTGTTGTGGAGTAGTTCTCTGCCACCACTGAGGAGTATCTCTGATATATAATCACTGATCACATATGGACCCATGGAGTGAGCATCGAGAAATGAGCACCGAGTGCAAGGAGCTTTGTAAATTTACAGAGAGGGGGACAAGGTCCAAGATCTGCATCAGCACCAGCTTGGACAAAGCTCTTGAGGTTAATGGGCCCTTTCTCATCATATCCGCCTGTGTTTGGCCAGAAAATACAACAAGGGCAGAGACTTGCAAAAAACCCAACCAACCAACCAGAAACAACGCACCTGCATGAGCTGTTTGTCTGTGCACCAGTCACAGTGTTCAAAGAGCTACCAGTCACATTGGGTGAAAACAGAACAGCATGGACCCAGTACCTTGAAAGATTATTACTGCCTTTGTATGAAAACTAGGAAATTACCTTTCCTGGGTAGTCTCTTCTTTGAGCTTTGTAGATTTTCTTTCCTTTTTGGCTTTTGTAACTGGTGAACTCATACACATTATGCTATTTTAATACCTAGCAAAGAGCCTTGTCGGCTAAATCACCTTATTTTTCTCTGATCAGAGCGCAGTACATTCCTCTTTTTAGTAGAAGGTATTAATTTAAATTCTATAATCCTAAACATATTCTCGTTTCTGTTCAGTGCTTCAGAAGGCCAATGGCATTTTAATTTAATAAGGGAGAAACACACGTGACACTGTGTTCCATGTAAATGTCTTCTGACCTCAGTGATGCTTTCACAGCTTTCTTTGTGTTCCAGCAAATGCAATCCCTGCTTTTATTCAAGTACACTATAATTTCTAATACCTCTGTTCTACCAGTGGCTAAAAATTTAAATATCTGTAGCATTTTCACAGTAATGCTTGAGATGTTAGTTGCATCATTATTTAGTAGTGCAAGCTCATCAATGGAGCCACGGTGAGATGTATGCACCACTATGTCCGTTGAAGTATTGTTTGGGTACATGCTGTCCTTCTGCACTGAAATAAATTTTATTTTGGTTTACCTTGTTTTCAGATTAAAATGAGTTAACACATCTAGCAATGTCTTGATTTATGTCAGCTCCATTTATCTTTTCAAATTCTTTAAGCTTTGTTTACTGGGCTAAGATTTACCTAATTGGGTACACAGTATTACTGAGTATTTTGTGGCATGTAAACACTTGAGTCATATGCATCACAGTTCTTCCTTTGCCATTTTTATGCTTCCATTTTGCTGTTTAAACCTACTTAAACATACTCAGTTTGAAAGAACATGTGCTTGTTGCAGTCCTTATGGCCCTTCTTGGGAAATGTCAGGTTAACATTCATTCTTTTCACTGGTTTGAGTCTGCCCTCCTTTCCTCTAGTGTGAGTCAGGAACTGACCCCTTGGAGTGTGCCCCACAAAGGCTGGATTATCAGCCTTGCTGCAAGGTGATGGAAGCTTCCTAAAGAAATGGGGATTATTTTGTTGATGGTTTTATGGGTTATTCTGAGTAGATTTTCCAAGAACAACAGCATTAGTTTAATGAACAGAGGTCCCAAAATTCAGCTACCTGATGCATTTTCATTTTTTTATTCTTACGAACATTTGTATTGTGTCCAACACACTTGCCCTTGCCATGTTCATGTGATAAATCTGCCCATTCCTATGCTATCTTGATATGTATAACATTTAAGTGCAACTCTTCCCTTGTACCTAGTGCTGCACTTCAGTCCTGGCATCTCTAAAGGAGAGCCCCCTCATTTACAGCTCCATGTTGGCTGCTAAGCAAGGAGGGCACCTTGACTTTGGATCTCACTGTACTGTCCTTGATCTGCCAGATCCAGAATTGTTATCGTCTCAAACATGCTGCTGATGCATTTGCAGAAAGAGAACTGTTATTTTTTGTGCTATTACCAAAGTACCCAAGAACCACCAGTTCTGTGTTAGAGCTTCACTGTGCAAACTACTTCTGGCCTTGTTCCAGCAGGGCTACAGGCTTGCTCTCTGAGGATCAGATGTAGCAGAGGACTGAAGGACAACTCTGGGTGAAGGGGAGAGGTAACAGCTGTAGTCTCAGTTTGGTACCTGCCCTGACACGGCACCGTAGTCTTTCATGCTGGCTGAACGACTGGCTGTGGAGCAGGGATTGCTGAGGAGTGCGATGGAGCAATGATCCTGGGTAACTGGGGACATGGAGAAGGGCAGTTTCATTTAGCTTTTTGCTGTGACTTGGTGCATGTGCAAGGTCCTGTCTAAAACAGTTTATAAATTAAGACAGAGAGAGTGATGATTTTTCAGCCTAACTCACAGCAGACAACAAAAACTGAGTTTAGTATGAATCCCAGGGATTAGTTAGTAATACCTTCCATCCTTCTAACAGTCCTGAACTGTATGCTACTGGCTTTGCTTCTAGTTAAATGCTATTTTTCAGCATATGAACTAGAGTGACTGGAAAAGAAGAGCTACCATCTCATGAAACATTTGTCATTTTAACTGTTTTTTTTCCCTTTTCTATTCAGGAGTAAAATTGAAACTGTGGAGTATTTATTGAGGGCATGAAAGACTCCAGGTGCTCTCAAAAATATTAGTTTTGCCACAAATACTTGATAGCTTCTCACGCCTAAACAGCATTTCTTTTGTTATGCCTGGTTTCTGTGCCTTAGTAGTATGATCTAGATGTTAACCTCTAAGTCTGTATCCCCACTCTTGAATCCGTTTGAAGTGCTGGCCATAAGCCTGTTGCATCTTAGAGTGCACTCTTTGGAAAAATGTCCATCTCATGAGCTGGCCAGAGACACCTGGCCGCTTCTGCCAGGTATTAGGAGAAACAAAAGCAGAGAAAGCTTTGAAAGGTGGTGTGTGAGTAGGGAACCCTGGTTGAGCACAAGGTAATTCAGTTAGAAAATCACCCTTGTACTGGGTTCCTCTTTGTCCCAGAGGGAGCTGCTTTTTAGTGCAGTATTAGAGCTTACTCAGGCGAAAGAGTTATTTTGAACGGCTTTTGTATATGATAGTACTGTTTTATCGAAGGAGTTTTTCTGTGCTTCTGTGCTTTCCAGCCTTGTGTTGTGGGTTTTGTGTAATTTCATGAATTGGAGACAGTTCTAAGGAGAGCATCTTTCCCTAACCATCGTTGCATGTGAAATACGTGCCCTACCTTTCTCTGTGCACCACCAACACTGAGACTTGAGTCTGCAGCGCTGTAAGAGTGACAGTTTAAAAATGGGTAAAAAAAGAAGGTACCTTGAGTTTCAATGGAGCGCCCTTTGCAGGAAGCTGGTGGGTTTGTAGGTGGAAATACGCACGCTTCCTCGTTTACAGCGTGTCCATAAAGGAGCACGCCTAGCTAGGCACCCGCTCCCACCGGTGATTTAAGACCAGAGGTGTGTCTTCTTCTCGGCCACGTTGTCGGTCCCGTGGTTCCAGCCCCCGGGAGCCCCGCGCTCGGTGCCCCCGCACGTGGTGCCTTCGGTCGCTGGGGACACCCGCGGGCACCGACCCTGCCCGTCCCCGCACGGGGCCCCGGCGCTGCTGGGGCGGGCGGCGGGGCTGTCTCCTCCCTCCCTTCCTCGCTCCCCGCCAGGACTCGCAGAACTTGAGCGCGGCGGGGCCGTGCGGGGCGGCGGGACCGGGCCCTCGGTGGCGGGGGGGGGGAAGCGGCAGAGCCCCCGCCCGGCCTCGGCCCAGCAGAGCGGAGCGGCCGAGCCCCGGCGGCGGGGGGGTCCCGGCGGCGCTGCCCGCCCCGGCGGGGGCTGTGCCGGCAGGGGGCAGGGCTGGGAGCCGGCCGCGCGTGTTTCTAGGGCTTGACGTCCTTCCAGCCAGCCCGCCCCGCTTCCCGGCACGGCCGGCCCTCCGCCGGCGGACAAGTCCCGAGAAGTGGCGGCGGGGTCCCCCTCCCTCCCCCGGGCGCGGCGGGGCCACGGCGATGGGCCGGGAAGTTTGGCGTCGAGGGGGCCCGGCGCCCCGCCGCTGAGAGCCGGCCGCTCCGGGGCTGGTCCCTTTTCCGAGGAGCGGGAGGGCGCCACAAAGTGAAATCCATGAGGATTCTCGGGCTTCTCCTGGAGAAAGGCTCGCATATGCTGCAGTGTCTCTGTGGAAGGCGCCTGAGATCCAGCCACAGCCCAGGTGGGGAGCGCGCGTCCTTGTCCCCGCCGCCCTCGCCTCCCCGCCCGGGCGCCGCTCGGCCCGGGCTGGCCCCGTTTCCTCGCCGTCCGCCCCTGCTCCTCCGCCTCGCCGGCGCTGCGCACAGGTGGCCGGGATGGGCCGGGCGCTGTCCGCGGTGCTGACCCCGCCGGGCGTCCCCGGGACCGAGTCCCCGTTAACTCGGCATCCCCCACACGCGGGTCCCCTCCGCCCCTAGCATCCCCACCCGCTGGATTCCCAACCTGGCCCCCCTCTACCCGAGGCCTGCCCCCCATCCTGTGCTTAATCCCACCTGGAGTCCCCACCTACACAGAACCCCCATGTGTGTCCTTTGTCCTCACAGAGATTCCTACCTCACACACGACCCTCATTGTTGTTCCCTATTCCACCTGCAGCCCACTCAGGTCCTTTTTCTTCCTGTGTAACCTCTGTATCTCCCATCTCACCTGGAATCCCCCACTGTGGCCTCGGTTACCGCCTGGCCAATATGGGGATAACCTTCCCCAGAGTGCCAGTGGTCCCACATATCTCTGGGGTTGGCCCCACTGTACTTTGTTTTTGGTAGAAGTAATGTCACAGTGTTTTTCTGGTGGAAGGTGTTTAATGTGTTTTTGAGTGGGGATGTACTTAGAAGCAAAAGGAAATCCTTGCCGGCTCCTGATGGGGGGCCAGGAGACTCCCAACTCCCCTCTCAGCTTCTAGCCTGTTGGGGAGAGAGCATTTCACTAGGATAGGAAGGAAGAGCAGTGGGATGATTTTCTGAACAATATTCCTGATCCTAAACACTTTCCCTGAGCACTTTTTGAAGAGGCAAATAAGTGCATGAGTGTCTTGGTTTGGTGTGGTACTAGCCCTGAGTTTTAGGATGGTCTTGTTGAAGCTTTTTAAGAGGCGTTTCTGAAGTTTCTTCTGTGCTATATGTGTTTCTTCCATGAATCTGACTTTTCTTCTCTATGATACTGGGTAAATGCCTATGGAAAAAAATCCTGTGTTATTACTATTAGTAGTAGAAGCTACTAATTGGATGCTTATGAGGACGTCTTTCAGAGTATTCTTTCCTAATACTTGTGTTGGGTTTTTTTGTGAGATCTTGGTCCTAGAAGCAGAAAATGTCCATGCCTCCAGTGCAAACGCTTGGTGTTGTTTCTTGAAAAGAAAGGCTGTTCTTGGGGGAACACTGTTGCTGAGGTAGCCTGGATTCCCTTATGGCCCTGCTAAGGAACAGCTGTTAATGGTTATAGGCACCCATTTATGCCTCAGTAGCCTCTTCCCTCCCATGATACTTTTGTGTGCAAGTTGCTGTCTGTGACAAGCTCATGGTAACAGGAGAATCTTTGGGAGAGAATGCTGAACTCCCTTCAAAGTATGTTCTGCCCTGGTTTGAAGAACAATATGATAAATAAATAGAATAAATTGTGGCTGCACTTGGAAGCATCACACATACTAGTCTCTTTTCAGTGCAAAACTATAATAGAGTTTTCTTCATAGTGCTGTGTGTGTTTGTTTTGTGTCTTTTGGAAGCCTGGAGCAGTAAAGAGAACAATCAGCTACTTGTAAAAGTGGGGTGGTGCTCAGGCCATGGGGGCTAGGCTGTAACTTAGTGAACTAGAAGTTGATGATAGTGTCCTAATAGTTTCCTGGTGGAGCTGGTTTGGCTTTACAGGTGGATCCCGTGCTGGAGCGTGCTTAATGCATATGTGGTGCTTGAGCCTTTTCTCATCTCCCCCTCTCTGAAGAATAATACTGAACATTACATAGCCTATGTATTTCCTGAGGTTGTGCTCTAAGGAGACAGTCTGTGGGAATGATCTCCTATTGTTATCCCAACTGAGCTTATTTTCCAGGTACTAGCCCCATGCCACCACAAGCCTGAGCACTCAGATGGGGTCTGTTGCTTTGAATCAGATTGCTAAAATACGTTCCCTCTTCTTGGCTGCATTTTTAAATTTTCCATTAAGTTTGGGGTTTATGTTCTTGAAAAACGTGCAATAAAAATGAAAGCTTCCACCTATAAAGGGGTCACTGTGGGCTGGGCCTGCTGGAGGAGAAATCTCCTTGCTACTTTTTCAAAAGGTGAACGTGCCCCAGGAGACAACCCTAAAGGTGTAGTGGTGTGCCCAGCAAGGCACTGTGGGGTCAAGCCAGTCAGAGATTATAAACCAACAAAAGGATTATAAAATTGCAGGAGCGGAAGGACTGTGGAAACATGGACTGCAACAGTGGTGGCACAGAGTGCTGTGAGCTACTTACATGCCCTTGATCCTCTGATCTGAAGTTACTCTGACAGATTGACCAAGCCTTTTGCCTTCCTCATATCTGTGTTTTCTTTAACGCAAACAACTCGTATGGATGTGAGCACACGTTTGAAGTCAGATTTGTATTTGTGTGTTGTGCTGACTCAGAGCCTTAGACCACTCCTGATTCTGATAGAAGCTAATGCATGATGCTTCAAAGAGAAACAGTCAAATATTGAAGGTAGTTGTACAGTACTGTACAGCTCTGTTGTGATGTTAGCAAAATTATTAGCAAGATTTTTGTTATTATGTGAAGACCTCTCACCTCTTTACTTTAGCTTACTCTAGCCTGTTGTTTTCTTATGCTCCACTTCTGAGGTGTGTAGGCCTTGTCTTTGTCTGTGCAGGGGGAGGCTGTGGTTATTTGAACAGCACCTTGCAAAATGGGGCTTAATGGGTCTCCAAGCCACCACAAAAGTGCAAGTAATTCATAGCAATGCAGGGTAAGAGATTTATCCTATTCCTTTGTGAATTTCTTTACAAGTATTTTAGCATAGCAACATCCTGTATCATCTTTCAGGTGCTTCAATTGTTATCTTAGTTTCAGAGTTTGTAAGCTGACTGTCTTGCATGTGCAGAGATATTTCCCTTCTTGATGGTGCAACCACAATTGATTTTGTTAAGTGTTTTTTTCTTTAATTTCTTTTCTCTGCTAACACTTTTTCCCATTTGTTTGAGAGGTGTGGTTTTTTTGCTTTTGGCTTCCTAGCCAACATTATGAAATAGGTAGCTACTACACTGTTAAGTTCAAGGTAAACATTAAATAATTACTGTATTGTTGTTGTAGCTGTGAATAGAGTTGTGAAAAAATATTTTGAGTGACCTGTGCCTGGTTTGCAGTCACTTTGATGCCAAAGGCCCTGTACCCATAGGCTGGATAATAGCAGCATGGAGATTTCTGCTAATGAGTGTTTGTCTTCCTCAATAAGGATTTCTTACTTGGCTCTATGAGTGGTTCTGTCTCATGCCTGTACTCCCTTTGGCTCCTGTACAGACTCTCCTGTGGGATGCATCATTGCTAAAACCACAGATATTTCTCACATCGACCAGCAACAGCATTCACCAGCAATGCATTTTCAGCTTTATTTTCAGTAGTAGAGGTTTGATTGTATCCAGAGACTGATCTATTCTCAAACGTTTATAAGAGTACTTCTCAGTTTAAGTCCCTATTTTGTAAATTGATGCCTTCAGTACAAATTAAGCTCATATTGAAAGTAAATCCTGAACTTGGCTTCCATGGGTGTCTCACACTGGTGAAATCTGGAGATGCTCCTGGAAATATGCTGATTGATGCTGGCTTTATGGCAAATTAAAATGATGTCTGGCACAGTAGGTCTTCATATTTCTCCAGGCATCACAACACTAAGTTTGGTATTTGGAGCAACAGGACCAAGCATTCTGTCTAGGTAGGCAGGGTCAGGCTGTGCCTCTGCCATTAGCCAATCTGTTGCTACCCATACACATCTTTGCTTTGCCCTGAGAGTGTTTGGGGCACTGTCATAACGTGTCTGCATATGCAAGTCATCTGCAGATGCAAACGGAGTCACGCACATAGGAGGTACAATTGCATATTCAAGAATAGTATTTGGCTTATGAGCAGAATAGACACTCCTTGGTTTGCTTGTACAGTCATCTGTGCATTCATTTACATTTTATTTACATACACTAGTTCTTGAAAATTTTCCCACTGCTGTTTATTCAAGTAAACAGCAAGTACAGTGCACAGCAAATACTGCACAGTTCAGCTTCAAATTACTGGAAGCAACAGCTCTGTGCAAATAAGCGACAGACAGTGAAACCTGCAGTTCCTTGCTGAGTTCAGGGAGCACAGAGACTCTTTGATCTGTGGCAGCTCAGAGTGTGGATGTGCATTGCTAGTGGGAGATGGGAACGGTGGCTTAGTGGTGCTGAGCTGGAGCTGGGAGTGGGTTGCCAGGCTGAGAAGCACTGGGATCTGACTGGGGGTCGTCAGCACTTTCTCCTTCCTGCACCAGGTGTCTTGCCCGCCATTCTCTGCCACTGTTGCTGCACATATTTTGCTCAGGCGTCCTCTTCCTGTTTTGTGTTTTTGGAAAAGTAACACTTGCTGACCAGTGGAAATGAAGTGCCTGTGCTGTTCTGGGATTATGCCTGTTGTTGACACTCATATGCTAGTGGAAAGAATACCTTTGTCTGATTTAGTTTAATTCACCTGGGAAATGAATTAAACAAAAGTCTGAAAAATCTTTTTTATTATAACAGGAGCACTCCTCTGGGGTATTATTCAAGAATAGCTATAGCATTTTAAATCCACACTTCCCTTTATTCTGAAGTAACCCTCTCATGCAGATGTCGGCTAAGCATCTCTCCTAGAAGTCCGTAGTGCTGTGGATCTTTGTAAAAAAATCTGTTCTGACTGAGCTAGACATGATGAATTTCTTAGCAGTTTTATTTGGTGAAATTACTTGATTTCTATCATACAAAAATTCCAGAGATATAGATAATGAACTTAGTTAAATGCATATAACTTTTTTAAGTGCTTGCACCCAGTTCTGTATAGTTATGTAAAGGAAAGACTTTGATATTTTGCAGGATTTTATTTTTCAGTTTGCAATAAAGTATTTCATAAATCTTTGAAAGAAATGTAGGTCCAGGAATTCCCTGGGTGTAAAGTGGCTTAGCAATGCATAGCTGTCAGCCAGATGTCTGAGGTTACAGAGCTAGGCATCTGGAATTGCTGGATCTTCAGTCAGTCTTCTGAATATTGAAACTTGTCTGGGTCCTACCAGAGTGTCACTGATATTGAATCATATTTGGAAAATGTTTTACTTTCTGTGAGTGAGCAAGTTCAAGAAAAATAAGAATAATTTGAATTTTCATAAGTACTTGTAATCAGGATGATAAACAGTATTCTGAAGCAGAGGTTTGCTGGTTTATGGTACTTCTCACCTGAAGGTTTGCATGGCTTTGAAAAGGAATAAAGCTTAACTTCCTTTGCTTCCCAATCTCAGCCAAGAGAAGAGTTTGTCTGAGATTAAACACCATGTGCAATTGTGATGCATTATAAACTCTAAGTTTGATGGGAAATGTTAACTAACAATATAATGAAATAATTTTTCAGCTTTTTTATTGGTTTTCCTGAATGACTGTGTGTATAAAATACTATGTTCTGTGTTGCTGTTTTTCCACTCTAAGAGTAACAAAAGAATCTGGGGTCAATGGCAGATACTTAAAGTTGATGACTTTCAGAGCAGATGCCTTCAGCTTAAGAGTTGTGTGTGTGACTGTCTTAGGTCATGTCCACTCAAAGACCAAGGAGTATTTCCGGAGACAGGTCTCAGCTCACTGAACCATCTGAGTGCATGTTTAACTCTATGCGTACACCTAGTCCATTTTAAGATGGCCACATGCTTGAATACTTATCAGAACCATTGTTTTAGATGAGTGGTATGTATCATCCCTAAAATTCTTCTTGTTTTCCTTGTCCACAGATCATTGACAGTAGGCTTGTTTTCTGTTTCCAGCAGATCCCTTTGGAGGTATTTCACAGCCATTAGTTCCCAGATGGAAAGCCCTGTTCATTAAAGAAATTTAAATTTTCCTGCTTTGTTTGTGAGAGTGATCTACTTCTGGCTCACTGAACTTAGTCTCAAAACCAAGCCACTTGTCTTCCCATAGCCCTTTCTGCTGCTTTCCAGAAGTAACCTGTTTAATTTTTTACCAGACTGATGCTAGTTTTGAATTTTTTAGTCCAGGTTGTACATATTTCGTCAAAAGTTTAGCATGGTCTGAAAACTAGATGAGATTTTTTGTAGAATATAGAATTTTTTCTATCGTAAAAGACCTCTAAGATTATTGAGTACAATTGTTAACCCAGCACTGCTAAATCCACCACTAAGTGCCACATCTGCGTGTCTTAAATACCTCAAGGGATGGTGACTCCACCTCTTCCCTAGGCAGCCTGTTCTAATGCTTAGCAACTCTTTCAGTGAAGAAATTTTTCCTAATTTACAATCTAAAGCTCCCCTGATGCAACTTGAGGCCATTTCCTCTTGTTCTGTCACTTGTTACTTAAAGGAAGAGACGGACCCTTACCTTTCTACAACCTTCTGTTAGGGAATCGTAGAGAGCAATAAGGTCCCCCCTGATTCTCCCTTTCTCCAGGTTAAACAATCCCAGCTCCCTCAGCCATTCCTCATAGGACTTGTTCTCTAGGCTCTTCCCCAGCTCCGTTCTGGAGCTGGACAGAGAACCTCAGTGTCTTTCTTGAAGTAAGGGGCCCAAAACTGGACACAGGAATTGAGCTGTAGCCTCATAAGTGCTCAGTACAGGAATGATCACCTCCCCAGATGCAATGATAGTGCACAAAGCTTTCAATTGTGTGAATAGATGTTTGCTTAAAAGGCCTTTAAATAATTCTTCTTCCCCTTGGAGGAAAAGAGATGTGTAATGTTTAATAATAAAAATAGCGTTTCTTCCCATAGCCTGAAATGGCATGGAAGGAGGTAATCATGTTTTGTATGGCAAAGCATTTTTCTAAATAGCATGTTTATGCCTTTCTAGCATGGTGGCTGTGATTGGCTGCTGGGCCGATTTGCATGTGCTAAATTGCAGTCCTGGGGATCTGTGAAAACAACCCAGCAAAGCCAGTCTCAGCTGGGAGCATGGAAGCTGCTGCTAATTTTGTGATGAGCCACCCCCAGGCCCAGCGTGAGTCATTATCATTGTTTTGTTTTCCAGCAGTCGGTACCAAATGCTTCCGGGATCCAAAGCGTGGATTATCTCTGGAATTGTATTTGTTCCCTCAAAGCTTTGTTTGTTCCAGATAAGAGGAAAGAATAGGAAAAAAATCTGTTTAAAAAAAAACATGAAATAATTGTTTCCTTATTAGTGTTCTCTTCCTGCTTTTAATGTGCATTCAAAGCCATTTGTTCACTTGAAAACTCACTTGTACATAGCCCAGCAGTGACTGCTCAGTCCTAATCAGTTTGCTTTGTGCTGCCAAGGGGGTTGGGGGGGGCAACAGTAAGTACAGTAAGATGAGGCAACTTGGCTGAAGTCATTGTTTAGCTCTGGCAGAGCTGAGGTGGGGAGTTTCTGCTGTCCCTTCTATTTATCTTGCTGGTTTCTCAGAGAGTGTTTTTATGAAGCCACAGCTGTGTGTGGGACCAGCTGGGACATCCATTTGCTGTAGGTCAGGAGTCTTTGATCTGAGGAGTGCACTGGCCTGATCCCCAGGGTCTTACACCTGATACCCACTTGCTGGGGTTGCTGGTCCGCTGGAAGATAGGACAAGGTGTTGAGAGAACAAAAGGCCATGCCCTGTGCTGGGATTGTGACAAACAGTCAATTTGTTCCCAACTTTTAGCTCTTGTTTCAGGCTGTCTTCTCAAATAGACTTCTTTGGTGTGCCATGGACTGTGCAAGTGTAGCTGCAGGGACTGTGGGTGGGATGCAGAGGAAATGTTGGGTCCTGCAGAGGAAAGGTCCAGGAGTGGGAAAATGCATGTGTATGGGCATACAGAAGTGATTTAAATTCAAAACTTCAACATACAGTGGGTGGAAAAGACATGGACAGAGTGGGAAGCCTATATGAGCATGGGAGTGGAATAAGGAGCTGAGAGCACTGAAAAAGAGCAATGGAAAAAGGGGAACTTCTAGTGAAACTGGCTTTAAAATGTAGCTAAACATGCTGTTCTTGCTTTGTGGACAAGAGTACCCAGTCTGGTGTTCCCTCCTCTGCCTTACTGATTTTCAGGATGGGGAGGTCTGCTGGGAGGATCCAAAGTATGTCTGGAGGGAGGGACAGGCAATAGTAGTCTTCCTTATGGGGCTGGGGGTGGAGCTGGACATATTTACACGGAGCATTCAAACTGGAAAAACACAAGAATCAAAAGTGTGACACTCCACAATATTCGAGTCTCTCTGTGATGTTGGTGTGTCTGCAGATAACCACTGGAATGGTCTTGCAATGTCCTCCATGCTGCAAGTTCCTTCTTAAGTTCTGGATTTCCTCTTTTGTTGCAATCTGACATGAAAACCAAACCAGAGAAAATAACGATTCTACTGCTGGTGGGACTGGGCAGCCAACGTGCTGCCACTACTTTTCTGTAGTAAGAAAAGTAAGTTTCTGTGACTTAATGTTGCCATTGTTCATCCTCTTCTATGGCTTTTTGTTGGTGGAGAGAGTGGCACATGAGCCTACGTCAAATCGCAGCAGTGAAATTCAAGCGCAGACCCTGACAGACTGGGACACTTTCCTATGTCCCAGTGGATGGTGCTCCCCTTGCTCTCAGTTCTGTGTGCCCAGGCCCTTTACTTCCCTGCTGCTTCAGTTTAGAAATAGCATAGGGTTATCCTGGGTGGTGTATTTGTGAGGCTGGAGGGACTCTTAGGTGTTGTTTTTGAAAGGCTGATTTCCCCAGGTATTTATGCTCAGTACAAGCAGGGTATAATCTTTGTAAATACTCAGTGGGTTGATCAGACAAATATGTATATATTCACATATGGCTTAATGTCCTGTGTCTGTGCTTGGGTGTTCCTCTCTAATAACTATAATTTACCTTTAATGGATAAGACAAAGAAACCTGGTCTGCTTTTTCCTCTATTTCTGCGTTTTCTGGAGTTTCTGTGATGAATCCTTTACTGTGCTCACCCTTAACCTGAAGAGGCAGTTGTGGCATTATAAATCATGCTCTCAGATGCTTGCAGGCTGCTCAGCAATGAAATGCATCTTCCCTGCCCTCCCTTTCCTGCTAAATGGCTGACACACATCTTACAACATCTTGCTGGAGTTCTGTTTCTGCCCTGCAGCTCGTTCACAGCACCTTGGCCGAGAAGGCAATGTGACTGTGTTTTACAGTTGGTTGAGGGCTTTGTTTTTGAGGTTAGAAAAGGTTAGAGTTAGAACAATCAAATTTTTTCAGATGGTGTGTGAAGCATGAATAAGGAGGGCGATTAAATGGGAGCATGTCTTTTCCTGAGGAAACACTTTACTGAATGAATTTTGCACTTGTTTGGCATTTCTGGCAGGTGGTGGGTCTTGCTGAGAGCGCTCCCATGAGAGTTTCTCTCCTACTCATCTACAGCTCGTGCCCTTTGGGTCGATACTTCTCTGTCTAACATGCTGTCTGGCAAGGGGTGCTCCCACCTCCTAGAGGAGGTCGGGAAATACACTTTCTAAATAATAGAAAAAGTCTGCTAAATATAAAAATACCCAAACCAGAGGCTTTTCTTTGTTAGTAGTAAGGGAAAAAAAACAACTCCAAACTGGCAGAAAAATCCAGACAGGGACACTGCTTTGTGGAATAGCCATAGGTGCCTCTTGGGGACTGTGCTAAGGGCTGTTTTGGCATAAGGCTGTGTCTGCTCAGTGAGGAGAGTTCATTGCTTACGTGCATGTCCACTGAAGAAAAGGTTTTCAGTAACACAGTCGTGTTTTGACAAGGGACTGGCAAGGTGCAGAGAGAGAAATGCAGACCCCTGAAATGTGCTGGGAAGACCGTTATGGGTCTATTTCCCACACAGAGCAGGGACAAAGGACTGGTAAATCCTGCTCACTCAGCCCAGAGGCATTGCTTCTCTTTCTCTCCTGTCCCCCTGCTCACTCATGTGAGCTCCAGACTCACTGCAAGTCTCAGACTCATTAGATTTTCCCTGCTGCTTCGTTGCTCCTGATCTGTAGAAGAGGTGGACAGCACAGTGTTGGGGAGGAGAGAAAGGCATTGCATCTCCATTGTTTATGGGAATGTTGTTCACTTGTCTGGTAAAATGCTGCTGGAATTAAACGTTAGAGGAATTATGTCTTGATACTCAGCGAGCACATGTTGCCCCACTAACAGCCAAAGGACAGTCGTCTGTTTTAGCACTTCTATAATCGCTCGCTAAGCTTTGACACTGAGAGCCAATGTGCCTTACTCCCTACTTCATCTCTGCTTTATCAACAGTGGTGGTATGTTATAGAGACAGATCTTCACTGGGTTTAGTGTAGCCTGGAGAGAATTAGTTTAAAAAAAAAAAAAAAAGAAACCTCTCTGTAAAAGTTACCAATAGAAAGACATAGGGAGGTAGCATCAACTAACGGAAAAATATGGAGCAATTAATCCTGGCCAGAATAAAGTGTCCATCTAGCCCAGTAGTCTTTCTCCATCCACATCAAACAGTTAGAAAAAAGTAAGAAACCAGGAATATGATGTGTACCCGAAATGCTCTCCCAGCTGCTAGCTATTTTCAGCTTAGAAAATTATCTGAGTCAGACGTGGTTCAATGTACGTAAAAATTCTCAATGGATTTTTCTTCTGTGTACTTGACCAGTCTCCCCTTGAGTTCACGGACATTTTTAGCATCATAATGTCCTGTGGAAAGGATTTCCCCAGTCCTGTTACATGAAGAAGCCCCTCTTTTCCTTTGTTTTGAACTTGATTCCTGCTAGCTTGGATTGATGCTTTCCAGAGACTCAGTAGTGAACAAGATAGTGAATAACAGATCCTATCCTTCTCTTATGCTAGTTGTGTTTGCAGAGACCACAAGCATACTCCTGCTAAGCTGTGTCTCACAGTTTGACGAGTCTTGGATTTTCTTGTTGCGCTTCTCTAAACCATTCCCAGTTCTAGTAAATGCTTGTTGCAATGAGAGGAGCACAACAGTGCACACTTGCCTCATGTAAGGCATTGCTTTTCTTTATGCCTAGGGGCTCAAAACCAGTGGGGTCAATTCAGCTGGAGAGACAGCAGTTGTCATGTGGGGTACAGAAAGGAAAGCAGGCTGGTAAGTAGGCTGTTACGGCTAAATGATGAGCTCTGTAGCTGTCAGTCCCTACAAGCTTGTGATTAAAGTGGCATCTCAAGCTGTGGGTGGACACAGCCTCAGTGATTGCCACGTCAGGAGACGAGGATAGCCGTGCCGGAAGCTCTGTGTGATGAAGCGTGGGGGATCACCTTGAGACACGATTTCAGCTTTTGGATACTTTGAGCTCTGTTCTGCCTGATGAGCTGTGCTGGCAGCTGGCTGCCCATGGACCAGAGCAGGAGTGGGGGAGCTGGTTCCACTCTGATGTGAGATGCTGCCCCTCACAGCCCGAGGAGAGAAACCAGGATGCCTGGGGCATAACGGAGCTCCCTTCATAGAATATCCCAAGTTGGAAGGGACCCACAAGGATCATGGAAACCCAGTTCCTTTTTTCGTATACATTTGCACAGTGAGATGAGATGGAGCTTAAACCCCATTGATTGCATTGACAAGATCTCCACCGAGTGTGGGAGAAGCCAGGGAGAGTTGCTCAGTCTGACATTTAGGCTGTGGGTACCTGCATGTAACTCTACCGTGGGTGCCACCACACCTTCCTCTGCCTCGTTGCCCGTCTGTACTGTGGAGACAGTGCTGTCTTCTTTGCAAAGTACCTGTGGGAATAACCCAGGACCTGTGTGGACAACTGAAGGACTGTAAGTCTCAAAGCTGTTTAATATTACTCTGTGTGTACACAGGAACTGGGGAAAGGGGCTAGGATTTTAGGTATTTAGTAGAAGATGCACCATGAGAATTTTAGAGTATGGTTGAAATTCCTCATTTGTGCTTTAAGAGGCATTTGAGACTCCCAGCCATTCAGTAAGCTCCCATTAAAAGCACATGCATTACAAATTTCTCACGTAAAAGTATTTAATGTTCAGTAGAAATGCAGCTTGCCAGGGAGAATATATTGGTTGCCTATTAAGAGAAACAGATGAAGGCAATTGCTTTCTAAGGGTTAAGTATGACCTGGTAAGCCAAGGCCTGCAGCGTTAGCAAGTGCCAGCCAGCAGCTGGAATAGCTCAGTGACGGATAACAAGTGCCCTGTCCTTCCATTCCTCCAAAGAGAGCCTTGCTCAGTGAGGGTTTCTAATGCTGAATCAGCAACAGCACAGGGGGCTCTCTAAAGGGCTCAGAGTTAGTGGCTTGTGCACACTAAAGGTTAATGGTGATATCTCAGGAGGCAGATTTAAGAGGAAAAAGGTTTTTTTCACTGTTTGGGGTTTGCTTATCCTCGCTACATTACCTGCAGCAGTGTGCTAACACATAGGCAAAGTGGGCTGTGACCTCAATCAGCTATTTAATTTTAAGCCCGTGCTTAAGTGATTTGCTAAAACTGTGCTTATTCAGAGAAGGAAAGCAGACTGTATTTTCATTGCTCAAGCCAGGTGAATTATAACATCTAAGTGATTTTAATGATGAAGGGGCATATTATGCTTTGAAACAATTATTCACATTCCCATGAAGAACATTAGTATCAGTCAGTATGTCTGATAATTGATAGGCATGTTCATACTTTGATAATAACCCCCTCAAAGCTACTTGAAATACTGTATTGTGCATTTACATTTTTATCTCTGTATTTTTAAGATGAGCAGAGCTCGTTAAACTGAAGTATTTTTATGTCTTGTGTCAATAGGAAATATTCTTTTAAATGTTGAGAAGGAATTGGTTACAGAAATATGGGAAAGAGAGGGAAGAGATTGTTTTCCTTCATGTTCAGTATATTCTTCATCCTTTTGCTTTTTGATGACTAAACTGTTCTGTATTTGCAATTGAAAACTGTTGATTGGAAACCCTTGTGAGACTAACATAAATGGGGCTTGATTTTGAAAAATACATTCATGATAGTTTGTCTAATTTGTGTGCAATTAGCGTGATTGCCACTGGAAATGGCCATCTGAGAACAGACTGTGGGAGACGTCTGTCTTTTTCTGATCTGTTTTCTCTCTCCTCCTGAAGGTGCCAACTTCTATGATGTCTTAATATTACCCAGGGAAGTTTAATTTGGTAATATGGTTATTGATATCCTTTCATCTCTTACCTCTCCACTTTCAGGTGTTTGTTAAAAGGCTGAGAATGATTATTATTCCCTTCTGCTTCCTTCTCAAGTCTACTTGATGCAATGTAAAAGAGGTTCTTTCATCTAAGTTGTTGATCTTGCAATTTAGAGAGTCAGATCTCACTGGCATCTCTGTAGACTCTTAAATGGCCATGGTAATATTTAAGCAGTTTCCAGGCATGCACAGCTCTCATCTGTCAGGTCTCTTACTCCCTCCTGAGGAAACCTGAGCTCGCAAGGGACATTCATTGGTGACAAGGTGGGATTGTTTCATTTTGCTTTGTTTTAAACATGTGATGAATTAAAAAGGTAAGATAGATGAGTCTCTAGAGTATTCCCTTCAGGGAAGCTGGGAAACCTGGTTCAGGTTAGTGATTTGAAGGGCATGTCAGCTCAAGATATCTTTGAGCTGACTTGGGAGTCCTTTTTGTAGGAGCATGGTATCAAGGCAGCAGCTTCTCAGTGGCTTCACTGCTGAGTAAGAGAAGGGAATGAGCTTGTGAATCTGTCCTCTGTGGGCACGTACTCTTATTCCCTCCCTGTGCTGGTGCTGGGGGTTAAGCCAGTGGGAAACTAACCTATTCTTATTACTGGTATTTTAAAAATGAATTGTTCTTAATCAAACCAGCCTTACCCGAGTCATCACGTGGCTACACAAGTGTGACTGCTGTCGGGAGTGAATCAGCAGGAAAGGTGTAACCTGAGGCAGGGAAAGGAATGGGTAGAACTGCCCCTGTTCACAGCTACTCCCACATGTACCTGGGTTTGAAGCAATGGGGCACTACCCCACTCCTGGTGATATTCACATCGTGTTCATTGCTCTCAAATGTTCTCCATCCTGAGGTACAACTAAGTCAAATCTAAAGATTAGGTGGACCTTCCAGTCTGCGGTGTGACTCAGGCCTATAGCTGCAGAAGTGGGAGAGCCATGGCAGTGTACAGAAGACAAATATCCCCTGGCTCATTAATGATGGGATGGAGAACACGCACTGCCTGATTGTTTATTGGCTGTGGCCTTTCATTAAGAGTAAGTTCAATTTTCCCTGTATTGATAGCTGCCTGGTGGAGGGGTTGTGCTATGTGGCAGGCACTGAACTGCCAAGAACACCCAGATACAGATACAACAATATGTCAGGAAAGATACCAGCAGTGTATTTTGTTATTTTCTGTGCTTTGTTTTCTTGTTGAGAAGAAACAATTTATACGGATGAGACATTAAATATGTCAATCCTGGCCTGTCTGCTAGCTAGGAAATGCTGGAAAGTTAATGTATTTTAAGTGGGTAAGATGGTTCTTGTTTGTACTTACTTGTTTCTGGCCTACATTGGGACTGATTTAATTAAAAGGAATGTAGTACCCTTTCCAAAAAGTCCCCCAAGCCAATCAAAACCTTTGTTTTTACCTGCCCAGTCTTTCTGATCCTTCCCAAAGCGCAAACATTTATTGTGCTGTGAGGAAGAACTTTGGAAAGGAACAAGCAGAACATGTTTTGCCAGGGAGCATCAGTTTCTGTTGGCTCTTCCCCCTGCTCTGTCCAACCAAAGGCCCTCTCCATCAGCAGAGCTTGCTCAAGCATCTTCCCTTCTTGTTCTGAGAGCTGCTTCAGCCCCTTCCAAACATATAATTATAGGCATGAAAAAAATAAATCTGTTCTTATTCAGCACCTGATAAAACGGTGACTCAGGCATTTTCATTTTCCATTGGAAATGCAAGTTCTCGTGCATTCGGAGTGCTCACCACCACACAGCCTGAATCTTAAAGGGAGCTCTGTCTGCCCCCTGGAAGGGCAAAATGGTTACAAATGCAAAATGCCAGGTGGAGGCTCTCACAAGTAGCTTCATTTGGCCACATGGTGAAGCAAGCCAGGGTCACTTACCTGTCTCTGCACTTCCCCCTGCAATGTAGTTATCCCAGAAAAACCCCAACCTACACCCAGCAGTGGGCTGTGGAGACCTGGCCAACCTGGCAGCCTGGAGCTCTCTGGCCACTGGGGCTGCGTGATCAGCCTGGAATTTGAGACAAATGGTGGAGCAAAGGCACCTGATCAGGTTTAGGATGGCCCTTGTGAAAAGGGTGACGACACTCTGTTCCTAAAATAAAGATGTTTCTGTGCTGTGTCAGGAGATCGCTCATACAGAGCCTGGAAGGAAGCAAGATACTTGCTGAAAGGCATTAATTTTTCTAACCACCTTCAGTGGTTATTTTTAAGCTCAGACCATGCAGTGCTATGAATCCCATCCCATTAGGGCTGGAAAAGTGTTCGCCAGGAAGATGGGTGCTCTGGAGCATGAGAGCCCTCTTCCTCCTGTCCACATGCCGTGCCTTGCAAAGAAAATCCCTGGGCTGTGACAAGACTGAAAGAATAACAGGGGCACCAGCTGTGCCCCACCTCTGCCAGGTTTTGTAAGGGAGAGCTTGAAAGTCCTCCTAGTAAGCTGGGTAGATGCAGCACGTTGTTTGATTTTAGTTTAGAGTGAATTCATTAAATGGTGTTTTATTGTATTCCTCCAGAGCAGCCAGAGTTGTAGGATAAATATTTATATAGAACAGCCGCTGAGTTAAGAAAAGATGCATCAGAAGTACAAATATATGTTTTTGCCTTTGCTTCCACCCGAAGGTCCCTGAGGACTTGACTCAGTGATTCCTATGGGTCCCTTCCAACTCAAAATACTCTACAATTCTATGACTTTGTTGGAATCAATTATTTCTTATACCCCTTTTGGACATGAGGCTTTTTTTTGTTGTTGTTTTCATATAATTCAGGAAACAAATGCATTAATGAGGTAAAAAACATGTCGATGACTGCTTCTGCTTTATTTTGTGGCCAACCTATGCCCAAACCCAGCATTGCCTGGCAGCTTTTCACAGGAGTATACTGGACCAGACCCAAATTAGCATCTAGTCCCTCTTTCTCCAAGCATTTACACTTGCATCAATTGCTGATGTAGCTTAGTGAACAGGACTCCTCATGGGAAGGACTGTAACATCTCTGAACATGAACCAAAATCCTTTAATCATAAAGCGATAATCCACTAAATAATTTGAGCCCAGCAGTCTGCAGGGCATGGGGGATGCTTTCTGGCTTTGCTCCCAAAGATTCAAAAAGTTTTTTAGAAATTCCTGCCCTAGTGCAGGATGTAGAGGGAAGAGCCAGGAGAAGACAACATTTTGATTTGAGTTTGGTTTTTTTCCCCATGACAACATAACTTGCTAAGTAAAAAAAAAAAAAGATAAACATCTTGGTCTGTTGGGGAAAAGATGACTTTTCTTCTGAAAAAAAAAAGGGATCTTTCCACAGGGTATTTTCTACATCTAAGCCTCCTCTGGCAAAATGTGGGTGCATTTTTACTGATGGAAAAAGTCTTTCCCTAAATGTTCAAGGACGTAGGAGCAGTGGTGCTTTACAAATCGCACTCTTGTCGTGAAATGAACGGCAGGTGAGCATGTGTGTATTTGTTCCTGTGTTCCCACTGCCTGTAGTGCCTGGGGTGAGCTCTCGCTGGCTGTGTCATAAGCCTGGTAGCACTAGCAGAAATGCTTCCCCAGTTTGGGCAGGGGTGGGATATGTTTTGGAAAGACAGGGGTACCAGGGTATTTTTTGTGTTGTCCAGTCCTTTGAACAGCACACCGGGTAGAGGAGAGGTTTGTCAGTGCCCCAGGAGCAGGATGTTCATCAGACCTACAGCTCTTGGTAACTGTCTGGAGTCCTTTGAACCACTGACAAGGGGCTGATAATGGGAGAAGAGATAGAGACCTGGGGTGGTGGGGTAGGGACTCCCTTGACCCTGAGTGGTCCTGTTAGGAGAGCAGGGCACGTTTGTTGCCTGAGGGCTACCTGGGAGTATTGGTCCCTCATGGTTACAAGAGAGACTTTGCTGTTTCCCCTCAGTTGTGGTGGTTGCATGTCTCTTTGTTTAAGTCTTGTTGTGTTATGCTGCTTTAGGTGATCATAGGTCAGCAGTGACAGCCTCCTTGGAGTCTTAGACACTGAGACCTGACCAGTCCCTCACACTGCAGAGCTCAGAGCTCTGGCTTAGGGCTCTGTCTCACCTCTGTCCCCTCCTTGGGTGAGTCACCTTTGTGAGTAACATCTCACAATGATGCTGTCTCTTGGAGTGTGCATTAGCAATCACTGGACTTGTACGTCTCCTCACCTTTCTTGTAGTAGTAGTCTTCTTTATTTCCCTTTAGGATGTTTGTAGTGAATCTGGGGACTTGCAGAGCAGAGATTTGCATAATTTTCTTTAATCTAGCTAGGTCCAACAGCAGTAACAGTGTTGGTATGTTCATCACATAAGCACATACCCAGAGCAGCCAGTGTGCTGGTATAAATTATTCTGCAGTTCAAGCATTTTAAATTTTTTCTGCTATTTTTGTCATTCAAAATAAATAGATCATAGTTAGATGTGCCTGCCAATAGCTCAAGTATACCTTCAGTTTAGTTCAGTAAGATTCCATTTCAGCCCATGCTCCATGGGACTTTCCAGTTAAACTTATATCCCATAAGAAACACCAGGACTACTCCTCTCTTGGACTATAGTTAGTATTCTTCCAGTCAATGTGATCATCCCTAGAATAGAAAAATTTTGAGCACCCAGCTATTTTCAGCCAAGCCCCTGATGTGCCCAGCTTCTACCACTTGAAGGGAATGTCAGATATTTTCACATGACAGAAGAGCATGGCCAAATTCTGTTCTAGAAAATATTCTTAACTTTGGGGTTACTGTTTCTTTACTGGATTTCAATTTCTATTTATTCTTGTAACTTGCAAGAGATACATATCCAAATCTGCAAGATAATTTTACAAACTACTGCCCAGTTTAGATGCGTATGTGGGCCTTTTCCTTTAATGATAACCCTCAGCAAGCCTGAAAATTAGTGATACAGAGTGACAGATAGACCTGGTGGCATCCACAGTCTTAAAATATCAGCCTATTTTCCACCTTTCATGTAGTTGTTGGTTTTTGTTTGTACTGTAATATTCATGGAGTGGAACAAAATAAGGAACTGAGAAGAGCATTTTTATGTAATTTTGTGATACCTGTTAAAGTGCTTTGTGTGTTTATCAGAATGAATCACTTGTGCAAAATTCTATGCTCTTTTTGCTTTTTCTGACACTGTGAAATATGTACATATCAGTGTAGGGAACGAAAGTACATGCAATATGGGGAGCAGAGATGCAGGTGGGGAGTATTTGCGATGAATTCCTGTCATGACCAGGAAAGAGAAGCCCATGAAGCCAGTTTTGAAGAATGTCCTGTGACAGTGAGACTGAACTTGAACGTGTCCTGGTATATTTCCATAATGAAGCAGAAAATCCTGCAGCAAGGCAGCTGATCGAACGCTGCCGACAGCTCGCTCAGCCCATGCAGGAGCAGCCTCCTCACCTCCCGCCTGCAAATGGGGTCTGAGCAGGGTGGGAGCAGCCACGACTTTAAAACATTCCTTGACATATGTCACACTGCTACCCAAGCTCGCCAGCCTGACCTGCAGCCATGCACAGCACAAACAAAATCTGTGCCCAAAAGATGTGTGCCAGGCAGAACATGTGGTCCTTTTTCTCTCTTTTCTCCAGAACTGTCACTACACTTTTTTCCTCTGTAGTTTGCAGTTTTTCATCACCTGCAAGTCACTGGTGCTTTCTGAAGGCTAGAAATTCTAAAAAAACACACCATCCACCCTCTGACTGCTGTCTGTGCTGTATCTCCCAGCACCACGCAGGTGTCCCGTGGGCATTAAGGCCAATGTCACCCACATCATTACCCAGCCAGGAGGCAGCTGCTGGCAGGGACAGCCACTTTCTGTGGAAGCAGGGACAGACTGAGACTTCTCAGCGCACAGATGCTTTCCACGAACATATGCTTAATTAAGAGGCAAACTCACCACCTGCTCTGCAGCATGGGTATCCAGGCTCCTTTCAGGCAGGTATTTGCTTTGCTGTATGCTTACGCTTTTACAGGGGTCTGGAAGTGCTTTTGGTAGTGTTTGTGCAGCTGTGCCTCAAACCCCAGGCGTCAGGTGCTGTTAGCATGTAGAGCTGCCAGCTTCATTAAGGTAATTGTGCCTAAGGCCTTTTCCTTCCTTATCCTGGTTTAATGAGGAGCCACAACATCCCCTTGATGCTTCTCGTGGCTGCAGGGAGCTGTATGTGAGTGGGAACTGGACTTTGCTCTCTCCCCCTACAGCCTGTGGAGCTTCTGCCATCACCTATATAGCCCAGCACTGGGTGGGGAAGATGAGCTCCTAGAGGCAGTTTTTGCTGCTTAAATTAGTATATTGTCTTCTAAAGATGTAAAGAAGTTCACTGCTCCCTTTTGAACACTTGCCTCTGCTAGAATGCTGCACAGGTTTGGAACCCTCCATCAGCCCTTCCCTAAGCCTCGGACTCTCAGTCAGCAGCCAAATCCCCAGCAGAGCTGGCAGCGCTGCAGCAGCCGGGCAGGGATAAATGGGCCATGCACTCTGCAGCGTTGGTGGCAGGGACAGATTAACCCTCTTTCACTGAACCAGTGTAGTGATGGCAGCTGGTGGGTGGCTGAGAGTCCCCTCTTCCTGGGGTGCCCTGAAAATGGGCACGTCTCAGGGAGCTCCAAACATCTGTGCTGAGACAGAAGGCACTTAATGTATCTGCCAAGCTCGGCCTGGTTTCTTTCTGTGGACTATTCTCTCTGCACCCATCTCAGAAATGCCTTTTCCACAGGGAATTGCATTTTCTGTGTCTGGTTTGTGACCCATGTGACATCTTCAGTGAAAACAAACATTTCTCCCGCAGCATTTTCAGGTTTCTGGGTCCCAAGAGGAGATAATGCAGAGGGATTTCAACCTGCAGTCCCAGAATCTCTACCAAGGAGCACGTGCAGAAATGCAAAATGCACATCTGTGCTCCAATCACAGAGCCATGTTCTTGTGCCCAGCAGGTTTCTAGCTTTTTCATTCATTAAAGATGATTCAGGATGAGGACAATTAATTATTCACTAAGAGTAATTTTGAATTTTCACTGGCTGCAAGAAGGTTGCGTGTGGGACCACAGGAAAACAACCATGGCAGTGAGACAGGGGCTTGCTCTGTGCTGGAACACTGGGTCAGAGCCCCCTGAGAGCCTGTCAGACCGGCAGCTGCTGCCAGGCCAGTACCCCACTCCCCAAGGGGGAGGCAGGCACTGGGGGGAGCTGGAGCACTGTGTCAGCCTGCCATGAGCTCGCAGAGGCAATGAGCACAGAGCATGAACCTCCAGGGACCCCCAGAGCCTGCTTAGGTTGCTGCGCTGTGTTGCAAAAAGCAAAGCTGTCCTTGACCCATGTTCTTCCAGGTGTGCAGACACACAGATGAACCAGGGGTTTATTGTTCTGCAGGACACGTTTTTCCCTTCTGTGAGAGAGGAACCGTCAGCTCAGGTACTGTAAGGTGAGAGGAGGAGGCGGAAACCCACAGCCAACGTGTATTCAAGATGTGATAAAGATACTGCTGTGGTTCCTACCTGAGTGAGTCCTAGGAAGGCTGGTTTGTGTTGTGCCTGCAGTCCTGCTGCTGAGGTGACACTGGCCCATGGGCACCATGCTGCAGGCTGGGTGCCGGGGCTGTCACCGGTCCCAGCAAGCACGCAGGAGCTCATGGCACTGGGGCTGCCAGCACCAGACACAGCAGCAGCAGGAGAAATGTGAGCGGGGCTTGGCTTGCTGCTGGCAGCCCCTCTCTAAGTCTGAGGTGATTCTCCAGATGTCAGCATGAGCAGGAACAGCGTTTGCACCTCTTGCTTTTGGTGGGGCATTGTGTGCCTGAGCCAGGGTCCAGCTCCAGCAAAAAGTGGCTGCACTTCATGCTGTTCACATTGGTGTAACAGGCATTGGCTGTGAAGGCTTTGTAATTACAAGCAAGAAAGTGGGAAGAATTTTCTAAAATGCAGCTATCCCACAGAAACCTTAATTACTTCTCCTAGCATAAAGCTAACAAGGTAGAACACTAGCTGTGTTCTTTTTGAGTCTGTTTTTTTCCCAAATGGACTTAATCTTACACCTGTGCTGTGCCCAGGGCTGTGCTGCAGATACACAGGAGTTTGTCCTGACACCTTGTTCAAAACAAAATCTATGGGAACAATCGCTAAGAGGAGAGCTTGGTGCTGGCCCACCGAGACTTTGCAGCATCCTGTGTGTACTTATTATTTGCTGTGATCAATGGCACTGCAAAGGCTGTTTCCCAGGGCAGGAAATGCCTTCTTGTATAAACAGCCTATACTAGGAAGGAAAATAGTACCCAGGAGAGAAAGCGGTGATGCATTAGAAATAATGGGCTCTATCAGTGTGATTTTGTTGGGCAAGGTAACCTCAAAGATTTATTTAAATGGGGCAGAGATATGAGTGACTGCTACGTTCTCACTTTGTAATGTATTTGCCAGTCAGAGAGCAGATAGCAGTAAAGGCATTGCTTTTTACAACACAAGTTCATTTAAAATGAGGCTCTGCAGTGCTTGTTCTGTGGTGAGCTAAAGCAATACCCAACACTTTTCTCTGAGTAGGAGAAGTGGGTATTCAGACAGGAATAGCTGCATTTGTGGCTTTTTTTCTGTTCATTTTCTGCAAGTTTTAAAGATCATCTGAAGAACAAATATTGAATAGATCTGTTTCCTGAGGGGGGGAAAAAAAAGAACAACTTAAAAGATTTGCCCCTGTGATCTATTCTCAATTCTTGCTATGGGGTCAGGACGTGGGACCAAGGGAACCATGGAAATTTCCTTTTCCCAGGTGAGCAACTAGCCAGTACCGCAAAACCCATTTTATTCTGTTAAAGTGGAATATAGTGCTTGACATTAATGCTGTGGTGGAAAGCTGTATGCTGCCTCTTTCTTATGTTACTTTTCTATTTTATAGGAGAAATTAGAAATGTTGGGCTTGTATGACTGGCAGACTGAGAACTGCTCAAGACAACATAAACAAATAGCTATGAATAACAGATCCAGTGGTAGACAAATGAACACAACTTGCTTGTGGACAAATGAACGAGCAGTACAGCTAAGGCCAAGCTAGTTAGCTAATGTTTTTCTTTGTAATCTGTGCACCTGCATTACCCTGCAGGTGTAATATCCAGAGCTGGTGGGTTAGTACATCTGTATGAGCAATGTCCCTTATAGCTTGGCAGTATATCCAGAGATGCTCCCCAGATTTTGCTGGATGTATATTCAGGCAGCCAAAATGCAGAACCTAAGCTTCCCCCTTCTTGTCTTTATATAGGATGACTGTAATAAAACAGATGGGAAAGGGGCAAAAGCTGCCTCCCTTGTAAATTTTGTGTGTGAAAAAACTGCAGGTCCAGGTTTAGGCAGCCTCCTCCTGCTTCTGAGTGAGCTCTGGCTTGCAGTGACCAGGACCAGGCAGGAGGGGAAGGAGTGTGTAAGGGGTGGAAAGAAGCACTGAACCCATTTTTTTCTCTCTCTGTAGAACAAGCCCAGGGTGTTTAGTGATGCCACTCCAAGGCTCTAGTCAGCTCCTGACTTGGCTGCCTATGGCTGCTCGAAAGTCCCGTCCCTGGCCAGTGTGGTGGGCACATTGCAGGGTGCTGCTCTGCACTCTTATACGGGCGATTTGTTCTACCCTGTTGCTGGTTGCATTTTCAGCAGGGAGTGAAGGTGACCTTAGTGTGCACTCAGATTTTTGAGATACGTAAGGCAGAGCAAGATCTGTGGAAGCAAGTGGGCATTCCCAGTGTCAGTTATAGACCTTTATATTTAGCAGCAAGCAGTTCTAGCACTTGGATTTGCTAGGTACAGAGCACGAAGGCTGCATGGTGCAAAGGGGAGAGACAGTTTAACTTAGTGCCGGGAGAGCAACAGATGTGGGGGTTTGCGCAGTGCCAAAAAGTTTGGAGGGAAGGAATGAAACATGTCACACTTAGTCCAAAACTCCAACAGAAAAAAATACACTCTGTTTTTAACTTGTTAAAAAGACTTAGAATAAAGTACTGTGAATAAAACAACAGGCAGGCATTTGACTTGAAGATAAATGAATTTTCTTTCTTTTCAGTTCTTCCAAGTTGTTTTCAAACTAGCACTGTAAAATGTCACAAATTCCACGGACTGGTCAAACCAAATGCCGATGTTTGTTGGGTTTTTTCCGTGGTTTTTTGGTGTTTTTTTTTTTTTTTTTTTTTTTTTTTTTTGTTTGGTTTCTTTTTTTTACGTGGAGATGATGAAACATAATTTCATTGACTTGTCACCTGCAGCACAGGGTACCTGCACTTCTGTTGCAGAGCTGCCACGAGTGCAAAGGCTTGTGACATGGAGGGGAAGGCCCTGCTAAGAACAACGCAGAGCTGTTACGCCTCGCTGGGAGCAAGCGGTGCCCTGGGCCAGAGGCAGAGCCGTGGTGCAGCCGGGGAAACCCTTGCCTTTGGACACGGCTCGGCTGGGTGTGGGCACGGGCTGGTGCCGGCCGCAGAGGGGTGGCAGGACGGGCTGCTGTCGCCGGGCGGCTGTGAGCGTGTCCCTGAGCACCAGGTGGCAGTGCTGCCGCGGGGACACAGCGCGCCTGCGGAGGGATGGGGCGCCGGGAACGTCCTGCGTGGCCAAACCCCTCCGCCCCCCTCTTCTCTAGGCGCTGAGCATCCCTCTCTTCTTTCACCGATTTCTAGGCCACGGGTATTTTCCTAGTGTAAGCCGAAATAGTGTATTTCAAATTTCTGTTCAGCAGAGAGCCCCACCCTTGAGCCCGACCAGTTGTCCCTGTTTTGTCGCACAAAGGGGCCGGAGGCTGCGGATCTGCGGGCAGCGGATGGGAGTTGCCCCGGCGGGTCCGGCCCCCTGCTTCTAAACGCTGATGTTCAGAGGAGCATCTCGGGCTGCCAGCAGCTCCATTTCCCTCCAGCTGAGCCTCCAGCAAGTCCCGGCCCGTGGTAAAATCTCCTGGGGCAGCTTTGGTGCGTGCGGGAGCCCCAGCTCCCTGCCCTGCGAGCAGCGGAGGTGTACCCGGCTGTGCAAGGGGAGCGCTCCCACTGTGCCTTGTGAGAGGGCTGGTGTGTGCAGAAGTCCTGATTTATTAATACAAGCCTTTCAGGTCCTTGTAAGGAATTTTCCGCTGCGTTTATACTCTAGGGCTTACTTCTTTTCTTTTTAATTTTTCATTTCTTTCCTTTTTCCTCCTTTTTCCTTCCTCCCTTTTTTCCTCCCCTTTTTTTTTTTTCCATTCCCCCTTCTCCCTTATTCTTTCTCCCTTATTTCTTCTCCCTTTCCCCCCATATTTCCTGTTTTCCTTCCTGTTTTTTTCCTTCTTTTTCCTTCCTTTTTCCTTCTTCCTTTTTTCTTCCTTTTTTCTTCCCTTTCTCTCTTCCCTGTTTCTCTTCCCTTTCTCTCTTCCCTTTCTCTCTTCCCTTTCTCTCTTCCCTTTCTCTCTTCCCTTTCTCTCTTCCCTTTCTCTCTTCCCTTTCTCTCTTCCCTGTTTCTCTTCCCTGTTTCTCTTCCCTGTTTCTCTTCCCTGTTTCTTCTCTTTTTCTTCCTTTTTTCTTCCCTTTTTCTCTTCCGTGTTTCTTCCCTTATTATTCCTTCCTTCCTTTTATATATTCTCCTTTCTTCCTTTACCTTTCTTTAATATTTTTTTTAGTGTTTTTCTTTCGTTTTTCCCCCGGCTTTCCTCTGGAGTCGGGGAGAAGGGGGTGTCTAGCCGCTGGTCCCGGCTCCCGTGCCCGCCGTGAGTGCGCGGCTCCGGTGCCGCTGGGCGGCGCTGCCGCTCCGCAGCCGCCGGGCCCGTGCGGGGAGCGCCTTCGTGGGGTTCGTGTTCCCTGCTCGGAGCTCTTGGGGCGAGCGCTCGCAGCCCTTAAAAATGATGGAAGTAAGGAAAGGGAGGCAGAGGGACGCTTCAGAAAAGGCGTAGTTTAAGGTAGGAGTCGGTAGCGGTGTCCTTCCTGTGTAAATTCAGGGATGCACACCCAATCTGGACTGATGTAAGAAGGCAGTGAATTTTATCCTAATTTTCTTAAATCCCTGTGGGTTTGGTTGAGCGTCTCTTACAGCACAAAGAGTGCACGTTCCTGCACGGGGAATCACTAACTGTGGCTCTGGGTGTCACTACCTGTGGCTCAATATAGATGGTCAGTCCCAGGGGGACAGCATTGTAACTTGATGAAAAGAAACTCAAATTTGGGGTTTTTTTCCCCTAATTTCAGTGGTGATTCTTGTATTGTTGCTCAGTTTCAGGAGCAGTTCTGGTGTGGTCTGGTCACCTTGGACAGCAGTGCTCTCACTTTCCAGCTCCCATACCTGGCTCTGTTCCCCTCTGTTATGTGTCAGTCTGTGGATCCTTGTGCCCTGGGATTGTCCACTTCCATTGTAACAGGGATTAATTGAGTCCCTTCTGATTTCAGTTGTAAATACCTGGTTCAAGCTATTCTACCTGCACAAGGGGAGAAAAAAAAGGCTTGCTCTAATCCACAGGCCCTTGGAAACAAAACTGGGAAAGCTTTGGTTTAGGTGCAGCAGTGACCACGATGACCTCAAACAAAAACCAATGTTAGATATAAAGGCAAAATGAGGTATTTTCCCAATTCTATAAACCCTCCGCCCAAAAATGAATTAATCATCTGGGAAGCATTACTTTCTTCCAAGTCTTCATCTAATTACATTTCCAATTTTTCCATGAGACACACATTCCAAGATATTTTGTAGTTCCCCCCACACCCCCCAAAGACAGGGGAAAGTTTACAAACTTCTGCGGTTTCCTCGAGACTAACCATTTAAGGGTTAAATAATGTAGGAAAGAAACAAGATTAATATAAAGTAAAATAAAATAGTTCTGTGACCCCAATATTGTTTTCTACTTTTTTAAAATTCATTGTAGGAAAAGAAGACAACTTGGTGAAACACTGTATTTTACTATTTTTCACTCTCTTCACGAGTGAAAAAACGCCTGGAAATTTTCTGAAATTGTATGTGCTGAGAGCTGTAATCCTATAACCCTGTGGGGCACAGTTACTCTAGTCATGCTGCTGTAGTTGGATTCCTCACTTATTTATGCAGGATGGAAAGGGATCTTTCTGAGTGGGAAGCATCTCTGTGAAGCCCTGGTGTTTCCCCAGAGCTGGATGGAGGCTGCAGGACTAATCCCTGTTTCACACACTGGAAGGATAGGGCTTCCCTGATGCCTATGAGTCTCTCACCAGTCAAAATGATTTTGCTGGTGCCCTGGGGCAAGTGTGGGTTTGGGGGGATTAGTGGGTCCCTGCTGCTTGTCTGGTGACACCTCCCCTGCCTTTGGGTTGCTGAGCTCATGGTTCTGGGGGCAGAAGGACTGAGTCTGAAAAATGAAATCCTGGTGAAGCAAGGTGGCAACCTTGTCATTTATTGCAGTGCGAATCCAGGAATCCTGTGAACATGCTGGAAGAGCTGATGAGGGGGGCGAGAGTGGCTGGGGGGGCCAAGGCTGCTCTGCAGCATCTGTGCCAAAGTCTCTCCTTATGGCCTCACATCAGGGAGTGAGATATGATCGGGTCTTTGCTGGAGAGGCAGGGAAGTTGAGGTGTGAGCAGAGGGGATGCTGTCAGAGGTGTCAGATGAAGAGTGTCGGTCCCTTCCGAAAGGGGAGCCCTTCGTGACAGCTCCATCTGTGCAAGCATGGGGAAAGCCAGAGCTCCTCCATCAGCACCTCTTGCCTGCATTGTGTGAAAAAGCCCACCCTGAAATCCATCTGCCCCCCAGGGAAGTGTCTTTGCAAGCTTTCCCATGGGGAAGGCTTACAAAAGCAGTATCATCACCCTGATTTCATGGATGGAGGAATCGGCAGTGTGGGGAGGAGGGGTATGCACCTGTGGTCACTCTGTGGTCTGATGGCAGTCGGAGTGAAGTTGGTCAGGCTGGTGCTTTCTCTTGGCATTGAGGGTGATCTGCAGTGTTTGTGTCTCAAATGCTTTAGTGCTGTGCTTTTGAATCAGGCAGAAAGACTGCTTTAAAAGCAGGCAGTCTAGTTTTAGAGCTGGCATAATCATAATTCCTACGCCACTAGGAGTAGGGGGGGAGGAGCAGATAAAAATCAGAAAATTAGGATTTATTACAATAAAAGCCAAAGTGCTAGAAGCCAAAACTGTCATTGTAATGTGAGCTCTATTTTGATAGTGTCCTATTACATCGTATAAGAGGTTGAACACGTGTACGAGTATCTTGGTTGGTAATTATCTGATCTGTGATATGTAGCAAACGTGATTTTGTTGTTCTGTACATTATGCAGCAGCAATTCATTTCTGAACAACGTTAACTGGCACTATAGCAGTTCAGTGCAGAAATTACAGGCATTAGCATATGTTTCGCTTAGGCTGAGTAGTAGCTAAGTTGAGACACCAGCAATCCTGGTCAGTGGGGATGTGGGGTGAAGAGCTGAGGGTGCATCTGTTCCTAACTCACCCTGCCAGTGGAATCCTCCTCTCCCAGATGATGCTGGGTATCCTCAAAGTATCCAGCAAGTAGAAAAGACCTGTGCAGACAGATGTGGGTACCGGTTGGCCAGGGGACCCCACATGTGGGAGCTGACGTCTTCCCTATTCTGGAATGAGTTTGTGGAGAGTGGTGTCTCTGCAGACTGCACCAATCAATAGCAAAGATCTGCAGGAGTGGCTTTCAAATTAGATAAGCTTGGAGCTGATGTCTGAATGATGGTAACAATATAACCATTTAACTGAATGCACTTCTGTCACTGCATCCGTAACAACTCTTAGATAAGACCATTTGTGTTTTATGGGATCTTATTTGCTTTCACTTTATTTAATGACACCACTAAATAAAAACACTCAATAATTGCTGTTGCTTACTTCAATTCATCAATTAAATGTGCAAGGAGATTAGTGTAGATATATTTTAAGATGGATCAATTAGCAAAGGTTAAATAAAAAAACCCTACTGAATGCACATCAAATGTGTCCCTATTCTTAGAGTATTAAAGAGATTTTTTTAAAGACCAAAAGTATTCGTGATACAGATGAGAGAAAGGATCTCTTGGCTCATGTTATTGCAGGCTGTGTCACACAATCTTTTCACAAATGTGCACAAAAAGCCTCCTTGGAACAGAAGGAGCAGGATGAGAGCAGCAATGTGCTCATTGGTCCTGTTGGAAGTGTCTCATTCCTGATTCTCCTCTGATTGCTAGAAACCATGTCTAATTTCTAGTCTAAATTTATTCTTGGCCAGTTTCTACCCATTTCCTCTTGAGCCAGTATTGTCCTTCAGCTTATCTGTCCTCTGACTGCTGTTATTTATGCCCTGTTTATGTTTCTTTCTGCCTGGGCAATGAAGATCTATGAAACATGTCCATTCTGCTTTAGTTTGTAGCCAGTTTCACTTTCTTAATTGCTCTAGTGCCAGGGTTTCAAACAGCACAAGGGAGCATCCTTTGTTTTAAAAAGAAAAGCTTGCATTGAAGCTGCACAATATTGTGGGCATATTTCCTGTTTTATTGAGGGTTTATGAATTCTCCATATTTTTTTCTATTTTTATTTTCCCCATAAAATTGCAAGGCTGGGTCAGATTTAAGCTGACAGACTCCATGTTAAATGATTAAATAAATAAAAAGCAAAAGAAGACTTTTCAGACTCTACATTGTGCCAGGAGTCAAGGAAGAAAAGTGAGAGAATTGTAATAATTGCTGGAGCTATCCATGTGCAAATAAAAAGGCTGAGAGTAGCATGTAGCCTTTTCTAGAATGAATTCCTGGTGTCTGCCTCCTTATGTCAGCTGATTTTTTTCAAGGGGAGCTTTGCAGGAGTCAGTCTGGCATGTTTAACTGGGGTGAGAGCGGGTGCCGGCTGCACAGGGATCTCTTGCACACCCCACACAGAGCACTGGTAGTGTAAGGGGCTGAGGCTGGAGCTTATGGGGAGATCCCTGTGGCATCTGTGAGATCTGGAAGTTGGCTTCATTTATGTAGATTTTGGTAATCCCAGCTCACATTTTTTTTGGCTCATGGCAGCTAAGACTTGCTGATGAGTAAGCAAGGACCTCAAAGTTGTTGAAGGTAATGAAGTGTCTATGAATTATGCTCTTTCACAAGGACATGTTTGTGTTGCATATGCTTCTTTCACTGCTACTGTCTTCAAGCTTCTTTACCTGCATCTTTAATGAGGAGACAGACACTGCCCTGGTAGCTACAGGTCTACATACTTAATTTCCTAAGTGCCTGACTTCATCACTGCAGACTTAAAAGTAGCTCTGAGTCACTGCCCTGTCAAATCAGTTTTTTCATCTGAGGGCACCATCTTACACCCCACATTTTACAGCGTTTGAGGTGGGCTGAAGTGGGTATTAGAGGCACTAGAAGTATCCAGTTTGGTATCTGAATTTCTAGAAGTAGCTACTCTAATGGACTGAAGAAATAATAGATTTGCCTCTTAACAATGAGAAGGGAACATGTATTATTGGCGTTCTTTAGCAAACAGAAGGGCTCCCAAAGCCAAGCAAATGAGCAACAAAGCTTGCATCAGGCTTATGAAAACAAGTTAGGGGAGAGAGAGCATCCTTGCAACCAAATCACAACTACACTGGTCCAAGCCACTGACAGGCTGCATAAGCCAACCCTGCCCTAGGCTGGAACTGCCCAGCATGTTTTGCTTCACTTCCTTGTATGGGGAGGTTGCCCAGGAATACAGAGCCTCTGGAGCTGACACAGGGCCTCTGGAAGACAGAAATACCAGTGGGACCTAACTCTGCTGAAGAACAGCTACCCCAGGAACTAGGCAGTTTTATAAAAATAATTTTTTGCCTCCTTTTCCCTGGTGCAGAAAATCTGAGACTGTGAGAGTATCAGGATTTCAGCCTCTTTGCTGCTCTGGCCCTCTTTCAAGACTGAAGGGTGCTTTTTGGGCAGAAAATCCCAACACGCCTCTGCAGCTAATGGATAGCTGGTCATCTCTCCGTGGAGTGCTGAGGATCTCTGTTGCCATATTGCCACCTGTACCCAGTACAAAGCCATGTTCTCCTTAATTACTGACAAAAATGTCTCTTCAGAAGCCTCCCAATAATTACTCAAGTACCCACTTAAGTGGCTTTTAATTCAAGCTCCTCACCCCCACACTTGTGTATTTTCCAGTTGCCAAGCACAGCTAGTCTTATATATAAGCTTCTGCCAAAAGAAAATGCTAATAACCTCCCCCCTGGTTTATACTACCTTGCATGAGCTTCAGTGAGCCCATAGCATCTCAGGAGATGGTATTTCCACCAGGCTAGAGCAGAAGCATTCAATCATAATGAAAGATGAAAGCTCTTGTTGTGAGCTTCCCTACATCTGACAACACTTGGCAGTGCTACAGCATCTCTTGTTGGACTGCTGCTGGCTGTCTTGCCAGCTCCTCTCATTATTGGAGGCTGCCCCTTGACCCTGTGCAGGGGCAGGACTGCCCCATGGGCTCCTGTAAAAGCTGAGGGGGCAGGTGGCAAGGATAAGCCATGGACATCATGCTGGGTGTCACAGGAGGGGAAGCTGATGCTGCCCTTGGGATGGTGGGAAGGCAGCATTTCCAACTTGGCAGCCTTTTTTGTGAGAGTAGGAAGGGAAACTCAGGGGATCCTGTCCTCTCATCCTGTAGGACCCAGCTGCATTCAACAGGGAATGCTTTAGATCATGACTTTATGGGTAAGCAGGGTCTGTTGCCTGTTTCTCCATGACTCATAGAAGGCATTGCCCTCTCTGGTTAATTCTACTGTTTTACTGGAGTAGTCTCCAGACGCCAGGTCAAATCAATGACCTGTTTGTAGCAGGCTCCAGCAGCCCTTTAGTGGAATGGTTTTTTTGTTATGTGATGGAATGAGACCAAAGGGACACTAACTCTCTCCCTGGAGTGAGAACAGAAATGTTCATATGAAGGGGGAGGGCAGGCAAGCATGGCCAGAGAGGAAGAAAGAAGTCACGCCGTACAGGAATTCTTTGTCCAAGATAGAAGCTGTAGAGGGGTCATGAATAAAGGATGCAAAGAAATGGGGTTGTCCATGTCCAAAAGCTGTTCTTACAAAGCCCTAGAAGAGCCCTAGAAAGTGGTTAGAAGGAGCTATTGTATCTTCTGCTTTAGGCACATCAGGAGTTCAGCAGTGTGAGAGCAGAAAAGGCCAGAACTGTAGTTCATGTCAGAGAGAGACGTGTGAGTGGTACAGGCTGGGAGGCTGTGATGGATGCATTCAGAAGGAGCAGCCAAACAATCAGTAGTGGTGCTTTTTTTCCCTTGAAAAATGCCACTTTATCAAAACTGTGCAGGGGAGAAAGGAAATAGTCATTTCAGAAGAGCACATTGCACAGGGGTTTCAATGCCAAGTTTCATGCCACTGCTCTGCCTACTGCAAAAGGAGAGACTTGGTCTGGTCAGTGGTGAGACCACCAGTTCTACCACATCAGTGTGCTCTCTTCTTTTCTGGCATTTCATAGTGAGCTCCAAAAGGTCTCATTTTAATTTCATGTGGGGAGGAAATGTAGCTTTGAATTCAGGATTTTCTGCAGAGTGGATTTCTGTTCATCTTAGCTCTAATGCTGACTGATGCTGGGTGAGCGTCAGAAGCCGGGCAGAAGGGACCAGTTGTGATTATGAGTCGGGTCTCCAGCATAACTCAAGTCAGGACTGCACCGAGCATGCCCAGTAAGTCCTCTGTGGCAGGCATAATCAATAGGGCAAGAAACTGGTAGCTAAGTGGGATTTGGAGATGTTAGAAGTAGCCTTTCTCAGCTGAGGGTGGTAGAGAGCCACATTCCTAAGGGAGCTGTGGGATTGACAGTGCTGCAGGTCCCTGATCAGACCAGCCTTGTCAGTGATGATGAAGGTACTGCTGGCTTAGTACACGGGTGACTTCTCCAGGGTGCCTTGTACCCTGTGCACTGTGATATCAGCTCATCTATTTTTTGAAAGAGGTTGGCTCTTAGGATGAAATGATAGCAAATCCATCATAACTCTTTCCATGTTGTTCTCTTGATGAATTACCTTTGATATTAACAATAAACATGAGCCTTGCCTTGACTTACAGCCTCCAGATCTCGCTCTGACTTTGCTGGATTGAGACAGTCCCTCCTTTCAAAAATGTTCTTACTGAGAGGTGAGAGATTTATCAGTCAGGGCTAAGTTTTCTCTGTCATTTTCTTGGACGCCGAGGATCTCAACCATTTGTCTTTTGTGGACAGATTTTCAGCAACACCAAACTATCAGTGGCTATGGTATTAACAGGCTAAATACAGGTGAGCACCAAGAGCATTTTCAAGAGTGGCCCTATGTGAATCCCTGTAGATGTGCTTATTACTGCAACCAAGAGACCAAACTGCTCATGTCTTTCACTATATCCATATTCTTTGTAGTCCTCAGACTCTCTATGTTCTGCCACTTCTGAAGTGTGGCAACCAGACTTTGGGACTCTTGTGATAGTGGTGTTTGCTGCACTAGGTACAAACGTAACAGAGCACTGCTTATTTTTCTCTCTATTGCTCCATCCATCCATGCGTGGGCTTGGTCTCTTCTAGCTGCAGTTCTGTGCAGAAAGCTCCTCTTAGCTGAATCTCTCTTGTGGTTTCCAATTCCCAGAGTCACTGCTTTCTGAGGAAAAAAAATTGCCCAGTCTTGAAGTAATACAGACTGCACAATTCCTCCCCAGAGATTTGATCGGGCTGTGTTAGAAGGAAACTTGTTTCTATAAACTCAGTTTCTGTGTCAGTTAGTTTATTCTCTTCACCAGACTTACTGTGATCATTAGTTACTACTGCATTAGTCTTTGTATCCTTGGCAAACTTAGATTTCCTTCCAGACCACTGATATCTTTATTGGTGTCTGGACTGCAGCAGCTCTGAGAGTCCAGGGAAAGAGGACATAGGATTTCATTTTGCTGGAGAGATAGAGGAGTTGATTGATTGCTGGGGAGGGAAATAAATAACAATGCAAATAGTGAGAGGTCTACGTGGAAGCTAGGCGTTTGTGGGGGAAGCAATGTATTCACCCAGATCCTTTTTACCCAGCACTTTAGGTCAGCAGGGGATGAGGGAGTCTTCAAACCTTGGCCTGGCTGCATGACAGCTGTAATCTCGCATTTACATTTAGTGTTGAATATGCCCTTGCAGTACACAGGAGAAATAAGCAGGTTTTGTTAAGTAAGATGCAATCTGAACGCATGCAATTTCAGAGGCATCCTTAGGGCAGGATTAATGTCCCAGCACTCCTGTACTGCAGAGCTTGATGGCAGTGGGAGTACCAGGTCTTGTCAGAGTTGCTGCTTTTCCTCCAAGCTCTCCAAACTGGAAGGACCCTTTGCTGAGTGGCAGAGCGATGAGCTGCCCCAGCGAAGCATTGCTCTGCTGAGCCAGCAGGATTTGAGATAATGACCTAGCTCAGGCTGCAAATCCTGGGCTTGTGGATTTGGAGACTGGATGAAGGGACAAGCAAAGTTTGAGGTCAGGGAACTCTTCATGGCCTCTTTAGGTCTGTCAGAATCCATTATGTGCACAAAGACAGATTTATGGGTCTGGAGGGAGTTTGGTATTTCTCCTTGACAGCTTCTGGCCCTTCCTCCCCCTCTTGACCTATTCCAGTGCCACAAAGGTGCATTAAGGAGGTGGATGTCTTCAATCTCCAAGCCTTGACTTGCTCTGGAGCAGATTGTCCCACAGCCCTGCTGGAGGAGCACAATAGGGGTTTTGCTCTCCCTCCCTCCTTTTTATCATTCTCAATCACATAATCGGGCTGGTTTGCCTCAGCCAAGATCTAATCAGAAAGGATCTCTCTGACTTTCAGAAAAGTCAGCTTGACAGAAACTTTAAATTGAAAGGCTTTTCCTGATGCACTTGGAAATGGTTTTGGTTGAAATTGGTGTCTGGCTGCATGGTTACAACATGAGGAGTTTTCCTTCCTCCCAGGGAGAGGGAGAAGTATGGGCAGCCTCTCAGACCTCCTGAGCCCAGGGGCTTGGGGGACCTGGGCCTGAAGCTACGCTGTGGGGTCAGACTCCTCTCTCTACCCAGACCACACTACCTTCTTGCAGGTGACATGTAAATCCAGTCACAACCAGGTTCAGTGTTCATGGGACCTGGGCATCTCTGGCATATTGAAACTATAGGCCAAAATGGGCTACAGGTTGTCATCAAATAGGATTCAAAGAGAACAGTGGGGATGGCTGACCTCTCCTAGGGAGAAGAGTAGGAATTGTCTTGTTCTAAAAGTGCCGCTCTCCTGAGGTCTGGGGACTCAGTCTCTGCTTTAGACAGAGAAGGGCATGATGTGTGAGTATTCAGCCTCAGACTCACAGCTGGGGTTGTTCGGTTATGCCTGTTCCACCTGTTCTCTTCAAGCTTCTGCTCTGCACTGAAAGCACAGGGGATGTGGTCTTTTTCTAACACACTGTGAATGCAGACATAAGACCTGGAGTGAAATTTCAAGTCCACACTTTCCTTCCTCTTCCAGGTTCTTGTCGTTCCTGTGGCTTAAGGCTATTTGACAGGTAGCCATGAGTGAAAAGTCCCTAAGAAAGTGGATGGAGTAAGTTGCTGGGTGGTAGGAGGAGCCCAGTGAGGAAGAGGAGGTAGAGGGAGGAAGAAAGGAATAGAGGCAGCTGTCTGTCCTGTCTTTTAAATTCAGCAGCTCTAGTATAGGCAAGAAATATTTGAGTTTTCTTTCCAGATGTGTAGATGGGTGGTTCTAAGCCCAGAGCAGCTGGTTGTCTGTGTGCCGCTTGCTCAGCAAGGGTGGGCTCTTGGCTCTGCCTTGCACAAGGTGACCTGCAAGCAGAGTGTCCATCCTTCCATTACTCCTTGATAGGAGATCCTTCAGTGAGGCCTCCTCCCTGCACTGCCCTTATGACTGAAGTGCTGTGTGGGAGCTGTCACTGGGCAGGTGTTTGCAGGCTCTTTCTCTTGGACTCCTGCCACTTATGAAGCCACAATTGAAGTGTATCACTGCAAGGACAGCAGTTTTTTATGCCCTGATCCCATTGGGGAAGGCAATGACAGAATGGTTGATGAACAGGACTGTTGGGCTTAGGTGATAAAAACATATTTGTGATGAGCCCACCTTGAACAAGCCTCATGTCTGGGTCTGGCATGTAGGACAGGCACTGATCTGTCTACAGGGAGGTCTCTCTATATGTGGGAACAGTTTGAGATGGTTCCTGCTACTGCTCCTTTTCAGGCTTCGTTTCAGGGAATTGATCCCAGCAGGTGCTTCCAGAGCCCTGGAGACAAAAGTCTATTCAGCCATACAGGAGGCTTGAAGAAAAATGCCTCACAACACTTTCATTTCTAGACAGCCACAGCTCCCTTCAGTGAGGTGAAGCTTTCTTGTGTTGCCCTGCCTCCATCTGATATAGGTGGCAAGTCAACAAGGAGAAATAAAAGCTCCTGCTAAGTAGAAAATCTTCTCTTAAAAAGGAAAAAAAAAAGTATGTGAATGTATAAAATCCTAGTAGAATTATTTCTTTTTCTAGGATGCAGTTAGTTTTGTTGTGTTGGTGCTGTTTGTGGCCTGCTTTTTGCAATAGTGGTTTAATTCTGCAATCTGCGAGCTGTGTACCTGCCCCTTGCTTTAACACCCAGACAAGCCTAACTTCTCCCCAGGCTGGAGCTGGTCTGAAAGACACCAGCTAAACTAATAAATATTTCTTGTGATGAGTTGCAAATTTTGTTTAATTGAATCTTTGAAAGCAAAAAAGGGAGTGAAGGGCCCATTAAATGAATTATTTCAATATAGTAATCAGGTGATGCAGGCTCTTCTGTGTTTATTGAAAGGCCAAGTCAGCTCTAAACTCAGCTGTGCGAGAACAGCCCAGAAAGCTGGCCAGTTCTTGTACTCTGCTGCTGTTTTAGGGCCAGATCTCTCTCCCCAAATAGCACATTTTAAAGTGGCCATGTGAATTCTTATTAGGCATCCAAACATAGATATAAACTCATGCATTGTAAACATACCCTGCACAGAAACTGAGCAAAATACAGTAAGGTATTTTCTTTTCTTTATCAGGTTACCTAGGCATGGTTTTTTTTTTTCAAAAAGTCCACCCACGCAGAGAGACTGGAGAATGCCAAAGCTGCATGAATTTTAATTATGCTAGACATGCAACAAGGGGCTACCTTGTAAAGAATAAAACTAATAAAACACGGATATGGGTTTAATTCTGCTTAATAAGCAGCCCTGGCAATGCACATTTTAGATGTAATTTACACAGCATGGAAATTTGGTACAATTCCTAAGACGTGTCTGCATGCAGACTTTCAAACTCAACAGTGCCTTCCTATTGGAAGAGATTTGTTGCTATGCTGCTGTAAAATGGTGAATTAGGCCATTCATAATTATTGGCCAGAGATGGGCGTCTTTCTTTTTCCCATTCAACTACAGCAACATGCACACTATTTTAAAGTGGTATTAAATGTAAATCTCTTCCCTAATTTTCATGTATGCATTTTCAGTAGCTCTGCAGATAAAACAGCAAAAAACCTGCATATGTTTGTATCTGTAGTTAGCTCTGTGTGTACAGAATTAGTAAAGCAGAGATATGCCTAATTACTGAATCTACAAAACATAGCCCATGGCTTTTGAAGGCTCTATGAAAAATAAACAGGATATTCTGTTAGCAACCCTGCGGGAATTATTGCACTTCACTAAGGAAAGATGCCAATAACCTCAGTTTTGACCTAGATAGATCATTCTGTTTAGGAAGGTAAGGGAATGCAATTCTAGATCTCTTCTCTGCTCAAGTCACCAAAGCCCTGAAATTCAGCCAGGCCTTCATTTTAAACCTCAGCACTAAGGACAGAAGAGTTTATTTATCAAGAGAATGAAACTTCAGAAATGGCAATGTCTTGAAATACTGATATTGGTCACTTTCCATAGTGAGGGCCTAATGGAGAGGCTCTTGTTTGGGATGAGGTGGGGATATTTAGTGAGCACAGCGAGTCTGAACCTCTGCCAGATGGGGTCTTTCTCCACAAACTGCAGGAGGAGCACTGGCATGTCTCTCCAGTGTCATCAAAACAGTCTGTCTTGGTCCTTTTATGAATTGGTGCTACTCTTGCATTCCCTTTTCATACGGTGCACTGTGCAGCTTTGCAGACTGGGACTGAAGTGAGGAGGAAGCTCGGGGAGAAGAGGCATGGGAGAAAAACTGCCATAATAACTACATAATATAGATACTATATTACATATAAATATGTTTTAAAATTATGTTCCTTAAGGAAAAATGCCGTATTGGCCCAGTTTACTCAAACAATTCAGCTTCCATTGGTAGCAATGAGGAATGCAGCCTGTGCATTTCACGGGGGCTGGTTGGTTTGGAACAGTGTAGGCTGCACAACCATCGAAGAGGTGTAGCTGATACAGATGAAAATGGGAGATGTTTTGAGCCCTGTTTACCCAAATGAAAGTTGAAGGAGAGAACTTCCACTGTTAGAGATAAAAGCACATGGAGGCTTTTCTGTTTCACTTGGCAGCCCACCAAAGGTAATGTTTCACTGATGAGAATGACAGTGCAGGAGCATGATGAGGTTGGCCTTCCATTCTCCAGCTCAAGAGCACTCTGGGCTTGCTTGGTGTTTATAAAAGCTTGGGCTCTTCAGAAAGTTTTGTGAAGTTTGGGGCATGCTCTGACTTGTGTGGGGCAGATGCACGTGTCAGTAATGTCACCAGGAGCTCATGGCACTGTGCCCGTGTTCAGAACCAAACCCCGTGGACTCCTTGGCCATCTAGAGATAAAGACAGACCTGCATGTTGGCAAATGCAACACTACATGCAGTTTCACAAGCTCTGGCTTAATTTAATTCAGTCACTGCAGAAGCAGGAAAGACCAGGGAAGAAGCCTTTCTTCTTAAGAGTTGCAGCAACTCTCTTTTCAGATCCACAAATCATGAGGAAAAAAATTACTTTGGCCGACTTTATCACCGATTAGGATCATTTTTAAGTGCAGAGCTGCTGCTCCTAGTTTACAGCTACACAACAAAACAAATGAGTTGCACATCAAAATAACTGGAACTTATCTAATATGGGATGGATAAAGCATTTTTTCACCCGAGATTTGAAGACTACAGGCAAAAAAGTATCTTTATATATAGATGGAAAACCTGTTTCTTGAAAAGATATGAGATACCCTCACATCCTTTGAAGATGAAACTTTGGATAATTCACTGGCAGTTCAGACAGTGATTCTCTGATTGCAAACAGCTTTCTTTAGGCCATGCCTGTACCTTGTACTGCAATAATTCTTTGATGTCAAGTGAAATAATCTGATAGAGAAAATTAAAATATGAAGCATTTTAGCTACAGGAAAGGGAAGAAAAATCTTTATTGATTGGGATGGGCAAACCTGCTCAAAAAAACTTGGCAGTAGTTAAGAAGATATCAACAGCCTGGAGAATCTGATTCCAGCTTGTTTTGGTATGCATAGAGACTAAGTAAAAATCAGGAAGTAATCTCAGAGTTTACTTGATCTTTATGGACATAATGGGTGATTGTTTTAGTTGTCTTTTTCCCCCAATAAATTAAAATATCTTAGGGCTTAAATATAGAGGTGAAGAATGAGAAAATTTTTAGAATTTAGAGGCGAAGTAGTTAAAAATATTATTTTGCTAAAGCTGGTTATTCCTAAGGCATCACCAACTCGTTTAAAATGCTCTTGTCAACTGGAGACATGCATCACGCCTACACCTTTAGGACTGGATTAGTTATGTCCTGCCATTGCTACATTGCATGTATCTGCACCTTCAGTTTTGTTCGGGGCAGTTTTATGGCTGGAGATAGGCGGGAGCCGGCCCGGCACCTGCTGATGGCGGTGTGTCGTGGGACCGCTGTGGCCGGGAGCAGCCCAGCAGTGCCCACCGCCGCTGCAGCCGCCCGCACGCTCCCCGGCTGAGGAACCGGCCCCCGGCCGAGCAGCCCTCGGGCTGCCGGGGTTGTCCCTTCTCTCTGCTTCCACGGAGAAGCAGGGAAAGCCACGGACACGCTCGGCTGCCACGGCTGAGTGCTCGGGCGCCGACAGCAGTGGCCAGGGAGGCGGCCGGGGTGGCTGCACGAGTGGCAGGCGGCTCCGCCGGGAGGGCTGCTGTCCCGGGGAAGCCCGGCTGCCCGCGGGGGCGGCGGGTCTGCCCGGGCGGAGGGGGCAGAGCCACCGCGGAGCTGCAATTGCCTCGCTTTGCCTGCGCGATATTTCTCATCCGAACCTCGATCACGTAGGATTGCGTAGAGGAGGGCGAGCGGGAGCAGCTGCAATTCTCCCCAAGCCCGAAGCCCGGCTCCTGCCCGGCTGCCGCGGGGCTGCGGGGCTCCCCGCCGCCTTGGCAGCAGCCCTGCGCAGCGTGGGCGTCCGGGGGGGGGGCTTCCCCGGCCCCTCCTTCCCCTCTCCTCCCCCCACCTCTCCTCGCCTCCCCCCTCCCGGATCGGGCAGGAGGATGCAGGCGGGAAGCGGGTGCGGCTCGGCTCCTCCTCGCCCCGCCGCCGTCGGGCGGCACCGCGGAGCATCCTGAGCCCCGCACGGAGCAGCAGTGGCAGCCGCACCCCCCCGCCCTTCTCCTCCTCCACCTCCTCCACCTCCTCCACCTCCTCCCCGCCTTGCATCGCTCCTCCCGCCGCCGTCCCCGCCGCGGCAGCCGGGCCCGGGGCCGCCCCGGTGCCGAGCGCTCGGGGGCCGCCCGGTCGGCCGGACGATGTGGGTTGTTGCCGTCGGAGAGAGCCGGTGCCGGGGCAGAGGCGGCGAGCAGGGCAGGAGAAGCTGCGCCGGCCATGGCGCTGTGAGCCCGGGACGCCGAGCTGCGGCGATGTGAGCCCGCACTCGCGGCCGGGGGCTTCTTTTTTTTTTTTTTTTTTTTTTTTTTTTTTTTTTTTTTTTTTTGAATTTAATTTTTTCTTCCTTCTTTTTAATTTGTTTGCTGGCCTTCTGCTTTTTCCTGTGGCTGCTTTTCCCTTCCCCTCCCGCCCTCTCTGAGAGCAGAGTGGGTAGGGGGGGAGAGGAGAAAGAGGAGGAGTGCGAACAAAAATGCAGCGCGGCTCTCCCTGAGCCCGGCCGCGGAGCCGCGTCCATGTGCGCGCCCTGCCGCGCAGCGCCTCGGAGCCACCGCGCTGGGGCCGGGGCTGCCCGCGGGCCGAGGGGTCTCTGACTCATCCCACAGCCCCTCGCCGGAGGGCGGCCGGAGGGAGGAAGCGCCGCCGCCTGCGCCCGGGTGGAGCAGAGCGGCACCGCGCCGCAGGGACCCGCGGATCCTCCGCGTCCCCCTATCCTTTGGACACAGCGGACCTTCGCCAGCGGGCGGCCACTCCCGGATCTACACGGCGCTGCCAACCCGGCCGGGGGTCTCGCCGACGGCCGCCCGCGCCGGGATTTGCGCTCCCTGGGGACAGACCCATGGGCGGCGGAGTCCGGCGTCCAGCCATGGTTGTTAGCCTGGGCGCCCTGCTCCGCCTGGCCGGCTGAGCCCTCCCTGGCGCCGGGACTCGGGGCTGCAGCGCGTTAAGCGGGTTGTCCCGGTCCCCGCGGGGCGCGGCGGCGGCTCGGCCCCAGCGCGCCCGGGCGGCGCACCCCGGAGCTGAGCGGCGCGGGGGGCCCATGAGCGGCGATGGCAGCGGCTATCGCCAGCTCGCTGATCCGGCAGAAGCGGCAAGCGAGGGAGTCCAACAGCGACCGGGTGTCCGCCTCCAAGCGCCGCTCCAGCCCCAGCAAGGACGGGCGCTCCCTATGCGAGAGGCATGTCCTGGGGGTCTTCAGCAAAGTGCGCTTCTGCAGCGGCAGGAAAAGGCCGGTGAGGAGGAGACCGGGTGAGTACGGCGGGCCGGGGCTGTGGGAACCCACTCTACGGAGGGGGGCAGCCCCGGACCCGCCGGGATGGCTGCCCCGGGGCGCTCCCGGCACCGCCGGGTACCGGCTGGGGACGAGGCTTGCTCCGCGCTCAACTTTGACTTGGGTCCTGGCGGATCTCCTCCCCTGGTCTGATGGGATGGGTGGGCAGTGACCTGCTGCCAGCATCCCTCCACCACTGTCCGAAGCTTGAGCACAACGGGTCCTCCGGCGGGAGTGGCCCAGCGGCTTCATCTATGTGAGCTTCACCCAGAATTGTATTTTTCTATTTCCTTGTAGATAAGTTTTTAAATGGTCTCTTATTTTCTGCATGGAGATAAGGAAATCGATAAGCTGAGGATCAGTTAAAATTGTGGCCATTTGATAACTAAATCCATCAAGTGCTACTTCACGAGCAGAGTTGCATAGGGAATTTCATTAGCTTAGAAAGCTTTCTCAATGGCAGCTGCACGATGGTTGCACCTGATCCTGAGCTTGCAAGGACCTAGAAATGCTCTTTAGGGTGGTCCTTTTTTGTCTTCTTTCTTTCCTTTATTCTTTTGTGCTTGTGTGCGCTCAGTCTTGGTTCTTTGTGAAGAACTTTGCCCTAGTATACACACTGCTCACATTCCCACGATGAAGTCCCACCACCCACAGTTTCAGTTCTGAGCATTGCTTTGTGCTCTCAGCTGTCCTTGGTAGGCGTGAGAACTCAGCACCTGGCAAGAATAGGCCCTCCATGATTTCTGAGTGGAATTATGATTTATGTCTTGCTTTATTTTTTTCACTGCTATAAATCACCATAAAGGTAAGAAAACAGAGATTAGTTTGAGAAGCTGCTGTGAAGACGTAGTTTTCTCAGGTGTTCTTCAGTATAATGGTTAAAAAAGAGGGATACTCATTCACTTAGCCATTCAGGATGTACTATCAACCTGTGTAACCCTCCCATGTTTTCTATGTACACTGGTTTTGTGTTTGTTGATCAGTCTCATCATGAAGCCCCTTCTCCAAAGCTGGGGTGTCTTGGTAATGACTCTCTACCGAGGTGTCAGAGGTAGCTAAGGCTGCTCTTCTGATCTGTAGACTGAGGCACATGACCTGTACTCATCTGAACAAGGGAAGGAAATGGGGCAAAGAAGTGACCTGACCATAGAAGGTCACTTCTGTCAACACTGTCAACAAAGGGGAAAGAATAATTACTCTGGTTTGCTGTCAGCACTCCAGATTCACAGGCTGTGGGGCAGGGACCATATTTAGTTACGAGAATGTTTGGAGACTCAGTGCATGGGTTAGGCTGTGCAAACTGGTTTCTTGGATGGTCTGCTTTGAAGCAGGTATCGCAAGAGGCTGTAAAATACGTGCAATATAGCATGACTTGAAATATTCAAAGGGAAAAACGTTGCCCATCTTTTTTTTCCTACTCAACTTGTGATGACTGGTGGCTTGCTGGACTATCCTATATATTAGCTAATCTGTGAGCCAAGACCAGAACATGGCTCTTGCCCCGAAAATGTTGGCATTTTGTCTTGGGAATCACTCTTTGCAGGATCAAGAATATGAGCTGAGAGTCTCACTGATGTAATCTTTTCCTATTTCTCTTTCCTCTCTGTTTTAATCTGCTATTAAGTGTGGTCTCCTAAGGACTAATAGGGCTGGGAAGTGTAGACTGTTACCTAGATTTCAAGATGCTTTGTCTCATTAAAGTTTGAGTGGCTTCCAGCAGGATGTGGTTGGGAAGGCTTTCTGTTGGTCCTACCCCAGTGCTCCTAGCTGCACAGGTCCAATTCTGCTTCCTTAGACTCAGTAAATGCCTGTGAAGAATCGATGAATTTTAAGAATTCCCTACACTTACATGGACTTTCATGCTGAGGAATGTTTTCGATAACTTACAGTCCAGAGTGATTTAAGGGAATCTTTTTATTGACTTAAGAGGATCAGTACTACTCAGTGTTGTAAAAATAGAACTGCTCAATCTTTAGAGCTGTCAGTCAGTCCCTTGTAACCAATACTGTATTCATTTTATAAAATCAAAGAAGTAGAGGAATTAAGTTGCTATGAAAAATATCCTAGTGTGCTTTCCTAGGCTGTGGACTGTGTCTGCTTTAGTTCCCTACCTCCATCTTTTAAATAGGGAGTTATTTCGCTGATACATTGTATTCCTGGTCTTGGGTATGGCGCTCAGGAGGCAGCAGGCCACAGGCATTCTGCTGCTCAGACTGTTTATTCAAGGGAGTGTATTGTGCCCAGATAACCTGCTCATTTCAGAATTCAGTTTCTGCACGGAAAATGACATGCAAATGAATTGAAAGTGGTTTAAAGAACTGTGCATACATTGTGCAGGGACCCACAACCCCAGTGATTATGTGTACTTAATGGTATGCTGGTTCAGTAGTTTGCAAGTCATTGAAGGGAATGAGAGAAACACCGATGTTCAAAAGAGGTACAGTGGTATTTGGAGATTATACAGTGCTAGGGGATCTCTCCTTACCTTTTTAAACATGACCTTGTCTTACAACTATGGGGAGTAACTGTCAAAATACTTCAAATTTACAGAGTGGTTCTCATCTACAGTACTCAACAAGCTCTACCAAATGGAGAGGATTCTTCCGGTTTTACGGAAGGTGAGACTAACTCCAGCTATGGAGCAGTTACCTGACACAGAGACCTAATTCCTGATGCTGGTACCAGCACGCCACGCTTTGGGCCCTGCTGCCACTGAGCTCAGGATGCAGCAGTGGTGGAGCTGTAGCTTGCACCTTATACAAATACAGCTCTGATGGAGGTTCATGTTCCCTTTGCTGTTTGCTTCTGTAAAGTAACTGTGTGAGTTTACATCAATTAAGTAAGCTGTTTAATACATGTTTTAATATGTGATTCAAACAGTACTGTAAATAGTCAGTAAAGACGTGGGTGAGCAGAGGTACTTGGCACTGGTTGGCACCTTGTGCTCCACTTTGCAGCCTGTGTGAAGTGAGGGTGACATACTCCTGCTCTCGTATGGGAAGGGAGAATTTGCACCCCGGAGCAGTTGAGTCTCGCATACTGGGTATGAGTAGTCGCAGATTTTGGCAAGCTATGGGGAACCAGATCCGTGCAGGGATATCTTGTATAATCAAAGCTATCAGCTTCTGGGGAAAACAGACTGCAGAAACATCTCGTTTGTTGATTGCGATAGGGACCGTGTTGTAAAATGAGAACTAGTTTTGTCTGCCTTTTCAGTAGGAAAAGGCAGCTGTGTTACAGGCACACCATGTTCTTTTAGAGCTCTTGCATGTGTTTTGCTCCATGACTTACTAGTTTACAATAGGCCAAATAAGGACACTGAGTGCTGTGGACTAAACTGAACATTTGCACACGGGGGCTTAATCCCATTACTGTGAGTTAATACAGGTCATTTGCTACAATTGCACATCTATAAGTTATATATTTTGCTCTAAACCATAGTGACTTGATAGAGGATTTAAAAGAAATTACTGTGTGGCATGGCTTGTTGGTGCAACTTCAAGAGGTGGATTCTTCCTCAGGGACTGATGGATCCAAGAATTGAATGCAGAAGACTAGACAAGCAGCTCTCTCCACGTGGCTTCCCTGCCAACAAATAGTTGAACAAAAGTACTTTCATCCCATTTGTGTCTGAATTAAAGCATCCAAGCACATCCCTTCTTCAGCTGTTTTATAGCAGTCTGGAAAGCCTGGGCTGGTGGGTCCAGCTTGTTTGTGAAAGCTGTCACTGTTGCTTCACCAACCATCTTCTCAGGCAGAGCACACCCCAGAGAGCTGGGGTAGAGGTGGCCTTCCATCATGCCATGGCCACTGAACAGCAAAGCTGAGCAGTTTAGCAGCCTTGCACGAAGGGAAACAGACTGGAACATCAGGCACAATATCTCTGGGGATTGCTAGAAATTTTATGCAAGTGAAGTCCACTGAAAGGGTGTTATTACTTGGGGAAATCATGTTTGAATTGAGGCAGCTTTGGGTCAGGTCATGCCAGGTACTGTATAGCATTGTCTCCGTCCCCTCATATGTTGCTTCTGTAGATGAATTTCCAGTTTAGAATGCAGAGCTCATTCTCAAACAGGTTTTTCACCCCAGGAAAAAAGAATGCATTTTTTTAATTCCTTTTTTTTCCCCCTGCCTGATACATATTTTGTGCTCTTCCAGGGAAAGGATGTTTTTCCTTAAGGATATATAAAGGCTTCTTCCAAAGTGAAGGAAATGGCTTGTATGTAGGAAAAAAGCAATAACTTAAACCATGCTTTCCCTTTGCGGTATTTCTCATTTTGAATAATAAATAGAGATTTGGAACTTAAATATATGGATGTAGATATTTTTGCAGCAGTATAAGTAAAATATAAGAGCAACTTTAGTTGAAGGACGTAGAAAGACTTTGTTCATTCAGAGATTTATTTAAAACATTTGAGAAGTCTGTCATCTGCAAGCTGTTAAATTCCCGGACTTAAATCCTGAAGTCCTTTCTGATTTCATGCAGGGTGAAAATGATAATTGAAGCTCAGGGTAAAAACCACCTTTTTAGCTCATAGTCCTTGCCTCCTTTTATGGAGTGGTACATCTCAGAACAGCTGTAATATCTGCCCAACCTGTAGAATTTGTCCCCTCTGTTGCTACTGTCCAAATGCCAGCTGCATTACCCAGGGCATAGCTGCTCCCTGCAGGATGATTTCGTCTGGATCCCCGCTCTTCTCTGTAAGTGTGTCCATGCGTGTCTGGGTGTGTGCCCAGCCAAGGGGGTCCATCACGTTCTTCTGCCTGCTCCTCTGCAGAATTTGGTGCTGTGTCCTGTATCTAAGAAGTGGCTGACAGGAATGGAAATGGCTGGAAATATGGCATCACCTAGACAGCAAGAGCTTGTAGAAGTGCTAGCTGAGATAAGGGCATGGATGCCAAGTCTCCAGCCAGACATGAGCCTGGATAACACCAAGGGGAAGGGCACAGCCTCGAAAGCATCCATCCTCCTTGGCTGGGGCAGTCTGTCGCAGGTCTGCCGGCGGTGCTGTAAGCTCCTTCTGCGCTACTCGGGCTAATGAATGCCAAAATAATCAGGAGGGAGGAAGAGGCTCCCTCCAGCTCATGACAGCTCGGCAGATGGGTTTCATTTTATCCAGTTGATCCCTGGGGGTGGTATCGCACACATTTGTGACTTGCAGATGTGGTGGCTGTCATGGTGCGTGGCTACGCTCGGTTACTGGGAGGCCAGATAGCAGCCCCAAGCTCTCGGTCTCTAAAATCTGGGGAAGAGCTGCAGGTTCCTGGCTTTCTCCAGAGCATGGAAAACTCAGCTGCCAGCCTGCTTCCCAACACAGCTTATGGGCGAGCATGTCCATCAGTAAGCCACTTTGTACTAGTTCTGGACTGAGTGTGGTTGATGCCAAGAAAATCCATGGAAGTCATCCAAGCTCTGAGAGGGATAGATATCTTCTGTCCCCATGGCCTCAGGGGTAGCTGTGCTTGTGAGAGCAGTGGAAATCGTTAGCCAGCAGAGGCTCACCATTAGAGCAATAGAAATGATTGATTCCTCCGTCACCAGCCAAATGGAAGAGTCAGGGCAAAAAGTGTTTGATGAGTGATTATTTTCCTTCCCCATGAAAGATCCATATAAATCAGTTTACCATTGACTGATACAGCTGTTGGGTCTTTTTTTTGGGGAAAGGGGGGGCGGGGAGGGTGCAATTGCATTTGGAAGATTTTTATATGTGTATTTTTCTTTCTTCTGAAGGTTTTCTTCTAAATGAAATGTTCCTTTGAAATATAAACCCAAAAGCTTGAGTTCCAAAAAAATACCAAAATGGAGACAAGGTTTTCTTCCTTCCTTGCTTTGCTGAATTCAACGCAAATTTAGAATTTCAGTAGCCCAGATACTACATATTTTAACAGAGAAGTTATCTATTAACCAAAACAATCATCAGCTTCACTTGGGCAGTGAGGAGAGCAGAGCTGCTATGGGAGCTGACGAGGCTGTTTAAAAGACAAACATAATCATGAGTCTCTTTGTGGTAGGTAGCAAGTGCAAACATACTTGGGCTTATCTGCTTTCTTTCCTTCCCCTCCCCAAACAGGAATACCATGAACCACAGTGGCCAGGTAGGCATTTGTTTCATCCCTCTGACATTTGTTTCATTTGATCTATCCTTCTGAACAGTTATGTGCACATCATTTCTGGGATTTTCTACTTCTGCACAGTTGAAACCAAGCTGTGATTTGTTATTACTAAAACCAAAGGAAGAATTTTATCAAGCAAAACATGTAAGAGATTGATATCCCTTTCGTATTTGTAAACTCCATGGCTTGGCAGAAGGGGTGACCAAGAGCCCAGAGAAGAACAGGTCAGAGAAAGCAGCTCCAAAGAACTAACTTTTAAATAAAGAGCTAACCATTGAGTACAGATACGTTTCTGTATGCTGTCATAGTGTCATTGCCATGACTGCATTATTGTTGTGTCTTAATCTTGGAAATGTCTTGAGATGTGACCTGTACTGAAGTCATCTACTCTGTGCCTGGGCTGTACAGGCTGTAGTCTACCAGGAAGCAGTGCCTTTGTACTCTGTTCTCTTGTTCAGTGTGTGGTTCATCTCTCCCCAGCTAACACAAGATTCTTCATGTTAATGCATTATCCTTTCTGAGCATGGAGTAAGCTACTACATCTATTGTTTTATCTTCACCCTGTTCTGACGTGTCAGAGTCCTGAAATAACTTGGCCTTTCCAGAGGCTGGTTTTACTTTGCATCTCTATTAAAACCTGTAGGAGAACTACAGACACACTCATGGGTGCCTCTCATCCAGCTTGCAGGAACGGAGGGGTTTGTGCTTTGAGGGAGTCAGTGCGGAGACTGAGTTTGTGCAGCACGGTCACAGGGCTGTAGGGCTACAGCTTCTTAACAGTACCTCTGAAAATAGCAGCTATAACACATTTCTGAAATGGTAAAGCAGAAGGCATCTTTCTTGAGAGCTGTGGAACACGACTGTGGGATTCACTGTTCAGGCAGACCACTCACTTTGGCTTTTCCAGCCCCCACGCTGCAGCTTAGACAAATAACTGTGCTTGTTCTGAGCACTGAAATGAGACTTTCTGACACCCTGATGGAGCTTATGTGGCTGCTGAGAAAATTTACCTGGGTGCAAGCTGGCACCTGTCAAACACCTCTGCTGTCCTGTGTTCATTCCAGAATGCCCTGGCTAAAGGTGACAGAGGAACAAAGCCATGAACCTGGAGGCAGGGTGGTGGCCTGAGTCCTGAGCCCTTGTCTTCTGGGAGGAGCTGCTGGCTGGTTGCTGGTGTGATGGGACTCCATGCAGCACCTCAGGGCATTTCTGCTCTCTGCCCTTTCCCTGTGGAGTGGGCTGTAGTGGGAGATGAAGGTTAGTGCTAGAAGCAGCAGCATCATGGTCTGTGCAGCTCTGCTCCTACATCTGCTCTGTGGCTTTGGGTTTGTCATAAGGAGGTGACTGTTCTGCTGTGCTGGGGTACCCACTGAGGAGATGCTGCTTGGGGTTCTGCTGCTCTAGGCAGAGCTCTACATTTGGGAGACTGTTGAGCTCTTGTCTCAATAGCAAGGTAGCAGTAGCAGCTCTTCTCTTTTCTTGGCAGCACGTGCACCTGTTGTACCTGAAGTTTTGTGTGGGAGGTGGAATTTTGTCCAATTCAGTCTGATTTGCATCAGTGCCCTCTCGTCTTTCAGTGTTACTGAGCACAAAAACAAACTCGATTTCTGATGGTGCTTGGCTGGCGCTGCTGTGTTCCTGAAGAGAAACTCTCAGCTGTGGACCTGTGGCACTTCACTGGCCAGAAGGTGGGCAGCTGTGGCGAAAGGAGAGGAACAGTTATGCTGTCACCTGCCCGTGCTCCCTGTCCTTCTTCCTGGGACCTTCTCAGCATAATAGTTCTTGCTTGGAGTGCATGACTTCATCTTTAGATGTCAGAAAATGGCTGATTGCCTCTCATGGTGGGGGCTGTATGTCAGGATGAAGACCCAGGGCTAGACGCAGTCACTACAGTGATGGAGGGCACAGAGCTTCTCCCACATCCCACAGCAGCATCCATGGGGTGCTGTGTGCACTCCTGTCTCACCTTCCCTCTAGCAGCCTGCTCTGTTAAGGGCATGTGTTAACATCCAGTGGACAGCTACATGCTGTGAACTGGCAAAATAACCACAGAGAGGCAATGTAATTCTGTTACTACTGCCTCTTTTCCAGCTGAAACCCGATTGCAGTTATGATAAAGGTAAAATCCCCCTGAAATGTTCCTTTCTTGAGATACTTAAGCATTTTTGATTGAAATGAAGGAACAAAAGAGATAGGTCTTGGGGTTAATAGAACATGCTCACTTAATTGATATTTATCTAGAATAGCATAGTTGGCTGTCCCCTCCCCTTGCTGGCTGCACAGATAGTTTCTTTGCCTAGCAGTTGCCACCCATGTTGCCTGAGCTGCCAAATAAATACATTTCATTCATCCCCCAAATCAAAACTGTTTGCAAAAGGTCAAGTGATTGGGTCTGCTGCAAATGAAGCCGGGCTGCAAAAAGCCAGTCCACATTTTCCAGAACATTGAGAAGCAGCAGATATTAGCAAAAAGACAGCTGGTTTTGGCTTTCAGTGCCCAGCTTAGGGTCGGGTTGCTGAAGGGTTCCCTGCGGACGGGAGCCACTGGGCTGCAGGAGATGCAGGGATCAGGTGCTGGCAGGTGAGGGGCTTGGACGATCCACCTACTCTGGAGCTGGTGCTTTTCCCTGGCCCAGCTCCTGAAACCAGAGCCGGGGTGAGTCACTGGCTGCCTCTGGTATCGATCTGCAGCCATCCCTGCGGTCATTCTCTGGTGATCAGCATCACACTCTCGTGGGGATTGTCTGTGATGGTGGCTAAAAAGGCTGGCAGAATGTGTGGTGTAACCAGTAGTTCTCTGCTGGCTTTTATAGTGTGGTGTTGTGCTCATCAGTACGGGCTCTGCCTGCTGGCAGGCACACAGCATCAGTAATGAAACATTTCTGAATATTTCTTTTGGCTTTCTTTTAATTTCATTCTGTGCCACTCCTACCTTTGTCGCATCCATAAACGTTTCTTCTTCTGTTTTTCTTCCTATTTCTTCAGTAACACAGCCCTACTTTCCATTAAATAAATTTTAGTATTTTAGAGCTACAGCCCAATAGCAGCTCTTGAATGATTAGCAAGCACCAGGTGAAGTTTGAGAGCTCCTCTCTGAGCCATCCTGGGGAGCTGGAGGAGCAGGAGCTCTGTTCAGAAACCTGTTGGAGAGGCACATTTTCTGTTTTCACTCCATCTGCACTGTGTCATCCTCAGCACGCTCATCCCTGGAGAGGGAGCTCACTGATTTCAGGTCTCTTCCAAGACAGCATTTGGGTGGCAGGTGAACCTGCCTGTTTAACTGGAGTCCTGAGGGCTACCTGATACCAGAAATGAGGTGTTTGTGCTGAGAGATGAGCAATAAAACATCATCATTATTTAAAACAGGGCTTTAGATGGAACGAAGTGGATGACGGCTTTCTCACACCTGGAGTGTTTTCATTAGTTCGAAGGAAACTTTGGCTTTAATGGAAAATTAAAATCATTATGCAGATTAAAAAAGGTGTATTTTCACAAAGCAAAAGGAAAGAACTTCAAGTGATGTGGAGTTTTGGCCATTTTTAGCATGATCTTGCTCTTTGAAGTATAAGGTTTCAGACCAGAATGGCACAAGCAGCACATTTTCATTATGCATTTGGGTGTTGTGTAAGATTTGTTGAAATTTAGTAACATCATAATTTTGAGTCAAAAATGCTTCCAAACTGCTACAGGAATGCTTAAGCTGCATTAGTGCAGTGAGCAAAAAAAATTCTTGTAATAGAACCCGACTGATTCAAGCTTTAATTTTTCCACATCACAGGCTCATTACCTGTTAAATAAAGGAGTTTCACATGCTCATCCATTGGAAAATGCTGCGAGATTGCAGGAGAAGTACTGTAGCAAAAGAGGATGTTATCACTTAGGCCTATTTCAAGCTTGCAGAATGACACTGGGACCCAAATTTTTCCCTGAGTTGACATCCAGTGATTATTCAGGGCACTTCTGTGAGCCGGTGTTGGTAGGACCAGGTGCCCTCCCTGAGACCGACAGCATCTGAAGTGATTAATTTCTGCTCAGTGCTTTTTGGTAGCATGTTCTGTCCATTTTCCATTTTAATGAATTTACTTTTCTAGGCATTCAGAGCAGGGTGGGAGATTGATGTGGTTGTTTCCATAGTATGTTTTGTTTGTGTGAGGGACTTCTTCGTGTTTCTGTAGTATTTCAGGCCTGTGGGATTGATAGGGGAAGTGAAGAGATGTAGCATCTGAGAATAGCATAAATCCCAGCACTGTGGCAGGCCTGAATAGCAGGGATGGTGTCTGCTTTGCTCATGTGAGCACTGTTAGTGATGGGCTGCCTTGAATACAGAATGTGATAAATGCCACCAAATCATGGTCACCCAGCAGCAGGGCTGAAAGGGACCCCCACTATTGATTAGTCCAGCCTCAGTCCTATGCTGAGTCCAGATATGCATTCCTTAGAAGGATGTTCTTAAACTTGTTTTGTACATCCTCCCACGGACCAAATTCTGGGTAGAATGTACAAATATCCAAACCACATCTTTGTAGGAAACCAGGAAGAAATGTGATTAACAGGCAAGAAGTTTTATGTTGTATGTTGGAGTTAAGAGAACAAAACAAAGTCTTTCTAAATGTACACACAGCAGAGCACTCCCACAACATTCCCCAGGATTTCTGAGCCATCAGACAAGTTGTTAGGATGGGTCTGACATGTAGGTCTGTAGGAAATCCTCTCTCTGGGAAACTGCAGGCCAAGAGGTGCTGCAAGTATGGCAAGAGGTCAGAGCTGCTTTTCAGTTTTTCCTTTTGTCAGCTCCAGGCAGCAAACCCTAGCAAGTAGCTTCTTCAGACATCCTCCAAGCCCGCCTTTCCACCTCTCTTGGGATAATGTATGTGGGAATATACCCCTTCTTCTCTGGTGTGGGCTTTGGGCTCAGTCATCCTGAAAGCTCTGCAGTGTGGCTGTTCCCATTTGTTAAATCCTCCCGCAGCTCTTGAGCTCTGATTACCGGCATGGGGAAAATCAGGATTTTACTCCCAGTGTTTCTTCCCCTTTGTGGGTGTCGGCTCAGGAGCTGGCACAGCCCAGGGGGCCAGGGAACCGCGCTTGGTTGGTTCATGAGACACGTCTGCAGCCAGATGAAATGTGCTCACTGACTGTGGGCTCATACATAATATTTATGCTATCTTCTGTTTCACTCTTGGTGAATATGCTGTAATTTTGGCTAATTACACAATATGTCAGGAATAATTGCAGGGTGTTCCTCAAAATAAATAATACATCTTGTATGCTCTGCTATCCATACTTATGAGCAAGCTTTAACCTTCAGTAGCCAAGGCACTGACTGTGCTGGAAAATGACAGCTTTGGAGCTGTAGCTACAACTTCTTTTGCATTAAATTTCTCATTTTTTTAATTCCTTTACCTGAAAAAGCTCATCCTGCATAAATTCTGGAACAGCCGTACATCTCCTGTATGCCTTTTGTTCCTGCCTGGCTTTGGTTTTATCGTCAGAGCTCAAGTCAATACAGGTGTAGAAAATTGCTCTCTTGAAAGGGAAATGTTTTGAAATTTTGTCTGCTGCTAAAACACACTGGATCAACAAAGCAACATAAACCGCATCCTGGGGGAGGCAGAGACAAACCTGGGAGTGAACTGTATGAAGAATTGATTTTTTTAGTTCTCTGGTCAAATAAAAGAAGTTTCTGGGGAGAAGAGGATTCAGACCTAATGCAGTATTTCATTGTACTCAAAATGAAACTTTGGATTTAATCTCTGGCTCTTTTAATATTTTTTTCATTAAATTTCCAAGGTAAAAGTTGTGTCAAAAGAAAAAATGAAAACTTGCACTATTTTCAGATCTCTCTCTTTTTTTCTGCTAGTGAGATGGAGTTTGTGTATAGTTTTATCTACTCTTACTCTGAGCCTTTCAGCAAAATAGTCAGCTAGACAGTTTTACCCAGAGGTAGTCAGCAATTCTGTGCCAAAATACCTGATAACAGCTTGGCCGTCACTTCTCATCCACTTTTCTGTCCTACTGTTTCACCTGCACTGGTGTTTGGGTTCCTCTTTGGCCCTGCAGTGCTGTGATGGCTGTTTTGTCCTTGGTGCAGAGTGGGTAGCTCATGTCATGTACATTAGTTTGGTGTTTGCCTTCTAGGAAAACTCACCCACAACTTTGTACCTCAGTATCCTTGAGCGGTTGACCTCAGGTGGCTGTCACATGGGATCCAGATCTGGGAGAGCGGGTGAGCTGCAGGGTGACTTCTCTACCTTCTGACATCCACAGGCTGTGCTAAGACTATCCACAGACATGGAGCTGTGATTCCATGTGGCACCCCCAATTTTCAATGCTTTATATGACTAATTTCTCTGCCCCTTACCTCAGACTTGCACTAACATCCCTGTGAAGCTGATTCCCTGGATATGGGAGGGCCTGCATAAATGCCACAGAGATGCAGTCATATCATTTCCACCTACTCTGCAAGTGAGAAATAAGACTTCCCTGGAGGGACTCATGTTTGTAAGAGCAAAGCAGGCATCATGGAGGGGTGCAGGCAGGCAGCTGTGCTCCATGCTGGAGAGCTAATTACTATTCCTCCTGGCAGACACCAGCACAGGAAAGGAAATCACTTCTCTGGATGCTCCTTTTGCCTACAAGGTGCCATTCTGCTCTAGTGACTCACTGATGGTGACAGGAGGCGATTGCTTTGATGGGTGCTGTCAACGGCTTGAGCCCATCATCCCTCTGAGTTAGGGAAATGTCATTTTTGGAAGCACGTCCTTCAAACAGAGAGGCCAGCCCTGCCCTGCCAGCACAGCCTGTTATTTCATGTAATGCATCCTGGAAACACCAGTTGTTTCTCTGTAGTTATTAGCCCTGGGTGGAGATTCACACTTGAGATGAGTAAATACATGAGTGTGCCAGGCAGCCCTGTTGTCCCAGAGCCATTTTATTCTCCAAATGAATGCTTTGTAATTGGAGGCTGACACTATCCCTGTAATCATGTTAAACTGAAGCTGGGTACAGGCTTCATTCTGCATCATTGGGAAAGGAGCTGGGATGGACTGTTTGGTGCCACCAAAACCACAGACCTCGTGAGCAACTCCTGGTGTCAGTAAGTCTGTTTACACCTCTCCATCCTACTCACAGGCTGGGTGACGTGCCAGTGTGTTAAGCCAAAGGGCTGTATCTAAGCTAAAGGGGTTCATGGCGGCTTTGCAAGGTGGGGTTGGATGCCTGCTTTGCGATAGAACCCCATAATGCTTGGGCATTGTTACCCTTCATGACTGGCTGTCTGTGCAGGCAGCCTGAGGAGACATCCAAATAAACACAAATGCTCCCGTGTCACTCACCTCCCTAGGCTCTGCAGTTCTCTGGCCCTCTCCCTGCCTGTTACTCAGGATGCTACAGACAGCATTGCCCAGGCCATCTTGGCTACCTGCTTGTAGGCTTCCTCAAGGAATACCTGTCTTTCAGCTCCGAACAGTTTTGCTGAGTTCAGCAACAGAAACTGAAAAACACTGTGAGGCTGGGAAATAACTGTCTTGCCTGCCTGTGCACTTCTGTGCACTGAGTGACTCCTGTGGGAGCTGAAAACGCTCAGCGCTTTGCAACAGGATTTCCCACCTCCGCACCTGCATGACACAGTTGGAATGTCCTCCAGGATCCCCGCGCGTGGCTCATGATGCTTTGACCTGCTCTGTGCGTGACTCACTGCAGGTACAGCCACAGCCAGCCATGTGCAACATCTGCTGAAGACTTAGAGCCATGGTCACTACATGGCAGAGTGGGTCGGGGTGTTTGGCCGGAGGAAACACACTCTGGGTCTTCAAGGGCAGCAGCTCCTGTCACAGCTGCAAGTGGTGTTATTCCTGAGCTTCCCAGTTTGGGTGGATACAGTGAATCATTGTTGGGAGTTGAGCTATTAATGTCGACAGTGATGCATTTAATTTGAGACAGCCAAATTACTTCATCTTAACTCCAAACACCCTGGAGAACTTGGCAGTTCCTGGCTGGGAAAATAACCCCAACATTTATCTCCCTCAGCTTTTCATCCCTGAGTTCTCTGCTGATGCCTGTCACCATAGTAATCTGCATGGAGCTTCCTGATTTTTGTGCTGATTTATTACAAGCCTTCATTAATGTTGTACTTCTGAAGGAGGGATTTCAGTGCCCTTCTCTGTCTACAGAATTTGTGTTTGCAAAATTTGGCTTATCGAGTATTCTGGAAGCCATCCTTTTTAGGGGAGGGGAACTGCGGTTTCTGCAGTGGCACTTAAAATGCAGAGTTAATCTAAGTAAATTAGGAGCAGTTTATGCTCTGACTTGCATGCTGGGTTTGGTGTGCTAAGGATTTGAGTGCTAGTTAGGTGAGTCATAAATCAACCTCCCATTATGACAGCTGCAGCCTGAATAGGGGAAAATAAGAATAATGGAATGTGTAAATTCCAGGCTAAAATGTTTAATTGCAATAAACAAATGTTTGAAGAACATTTAGGTGAAATATGCTCCTGAGATGTATTACAGTTCCTGTGTTTGCAGTCACATCCTCAGCAAAACTGTTGCACAGGCACAGAAGGGAGTCAGCAGCATGCCGAGGTGGTTCAGATGAGAGCTGGAGGTGCTTTCTCCCTCACCAGACTAATATCCTTTGGAGGTGCCAGAGGGAGTGTTGTGGGAGCCTGCTGCTGGCATCTGACAGCCTTGCTATGCTAAGACCAGACAGAGGCACTGAGCTGCAGTGAAAGAGAGCAAACAAATGGGCAAGTCACCTGTGGAAATTCTGCAGTAGGTACCTTCCTTGTACCTTATTGCAGGTTGCTGGATAGAAAATGGCTACTTCCCATCTGAGCTTGCAGAGTCCTCTGTTATTTGACAGCTCATTGTGCAGAGAGCAGTAACCCCAAGAGCTTCAGAGTTTATGCCATAACCCACACTGAGTACCACTGACACCCAGCACAGTAACTTCTGAATTAGATTTAGAAGCAGTTCTGCACCAGTAACCTCAAGTAGAGGCTTGCCTGCCAACTAAGAGCATTGCTGTGCATTGCAAGAATCCTTGGAGCCAGTGGCTCAAATCCCTCAAAGGTCACTAAGCCCTTCATCTTTTTTAAGAGTTCATTGAAAAGTGGCTCCTCTGAGTTCTGTGCCATTGAGTTGGAGAATTCAGATTAAGGTGACTTCTCTGAGTAGGGTTGTGTTGAGTGCTTTTATAATTCCCAGCCCAAGGCAAAGTGGGGACTGGCTTGCTGCAGCCTCAGGCCATTGTGTTGCCGTAATAAGGGGCATTCTGTGAGTTACAAGAAATGAGACTATAGTAGACTGCCTTCCATAGTGGAGTTGCAGCTGGAAGAGGGTGTTGTGCCCTATTCTTTGGTCTTCCAGAGGTCAGGGTTTGGAGCAAATTGAGCTACCCTGCAATGATGATAAGAGAGTGGGGTTCCTCCTGCAGGGGTTTAGTGCTGCTGCTTCGCTGGTGGAAATAAACAAGAGTTGGTGCCCTCAAGTGGGGCTTTGCTAAATGCTGCATTAATGCATAACCTCATAGCTCCTCTCTGCATTAAGGGGAGTTATTACACTTGAGTGTTCTCCATTTTCCAGTTAAGGGGTGAGTTGCTTACTCACCTTAAGTAGGAGATCTGATTGAAAAGATCATTAAAGAGGGATATTTCTGTCAGTGCTCTTTCTCTTTTCCCCATAGCACACAGCAGATATCTTCGACAATGTCTGCAGCTTGAGGGTGAGGGAGGTGACTGCAGAGCAGGTGATACAGCCATGATATTCTGGCCTTCAGTGAGTGTGTCCCTGGAGATCAAACAAAGTACATGTGAGCACCCTGCAACTATCATGTCCTTGGCAAGCCCCAGGAGGATGAAGATCACTGTGTAGCTGCATAATAAGGCAGGAAGCACAGCAGCTCATGGTGAACTGAGATGACTTCAAGGCTCAGCAGCAGGACAGCAGAAGTGAATAATGGCAGCATCACATTACCATTTAAGAAGAGACAGGAAGATTAGCAGTCAGATCATGATTTAGTTACCCTCAGCTGTGCCAAAGGGCTCAGAAAGTTAAAAGCAGGACAGGCAGAAATGGTGAGTTTGGCCTGTGGAAGGGGTAACCAAGCAAGATGCCCTTCAGGGGATGTTCAGTGAGTTGTTAGTGGATGACTGCTCTAAGAAGGGTCATTAGGTGTCAGCTGTGTCTTCGCTGTAGGGAAAGTGCCCAGTCTGGCAGATCCTGCAGACTAGGAGAGTTACAGCTTAGTCTTGCTTTGTGTTATTGTTCTGTTCTGCACTCTCATGTCCCCGTTGTGGTGCTTCCTGAGCATGATCTTCCCTTGCATCTTCTGGAATTGCCACATTTGAAGGAATTGAGCTTACTGCACCTGCGTAGAGTCCACTGAGTTTTCTCCAGTACTCCCCAGCCCTCAATAGCTGTATATGAGCAACTAGAATAGGATCTTTAAGGAAAGCATCCTAAAGTATAGCAGTATTGCTTATAAAGTAGGGATAAAAATATCCCTTTGCATATTGCATGGGAAACCTGGTAGTATGGGGTCTGCACTGGGAGTACAAGCTTCATGGAAATCTCTTCTGTTGAGTCAGTAGTTTGGGATTAAGGCAGCAAAAACGTCTTTCTTAAATCCATTCTGAAGTGCTTGACTTTGTGTTTAGGGAGACACTAAGTTGGTGCTGAAGTCTTGTCCATCTTAGTTCAGTTCCATCTCTGCAGGGAAAGCTGCTTCTACAGCAGAATAGAAGCACACACGGAGGAGCCTGAGTGGGAGGAATAGGCTTATCCCAAGTGTGTTATGCAGTATTGTGCCTTTAAAAGCAAGAGGAGTCCCATTTGCTGTACAAGGCTGAGGTTAGGGAGTAGGTTTAAGTTTGATTTGTGGTACATTCTATGAATTATAGAAAGGAAATGCTCAGAGCAGAGTTTTTGCTTATCTGTGCTGTATGTTTTCTCTTTATTTTACTGTTTGCTTATTTTTCTTGTCGATTATAGCCTAGAGCAGTATCATTGAGGAAAGTATAGACAAAAAAAAGTATCAAGGTTGTGGGGTTTTATTGTATTTTTTCCCTCTGGTACTCCAATAAGCACTGTCAATATTGTCTGCTGGGAAGGGTGGTTCTCTTTTTATTGCAAAACTGAAAAGTTGTCAGTCTATTTCATTGTCTTTCTCTTCTGACTTATCAGGGTGTCTCAGCATCCTTAATTGACAAGGAGACTTACTGGTTTTGAGGGGTTTCATTCTATAAATTGAGGTTTTCAGCACAAATGCTGCAGCATAAGGGTTAGCAGTGCTGGAAGACTGATAAAATTGCTCTGTAAATGGAAAGAAGTGATGTTAAAATATATGATATGACAGAAGTAGGTCTCTTAAAAGTCACGTGCAACATTTTACGTCTGGGCTAGTAGGAAAATTCCTGTCCTGTGATTATACAATTTTCTCTTCAGGTAATAGTTCCATAGTGAGAGGGAAAGATGGATAAATCCTTGTTCCTTGTTAAAAGTTGCCTTTGCCTAAAATTTTGTCTGTAGGCCTCAAACCACAGTGCTTACGGTATGAATGGCAAATCCCAGTAGCTCACTTCATGCCCAGACATAAGACAAGAGGTTCCCTGGTGGGAAGCAGCTACTCCAGCAGCTGTTGTCACCTGTGCACCTGTTCGTGTTCGAGCTGGTTCCTTTGCAGGCACTGCAGAGATGCACATGGTTTCTAGACCCTGTGGACCTGGCCTGGCCAGCCTGTTGGGGTTTGAGGATGCAAAGAGAGACCAGTTCAGGTGGAGAGATGGCTGTACTGTGTGAGACAAATCTCCCATTGCCCAGGCAACTTCCCAACCCTCTTTGCATTAGAGGAGAGAATTCACTGCTGGCTGTGCACCTCTCTGTACTGCTTCTGTGTTTAGTTCAGGTAGGTAAAGGTACCCAAAGGTGCAGCTGCAACTTCTCTCCTATAGAAAGAGACCCACGGAAATACAGAAACCAGGGAAGGAGAGACTGTGTGTCTTCAAAGTGCTCTGATCCTTCAGTGTCTGAAAGAGGCATTTTTTGCTGGTGCTACAGGGCATCCTAAAAGAGTCTGGGCAGGGATGTTCCTGCAGAAGAGGATCTGTGCAGTGAGGAGAGACAGGAGCTCTGCTGCTTTCAGACTATGTTAGGGCCAGGAGGAATGTGGTTTTGTATGTGGCTGAGAACTCTTTGCTTCACTCCCTTTGAGTTTTACTTTTGAGTGTGGGTGTGAGCTTTAAAGTTTAGCAAAACCAGGTCATGTAAGACAAGATTTCCCTTCCAATTTGTCCCTAGGAAGGCAATGACTCAGAAAAGGCTGGCATTATGAAGGGGGCAGCTGTTTAGGCTGACCAGGTGTCTGTCAGGTCAGTAATAGAAAAGGGACCCTGGGGCTTTACCCTGTATTTGCTATGGTCATACAGCTTTCTGTTTGCATCTATAGAAAGGATACAAGGAAACATCAGGGAATCTTGGGTGCTATTCTGATAAACTCTAAAAATGTGATAAGTTCTTAATAATAAACAGATTTGGTCAGTGTTTTACTTGGTAGTCTATTTAGTAAAAGTGGGAGAGATTTTCCTTTTCCAAAATGATTTGCATGGTTGAAATATAGTTCTCATCCCAAAGAAGGAGGAAAAGGTGCTATTCTAATTCTATCCTGTAGCTAAGTCATCTTCCAAAGAAAAGAGATAAGGTCAGGGTTGTTTTCTCTCCCTGCTCCTCTTCAGAAAGCTTGAAGACAAGACCTCCCCACTTCTCCAGCATACAGAAAGCCTCAGACTGCAGGACTATCTTCTATATCTTTCCTTCTGGGAGCTCTTCCATTTCGTGCAAAGTACTTAAACATTAAAATTTAACCAGCGAGTAAAATTGAGGCTAAGATTCATTCAGGGACTCAAATGTAGGTGTCTCATATCAAAGAGTGCCTATTAGTGCCTTTACTATTGTGGTATTAGATAAAAGGGAGGAAAGGGACAGACTTGAGGAAGGTGGTGCAGGCATCTGTGCCTGAAAATACAGCTTTTCATTTCCTCTAGCTTTGATGAGCTTTTCTAATGAAAAGCAAGTTAAATCAAGCTTCTGCATTCAACAAAATAGATAATTCATTTAGGTAAGAAGAATGAGCTAAGTGTTTTGCTAAGTGTCATTTTGACATGTGTTGGCTTGACCAACACTAGCTCTTAGTAGAGGACCAGTACAACTGTACTTATTTACTGTCCCAGCGTTGAGTCTTGCCGGGAGAAAGCCTGACTGCAGCCTACAGTGCTCACTGCACTGAAATCACTTCTTTTTTAAGGCAGCATAGAAACCAGCTGATCTGATTTATTCAGTGGCTTTTGTAGCTATGAGAAAGTACCTGACTCTCCCCTGGCTGGCGTAGGGATTGCTGCAACTGAAATCCTTTGCACCTGCAGCCTGTCTGCATCTGAGATCCCCACTGCTGCTGCGGGGGGCTTGTGAGTGCAGGAGAGCAGGGCGAGGGTTCCCCAAAGGGGAGTCATGCAGTGATGCAGCGAGAGCGGCGTTCCGGATGGGAACACTTAACACACAACGTGACCACGGTTATGTAACGACCATGGCTTATTAAACAGCCTCACTGGGGGCATGAAAGGCAGGAGCCTGATGAGATTTTGGTATGCTACGCTGGATTCCTTCCTGTCCATTGAGCCAGCAGTAATTAGGTCTTATTTATTTACTTTTGGTGGGTGGTCACGTAAAACCACAACCTCCTGTCACACAAGGAGGATCTCCTCCATCCAGCGAGTGTGTCTGCTCACATGCAGCCAGCTCGCTAGTGTTCCAGCAGCAATGCCTATAACAAATTTTAAGACTTGCGTGATTACAATTGAATTTAGTTCTGACCACTTAGTTTGTGTTTGATCAGTTGGGTGATGAGGAGACAGTTAAAGCTGCACGACACCTCTGTCATGTAAAGTTCAAATTGGTTTTGCTTTTTTCATGTTTTCCTTTTCCCCTTCAGCAGGAGGGTATAAAATGTTGCAGAGGCAATAGGAAGACACAGCTAGGGCATGGCTGGCTCATGATACACACGGGCTGGGAAAGGTCCCTGTTGGAGACAAAGATTCTAATCTGCCAGAGTGTGTGGCATGTTTCAGGAGGGGGGGAACATGCAGGATTTTAAAACAGAGGTGGTCCGAGGTGCCCATAAATGCTTCAGAGGTCAGTTTTGGAGGTGTCTTGTGTCTGTTCCTTTTTGAATTTTGCTCCCCAAGTCCCACAGAGTGGGACTCACGTGCAGCCCTGATTCGGCACTCAGTTGCTCTGGGTTTACACCACTGTAATACCAGTGATTTAAATAGCTTTTCATTGGCATAAAACTGTCACTGCATGACAGTGACTCAACCATACAAAAAGCAAGGTAGTTGGCTTCACAAGCAGAATAAGAAACAATGGGCACATTCTTTGCAACAGTGCTAGCAAATACTCTTCTGAACAAGCAGCATATTCCAAATACATCAACTGTCTAAATACTACTATTTGGTAGGTAACTTACAGAGAATTGATGTTCCATAGTCTATTTCTACAGCACCAAGTATGCATTTCATTTTACCTGCTCATCTGATCTCAGTTTTATTTACCTGTATGTCTGTGTATTGTATATGAATATTTTACAACCACGCTTGAAAGGAGTCACCAAAAGTTGTCTTTCCTGCCAAGCACTTCTACATTTACTCAGGGCTTAATGGGGGACAAGCAAATTCAGTCTTGTGCTACTCAGTATATCTGGTAATAATTATTATTTTTGTTTTGCAGAACCCCAGCTGAAAGGAATTGTGACAAGGTTATTCAGCCAGCAGGAATACTTCCTGCAGATGCACCCAGATGGTACAATTGATGGGACCAAGGACGAAAACAGTGACTACAGTAAGAAAAATTAGCCTGTTTTGCAACCCAATTACAATGAAATGCATCACCTAGTGGGTCTCACTTGTGCAGCTTCATTTTTGAAAAGCTCAGATTAGGAGGAAGACAGCTGTTTTCTGCACATTTCTTTCTATCTATCCTTCCCCTTTAAATCTTGCCAGTATAATTTCATATGTTTCCTCTCTGATCTTCTTCCCTCCTGCCCCGATTCTGTAACTGCCATCTGGGTGGGGTGGAGAATAAAACCCATGATTTGAATTGCTGCCAGAAGAGAAAGATTATATTTATACACATGCCACGTGGGTAAAGGATACGGGGAATTCTCTCTCCAAGGAGAAGAGGAGAAAATTGTTTTCACTATTTTAGCCTCAAAAATTCAGCAAGCATCAGGAATTTCTAGGCTGGAGAAAAGCAGCTGTTCACTGAAGTCTCGTGCTTTGAGGCTGGTGTAAAGGCTGAGGGTATCAAATAACCTTGTCAGAGGAGGTCATCTTCCAAAACTGTGTTCAAAGGAGTTGGGTTCGTGCTGGACAGCAAAGTGCACCAGAGCCACACAGTTTAAAATCCATGGCCATGTGCAGGAGCCACACTGGTTTAAATACATGCAAAGTAGTAGTCAGTCTTCCTTTTTAAGAAGAAGTTGTTTTGTTAATACCAAAGCTCTTCAAAAGGTTAAAAAAGGTGTAGAATATTTTCAGCAGCATCTCTGCATTTCATAGGCATCAGAGTGATGCCCCTAAGTGGGCAGTTAAGCTCAGATCCTTGCTGCCACAAATTGCATCAATAGAATAGGACTCAAGTCTTGCTTTGTCCTACCTATGTTGGTTTGGAGCTCCCTGTAACACTGCTAAAGGGGTTTTTAACCTGGCCAGCATGGAATTTGGCTTCCCAGTCATTATTAGAGGTGAACAAAAGTTCATCTGTGTGGTAGGGTTGATGGAAGCAAGCTTCATGTACTTTGTAAAAGGAGGAGCCTGCTTGATTTGTGGACCCATTTTGCTCTAATTTAAGGAAGCTCCTAGCTGGATTGAAGGTGACATTTCTCCAGGAAGGCAGGGCCTGGGCTGCAGGTGAGGGTGTCTGTAGGGGTTCAACACACATGTCAGGGCATTGACATTCTCCTGTGAAGGTGCACTTGGACAGGGGTACAAGGTGGCTGCAGCCCCGCATCCGTGGTGTTTGCCCCATCCCCAGGAAGCTGCAGGGTGCTGTAGCAGGAGCATGGTGTGTTCTGGAGCTGCCCTGCTGATGGGGGTCCATACATGAGAGAGGAGCTGTGAGAAGATGGTGACTGAAATTGCAGGTAGCTGGCAAAGCCCTTGTGGAATGACCCAAGAGGCTGCATCTACCAGAAACGTGGCCTGTATCAAATGCAAATGTCAGGTTTTAGTCCTTTTTCATACACTGGTGTTGAACAAAGTAAATATTGGGAATTGCCGTAGCACAATTTCTGATTCATGTGCGGAGCAGGAGAATCTGTGGACTTCCACACGCACACTTTTACTCTCAGAGACTCAGCAGGTCTCCTTCAAGAAGTGTCTGGCCTTGAGATACTCTCAGGCAGACACCAACACATGAGATGAGTTCAGTGGGCTGTATGAGCTGCTTTTTCTTAAAGGAAGAAGACCTAGGCTGTTCTTAAGCTGCAGAAAATCCCATTGGAGGCCTATTTGTCAAAAACACGGGAAGATATGCTAGAGATGACAGGGATTCATTGCCCTCATCTATCATGGAGGACTGAACAACAAAGTAATGGGCTTAAATGGGAGCAGGGATGAATTTAGGTAAACAGCAGAGAAATGTAAGAGCAGTTCAGCAATATTTCAAGTCTGACAGGGGAGATGAGGGAAGCTGCTGCACCCGCAGTGGATTCAGGGGAACCTCCTGAGTTCCCATGGCTGAGGTTGGGCCCCAATTTGTCCAAAGAGCTGTGATGTATATATCCCCCCAGGAATGTCAGAGATGAGTTTGGCCAGGTGCTGAGTACTTGAGAGCTGCTTCCACCCAGTCTTTTTAACTGGAAATAGATGGGCTGAAGTACCCTTCTAGAGTGTAAATTTGTCTGGTGAGATGGCAGCCCTGTCTCAGCAGCTTGGTGGGACAGGAGGCATCTCATTGAAGTGTGCCAAGCCACTGGCTCAAAGTCAGGGGCTGAGCTGGAAAGTTTAGGCAAGTTTTTGAGAGAAGATCGAAGCCAAAGAATTCCCCATCTTCTGATCTCAGGGGATCTCAAAAGAGGGAAAGAATCCAATATTTGGCTGGAATATTTGGCTCCTGAAAATGAAATTAGGACTGTGCTTTATTCAATTTTATGTAACTTTTTACCACATAGTCTCCTCCATAAATCTTCAGCTTGAATGAACATTATAAACTATGCGAAGCTTCCAGTTACGGCTTCAAAACGAAATTACATTTTGCACTTTGGAAGTGCCAAAATAAAGCTGAGTGTCTTTTTTTCTTTTCTCTTCCTCCAAAAAATCTCAATTTTTCACCAGAAGAAAATCAAAAGTTACTTGTCTAAGTAAACAGCTTACAGATTCACTTCACTGCTGTTTTCTGTTTTGAAGTACTTCTCCAGAAGATTCCTGACCAGCCAGTCAGAAGTGTGTGCAAGAGCAAAACTCATCGAAGACTAGATAAATAATATTTTTCCATCCCTGAAGAGGGGTAGGTTAACTTGCATCCACAGCAGAGAAGGGCACTCTTGAGGGCCACAGGAGAAGATCCTTCCCACTCTAGATGACCATCTATTCTCCACGCAGAAGTCATCTTAGCACAGTTAAATACTGGTGAACACCATCTTCCATACATTGCTTTGTGTCCTGTGTCCCCACACTGATTATTCAAATTAGCATTGTGAAAGGATGCATAATTTTCATTAGGAATTAGCTTGGTTTACTCTGGCAAAATAAATGTTTAAAATGAGACACGCCGTGTCCCTCAGATACATCTGATGCAATTAAAAGTTCTAATAAAAACCCAGTTATTTATACAAGAGGAACTGCTAATATTTAAGCAATTTTTCAGTTAATTATTTGTTGCCCATTTTATGTGTGTTCTTGAAGCTGATGGCATTTATTTTCCACCTTCTCTCACTTAAAGAAAAAAAAACCCAGAAGCCAAGTTCTAATGGCATTTGAATGGGCATCCAGCCAGCTTCCCAGGAACCAGCACTTGGGACATCTGTTCCTTCTGCCATGCCGTTAGAGACATGCCATCTCAGTGCAAGCAAGGGGGCACATTCTCTGGTTGCTGGCATTGTGGTATGTGAAGAGTTTTCTTCCCACTGGAGTGCGTTTTCATGGTGTATGAGGCCCCTGTTTGTGTTCTCAGGGTGATGTATGAACCCCGTCTTGGGGCAGTATCCTTTCCTTCTAGCTCCACTGATCTCAAATGGCCTTTCAGAGCTCACTGCTGCTGTCAGTGCTTGCATTATTACTGTTTTTCCGTGGGCTGAGCAGGATAATGCCCCTTCATTAGAGCAAGTGGCCTTCCTTGTCTGCCTACATAATCCTGCTGAACATCTGAAAAGCCTTGGCAAACGGACAGTACAGAAAGGATAGGTGAACTGGACTGACCAGGTCGAAACAGCCCAGCACATCTAGGATATTGCTTGGGGCTTTCCAGCCAGAAGCACAAAAAGATTAAGGAGGCTTGCATTTCAGCATCCCACTTGGGTTATCTTCAGCTGTGCAGAGCCTTGTCCAGTTCTTTCAGACATTTCCAGGAATGAGCTATTCCATAACCTCTCATGTTCCAATGCTGCACTATTCTCCTTGCAGAGAATTTTCTTCATCCAGTCTTCATTTCTGTTTGAGGCTTTTGTTTAGTGCCTCTTCTCCTTTCATTGTGTTCCTCTGAGAAGAATCTGTCTGCGGCTTTCCTTTCTTCGAGCTAAGCAAATGCAGTTCCCTCTGTTTCTTCTTTCATATGTGTTGCACCAGAGCCTCTTGATCGTCTCAGCAGCTTTCCCCACTCCCCTCAGGGTCTTAATCCTCACCACCTCATGGTGCGCTGAGGCTGCTGTTGCTCGTTGCATCTTCCATTAGTTCTTGTTATTCACGTGTAACACAAATGTCTTGCTCGAGAACAAATCACCTGTTACAGATGAGTTTAGCTCCTCTGACTTACTACTGTTTAAAGCTGAGCATATGTACCACACCTTGTATAGGGCAGATCTTGCCTCACTTCCATTTCTGTAGAGAACTTAGACCCATAGTGAAACATGCATTCAGAATTTAGCTGATAAATTACCATAACATAACAGTGACAACATACTCGTGGGTTTAGGACTGGAGTGTGCTAGAAGTAGTAGGGTCAGGCGTAAATACTGCTAGTTGAAGATGGTAAGATGTAATGGAAGAAAAGGGGCACAAATATTCAACATTTTCAGGTTTTATTTCCTTTTGCCCGTGGGGTAAAAGAGCATGTCCCTTCCATGAAACAGCAGATGGCACAAGATATGTGCCATTTGCATTTGAGAAACAGTTTTAAAAGCAGTTTTTAATTTTTCTGTTTTTCACATCAGCACACCCAGTGTCCAATTCTATTCTACCACAGCTAGTCCTCTTTCCCGTTTTCAAATCTGGTGATTCAAATGAATCAGAATTTTTTTTCCTGACAAAGAATGAGACATCTTGCTTTTGAGGTTGATTGAGGGGTTTCCCCCCCGTTTTTACATTCTTACAATAAAGCTTATAAGCTTTTAAATCTCTTCTAAACCAAGATGAAATACTTATTTGGAAGCATGATAATAAAAGGTATCAACTTCTATGAAGGTATTTCTAGATTTGAGTGCAGACATAGCTCTGGGAATTTACAAAATCTTGATTGACCCAAACTGCTGGTTTTTTTAATAGAGGAAGATACTTGCTTTCTAAAACTTTTGGTTGCCAGTTACCTATGTCAGCTTTGTGTCCCTGTGCTTGCCTGCCCACTTGCTCCCCTGCATTTGAGGAGATGCTCTGCCATGATGATGGGTGCAGCAGGGAGTTTGGGAACTGGCAGTGGTCCTCCTGCTGTAGCATAGCACTGTAGTATTGTTCCTGTGCTCCCTTTGCATGTAGAGGTGGAAAGAGATTTGGAAACATGTGGATGCTTCCAAGTGGAACTTCGCAACCACTAATTCTGAGTGTTATCACCTTGCTGCCTAATGAATGCTTTGAACAATCTGTCACAAGTTTTCTATGCAAGACAAATTGGCTGTAGGAAATGAGTGATGATGCCCATTTTGTTTCATTATTAGCCATAATATGCTCTATTTTTCAGTAGGGGGAAGAAATAGGGAAGGGGAATTGCTTATAGACTTGTTAATTGCAGAAGGTTTTAGACCTTCGTGGTAGGGAGAAAGGGATAGGTAACACTTTTAATGCTGAGTAGTTGCTCTGGGGTGTGTTTGCCTTGTCTAGGGACAGTAGCAGAGTAGCACTGTCCTTGACTCCAGTTACTCACAGACCAATTCTCAGGCTGGACCGCATTTGCCATACACATCTGTTGACATTCTCCCCCAGAAACACAAATACAGGCACTGGATTTGATAAGCCTTCAGCACGTGCTTTGATGTTTTACTGAATATGGTGCTTAAAAGCACAAGAAGGAGCTGAGAGTAGGGTTTTTTTCACTAGACTTGAGGTGCCTCCATTTTGGGGAGCTCATTGAGGGGAGTCCTCCAGTCTTCCTTGGGAATTAAGTGAAGAAAAAAATTATATTCATGTGTGCTGGAATTTATGGATCGTGTTTTGGAGACAACCTTGAAACCAGCTCAGCCAAGACACCTGGTAGATGTCCTGAGCAAAGTGGCATTTCATATTCTTGTTTCAGGGCTGTTGCGTGGGAAGATACCTTGAGCGAAGTATTTCCGCTGTGTTTGTGCTTGTATTTCTGCCTGACCCTGTGCCCATCATTCCGTATCTTCAGCTTCCTGGGATGAGTTCTAGTTAGCTCATTGTAAGCTGAAGCACAAGGGATCTGGCAACATCTAAATACTCTTGATCTATGAATCTCAGTAGAAACAAAGCTGTGCTAATGCTTCAGTGCTCAGTCTGTCAGTGGTAATAATAGTCTCTTCTTTGAGCCCATGCTGTTAGAAATGTAGGAAAGCCTGACAGTACATTAATGTATATACTCATAGGAAGGGTCTTTCAATGAGATACACGGTCTGCTGGGTGGGAATCAAGCAATAAAGTAATTAACCAGGAGGAAGTGGTTGCAATGCTTTAATCAGAAGGACTGCAGTAAAACTGAATAATGAAAGATCTTGTCCTCTTCTGTCCTCTCCAGTGCTGCTTCTGAATGGGGGGCAGTGCTGAAGTCCTGGAGTGGAGCACTATTTCTTGAGTTTCTTCATTCCCTTGACAGTCCAGGATCACATGGGCAAGCACACAGTCAAGTTAATTTGCATCCTTCTGGCTGTGGTCACTGTCTGTGTACTCTTTTAGCATATGGCAAATACAGGAAAGTGTGATTAGGCTTAAATGTGTTTCAGGGTGAGCTAAACTGAGTTGTGTTGTGTTTGCCACAGGAAAAGTCCTGTATATGTGCAGTTACCTTGGCTCAGCTGGCCCTCAGAAAGCCATCACGATGCACTCACTTGGGAGCACAGATGAGCCCTTGGCATTGCAAAGGCAGTGATCAGACAGACTGATGGGTATGTTAAGGCATTTGGGAGGCAGCCAAACCCAGTACTTACAAACATTTCCTGTCACCATCAGCTCCATGGCTGCAGTCCTTCCCTGTGGCTGGAAGCAGGATGGTTGATTCTAGTTCAGTCTCTTTTGTGAAGAGGCAGGAGTGGGGTGGGCTGGCCCTGGGGCAAAAGCAGCAGTGGCCATGCAGGGTGATGTGTCCATAACATTCGCTTTTCTTTTCCTTCCACAGCCCTTTTCAATCTAATTCCTGTGGGTCTTCGCGTGGTGGCAATCCAAGGGGTGAAGGCAGGTCTATACGTTGCCATGAACGCTGAGGGATATCTCTACAGCTCAGTAAGTACTTTGCACTGTTGGGCTCCTGAAGTGCCTTGGTTTTGTGGGTGGGAGGAAGCAGACTGCGCTGGGACTTCCAGCTTTTTCTGAAAACAGTCACATATCAGCAAACCTTTAAAAGCAAGAGCAGCGGGAGCTGGTGCAAGGCCATGCAATATTCACTTTAAAGTGTCTCCACAGAGAACTGTGGCAATAATTCCTGACCTGTGAAGATACACTTTCTGTTCCTTTGAGTACATACTTAACGTAGGTCACGTTGTAGAGGAGGTTGTGTAGAGTTGGTCATACTCTGATTTCACATTTGTGAAATGGCATGGACTCAATGGGATTGCTTCTGAATTGCACCCAGATACCTGGTCATAGGTGGTGCCCCAATGGGTCATATTCTGCTTTTGACTGCAGTGTAAATCCACAGCAATACCCTGACTCCTTTCAAAGGGTTCTGGACTATTCTGTTGGCAGAAGTTCCCTGTATTTGTGTGGTCTTTTTAATGCACATAAAAGATAAGTGCAGCAGTTTTTGCCGACTAATTCCCTTATAACTTTCTTAGATGACATGAAAGGGCATGAGGTTATTCATAAGATTCTCATTTAAAGTAAGTAATTGATTTTCACAGTGAATAATTGATTTGGTGATTTATTAAATATGGCAGCCCTTTGCCAGAATTTTTATGCTTCAAATAACTTTGTTCTAGTTCTACATAGTAAAAAGTGATAGTTAATAATACACTTCTCATTTCTGTAGTTATGATAGCTTTACAGTGTATAGCCAGATTCTTATCTCGTCTGCCTTTGTGTAAGTTTACAGTGCAGCGATTCTGCTCTTGTCTGGGCACTTACTTTGCTTTAAAAGTGTATGTGAGCATGGGGATGGGACCACTGAAAAGACAGCAGTTGGGGTTGCTCTATGCAATTTTTCTGTCTTCCATCTTTTTTCCTGGTCAGTTTTATACCACTAAATGATTGGGATTTACCCTTTTCCCTTGAGATGTAACAAGGCTCTGTCTCCCCAGCAGCTCAGGGTAGAAAACAAGTGGATGTGTTAGTATGCCTGGCGAGATAGGTCTCAAAACTGGCTGCTTGTCAAGAAGAGACAGAGATCAATCTGGATCTCTGTAGATGCCAGACGCTTCCTGTTCTTTCATAGCCCAGTAAACATAATTGACTGCTTCTAAATAAATTAAATTGCTTTACTAACAATGAAAACTTCCTCTTTTTGTAAAGCTATCAGAGTCCTAAAGGTAATACCAAGCATGGTGTGGTACTGCATTGTTGTGCATGTGTCCCTCTGGGTACATTGTCAGGGGCTCAGGACTGCTGCTTTGCCCTGTTTGTGCAGTGCAGAACAGGGTTCTGGCCCAGTGCTGAGGCTCCTTGTACCACCAGTGTCCTGTAAATGAGGATTGCAGGAAATCAGAGTGTGTCACAGAGCCACAGCCAGCCAACAGGGTCTTCTTGGACCAATGAGTGGTCATTATTTTCTGAACAAATAGTGCAGGGGAGGGAAAGGTGTGGGTCTTGGGCAAAAGAAGAAACAGAGAGTTGGAAAAATGATGTTTGACAGCTGAAAGACTAGAGAAGATGCAGAGAAAAAGTATCTCTTTCTAGTAGTAGTGAGACACGATATAAAGAGTGGGAGGGACACACCAAGAGGTGGTACTCGGCAGGAAGACCATGTTGTTCAGGAAGCACATCTGTTAGTCATTTCAAGGATCCTAAAAGGCACCAGATCACACATGTATTCAAGTGAGGGTGGTTTAATGGGGCCTGCTTATTTCCAACAAGTGTGCCTGTCTTGAGTAGGAAGGTTAATCAGGGAGGGCTGATGGGGAAGGATGCACTGTGATGGCTGGTGGCTAAAGAAGTGAACCTCAGAATATGCCACAGCTTGATGGCATTGAGCTCTGTCTGAGCTAGTAAGAGTGAAACTGTTCATTTTATCAATGGGATCCAAGGTTTCTGCTTGCAGTAAAAGGGTGATACTGGACCGTTTCTACTCCAGGGTGATGGAACTTTTTGGATATTTTCGTTGTGATGACTGGTGGCTCTGTCTTTGTCTTGCAGCAGTAAATTAATGAATTCATTGTGCTTGGGAGCAAACCCCAAGGCAAGAAAATAGAAAATTTGTGGATAAAGTGTGTTAGGAGCAGGGAGTGTGGGTCAAGCTCATTGTAAAGGACAAGGGATGAGATCAGGATGCCATGAAAGAACTGGGTATGTCTAAGAGCTCCACCTGTTCAGGCAGTCTCTTTTGGCTGCTGCAGCTTTCCTTGTGGGGTGAGGGTCCCTAGGTTGTGCTGCCTGGACCTCATTGTTGACCACACCAAGGGGCACATTGTCCCTGCTCTTTGCTTAGCAGACCCTAAACTACAGCTTTGCTCTTTCTGTGCATGTACGTGTCTTTTTTCACTAGCCTTTTTTGGGGGATTTCTGAAAAAAATGGGTCAACATTCCCCACGGATATTATTCACTCACACAGACCAATTGATAAATTAATTGCTTGGGTGCCTTCCATGCTGCATGGAAGCCCTGCAAGGACTTCTTAGAACACCCTCAAGTCTAGGACTGGTCTTAGATAAAATTGTCCAGGGTAATGGGTTTTGTTTGTTTGTTTGTTTTTGGTTTGGTTTGGGGTTTTTCCCTCCTCTTGAACCCAGATTGATGCTGTAACTGAACATGTCATTGCTGTGGGTTTGTTTTAGTTTTGTTTTGTGGGGTTTTTTGATGATATTTAATCTCTCTGTGACAGCTGAGGTCTTGGCTGACATCTTCTGCCCTGGATCAAACCACAGGCTGTTATCAGCCTGGTCTTAGGGATGGTTTGTGCCAGCTCCTGAGTTTGGGCCAATGGGCTCTTGAATGAATGGGCTTAGAATAACCAGCCCCTGGAAAAAGTCTTTCTGGTGTTGATTAGCACAGAAGTAGGGCTGAGTAGAGTCCTCTAAAGCCAAACATGGTGAGACAGCATTTTGAGGAAACATGCGAGACTTTCTGATGGGCTCGGCTATATTGATACCTTCAGCAATGAGTTTCCTCATCCCTACCTCATTTGTTCAGGTAGGGATAGTGTGAGGTTGGGTTGCTGGGTTGAAGCCAACCATATATTCCTAGCCAGCTTTAGAGGCCTAAATTTATTAGATGCTAAACCTTCTTTGTTTGGGAAGCAGCTGTTGGGACTTGTGCATTGTTTACTTACACAAGATACCTGATTTTGTTTCCCCCAGACTAAGTTATTGCTGTCTCTGAGGTTGACATGGGAATTAGGTAATAAGTAGACAAGAAAGTCATGCTTTGGTTGGAGGCATCCTGCTTTGCAGAAAGTAGGATGGAAGCCACTGTCTGCATAGCAAGCTTGCAGAGTCATAGGTTTGTTCACTTTTGATTTCCTGTAATGTACAGCAGCTCTGAATTCCCCGATGGTGCACAAAGGTTTCAGTCAGCACCTGTTCTGGGGAGGGGCATGACTCTCTGGAAGACCCACTGTTAGCATTTGATGGCAAAGTAAAAATGCACAGAATGAATGAAGGGCAATGGGTATAACTTGTCTGTGGTGCCTCAGCACTTGGGAAGCTAAGACCAAGGGCTGGTTGTTGCACAGGATTCAGAAACATGGAATAAAGAGGTCTGTCCCACTCCAGTGAGTTTACAGCCTAATCGTAACGGGAGAAGACACAGAACATGCTCTCCTGTCTGTCTGGAGTTAATAGTTCCACCAGAAAATTAATTCCCACTCCTGTGTAACTTTTCTTTGTGAAGTTTCTCTCCTTGGTTCCCATTTTACCCTCTATTATGACTGCAACAACTCACAGGGGCATGGGAAAGGGACTGTCTGTGAATTGTCTGGCTGGGAGGCAAACCTGGTTCTCCTGGAGCAAATCTTTGTCATGGGGCTGTAGAGTCTCCACAGGTCCACCTAATCACTCCAAGTACACTGAAAGTGCAGCTCTCAATATGATGATATGTATAATTCAGTGGCATTGCAGCTGGGATTGGTTTTGCCCCAAGTACAAAACACTTCTCTTCTAAAATGTAGTGCTCTCAGATATTCCTTGTTGTTTAGCTCAGAGTTCTAATTATTTTTTAAATGGCAAATTGTGATACATAATTTATTGGGAAGACTTAGAAAACACTAGCAGAGATAGAGAATATAGAGGAAAAAAAAATGGGTCGCTTACAAGAGCTCACTATGGTTTTTCAGTATAAACCTGTGAGTTTGAAATGCTGAAATTAGAGCCTGAATCACTTCGAAGATTCCTGCTAATAAGGGAATGATTAAAAAAAAGAATCTAAGCAGTATTGAGAAAACCCCAGTCACGCTAAAAGCTTAGTGTGTCTTTCCATTTTCTTTTCCTCTCCTTCTTTTCTGCTTTATCATTTTGCATAATAAACACGTCTTGCATAAGAACAAACAAGCATCTGGGGAAGTATGTATGTTAACCGTATTTTTAATCTGCTTGCAATGCTATAACTATTTTGCTACAACTCCTCTAGGGTTGCTGCACTCCTGTTTACATCACTCCAGGGTTAGGGGCTGGAATCAATAATGTTGCATTCTCTCCCCTTATAGGCTTGGGGCGTTAAACCCGCTCCTGCCAATGCTGTTTCTTTAATCCCCGTTTGACTCCTGTGGTACTACTTGATTTGGTCAGAAGTACAGTTAGGCCAGGCAACTATCCTGGACATTTTGCAAGTCATACAAGAAAGCACACTTGCTGGGGGAATTCCCTAGTTTACATGCCTCATTAGGGAGCCAGGTCAGTGGAGAGAGAGAGAAATGTCTCCAAAGGCAAAGCACAGCTGGAGACCAATGTAATGTGCTTTTAATTTCTCTCCAGAGTATCTGCTTTTCTTCCCTGGCTGTTTAAAGGGGCTCGCTGAATGAAGGTATTAACTGGGAGATATAAAACTCCTCCTGTTTCCTGACTTATTCATAGATATGGAAACAAAATTGATACTCAAGGAAGCAGCTGTTCTAAGAAGAGCCAGCCCCTGGGAGCAGATTCCTGCCTTGCATCAAATGTTCCTGAAGTTCAGCTCCTGGCAGGCACCCTGGCATGCCACCCTTGTAGCGTGGAAACTTGTAAATACAGCTGTCCTTAATAAAGAGGTCCCTTTTCTGCTGCTGAGTTGCTGCCATCCATGTTGTTCTGCTCATAAGGTGAGGAGAGTGGCGCAGTGAAATTCTGTGGCTTTTAGGGAGCAGGTTTCTCATCTGGTATCTTGTTGAAGTACCTGTATTCCCTGAACTTACCAGCGCAGCACCGTGGTGCGGCTCCCTCAAGGAGGGGTGGGACTGTGTGCCCCTTGTATTCACATCTGGAGTGAGTTAGATCAGACTTCACTGTTCAAGCAAGAGACCTTCAGAGGACAAAATCAGTACCAGCAGGGCCTAATCCTGCTTTTCTAGCTGCTGTTACCTTGTTTTATCTGATAGCAATACAAATTATAAAGGATAAGTAAGCTTCAATAGAGATACTTCTCGTAGCCTTAGTTGCACAGGTTATTTAGGAACCTGAAATGATCTACCTAACACCAGCTGGAGGAGCAGGGATGGGTTGTTCTCCTTTGTGAGCAGTGGTCTGTCGGTGCTGGGATGCATTATGATCTTTTGTTGAAATTTCGTTTTGGAAGAAAATGGGGGGAAAATGCTCCAGTCAGAGGTGCTGACTCATCTCATTTTGATGTTTCCCCAAAGAAACATTACAGATTCCCATTTTGAAAGAACTTTAGAGTGGTTTATATTGCCTTATCATTCCTAATGAAATCAGAACAAAATGTTTAGATTTTGGTGGAGCATCTTGATCCCACATGATTGCCTTGAAATTTGGAGGGAGGGTAGAACACCGGCAGGGAGGGGTTGCTGTAAATTAAAGTGAAGGCAAGAGTAGAAATCAGAGATGAATCAGTGGAGGCTGCCATATTCTGCACAGTGTTTCTTTTGCTGATTTCCTTGAGGCCAGACAGGCCTAACCATGGATAAGCAGGTAGGCAAAGCCTTTGGAGCAGGTGCTAGGCAGCAGTAGTGTTGCATAGAACTTGCCTGTTTTTGTCCTGTGTGTTGTGTGTGATCAGTTAACCACTCTAGGGGAAATGATGAGGTTAAAGCAGAACAGTCAATGGCAATACAGTGTTTGAGTTGGATTTTGGAAGGAAACTCTTAACACATGTCTAGACTGAGGGCAGGACAGTGTGCGGTGAAGCCCCTGTTTAGCAGAAATGATGTGCAAGTGGAGCATTTATCCCAGCAGGTAAAAATCAAAAGATGACTGTCAAAATGTCCTTCTGGAGATGCATTTACAGCAGAAATCCCTTTCATTGCCATTCCTTTGCATCCTGCTAGCTGGGGGATGCAAGACTGACTGATAACTGAGCTTCTCTCTCTGCTACCTGCCTAGTATTTGGCTTTTCCTAAAATTCTCCAGGCTGCTTTGCTTGTTTTTAACACCATTTATCCAGTGTCTATTTTAAAATTAATTTGTTGTCAAATAATTTGTCTTTTGTCTGTTTTCCAGAAGCAAAACCTAGAGAGAACTCCAGGATATCCAGGGTTACAGTGGGACTATCATTGACATTTTATTTTGTAGTGGAGGGAGGACAAATATTGTCCTTCCTGGGTCCAGGACACTGATATGAAGAGAAACAAGGAAAGTTTTGAGTGAGGCTATGTTTGACTGAGGTCAGGTGTGTATTAATGAAATTATTTGGATCTCCTTTCTAATCATACCAAACTCAAATACAGAATGGGTAAAACTAGGAAGTGGTGTGCCTTTGCCAAACAGTGACTAACAGCTCTGGAGGTGAAAGCTGGAGAGAGGCTAAAAAACCCAAGGAAGAAACTTTACTGACTGTGTGCATGTAATTATAACTGGGAGCCAAGTGATAGAAAACTTTTAGAATGGGAAACATTGAGTTGTAATGCAGTTTTCCAAGGAAAAGGAAGAGAGACAGTCCCTGGGCTATTTCAAGCCAGACTAGCTGGAACAGTGGGGAATGTAGGGTACTGTAGCAGAAAGGCCTGGGTGGGAGCCTGAACTATCCCTGCTTTTCTGTCAAAGGGTGATGTCCTGACTAAGCATCTGCAAAACAAAAATAACTTTATTGAGGTCTCTGAATCATGGAAACTCAATTCAGGTACTATAAATTCTTGTTATCATGGATCCCAAGATACAGGGCTGGCTTCTGGCACAGGACCCCCCTGAAACTGGTGAAGTAGACATGCATAGCAGGAGTTACAAACCTGGCCTGAAATGTGCGTGTACAAGATCTAGTTCAGGGAAGTGCTGGAATTGCACCTTGGTGCTTTTGTGAATCTGTGTTCCCTGATGACCCCTGTCGCAGGGACGGAGGCTATGGGGATTACCAGCCTCTTCCAGTTGCCTCATTTGGCATCTTTCTAAATGAGACACTCCATGCTGCAAGGAAAACTCCGAATCTACCCATCTTCTCTTGCAGGGCATCCATCCTTGAAAGGATGCACAGGGTGGAAGGGGTCTGTGTGTGCTGCTATCCCTGCTCTGATGTGTTATGAGGTGGTGTGTGCTGACAAGCGTGCTCGGCTCTGCAGAGGTGTGGGATGGCCAGAGAGCCGTGGCAGGAGCCTGCGAGCTGTGTGCGAGCGGGGAGGAGCTCAGGGGCACCTTGCCAGCAGCATTGCCCAAAGGCAGCCTGGCAGCAGAGCAGGAAGGCAGGACACAGCTCTGGATCTGCTCCAGGGCCTCCTGAGCCTCGCCTGGTCCTTGCATCTGGCCTCATGGCATCTGAGGTGTGCCAGGGTGGCACTGCAAAGACTGTGTCCTGTGCATGCTGGCCCTGTGACAGGGCTTGGAGGGCACTGGGAAAGCAGCCTGCAGCAGAGGCAGAGCCTGTCCTGCTCCCCCACCACAGCCACTGCCAGAGGGACTGACTTTTTTTAAAAAATATGCCCAACCCTTCTGGGAGACTGAAAATGTCAACCTTGAGAGGAAATGGCTGAGTGTGTCAGATCTGCTGGTTGTTTATTTCTAGGGCATTTAATTATATTAGTCAACTTGTAAATTTTGAATGAATGAATATGTGCTGTAACACCTGGGGTTTTTTCCGTGGGTTTTTTTGCCTCTGGAATGGTACAGGGAGTTCTAGGATGGGGCCCACAGGGTTTTGAGATGATGCCACCCAACACCATGGGGACAGGCACATTCTTCAGAAGTCCTTGGGCAGAAAGTTGACACAAGACAATCATTATTACAATAGAGGCTTTGCTTCACCCTGGACCTTCTGCAGAGCAGGTCAGTTTAGCAATCATCTCAAACCCTCTGCAGCACAGTTAGTTTAACTAATGTCCTGCAGAGCAGGTTGTTTCACACATTGACCTTTACCTGAGCTCAAACACATACAAGGCTCATTCACCCCAGCAGCTGGTCCTTGTCCTGCCCAGGAAGTTGTGACAGTGCAGGATAACAAGCAGGGCACTGCATGTGCTTGCCCATTCCTTTTTGTGCTGTCAGTAACTCTGATCAGCCTGTGGGCTCGGGACCCCTTTAGAGAAGTGTTAGTTACCCAATGGCCGTGGTTCATGGCCACCAGCCTCACACAATGGTGCGGTGCAGGAGGGAGTAGAGGGTGTAATCATAGATGCAGGATTATGAGAAATGGGGGATTTTGAGAATTCCAGTACTAAAGTCATGGCCTCTTCTGCATCATGAATAAGAGCAGAAAATCCTCGCTTGGCTGGAGGCTGAGCCCAGACAGGATGATTCAGAGCAGAGTTTGGACTTGCAGCTTGGTCCTTCTTTACCAAACTTAAATGAAACTCTCTCTGCTGCACCAGCAGTTGTTTTTAGACTGCTTGCAGGACTGGAGAACCAAGTAATCATAGTTGGACTGGTACCCATTAGGCCCTTTATGGTGTATCATCACCTTTCTGCCTGCAATTAGGTTACATGCTTAATCTTTTGTGACTAATTTCATTTGCTTGCAGCAGGTTTGCTGTTCTTTAGTTAGAATTTCCTACAGCTTCTGCTGCTCACCTTAGTGCTGTCCTCCTTTTTCCTGTTCCTTAACCACTTCTTCTCACTCTCACATCAGTGTGTTTTGGATAACATACCCAAACCAGCAGATTTATCTTAGCATGTGCAAACTACGTATTCTTATGTGTGTGGCCTCCTCAACAGCGTTTGCTTGATTAAAAAGGGGACCTTCTTCCCTGCTGATGAACTAGGGATTGCATACTTTGTTGTGTGGAGGTGGCTACTCTTCTGTGGAAAAGCCTGACAAGCCCTGAAATGTTTAAATGCCATTAAATTAATTGTTCCTCTGTGAAATCAGTCCCTCACACACACGTCACAGGTTAATACGGTGGTTCAATGTCTCAGCCATTGAGAAGGCAGTAAAGAGACTCTGAGGATGTCCTGCCACCTCCCACATACTGATGGTATCCAAGGGTACAGAGGAGCTGTGCTTTGGCAGCAGTGGTAGCCTTTCATGCAACTCTTCCCTATAAGTTAGCTGATTGCAGTAAGTTGAAAGTATTTTGGTATTCACAATGTGCTCCCTAATCCCCCAAATACATATCCATGCAGCAGCCCCCTGCTAAAAGCTTTCTGAAATGTGAACAACCCCTTGACATAAATCAGACGTGGCACAACGATGGTAAGTTCTTCTATCTCCTCACCACTTTCCTCCTGAGAAGACCAAAGGATTTCCTTCTCTTTATAAGACACTTCCTTGGTCAGCTGCTGAAGGCTGCACATCAAATGCATTATTGATAACAGCCCTTGGAAGTTGCATCCATACCTTACAGACTCCCAGATGCTGTCTGGAACACTGCAGAGGAATTACTGTAGCTGGACAAAGATTATCTGCTTCTTTCTAAAGCCCCTGAGATAGAAATCAGTATGAATCTCCTGCACAGCCTTTTCTCTCCCACCATTAAATCATTGTAAGCATGAAATAGAAGAGAAGAAAATAGAACCTCAGGGATTTTGAACAAGGCCATTGAGTGAGGAGGCACCAAGGAAGATAATGTCCAACTTTTAGGCACTTGCAGAGTGAGATGAGGAGTGAGATTTAGCCTAATTCTGACATTCCCTCAAGCACAGTGGCCATGCTGTGCTGTTCCTTCCCACAGCAGGAATCTGAAGCAAGCAGGGGTTGAGAAGGGCAGTTCTTGGTGTTCCTGCTCAGTGTTCGAAGCCTGTGCACTCATGCCAGCCATGCCTTTAAAGTGACTTTCTTGCTTCTGGTGGCTTGAGTCCCTACATTGTCCCATATTGCTCTAAGTTGATTCATGTGCACTGCAGAGAGATTCCCCCCTTCCTCCTGAGGCTGGTGGTGGAGCTGGGGCGGCTTATGGGTTTTGAGCATTGGACTGTACTCGGTGCCAAGGAGAACCGTCACCCTCTGTGGCTGGTGGCTGCTGTCTGTTCCCTGCAGCCCATTCTTCTGTACTGTGTCCATTCCCATGGCAATTAGGTGGCTGCACAGAGCCCCTTCTTTCCCAGTAGGGTAGAGCACACTGCTGGAAGAAGGATCTTTGCCAAGGATCCAGCCAGCTCAGGAGAAGAGTGCCATGCAGGTGTGCAGCAGCTGGGTTCCATAATGTTGGTTGTTGCCCTCCTAGTTCTTAGGAGAAAAAGTCTTACAGCTGTTACACTGGCTTGTCCAAAGCAACTTCCATCTTCTTGCACCTCTTACTACTGCTCTGGGCATTTTGGCTGGACAAAGCACTTCTTCTTGATTCTTCTGACATGCTGCAGAAGCTGTCGCTAAACAGCACTGGCTGTGCTGTCCTTAGAGATACTCTGTGTCTTTTTTACCTCCTCCTTGTCTATCTTCATAGAGGCTTACCACGATCTTGTCCACAGGAGATGTCTATGGTGTCCTGTAGACACCTGGTGTGATAGGAAGGCATCTATAAATGCTGAGCTTTTGCTTAGGGGAGGAAAAATACAAAGCACCTCTAAGAGCAGACTGTAGCTTGGCCAACCATGTTAAAATCTTCATAGTCCCGTTGCACTCAAGATTGTTTCTGGTTTAAACCCTGGCCCCCAGTTGATGATTTATTTTTACTGCCCACAGCAGAGTTTCCCCATGGATGCCAGAGATTCCCACCATACGCTGGGCTGAGCAGGAAGGGAACAGAGCACAGGGAAGGACTCTCAAAGTGCTTGAGGTGAATTCAGTAATGGGTCATCTGGTGACACCTGCCAGTGTTGGACTGGGAGAATGAGTGAGAGCTCATGCTTAACATGGCTTTGGGTGGGAGACTGGGTCAGGGATGTGCTGTGTCACTCTAATGTCTGATGGGAGCACCACACAGGTGCAGGACCCAGCCTGTGGCTGTCATGTCTGCTAGATAGAGAGTTGTTAAAATGCAATTCTTTTGCCTAAAGCTGTATCTATGACTGGCCTCCAGGGATGTGTGGGTTTGAAGGTGTCTGGATCATCTGGATCATTGACAGTGTGAGTAATTAACTTAGCTGGGGCTGTAGAGGCCAGTGAGGTAGGCTCAGAAAAGAATCTGTTATCACTTACCTGTGAGTTCCTCCTGGGCTCTCCCATGCTCTCTGATAATTTTCCACTCAAACTGGGAAACTTTGTCATGTAGTTAAGGAAACTGAGTATAGAGGAGTGATGTGATATGCCCAAGGTCAAGCGTGGAGACTGGATTAGGCCTTCTATTCTCCCTTATCCTAATGCTTTGCCTTAATCACAAGCTTTCTTTTGTATCACTGTGATTGTTTAGGGAACTGGTGCATCAGCAGCAGCACAACTTGTTTGTGTAGCATCTTGTGTCTGAGCAAATCAGTTTGCTTTCAAAGCTGTGCACTGTGTAGGCTGGGATTGCTTTTCCCTCTGTGTTCCCATTGCATTTCTTTTCTGGCTCCTCAGCATTTATGTCCCTAGCAATCATCATTGAGGATAATGGGAGCAGGCAAAAGAACCACAGGAGAGTCGTCCTTTGCCAGCCATCTTCCCTTGCACATCTTAATACCATATGTCAAGCGCAGTTGCTCAGGGCTCCACAGATATCTCTTTTTCAGCCACCCAAGGAGCTGGGGTTGTTTACGGTGTCGGCCTCACAAGATGGCAGGTGGAGAATTGGAAACTGCTCCTGAGAAGCTCAGGATTGCAGCAGTGCTCTGAAAAGAAACACTTCGTATGTGCTGATGCCCCCAGGAGCTGAACAGCCAGGTCTTACAAGAAAACTGACTGCAGTAACAAAAGCAGGCATGGGTTTTCAGATAGCTTAAAGCCCTGCTTTCAGAGGTATTGAGCACCCAGTACATCCCCTTGCTCTCACTGAGATGAAAATAAGGGAGGCCCTTGCCGGGTGCATTTAACTCAGTGTCCACCTCCAGTGAGTGCCACTCCCAGTGACAGCTGGAAGAAACCAGTAACAGAGACAGTAAGATAGCGAGCTCTCTGATGTGTAGAAATACTTGTTTTCTCAGAGCTAGGTTGAGTTCTATAAACCATCCAGGTGGCTTGCTGAGCGATCTGTCCAGAATTCACAGAGCTTCAGCAGTGCTTTACAGTGCTGTTATGGTGCCATACACTGTGTCATTCCTTCTCCAGGGCATCTCGTGCCATCAGATCATGACCAGACACTCAGTGAGAACTGTGGGACAACTCTGCACTGGTGATTTTGCTTGGAGGTGGATTGGGTGGGACTCAACAGAAAATATTATTCCATAGGGTTTTTTCAGTGGTGGAAGCATGGCTGTAAAGCATCACATAACAAGGCAATCAATAGTGGAAGGACCAGCACAATTTCTGTGGTATTGAGGGATATATTTTAGTGTCTGCTGTCACTACCACTGGCTTATACCTAGAGCAAACCAGCTGGTATTCATGGTATTCATTAGAAAACTGAGATGAGTGTATTTATTGCAGAATCCCTGAGACTGGTCTGCTCAGTCTTTGGGTAATGTCCAGTGAATGGGTGCATGCTCATGCCACTGTATATATGGAAGACCAATTCCTTTTTGAGGCATCAGAGTATGAATTTTCAGCGAATGTTCTTTGTTAATAGTGGTTGATGGTTTTGGTGAATAAATGGTAATTGATTAGAAATAGTGCCTGCTTTGGAAACTGAAACTCATCATGTCTTTCTGGGATGTAATAGCAAGATTGGCTTGTCTACCAGAAAGTTCCAAGTGTTTTCCAGAAAAAGGGGAGAATTACCCACTTTTCTACACAAGAAAGGAGAGGTGTGGAAAAGGGAAAGGTGCCTGTTGGCCACACTTTGGTTTGTAATGCCTCGGTGGCAAAGCACCCAGGCTCCCATAGCCTCAGTTTCTTGCATGATATGGGCTAATTTCAAGTAGTCTGTAAAATTTTTCTGCATCCCCACAGAAGTGTTTCCCACTAGATTCCAAGTGTGAATGTCTCAAACTTCCATGGTGCAATAATCTCCATTTTTGTAAGGAACTCTGAGAGACAATTTATTAAAGGTTTAACAAAGTACTTTATACTTTCTTGCATCTCCAGGAGTTTCTTGCAAAGAAATTCTTTGTGAAAGTTTATTATTCAAATTTGGAGGGAGGGAAGGAAATCAATTTCCTCCTTCAAAACTGCATTTTTTCACTTTTCTATTTGCTTATCACTCTCTGCCTTGCCAGGATTATTCTAATCAGATTTCACATATAAAAAAAAAACAATAACATAAAAATAATTCTCCTCTTTCAAGTCTTTGTGAGGCTTAAGTAAATTAAGACATTGATCAGATTCTGCTCCCTGTTGAAGCTGTGAATACAAGGGAGAGTACCTGTTGTGACTGGGGAAAGGATTGTGTCTGATGTGTGTTTTTCATCTTCAGAGGGAGGCCAGAAGGAACGATTGAAGTCAGGCTCATGCCTGGGGGTTATTTGGTTAAACCTGTATTTCAGGTAGCAGCTGGGATGTGGACCTGCAAGCCACATGGCCACAATCCAACCCAAAGGGGACAAATGGCAGAGAAGAGATGCTTGTGTGGCTGCAGGTTGTGCTGCAGGAAGCTGCTCCAGCAACCAGACCTTCCAGGCTGTGCTTAACCACCACCTCTTGCATTGAGCTGTTGGAAAGGGGAACCAAGTGTCCGAATTGCTCGAGTCGTTTTGCAAGTCTGTCCTCAGCCTAATGCACCAAAATGTCAGCCTGTAGCAAAGCCAGCACAGCTTCTCTGCATACAGCTTATTTCTGGTTTGGCAGCTGTTTGGGAACCTTGTTTGCTGTACATGTCAAGAGTGATAGTGCTCCTATGGGTGCTGTGACCTTGAGCATCCTTTCATTCTTCCTCAGTAAGCTCATTACAAGCTCCTAAATCGTCATCAGGGATTTGCCATGAGCTAAAATGAAAGTGTCTTTCTGTAAATACTGCCACAATGAAGTACATTCACCTCTCAGATGAGGTCTGGGCTTGTGGGCTTGGTGGAGAAAGGCCACTCTGATACCAGTTTTGGCTCCTTGTATGACAATCTACGTTTTTATTGAGTTTGACAAGGAATAACTGTATATTACATAGATCCTCAGAAGGTTCCATAGGGACCTTCTTGATAGTGGCCAAAAGGTGTGGATGAGTGTTTATACTCAGCCTGGAAGAAGACAATGCACAGGCTCCTGGCTGTGGTAGTTTTTCTTGGAAGTCCCAGGCACACAAAGTTCGGTACTACTATTTAGTAATAAAACAGGCCTGCAGTCAACATTTTAAAAAAATGTTGTGTCCTTCTTTGCAGATGGGAGTTTTGTATTTAGCGTGCTAATAGGGCAGTCTGTAGGGTTCAGCTCCCTGTTCTCCCACAAATACCTTGCCTTGACTTGATGATTCAGTTCAGTTGTCTAAACCTCGACATTCCTCTCCCTCTGCAATGTGCCAGCATCCCCTGCCTGGCTTCCACAAGACCATGGATCTCCCTTAGGACCTGCGTCCTACCTGCCAGCCCTCTGCGTGTCTTGCATGCCCCAGGACATCTTAGATGGCACTGGAAACCTATGTTAAGGCAACTAGATCGAGCCCTTAATCTCTCTGCCTCAGCTGCTCATCAGTATGATGGAGATAAGGTTCCTTTCTTCCTCCCACAGAGACAGCGTGGAGATAAGCGTGTTGCTGATTGACAGGCACTTGGATGCTGTGGTAAGGGCACTGTGTAAGAGCTTGAGTAGATAAGAGGGGGACTACATGACAGCATGAGGTTTTTTTGCGTTGTTCTATACCTCAGAAGATTTTCTCCTTCACATATCCTTTTCCTATCAGGTTGTTAGTCCTGTGAAAGAGATGAGCTCACATGAGTCTCTCACACCTGAAGCCTTCCAGGGTTGAAATTGCTCCAGACCTAGCTGGGTTTCTCTCTGAGCCCAGCCATCCTGTCCCTGTTTGACCTCTTTGCCCCACATTACTCAACCAAAGAAGTGTCCCAATAATTCAGCCGTGTTCGGAGGCAGCTTCTATTTGGGATAGCTCTGTTACTCATTAGAATAAAAGGCAAAAGGAAGCACTTGGTTTTCAGGTTTGTCAGGTTGGAATGATATGGGGAAGTAGGGAAATACCGTCTGACTTCAAAATGGAATAAATTGGCCTGACACCACCTTAAAGAATAAACCCAGAAGCTAGATACCGTGTTTTTCAGTTAAATCAGTGTTCTGACACCTAGTTACTTCATTACCAGTGGTGCTGTAAATTCTTGCAGCTCCCTGTGGTTTCAGTGGGATTTCAAAGTAATCACAAGCCCTGCAGTTCTTTCCCCTTTTATTTACAGACTTCAAAAGCTCAGGTTTGTGCTCATCATTTAGGACTCTCTTTCTTGTCATCTGTTTGGAGACTGTCTGAAAGAAATTTTCTATAGCCAGGAGATCTTTTCAAAGTTTCCACTAAGGGGACTAAATACCAGGAGTCTCTGGAGCATAAGAGACCAAGACAGTCAAGCTGTAAGACCCCACTGAAATCTGTGGCAGGGTATGAGCTCATCTCTGTGCTAGGGTCTTCCCTGGGAAAGATCAAACCATTACCCTCTACAGCAGAGGACTGCCATGCTCAGCAGGGGTGGTGGGTACGTTGAGGGCAGCAAGAGGAAGCTGTAAAGAGCTGTGTGCTCTGCAACCAAAGCTTCAGCCACACGGTTCTCGTAGGAGCCTGTACATCTTTCCAAAGACCCTGCGAGAGACTCTGCAGCATGCACTTCTTAGGTCATTATGTCCTTTTATTTATCTTCACTTTCACAGTGTCTCCTTTCTTTGTGCCTGTAGTCATCAATCATATGTTCAGATACTTGGGTATAATCTGCTCACAGTAGCGTCACTTCAAATTGTAAAATTCTTTATGGTTAACAATTTCACAGTTTCTGTGAACATTGATGTAATTATTAATGATGGACTTTCCCTCCTGCAACTCTTGAATCTTGAATCATTGAAACCTTCATGAAGTGAGCAAAAGCTGCCAGGCATTCTGAGTGTATTTTTAAGTTGATGTCCTTGCGTAGATTCTCCGATCACTTTTATTCTTTGGGTTTTTTACTGAAAACACACCTAAGAGAAGGCTGCAGTGGCCATTGCTGTACTTCCATGAATTGCTAGCACTCGGAGCCAGGAGCTGTTCATATCCATCTTGTTCAAGCTGGTTATATCTGGGGCTGATTCAGTGGCCTTATACAGTTACTAAGTCATGAGGGACACGAGCATATCCTCAATTCAACAGAAAGTCTCTTGTATCTGCAGTTACTCTTCTGGTCAAATTCTTGGCTGAACTGAGGAAGTGTTTTTCTTCAGAAGATCCTGGGGGACTAGCTTTTGATCTAGACCTCAGGGCACCTCTTGTGCTCTGCAGAATTTGGCAGCATCCATGTGGTGAAAATATCTCTCCCTGCATCTTTCTAACTCATCTCTCTGCAGGAGCCATCTGTCTGTCTAATCTTCCCAGGGCTAACGGATGGCTGTGCTTAAGAGTTTGACCATCCAAATAGAGCCCTCGAGTGATGGAGCCAATGATGCAATGACTGCTGGTGCATGGTGAGCTCTGTGCAGCCTGGCTACAGCTGCTTCCTTGCTTTCTTTGCACCACTCAAATCTGCAGTATAACTTTTAAAACTGACATCCCAGATGACCCTAATCTTGTGGTTCTAATGCAAATATTGACCACATTTCCTTTGAAAAATGTTTGAGGAAGGAAGGAGGAATAGCTCAGAAGACCTACATTGTCATCTGTACAAAGCTAAATCCACATTGAGTAAGACAAAGATGAATTTCCATACTCAGAATGTGTAATTGCATAGCAAGTACAGTGTGCATGCTTGGTAGGTAAATTATATTGCTCTGAGGCTGTCATAACAAAAATGTTGAGGACACAAACCAGATTTACATATTTGGAAAAGTGGGCTTACATATGATTCTTGCTCATTTAGATAAATCAGCTAATGTATTAATGTATTAGCTTAATACTTGATGGAGAAAATAGCCTTGACTCCTCAAATATACATGTTCAGAGAAAAAGATTCAGAAGCAATTCTTTCAGTAAATAGGGGGATTATTCACAAATCCAATAAAAATTTGCAGTTTTTTACTTCCCCTCCTACAGTCTTTTATGGTTTGAAAGCATCTGAAATAATGCTATTTCCTGATTAGATACCTTTTTTAAAATTCCCTATCAGTCATTTTCCTTTCTATTTTTTTCAGTTTCTTTTCTGTTTTTTAAATAATAAAAGCCACTGAATAGTTCTTTTGTGTGTGATTGCAGAGTCAGCAGAAAATAACTGTCCAGACTGCAAAAGAGAACTTATTTAACCTGCTCTTTAGATTACGGTGAATAAATGAGAAGGAGAAATGTGTTTCTGGACGTTTTCAGCCTTTAGCAATTCAATGACCATGCCCTTTTCAACCTCAGCTAACTGAAATACACACTCCTAATGAAGTTCTGCCATTCAATTATTTTCATGTTTTCATTGGTTTGATTTTTTTTTTAATCACCTTCATTGCCCAGACAAATGGCACCTCAGTAGCTTTATTAGTCTGTCCCTTTTCTGCTAAGGACATCCCATCACCTTTAGTGTTGGAATACCTGCAGATTTCTTTGAGAAAGCAGTTGCAAAATGGAAAGTGTGACTAAGCTGTCCTGTTCTGTGGAAAGCAAGCTGTGAGGGCCCTGTCAAAATTGGTTGAGTCATTTTTACCTGGAGCAATATTTTAATGTAGCGATTGGGCCAGGACTGAAGGGTTTTCATCCATCCTGTAAGGAGGATGGTGTATTCTGAGTGACTGCTTGTCCTCTCACAGCAGTTTGGAAAGGACCTGAAAAGTTTCATGTGATGTGACAGAGCAGAGCAAATAGAAAACCAATTAGGTGTAGGCACATAGTGGGGCAAAGCAGGTCCTGGAGACAGTAAAGTGTCATAAAGGCTGGTGTGCAGAGAAGAGAGACAAGCAGATGAGTTCAAGCATTGAGGTGAGTCCTTGGAAGCCCAGCCCCATCGAGAAGTCTCAGAGGAGGGTGAGCCTCACTGTCTGAGCATCTCTGACAACATTTTCCAAGAGAGCATTAGCAAGCTTAAAACAGAGAAAAAAGTGTTCTTCACATAATATGTGATGGCTGTAAAGGATACCACAGATTGCTGGAGATCAGGGCTGTGGGCAGTGTTCTTAAACTTTTCACCAGTATAGCCAGTACTGATCCCTACCAGCAACAAAATACTCATCTAGATGCACCCCTGGCAGAAGGAAACCTGTGTTACAGAGGGTCAAGGAAGAGTGGGTAGAAAAGGTCCTGGAAGACCTGAACATTTACTTTAACTCATGGTGAAAAGTCATCACTCTCCTGCCTTAGCTGTTCTTTTTCCTACCTCTTCATGTTTCGTGCAGTCTTTCTCTCGATGTCACATGTCCTGAGGGCATTAGCCCAGAGGCCTGGGAAACAAGGGGGCAAGCTTTTTGGGCAGGGCTGGATTTTTCAGCTGGCTCCAGGTTTGGAGGCAATGGGCACAAAATTAAACACAGATTCTGTCTGAACACCAGGAAATGTTATTTTACTGTGAGGGTGGCTGAGCACAGGCACAGGTTGCCCAGGGAGGTTTTGGAGTTTCCCTCCTTGGAGGAATTTCCTCCCTCTTTGATTCTTTGCATCCCTGGTATGTTTTAGTGGTCTCTGCAGATGTCTCTGGAGATGGTTTGGAAGACTCAGCTGAAGTGGCTTCATGGCTCTGGAAGCTAGGGGACCACAGAGTAGAATAAAGCTATCCAATGTCTTTAGATGTCTTTAAAGTGCAAATGCAAATAAGTTTCCAAGATTAGAGCCAGTGAAAGAAGTGCAGCAACAGAGCAACCTGCTACAATAAGCTAGTGCATAAATATTCCAGCAGAAAGGTTCACAGCCATCTGCAAAGACCACTAAAACTTACCAGGGAAGTCAGAAATCAAAAAGAGAGGTAATAATCAGTCTTCAGTGTCTCAGGAGCATACGGGCCTCTTTCCGCATTATGCTACGTGAATGTCTTTTGTATTGCAGTATCAGCCTTTAGGTGATTAAAAAACCAGGGAGGCACAGCAGTTTTAATAAAGCACTCAGATATAGACTGGAGCTATTAACTTGCTGGAAGTCCTGGTTGTTTTGAAGGAACAATCTGGTTGCCATTAAAAAACAACAGTAAAAAAAATCTCCTGCCCCCAAAAATTTTGCATGCTTGCATTTGTGTTGATAGTTTCCTTTGTAAGAAGTAGGAGGAAAGTGACAGGAAGGTCACTCCAACAGGAAGGCTAGAGAAGACTTGGGTATGAGAAAGTGGGTTGTGGAAGAGATTTGTTATGTCATGCAAAACCTATCACCTCCATGTCCAGATTCCTCTGTCCAACTCAATACCACTGTAATAAATCTCCACCTCTTGGCTCATGTCTGCATCCAGGACATGTTATCAGTCACTGCTGACAAGGACTATTAGTCACTATTGCTAGTGTAGAAATTCAGTCTGAACAGACTGGATGGGAGAGAAACCAGTTTCTTTGCACTAAGAAATGTTTGCTGCCAGGGATGTGTGATCTAGAAGTTGGTACAGCTGCCTGTTGCCCAACGCTGTCCGTGCAGCATTCCCATTTCTTGGGCAATACTCACTGTTTTAATGAATACCATGTTCCTCTGTGCATTGATTCCTTTGGTGCGCACCAGCACTCCTCCCAGACACTCCAGAAGCTCTGAGATGATCCTGCAATCATCATTAATAAAAATGTTGCCACTTAATTTGTGCTCTCATTTCAGAATGAGGAGGTAACATTCCTGATGATCTGCCTTTAAAGGGAGCTCATTTGTTGCTCTTACTCAGTGAGAAGGGAGGGAGATTATCTTGTTCCATTTGGAAACTGCAGTGTTAATTAAAAGGTCTCCAGAAACCATCTGTGAAATTTTATTACAACTTAAGATTTTTTTCCACTTGTTGATGTAGTTGGTGGGGGGAGGGAGCAGGGGTTACAGGTTGAGAGGTTGTAATTGTTTCACTTGCGTGTATAGATACTTGTGAGCACATACACAACAAATGTTACTAAGGGCAGTAGTGCTGTCTCCCTGCTTTTCCTCGACAGATTCCCCCCGCCACCCAAGTTCTCTGTATGGGTGTTGCCTCTCGTTTGGTATCTGACTTTTTTTTTTTCAGCAGAATTCCTCCAGACGAGCTGTCATGGATTGCTCCAAGCCACAGTCCAACAGGACAGAAGGTGCCTGAGTTAGCTTCAGCAGTGAAATTATACAGCAGAAGGCATTATTAAAAGTGGATCTTTTGTCCAATAAATCCTCCTTTATGACTCAGAGATTGGAAGGAATTCAGAGAAGGGCTACAAAAACAGTTCTGTGGCTGAGGGTCGAGTTAGAGGGGATATGTTAAGAGAGGGAAAGGTATTGGCATTTGTTAAGGGAGAAAATTGAGCGTGTAATGTGCTGTATTGGCTAAGAGTGGGGATGTTTTCAGGAGACCAGCAATGACCATGAAATGAACACAGCAAATTACATAGGGACTTTCAACCTGGTGATGGAAGTGCACTGGTTCAGTGCCTTTAGCTGGAAAATGGAGCTTTCCAGGTGTGTAGAGAACATAAATACAGGTATGTGATGGAAATCACTGTCCTTGCACTGCTAGGGATGTATCCCTTTGACCTGGCCCATAACCAAGGGTGGGAAGACAGGGGTTAGTAGTACCCTCTCTTTTGATACCCTTGTAAAATGGACATTTTTGCTGTGACAGAAGAAAAAGCCCTCTCATTTGCAAAGAATAACAAGTAATTTGGAAGCTGGAGAAAGCTTTTATTTTCCACTGAGTGTGTGTTAATTAACTGTCTGTCTCACAAATTAACTATTAGTAGAAGGTGCTTAAGTGCAATGCCCTGAAGCTTCTTAAGCATCGTCTCTGGAAAAAGAAGTTGGGATCTGCTGTAAAGTCCAGTCACAGATCTGAGGAGAGCCTGCAGCAATCCTGCAAGAAGGATGCTGGCAGCATTTCCATCCTAGCTTCATTCTCTGATCTCTTGGCAGGTTTTCATTTCAGCAATGACAGTATTCTTTTAACCCGGCTTTTGTACCTGTTGGGTTTTCCTGGAAGCACCTTCTCTGGTTTGTGCTGCATATATTCTAGTCTGCTGGATTTTGGATTAATTGTGGATGTCTAAGATAGGTGCATCTGATCTTAAAATCTATTAGTTAAAGGAGCTTCTAGACTTCTGACTCTTAGGTGATGTTTATGTTTTCCCAGCTCATTAGAGGAATAACATGTGCTGTATTCCTGACATTTGACTCTTGGGCTCCATTGTGGGAGGGAGGGGAATGTGGTTGTTTTCATTTTGCTCTGTTCATGGCTGAAGGTCGTGAACATCTCCTTGTGCCCACTCTGGGTGCAGGCTCTGTGGCCTCCACTTATTAGGGTTTTTAACTCTTCCCCTTAGGTGCTGCCTGTTACTTGCTTCCTGTGCCACTTCTTTTCTTGGGAAAGCATTGTGGTGCTTGAGGCAGCAGCGACTGCTCTGTGAACACCCCCTGCTCCCCTTTGGGGGACAGGGCTTCTCTGTTTAGGGCACATGGGAACCTGAAAAAAGCAGCAGGGATATGCACAAGGATTTGTTCCAGCCTGTCAGCAGCCCATCAGCACAGATGCAGCAGCGTGTTTCAGGCTGATGCCTCAGCACCTCCTTTCTTCATCTCCCTGGGAAGGCAGAACGGACAAGCCCAGCTCTATTTTCACCAGGGGAAAGTGAGAATTACTCACCGCAGCTCCGGGCGAGGCAGTCTGAATTTCTGTCGGCGTGATGGGAGTGGGCGGAGAGGGGGACGCTGGACTGCTTTGCTCCAGCATCAGTGGCCATGCCATGGGGCAGGAATCCTTGCCCTGAGCCTCAGAGCAGGTTTCCAGCAGCAGCAGCAGGAGCACACGGGGGGTGGGTGCCTCTCCCTCTGCTCCTGGCATCACTGTTTCATTCCCAGTTTTAGCAGCCAAAGGTACGGGTAACACTTCTGCATACAGAACTTTGCTAGGGCATAACAGCTTGCATGATTTAATTATTTTAATTGGAATTAACTGGGAAAATAATTCCCTCTTTCAGCAGGAATAAGCAGGATACAGCCTGTCAGAATTTTTTCAAATGAACTCTGCTGAAGGCAGAGGTGCAGAGATATGTAGTCAGCCTGCTTTAATGAGATTTGGCTGTAATTTTGTGATGAAATTATTCTAGGTTAAACTCAATCACAAAAAAAAAATGTATTTCATTGTATTAAGGCATATTTGAGACCCACAAATCTCAGTCACATTATTGGTGAGATAAAAACCATCAGAAATTATGTCATTTTGAAAGATTTTCATTTTCCAAATAGATGTTGGAGAACAAATACTGCTCGTAATGCTGGGTGCAGATATACCAGGATGTGATAATTCATGGATTTCTTTCCCGAATAGTTATTAAACTAAGAAAAAGCAGTGCAGATTTGCAAAATATTGAGATTATTATAGAAGTCTTAGACACAGAAAGCGACCTTCAACTGAGAGGCCATGGGTTGTTTCAATTTAAATTAGATGGAAGGCTAAACATTCAACTGTAACAAAGATTTATTATTTCATAAAAGTGAAGGAAACTAGTTATAGAGGCAAACTAGGCTGTAGAGCTGTGGACTTGAATACAAAAGTGGCCTGGATGGATTTTTTAATTTGTGAGAGAGGTAAAAAGCTGTAGAATTAGTATACCAGACCTAGGAAAAGTCTGGTGGGGAGGGAAGGACATTTAGTCTAAGAGATTTTTTGAAAAAAGCAACAACCACCCCTAATAATAATAATAGTAATATTAATAATAATAGTAATAACTCAAAAAAGAAAACCATAGACAAAGATAAAAAATGAGATATTTGCAGGCAGGAAACCCACAAAAATTCAAAATGTGATTCAGTGAGGAAAGGTACTGCTCTTTGGCCAGAAATCATAGAGGAGAAGTGAGAATTACCAATATGGAGAGGAGTGAGATGACCATCAAAAAAATAGTGAGAGGAAAAAAGAACGGGAGAAAGGAGAACAATTAGTGGAATGCTGTTTAGCCACTAATGTGTGAACAGAAGGAATGGTGCTCTTCATCACTTAATCTGTTGCCAGAGAGGATGGAGAAAGCGAGTGTTTAGGAAGCAGAATGAAGCAGTTGCATCTAAATAGGAAACAGTGCCCCAGACTGCTGAAGGATCTGACATCCCAAATCATGAGTCTGTTGACACACAGACATCTGCTCATTCTATGAAGACTACATGAAAAAGTCCTTCATACTGGGGAATATGGAAAATTTTGTTTAAAAATGAGCAAAATAAACATTATGAACATGTAGAGGCTCATCCTTTTGGCTTCAGAGTAATCCAGAAAGGGAAAAACTGTTTCAAATGATGGAGATAATAAGATAAAATGTAACCTGAGTTTAATAAAGGCAGATAGTGCAGATTATTCTGTTACTGGTGTCCTAGACAGGGGGAATGCAGTAAATCTGGTTTGTCTGGATTTCAGTGAGCGGTTGCTGTCATGCCACACGTGTTACTAGTGCAGTTGGGAAGGGCAGGATTAGCAGAAGAGAGGACTGCAAAGGGAGGGAGGATCCCTGCAACAGAGCTGACCACAGGTTGTGCTACAGGGTGAGCCTGTCCTGGCTGCAAAGCTGCTGAAGTTTAACTGAGGGAAGCACGAGGAAAGCCAGGTCTGGGAGATGCTGTCACTGCAGTGGGCAACTGGAGCATTGTGTAGGAAACACTGGAGTAATTCTGGGGTGCTGGAGTTGGTGCAGCATCAGTGACACAAGAAGTTGTTGTGTTATGTAAATATTAAAGAATTTGGCCTAGAAATAAGAATTTGCAGTCCTAAGTTTGCTGTAAAACTGTGAACCAGTAGTAAAATGCAATTCAGAAAATGCCAAATAACCACACAAGTTGTAGTAGGAACAGATCAGTCACAGAGAGTTGAGCACATACTGAAACGCTAAAAAAATCAACACAGACACCCAGTCTAATTTGTGTGTGCATTAGTTGTATTAAAAAAGGTTGAGCAGAGCAAGTTCAGAGAAAGTCCTTTCATATGATCTGCTTTCCACTGATTTGTTTAGTCCCCAGCAAAATGGAAGATGAAAATGCATTGTAATTACTGTATAAATTACCACCAGGGGGTAAATACTGGCAGTGTTTATGCTGAAGGCCAAAGCTGGCACAAGAACAAATGGTCACTGCCTGGCAGTGAATCCAATCCAATAACTCATTTAAAAGTGAAACTTGATGGACTTGTGAAAGAGATGATGAGGTATTGCAAGGAACAGGGCAGTGGTGGACTAGGGGGGTACTTTCCCTCTAGTAATTTTCCTCTGTCTTAGAAGTAATTTTTTATAGCCAGAAGTCCAGTTATGGTGAGATTGGTTTTTTAAATGGAAGTAGTTTATTAATGACATTGAGAGAAGCAAATTATAAATGGCAAAAACCCTGTAAGTATTCCCTTGGAAAATTGCAGAAGTGTTTATAAATGTGCTTCTGTAGGATGCTGCCTGTGAATTAGAACAGGCAAAAGCGAGGAAATTACAAACCATGGATCATGGTGCTACCAAAGACCACTGCAGTGGAAGCCTGTGTAAATGGCTGAAGTTGTTTTCCTGTGGTTAAACACATATCTCACTAAGGGGCTTTTCCCAGCCATGCCCTGGCTGTCTCCAGGACACACCTGGGTGCCCAGCAAGTGCCCTTTGGGTCCATGGCACAACCTTTGCCAAGAGCAGTGCTCCATTTTTCCTGAAGCTAAATGTAGTGAATCACCTGCTCATCTCTTTGCATCTTCTGTGGCTCCCTCACTCTTTGCTGAGAAATGCAGATGTTTATGATGTTTTTGTCTCACTTGCAGCGTGGTGATTAATATTCTGCAAGTTGCTGAGCTTACGGGTACCGATTTCCTGCTCTACTTACTGTACTTAAGTCAGCTTGGTTTGTTTTTCTTCCTCTTGCTAATATCCACCTGGTGAGTTAATTGTGTAGGAAAACAGCCAGTGAAGACAGAAAATGCAGAAAACGTGACATCGAGCTCAGCTGGGAGTATTCTGCAGTTCATTTCTGTGTTGGGAGTGTGTGACGGGCTGGATGGCAAAGTTTGCTGTGTCAGAGGAAGCTGTTTGTGGTGATGTTCCCTTGTTAAGGTCCTGACTTGTGAGCAGGAGTGATGGGCTCTGTCCTGGCTTGATTTTATGGGTGGGCAAACGATGTGTGGTTTCTGGACTTCCTCCCCAGAAGCTTGTGTAAGGGTTCACTGTCATTCTTGAAGGTGAATAGCTATTAAAGGTATGTCCCTCTCTTCTTCGATACCTGTTGCCATTCTGTGAATTGATGAGAATTCACACTTCGTTTCTTCTTTTACCTGACATGGAAAAAGATTTTACAAGACTAGATTAAAACCAAAATCTGGAGGAGATGCATATGAGAGTGTTCTCTTCTTGCTGGGTAGTTCATTACCAGGATAAGGTAGATCCTTGTTTACTGAGAGCATCAAGACTTGCATCTCCAAGAAAATCCTGTAAAAAACAGCAGAATTTGGGATGGCTGGACCTGGTACTTTGGTTGCACACTTCCACTTTGTGTAAATAAATATCCAGTGGATCATGAGTTTGAACAAGTTCCCAGGACCACCAGGCAGAAAGAAGGGTATATTGGGATGGGGCTGTTCTGGTGTCTCCTGGGGAAAGTGCTCCACTTCATGGAAAGCATCGGTGGTCAGAGTAAGGGAGACAGTGGTCTTCCCTTCCAGCACAGCCCTGCTTGCCTACTGGTCTGGTTTCTTGTCCTTAGCAGTCTGTACTAATTCTTCCCTCGTCTGAAATTGAATAATCTTAGTAGTTCCTCTTACTGATTCCTGCCCATTCAGTCCCAGCTTGCTTCCTGCCTTCCTCCTTTTCCCACATTTCCTTTTGTCTCTCTGGTTGGTGGTCCATCTTTCTCTCATTTGTATTCAAATTGGCCAACTCATCCATTTTGTCAGGATCCAGCAGAGAAGATAGATGAAAAGAAATCTCTCTGCTGTCAATTCAGAGCAGTCCTGGCACAGCCTGTAACCATCCAGAGTTGAAATTGCCAGGAATTTGTTCACTGGAATGCATTCAGTTTGGACAGAATCAGTAGGAAATAACAGCTCTTGAACTATAGCACATCTCCCCTGTACTCATGTGTGAACTGCTCATTTTCACAGATCATCAGCTTAGCTAAAGCTTGGGTGAATATTCTTTGCTCTGAAGGATGAGGCTGAGGGATGTTTTCTGCAGGAAAACTTCACCAGAATTAACACATTTTTCTTATATTTTTTCCTGTAAATGTCTGAGCTGTCATCGCTGAAAGTTTCCAGGTGAGTTAATCTTGAAATAGTTGAAATTATCAGTTTAATGGTTAAAACTTGGCAAAGTTATAAGCGTCTGAAAACAGGGGGTTATCACGGGATTTGTCAGACAACTTTAATAATAGTTTCAGCTACAACAGCAAAATTCAGTAATGCAATGTAATTCTGAGGCATCAGCACTGCATGGATGGACACCATTACATAAATGGGACCTAAGAGAGTGAAAAACACCAGAGTACCCTGGTACTTAACGCCCTGGATCTATTCTGTATTCAGAAGGGTCTGAGCATAATGACAGAATGGAAAGCAGCTCCCAAGATGTGCATGCAGCAAAACCCGTGCTATGTGCGGGTAGTCCCCAGCACTGTCACACCTAAGCCTCGTCGCCTGGCCCACTCTTCCACCTCCCAGCTCAAATTTGAGTGAAATTTTTGGCAGCGCCAAACTGATGGATCACCATCCAATTTTCTAAAATGTCCTCCCTGACAGCACAGGCTGTGCCAGCAAATCTAACTGAGAATGTCCTGGATAGCAGCTCCAGGCCATTTGTCAAGTCCAGCTAAGGCTTGCAAGATAGAATTTCTCACTGCTCCCAGTGTCAGTGCCAGGAGTACAAGATATCCATCCCCATCAGGTGTCCTCCTGCATACCTATGTCCTCTTCTCAAGTGTAATGAACAGATCAGTCCTGGAGCCCATATGTCATTTTAGCCTATCCTTGCTTAATAGCTGGAAGAGAAAGTATGGGACAAAAGAAGTTTATCCCTCCCAGCCATGTACAACCTTCCTTGCTCGGTTTCTTGAGTTTATTGAGTTGCCTTTGTTCTGCCTTCTTACAGATAACATTGACTTAGTATGAGTTTTGGTGTTCCAATAGGATGTGTGTGAAAATGTGATATTACAAGAGGGGCAATGGCTGTAGCAAAGAGAAGGGACTTGGTGAGTTTTCAGCAGCTGGGGAGTTGCTTGATGCTGCAGGGAGAATGTTTGAGGCTCTTCTGCAAGTCCATCTTTAGCTTACGAGCTGGAGCAAGGGAGAGCTATGGACGCCGCTGTGACGAATCATGAGATACTATGAAAATGCTTTGAGCTTTAAGGCATTCTCTAACTGCTAGAGATCAGGATGAGACCTAATATAGGGTATTTCCCCGTTTCTGATACTTGGTCCTGGCCTGCTCCCATATTTTCCAAAACATTCTTCAAGGAGGAGATTCCATGAGTCATCCTGGTTATGGTGATAAGCCAAGCAAAGGCTGCACAAAAGTGTTGGAAGTGCTTTCCTGTGACAGTAGCTTATGACTTGCTTCTTGCCACAGGGACCCGGCATTGCAGTGGGATACCGGCAGTGGGAAAAGCTAACTGGTTCCACTTGCTTTCCTCATTAAATGGGCCGAGCTGTGCAGGGCGGTTTGGGGAGTTCAGCTCGGGCTCTCCTTCCGTTGGTCTCCACTTTGGGAACATCGCTGCCAAGACAACCAGACAGCTTCTGCATATGTCTGATAGTTTGGGCAGGCAGTTGTCATGGTTATGAGCGCAGCATAAGGACCAAAATAGATGTATAGAAAGATGGTGATGGAAGCTGGCACATACCCTGTCTTTTCTGTACATGAGCTGACAGGATGTGGCATGGAGGAACCACCTGTGCCCTGGCTCCCGCCTGCTCCCGCAGAGTCAGGACTAGCCATGCATTCGGCCTTCACTGCTGCAGGTGGCAAAAGGAGCCGAGCTGTCTGAAAAAGGCAAAGTGAAGTTTTTCTGGGGGAAAAAATAGACAAGTGAAGATGTTAATTTGTGAGAAGAAGCTCATTTCTTGAGTTTTAGATTGCAGAGTATGAAAAATCTCAGTGTCTGAGAGTGTCAAACTTTCTCTCTCCTTCAGTTATTTCTTTTTTCCCTCTTGAAGGGAAATATCAACCCATAACACTGCCTTTCCTCCTCTAAAACTGATTGTCAAATGCTGATTTTTTTTTAGCAATATCTTTTTTACTGCTTCTCATCATCACAAAACTCTTCCTTGGGTTTTGCTGTACAAATGCATCAAAACTGAACAGCATTCATGTTCCACTGAAGAACAGTGGAATGTCCATTTCTGGTGGCCAACTGAGCACAGAGGGGAAGCAGAGTTCTTGCTTGGCTCCTGCTGCAAAGCTCCATGAGGCCCCTGGAGAAACCAGCCCTGCCCGTGCAGCTGCGCCACTTTGTGAATCTCAGTCACAAACCCCTGAGAACTGAAAGGCAGAGTGGTTTGTCTGTGCAGCAGGCAGGTAGGCAGATGAACAGCAGAGAGGTTGCCTAAGTTCATTTTCTCCTCTGGATTTGCAACTGGCCTGGAGGACAAGGCAAGTCAGAAGACACAAAGCAAAAACAGTGGGAGGAGGTGGTGGAGAGCTTTAGTGAAAGATGTTGCAGGGTTTTGGACAGAACCTTTGGACAGGGTCAAACTCTGCAGCCAGGTCCTCACAGGATCCCTAGCAACAGTAATGTTGATTGAATTCGGGCTGCCAGCACCAGGTCCTGCATTATCATACCTTATTTTACTGCTTTTCTTCTGCCCTCTTTCTGCTACAGAACCTAAAGCTACTTGGACATCTGTTTGTAACACCATGGGATAAAGGGTAAAAGCAGAGGGGTTATTCTGAATGCTTTTTAGCCCAGATCTCCCTTTTGAAAGCCTCTTATGGCAGGGTTTTAAATTGGTTTAGGGACATAGCCTGAATGTGATAAAATGTTAGTTAACACGATGGGATAATCAAGTCACTTTGATTTCTCCCCAGGCAAACCTCTCTGCAGTCTATTAAAATAAAATATGATGCCACTGCTGTTTCCCTCAGCTGTAGTCAAGGAGATATTTGTTTTAATTCAGTACAAGATTGGCCCACAGGCTCCGATTTCTACTATCCGTATTGATGTTTGTAATTTATTGCCCTTTTACAATACACACTAAAAGGATGTTGTATTTGCCAGGGTGGCTTTTGAGAACTTTATCTCCAAATCAGTCTGTATAGGATACACTGAAATTGTTCTCTCTGTCGTTAATGTTCTGCGTCACACAATACTAGCACAGGCTCCATTCGTTTTACAGGCAGGGCTTAGTAAGGGACACAAATAGAATACAACATATTCACAGAATATAATCATATTATCCTGGGTATGATGAAAACAGAGACACCCTGTTGTCCCAGCTTGCATAAATGTTCAACATGTTTCTGATCAGCTGGCACTTCAACTGTAAATGACCTGAGAAGGTACAAGTGACCACACCAGAGATGAAAGTACGTGTTACTGTCGTGTTCCATCCAGCAGGGATACATTTCATTAGATGTTGTGTAATTTATGAGGCATGTTGGGACAAAAGATGCTGTAAAAGTCCAAGAGCATATTTTAAGCTCGCAGTTTAAGCAGACCCATGAGAACTGAAACTGTCTGAAGGTTACAGGCACCAGTGCCATGTGAAGCTGTGCTCAGTGCAAGCCACAGGTCAGAGTAGTGGTGCAGGCAGCTACTTCAACACTTTTATCTAATACATTTTCTAGTTGGCAAATCTGGGTTTCACAGAACTAGACTTTTTCAAAGGGAGAATGACAAATTGATGAGATGTTACAATATTGCAATTAGATGAATTGAAACAAAGTTTTCATTTTGACATTGATATGTCATAACATTATGATTTGATTGAAAATGTCCTTTCTGCTGTGACAGATTCCACTTTCTTTTCTCCCCTTCCTGATTTTTTTTGACTGCTTAATACATCAGTATCTCGCCCTGCTTTGAACTAAGAACATTCCAGACATTTCCAGAATAAGAAACTTTTCCTAGCAAGGCTGTTGGTTCAGTCCCACTGTCTTGTGTCTCGATTGTTCAGCACCCGCTACCTCTTTGGATCCAAAGAATGAAACTAAATCTTGTGCAACATTTTATACTTCTTAAGTCTGAAGAGAAAGGTGAAAGAAAGGTAAAAGCAAAATTTTTGAAAGGAAAAAGAGCTGCAGACTAATTCAGATCAGATTCCTTTGAGACGTGGCTGAGGATTTATAGTTGGATCTCATTGTACCTCAGTTTGTTTGAGATACTGTAGTGAAGCATTTGAAGCATAAAACTCCTTCATCTTTCCTATCCATCACCTCTTACTCTTGGCTATCTCAAAGGCTTGACTTATTAGAAAAATACAATAAAAGACTAATTGCAAAGAATCAGAGATTTTAATTACTTCATTTGCATATAGAGAATTAGTCTAAAATCAATATTAGGCTGTCAGTAAAGAAAACTAGCTCAATGGGTTTTTTTCTGGGTTTTCATGTCAAGGAAATGTAAGTTTAAACAATGCAGTTTGGAATACTCTTTGGGATTACTTTCCTGTTCTTCCCTTAGCAACTCATCTTTGTCTATTTCAAGACTTTTTTTTCCCCATGAAAATTCAAGAATAAAGGGAACTTCCAATATTTTCTTTGTACTTGTGGCAAAAAGCCAGTTTTATCTCCAGATCCAATTGTTAGATGGTATTGGGAAGGGACGGTGTTGTGCACTGAGAGTCTAAAAGTCAAGGCTGAGATAGAAACACTGAAAAACAAGAACACGTTGACTCTTTTGGAGGAACAATGTCATCGTCCCTAGATACGGCCCTGCTGGTGCCTGGAGAGGCAGACACATCCTGAAGATTGGCCTCCATAAACTGGTGCCATTATTCTTCATCACCCTGTGAGCACTACCTGGTATGAATTACCAAGCAGAGCATCACTGAAGTGGCACACAATTTGCAGAAGTTCTTTATTATTTGAAATTGCCCTTCTTTACTGCAAAAGCTGTTGCAATAGACTTTTCTCTCTTCAGCATGGGGCTCCCTCTCCCTCTAGGGTTAAGCCAAATGGCAGAGTGAAGTGCTGTCCCAGCAGCAGGACACTTGCTATGTCCTGACGTGGTGGGCTGGCCATGCCTTTGGCACATAGCAAGTGTTGCCAAGAGTCTACACCACCCCATCAGTCCCTCTTGCTGAGCCTGGAGGGCAGCCAGCTCCCCTCCCTGCCTTGGGGCAGGATAGAATGTAGTTTGTGTCCAGTGTCTCTTTGTACATGTGTGTAATGCCATACATGCTAGTGCCACTGCCCATATAACAAGAGATCCCTGTAATTTTCACAGAGGTCTCAGGAGGTGCTTTACTGCTCTTGGAAGTCCCTGTAATTAGTGCCAGTGATTGATCCTTTGGGATGGGATGTGTGTTTGCTCCTTGCATTGCCATCTTACCAGTCCCTCTGGGTGCTCTATTCCTTCTCATCCACTGCTAGCCAAGAATCCCAGTTATCCATTAAAACTACTTCAAATGCAAGATTAAAAAGAAGTCATAAAGAGCCTAGAACTCCCACTTGGTGAAAATGAGAGTTATATAAAACATTCAAGTGAATGGACAAAATGGAAGAGAAAAAGCTTCAATGATCTCAGGTGGGTAAAAGAAGTTACTTTGGACGATCAGTGATTCAATTCTCTTCCTGAGGCTTGTTCTAGCTATTGGATTTAGAGTCTCATTGTTTAAGGAGATGTTCAGAGCACAAGGAGTGTATCAAACTGTGACGGACTTTTGGATGAAGAGGTGTGAGGAGTTTGTTTTACTTAATATGTGAGAAGAATCTTAGCCCAGATGGTCTTAGTAAGGACCCACTGTCTGTCCTGGTTATGTCTCTGCTCCGTGCTGGACCTGACTCCACTTTGCTCTTCACACCATTTCTGTCCCCCAGCACAGTGGGGTGGGGGCCTCCTGTGGAACTACTGTGGCTTTGGCACTGTGGTCCAGATGGGAAGGACCCTCCTGCTTCTCCCTTCGGTGTGAGCCTCACTTGCACTTCTGAGAGATGGAAATTCACATTCCACTGGGTCACCCTTCAACACCCCCAAAACTAGAGCAGCTGGCTTGCATGCATCCATCTGTATTCAGTTCATGCTCCTGAATTTGAAATATAAGGGGGAAGGGAGTGGACAGGAGCGAAATCTGAGTTTTTGGAGAATATAAAGGCTGTTTTAAGAGTTGCTATTCCATTATAGTGAAAGTGATCTAAGTCTAAACTGAGAGAGGTGTTGTGGTTCTGCAGAGCTGCTGCTACACAGAGTTTGTATAGTCCTCATTTGTAGTATGTGAATGTGGACTCGCCACATGTTGAACCCCCAGATTTCTGCAGCACTTTGTCCCAGCTGTGTAGCACCTGTTTTTGCAGGTCTCTCTTGCAGCCACCACTAAAATTCTGGCAATTTGACATGCACAGTGTTGTTTTAGATTCATCATGCATTGTAGGAACATTTTCCAGTCGTGATATCCTCTGGCTGATTTTAAATTGTCCAAGCTTAAAGGCATAAAGAAGAGAAAAACTTCTTAAACACAAAGATATTTACTTATTTGTATGTCAAGAAGAATAATTTTTCATCCTGCATTTTCCCTTGATTCATACATAATAATGGTCAGCAAAACAGAGCAGTATCTCTTTTCATGGGTGCTGAGGCTGATTCATCACTGACATGAACACTGTTCCCCTTCCTGCCCAGGGAGGAGATAGCTCAGCCTTTGATCTTCGGAGTGACTGGGGATGGAAAAGCCCTCAGAAGTCCATAATCTCTCTTATTTTTAGCCCTGTCTGCATTGTGAGGAAGGTCCTGCAGGTTTTTCTGTATCCAGCTGTATGTTAAGCTTGATTGAATGTTGTAATTTCCATTCCACTTCTCCTAGAGGCCTTTCTGCTCTGTGGTGGATCTACACCTATCTGCACACAAGTGTTGGTGTTCCCTGCCAGGGTGAAACTTGGCATGAGTGAAGTCTTCCAGAATGATAGCCACAAATCTAAGAAAAGTCAGCTGTTTCCCCTTGTGATCTGACCTGGCCTACAACTCCTGTGGTTAATGGAGGCTGTGGATTACCCACTGACCACCACAGTGGTTTAACTGGGGAGAAATGAGTAAGAGATCTAAAGAAGGAGTGTGTCTCAGAGTGGGGAATACAGACATAAGGTGCTTTGATATCACCTCTAATGGGGCATCAAAGTGTCCTATGAACAAATGGTGGGGAAGGGTATACAGAATGTTCTTCATGTTTGCTTTTCATGATTACAAATAACTATGTCATTGACTTTTATTAGATACAGATTCACAGAATATCCACTCAGAGTCCCACAAAATGTTTCTGTGAAAGATCAGACTTAAAGGATATAATAGGAGATGCCAAAGGCCACAATAACAGTGTTAATTTTATGACTACAGAGGATAGAAATGAGACATCCCATTCAAACTTTGCATAAAGAAACAATATTTTTATATAAATGCTAACCAAAGCTCAGAACATTCTGACTGAATATTATTTAGTGGCTCTTGTTCTCTCCCAAACAGGACGTTCCAAACACAGACAGATCCTTTATCTAGAAAAATACATCCGCCTCTTCTGCTCATAAAATATACGATTCCTCAGTCATCATTCACATGCCTACTATTATACTGATTTCCTTGTCTGTAGTTGATGAAAATGGTTCCATTCAGGCTGTATTTGAGAGGAGAAACAAGGACAGGCGTATGCAAGTGAACAGAACTGAGCTCATATAGCGAGCTATAAACCACACTAATGCCCAAAATTTTGTAGAAGTACAGCTCAACTATGTGTATGTAGACTAACATGATACCAATAGTTTAGTTAATTAAACCAATGACAGCCTCCTGTTGTTACAGTATTTATTAATCCTTAATAATAGCTGAATGTATGCAGACACTGCAAACAATTTTATGAATTGTGAATAATTAACTCTCAACCTACCCTATATTGCTGGAGGGAAATGATTACTTCATCTATTCTGTATCGCATATGTTCTGAGTCCTGGTCTCCCTGAGTGTCAGTGGGCAGGTAACCATTCCTTATTTGCTGGCGACAGGTTTATGACTAGAACATGAAAGCATAAGTAAAGCTGGGAAAAGCCTCTTAATAGGTACTGCCAGCAGCTGTTTGCTAAGTGGGAAAAAGAATAAGGAAAAGTAACCAAAAGTACCACCTTAATTAACAGTCTGTGTTGAGGAGGAGCTGTGTGATACATGAGGACAATCCTTTGGGACTGATGTCCAGTTACTCTCGTGGTCAGAACTGGCTTCATCTCCCATTTGTCTCTTCCCATCTTCCAGGCAGTAAGTCAGCTTAGGTCTTTGCCCAGAGCATCTCCACAGTCTCCTCTCTGTGTGGGGTCCTCCTGCCCATCATGGAGCTGATTTCCAGACTTCAAATAGCAAAGTGATAAGGGGTGGCTGGAAAATCATTCTGTTCCATGGAGCTCTTGGTGTCACATGAACATGAGAGTTTGGGAACAATTTGGGGACAGCTGGTGAGATTGGGGTGCCCAGTCTCTGCTAGAGCACGCAAATCTGCAAAGGGCATGGAGGCCCAGACCCACGCCACAGACGTCCCACCAGAACCCTGTGCAACGCACAGATATTTTCATTTTAATGAAGCCCTTCACAAGAAGTTTCTTTTAAGCTTTGGAAATTTTTTTAGGCAATGCTATGCTTTGCTTGTTCATCATTCTTTAGCTCCACCAAAGAAGAGTTTGAGAACAGGAGGTGTGAATGTACTGTGGAGGCCCCCAAGTCAGACACAAGTCCCTCCTTTCTCAGGCAGGCAGGGCTGGCTGTAGCCATGGTGAGGATGGGGACAAGAGGGCGGGTTCACAGTCACAGAGAATGCACTGCAGGCCTTGCCACATACTACCTCCCACCTTGCCTAGTTCTTCCATCCTGGCTGTCTCCAACCTGGAGAGCCCGTCTGGGGACCTGCCCTTGGCCTGTCCTCACCAGCTGATGGAAAGACTGAAAAGGGGGGGAGGATCTTCCTTGCAAAGCCCCCGTGCGACTCATGGGAGGCCAGAGGGAGAGAGTTGAAGGCTCTGTGAATAAACACGGTGCCCTGCTAGTATATGTAGGTGTTTTCCAGGGAGGATTTGGGAAGATTTCCCATGGGAGGCAACCAGCCACCTGTGCAGGCTGTGATTCTGAAACCCTTCCTATCAGCCCTCAGATGGGAGAGATCACAGCCAGTTCATTTGATGTTTGAATCAAATGAGGCTACATTTAGTAAAGCAGATTCAGGGAGTGTTGCAGGCCCCCTTCTGCTGCTGCTGCTGCCTGTGGGTTTGTTGTCAAGGTTGTTTAACAACCTTGACAAATGTTCTTAATAAATGACAGGCTGCTTTGGCAGGGTTTCCATGCACATCAAACGTGCTGCTCGAGGTTAATCCAGCCATCCCACTCCTGCTTGGAAGAGACTCTCAGAAACAGCCTCATGTGTTGCTGGATCAGGGCTGACTTGCAGTGGGGATATCCACATGGAGCCATGTCACGGTCCTGTGGACACAAATGGCAGGGTCTGATGGTAACATTTCTTCACTTTGTTTTTTGTTTTTTGTCCTTGCAGCTGCGACATGTCAGGGCAGACGTGCTAGTGTCGTTTTCCATCCTTGGTCAGTGTGTGACATTTTTTATGATGGCCCTTTATAGGCTGCATTATCTTCCCTCCTATTACTTAAAAATCTATTACCTTTTTATGCGTCAGTTCAATCTCCTGTTCCGCAATGAACTGCTTTGTGGTAGGACACGGAGGTTTAAAAATGCTGTGGCTGTGGATTTGGCTTCCCCAGGAGGTGAATTGATTCAGTGACTTTTTATTTAATCCAACCTTTAAATTTTGAGGCTACAGAGGAAATTTTCATCAAGGCAAGTTACGCCTTTAATGCCTTGGTAGGAGCAGTTACATGCTCTCTGAAGCAGCTTGTGCTGCTCTGAGAGGGGATGTTTTATTGGAAACCCCCCAGGTCATATCTGATGTGGCAAATCCTATGTATAGTAAAAGAACTTGCATGCAAAAAATATAATCTGTGTCTGCACTTGTCTGTATCCAATGCAGATATTATCTGGGACTCCTTGACAGCAAATTAAAATGGGGAATACAGTCTGAAGAAGTCCTTGATGGTATTGATAATTTGTGCCCTTTCGGACATGAAAAGGATTTTCTGCTCTGTCAGGATCAATACTGAGCTGAGCTCTGCACAACTGGTTGCACCATCTTTCATTAACACAGCACCTAGAGGAAGTGATTTGAAATGGTCATGTCACTACACTCTTGAAATTATTTTTCCCTTCCTCTCCTGTCCTTGATTCAGTAATCAATATCCTCTTGGTCTCACCAGAGCCCAAATATTAGTTGCAGATAATAATAAAAATCATCAAAAGCTTGAAGAGCATGCTTTTCCTTTTGTTCTGTTCAGACAGTCAGTGCCTGGCATCAGGCACTGTTGGCCCAGCTGAAGGCTGAGACTGCTGGAGGATGAGAAGCAGGATCCCTGCTTTCCTCTCTGACTGCAGGGTCCTCAGGTTGCAGCTCTGCCATCTTAGTTTTATTGGTATAATCCATCTAGTGCTTAAGTCTGCAAAACTTTTGTTGAACAGAGACATTGTGATGTGTATTTGCCTGTGCAAATACATGTTTTCATGCACTTAAAAAGGGAAATTTTTAGTGGCTGAAGTTGGTTTGATCAATTAATTGGATTTACAGCCCTTGTGACTAGTAGGTAGCTCACTGTGTGAGTGCCTGTGGAGCACGTGAGTATCTGTATGTGTTTCCTGATTTCCACAGAGCCTGTCCACTCGTATGCCAGTTAGTTCCTATTGCAATCTCAAAATGAGGATTTAGCAGCCGTGGCAGAGCAGCAGTGAGGATTCCTGTTACTGAGAATTAAATTACTTTCCAGAATAAGCTGTGGTGAGATGGTCCCCAGCACCCTGTGAAGCAGTGGCATGCATAATTAAAACCAAACTACTCATGTCAAGTAAATGAACAGAGCATGTCTTGTCAGCTTTCTCTTTTGGCTTTTTATTTTTTGTTACTGTATATCAATCCTTGCTTTGGAGTTCACAAAACTCAGTCATTTGTGGTGCCTCTCTCATCATTAGTATGGCAAACACAGCAGGAATCAGCTTTCTTGTGCTAGTAAAAAACAAAAGCACGGCAACTAACAGACTGGGTCAACTCCCAGTATTCCCATCTCATCTCATAGCTTGTCCATTCAGAGTAGACAAAAAAATACCCTCCAGCAGATAGGACTGAGGTAATCTGCCAACCCTACTCTTTTGTGTGTTGTTGGATAATTTTGCTCTCTGTGACGTTCCCTGGCCCAGTTTTCCCAGCTGTTTGCACTGGATGCATGACAGCTTACTCCCAGGCTATTTTCTGGAGTCAACAATCTGATTCCCCTGAGGCTGTTGCAGTAGTTGACAGCTCTCCAGAAGGCAGAACAGAGGAAAGAGCAAGACACTGTATTTTCTTCCAATCCTTGTGCAGTCCTCTAAAGTTATCCTGGCAGGTCTTGTACCCTCTTACATGCTGCTGATACATAACCCAGGGCAGGCAGTGCTTGATCCCATGCTCTAAAACCATCACCACTGGGCTTCACCATGGCACTCTGGTTATTTCAAGAACACACAGCTAATTGTAATGGTGTGACAGAGCCACAGGAGCACCTTGTACAGCTCAGGCGAGTGGGCCAGGGGCTCTGCAGGCTCAGCAGCCTGACTTTGCTATAGCAGTTTGGACACAAGTCCACTGACAGACCTGGATGGACTGGATAAAGGAGCGTGCTGCCTGTTGCATGTGCTTGAACACTCACCCAGGTTCCTCTTATACAGCTCGCAAGAACATGGTCTCTGTCTGCTGTCTCCAGTCCTTCTGCTTGCCACCTGTGCCTTCAGCCCTGGAAAAAGGTGAAACTTGAGCCAAAGAGAGAGAAAAATGCAAATAGAAGAATCTTAGGTGATGAGTGGGGAAGAATTCAAACTTCTCGTCAGTCCAGCATGTCCGCTAAAATTGCTCAGAATCTCCTAGAAATTTTTCTTATCCTGAAAATCAATAGAAGCTAATTAAATAGAGGTTAGAAAGGGTCCTTGCTGATAAGCCAAATAGGCTCTTGGCTCCTTCCATTTACCTGCCAGGCTCATTAACAAAATCTGAACCGGTGCCAGGGACCTGCTTGCTGCTTCCCCTCGGGGCTTGCCCTTCCTCCCAGCTCTCATAGCCCACCTCTGTGAAATGGAGCCCTTTGAGCAAATCACTTAGCTAGGCAGCTTTCAAACACTCTCTCAAAGGAGAGCTGAATTGGGAAGATTTAACTGAAGATGGGTGAGAAAAAAACAAGAGAAAGCAAGGACACAGAGGGGCTGTTCCAAGGGGAAATAGTTATTAAGCAGCTGAAGAACAGAGGAAAAAACACGCTGTATAAAGAATTAGCTGCATGAAAGTTCATCCAATTTTTATAGACTTACCCTGATTTTTCCACATTCTAGTTACCATTATTAACTGCCTAAACCTGTATTTCTGAACAGAAAGGAGTTATGTATCTGAAAAGCACGTGAGTTTGGAAAACCCAGACCTTAGGCTCTCTCGGACCCACTGCATCTATGCAGTGACTGCCATCAGGGTGCAGGGTGAGGAGCTCTGCTTGCTTCTTCCAGGACTGTGGTCTTGCATTAGTATAAAGCATGGGAGATGCTACAGCATTTCATTTCAAACCTGCCTTCTGAGCCAGAGCAGCTGTCAGACCTAACAGGCCAGAGTGAAGGAATGGGGATGTGATGCACTGTGGTATCAGTAAACCTTGTGAGAACTCTCCACAAGGAACTCCTACCTGGACAAAGGGGCCTGGATTACTTAATGTAAGGTGGAAGAACACATAATTAAAGAATTCACTCTACATAGCAGTGTGTTGCAGTTAAATGGGGGACAGACTGAGGAGTCTTGAGTAGTTTGTGTTGAATTTGATTTAAACCAACGTTTTCATTAATGGTGTGTGTGATAGGAGGCCGTACTCCTAGAAAAACTATGTGGATTGTGCCAAACTGGGATTCACTTTGAAGGATATAGCCTGAATTAAAGTATCGTCTTGATACATTGGAGAAGTACTCAAAATCAATAGAGCAGAATTCAGTAAAGACAAGTTTCCTATGAGTTATGCTCTAGAAAGACTTAAGTGCACAGATAAAGTGTGAAAAATATGGAAGGCATCAACACTGCAGGAAAGAAACAGGAACTTACAGTGGACCACAAATTGAACATGAGTCAAGATTGCTTGGGAATCTTTTTATTAAAAAAGCACTTTTCAGTCCGGCTCTGAATGGATGTCACTGGGGAGAAAGGGCTGTTACTCTGCTCCTCAGGTGAAGGACTGGAGCCGGTTCTGGGTACTGTACTTAAGAAAATGAGAGGAAAGCTTGAGGGAAAAAAAAAGAAGGCTAAGAGGAAAAAAGAGATAGGAGGAAAACAATATTGTTTAGAGGCAAAAATTATGAAATATTGGGAGGATGGTGTGCATTTACTTTGTTTTTTTCTTAGAAGAGAGAAGGTGAAGTATGGCACAGAGACATTAAGACCATGTTAGGCAAGTATATTGCCTATAAGGATTGTGTTTGGTATATTTGCTGCTACCTCAGAGCAGATAGAGAGATTTGAGGTCTCTAGAGATACTCCTGGCACTGAAGACAGTGATTTATATGACAGCAGTATTTCCACATTAAAATGATGCTTGGCTGCTTGAGTGTCTTCTAAGCAAAGACATTTGGAATCATATTCCATCCTCATCTTGTGGATCTGCAGTCAGTGAATTAATTTCTATATATACATAGCAGGCTGTAGGTGCAGGCACGTCACTGACCTGGGATGGCAGGCTGTAGGCACTCTCTGTATTTTAATTCTGTTCAATTCCTCTTCTTCCACTTTCTGAGACCTGTTTGATTACCAATGGCATTACAAGTCATTGAGCACTGTTAATAATCCCAGTTAATCACAGCAGCACATTTCCCCTTGAAAGAGTTCAAATGGTGAGAGCGAGCACAGCCGAGTTTAATGCCTCCACTGCAGAGATTATGTGCTCTTAGCCCTCACTGCAGGGCCATCAGGACCAGGCAAAAAAAGAGCTGCAAATGTTTAGTGTCTCTGTGAGCTGGCTCTCCTGGAGTCTCATTGGTTTCTCAGAGGAGGCTGAAGATTTTCATATGGTTTGGGCCAGGATAATAGTTACGATCCAGTTTTGCACACAGAAATTTGTTTGCTGTATGTTTTTTGTTGCATTAGAACTTGAGCCTCATCCCACACCCTGTTATTATTAATGAGCCCTGCATGTAGAACAGCATAGCCACTTGTAAGTCTTTAATAGCACTAACAGAGTATTTATAGATCTTTATGCATCTTCTACTTTGCTTCTACATTACAACACAGATTTCCAATAGTATTTGGATGTGGAAAGATGCTTACAGAAGCTTTATAGGATTTACAGACATGCTTAAATGACTTAGGTGCCTAATTCCCTTTTGATGCTCAGCTGGAGCTAAGGTGCCAGAGCTGTTTCATATCCTGAGCAAGTGAACAAACTACATGTTGAAACTGCTAAATATCTACTTTGGGAGATGGGCATCCAAGCGTGTACTGTGCTCTGGTACAGTCTGGTTGTGACAGTAATTGAAGTATGAAAGACAGATGATTTTAGGTTTAAAAATGCAGGGTCAAGTTTCCACTTGTGGCCATCCACTGTGATACAACACATACAGATCTGAAGCCATTAAACCTGGAGGTTATTACTGAACTGATGACAAAATTAAAAGAGCCACTCAAAATGAATTAATTTTAATGCAAAAAGCCTCTGACCCTCAAACCTGAAAGCACATCTGGGACAGAAAAGGGCATGAATTGGTTAAAGGCCAAATTTAGAAAGGTTTAAGCTGCTCTGCAAAGTAGCTGGGAAGCAAAAGAAACAAAAATGTTATGTAAAAAATGAAATTACTAATATTCATGCAGGTGCTAAGGAGCGACATTTTGATTCCCTAACACCAGTATTAGCATTTTGCTTTTTGTCAGCAAACCTGAATTGATTTTTGGCTCAGTTTTGCCCTTTGAGGTAAATCCATGGTAATAAAGTTGTACTTTCATAGCTTACCGAGTGTGCATGCATGCATTGGAAAAAGGTGGCTGTTTTGATGTAAAATGAGAGTCTGTGGAAAAAGTAATGTAGCAAGAAACCTTTTAGTAATAACCATTTCTGTTAGCCACTGGTTTGTATTTTCATGGTAGCTGGATAGCCTAGGGCCAGGAACATGCAGGATAAAGAAAAGTTTATCTTCCCAGGTTTGGATGAAACTCAGACAGGTAGAGATACCCAGGAAGGCAGCTGGAAGGACCAGCGGGATACTCAGACAGGCAGTGCTGGGCTCCATCTCTCAGGAAAAACCTGCTGTGCAAGGGCTGTGCCTGCGTGGGGCTGTCACAGCACAGAGGTCCCTGGAGTAATTACTTCAGAGCCACCGTTGTGAGAGGTTTTTTGCCCTGCTGTTGAGGTTATTTGTCTCGGTTTAAAGAGCTGCACAGTGAAAATATCATTACTGGTAGAAGATCCTGGAAGAATGATGATCTTGCAGTGCAGCTGGGCATTCACTGCCTGCTGAGCAGTTGCGGGACCTTTGCGCTCTGATTAGAAGCTGAGTGTGACATTTTTTGTTTTCAGAAACTCCCAATTTAAATTAATCAAGCACCAGAGCACATTCAGGCTGGCAGGACACTCAGGAAATCAGCTGGGAGCCAGGCTGGTATCTCCAGCTCTCATCTTGTTTCACTCTTACTGCCACTGCTTGGTGACTCTTGATTTGAAAAATATTGGCTTAGCAGAAATGGGCTTGTCACCTGTCCAGACAGCCAATCTCCGATCCTCTGAATGTCTAAAGGATTTTCACTAGGCAAAACTGAAGGATTCATCAATAATATAAAAGCAGCATTTAAAATACAGAGGAAAGTTTCATCGAGGGATCTCCAAGGTCAGGGGAGATCATTAGAAAAGTTTTAGCCGTCTGTGGGTGGTGTATTTGTCTTCTTTGAAGACACAGAAAATTGCAATTAACATTAAATCTGTATTGACAGAACATCAGGGAAATCCTGCTGCCAACCACAGCCAGTCACAACCTGTCCTCTCCCTGGTAGTAGTCTTCCAAGAGCAACCTCTGGTGTCTTCATCCAACACCAAAGAGGCTGCAACTTTGCGTGGGCGCCATCAGACCAAGGTGAACATTCGGAATCCCATGAGGTCCCTGATGGCCCTTCCAGGATGGAGACAATGCACATCATTGTTTTTTCTAGTATTCATAACATCAATAAAATATTCAGACTCTGGGAATCATTGCCCTAAATATTGCCTTATGTACAGAAAGGATGACTGACATTGGAAATTCCCTGGAGAGTCTGGTCCCTGGTTTCTGTGCCTCCAAGTGACAAGGAGCCAAGCACACTGTAATGAATTCCTCACAGACAGAACAAGCTGCAGCACCACTTTAGTCCTCTCATAGTATATGAATTTGGACAAAATCAAACCTAGAAAGCACAAACCATGTAACCCACTGGCACCAAATTGCTGTCTGTGCAGACAGCCTCTTTTAAAAACATGCCTCTCTCCCTGAGCTGTCAGGGCCCCTGCTTTGTCACAGAGCCACCCTGGCTTGACAGGACATGAGGCTGTCTCTCTAGCAGCCAAACTCCTTCCTCTGTTTTGTCTTCCAGGCCCTGCCCAAATAATTTTTTTTTTTTTTTGGTGCTAAATGGCTCTATCAGTTTTAATAAAGAGAGGACAGATGGCAAACAAGAATCTGAATGCATTTGCTGAACCCCAAACTGGTTTAAGGGTTTTCTTTCTCTTGCTCTTTCTCTCAGCAGTGGCAACATTGTCTTTGCTGAGCCCAAGGTCTAGTTGCAGTATGGTTGTCTTGGGAAGACTGCTATTTGGATAAGGTGGGGATTGATGAGCAAAAGTTACTGAAATTCTCTGGTGACCTGCTTTTAAATAGGAGAGATAAACAGAAGGGAGGAGAAACCTCTGTTGCCTAGAGTGGTCCAAGCACATTTTGTGTATTTGTTGTTGCATTTGTAGGCTAAAGACACCATAAACCCAGTAGCTGAGGGAGTGATTATATGACAACAGTTTCCTACTAAGAGAAAAAAAATGCTTTTGTTACTCTCTGCCTGCAGGTGCTGTGGGGTAGGGTATACAATTCCACATGGCCAAACCAGAGGGATTATCTTTTAGGGGAAGGGAGGCTTGAGGTTGGTTTGTGTTTCAATTTCTGATTGTCTTCTCCTTGTGAGCATGAGACTGCCCAGAGTGCTCTCCCAGCTCTGGGATTGCCATCAGTGTACGCTGCAAAGGAGAACAGCTGGGCCACACCATGTGAGCTCTGCTTTCCTCCTCTTTCCTTTTCTCCTCACAGCAGCAACAGCTCCTTGCACTGGGGCTGTTCTGTGCAAACCCCTTTCAGTCCTAGTGACACACTCGGGGGATGAATTTCTGCATATGGCTGCTCCCAACCATCAATCACTGCGTGCTGCCTCTAACACTAGGATCCTTGGAAACAGCTTTTGCATGGAAATTAACCTCTTTGGCCAAGGTTGCTTGCTGCTGCTGTTTGGATTATTTTCAAGAGTGAGTTGACAGCAACAGCAATAAACTGTCATGTGTTTGGGCAAGAGCCACATCTCTGCAGCACTTCCCAGCTGCTGCAAGGGTTGCATACAGGAGGTTTGGAAAAGTTGAGGGGTAGACCCAGAGGTTCTTGGCTGCAGAAGTGAGGCAGCAGAACAGGACACATCTTTTTCGCACCAAAATTTCTCCCAGGCAGAAAGAGAAAGGTTTGGCCAATGCTGAGGTTTCATCCAGGGTAGCAGAAATCCCAGGCAAGCAGCAACTGCACATGTGTAGGCAGCACAATATATACAAATCAGCTTAGAGTATTAAAACACAGCGTGTGTTGAACTCATCGAGCCTTTTTCTGCAGCACCTGTGCAGTACTGATGCACTGGGTCATGATGAGTATCTATGCCTGCTGTGTGTGTTCCTGTTTCCCGTGGGGGAGTGACAGGAATGGATAAGCCTTAGCACAGTGTGACAGGCACTCCCACATCCCACAGGGCAGCCGGGATGGCATCGCTGCAGGGCCACCCTGCTTGCCTGCAGGGAGATCAGGCCTGTAGAAGATCCCCAGGAGCTCTGCTGGCTCTCAAGGTGGCTTGAGAAGAGCAGAGCCTGAATATCTGTTTCTGCAGAGGCTCTTTCCCAAGTTCCTGCCACGAGGTGATGAGGCCTGTTTGTGTACCATGGATTACGCGTGTGAGAGCAAGGGAGGGATGGGAGACCTCTGTGCCATCCCATGATGGGCACAAGATGCCTTGTTAGCCCAGACTGGACCAGTTCACAGCTCCTAGTTCTAGTGTTGTCCTGTGGGCTTAGACTGCCTGCCAAGGGATCTTTATCTGTCATTGCTTTGTGCCATGATTCAGGATTGCAGCAGAGAGAGGGCAATCGATGTGCTGAAATAAGTTGCATGAAACCTCAATTTCAAGTGTGCAGCACATCAAGATTGCTTGCTGACTGCTGGACTCAGGCTCTCTGTGTGGGGTTGAGAAGCTGACTGAGGCCTTGGTGCTGTTACTTTTTTGCTCCATCATGTCAGCAACGTTTCCCAGGGGAGTGATGCTTTGAGGGGGCCACCTAAAAACAGAGGTTAGACAAGAATAAGAGAATAAAAGTAGGTATTTGTTTGAAAGGCCTTCAAAGGTACACCCTGGGCAGTCAAAAGGCTCCACCCAAGATGTACCCTGGGTTATGGGTTCTTCACACTTTTATAAGTTTGGCCCATTTGCGTATCAGGGTTAATTCTCCGATTATAACTTCAGTTAATGATGTAATTACCCCAAGTTTGCCCCCCCCCCCCCCCCCCCCCCCCAGTCTCTAGGCTTTAGTTTACACATTTTGGAGCCTGGTGTCCTTGAAGAGGAAACCTACAGAGGCTTATTATGTCTAACTACCATGAGAGAACAGCAGCTAACAGGCCACCCAAAACTTCAGAGTTAAACACTTAGCAGTACAGGATTTGAAAAATATAAAAGTTAAAACCTAAGGCATCAGGAGAACAAGATGTCTCCTTCTCATTATGCTTGAAAAGCCCTATTCCTGTCTAACGTTTCTGTGTGTTGGAAATTGCCGAAGAGAAGTTGCTTCTTGCAGTCAGTCGAAATGGAAATGAAGGGGGAGACTGCCTGAGTGTTTGTGGCGCACAGTACCTGTGACTCGTGGCTGAAGGACCCATCAGAGTAGCTGAATTTATAGATTATCTTGGTTATTGAAAACTGTCTCTCAGAAACAGAAGCTTATGTAGTGGAAAAATACACCAGGGAATAAAGAAGGAGGAATGGGAAGAGGAAGAAAAATATTTTAAGTTATGAATTAATGGAAAGGGAAGAGGTAGGTATGATGTGGCATTGCCCACATTGTGAGACTAAAGGAGACAAGTTGTTTGGGGATTTTAGAGTAAACTGGCATCCTGAAAAGCATGGGAGAGAGCACATCCCTTTCCCAGTCCAGACTGCCCTAAGAAACACTCTGCAGGGTCATTCCTGAAATTGTTGTCAGATATGATGAAGATGAAATCACTGTGCTTCCCTGCTGTCCCCAGCATATTTCTCCCAAAAGTGCAGTCCGTGCAGTTGTTCTGCATGGCCTGTGAATGCCAACACATCTCCCCAGTGCTCTGTCCCTGAGTGCACACCTTCAGCTTTCAAATGGCTTCTGGAGCTGAGGGATTGCCTGACACACTTCAGGAATCCCCAGCTTCTCCCTGGTCATCAGATTTGCATCAACTGTTTGGTTTCAGCAATTTCTGCGTATCTGGACACAATTTTTTCTAATCCCACAGAATTCTAGTCACTATCTGCAAAGATTTGTCCTTTGTCCCAGCAGTGCAAGGGGGTGGGGAACAGCTAATACTGGGGGAATTTGCCTCATGAGTGATTCATGCTGGGATGGCCCTAATCCTATTCAGTTCAAAACGAACAGTGAGAAATTGCGCAACTAGAACCGTAACAGGAAGAGGCCCTTGAAGCACTGTGGCCACCCTACCTGTCATTGCTTTCTCATTGACTTCACATGAAATCAATGTATGTCACAGCACCCCATCTCAGGGCCTTTTGAGGATCCACAGGTTAGAGGGGTTGTGCTGGTGAAGCTGTGAGCTGCATCTGGCTCTGTTTTGGCTTTTGATCACCAGGAGATGCGTGTGTCAGAGTGCAGTAGCAAGAATGACAGTGCGCTTAGATGTGTTGCCTACAGGGACAACAGCCCACTGCTTGGAGCACACGGGGTTCAGCAGTTTGCCACATTGATAAAGGGAAAGCATATCAGACTTTGACAAGTTACACTGGAGGCTGAACGTTGTCAGCTGGAGAGTACATGCTAGCACATATACTGCATGCATAAAAAGCTATTTATCTTTGCAAAGGGAGAAGCTGCTGATTCATTTCCATAGACCTTTCGGGGCTTTTTGATGTCCGTGTGCTCAGCATCACCGCTGAGTGACTTTCACTTTCCCAAACGTTGTGCTACTCCTGCTAGAGAGAGAAAAAAGATGGGCCACGGCAGTGTTGTGCCTCGGTGCCAGGGATCTTGGGCTCAGAAGGTGATGTGGAATGGAGCTTTCGGGCAGTGGATTCTGCTCTGTCTGACACACCAGTGCCTTCCTGTTCTGTCCCAAATGCAGTAGAGGAAGGCTTTTACAGTGAAAGCTAGGATTCAGAAAATCCAGATCCTGACTCTGGCACAGCCTTTTCAAGGATCTTATGCAACTGACCTCATTTCTCTTAGTCCATTACCTCCTTACCATGGTGAGACTTTCTTGTTGGATCCTTGTGTGAGTGTGATAAATGGAAATACTCAGTTGCTCTACTGGTAGGCACCATTTGTTTATCTAAAGGGACATACCTCCCCCTTGCTTGTAGCATTATGGATTTGATCCTACTTCTGTGAGCTGCCTGTGTAAATCTGAGTATGGCATGATACAGACAAGTATGATGGTCAGAGTTGATTTTGGCAGTTTCTTATCTCCATATAATACCAGATTTTCTTTTGCCATTTCCTCCCAAACACCTTGAAATCTCAACAACGGCAAATTCTCCATAGGCTGGGACCTGATGGGCACTGAACTGGGCAGCAAAGTGCAATCTTGGAGCTGCTCTTCCAAGCTGAGCCCCTCCAGGAATCCTCCATGCTGTGATGTTTCACTGAAGCCTCTCCTGGCTCAGGCCCTTCTTGTCTCTCCTTGGGGATCTGCATCAGCTCCCACATCCAGCTCTGAACACACAGTGCCTGCCACACTTCTGCGGTCACTCAGGAGGCCGGGTGCTTTGCCTAAGCACCAGGACACCCTTGCTGGATCCAGCAGGCACAAGCTTCCCACTGCCAAGAGCAAGAAGGAGCTTTCACTGCATTTTCCCTGTTCTTACACCTTTCCCTTGGTGCTGGTGCTGGTCACTGCCAGACTGCCAATCTAGCAGTGGCCAGCAGTGCAGCAGTTCTAGTTTTAGTAAGTGTGTTTGAAAGAGGCTGCTGGCTGGAGAGATGTGGAGGCCCATCACACAGCATGCCTGTCGTGAGTGTAGGTCTGGCGTCAGGATGAAACCCATGGCTCTGACTGTGAGGCTGCAGCATGGAGAAGGTTTTCAGCTCCCCTTATTAAAAGCAGCTGATGGATCAATGTTGCTAGCATTGTCCCCTGCGTCATGACCAGTAATTAGTACATGGGGCTGTGCTGTCCTTTTGCAATAATCGCTTCTTTCATCGCCCTCTTCAAAGGTGGCTTTGCATACAAGACCAAGAGTGAAACCATAGCTCATTACTTGATTGCATAATTACATTCTGCTACAGTGCAATATGGTTATGGATGTAATTAAATGGATCAAGGTCAGCAGTAGGGCTCAGGACATAAGTGGGGGTGAAAAAAGGCTGAGAACTTTTTTAGTGCAGAATACCGTCTTGTTGGTAACTTTAGCAGCTCAGGTCAGTGTTTCTGTGGCCTTGCTGCTTGTCTCTCTGGCCTCACAAGCAAGATGTTTGTTATGCTTTTCAGATGGCTTTTCCCACAGTTGTGAGGTAGCCAGCAGCTGGCTGGAGGGGTGCAGGCGCTTGGATCATTTGAAGAGCCCCTTTGCCTTCCTGGCAAAGCTTTTCCACAGGGGTCCCTCGAGACTCCTGACCCCTGAACCTGATGCCTGTGTTCGTAGGGACTGTGGGCTAGATTTTGGCTGGAAAGCAGAAAGTGACAGCTATTGAAGCAGGTATCTCTGAAAACAGCTTTGTAGTATTTTTTGGATCGTATTATTTCTGGGGGAAAGAAATCGGAGTGTTATAGATGGAGCTTTGTTGAGAACTGTTGTTTCATAGTAAGGGCAGAATCAAGCAATTCAGGGAGCCTCTTCCACTCTGCACCCTCTCTGTCCTGCTGCATTGGAGCATGGACTGTGCTGCACCATGGCAGCTGCTTCCTGGATATGGACATTACTTGGTGCACAGACTTTTTTTTTCCGTATTCACAAAATCAGGGAAAGAAGGAACCAAAGGCATTAATGTATGCCAAGACTTGTAATAATGAATGTATGGTCCTCAGAAAGCTAGCTGAAAGTAAGTCATGCAACAAAGTTTATGGGAGTTCAGCCCTTCAGAACAACCTAGTATTTCTACTGCCTTCCAGAGCCTGATATGAATAAATAATTTAATGGCTATTAATGTGAATGCTGCTGATTTTGAGTCTCAGTTCCTACCATATTAAACCCTACAGCCAGCTCTGCCCTTAAGGAACATTCTTTCTGCAAGGGCTTTGTATCCATGCAAATGTTATCTGCACCCTCTGAAGAGGCTGCAGCTAAAGAATGGCTTTTGAAAATGTGTAGCGCCAGGATTATCACGCCTAGGTTTTTTATCAAATATACGCTAACGAAAAAACAAAAGAACAAAACCCAAGACTTTTCAATATCAAAGTTAAATTTAGAAATCAGACTTTTTAAAGCATCCTTGTCAGTTGAAAGTTTATTTTTTAATGACCAACTTAAAAAGCAAAATCTCACAACTCTTTTTTTTTTTCTTTTGTGCCTCACTTGCCTCATATTTTTTACTGCCCTCTTCTAAGTAAAATGATCCCCATGGTGCTCTTACTTTCTGTGTGTTCCTCTTAAGTGCAGTTGCATGTATTTCTCTGTGAATTAGCAGTTTACTCATATGCTTTGCCTAGGTCAGTTCAGATGCAGTAGTGTGGAACTAGTAAATAAAACCGAGTGATTTCATAGTATTTTGCCACTTGCCTGGTTGAATTTTTGCTTCACAGGTTTTCACCTTCCAGATGCTTTCGTGTTGTGCCATAGGGTGATGGTCATTCATGGCTACACTGTTTGTGTGCACCCCCTGTGTGGCAGGTTAGGCTGGGGCACCATGCCTGTTGCTGACCCCAATGCCATAGATTGTGGGGGCAGAAGTGACTGTTCAGGTCCATTAGTATGAACAGATCATTGCAGTTTTGCTAGATCATTCTGCTTGCATGAAGTCCCTGCCTTTGGTTGAGTTAAATCAGACAGTTTGACACGGGTTATCCTTGTGGGTTTTTCTCCCAGAAAGTTATATTTCCCCAAGACTTCTCATCTTCTCCTTCATCTCCGTTGTTATGGAAGTGATAATATCAATTTTAATACAAACATTCATGAAACAGTGTTTATTCCTAGAACAGATTGTTTAGTCCAGCTTTAGTGATTCTTAGAGGATCCAAGTCTGCTCATGTTGCTGCACTAATGATTCAGGACTTAGTATTGATGAAAACAGATGGAAACTAAGAAATATTGCGGATGGTAAGAAAGAACAGTTATGCCCATGAGCAAATAGTTTCTCTTTTGTGGGGCTTTTTTGGTTCAGTGGGGCCTTTTTCCCTCCCCCAGTTCTGTAATAGCACAGAAGAAAGCAGGGATGACATGTTTTTTCTTCAGTGATATGGTCAGGACAGCTCTGAGGTCTTCTTCCCCCTCAGCATGTTTGCTGGTACACATAAATAAGATTTCTTTAACATTTATCATGCTAAGGAAAATATTTTCAAATCTCTGAAGAATCCAGCTGTGCTGTGTAGTAAACTCCAGGCTTTCTACAAGCCAGGTACTGAGTTGAAGTAGGGAGGCTTAGCAACTATTTTGTTGTTACTACGGCCAGTGTAGCTGCTTGTGGATGTTGTTGTTGAGTGCTTTTTGGAAGGCTTTGTGTTACTACATCCAGTGTGGCTGAGGCATTTGAGATCATAAAGGAACAATGTGAAGTGTAAACTCCACATGGCAGAAGAGGGCCTTGTGTACAGCCCCCACCCGGGTTACAGCTGCTCACATCCCTCCTTTCCAGAGGGCATACAGTGCCCTCAGCCCCTTTTAAGAACACTGACATTTCACATCATCGCACGCCTACTTTATTATACCCCACTGCAGTAAGCCAACTATCCCAGATATTTCTGGGATGAATGCTTTAGTTCAGACCAGGGTTGCACTTTGGGAAAAATCCCTCCAGTCACCTTCACATGCCGCTCTTTGGTTTGCACCACCGAGTGGTTCAGGCTGTGCAAACTAGCTTCCCTTTTGGGTGAAACTAAACTGAAGGGTGCTCTTTGGGAGTGCCCCTAAAGTACTAGATAGTCAGACCATGGGACCAGGTGGCAGCTAGACCAGACTGAACCCATCCTGAAATGTCTACAGCGCCAGCATCCAGCCCTTGACACCAACAGTTCCACTCTATGCATTTGGTCCTGCAGTGTAAACACAGTCTATGTAAAAAATAATCAAATGCCTTCAGATCTAATTGTAAACCCTGGATCTTACTGAGCCTGCATGCTGCAATAAGTAGCTACAAACAGAAAGCAGTAATTCTTAAGTCTGGACTGCTCTGTTGATTTTGGGTCATATAATTTAAAGATGGTTGCACAATTTTCTGTATACTAGTCCCACAATAAAATGGTCTCCTGCTTTACTGTGCATTGTGCCAAATAGAGTTAGTGTATTATATTACTCTCTCTAGAGTGACTGTATTATTTTAGTTTGGAAGTTGAAGTCATTAGTTGGCTTCTGAACAGGATCAGATGCCAAAGCTGATCTGTGTTCTCTAGCAGTGTGCAACAGAGTGAAAAATTTCACTGTAGCCACTGCTGCAAAATGCCTGATGGTGTACTTCCATCTGTCTGATTCCTGGGAAGCAAAGCATCAGCTGCAATGGGTCAGTTGGCTGCATACACTGGCACAGTCAGATCTGAGCTGTGGCGTAGTTTGGGTCCATTCAAAATGTTTGTGCATTGTCCACGGGTTATTTCACATCAAAAGAACACTAACAGAAAAAGAACAAGTCAGGTTGTCAGCACATACATATCATGGAAACCCATTCAAGGTATTAATAAGCCCGGTCTTGTCTGTGCAGTTGTTTTGGGCTGTGAGATTTGTCAGCTCATTCAAGCTATGCAGAGGTACTGTGGTCAATATGTGGATGGAAATTCTGTCACAGCAGAGTTAATTGATTTTCTTAATTCTCAGAAAACCAGTGAATAAGTATCTAAAAGCCACAGAAATGTGCCTGCACACCCTCCACAGTCTTCCTTTATAGCAGCTACTGACCTTCATTGGGGGTTGGGAGGATGAGCAGAGGGGTGTGAAGTGTCACCTGAGTGTCACCCTGCAGATATTAAGGTAGCACCATGGACCTTTTTTGCTGGCTTTGCCAGCAGAAACATTGCTGGGGCCCAGGCTTTGAGACACAGATCTCAGAGGGCTCCCTTTGGCTCTCCCAGTGGGCAGCAGAGCTGGCCTGTTCCCAAGAATATTCTGTGAACCTTTCCTTCTCACTGTGTAGGCGCTGCAGCAGCGGGTACAGGGGGGAGGGAAAAGCCACATAAATTTGTCACACTTCGTAACATTTCATCGTTAGTGTAAGAACCTGCTGGTCCAACACCAGCTCACCCCAGCCTCAGCTAATGCTTTAGACCGCAGAACTTGCTGTTAATTGCCCAGTGGTAGCCCATCTGTCAGTAAGCTGTCAAAATATTAATAATCTAGCACCACTCATTTTCAAAATGGAAGTTTCAGCAGCAAAGAAATTGAATTTCCAGCCCTGGTCATGACAACTCTGAAATTGGTTTAATGCAGGAGAGATCTTTCCAGCATTAAGAAAGATAGAGTGTGTTCCCAGTGAGTCGCACAGTTTGAATTTAAGAGTCAAAGCAGAGAGGCTATCTCAGCACATCAGCAGCTCAGGGCTGTAATAGGCCTGGTGAGCTTCTTGGCAAGTCCTCTTATCTTCTGCCCACATGACAATGAACTACACAGAAAAAATGAACTACACAAAAAATTGGGCTGAGGCCATTTTCTTCTTTCAGACCTTCACTCTGTGCAGGCTGTACCGTTGAATGGTTTTGTCTGTGTGTCAAAAACCATAAAACACTTGTAAGACTCTTTTTTACAAGGGCTGGGGCTCATTCACAGTCCTTTTCTTGTTGACACTGTTATAACTGCATTATTTCATTTCTGTTAGAAAGAGGGGGTGTTTGCCTAAGAAACTGAACTGGAACTTGGTTGAAATTTGTTTCTCCACTCACTCTGACACCTCCTGTTTGCAGAGCACCCAGCAAGCCGTCTGGTCTTTCAGTGCTCAGGACCTCAGCAAAAGAATGTAGAAATGAAGAGGTCTACCCTGTCCTCCTGTCATTGTGATGACATTTTATTAAATGCTCAAGGCATTTATACTCTGGTTTGAGCCTTTGAGGATGATTTTCATATAAATAACAACACAAAAAACCCAATATTGACTGCTTATTTTCTACTAAAAGGCTTCTTTTGACTATCAGAAGAAAGTAATCTCATGTTTATAAATGCATAACCATTACTTTAGTTTATACATTGTAATTATTATCAACAATAATAAAAATAGCAGGATCGCAAACGTAACCAAAGGCAACAAATCAATTTATTCTGCCCTGTGCTCAGACTCAGATTGATGCCAAGAAACAGAGAGATCAGAGGTTCAGAGCATCCCATCTGGCTGTGTTTCTAGGGTTCTTACATTATTATTTTTCTTTATAGTTATTTCAGGCTTTAGCAGATGAGGCAGTACGATGCTAATTTAGGAAATCTGTTTTTCTTGTATGCAGCTAGCATATCTTCATTTAGTCCCATCTTGTCTCATGATCGTTATGTCTGAATGCAAAGATGTATTTCTGGATGGTGTTTTGGAGTAAGCAGAGTTGATAACATTGTTAGCAATTTCAGACACTTTGTCAGGAAAGCAGAATGTAGAAAAGACAATAGATGAGTTGAGATTCCCAGGTTAGAAATTATCCTGGGGTTTCACCAGATCCCTAGGCTGCCAGGAATGCAATACCAGAGACAATGGTGTCAGGAGAAACCCCTTTTGTGGGAAGCAGTTGCTTTCCTGGAAGAGCAGTGCTGCACTGGATGGGCCAAGTGCCACATGAGTGAGCTGTGCTGTGATCACTACTCCAGTTCATAGCAGTCAAAACTTTAGAGGCTTTAAAATTCCAGCTTGAAATAAGATCCAAAATTAAAAACCAAATCAATCAAGTAAATTCCAAATATACCTTATATTTTAAAAAGGAGGGATGAAGATTTACTCCACCCAACCATGAATTTGAATGTGGGGTCCATCATTAAGAAAAAGTGAAGTAAAGGGCAAAATATGTGACTTGCTCAACGTGCCACATGGGTGAGCAGCTCAATGTGCTGGCTTCTGCAGGTCACACTGCACGTGGAGCTGTGCAGTCATTGGTACCCAGACCTTACTGACAGAGCCTGTTCTCTCAGCCAGCCCCCCTGGGCTTTCCAGGGAGGTATGGAAGTGAGCAGCCTAGCTGGAAGAGTCATCCCCAGTTACGTTCTTGTCAGCAGTCATTAAGCTGAAAGCTGTGTGCCTGTGAGGATTGCATGAGCAGCTCACCAAAGGCCAGTGCAATGAATTTGGGCACTTTATGAAGTACTTAGTGAAAACGTGCCTGCACAGTGGGCAGGCCAAGAGCTGAAAGCAAAAAAGCACAATACTGAGCTGTGGTGGGATGGACAGGTCTGGATTACCATCCCCAAAACTCATCTGCTTTGTAGCCAAAGGCAAATTAGTGTGGATCTGAAGGGGCTCACTGTGATTGAGGTAACTGGTTATCTGAGGTGAAACCGAGCTCAGTGTCTTGCAAACCTACCACAGGTTTTGGTCAATACTCTGCTGCGTGCTGGGCAGATGTCCTTGCTGCTGCTGGACACCTTGGGCATGTCCATGCTGCAATCACACCTTTGTCTCCAGCATTCCTTAGTGGCGGTGACGTGAATAATTTAATCAGTCCTTGAACATGAGAAGATGCTTTAGGACAACCTTTGTCCGCATACAAAGATCTGCAGCCTAATTACAGAGGCTTGTCCAGCACTTGGGGTTTTTTGCCTGTCTAGGAATATTGGGTCAGCTCACAAGACTTAGCAGATTTGCACTCCATTTCTTGCATGGGCATTTTAAAGGGAAGCCAGCTGAAAAATTATTTACCTTGAGCACAGAGTTCCCTCAAAAGTGAGGGCAGATAGCCCTCTAGTTAAATTTTCAGAGGCAGTAAGTTAGATGATTTGCTAATGCTGCTTCCCAGCTTCCAGAGCTGGAGAACAGACCTGCATGGATGATGATTTATTTGAAAATGTGCTCCCTCCAGCCCACAGATGGTCCAGGCGGAGTCAGAATGCTTTCAGATACCATATTGCCTCATCAAGTGAATCTCTACTCTGCAGCGGGGCTGTACACTCCCATGTAGCAGCTTGTTATTTTAAAATGTATCTGCTCTCTCCTACTTCTAAAAGGCCACCAAGAAGACTTGTCACCAATCTCTTATGGAGCTAGAAGGGGGAGGAAGAGTGGAGTGTGAAGAGTAGAATATCACCTGCCATCTGGACAAAGATGTGATGAGATGTAAAGTTTGGATGCACATTTGCGGTTCTTGATCACATGCCAAGAGAGAGCTCAGCTACAATTATTTTAAAGCATTTCCAGACAGATGCAACCCTAGGTCAGGGGAGAAGCTGCACTGAGCGAGGTGGGCACTGAACTGCCTCAGACTCTGTGCAAGGCATCTCTGCTTGTGGCAGTGCTGCTGGGGCCTGCACAGGGCTTATCCTGCAAATGGAATCTCTGTGGTTAAAGACCTGTCCTGGGAAAAAGAGTATGCCAGGATCAAGTGCTGTTGTATGAGGTTTGTGGCCACAAATTCTCAGATACTCAAAGATGTGGTCTCTCAGCTTTCATGGGTTTAAATGGGAGTTGGGCATTTGCATTTCATCTGGAAGCCCAAATGTCTTCAAAACTACGGTGTCCTGCGCACATTGATTTCAATGCTGAATTTCTCAGTGCTGTTGATATCAGAGGAGTGTTGATGAAGCCCTGCCCTAGCTGAGGTCAGTGGGGAATGTAAAATGGGCTTAACTAGGTAAAGAGCACCGTAAAACAGATGCTGTTCTGTAATGCCATCCTTTTCCCTGGGATGGAACAGCACTCATACAGACAAGTGAACGCAATCCAATCGTTCCGTGCTCTGCCTCCGCAACAACAGTGAAATGCCACTGCTGATAGCTGTGCTGATATTTATGATTCCTATTTAATATGTTTTAAATGAGTTGACGAGCTCTTAAGTATTAACACTAACATCAGTTAGTATCCTGAGTCAGATTCTCTGGGAGGGAAACCTTGCCATGCCATAGACTATAGTGCAGTTTAGTGCTTCTATCCCATCTGAAGATCTGGCTTAGTAATTGTGCAGAATGTAAAAGAGAAACCCATAAGTGCTGTAAACAAAGGAAAACTGTTACTCTGGGAGTGTGTTAGTTAGATATTTCAACACTCATAATTAACATCCCTTTCCTAAACTGTGGCACAAACTACTTGCAGAATGGGTTTTTTCTTTTATTGCTGCTAGTTTCAGTGACTAAATTTATTAAGTCATTAGGTTTGCTTGTGGATGTGTGTATTTGCTGTTCTCCTTTGGGTTATAGTAAAAGGAGATCTTGGGGAAAAAAAAAAAAAAAAGATCTTTATTTATCTGGCAATTTTGGGAATGTTTGTAGGGAAATGGTGAGCAATATGAGCAAAGCTGCCCAGTCTGGGGGGACGCTGAGTGAGCAGCTGGGTTTGAATGCAACAGCAGCCAGTGACAGTTTCCTGCTGGCTTTCCCTGAGCATTGCACATGAAATCTGTCACCATTTCTGCCATGATCTGGGGACACCAGGGGTTTCTGGGGAGCAGATTGCTGGCTCTCATGGTCAGAACCCAGAAACACCATGCTGTTGCTTACTGGGGACCCTTTTTTTGCACCTCCTGGCTGAGGATGCTCAGTGGCAGGGATGCTCCCAGGCTGGTACGGCAGGGGCTGGCACTGTTTTCTTGAGCAGCACCAGGGCCATCCTTGCCCTGGCAGCACTGTGACTGCACCAGGGCTACAGCACTGTTGGGTTGGCTTTTTTTTGAAGGAGCTGACATCTCCGAGGGTGTCACTGCATCACTGAAGCTTTGTGCCCACAGGTTTGACAGCAGTGCCTCTGCACTGATGTCTGTGGAACTTCTCCAGCTTTACAGAAATGCAAAGGAGAGTCCAGTCAAACTTGCTGTGTTCAAAGAGGCTAGGTTAGATCTACTTGACCACACCAGGTGAAAGATGAGGTGGATTAGAAAAAAAATCTGCCCTCTCACAAACCACTGCCAGCCTGTGCTGTGGTGAGGGACTGATGGGCCCAGACATTCCCAACATCTCTCTGAAGAACTAAACTGGCTCAAGTGATGCAGAGGTTGGCTTTTGCTGGAAGTCACATCTTTATTTCCATCTACAAATGGCAGAAAACCCTACTGGGATCAAGGATAAATGAAACATCTTGGTTTTCTAAACCAGAAATAACTTCTGGGGCAATCTGTGGTACCTTATACCCTCCCTGAGCAGGTCTGACACACTGAATCCCCCCCAGTGGCGGTTGCATCCATTTAGCTCCTTTTGATTCCAAGTGTCATTGAATGTGATCTCCCTTATTTTCTCTGTGATAGCTACTGTGTTGGGTTTTTTTTTTAGACTGTGAAATTTCCAACAAAACTACAGTTAGCACAAACCAGACCTACGTTTGTTTTTTCAAAACGAATCTAATTACTCTTCTTAATAGAATTGCCTTTTGTAGAAGGGACTGGATTGAGATGTAAGAAACAAGTTGCAAGCAGATGCTAATCATTTTGCATATAAATTACTAACATTTCTTTTACAAATATTTCATGCAGGTTTTTAGTTTTACAGTTAAAAAAAGAACTGCTTTTCCAAGCCACTTTCAGTAATATCTGTAGACACTTAACAAAATACCTCAGGCTCTAAATCTCCAAGTGGTAAACAAATAAATATATTTATTCACTTTGTATGCAAAAATTATTCAGTCAAAGACATATTTCACATCGAGTTAAACTGAGAGAATTTTTTTTTCTACAAATCACAAGCATACTCTTTAATGAGAAGAACTGGTGGGCTTTCTGAATGAGTTGAGTTTGTGGCAGTCCTGACAGGAGACCTCTGTGGACTTTGTGCAGAAAATAGAGTCACTGTTTATTTCTTTGTTTAAAGACTAAAAAAAGACTGGTGATTAAAAGATAGAAGCCATCTGTCCTCTCACTGTCTTGTACCTGGTCATGCTATTTCAATCAAGGAGAGAGTTGGAAAAATAATAGCGTGGGACTTGTTATTAGCCTGTTTCCAAAGGTCCCTGCAGCAAGTGAGGAAGTGAAGTGGTGCTCATGACCCCGGGGCTTTGCTATAGCATTACCTCTGGGGCAGGATGTCCTTATGTCCTGTCAGAAGCATGTGGGGGGCACAGTCTGAGGATCCCTTTGCTATGTTTACCCACTCTTTATCTGAGATGAAGAGAAAGTATTGGACTCCATGTCTGCCTATCTAGCACATTTCACCAACGCTGAATTTATCTTATAAACAAAACCAACAAATAAAAAAACCTCTAAATCTTGCATGCCCTAGAGGTCTGGTCAACAGACCAGTGATTTTCCAAAAATACTTTCTGTTATCTCAGATTTCTGTCTGTGCAGCAGTGGCTGCTGCAAACTGCTTTGTTAGTGTGAAGCCTGTTATGCTCGCCTGCACTTCTGTCTTTCTTCCCAGCTCATCTCAGCCTAAGACAACTGAAACAGTTCCCACCTGATTCAGCATAATTGCCACGATTAATTTTGACAGTGAAGCTTGTTCTGCCATTAATATCCCAATAGCCTTTTGTTATTGGTAGCCCCAAAGCTGACAGCAAACGGCATGTGATGAAACTAAATGATGCAGTGTAGCTGAAGGCTGGCCATGGGGCACCAAGAAGATAGCAGTGAAGAAAAACATAAAGATTTGCATGTTAATAAGATTTAGAGGACACTCTAAATGTCCTCAGGCAGTGCTTGGGAGAGTGGCCTGTGTCCTGCTCCTCTGCCCTTTCTCCTCTCTGGTCATCTGGTTCTTTCTTCATCCTCTTGCTCTTTGTGTCAAGTCCATACATGGTAGTGCCCACAGAGGTTTCTGCTGCTCAGGCCTGTGGGGACTCTGTGACTTGTCAGTTTGGTGGCAGGATGAGCTGTGTCCTGTGGGTGTCTGTCCCCACATGGCACAGTCGGGGCAGGTGAGGTGATGTACATAAGAAGAAGGGTAATAGTAGATAAAACCAGTATTATTTAACTAGAATTTGGCTATCAAATCTGTGGGTTTTCTGAGGTGCTGATGGACAGAGCTGGGGTGTTTCATAGTAGTGTTGCCATGGTTCATATCCTGAAGTGCTGTTTCAACTGAGTTATGGGGGATGAGGAATCAACCAGCCAACTCACAAAACCAATGGGATGCTTTTGTTTGCTTGTGGTAGAGCTTAAACATTTAAAGGAAAACAATAGATTTTTATTTATTTTTTAAAAAATCTTCATTACTTTGATGTCTTTAGATGCATTTGCTTTAAAATAATATAAGAATTTAGTTCGTTTATTGGTACAAGTGGATATACAATACAGCATCTGCTTTTATGAACTACTGCTGCATGTCATAAAATATTATACTGCAGTAATTTTAAAATAGATATTTAGCTGAAAACTTAATTTGCAATAACTTTTAATTAATTTTTTTTTTTCTTTTTGAAACTACATTTTCAAAATGCATTAGCTTTTTTATTTCTTCTTCACTGAAAATTGTGTTAGTTCCATGTTTAGGTCAAATTGGGAGCTATCTTTCACAGCCTGCCAACTTTTTAGTCCCCCTAAAGGGAATTTTCTTGGTAAGTTTTTATTGATGGGGGTAGTGAAGGCATGAGAAAGGGGATTGAGTTGTCCAGTTTGGTTTGAGAGCTGCTGCCTGGCTGGGCCTGGTGCCAGGGAGTGCCCCTGAGCCAGCAGTTCAGAGGCAGCTCCTGCAAACCCAGCTCCCAGGTGAGCTGCGCCTTCCCAGGCAAGACAAAGCCTGGAGATAAAGGGCAGCTTTAAGGAACACTTAAACACTGCTCTTTTGGGAAGCTACTTCAAACACCATTTTATAGTGCTCTAAGTCATCTAGATCTCTCTTAACTTGTTTCATTCTCTTTTAAAAATATTTATTTTTCCGACAGAAAGGACTCCCTCAGATAGGGCAAAATGGCCCGTTTTGCTGATGGTGTTTTTACCTGTGTGGTTCTAATGATTGATGTAAAATTCACGTGTGCAGCACAGCTCTGTGCTTTCTGCTGTGCTTTATCTTCTGTAGCTTCAAGCCTGCCAGGCTCTGCGGGTCTGTTGCACACTGGATTTATTGTCACACCAGTAACACTTTATATAACCCCCAGCCTGCTTGGGAACACGTTCCTGAGTGTTGCTGAATGTTCAGAATGTTCGCTCTTAAGGTCTGCAGTAAATGTGTGGAATTACTCCAGATGCTTTGCTCAGATGTTGGTCATGGGTTTTCCATTGGCAAGGATGGAGAAGCTCCCGAAGACTTGGGAGTGACAAAGGTTTGGGAGGGAGAGTCACTTGCCTGTAGCAGCATCTGCCTTCACTCACAGGGCTCAGAAATGCCTTGTCTGGGACCTGTAAGAAGGGATTTTTTTGCTGAAACAGTTTTGCTTCAGAAAATTAACTTTCATTGTGGCTTGAACTTTTTTTGCAAGAATGGTTTTTGGAAAGTTAGTTGGAGAATTTGTTTGCCCAGGATAAGTTTTCTGCTCAATATCAAAGTCTGGGAAGAAAACCCACCCCACTAACAACCACATCTGACTCACTGAAGGTTTGGAAGCCCACTGCCACAGAATTCCCTGGCCAGTCAGATCTTTTAAAAGAGATTTCATGTTTCTCTGTTGAGAAAATCTTGAATACTGGCACATAACAAGTACTAGTCCATATCTGAGTGTAGTTTTGTCCTGGAGACGTCATGCAAAGCCAGCACAAGTGGCAAAGGCAGAGCCACTCCCACAGCCATCACAGGCTCAGGGGATGTCCTGGACAGATCCGTATGTGCTCTGCTCCAGGGCAGGTGTGGAAATGCTTCTCGGTACCTGAAGAAACACCTGTGCCAGAAATCTTTAAAATTACTTCTTTCTCTTTATTGAAAGATGTCCAGGCTTTGTGCCAGCATTTCCTCGAGTCGCTTTTGAAATTAAATAGTTTACTTGCTTTTGTACACCCCTTTCTTTAAATCCTCTTAAATGGTTCAATAACCTGCCCTTTGCCTATAAGAATTTGAAGAAACCTCAATATTTTAGACAAGAAGTATTGTACATTTGCTCATCACAGGGAAGGTATGAGCAAAGCCAGGGGAAGGCATCAGGAACAGCAAGGCTGTCTCTGCTTCTCAGCTCTCTTTTTCTTTCTTTTGCTTAGTATTTCAGTCTAAAGCCTGGCAAATTTCTGACTTTTCCTGCACGTTTTTCATGCCTGTTCACTGTAGGCTGTTTTGCAAACCACAGCTCTGCCAGGGAAGGAGAGCCTTGCCTTTCAGCCAGGAGGTTTCTAGATGGGTATTATTGCTGTGAGCTGGCATTGCTGATCCCTGTTGTTTTCTGTTGTTAACTACAATGCGTGACCATTGTGTATCACTCAGTGATGCCTAATTTAGAAGATCAGTGATTAATTCTTCCACTGCTTTTTCTTCTTCTCTCTTTCTCTTACTGCAGGATGTTTTCACACCAGAGTGCAAATTTAAAGAATCCGTCTTTGAAAACTACTACGTTATTTATTCTTCCACGCTGTACCGGCAGCAAGAATCCGGACGAGCGTGGTTCCTGGGACTCAATAAAGAAGGCCAAATTATGAAGGGAAACCGAGTGAAAAAAAACCAAACCCTCATCACATTTTGTACCCAAACCCATTGAAGGTATGGAATCTGCCCACTCTCTTCCTCAGTGGGGTTTGGGTAGGGGGAGTTAGCAACTCCAGAGTCAGGGTTTCATGGGTGGGGGTGTTGGGCTTCGAGACCAGAAAGCAGGGAGAAATATTTGTAACACTTCAGGTAAGTGCTGGGCTGCACTGTTAGCATTTCCTCTGCTTTCCTTCTAGTCTCAAAGGGGTTTCTTAAATTTGGGATGCTAAAGGATGAATTTAAAAGCCGGGCAACACAAGAAATTACTGGTAAAGAAAAGCAGCCAGCAGTTCCAAAGGAATGTGATGCAGCAGTGATCATAATGTTGTCTTCTCAGAGGATTTTGCCAATGTATTTCAGTTGGTTTCCAGTCCCATATGGAGTCAGTAGAGACAGGATTTATCTCACCTGATTTTAGACTTTGGCACTCTGTTCATAGTAACAGAAGAAAAATGGGTCCTACCAGCACAGCTGTGGATGTTCTTTATATGTCTACCATGAGATAACTTAAATCTGTTTTTCCTCATATGTAAAGACATCCTAGTTAGTCACTGGGGGGTAGAGTTGTTGTCCAAAGTTAGATGGGATGCTGTCGTGCCATATGTCTTCATCACAGTGTGAGGCTTCAGTGAAAGTAATGGAGCTGAAGTTCTGTCCTCCTCCTGATGCCTGTACACTCTCTGAAGTGTGCCTCAGGCTCCTGCCAGGACATTTTGCTTTTTGTGGGCTGGCCCCTGATAAATGGAGAGATAGTCTGATAAGCCTAGTACTTAACAGGTACTAACTAGGTTGTGGAAACAGCACTTTTTATTACTTGCTTGTGAAAAGCACTACTTTTTGATCCCCAAACTAGGTATGCCTTTCTGACCCCATCTTAGTCCTGCCATTTGTCCCCTTCAGGAACACAGCAGCCTGGAGCTGGCCTTGGCTGCACAGCTCTGTGCTCCCTCTCACTACCCCATGTTGGCTGTGGGAGAAGGTTTGAACTCATGCTCTCCTAACAGGTACCACTCACAAGTGGTGGAGGCTGCAGCTCACTGCACACAGCAGTAGCCTTTTTAAAAGCTTCCCAGCTCAGGGGCCGGCCGGTGTGAGTGTGAGGAAAAGACCATCTGAAGCAAAGCACGAGAGAAATTCAGTGCAGCATTCCCAGAGTATTTGTGGCCTTTGAACAGGAAATGGAAGTGTTGAAAGAGCAGAGAATGGCCTGGAGCTGCTTGTCCTGTGCTTGTTTTCAACAGCTTCTCTGCAGCCAGGAACCTTTTGTTGTTTGTCTGAGGCATTAGTGGGATTGGTGCCCTAAGCCCTCGTGTTTTGCTAAGGAGCAGGGCCTGCTTCAGGCACGGGGTTGGTCACCAGCTTCTCTCTTGCCTTGACCAGGAGGAGAGTCTTCTGCAAGAACCAGCTGGGATTCCACCTCCTTCTGGTATTTGTTCGCTGCCTGGCTGGGTGTTGACACTGATCAGTGGGATCCTTTGAATCCACCCTTCTTTTCTAATCTAGCATGCACGGTGTTTGCTGAACAGCTCAATAGTTTCCTTCTGCGTGCATTAAACTAGGCCATTCCTGCGGCTCTCCTCATGGAAAGCCTTGCCTTAACAGAGCTGCTGACCCACAGCAGAGATCTTACTGCAGCAAATGCCGCTCTGGCTTTCATTTTGAATAACCCAGCCCAGCCCGAGAGCTTCCCTTTCCCGCAGTTGCATCCTCCCACACTTGCTTCAGTCACAGCTGTCATATAACCTCCCGAGCGAGTGAGCGCCTTGGAAGTTGGCAGCCAAATTAAGGGCTCCTCCACTCTTTCCCTCCTCCACATGCTTTGCAGTCAGGCTCTGTGAGCGCTGCTGCATCAAAGAGCTGGCAGTTTCCCAAGCCAAGGCACGTGTCAGCTTCCCAAAGCATTCAGCTGTCTGGGACTGTGGCTCCAGACGGAGGACTCTGTTCCCAAGCCTAAGATTCATTGTAGGTAGCAGAGGCTTGTGGGGAGGGTTGGAGTAAAACCCGCTCATCTCCACGTGACTTCTCTGCACCACATCCATCAAAGTTGCTGTGAGCAGAGCTTGCAAAGCAGAGATGTTACAGAAAAGGGGCAATTCCTACCCTGTTTTAACAGCTTTTTTCTCTCTATTACGACTCCAAGGAAATACTCAAAGCACTCTCCTACTGTATTTGCATGTCGGTTCTGCAGAATGCTGTGGCTTGCCCCAGCGTGTGGGCTTTGCCGCTTATTCAGGACACAGCTTCCATCCACAGTAACTTTGCAGCTTCCATCCACAGTAACACCCCCAGGTTTCCTGTTGCTGGGTACCACCACCAGCATTAGCTCTGCCACGTGATGGCTGACACAGGAATGTGTGCAAGGAGGAATTTGCTCCCCCTGGGAAGGTGTCACATCCATTGCTGGGAATCACTTCACCTACCACTCAATGGCAGTTATTTCTGAGATGAAACTTCCCAGATGCTTCTGATGTACAGAAAAATTATGCAGCAGTTTAGTGAAGAGAGTGTTCACAGGGAAGGGAGACAGAAAAAAACCCCAGATTGCTCCCCAAGCTCATTTGATTCCCATTATTTCATCCTGCTTTCTGAATTCAGAAGTCTCCTTGAAATTGCAAATGGACAGCAAACTAATACATAAATAAGAAGTATCCTCACAGATAATGTCTAAGTACTCATGGGAGTACACGTGCATATATACACAGTGGTATCTGGGTATGGATGTGTGTTATCTGTGGCTTTTAGCAGCTACAGCTTTCTGCTGTGTTAAACACTCAGTGTTTTGACTCACATAGATTGGCAGGATGCTGGAGGTATTCTGTACAAAATTCAATAGATACCAACTGGAAAAGTTGGGTTTTGGTTGGTAGGAGGTTTTTTAGTTTAGTGTAGGTAGGATTTGTTTGTTTTTGGAAATAAGATTAAGCTTAATCAATATGAAAGCACAAAAAACTTACTAAGTAATAACAGGAGAGACGTTAAGTTCCTCTCCCATCTGTGCACAGGCAAAGCCAAGGCAAACAGCCTGGTAGGCAGCAGTTGATGTACTGTGTGGTGCCAGTTTTGCTTCAAAACACACATACGCAACACATTGCTTTTTATTTCTGATCACTGATTATTTGAGCTAAATGAGCCCTAAAGTGAAGACATTGAGATTGAACTAGACTGCACAAGAAATGAGCTTGAGTATAATTGTCACTTGGACAACAAGCAATCTTTTAGAGACATTTCAGTCTCTTTAAGTGTCTGTAATGATTAGTGCTGGAACAACCCTACCATCCACAGTGCCTCTTGTTCTTCTAAATATCCAAATCCATCTCAAACAATGTGAGAAGTTTCCAGTCATTTAAGTAGGAATGTTATCAGATGCTTACTGTGGATGTGCTCTGTTATTTGTATTTCCTTCTCCTTGAAGACGTAACTTCCAGATCACTCTGCCAAAGAGTTATATTTCCTCTCTCTCCTGGCCCAAGCTAGAAAACATTTGGGGTGGCAAATCTGGCCACAGAAGCAGAAAACTCTTCCTCTATCTAAGTCAGCAGAGCAGCCCCTAACTCTGAATTTATGGTACTTCAGCCCTTAAGATGTGAACACATCTCAGATACAAAGTGACCTGTTAATGGCTAGTCTGGATCCATTATTACCACTGATGAGTATCCAAGCAGCCGGATATTGCCCAGTGTCATTCCTCAGGGAAATAGCATCCAAGCTGTGTTAAGGCAGAGTCCTCAGATGTTGTAAAGAAGTACAAGACACTGTTGACTAGGAAAATGCAGTAGGCCTTGTGAAAATGCTTCAAGGTATCACCTTAATACATAAAGCATAGAATCATAGGCTTGTGTTGGAAGGGACCTTAAACTACATCTAGTCCCAACCCCCTGCCATGGAGAAGGATGCCACCCTCCCCAGATCAGGCTGTTCAAAACCCCATCCAGCCTTGCTTTGGATGCTTCCAGGGATGGGGCATCCACAGCTTCTCTGGGTAACCTGTGCCAGTGCCTCACTCCCCTCACAGAAAAGAATTTCTTCCTAATGTCTAATCTAAATCTCTCCTCTTTTAGTTTAAAAACATTCTCCCTTATCTTATTACTACCTGACCATGTAAAACATCACTTTCCCAACATCCTAAAAAGTATTCTTAAAAAATCAAACCTCAAAATCTCCACACTCTATCAATCTTTGCTAACAGAGTTCCTCTCTTGGGTCTGTCTTCCAGGGGGGAGGCTTTGGTATGTTTTCTATCCCACACTAACTCACTTGTTCATCTATCAGACTCTTGATCATCTTTATTAGATGGCAAACATGATGTATTTTAACCATGATTTTGCTTGGCTTTTTGCCATCCTGTGCTGCCCTTCTTATCTGAACAAAGTGTGATTCCACCTGGCAGCATCCTTCACATTTACCACCAGACACACACAAGCTCAAATACCTCTGAAATGCATCAGCTGGGATTTAGAACAGAGTAATTAGAGGCAGAAAACGAGGGTGCCTAATCACTCACTCCCTGCTGCCCCTGAGTGCTGCTGCTCAGGCAATTAATTCTCTGCACTGAAGCATTGGCAAATGCAGGCACTTGGGCAGATACCGACACCCAGAGCTGTGGCATCTGTCAAGGGAAGGAGCCCTTCTCTGGGCTGCTGCCAGAGGATGTGTTCTCAGCCTTGCCCAGACCCAGCCAGGCACCATTTGGCACAATGGTGATCCTTCAGGGCTGCCCACCTGCTGAATGGCAGCTTAGAAAAATTTTGGTTCCTCCTAACTCAAAAGGGTCTGGGGCAAGGAAGGATACAGAGTGAAGATGGGCGGGTGGAAAATATCTAAAGTGCTTAGTACACTTTTTGCCATATTCTAGAGAAAGGAAATGGAGTTTTTTGCATCCCCTGAACCTCCTCAACTTGCAGTGATGCCAAGTGAGAAACTCTAGGGTCAGGACACAAAATGATGCTTCCCAAACTCAAGCAGTCCCTGATGCCCAGGGTGATTTCAGTGTCATCATGTGGGTGGTGTGCCAGTGCCATGTCTGGGAAGCAGAAATGAGAGTGGGATCCTGTGCCAGCACGTAGGCAAGAGTTTGAGCTGTTTCTGGGTGACAGGCAGCCCCTTCCACGCCTTTGCCTTCAGGAAGAATGGTCCCTGCCACCACCTTCCTCCTCACTTGTACCCTCAGTCTCCTTCCTAATTGGTGAGTTTGTTCTTTGTGCAAATTTTTCCCTTGTGCCTGTGAGTGGCAGGCACTGTGGGTTAGCAGGGGAGCAGGGAATTGAAAGCTGCAAGAACCAGTCATGGGCACAGCTCCACTGTGTTCACCCCCTTCCATTAATGCCTGCAGCTCTTCAGCAGATCAGGCTAACAGCACTTTCCAATTAAAGCATGAATATGGATGTGTTGATTGGAATCTGGGGCATAGGAGCTGATTATCTGATTGAAACTCCAAAGCATTAGCTTGGTTTCCAGACATTAAGGGCTGTATTTGGCTTGGTGTGTGGGTGTGGGTGGGTGGGAGAAGCAAGGCAAAGCAGGGAGGGAACTCTTGTTCTAGCTGAATTGCTCATCCTTCCAAAACTCCTTGTGCTGTGTGCTCTAGCAGACCTCCCAGGCGTCTGGGTGTGCCAACTGTCACACTGCTGCTGCTTTACCTCAGTGCAGGTGACAGGGAAGTGTGTCTGCACACACACACATAGGGGTCCCAAAGAGACCAGCCAGTGAGTGCTGCAAGTCCTGGACCCCAAAGATGTACTTTCAAAGCTGGGAAGATCTGGGCACTCACAACAGTCCATTTGCAAACACCCTCTCCCCAGTCCATGACTAACATCTCCCCACGTGAGTCACGCTCAGACTTCCTCAGTACAAAGAGGAACAAGCTGCAGTCCAAGAGCCTGTGTTGCACAACACGTTGGGCTGTCCTTGAAGCCTTGTGCCTGTGCAGATGCAGGTGTACACACCTGTGTGTCACAGTGCAGGGGGTTTACAGCCCCTGCTGAGCCATGGCCACAGCTCAGCACTCATGCACAAGCCTCTTGAGTGGGAGAATATCCAGGCATCTCTTGTGCATGATGCCATGTAAGTACTGCATACACTGATCCTGTAGGTGTATCTAAATACTGAAAATATGCTTGTCCTATACTGCTACAGATTTTCTGGCATGGGCTGTTGGCACAGCCTGTCTGGTACAGAGGCTTTGACAGCTCTGTCTGAAAAGCTCAAAGTGAGCAGTCTCCAGCCATGCCCCACATCAGTATTTCTGTCATGCACTAGACTGGAAGATAAGCTAATAGTTCCTGCCCTATTTGTTTGCCAGGTACAGGGTTTCCTTCATTTGTAGCTGCAAATGTTGTTTACTGCTGCAGCTTGCTTTATATTCATTACTCTGTGGGCCTTATTAAGCAGCTCAAGGTTTTTGCCCAGAGGCCGTGTTGAGAGGCACGGAGTTAAGGAAAGGCAACATGCCATGGTGCTGCTGCAGCATGTATGCATTCACCTGTGTTCAGTCTCTGTGGTTAAGCATCTGGCCCAACCTGGTGGGTTATTGGGGAGGGGTGTGGGCAAGATGAGCTTTTTACGTGCAGCTGTCTGAGGGAAGAATTCATGGAGGCCCCTCCAGTTCCAGCCCGGGACCAGAGATGTCAGGATGAAGGCAACAGTGTGCTTGAGACAAAACTGTGTATGGAACATCAGGGGGAATGTCAGGGGCACTGGGACAACTCTGGCACAAATTCGTAATTCTGCTGGGCAAACATCACATCCGAGAATAAGGTGAGTCACAGAAGTGATGCACACCCTCAGTGCTCTCCAAAGACTCTGCAACTCAGGATAAGAAATCACAAGGGCAGAGGTTTTCCTCAATTGTTAACTGTTTCATACTTTCTTTAGGATTTTATTGGGTACTCTGCCACGACAGGCAACACCATTACCGTGTTGTTGAGTGACACTCTCGAAGATGTGAGGGGCACTCAGGACTGAAAGGGGATGTGAGGGCCCTTTTGCATCTCTTGCTACCATGCTATGTATTGTCCTTGCAGCATCTGTTGTATGGGCATGATGGGCAGTCCTGGCAGTGCTCATCCTGGCCCAGACCCATGGGACAACTCCTATGTTTTCTCTTCTTTTCTAATTTTCATGAAAAAAATGGCTCCAGTACCAGTAACAGTTTGCAGAGCAGTACCTCCTTTGAGCCTGGCTGGGAGGCTGTTTGTGTGTGTGTGTGTGTGTGTTTAAACTGCTTTAAAAGCCTTGCATGAAAAATATTCTATGGGAAAAGTAATGTTTTTTCACTGCTCATATATTCAATTCAATATCCCTCCTATTAATACACAGTTGACTGCACTTCATCTCTGTCCTGTATTGTTGCACAGTGCTATAACTATTTATCTAGTCAGGAGTAAAAATGGAGAGCAATAATGTCATTTTCAGTCTACCTCTAATTGCTGGGATTTATTTGCAAATCAGGGGAGATTATAGATACAAGCGCTTACATTGCCTTTTCATACATGGGGTATTTTTTTCATTTCTTCAGGTAATTTTTGAAGTTTTGTTCTTGTTGCTTACCCAGAACCAAACCCTGATAGGCTCTGTCCTGTGTTGGAGCTCTGTGCCGTTCTTTGTGATGTGACAACTTTACAAAATTAAGCAGTGCACAATCATTTCTTCATTTCCAAATTTTTGCAAACATCTGGACATGACATTTGCAGTCTGGACCTACCTTATGTTCTCAACTCCATTGTGCCTGCCTTTGAGATGCTTCACTCTTTCAATCATGATTATACCCTGGCACATTTGCAGTGAGCTCATCAGAGATGCTCCCCTTGGTGTGAGCAGCCCATGCCCCTGCTCTGGCACACCTCACATGGCACAAGGACAGCCGTGAGGACTTACAGAATCACAGAATTCTGTAGTTCCCGTGGACTTAGTCCCTCTGGTGAGTTGGATAAATGCTCTGTCCTGCCCAGGACATGGGGATGAGCCATGCCTTGGGCAGACATTGCCTTCTCTGGCTGTCTGGGCTCCAGCAAGTACATTTTTATAGGACATGCAGTGCATAGCCAGGGTCTGGAGAGAAGGTGCCCTCCAGCCACCCTGTTCTCAGGTGCTGCCAGACAACCACGCAAAGCTGGGACAGCTCCTGACTTGCTGTCACTGAACTCATCCCATGTGTCTGCTCACAGCCCTGACCTTGGCTGGCTGGCTTGATTTACAGAGGAATAAATAGGAAGTGCCGAGAGCAGACCTCAGCTCTCGGCCGATGGAGCCAAATGGGCTTGAGTCACCACTTCAGATCCACAGCTCAACACCCAGAAGGCTTGCATGGCTCAGATGCAGGTGTAGTTCTGATTCAGGTCTCAAGGGCTTTTGTTGCAGGTCAGGGGCTGGGAACCAGGTCATTCTTGGACCTGTTGTTAGATAATAATCAGCATCTCAAGGCAATATATGGTTCTGTGAGCTAAAATGTTTATTTTATATATATGAATATAACATGAAAAAACTGTTAAGCACATAAAACCTAGAAAGATTTATCTGTGAGTAGTCAATCCCGTTTCTCTCTCTGCCTTTGAAAGAATCCAGAGACAGCAGCAAATGGCAGTGAGGGCAGGTAAATGGATCCTGCTCAGTAGCAGGAGCTGCTGCTGTGTCATAGAGGTTTTGTAAGTGTGTGTATGTGTGTGTGTTTGCAATGGGGCTGGAATTCAGCATCATATACAAAGAAATAATTTGTTATGGTCACGACTGTCTGTGACTTCAGGGCTCTTAATGGGTGTCTCTTGTGTTTGCAGTGTGCATGTACAGAGAGCCATCGCTGCATGAAATTGGAGAAAAACAAGGACGCTCAAGGAAAAGTTCAGGGACACCAACCATGAATGGAGGCAAAGTTGTTAACCAAGACTCGACATAGCTGACAAATACCCTCCCTTCTTCCAACTCCTCCCCTCCCACCCACCTACCCACCCCACCTGGCGAAACCACACTGAGACGATGACAACTGAGCAAGGCAGGACCTACCGGTAGTGGCTTGGAGTGTGAACTCCAGAATCTTTCTTTGTGTAGGACGAGAAAATCGAAACCCAGATCCTGCCTGTTGCAACGTTTTAAAAAACAACAACAACAAAAAAAAAAAAGTGAAGAAAAAATGTTTTAAATCAGGACTCCATTAACATTTTCAAAAGCAAACTGTTTGCTCTGTGATCAAAGGGGGAAAAACAAATCTCATCTCTGCATAATAATAATAATAATAAATATAATAACAATAATAATAAAGATGTTACCTTTAAAAATAAAACAAAGCTTTTGGAAAATTGAACTTAGCATATGATGTGCAACAAACATGTGGGAATTGCATCCTGGGACTGTGCTTTCTGTCTTATCCTTTCACCTCACGGTCACATCACTGTTTTTAACATCCTTGCTTCCCTGGGGATGGATGGGATTTTTCACAAAGCAGGAAAGGTAGGGATGCATTATGACTGTGTTTGCTCTGCTATCAGTAAAATATGGCCTGCCCAAATTAGGAGCCTGACAGTTATGGGCAATGAAGTAGCTACTCTGTATTCAGCCTTTTCCATCTACATTCAAACCCTGCGTAGTTATTTGTTGCTAATGTCACTCCATGAGTATGTTCGACCCAAGTCTGGCATTTTGTGCCTTTTTATCATAATTATTTATATTTATAGGCTTGTTTTACTGTATTAGTTGCCAGGGGAATTTCAGAAATGGGTTTTCAGGTCTCACAGGATGAAGTGATCATATTTATTAGGGTAGAGTTAGGAGATAAAGGGCAGGAGGGATAGCTGCTTGCTTTAAAATATGAAACAGATCAAGAAATGCTACTGAAATCCTTGCTGTCAGACGGAAATGGTGAGGCATGTGCTGTATGAGAGGATTTCAGCAATGGAATGAGGGATGTGGGGAGGGAGTAGACGGGGTGTTCCTAGGAGGGAGCAGGTATAGGGGAACATGGGTAGTTGTGCCTGTCTGGCTGTGTCAGGGTGAGGACATTTCCTTCTAGCAGCTGAGGTCTCCCTAAATGTTCTGGCTCCACACTTACCACGCATGTTCAAAGCAGAGGCTGCAAACCCCTCCAATCCCCAGCCTTACCACTGTGATGGTCTGAGGCCCCTGAGATGCTGCAGCAGCCTGGGTATGGATGTGGGCACGAGTCGTGCCAGTGCCAGGGCTGCAGATGCTGGACAAGCACTTCAGAAATAAAGAATTCGCAAATGGGGAAAGGCCAGGGCTGAGCCCACCTGCAGTAACCATGGCTTTGGTGGGGACTGGCAAGGCCCTCCCTGTCTGGCGCTGTCCTTGTGGGTCAGGGGTCAGCAGTGAACCCTCACTGCTGGGTGGGGCTGAAGCAGGGCAGTGTGGGCTGCTGCCCCATTTTCTGATCACACACATTAACTTCAGGCTCTAACCACTTTTGGCTGCCAGGGCCTGCAGGCACGAGCAGCAGCAGCAGTGATGCAGCTGCTGTGATGAAAACAGGCACTGCCCTGGCCGATGGACCTGGGAAGCCTTTGCTACTCAGGCCATGGGCACAGGTCCTTCAAGGGGTGAAAAAAAATGAAAAAGCAATCACCCAAGGGCCTGGAGAGGGGGCAGAACAGCTCTTTACACACGGGGAAGCAGCCTGAAGCAGTTAGAGGCTGGGTATGAAATCCCAAATACCACCTTAATTGTGGAGGCTCCTGTGCCATCCTGGCCAATGCCTCAGATGGCCAGCAGCCACACAGACAGAGCTGCTATGGCTGTGGGAGAGGGCAGTGCCAGGGCTGTGCTAGGGCTGGCCACAATGCTCCTGCAAAGCCACTCTGCCCCAGGTGCCTCCCTCCCCACATGAGGCGGTGTCCAGGCGCATCAGGGCTCGGTGAGCGGCTCCGTACGGGAAGCAAGGAGTCAGCCAAATCTCAAGGTTATGGAAGACTCCCAGGATCAGCATGAAGGAATGAATTTCAAGCATGTCCTTTTGTGTTTTGGAAAAGTTGAAACCTTGAAATAAAGAGCCTCTTGCCATGGCTCTGCTGCCTAACGCTGCACCTATATCAGGCAACCCCCCCATGCTCCCTGTCGTATCACTTACTGCTGCCCTCCAGCCCCCCAACACTGGAGCAGAGTCACTAACACATCATCAGCTTGTCAACAAACACCCAGCCCCATATGATGTAATTCATTGCCTACATTTCAGCTCCCTCACAAACTAGAGAGCACCCCAAATTAAAGGATGAGGGGCTGCTTGCTCACTGGAGACATGTACACTCAAAGAAATGGGAGTCTCAAGGCCAACATGTTGAGCTAGCAGTTTCCTGAATTAACCAAGTCACCAAACACCAGGCCATGTTTAGGCACTGAGCCACAGCTCTTCCAGCTGCCCTTGTGGAGAGAAAGCCCAGCACCTGCCACAGAACAGAACACCCACAGCACACCTGGATACCACAAGCCTCTTCTGAACCCAGCCATGGGCAGCTTGCCAAGGGCACCGATGTCATCTAGAGCAGCTCCAGCACAAGAGACTAAAAATTGCTGTGGCCTTATGTGCAGGATACCCTTTGCCTAAGCCCCAAAAAGCTGTGGGCAGCAGCACACCCAGTCCTACCATGTGCTAATTTTTCCATTGTGAGATTCACTTATCACTTCTACACTAGGCTTTTGCCTTGTTAATGGTCTTCGGCCAAATCGTTACAAGAATCCCTGGAAATGCCATATTCAGGCCTAAATGTCAAAATAATCTACTCCTTTATGGTGTTTGAGCTACTCCCTTTCATGTGACACTCACTGAGTTTGCCCACAGCAAGAGCCAATTGCTCCTGCTCTCACCCCATGTCTGCCTGACCTCGGAGCAGGGCTTCTGCCCTGTGTTGAAATTAAGTGCTGGCTCTTCTTGCTCCCTGCTTAACCATGAGCCACATATGATGGCATAAACCATGATAAAAGCCCTGAGGAAATACTGGGCTTTTCCTTGACCTCCAGGAAGCTGCAAAAATCAGCTCATGGTGTAATGCAGGGACATCATGGCAGCCCAAAAACCAGTGAGGCTGCACAGCCCAGCTCCACAGTATCCACCTGCACCAGCTGCTGACTGGGAGCTGCTTGGTTCCAGGTGCCCCAACACCTTCCAGATGCCTGGGAAAGCCCAGGGGATCCACAGCTTGTAGATACCATGAAGGGTTTCATGTATTTTCTTTACACAATTGTCTTGCAAACTCTATCCCCAGCCCGTATCTCAAGGAGGTGATGTGGGTTTTGTAGATCATCCATCTGCTGCTTCCCAATTTTCAGGGAAAAGGGGAATCCACAGAGAATTTTTTTGCTTACTTTGAAGTTCCTACAGTCTTTTCATTGCTTCTCACTCTTCTTGCTTGGTGTGAAAGTCTTGGTGAGTGATGCGGTTTTTTTCACTCGTTAGCCACACACACACAACAACCATTTAGGAAGCTTTGTGATTCAATTTAACATTATAGTGACCAGAGCCCTTGTCTGGCTGCATGTGATATCAGCAGGACAAATTCCCTTGCTATGATGGCATGGCTTTGGGCAAACACCTACCATAGAAAAGTAAATGATGATAGAAAAGAAGCATGTTTTTGTCTAACCTGGCCCATAGCTACTGTTAAGTCTGGTAAGGCTGCAGCAAACCTTTGCTCTGTGAGTAACTGATGCTGCTATAGAAGATCTTGAGCATTAGAAGTTCAGCAGCAGCAAATACTTCACAGAAATATGAGTACATTTAAAGCATTCATTTTGTTTCACCCTGTTTTTAATTGTTATGTTGGCACAGTTCTGGCTGTATATGCTGTGCAAAACAGCCCTTCTCACCTATGCATCCAGGGCAAAACCTGATGAAATGGCTCCAGTTTGGACCATAAGGATTTTCCTAGGAAGAAAGTGTAGAAAAAGCTACAGACAAGCATGCCATACTGTGCCAGCAAGTTCTGCCACAAGTGTCAGCACTGGCATGTGACAATGTGCTATAAAGTGAAGCTGACACTCAACAAAGCAATTTATGAAAGTTGTCTGTCAACAACATTTTTGTGTTTTCGCTCAGAGAGGTTCTGGCTGATAAAGGCCCACGCAATCCCTCAAGCTGTCACGGGCTTCACTTTACACCTTTATATCTTAAACTGCACTGATTGTGCATCAGGAGAGTTACTGCCCCAGAAAGGCATCATGGCCACACTCTGAGCAATGCTGAAGAGGAGATGGAGTAAGCACCCAAGGCTGAGCAGAACTAGCAGGAAACAAAGTGTGCTATCCTTCCTCGTTCCAAGCCAGCAGAACTGCAGCCTGGATGCATGATTGGCATGAAAAAACATCTTCATGAGGATGACACTTCCTAGAACAAAGAAGGCGTAGAATTCTCATTAGTTAAAACACACAAACCCAGGCTTTACTAATGGGCATGCAATAAATACACTACTATTAACATGGGGAAGATGTTGGCCCCAAAACATGTCCAGCACTAAAGCTCTATTAACTGGGACATAGCTTAGCCCTTGTTCTAGACGGCGAGGATCAGTTTGTATGTCACTGCATCAAGGAAATTTAAAACAAGAAAAGACACAAGTGACTGTCTTCAGGGACAGATTTCTCTCCCACAACTGAAACAAAATGTTTAGTTGCTGCTGTGGGATGACCCACTGCACACACCTATGAGTAAAACCAAAAGAAACAGCACTGCCCTTCCTTAGTGAAGCAGAGATGTTTCCATGGCATTCACATTTTCCCTCTCCCACTACCAATGCTTCAGCCTTCTAGCCTGGAAAGCTGTTTCCATGGAGCAGAAGGCATCAAAGCTCACATCCTCCTCACCTGCACAGAGTTAAGCTTGACTGCTCTGCTTCAGCTGCTGAGCTACAGTCATGGGCATCCACCAATTTCCCCATATTCTTCTTACACACCTTTATTAAGGGCAAAAAAACCCCCAAATAATTCCATAGCCAGGCTGATACATTTTTAGCACCGTATTTAAGAGCATGAACATCTCAAAACTGCTGAAACATTTGTGGCCACAAAGTTAAAGCTAAATAACTCCCATTTCAGGACAGAGGATTTCTATTCATGATAGTTGCATAATGAACTGCTGCATGCACAGAAACTTGGACATCTTCCCAGCCTGCCTCCCTCTTGGACTTCAGGCAGCTTCTCCATGGCAAAGGAGGTCTAGGCCAGCATAGCTCCATTTCACCACTGCATTCAGCAGGAATTGTGGTGATGCAAATACAGGGAGTTCACATAGACTCCAGAGAATTCCCAGCTGAGGCAACTGGAGTTCCAATGCAGAAAAATTTGACCTTCTATGGTCAAATGTCCTTTCTGGAAAGGACAGGATCTCTCATCAAACAATTGCTTGAAAAGAAAGAAGGGAGTTTGTTTTATTCAAAATACTCTGGTGCAGGCACAGGGATAATCCATCTTTGGAAAATGCCATTAATGTTTACTGGGCAATACAAATGGAAAAAAAACAAGGCATTATCAATTATTAAAAAAAAAAAAAGTCTGGGTATGGGATCTGAGAAGTAGCAGAGGATAACCCTCCCAAGAGTCTATTAAGAATAGGTTATATATTGTTCCATTTTCCATGCTCATTACAATCACTGCCCCAATAATAGCTGCGTGCTGTGCCTTTCTCTATTCTAGTACAATTTTCCCCGTGGGAACTAAATAACTCCATTTAAATACTGAGCAGAGCTGGTAGAAGAAAGCAGGATGGTTCTGCTGTGCTACCCTTGTGTGCAATCAGTATCTGAGGGAGCTGGTTGCGACCCTGCTTTCTCATAGATTGATACAAGAATAAAGGGACAGCCCTGGGGAGGAGGAACATGTTGGTCAGTCCAACTAAATGACATTGTGAAGGACAAATTATGTCAGACTTAGTAACTTTCAGAAATTAAGGCTTTGGTGAATTTTAATTCCTTGAGCCTTAAGAAAAATTGCAGGGAGAAAAGCAACCAGTGGATCCATCTTAATGCCAGTCCCTAAGCAAGGACTTCGGTGACGTTTAAGTCTCTATATCCAGCTCCTGGCTTGTCTCCTATGTATGGTGATGCTTTCCTTTCTCAGAGGTCTGAGTTTCCCTGGGAGATCCTCCTCTCTGAGTCCCTGGGCACTGTGGTCCAAAGAGGGCAGAGGAGTTCCTGCTTGGGCAGCAGTGGGACCCCAAACTAAGTGCTCTGCTCAGGCTTTCAGCTGATGGCCCAAGCCAGAGGGGCTCCTCACAGAGTCCTCCCCAGAGCACCTCATGCCTCTTCCAAACATGCCAGGAAAGACAGGAAAACAAAGCACATCATCTTGAGCAATTCTGCTTCCCAGGACCCTGATTTGTGCTGAGCCCACAGCAAGAACCCCAAAATCTCACAGATGTCAGCTCCCCTACTGTGCTGTTCCCAGTCTGGGCTATGGTGCCAGGAGCAGCCCCGAGCAGGGGTTATGAGGATCACAAAGCTTATGGAGTGATCAGATGATAACAGGACACTGCAAAGGGGAAGAATGTCTGATTCAACTGTGCCTCTCAGGGGTCACTTACACGCTGTGACTCTGACACTGCCACTTTTTAATTTTATTTTCCAACTTACTGCACAAGCTGGCAAGTCAAATAGTTTCACTCAATTCACCATTAAACAAAGAAGAAAGTGCATAGGGAACAAGCTTTACTTGACATCAACTCAATTTGAAGATCAAAAAGAGGTGTGTTTAACTTTGTATTATCTTCACTTTTTAATTTTCACTGGGTTTTGTTCTTCCTGCTTTCAGACAGCACAGAAAGCAGAACTAATAGGGAAAACACTGACTTCTGCTGTGGGAGCAGAAAACATTATCTCACAAACAGATGGGATATTCTGGTGACTCCCAGCTCAGTTCCTCTGGGCTTCAGATGAGGAGTTTTCACATGAGAATATAATGAATTTTCACAAGGTCACAGTTAGGGTGCTGTGAGGCTTGTCCTTCACTGACAAGTTCATGTGATTCTCCCAGCAAGGTCAATGGGCTGCCAGGTGGGACCTAAATCTGAATTCAAACTGTGCATTCAAGGTGTGGAACCAGAACTTCCCAGGGAAAGTTCCCTATGGGTACTTAGAGATCTAAATTTGCCATGGAAAAAGGTCTAGTTTAAATCACCATCTTTGGATTTCACTTCCGTATTTTTCCCTATAAAACCAAACTCAACTTCTAAATTCTATGCACACCTCTGTATTCTTGAATCTCCAAATTCAAACACTAGACTATTTCAGAATTTTATTCCATCTGTAGGATTGAATAGGCCTTGTATAAATTGGTAGCATTTAAAATGAGAAAAAAGCTCAGTATTGGCAATATTTAATGGCCAAGGAACACAAAAATTTAGCTCTAGACATGCCCAAACTGGAGAGTCCACATCCACGTAGAAATTTAACTTCAACTGCTGCAGTTTGATCTCACTTATTATTAATTAAGTAAAACCAGTTTTCTGTTCAGAAATATGTTCTTTGGGACAAGCTATTGCAAGCACATCAGCAGGTGGTAGCTTCAGAGAGAGAGAATGGATGCAGTCCTGAGAGTCAAAGCTGGGGGTACTTCAAACAGAAAGACATGCTCATCAATAAAAGGAAATCTTTCCAAAGTAAGCATGAGCTGGTTCCAGGTGAAGGCTTTATGTTTTCTTTGTAAAATAGTTGCCTGCTCCTACAGATTTGCAGGAATAAATTTTACATCCGGTGTAGCTTGTACTAAAATAACTGACCAAAAAAACCCCCCAAAAACCCAAACAAAAAAAGCCCATCACTTCCATACTGCCGCCCATCTGGATTCTGCTCTGTTTTGGAAACTTCAAAGAGTTGAGAATCAAACTCACCCCCAGGGCAACTCCAATGAAATCAATGTGAAACCCTGGGAATTATTCTGGCCCAAGTCTCATTTTCTCTTTAACTGCAGGAACCAAGGTCATTTTCCCATCTGGATTTTGCAGAGGCTTCTGCACATACTGATGAGTTATGCATTTTATCAAACCTTGACCATCATTTTGAGGGCTAGAAAATGATTGCACAGTGTCAGAGGATCACAGGAGATAGGATGAAGACTCTTGGTGTTAAAATCCAGACCTCGTATTTACTATGTGCCACCTCTCCTGTGTCCCCAAAGTCATATCCAGTATCTTTCCAGAGTGCAGGGCAGGAATCTGTCCTCCTTTGTCTCCAAAATCTCACACTTAATGCCAAATGACACCACACATCCTCTATCTTAACTTCAGGGAAGTTAAATTTTTCCACATCTGTAGGTTTTATCTAACAGTGTGACCAGCATTTTTTCTGGTGGTTGAAGGACTGAAAAAAACCAAACTGTAGGTTTTTGGTTTTGGGGGGAGAGGGTGTCTGTCTGTCTATGCCTATAGGCCTGTACCCCTCTTCCCTCCTCAGTAATCCCCTCTGTGCCAGCATATGTGATGTCTGGATGGATCTGGCCCTGCAGGAATCTCTGATGACAGCAGAGCATCGTGCAGTCAGCCTGCCTTAGATCCTGGCTTGGTCAGCACCTTAAAAACTGCTTTTGAGAATTTGAGGGCAAAGACCTCACACAAGCAAGCAATCAGAGCAATTGTTCCAAGTTTCAAAAATGGTAGATGAGTCAAAAAATGCATAAAGGATTGGCTGCAGACACCTTCTCCATCACAAAGTGGTCTGTGTCAGATGTATATCAGGCTCCACCTGATACATTCAACCTCATCACGGCAACAAAACATGCCATTCAAACATGGCAGTGACTGTAAGACAATATACTGGAGATAAAGGGCCTGCAAAAGCAATTCCTGACCAGAAGTAGACTGCACAAGGCTATATTTTATTATCCTGAGCAGAGAATTATTTGCTGTTTAGTGGGCTTTAAAATGTTGTCCTTCTGTGCAATTGATAGCTTTTACTGCTCCTGGACAGAATAACAAACAGCTGTGCTGCTAAATAAAAGAGATCTTTTGGATCGTCTCAGAGCACTGCCTTGGCAGCCTTGGAGCCACAGTGACTTGTGAACAGGGTGAGTGGTTGTGGGGCAGATTTGCCAGCTGGTGCAGGCACTTGCAGCTGCTTAGAGTTCATGTATAAAAGATCTCATCACAGATTATTAAAGGCAGAAAGGACAGTTTTAAATCAGAGAGTCTGACCTCTTGTGTAACACAGACTGGTGATTTCAGAGCAGAAGTCAGAGATTAGCCTGACTAGAAGTACCCAGCTGGGCAATGGAAATTCTGCTCTTAGCTCACTGGAATCTCACATGCCAGTGTTGTAATTCCACAATGCAGCAGAGAGTTCATTCAGAGGCTGTAGACCAGGTAATCAGATTCTATGCAGGTTTACTTCTTGATTATTTATTCAATAAGGATCACATTAAAAGCCCACTGGAGGCAGTGAGAGACTCCTGTTGACTTTGCAGCAGCCTAAATCAGACCTGAAGCGCTCAGAGTTTTAATATGCACATTTGGAATTTGGTAGCGTTGCTTCCAGAGGTCTGCATCAAATTATGAGCACATTCAGAGGAATGTGCTTATCACACATCTTTACTTGCCCAAGGGTAACCTCTTATAACTCGTTCCAAGCAGCTTTCCTGCTGGGATTGACACTTCCTCAGATGACCTCTGAACTAGCATCACCTACTGACCTCTTTCCATGCAAAAATGATTTTTTGGCCAAGATGAAGCAAAGCATGGCTGGTGAGGATGGCAGAGAGACAGAGCCAAAGCTCAGGAGTTAGGAGCAGTTGGGGCAGAACTGTAGGAAGGACTCCAAATAGCTTTGTGTGAAGTCTCAGCTAATGTTGCCTGATCCCTCTATTTTATTTCCCCTTCAAAACAGGACACCACAGGCACTCCTTCCTCCCACTCTCCTGCACCACCGTTCTCCTCCAGCAAAACCTGAATGCCGTCTTTTGTCAGAGCTGCTGGGGTTCCTGCAGAGCACAATAAACCACAGAAACTGCCCATATTGGTGGATTCTGGGGTAAAACCTTTCTGGGTGCTGAGTCACATAAGCCAAAAAAAAAAGTGTTCTCTGGAGCTGACAACCCTTGCTATGTGTAAAAGCACCAAAGAGAATATCTGTCAATATCTGGATATGTCCGACATGAATGTGTTACATTGTCTGTTGACCACTTTATAATCTTCTATCCCATCTGTAGAAGATTAAAAATTTATGCAATATTTTTTGGTATAACAGTATTTTTCCAATGAGAAAAAACACAGTCTGATTTGTATTCCTCTGACTCGAAATCATTCATTTGAAATGACTGTTTGTTCTGCTAATTTAGAATCTGGGCAGGCGTGGAAACAATTTATTTTGGTTTGTGAAAGGAGCTGATCTTGGGTTTGTTAAGTGCATATGTACTTTGTTGCTTTGGGATGCAGTACAGCTGCCCGCTGGAATAAGAGTTCTCCAGAGGCAGGAGCTCCACAGTGAGCCCATGATGACACCCTTAGAGAGGAACCTGTCCTTGATTGAACATCAGATCTGTTGCACTTCCCTTGTCTCCTCTGCAAGAGTTTTTTTTCTACAAGTCACTTAATGAACTAAGCCCTCCATGGCCACCCCAATGTGATGCAGCCCAGACAGTGGATCAGTGTTCACTCGGGAACCCAGTCTGACATGGACCTGCTGGCCAAACTCAAATGGGGACTGCTTGTCTGCAAAATCCAATGTGACCCGTGTTCCCTGCTCCCATGAAAAAGTCCTTGTACTTCTTACAGCCTCATTAGGAACCTGGAGTCTCCTACTGCTGGAAGCATGGAAACCCATTCAAAGAACCTACTCGTGCACACACAGATAAAAAAGGATTCTGACATCTCTAAAAATGCCACTCTCCCAGTAACTAAATTATCTGCACTCACCTACAATTACTTTTATTATGCTTGTACCTGCTTTGCAGCAAATTTCCCACGACAGAGTTCTGATGTCTGCTAACTTTATTTTCCCTAATGTCTAAGCAAAACCAATTGTTTTTGAAAAATGCTTCTTAATATTTGATGCAGAAAAGTAATTGGTATTGAACCAATTCAAAAGCTGGATAATATTGTCTTTCATGATATGCTGGGCAATGACTTGGACTACAGCAACATTACATGAAGCAAGGATTTGTTTAAATAGCTTTCATTCTGTTTTGCCACCAAACCTCAGTAACAACACATTAAATACATGTATTTCAGTACCCCAGCACAGACATTTTGTTCTGTAACTCAAAATGTTTCATCTTATTGCTCTGAGGATTCTTGCCAGTTGGCACCTTTGCTCATGTGCTAAATTTCTAAATTTTTAATATTTACCTGCTTACCTGGTTTGACACAGCATACTTATGTGAGGCAGAGGGAACTGGCCCTGGGAATGTGGGCACTGCACTTTCAGGGTTGTCGACAATTTTACTGGCACTCTGCAGACAGACAGCACAGCAGTGGGCCTCTTGCATAAACTGATAAACAACAAAATATGTTAGCATCTGTCTGAATTGAAACCACAGCCATCTAGAAGCAAAGTAATTTGCAAGAGAGATGGCACCATCAGGAAGAGAATAAGCTAAACCCAGCTGACTTCCTGCAGACATTTCATCCCTTTTGAACCCAAAGACTGAATTCATGCTGCATCCTTGCACCAACCACCCATGGGTTTGAAGATGGGTTTGGTCCACAACCAGAGAAGAGCTGGTGTCTGTGTCTTAGGCTGAGTGAAACTGGTGAGGCAATTTGGCTTCTGCCAAGCCAAGGCTGGGGCTGGCCCACCTCATGCTCATGCTGTCTGTGGTCTGAGTTAGGCCAAAGCACTAAACCAAAATAAAATTATTTGCTGGTTTAGCCTCTGAGGCAGACTCACCCCAGGAGCAGCCAAGAGCCAGCAGTGGCAAAAGGGACTGGGTGGGATCATGTGAGGACAACAGCTGGTGGCAGGGCTGCTGCTGTGGGAGCAGAGAGCCCTTCCATCACTTTATGCACAGTGTCAGGCCATGTCCTCAGTGCCTGCTGCCCTCACTGCAGATAGAACATCTCTTCTCACAGTATCCTGACTGTGGAAGATTTCTTGCCACTGTCAGATTAATGAGAGACTCACAGTCTTAGGCTGGCTTTTGCTCTGAGCCAAAGACTTTTCTTTCTCCACTGAATGGTATGAAATTAATGAAAATTAACAACAGCCCATGAACAGAAGCACATTAAAGATATGCAGATGCTATAAACACACAGAGACAGGGTCATCTCACCACAGATGGCTGCTCTGAGTATTTCTAGCACTGTTGCAAACTAATCCTATTAGAGACAGCCAGGACTGTCCGAGATTCCCCAGCCATGTGTCCATAGGCATGTGCAGACAGAAATGCATGGCAGACCCCAAGATCCCCTGGCCACGTGTCCACAGGCAGTGTGAAATGCCTGTGAGAGAAATGCATGGCAGTAGCTGCTGACAGCCTGCCTGGTCCTCAACTGCCTGAACTCTGTACCAGTGTTGTGCTAAGCTGCCAGATGTGCCCAGCTCTGTTCTGCGTTCACCAGGGATCTTGTTCCAGCCACATCTGTCCTGCCAGGTTGGTGCCAGAGCAGGGAGTAAATTGTGTCCAGAGAGTGGCCCTGAGTACCCAAGGCAGGCAGCACAGACTCAGCTGTCTTCACAGAGAGGAAAATTGGCTTCTACAGCCCCTTAAAAATAAATAAATAAATAAATAAGTACAGCTCTTAATTCAAAAGTGAGAGAGGCTTGTGGCCAAAATTCCCCATTTTGCAGTATTTCAGAGAGCTCTGGTCTTTGTTCCAGGCTGAAACTCCAGCCCAGTTGGCACAGGTTCCATGGGTTTCAGAGCAGCTCAGATTTCATTCTCTAACACACACTGCCGAAAGCACTGGCTTATGAAACTTCTAAGAAATGGGCTAGAGCCAGACCTGACCTTCCTTATCACTGTCTCCTGGTGGTTTAGTGTGAGTGTGAGTAGCAGACAGGTAGCTGGTGGTGAAAAGAATCCACAGTAACAGCAGAGTCCCAAGGACTGTTAGAGGCAAAAGCTCCAGCCCATCTCCTGGCTGAGCTGCACAACAACATTGCAGTGAGACTGTCCCTAAGATGCTTTATAGGGAAGGAACAGAACTCCACCTCTTCTGCTGAGCTCTTTACCTTTGTGGTAATCCAAGAGAGAGAGTTTGAAAAGAACTGGTAATCCTCCCTCTGTGCAATACACCATGGCTCTTTCTCCCTAGGGTGAACAACAGCCTACTAGGATGTCAAATGTCTGAATGTCCCTGATCCATAGGTGTTTGAATGCTGGAATGAAAATGCCATCTGGCTCTGGGAGTCAGCTTCCACCACCAGTACCAGGTCTGCCTGCCCTCACCCTCTGCTCCCACCCACCTTTAGGGGAGTGATTTGGGCTGGTCTTGGCTCCAGACCAAGGCCAGCTGGGCACTATTCCCAGCCCTCCTCCCCCTGCTTCCTGATGCTGTGCAGCTCAGATCCCTTCTGAGAGCGTCAATCTCCCTTTCTGTAGCAAAAGACTGAGCCATAGGTTTGCTTCTGAAAGCTCCAGAGAAGCAGTACAACACGAGAGCAGTATTGGGACTCTCCAAGCTGCTGCTGTCCCTGCAATGGCCTGAGCTCAAGAGTTGATGAGAACTGGGCTCCAGCCACCTCCAGCTCTGGTTTTGGAAGCAAATCCCCACATCTCCAAAGAGGAACAAAGCTAATTCTCCTTCCTCCTGTACTCCTGCCCGTTCTCCCTGGTGCCTCTGAAAATTACAGTTTTGCCATTTGAAAACAAAAGTGCTTATCTGGTAAGAAAGACTCCGTAAAGAAAACAATGGAAGCTGTCACATCTGTACTGTCTGAACACCATCTCTATCCCAAGTTTACTCTGAAACAAAAAAAATACCATCCAGTCCTCCTGCAATATAGTAGTAAATTGCTTAGCAGTGGCACTTGGAGAAGGAATGAACACATTTCAATTAGACAATGGCATCATAAAACACCAACTCAGTAAATAAAAACCTGGAGGTTAACATTTGTAGAGATTAAGCAATCTGTTAAGCAAAGTTTAGGCATGTTAGGGGTTTTGTTATACAGTTATATACATGTAGCATCCAAAACAGCCTCCTTAGCTTACTTTTAAGATTATTTTTGCTTTAAGCATATGTGATTACCTGAGAGTTACCTGAGGTCCAGAGACTGGTTTGGAACTGTAGATACCTGCAGAAATAGGTGTGTCACTTTTGGTAGAGAAAGAAAGGACAGCAGAGTGATGGAGAGGGAAAGTAAAACCACAGAATGGTTTGGGTTGGAAGAGACCTATAAAGATCAAAAAGGCAAATTGTATCTTTGCTTAAGGGGCTAATGACAAATACTGGAAATGGGATGTAACTGCTGCAAACAGGCTAGTTACCAATTCAGGAAATCCTAATTCCAGGTTAGGTGGAGCTGAAAGCTGGGATAACACCTAGCTGGAGAATATGTGTCACCTCTAATCTCCAAACCACTATGGTTATGACATTTTAATTTACTGCTTTCCACCCTGCAAATCTCAAAATAGCCTCACACATGTTTGGCCCTGGAAGGACTGTATGCACTGCAAGCCTAAGTTAAGAGAAGGATCCTATTTCTTGGCTGATTTTACAAACAGTCTTTGCATCCAAAACAGAGTAAACCTGGGCAGGCCTCAACTTCTTCCAAACTCAGAGAAGTGTTTTTGATTACGATAAAGCAATACAAATCCTTAAGAAGGCTGCTCCTGCAGAGTGCTCCTGCAGGTCCCCGCATGGACAGGGAGATTTCACTGTGCTTTTCAGGAGTGGTTTCTCTGCCAGCTTCAAGGAGTGGCTGCTCACACCTGCCATCACTGTGACCCTCCGTTGGCTCTCTTAGCAGGACCTTGTGAATATTTGGTGTAAAAAGTAACCAGCACATTTTCACTGCAGTGAGTTGTGCCTCACAACAGCCAACACCAGTGTTATACAGGGGAAATGAGTCTCAGGCAAACACAGCCTGGGATGATGCACATTCCACTGCACTCCCCTAAGTGCTGGACCAGACCCACGTGGTACAAACACCTCAAAGAGGTGCTGAAACCTGCTGGCTGCTGAAATGCTCCTGTACTACAGCACTCTTGCTCCTTACTCCTCCTTCATTGTAAATTCCCCCCTCTCCTTCAACATCACTGCCCCCCACACAAGCTGGGAGATTATCTCAATTATTCCAGCTGTTGTGCTACACCACACTGAACATAGTCAAAGCTGACAAAGCACCCTTCACTGGCTCCATTATTATCTGGCACTGGAGGCTGAGGATCCTAAATGAGCAGGGCTCAGGCTGATGTCATACTTGAGAAAGTCTGGCAGGGGAGAGGGAGGAATAAAAAAAAGCTGTGGATTTTACGTGGCTGTTTTTATCATTAGAAAACTTCAGAGGAGTATTGATAGGGTGGAATGAGGCTATGATTCTGGGGGTTTGTCTTGATACCTTTTTGAAATGCAGACTTCTTAGACAAATATTTCCAGGTATACCGTGGATTATTAATTCAGATTTACCTAGAACTGTGCTCATGCAAGGTCCTGGATAGTCTTGCAAATCCAATCACTGTGCTGATACAGGCAAGATGCAGTCTTCCACTTTAACTCCATGATTAACACAGTGGCATCTTCAATGCATCCACCTGAAACAAAATGGAAAGAATAAGAAAGAAAAGACTGCAGTAGAGCCCACATTACACACAATTCTAGCTCATTTTCTTAAGCAGAGAGTTCCAGACTCACCAGCACCAGGGTGGATGATAAATAAGGGCCATGGCCTTTGGCAAAAAGAAGTTCATTTGCTCACCCAGCTCCTTCCAAACTTGCAGCAAGCAGTGCACAAAGGTGCTCAAGTAGGAAAGAGGAATGGAAATAATTTGCCAGTAACAGTTGGGACTGACACTGGATCCTAACCCAGTGCCCAAATGGTGAGAACGAGCACTGGTTAGGCAGGAGGAGCAGCAGCTGAAGACGATCTCTTCCCTGGGCCTTGCTTATCTAACTAGGCATAGCTCTGAGAGCTCCTGCCAGTGGCTTACAGGGATATGGTCTCAGTCCACTTCTACCTTTTCGGCTGCTAAGTTTTGCTGCAAACAACTGACAATACACTGCATGCCCATAAAATGGCCCTTCCCTCCCAAGGCTGGATTTTCAGGTGCTGTTGGGCTCCACATCCAGCTGCTGAGAGCAGCTCTCTGAGGGAGACACGCTGAGAAGGGATCCTAAGGTCATCTCCAAGGACTAAAACAGCAACAATTTCCAAAACACAAAGGATTGAAGCTCTTCACACATGGCCCCACTCTTACAGACTTCTAAGCCACTTAGTTGTTTTTAAAAATGAATGATAACATTCACATATCCTCTCCCAAATGCCAGAAAGGCCAGAAACTTTGCAAGTTTTCATGTGATGCCACTTCAGCAGGCTGAGAAGCGTTTCTTGGCTTCTCAGCGTGTGAACTGCAGCAAACTCCTCTCCATTTTCATCTTTAGTATTATACCAGGGTTGTGCATTCCAGCGGCATCCAGAGCTTCATGAAAAGCACAGAATAATTTCCGAAATCTAGGTTTATGCTGAATGAAAGAAGGGACTCCCTGTCCCTCTGGCACACAATCAAAGAGGCCAGCCTCCATCTCATACAGAGCAACACTGAACATCCACAGAGCAAGCTTTGTGCAGGATTCATATACTGAATATACATACACTTTCTAAGATACCGTGCAAAAGTGATAACCACATGCAGAGCTCACCTAAAACCCAGCACCTAAAGTGTTAATACAGCACAGAGGAAACCATGTAATCCCTGAAATGAGGACAGTGCTCCAAGAATGGATCGATCCAGGGTTGCCCTTTGGTTCCCAGCTGCTGACAGACAGCAAATTGATCAGTGTGGTTTGAATTTCTCTCCTGACAATTCAGGCAGGAGAGGGCCAGGAGCTCTGTAAATGCATAATCTGAGCCTGGCACTCGCTCACTGTGTACTAAACAACGATAAAACCTTTGGAGCAAGCTGTTTCCCCTCCAGTTGGTTAACATTTGTATCCAGATGAACTCCTGGGGTGATAACTATAGCAAACCTCCTCCTTTGAGGCAGATAAATAAAACATACTGTAAAGAAAAGTACAGGGTATTGGCACGTCTCTCCCACAGGCTGTAAGCAGCTGAATGCCGCATCCCAGTGAATGCGAGAAGCGAGCAGGTTTTTCCCGAGGAGGCTCTGCTCACTCTCTGCCTTTCTCCCCAGTAACCGATCCATTTTTTTGTTCCTCCTTCCCCCTGGCTGGTGCACAGAGCCATGCCCCGGCACAGGGCACGGCAGCATCTTTGCTAATTCTCAAAGTGCCACCTACAGTTTGCGCGAGTCCATGTGTGTGAGCAAACACAGTCCCAGGCAGAGATGGAGACATCCTGTAAATGAGATATATTTATCTCTCTGAGTACTGAGACATGATCAAACCAGCCCGTAGCTCTCACATGAGAGGACAGAAATAATTCTGGGAATGCTTCTGTTCTAGGAGCAGGTCTTCTGCCTGCAGGGAAAATCGGGCACTGAGCACACAAACTCTGCAAGGGCACAGAGAGCCTTGAAGGGAATGAAACAGGGTCGTTCTGGCTGCACCTCGTATGCTTTGTGAGTGGCCCTCCATCCCTAGCTCAGAAGAAGCGCCACAAAAACAGAGCAGGGATCCAGTACCTGGTTTCTCCCTGATGAAAAACACCAGTGGATGTGGCAGTACCAGCTCCCCCGAGGTGCCGCGAAAAGGATGGTGAGTGAAGGCAAGTGCTGGAGTGGAGCAGTGCAGTGGCTTCGATAGCCACAGCGATTTAGCAATCCCCGCCACCACTGCCATCCCACAGCCCACCCCCAGCAAAAGGGCCCTGCACAGTGGAGAAGCTTTTTTTAGACAGTAGGGAAGGCAAATAGGGCAAAGGAAATGAAGGCAACAGCTGAGAGGCTTAGGGTTTAATCAGAGCTGGCTTTCTACTGCTTACTTGCTTTCTTCACTTATTTTCAAAGGAAAATGTCCACATCTATAAAAAATATAGAAACCCCCAAAACCCAAACAGCTATTCCCTGTTCCCACTGTGTGATTAAAATGGGGGGAGGGGGGGGGTGGGGGGGGTGGAGGGGGGGGGAGGGTTTTGTTTGTTTTTTATTAATTTTCTTGCAGAGGTAATTTAAAATAAATAAGAGAAGACTTCACTGGTCCTGTGTTGTCTTACAGTGATCAGGCTGGTTAGGGAGCTCACAAAAGCCATGCCTATATCCACAGGAAGAACAGTGGCCAAACACACTCTCAGTTAGAGGCTTTTCCTTGGAATTTTGCCTCCCTCACCTGTTTTGTTTGGGGGTTTTTGGCAGCTCTGTGCAATAGCTTTGCACCCCTTTTCCTTGGGGTTTCATCCAGCCCATAGTAGGCTGTGATGGACTGCCACCATCAGGGGGTTGCATTGACCAGATTTCCACTGGTGTTATGTGCAGAGCTCAAAAAAACTCCCCATTGTTTGTTGAAGAGCCTGATCCTGGCTGGAAAAACCCCTTCTCAGGCTTGAGCAGACGTTCGCAGGAGACCTGGAGAGGCTTGAGTGCTCTGCTCTGGAGCTCCTCATCCTTTCTGCCCCCTGCTCCAACCAACCCCAGAGAACCCAGCAACAGCCTCTGTTTGGACATGGGCACTCTTGAAAATGGTTGTTTACAGTGATCTCACTTGGCCTGACAGGAAAACAGGAGCACAGAATGGTTTTTAAATACACCCTGTGGCTGAAAGCCTGGAAGCAGCTGGCCTCTGGCCAGGCTGTGAGAATGAACAATGGCAGAGACAGAGGCAAGCCCAGATTCTTCCTGCTATAATTTGACTTTTTTGAATGTACTTAAATGGAGAGGTTGTTAACTAATCAGATGTCTTTCAGTTTGACTCTTAGCTTTGGCTCATGATATAGCAGATACACAAAGAGCATATTCCCTATACCCCCTTTAGTCATCAGTTATTCCTCTCACCCATCAGTTTGTTTCTTTCTTTTATTTTTTTAACGTTTCTTTGCTGTAAGTTTGGACCTTTTGTGAGAAAAAGAGCGTGGAAAAATTTTTCTTCCTTTCTGTTCTTAATAAATACCTTTACTCTGCATGTTAACTGATTTCTTGGTTTCTGAAAAAGTAAATAAAATGTTAGGAAGTCAAAATCAAAGATGAAATATTGAGGTTATCCAGACTTCTTTTTTCCTTTACAGCTCTGCCATCAACCATTTGAGATTTTAATTTCTGTTCCAAAACAGCAAGCAAGAAAACAATTTACAAATTCCTCAGAACTCCCACAGAAATGGGAAAAAACAGTCATACTTAACCATCTGGACAACTATTGTGCAGCTCATGGCTGCTCCAGCTCATGGCTGTCAGACCCCAGTCTCTTTGTCAGTGGGGGCAGGAGCCACCTCCATCTGCAGGTGATGGGGCCACACTGACTCCAGCACGAGGCTGAGTTCCCATAGGGTAGGAGGCTGTGGTGCTGTGAGACTTGTCCTGCACCATCCTGTGCTGACACAGGACACAAAGTCACTGCAGGCTGGCCCAACACCACTGGGAATGGCATGGAAAGCTCTTTCAGGGTGAGTCTGGCATGGAAAGCTCCTTCAGGGTGGGTCTGGCAGTATTTAGGGTTGAAGGAGCACTTAAATCACTGCATCTGAGACAGGCTCTCAGCTCTTTTTAACAAAACAAGAATAACTAAACAGGCCTATGGTTATCTTTAATTTTTTTTGATCAGCAGGTGGTTCATCTGGCAGAACTTAGGCATGCTACTCTCCTGGTCTTTTTCTGCTAACAAGAGATATTTGGTGAGAGTGGAGAGAAGGAAGTTGAAAATGCAAAAGGAAAACTTGACCCAACTGCTCCCTCTCTTTGAAAACCCAAAATACATGTGTGCATGTATGAGTTGGCTACACAGGAGCTTAAATCCCAGCTGTATGTAGAGCTACCCGGCCATATCCTTGTTTGTACTTTTACTTCTTCCCTCCATTGAATTCTGTTGGCTTGGAGCCTTGCAGTGGGTTGAGAAGAGCCCCAGAGAGCAGGAGGGGCCCTTGGTCAGGGAACTGCCTGGGGATGGTCCCACAGCCCCACACTTGTCTGAAGGAACCTGCTGCCATCAGAAGCTCAGCCAGGACTGGGAGGTGCCCCAGGTGAAGACAAACAAAGGTAGCTGAAGGTCCCCTCTATGTTTAATTGCAAATGGGTGGGGAGAATTTTTCCAGCCTGCTTGTTGCCTGAGGGATAAAAGGCAGAAGGACAGAAAATTAATCCTGTGGCAAGCTTGGCTGCCCTTTTCCTGAGGAAAACACAATTTTGGCAATCCTGCTGCAATCCTGTACCATTTTGTTGAAGCCAGTGCCGTGCTATAACCAAGTATGTTTGAGTGGTAGACAACCAGCAGATAAGCACGAAAACAACTGTCTGGGTACAAGAGACCACAAAAGTCCTTCAAGCAGGGGACAGACTGCAGAGATGTCAGAAATGGGATACTGGGACAGATAACAATCAAAATGCAGAGTTGATTCTGTTTTTCCTTTAGAGACCACAGTCAGCTAGCCATGGCAAACCAGCCCAGAGGAAACTATACCCCATGAATTCCAACTGTTGTGCAGGGACTCCTAAAGCTTTACACTTTTCTATAGGTCTGAAACAGCCCAGCAAAGGTGCAGGTTCAGTGGGTGATGTTGCAGTGGGGACCACAGGGTGAAGCTGGCTGAAGCCCAAGAATAAGGTGTGGCACCACTGCAACAGCTTGATCAAAAGGAAAGCAGTGGTCCAGTGACCTGGACCCAGACCCTCATGTGGCCACGGAGCTGGTGTGTGGGTGTGCAAAGGCTGCCAGTTCACATCTTTAGCTCTTAGCCAGCATGGATGCAGTTTGCCACTTGCTCTCACAGCACCTTGCACAAGAGAATCTTCCTAGGAAATGCCATCAAAACACTGCTGAAATGGAAACAGAACAACAGGGCAAACAGGGGGACAAGGTAATAATGGTTAAAGGGGCACATTTTGCATCAAGAAGCAGCAGGCTCCAAGTGCCTGCTCGGCACTGCTGGGCTACCAGAGCTGGCTTTCCTTAGCAGACATCGGCCTGCCTCCCTTGTGGAAATGGCTCCCCTCTGCGTGCACATGTCCAAGCAGCTGGCAGGGCTGTGACCTTCTCCCCTGCCTCCTGAGATACCTACTGAACATGCCCTGGGGAGCTGTGCACATAAACAATATGTGAAAATGTGTGTGAGGAGGAGTGTGCAAGACAGGGGGAGGAGAAGAAAGGAGAATATGAGAAACCAGACATCTAACAAAGAAGGAGGAAAAATGATCAGGCAAAGCAGTGAGATGAGAGAGAGAGTTGTTATTAGAGGCAAGAAGTGAAAAGAGGCAAATTAAACACTGGTTCAAACCAGAGTAAAAATAGCACAGGAGGAAAAGGAAAAAGAAGAGACTGCAAAGGAGTACAACTGATGTCTTTCAGTAGGTGCTATCATACTCACATACCTGCTTTGCCAGCTTTGCAGAGGAGTACACCCCAAAATTAACTGCAGGGCAGCAGGATGACCCTGGGAACGGCCCTGGCTATAGCCCTCATGCCCTCCAGCTGTGCCAACTGAGATAACAAACTTGGGAATTGCTGCTGGGTCACTGCAGTTAGTTATCTACATAAAGTATTGACCAGTCACTGGAAAAGAACTTGGCTCTGTGGCTGCTTTTTGAGACATCTGCATCTCCCTTCACCCACAGAAGCAGATGCAGTCTGGTCCATGGAACTAAATCCTGCTAAAAGCCAAAGTTACACCCAGATACAAAATTAATTGGTGCAGAATTCTTCATGTGGCAGTGTCAAGAAGGATATCTCTATGAAGATATGTCAGAAAGTTAAGACAGACTCATGGTCCATACATTTATATTCAATTTCCATTCTGTCACAAATTAAAACTAGGGATGAGGTCAAGATCAAAACTTAATCTCAGGCCATGATCTCCCTCCTGTGCCCCATGTCCAGCTGGATGCACACAACAAGCTGCATTAATCTCTGGGGACAGCAAAAAAACCAGAAAGCAAAGCAAGGCAGTAATTTATGTGTAAGAAAGAACCGTATGACAGGGTACGAAGCAATGATAATGCATCACTGAAAAAATCACAGCTAATTAGATGCATCTTGGGGTTGTCTCCCTAGTCCCTTTCCAAAGCAGGCTTTGTCCTCATCCTGGATGCCCAAATTCCCAACCACGTGTCACCAAAACATATCTCAAGAATGCAGCTGCTACCACTGTTACCTGTGGCTGACACTCAGACATCTGAGCAAGCCTAAGGCGCTGGAAAGGTAAAAGTGAGTCACTCCGTGCCTGCCCTGGATTGCCCCCAGGATTAGGCTCAAGGGCAGGAATGTCTCTAAGAGTTTAAGAAAGCTGTCCTGCTCCCTTTTCTGCCTTCAGTTTTCCTGGCTGACTTTTGCCAGGCGACGCTGCTGTTCAGCTCCCTCCCTGCAAAAGAAGGATCACAGAACCACCCTGCTCCAGACAGCATTGCAAGAATAAAGGCATTAACAGTTGTATTAGGCACAAAAGCAAAGAGAGGTTGGATGAATATGAAAGATTACTGCACATTCGATTTCTAATGCTACATCCCCAATCAGACCAAGCAATGTGATGTGCCACTCATGCTGACAGCCTCTGCAGAGCAGACAAGGCTGCCTCCTCTGAATAATCTCAAGACCTGAGTGGAAAGACCAGCCCTGGCCACTCTTTGGTTCTGCTGTCACTTCTCTTACAGTGCTTCCCCATGTTTCCAGGTGTGCACACACTCTGAGAGCTGGAGATCTGAGCAGAATGAAATACCAAGAGAAAACAAAGCCCTAGGACACATATTTATATGCAGTCATAAAAACACAATTCTTGCTTTGATTGTGTATTATCCTGACAATCTCCAAGTGTTAGTATGTGGTACTCCAAGTAATCTGAGGTGAATCCAAATGTTAGTGCACCATTTATTTGCTTTAACATGAATACTTCTCTTTGGAGAAAAGAGAAGCTGTGTTTGTGTGTCTGTGTGATAGACAAGTGGGTTTGAAACATTGACTAAACATTTTTGTGCCATAGTTTTACAGGTAGGACTCGTGCTATGAACTCTTTAAAGAACAATAGTTTTACTCCAAGCCCCTTGTCCTCCCCTCCCTCCATCTCTGTGTTGCTGCTCTGCTTTGGGAGCTCTGTAACACAGGATTTCTTGGTTCAGCTAAGGAATAGCTGAAATAATAAGGAAACAGTGGAGGAAGGTCGAGCTGACCTTGTGGTGCACACGCCGTCTGGGTAGGAGCCTACTGGGGACCATCCACGTCTGGCTAAGGCGGCCTCCCTGTGTGGAAAGCTGCTGCTTGCTGGAGTTAATATTCACACCCACTCTGCGCAGGGGTTGCAAGTACCCAAGGAGCAATTAACCTGCCACAAATGCTTGTTTAGTCATTTTTAATCCAAGGCATTGACAGGAAAAAATTATGTTTTTTCCTGCTTGGCTTAGAGTAAGAAGTGACGATGTCTACAGATTTACTGAAGAAAAGCTTCCTAAAAGGAATTCTCAAACAATGAGCCCTCCAAACAGCCTCTCTTTACCCTCTGATTTTCATGCAGCGAGGAATTTAGATTTCCTATGACTTATACCTGCTTTTGGGAGGAAAATGCCCTTTTAAAACTTGCCAGTACCTCCTTACTGGTGCAGCTGCCTTCCACTTAGAAAGAAACAGTTAAAAGAAATACATTAAATCTTATGCCAGAGCCAGACCTGCTGTCTCAATTCCTTTGAGTCAATCAGCACATTGATGCTGCTGTAAATCAAAGGCAATTCTGCAGTACAACACCATTTTGTAAGGCAGGTACTGCCCTGCAAAGGTAAATGCATATGCATAGTAACTATCAGAATTTATTCAAAGTTCATAACCTCCCAATGTTTTGCTTACAGTCTAAACATTCAAACACATTATTTTAACTGACATATTTAAGTGAAGTGCCAAAGACATATGTACAGGGCATACACTATAGATGTGTGGATACATCACACATACATATTTATTTCACTACACAAGAAGATGGAATCATTGCTATAGCTCATGTAAGACTGGTTGCTGTTTTCTGTAGATCATGATGACAGCCTCAGTCGGAAAACTACAGGAAATTAGCCTTGAATACTCTGCATAAATTCTCAGCTTTTGAGGAGCTGCAAGAAATCAACTTATATTCAAGTTAAAACTCTTCCTCAAGAAACAGGCACATTCTGAAAAATGTGATTTTTCAAGCCAGTTTAACTAAAGACTGTGAAGCAGAGGAAATGAATGTGCAAAAGAAAAGACTTGAGAGCATGCTGAGAATATTTGTGTTGTTAATTACCAGATAGGAACAAAATATTAGTGTGTCTTATTATCACTGTATGCTTCAATATTGTAACAAAAATGAAACAAGCCTTATAATTGTAAAATGCTTTTTCTACAAACAAGTAGTTTATTATGAATTTGTCACCATGGTTCTTACCCTTTAACTAGTAAAAGGGACACTCAGCAGCAAAGCATGGCTTTACCAGAAAGCCAGAACATGGCTGAAATACCTTTTCTGATTTAGGATTTTAAATGTTTTAAAAACTAGGTCCAATCCATCTCCCACTTTTCTGCAGTATGGGCATGTGAATGCATTACTTGAAGCTCTGTACACTCTGAGCATCAAGAACCACAGAAATTCTTGCAAAACCCAGCAGGGAGCATGAGATGCCTCTCCCAAAATGAAAGTGGCATTGACTGCTATCCTCTTGATGCAACAGCACAATCCTCTCTCTACATGAACTGGCAACCTTATCATCTACCAAGTCCTTTATGTATTGATGAGCAGGAATTAAGGACAGCTACGGAAAAGCTGCGGTCAAGAGATGGCTCTCAGAGCAACTCTCACTGGATAAAGCAGTGAAGTTCAGCTACATAAGCCAAGGGCTTATGGCACAACGAATAAAGCAGGGGTACGTGCCAACTTTCCCTTCAGTCAGTGCCTCGGGTGCTGCACTGCTTCCATGTACCTTTCACAGGAGGCACCTTGAATGCTGAGAACAGGGGGAGCTGAGCTGGCAATAAATCTCTGTTACAGGGGCTGTCTGAGGCAATTGGCAAGTTTGTAAGCACAAAGACTTGCATGCATGTGCTCTGTGCACCTGCACTGGGTGTGCACATAGCCAGTGAATTCCATTCTGGGTGTTTATATAGACATAGATCTGTTACATAAACACACAGACACAAAAGATGTATTTTTCAATATAACCCATGGCCATCCGATACGACCTAAATAATTCAAGGGCAGGAAAGCTACATAACATAGAATCTTTGCTGATAAGAAAGCAATAATCCCCTTTCTGTGAGGAAATGACAGGTTTGAAATTGCCTTGTGTTCCCAGGCTTTAAACTTGGCAGCATGTCGGTTCTTGTAAATGTTTCACTCCAGAAGAGTCTGGCAATCCATTATTAGCAGCTAATTCACTGTCAAGCATGTGGGCAACAACATTTGGACAGGAGCGATGAAGCATCAGCTGTTAGTCTGCTGCAACTCCCCACGTGTTAGAGATCAGGATATTTTCTGACATAGGAATAAATTTCATGTGTTGAGGTTCACTCTTCTGGCGAGAACAGCAACTCCAGCAAAGTCTGGGCTTTGCAGAATCTCTTTTCCCTGTCTGAGGCAAAGTCCCGCTGTCCCCTGTCCCATGGACAGAGGGAAAGGGAGCTTTTTACAGTGAAAAGAAACATGATGAATATAGAAATGTGAGAGCTCAAAATTCCTGTCAGCCTGAAAAACCACTGTTGGTTAAAAGTGCATGTGTCTGCTACCTGGACAATCTTCCCTGGCAGTCAGCTTGAAGGGAGCATCTTGGCTGATGTTAATTTCTAATAAACATATAGTTCAATTCTTCCATAATGCTGTCTCTTTTTTTTTTAACCGAGTAATTAACAGTAATGAACAATTAAAAATAGTTTTATAAATATCACCATGCTCTTAAACAGGAAATTACTAAACTCATTGTACGCTTATCTGCCGCAAAAAAGATTCAGTCAGCTCTTCTATTTATAACAGCATCTCCCTCAACTAATTAGCAGCATTAGCATTCACAGGCTGTTCACCAGGAGGATCCAAAGACCCTCATCTCCTGGTCTGGGCCTGGAAATTTTGCATCATATTCCCATTAGCTCGTGGGGACTTTCTACTACCTGTGTCCTCAAGGAGTCAAGATTTTCTCATCTCTTGTCTGTGTACTTTTGTCACAGCCAAAGTATATTTTGCCAGGAAGTCACAGCTCTGTATGTGGGCACAATAGCACATAGCACGGAATTCTGGCTGAAGTCACCACTGTCACCAAGCCCTCAGCCCTGCTGGCTCTATTACCTCCAACTGCTTTGCAGAGCCAACATAGCAGGCAAGAGCTGTTCAGCAGGAGTAATACTCAATTTTTGCCTATGCCTGAGTGACAGAGAGAAAAGTCTTTCCAGAGCAGTGGGGGAAAGTCAAATTATTCCAAATATTTGCCAAGAGCAGGAGAGATACTTTTAAAAAGGGCTCTGATACTAGATTGAAGCAAAGAAAGAAAATTAGGAGGAATATGCCCTAAAATACTTCTCCTTGCTGGGCTGTTTGTTTTCTAGGAAATAACAGACTGAGATTGCACTGGGAAGCCAGCTCAAGCTGCAAGGGGAAAAGTTGTGAAGTGAAAAAGGTTGGCCTGGGGAGAGATCAGACACTGGGGAGTTGGCAATGATGCAGTAAAGGATGGCGGGAGGAGTGGGGGTGGAAATCCCATCCTAGATTTGACACTCAGGGAACTGCAAAGCTGCGCATGGAATAGAAGTCAGGCAGCTCTTCAAAAATAGGTTGGGAAATCCAGCAAAGATACAAGCTGTGCTGGTGGCTGCTTATAAAGCCAGGACCTCTGAGGAAAGGGCTGTGAGCATTTGAATTGCCAGGAGGTGTGCAGAAAGCACTGCACCATGCTCAGACTATTTACACAATGATTTTCCTGGCTTCAGGAGGTGTTCAGACTGCCCCTTTGAGAAACTCATTTTGTATTTATAAGGCTTTATGAACTTGCAAAATCTTTCAGAACTTCTGATCTGTGTGTAATTTCCCATGCTTTTCTTCAAGTGCTTTTCCTCTCCATAACAATGTGTTATTAACTTTCAAAATCTTATTGCATGACTGTAAAATTCATGTGAGGTTTCAGAGCATTGAGTCTCAATGGTGCAAACTGATCCATCAGAACCAAAGGAAAACATGTTCTGAGAAACAAGAGAGGGCAGGAGGGCTACAATAATTCTTCATAAGAAGAAAAGAAAGTTGGAGTTGTTTAATAAAAGGAGCACACGGCCATGTTCTTTACTCACAGGGGGAAGGTAAAGTGAAGGAGAAAGGTACAGTGAGTGCAAAGATCAAAAAGGGGAAGAAAGCAATTTTTGGCCTGCTCCAAATTATTCTTCATACTGAAGACTGGGTACTGTGAAACCCATCTATGCATGTCCTCAGGACATGTTGTTTCATGGCCAATACTTAATCTGCAGCCAAGCAAACACACACAAGCATCCAGACTTTCCCTAATACGCTGGGAGGTTCCCAGTAAGATTTGTCACACACCTTGAAATGCAGCCCACAAACCCACTTCCCAGGCATCCCATGCTTCAAAGATTCGCGGATGCCAAAGGTAGAACAAAGCATTCGCATTTCCTGTGTGATGCAGACCAGAGAGTACAGGTAGCACATTTTAGATCAGTAAAATAATTCTCATCAGTATCAGTTTATCATAAGGAAACCCTAACCCTAACCCTAACCTGTAGGAAAAAGAAAAAAAAGAAAAAAAAGAAAAAAAAAATAGGCTGTGGAGAATCTATTCTGTCTCATCTGTCTCAGTACTAATGACCTTCTTGCTGAGCAGTTCAGCTCTGACTTTAGATTCAATTTTTCTAGATTTGGAAATTGTCGAAATGCCTGGGTGAGACTCTCCAACCTTTGTGATAGAAAGGAGCTGACATTAGCTGATTATAACAGTATTTCTAGCTCGAGCATATCTGCATCTCTGAAAATACTATGAATTTTGACAGGTTTTCAATACATTTGTCCACCCACAGAGCTGATGTCATCTCACTTGCTGGAGGAAACTATAAAGGATAGATTTCCTTTGGCTCAAAAGAGATGTCTGAGTAGCGGAAAAGTCTGTTATTCCACAGTCATTTCAATTAGCAGGGAATAGCCTGAGAATCCACGGGCTGTTACAGTCAATCAATGGCCAGAAACAATTAGAGAGCCTGGCTGAGTGTTTCTTCATCCTGCATCCCTCAGACAGCCCAGCTCTCGTGGTGGGAAGAGCCAGAACTGCCTCTTGCTGAGGTACATGATTTAAAGGCATCCTCTCTTCACTGACACAAGTTTATCCCAGGATGGGAGCAGGATGACATTCCAGACTTAGTAGTACAGAGGGGGTGGCAGCACTAATGAAGTCCAGATCAATGAAATGAGCCAGTCTCCAGCTGCTCCACCTCTGCCCATAGTGTACAGCCAGCCAGCTCAGTCCCACTGTTGTTCCCAACACCTCCTCCTCTCATCCCATCTCCTCCCCTGCAACAACCTCCCCACGGAGGGGCACCCTGACAGAGGCAGCTCTGGTGCCACGTGTGTCCATCACTTGTTGCACTGGGTGTTGGGACTCTGAATCTAAAAACAAACTCCAGCCTTCTTCCCCACACTGGATCCCACCGTGCTCCTCACCCGCAGCAAGAATGGCAATATTGGGGCATCTCACTTTTTGTGACATTACTTATAGAAGAAGGGAGAAACCCCAGCACTGCCCCACACTTTGGGCATGCATCCCTGGCCCCATGCTCCCAGGAGCCCTGCTGGAAGGCACATTTCCCCAGCCCTCTTGCAGATTGCTCTTCCAGCCCTGTTCGGCAAGGGAGGGAGAAAGGTGGGGAGATCTGATCTTGGCTCTTCCTACTTGCAGCTTAGAAATATAAGAGCTGTAAAACTAATCAGTTGGTGAAATTTTCCTCTGTAGGTGCCAGTGAAATAGGCATTAGAAAAAGATGAATGTGGCAGGTCTGATTAATCCAGGTGCTTTTCCTGAATAACGATAATTGGGGTTTAGCGTGGCTATACGTATAAAATCAAATTTAATCAGCAAATGGACTGCCTCCAAACTTACTGCCAACCCACCCTCACATTCATCTAGGACTACTGCTATAATTTCATTGAAATTGAAGTTTTCACCCTGAAAATTTATTCTTTCACCTTTGATGGCATTTTAATCCTTTCCTTTGCGAAATACAAATTCGGCCTTTCACTCTAAGAAGTGGAACTGCATGTTCCTGTGCCTGGTCCTGTCAAGAGGCATGAAAGATCAGTGAACTTTACCTCACCTATGGCCACAGGACTCTGTTAATTCACAGCTTAGAATGAGAAAACAGCAGGGCAATGCACTGAGTGTCAGCTGGAGCTGCCAGCAGGAAAATTTACCTGAATATTCAAACCAGAGGAATAGACAACACCAGCTCAAGGAGCAGCCCTGCTAGCTGCTAATTGTGGTTGGCCTTTATCTCCAGTGGCTTTCTCATGGCAAACGCAATATGGCTCGTTAGCATTGCAGCACACAGACACAAGTGTAATTACACTAATTACTTCTCTCAGCTATCCCAATCGTAAGCGTCTGAGCACCATCCCTTTGGATAGTCAGAGGACCTGAAGAGGACACTTGAAATGCATCCTGCTCTTGTGATGACATGGAAGATTGTCAGAGATTCTCCAAGTGGTTGTGAGGCAACTCCAAGGCATTTAGTATTACCTTGTTATTTACCTGATATATGAGGTTGTGTGGGTTAATAAGCAGCCTTCTGCCTCACAACACCAGTGCAACCCAAACTGTGCCCCAAAGGAGGGATAAACCCAGCAAACCAGAGCTCAAACCTCCCTGGCCAGCAGTTGGTAGCTGTGGTTTGACTCCAGCTCCCAGACCTGCTCAACAATCCCTGGCATCTCAACGGGCCTGGCTTGGCTCTGCTCACAGACAACAGGTAGAGCTTCTGACCTCCAGCCAAGCCAAGCTATTGCCTGGATTGCCTGGCTGCGACCATCAATAACGATATTCTGAACTCTTTGAATCGTTGCCTGCCAAGGAAAAGGCTTATACACGTACCTATACGTGTATATATACGTACACACGCTTAGACATTTGCAAACTGCTTCTCTCAGCTTCAATGAAAATCTTATTGAAGCCTGTGGCTAAGTGACAGGGAAGGACCTGGATGCATTAGGAAAAATGAATAAGAAGAATGGCTGGGGCAGTTTGCCTCATCATTTCCACCAGAAAACAGGACCAGTGCCTGCACAATCCTGGAAAGAGGGAACAATGGTCCTGGCTTGTAAATCAGGGGCTGCATTACAAGGGAATTAATGGAGCTTGGTCATTGTTCATTCCTACAGATGTGGTGTTACTGAGCGAGAAGAGAATCAGCTGTGTGTATGTACAGACACTGAATTTCAGTGCAGCCCAGTCATTTGAGCTCAGCCTTCTTTATCCTACAACCAGCCTTGGAGTGGCAACTCAGGCTACATCCCTCCTCTGTGGGCTCTGCTGCCTGTAAGGGCTTGGCACAAATACTTAACAAGCCAAGAGTTGGCTCCAAAAGGATGAAATAAAGTGGGAAAGCAGCCACTGCCTCAGGGGGACGAGATACAGATGCTGGGGGTCATCAGTCCTGGTGGTGCAGGGCACACGTTCTTATTGACCAGGATCCAAGCCAAATGCTTCTTTTGTATTCCTTCTCTTTCTTGTTGCCTTTTCAAATAGGCTCCTCTTGACTGTTCTGGGGTGAGCACAGCCACAGGGGGAAAGAAGAGAAATGCATGCCCTGCCAGTTCCTGAACACTTTCCAGTGATCAGACTCTGGTATTTGCTGATCTTCAGCCATTCCCCAGCAGAGGTGAGGAATATGATGGGAAATACAAGACTGACAGCAGGAAAATCCCTGTCCTTAGTCCCTTTGTGCATCCCCTAGGACTAGCCGGTCACTTGAGGGATTCCTAGCACCTGTGGACCAAAGTAAAATGACCACCACTCTAGAGTCACATCTCCTCTCACAGGTCTCTGCAAAACCTTTATAGTCCTCTGCCTTTTACAATATTTTCCAGCTTTGTGTTATGTCAAACTCTGTATTTGTCTGATGCTAGCTGCAGGGAAGGGATGATTCTCCACTCTCTTGCTCCTTTTCACTGGAGTAAGTTGCTGATCTAATGTGTCCATGTTCATTGCCCAGTCATCCAAGACCTCTTTCTGTATTTCACAAGTCACTCTGAACGAATTTCTCTTAGCATTTATAATGAAAAAAGGAAAAAGGACCAATATTTACTTCCAGAATTTCAACTACTCAAATGATATTTTTATTATTTTAAGAGAATCAGTTTCAAATATCACCATAGGTGAAATTAAATAAGCTGATATTGTCCCTTTACTTCCAACTTGTGAAGAGCCCAAGAGATAGTGTTGTTACACTGCTCTTTTAGAGCACAGACCAGTGGTCCTGGGCCTGCTCCTCCCCTCTGCCCAGCCTGCAGTGGCTGGCACAAGGGATGATGGAGCACATCCTACTCTGTCTCACTTTGAAGCTGCCTATGCAAAGCACGTGGATAGGGCTGCTGGAATCACGTTACATGTGACAGACAACAGATTATACTTGCAAATGTTTGCATAGTGGAACAGTTAATGGAAACAGACAGATGCTTCCATGGATTAAATCTGTTTTTGCCATGCAATATGGGAGCAGTTCTGCAGCAGGTACACCCCATGGTGACTGTGCACTGGCACAGTGACACATACTGATGTGGCATAGCTCTGCCACTGCTTTGGCACAACAAGAACTTGGTCCAAGCTGTGATTTCTACCCTTAATCAGAAATAGCATCTCTTCTGCCCAAACAGGATATGAAATTCCAACCTACGTAATAGGAAAAAAACCCCAAGGTGTTTCTCAAGCTCACCAGACATTAATTGTATCAAGTACAAGCTGAACACTTTTTCCTAGGGCTTACAACATTCATAGAGCCATTCTCTTGCTTTACTACAGTTTGGCCTCTCTAATAACGCTAAAGATCAAACCACAAAATCTGCATTTCCCTTTAAGCAAATTGCATTTCAGTTGAGGGGCCTGGAAGAGAGGAGAGCTGCCCACACTGGATGGCTTCATCATTTCCTGAAGCTTCTGCTGGGGGCTGCAAAGCATGTAGTGCTGGTTGTGTTCCAAGAGGTTGACTTGTGCTGGCAACTCCCTGCCTGGGGCAAAATGCTGGCAGTCTGTGCTCTGCAAAGGGCTTTAATGCAAGAGGAATCTTTATCATCTTCCCTCAGGGAAAACTTCTTTATCAGGTACTTCAGGGTTTGAAGCTGTGAGAGCAGAGGTGGTGGCAGTGCCTGGGATGGGATTCACAACCCTCATCAGGGAAACCGTGTTGCAGCAAGGATGCCCTCCATGGAAATGCTGTGACCAGTCCCATGGAAAATGTTACTTTGGGCTGGTTACCACCTCTTCTTTGTAAAGGGTGTCCTGAGCTGGCACCAATGGGCGATGCTCAACTCAGCCCATTGCATCTACAGTTTAGAGTAAACCTCTTACTATTCAATCTGTGAATTTAGATATAAAAGAAACAAAAGCATCTGATGATGGCACAAACAGATCCTGCCTAAGAGCTGATAGAAACTGGGATAAAATGTTACTGCTTTGGTTATTAGGACAAACTGGCCCTGTCTGTGAGGCAGCTCAGCCACAGTCGATGATACAGAAGGACCACTTCATACTACTTTAACTTTTTGAACCTGAACTAAAACTGGAAAAATAATAATCAGAGGAAGAAAGGCTTGAATGATGTATGTTCAGATGATAAAGTACATCGCAGAAGGCAACAGGCATTTCTCTCTATCAAAATGTCCACTTAGATTGAAAAAAAAGTCATAAAACTGCACAAAGTAGCATTGCTGAAAGACTCCCCAAAAACCATTAAATGCAGCTGAAATTTGACTTGATACTTGGAGTTCAGACCACAGCTTCTCAGAACCACTTTGCAGAGTCTTTTGTCTATTAATGTCTGGAGATGCTGCATACCTCTTCTTGTATTTCTTTTTCTTTCCTTTTTTGTTTCTTTATATATATAAAATCCCTGCCTTCCTGGATGAATGATGGGATGCCTGTGATTACAGCAAGAATCATGCACCCTAGCAAAGACATACTTGTAACCTGGAGGTCTAGAGGCACCTATCATACTCTGAAGGGCCATAAAAAGCTTCTCAATATCACAAAAAGCTGCCAGTGGAGAGGCAAACTCTTGTGATATGGTCCCTTCCCTGCTAGGAATCAGGCTGAGATAAAATCACCCTGAAAATTAATCTCTAAAGTTCACTTAAATTAAATAATTATCTGCATTAAATTAGAACACTTGAAACAGTATAGCATTATAATTTTCCCTCAACTTGAGAATAAATATTCATCTTTCCAAGATCTACAGAACACTTCTCCAAAGGTGTTATCCCCTTATTTTATCTTCAACTGCTGCAAAACATAGATTTTTACTTCTTACTATAAAAAAAAGAGGTATATTTTATAAAGCAAAACCCACAGGCTAAATACTTTTTTTTTTTTTTGTTTTTCAAATCTGAAACAAATTTCTCCCGGCCTCAAAGATCTTCCCCAGGACTCATTTAATTGTAAACCTGGACTTGTACAAGCCTTATTAATTCAACAGTGTTAAAGGATATGTTATTTGATTATATGAGTTTGCTCTTCAGTAGCACAACACTTAGCCATTACACAAATAGAGATAAGTTATAATTACTTCAGGAATGTTCTGAAGATCACTTGTAATTGGCAACAACAACAAAAACCCCCCCCTAATTCATTTAATTAGGCAAGTGATGGGTATTATGACTTGTAAAACCTATCTAAGCTCATTGATAAGGAATAATTATTAAAAGCCGCTTCTGTTTACTGAAGGAACAGCAGCAGATATATAAACAGTGTTTATAAACAGTGTAGATCTGCACATCTCTGATTAGGGTGGGCATTGTGATTTTTGCTCTCTTTTGTTCTGCTGTAGTGCTTTAAAGGGTCTGCAGCCTGGCAATAAGGGTAACACTGGGCTTCTGCAAAGATTGTGGGCTGTTCATGACAAATTAGCCAAAGATCAGGTCCAAAAGTGCTGTTTTCAGTCCTGTGCTGCAATAACACCAACATGCTGAAAGGATAAATGAATGTATGAAAGCCCCCAGAAGAGAGTTACTCCAAAATGCCAGGTATGATGACCTGAGTGTTCCCATTTCAGGTTACTGAAGGATATTACCATTTGCACAAGGTCTGGAAATTGGTCTCACACTGTGCTTTTAATGACAAGGGAATATCATGATCTGGAAATCTAAGCAACTCATCAGGAGGCTGGGCTCTTAAATGATGTTTAAATTGAATGGTGGGTAAGCTGTTCTCCAGAGCATCCTCTACCAGCTTTATGTTTTAAGTTTTGCCAATCTCAGGGTAAAAACTATAATTAATTTCTCCTTTCTGAACATTTAAATTATAATTAAAGACAACATACATAATAAGAAAGTTTTCTCTTGATATTATATGCAATGTTGGAGTCAATTATTATAATTTTAGCTCATGGTTTTTATCATTCAGAATGTTAATCTCCCTGTTACTCTGAGAGATTGAGAAAAAACTGGAAAAAAATTTGTAATTGGTTTTTCCAAATAAAAATGCTTCTGTGCACAACTTGAATGTGGCGTGCATCTAATTTTGATGAAAATATTTAATTGGCAATGACTACAAAATAAACTTTGTTCTTGCTCTCAAGAGGTTTTCTCCCTTTAAGAAGTACTTTTGCTAATTAAACAAAGGTGAAAGAATATCATACACAAAACTGCATTTGCTCATTAACTGGGTTGTTGTACAGATTCAGCTGGATACAGCTTTGCTGGATTTTAGCCCTGATCACAGAATATGCTGAGTTGGAAGGGACCCACAAGGATCACCAAGTCCAGCTCCTCGCCCTGCACAGCACTGTCCTCAAGAGTCACACCATGCTGCCCACTCTGCCCGGTTTTGCTCCTTTGCTCACAGAGAAAATTGTAAAAGCATAGGACAGTCACAACCCATCCTTGTAGAAACAGCTTGTTTCTCCATTGTCTCCCATACGTTATCACTCACAACCCAGGGAGCGTATCAATAACCAGGAACAAATCCCATATGTTGTTTTATTCTAGTATGCAATATTATTCAGCTTTTCCCCTTTTCAATGTGAATACATCTTTGTCAGGAAGAACACTGTTGCAGTGTCTGTGGTGCAAATGTCCACCCTGACCTGGGTTGTGGAAGGAAGCTACACTGTTACAGAGCTGAAAATCACAATTCAGAGATCTTTTTTAAGTCCTTCACGTGCAGAAAAAGTAATGCTTCTCCAGACAGAGGCAGATGTATTTACACTGGCTACATCACAAGCAGCAAGGACTTAAATCTTCACAGATACCCAGGTTTTGCAAAGTCTCCCAGGACGTGAACCTGAACCAAAGGGATGGATGTCAAGCTCTGATGTAAAGACATGAGAGATAACACTTAGGAAGAGAAAAATGACTTGAAAAGAGAACACTGAAATATTATCTTGACCACAAGAGAACAACAACTTGCAATTCAAACCCAATTACTTTTTCCAGCACTTAAAGTGAAATTGCTTTGGCAGGGCACAATGCTGAGAAGTTGATTGACACAATCTAGCATTTCATGGTCATAACCTGGCCCAAGATTTTTTTTTTTTTTTTTTTAAAGCAAGTACCTATAAATCTACACAAATACACTTAGTTCTATTTCATCCTATCCAAAAAATCCTGTTACTGGAGAAGGAAAGAAAGAGCATAGGAGTTCAAACCCACCATAATTTATACCTTTGTTCCAGAAAAAAATCCTGCCTGAACTCTACTGGGATTTGTGCAAAATAAACAGGTTTTCTTAGATTTTGGTGCTGAGCATGTGCTTAGAGAACAATTTATTTGAGGTTCTTGGCCAGTAGCTGAGCCACAATAAGCTTTGCTTGTTAACCTGCCACTGCCACACCAAAACTGAGGCTGTGACACAGCAAACCCTGGTACATGCTGTAAGTTATTGAAAGAGATTTGCTGCAGGCTTTTTGGGCTTTTTGGCTGATGTCAGTCAAGCTGCTTCAGGTCTGGGTCCCACAGCGACTGAATTATTTCTGCAACAGGCTGCAAGGATTAACCAAGGCAGCAGAGATTAGCTGTGCCACAAAGCTAATTCCCCCCCAGACTTTCTCCACTAATGGAGGAGCTCTCAGTTCAGATTTTGCAGCGTGGCCATGTGAGCAGCCTGCTCATGGCCACCACCCTTGAAAAGCTCAGAAATATCAGGATGCAAAGTTTGAGCCTATCTCTATTTTAAGCCTCACAGGAATTCTTTTTACCTGACTTTCCTCTGTTTATGCTGCAGTTAGAGTGGCCCATCACTCAGTACCACCCTGCTGCCCATGGGAATGAAAGATCCACCAGAGGAAGGAAATAAAGCATGGGCAAGTTAGCAAGCAAATTATGCCTTCCATGTGGGAGCATGGAACTGCCACCTCCCAGCCCCAGGTCAATAAAGCATGTCTCTCCTGAAATGCTGAAAAGCCAAGTTGTAAAAACAAAATTGCAGTTTTGCCTTCTAACCTGCTGAAATAAACATGGAGCTTTAGGGTCCTTCTCACTTCCTCCAGCTCCCAGGGTCACACATCCCACTCTTCACTTAGACTTTATTTAGCACATCGTCTGGCATCCATCCCTCCGAAAACAGAAGGGGACATGTTTCAGATCACCACTCTCTCCCCTTCACAGAGAGACAGAATAGCTTGGGTTGGAAGGGACTTGAAACATCATCCAGTTCCAAGCCCTCTGCCATGGTCAGGGACATCTTCCACTACACCAGGTTGCTCCAAGCCCCATCCAACCTGGCTTTGGACACTGCCAGGGATGGAGCATCCACAGCTTCTCTGGGCAACCTGTGCCAGCCCCTCACCACCCTCACCAACTCCCCCCACTTTAGGGGGCAGTCCCTCTCCATAGCACCCTGGAGTGCCTTGCCTTACCCTGAACTGAGCTTTCCACATCCACCTCCATGCACAACACTTATGAAGCATCCTGGTTTACCTGTCAGAGAAATAACATTTGATGCAGTGCCTCTGAACTGAGTGATTTGTCAAGGTAACTGCAAGGGGAGGACAGAGCAGTGCTGGGAGCTAATGTATTACTGTCCTGAGAGATTCATGTTCTTAAATTGATGGCTGACTTTGTTGGACCTCTCAGTGGAAAAACTGCCTGGGCCATTGAAAATGCCATGTTAAAAATATTAGTATTTATCACTTACAGGATGCTTTACCGCCTTGGATCTATTTACAAAAATTAACCAAGAGATCTCCTCCAGTTTCTGTGGTGAGAACTCTGCATAACTAACCCTACTCTCATCTTACAGAAGGGGAAATATGAAGGCCTCATAAATGGGCTGAGTACCCATAGGTCTGACTGAACACTCTAAGAGTGACAGAAGAAGTGCACATGAGACATAAACCTCTAAACATCAAACTACAATGAAAAAATTGGTCAGAAGCTACATTAAATTCTGTTTTCTCCCAAAGGAATGTGGAAATATGCTCTTTGTCTTTAAAGATGTCATTCCATATCTCTAAATTAGGAACAAGGGTAGAATTCTGAATTGTCAGTGTTTTACCTGGTGTCACAATCCAAATCCTATTTCTGATGTGCCATTGACCTCTTTGTTTATTAGTACCATATGTCACAGCAATTCAGTGAAAAAAGCAGTGCAGTATCTGGACATTATTTAAAGTTCATTTCTTTTGTAACTTTTGTGTCAGTGCTAGAACTTCACAGCAGATATCCTTCAGAGATATCCTCACCAGTACCACATTTGCAAGTAGCAAGCCTGTTTTGAGAATAGATTATAAACAAGCCTCCTGGCAAAGCCCAACCTCCCTTGACTGCCCAGTGACTATTTCTAAGCAGAAAAATGGAAAATGAGTCTCCCTTACAGGCTATCAAAGCACTGGCAGCACTGCAGGGCTGTTGGTAGGTGTTCCTCTCCCACACCTGATTTCAAAACTGAGTTGTGCTCCTGGGAACTCCCACACACCAGTACCAGTGCTGTTTGTATTACTCAGGAAAATAATGAGGTCATTTCTCCTTCACCTTGTCCTTCCAGCTGTCACTGCCTGCAGAGGCCATTCCCTCCAGCCTCCGTGGTGTTCCTGGCTGTTCACAGGTGCTACCAGAACAGCTCTGGGAGCTGACATTATCACTGCCTGGCACTTCCCTCTGCTGTTTTCCATTTTCAAATTGCCGTAGTCCTAATAATGGTGAGGAATAGAAAGCAGACAAAGGGGACATTGTACTACAGTCTAAGTGCCCTTCAAAATGGGAACTAAACACCTGAAATTCCATCTGTGCTTTTGATAAACCCCTGGCCCCCCAAATGAAAATAATCAACACAGTATTTTTGACATTTGCAAAGCAAACTACTGAATGGCCCAACCTTCCTTATCTTTAATATTAATACTGACTTCCCTTAATCCCCACTCTTGAAAAATGCATCAGGCATATGTCTCTGTTTGCAGAGGACAAAACCCAAACCAGTCAGCCCAGAATAGCTTTGATCTTATTTATTGAAGTTGTCTTTGTGAAATATGTTCCTTTTAAAAGTTGGTTATTAGAAGTTCAGAATAATGAGACCATTAAAATAACTTAGCACAGACTGGGATCAATTAAAATAAATGGGTAGAAATACGGATTTAAGAACAAGTTGCTTCATCAGGGAATTCAGCACTCAGCTGTGTATGCCTTGGCTTCAGTCTTTGCCACATGTATATTCATAGTGCCTTGATTCAGAGTTATACACAGCTGAATGTCTTGGTTATTGCATCAACTCAAATGTACTTCTTTTTTTTTCAAGGTAGAAAGACTGCTTTTTTACAACAGAGTGTGTGCCAGTTCACTATCAATGAAACTTTAGTGGTCTCTTTTCTTTTTTAGGCCAGATGGAATTGCTGTACCAGATCTCTGCGTATATAGACCTATGCTTAAGTTTATTTTGATCCAGTAAATCAGGTATTTAAGGATAGCCTATACACAGGGCTGAATGCCTTTCTGTGGGATTTGGGGAATTCAACCTCCCTTTGTTGAAAATTGTAACCAAAGTACTGAACTGAATAGGGATGAACAAGCTTAACTGGAGTTTTTAGCTCACCAGACGTGCTGCTTTCTTCTCAAACTAGACCTAAACCTAAAGAAGGGGAGACGCTGCTGAATATACCTTGCACAAAGAGAATTTTTTCTGATGAAACATAAGCCTAGATTTGAAAGTACTTATCGGCATGAAGAAGGAATCCAGAAAAAAATACAGCAGGAAAAGAAAAAAAACTTGCAACAGGTGCACAGTGTCTCTCGTGGCTTGAAAGTAGATGGAAGTTCTTTCTTTTCTGTTTACATTATAAATAGTAGAAAAACGTTGCAGGAGTGCTTCAAGAGCTGAATATTTCCATATCTCAGACCCAGCACCATTCCATTTTAGAAAAAAAATTGAGGTTAATGCACCATATGGGCATTCAGGAGAGCCCAGTAAGACTTGAGCTTAACCACTGATTTTCAGTACAAGGAGTCAAACAACCAGACCATCCCCCAGTTTTTTTGTCCATTTCTTGTGACACTTTTGTTTGTTATTTGGTATAATCCTACTGTCCCATGACTGCCTTTCTGTGCCATGAGGAAATGTTCCAGCCCAGGCTGGATGGGGCTTCGAGCAACCTGGTCTAGTGGAAGCTGTCTCTGCCTTCCTTGTGCATTTTTAAGAAGATACATTTGTTTTAAGCGTACTTCAGCTTAATTTTACAAAGCCATTGCTTTCCACTAGTCTCCAGTAGTCCATCTACACCAGGTTTTGTTGAAAGGGCTTCCAACCTTATTGTCAGAGTGCTTTCAGTAACTCTGCCTGAATGTCATCTGAGCAGGAACTTTGCATCACGAGAAATTGCATCTCAATAAAAAGCTTTCAGCAAGCAGCAGTTCTCCAAGGCATAGAGTTATTAATGTATTAGAGCATGCTAGTTAAGCAAGGTAATTAATATATCTCTGAGCATTAGGTATGCATGGCCAACTCTGATAGCTGTCAGCAAAACATAATCTAGGTAATTTCTAGCATATAAATTGAATGCACTTTTGAAAAACAATTTCTAATTATGAAGACTAATTAATTTTGGGGAAAAGCTTGTTTTTGTTTAATTTGAACAATAAATTTAATTATGATAACAAATACCCAATGGACAAACCATTCTGAAGAACATTATCTCTGTCCACAAATAATCAGTTTTCTTTTATTTAAAACCTGATCCTGTTATGTTACCAAGAAAAAAAAAAAACTGCTTTTTGCAAACACCAACATGATTTCTCCTGTGTCATATTTAGGGATACATCTGGCATTAAAGTCACTTGCAATGGTGCCAACTGCATACACAGTGAGGTATCACAACCTGCCTGATGCTCAAAAGTGTGGGTGAGATATTCAATACCACAGGCAAATGATAAAAAATAAGTAGCTGGAATAGAAGGTATTTTTTTCATTATCAGCTTCCAGCAGCCCGGGTAGTGCATAGAAAGCATAGAAAGGAACAAGACCAAGGGAAAAAATTGAGCTGTGCCAGGCTTTCTCTTTTTCTCCTCAGGACAGCAGTCACCCTTAAAAACTGGCAAGGTTGGAAACAAACCCTTTCTCCCCCTTGCATTCAGTAACACTCTGTTCACCCTCTCACAGCTGAGACAGAGCAGGTATTTTGGTGGTCCTGGTGCCAGCCCCTTGAGTAGAAGTTGCTGGTGAGCCCATTTCAAATAAAGCTGAGAGTCTGTAACAGTCAGACTCTCAGCTCTCCCAGTACTTCCCTGTGTTCTCCTCTCCCCTGAGCAATAGGTGTGGACTCTTTGGAGTAGGAGATTCAGTCCTTCACCACAACACAGCAGATATTCTGCTGAGAGTATTGGGCTGTGCAGGCTAAGGGAGGAGTGAGCGCTGATGCAGAAGGCCGATGGAAAAAACCTGCTTCCATGGCTGGGAAGAAGCAATGCACCCTTTGGCAACGGAGAAGAAACCCTGGATCTGTACAGGCATGCACGTGTTGTCCAGGGAAAGCAGCGCTGCCCGCTGCAAGGGTCACCCTCCTCTCCTGCAGCTGTCCTCGAGACACGGCTGTGCCATGCAGCACCACTGCCACCACGGGGGAGGGACCGGGCTCTCCTGTCACCACTCCTCAAGCACAGGAAGGTGACAGCGATGTCACACTGTCCTCCACGCCGCTGGGGGTGCTGGTCAGAAATAAAGATCCTACCAGCCAGGTGATTTTTGCTCCCTCCTTTCTCCTGCCTGCAAGCTGCTCACTACATAGCAGAGTTACACTGTGATGACCACGAGGCAGTTTTCAAAATAAAATACCCTGCTTTTGCCCAAGGCAGAGAGTTGTTTTTATTGACTCTGAAGTGTTACGCTCCGCCCTCGTTTGTTCTCATGGGATTTGAGATTAGAAAGTGAAGCTGAAGCAGCCAGTTAAAATTGCTGAGATCTGGAAAGGGAACAGCACTAGAAGCACGGATTCCCCTGAAGAAGGACAACAAGCCTTTGAAGTATTTTTCCTTTGCTCAGCCATCTGACTTGTGTGCAATTCATGGCCCCTGGGGTTAAGATTTGCATCCCAAAAGAAAGACTTGAAAAGTAGCTGGTCTGAGGCACTCATGCTTAGAATCCAGAGACTTCACAGGCTTCATGAAGCTCTGCATCGAATTTCTCCGAGGCCTCTGTAACCTTGGTGCTAAGGAGTTACTACTGTCACAAACCCTTCATACAGCGCTGAGTCAGGTGAAACATCAGCAGGGATGTGGCAAACCTGCTTACTCTTATTTTTCTTCATGATCATTGCTTTCCCTTGCTGACTACCTGGCTTATCAGGGCAAGTTCCTCACAAAGGAGTGCTTCAGCAATGAGACATGCACTTGGATGACACAGAAAAGGCCACAAAACTATTAAAATAAAACAAAGTGAAAGAGAAGAGGGAACTTGGTCTGCCTGAATTTCTGCTAAAGACAGCTTGGAAGCACATAGGGCCTTTAAAAGACTTGAGATGAAATGCAGTCTTGATTTTGAAGTGCTGTATATGTGAGCTAGGGATCATCCTGATGGAAAGACTGATACATCCTCTGCCCTCCCTCAAAAACTTTCTTCTCACATTTATTGTTTTACCTCCTGCTGCATTAACCTCATCACAGCTGGAACTTTCTGAGCGGTATTCCTAGGAGTGAACTCAACAAGAATTGTCTGGTTTGCTGCTCTCATGTTCAGTTACAGGGGTGAAGAAAGGACTGGATTTGGGAAGTGCTTTTTACTCATTCCAGCTCTCAACTGGTCTGAAGCAAGTCAACAGAGAGGGTGGAGTGAAAATCTCCCAGAAACGCTAGAGGTCCAGTCAAATAAGAAATTTAACAGCTGATCAAGCCAAGCAAAACTTGTTTGGTAAAGAGGAGAATGGGATCAGTATGTATCAAATCCAGCTGGGTAAGTCTGCTGCACTGTGGGGCTTCTGAAACCCTGACAAATAAACCTGTGAGGGCAGGCTGGGCAATTTAAGAGATAGCTGAGCAAAGACACTCACTGTGACAGAGTAGCCTCATCGTCAGACAAATCAGAGCATCGGTAACTGCAGCAGTAAGACAAATCTAACAGAAATCCATTTGGAAAGGACCAAGAGCAAATAGAAAAAGGAAAATTCTGCAAACACTTGGCACAAAACATCATCATCCTGATACCACAAGTGAGCGCAACAGGAATGAGCAAAATTTCTGTCACTCTGCAGAATACAGAGCCCTGCAGCTACCAGCTTTTCTCATGGGAGCAGGGAATCCCTGCAGAGGCACGAATAGCAGCATCTGGCTCTGGGTTGAATTCCCAAGGTCATTTTTAAGCAGAGCAAGAATTTAGCTGCTGCAGTGACTTGAAATGCTGTACAAAGCACCACTTTGGGCTGGCAGAAGCCCACGCAGAGCTGTGCCAGGGAGGAGCAGTACAAGGGGCAGGGAGTGCCACATTCAGGGAAGCCCTCCTGCTCTCTCCCCTCACTGGAGCACTGTGACACTGCCAGTTCACAGCTCCAGCAGCACTGAACAGGCTGTAAGGAGCCTGTCCATCCAGGCAAGTACCCAGGAATACACTGTGGGGGTGGAAAGATATGAAGGATGAAGATTTTATCATTAAGACTGTAATTGTATTTAATCATTTCACATTATAACCGAGTAACTGGCTTTCAGGTCATTGCCCTACAGAGGATCTGCTGTACAGGGAGTGCCGAGACTTGACTGCTTTTGATGAAAAGTCCCTGCAATTACAAGATTCCTGGAAAATGTCTGGTTTCAAGAAAGCATTTTCTGACTGAAAGCACAGTGCAGGGCAATTCCAGCCAGCACAAACTGTGAGATGCCCTTTCTGTAGAGCAGGGACCCAAGGCACAGGAGGTGATTTTCACCAGAGTCTCCAGCAAAGCAAACTGCAGGAGGAGAATCCTGACTGCAGTGTTTGCTTCAGGTACACAAGGGTGATTCTCATTAGTGACAAAGTCATTATTTAACATAATCTTTATCTTCTCCTTGAAGAGAAAATTGGTAAGTGGCCAAAGGTTTTGTTTCCCACCCATCCACCGGGCCCCAAAGCCATCTTAAATTTTCTCATTAGCTTTCCTGCCCAACTCTCCCACCACAGGATTTGTATGCTTCATAAAAATTAATGAATTAACTCTGCCAGCAGCTCTATGACAACAGAAAGTATTACCCCCCCTTTACATATTTTAAAGATACAGACAACACTACAGACTTGCACTGGATATCCAGTATAGAGCATGGAAGTCTCATGGATTTCTAGGGTGCCTGATATTTTTATGCTCTGAGAGCAGTTCCAAGAAAATTCAGTTAAAGACACAAATAAGAAATACTGGGAATAAAGATGTGATTTATCACCATCCTATCAGTTAGGCACCTAACAGAAGCTAAATTAGGCCTTTATTTGTTCTAACCTTCCTCTACAGTCTCTGAAGAGAAGTAAAGCAACTTGTGTCCATATGGCCGTGCAATATCCACCCGGGGTCTCCTTTCTCCATATATTTTCCTCATAAATGTGGAATGAGTTTTCTGAAATGGAATAATGAGCATATTTCCAACAGATTTTGCAGTTCAGCTCCCTCTAGCTCAGCACTATTTTGTTGCTCTTACAGAGTCAACAGGGCTTCCAAATGGACAGGCTGCAGTGCAGAGTCCCTGTTATTGCTGTGGTGCACTTGTGTGCCTTTCGTTTTGATATTGCATAAGCCACAATAAAATGTCAGTCTGTGCTCCAACACACTGATAATTATGAAGGAGTTACTTATCTGTCTAATGAAAGCGTGATGAGGATAATAAGATCTGGCCTGTGATACTGTTCATTTATCACAAAGATGTTAATTAAGTTTTGTTCAATCTTTGATGGTCTGGCTATTTGCAAAGGAGGGCCGTCACCGTTTCTGGCCATGAATGCAAGGTGTGGTCTCCAGAAAGGAGACAAAAGTACTTTTTTACCGAATAAGCATTTTTTTAAGCTCTGGATGTGCATATGCCAAGCCTTGGTTTGCAAAAGCACGAGGGCAGCAAGTGCCTGTGTGACTGGAATCATTACCCAGGTTGCAAATGCAAGAAACTCAGCATGCAAAAGAAATGCATCAAACAGTCCCCAGTTCTTCCCTGGAAACACAGACCCAAGGAGCCACTTGCAAAACACAGCTTTAGATCTTGAGCTGATGCAGCTGCCATCTGCAGACTGCTTTCAAAATGTAATAAAATGCAATTTGAACAGGAGGTAAAGAATGTGATATGTGCGTTATAGCTAAATAATTAACAAAATGAATTGAAAAGACTGAAATATTAATGGCTTTAAATATTTATAGATTAATTTTTAAAGTCACTATGTAGTATTGAGTTATCTTTAAAAGTCTGCCAATCTAGGACCTCTCAGTTTCATTTCTGCTTGTTATTATAGTTATTAATGCTCAAAAAATGACAGGCGCTTGGCAAGAGAGATGAAATGCAGCTTCCAAAAGAGAAACAGCAGCAAATGCTTCTGCACTAGTGTAGGGTCAGCTACTCTGCTGGCAGTCACTGGAGGAAACCCAGCTCCTGATCGTCCTGAGTGGATGTGTCCAGACAAGCCATGCTGAGCTGTGCCAATAAATCCCCCAAAGCAACAATTCCTGGCCCTATCAGTGTCAGCAACAACCTGTTGCTGACTGTTGGATACAGGGGCAAGTAACAACATCCCTCTGCCTGGGGTCCTCGCTGGACCACTCAGCAGGGTGGTGTGCCTCAGTGAAAGACATGAAAGACCAATTCAACAGAGTACATTGGCTGAAGCTGTATCTTATTCCTCCTTGTCCCCACAACAGTCTGCCTATTGTAGCAGGAATTTCACCCGCCTTTATTTGTCCTAAGATAAATTTAAAATACTAATAATGAGGTTGGTAACATTCCACTCTGGCACCACATTACTACACAGGAGGAGACCCCTGTCTGCTCTTCTACATCAATACCTGAAAACATTCACCCTGGAACACAGCTGGTTTGTTGGACACGCACAGTTCCCTCATGTTCACAAATGCCACAGGCACCAGAGCACCTCAGGTTCCTCCTGCATGTCCCTCTTGCAAACACAAAGCAGCAATGTCACAAGAACACTGATCCTTTTCAGTACCTCTGCATTATGTAGCTCCTTCACTTCCCTTTGATACTTATTTCTGATAAATACTCTGTATTCATGTAGCAGCAGGAGACCCTTACCCTTTGAAAAGAGTCTGTTTTCGTTGACATTATCTCTAAATTATTCTCATTTGATGTGACTCAGATGGGTTACACTTAGAGAGGCTTACATGGTAGAGCTTAGAAGAACAACAAAAGTTGTCAGACTATTTTTTTATATCACCTGAGTAAAAAAATTACTTTTTTTTAAGAGAAGGTATTTCAGTATTTGTAAGTGCATGAATATCTGGAGCTTATATCTTTCCAGAACAAGAATGAACGGTCAGTTTATGACTCACAGAAGAAATAATTTAATCCAGAGCTTTGCTTTAATATTTTGCTTTAATTTAGGACTATACCTCAAATAGAGTTGAATATCGTAATAGAATGGATAATCACATATATGAACAGTTCCAAAATGTGACACAATGGGACATAACCAGTAAATAAGATAGTTTTATAAAGATACTTCTCAAACCAGAAGATCATTCTTCTGATCAGACAATGTCATTGTATCTGCTCCTGAGCAGTTTTGGTCCATCACAGCCCATGCCATGGGGAGATAAGCATTTAAGAGATGCAGCTCACTGTCTATCTGGGGATGTAGATTACCTGAACTTCTCTGCTTTTCACTCACACTTTCTGGCAATTTCCTGTCTTGACTTAATCTTTTAAAAAGAACTCATTTAAATAATGATCCTTCTCTAACAGTCAATTGCTTTCTCAAAGTGAGCTGATGTAAATCGAGTAGGTGGCTTGTCATCACATCACAGAAACATCAGAGAGATTCAGCAAACTTCATCAGCTTGCAATTAGTATTTTCAAAGCAATTTATATGGTTCATTTTCTAGTGCCACTGCTGGTCCTACATAATGAGGGTTTCTCTTCATGATTACAGATGTTACTCAAAACAGTTATAAAACTTCTTCCTTTAGAATCACTCTATTTATGGGATTATTTATTACATGGGCAACTGAATAAATCAGAAAGAATTGGGAAGGCAAAACATACCCTTTTTCCAGTTCAGAAAGTGCCTGTGTATATAATACCATCCTCTCAGACACTCTGTACAAAACTATTTGTTTATTTATTTATAAGAATAATGACAGCCTTGCAGCTTGTTAGTGAGAGGTCTGCAGCAAGGATTTGGTATTTGAAGCCTGACCTTTGAATGGGAAACAACAGCTGGAGCAGTTATTTCTTGTCTCTGAATAAATTACAGTAATCCTTAGAGCTAGGACTGAAGAGCCCCGAAAGGCCCTTCTGCAAGTCTCCTCTTAAAGTTTCCACAGCAGCAAACACCAGTGGAGCAATTGCCAGTAGTTATTCTTGTAATAACTGGTCATTACAACCCAGTGGAACCAGAGACAGGTGGGCACTTGGGGGCAGACAGTCTGTAGAATGAGCTGGTGTAGCAGAGAGCCTGGGGAAGGCAGGGCACAGGCACCTCCTGATCCCAGCCAGCTCCCCAGCACCGACAGCCAGCACCCACCTGAGACTCCCAGTACGAACCCCAGCAGGCTCCCTGCCTCTCTTACCCTCACAGGCATCTCTGCCAAGGATGATTTCTTACCAGATTATTATTGCCCAGGAGGTTTTGATGCAAGGAGCTGTCAGAGGGGATAGTTTAGATGCTGGGAGGATAATCCCCATCTATCTGCTTTAAAAGGGAAGTAAATAAAAATGCTGTCCTTAAATCACAGAGGCATGTGGGTTTATTTGGCTGAAAGGCACCAAGGCATTCGGTCCTTGATCTGAAGGCAGAGAGAAAGGGCAGTAGTAACCTGGGGCAGGGGGAATAACAGCTACAATGAGCACTGATGACATTAAAAACTGCAGTGCCAGCATCCTGCCACTGCAAAACAAGCCAACATTTTACATCCCCCCCCCTTTACTCTGCACTGACACCTTACTAAGGAGTATCTCATAAAACAGCCACCTAACAGCAAATATTATCAAAGGGAACATGTGACCATGGGCTATTTCATTCTGCTGAATGCTCAGGTGAGCTAGATTTGGGGTAAGATACCCAGCTGCATGATCAGAAGCCAAAGAAATAACAAGATCCCAGTTGCTGTCACTGAAGAAAGAAAAAAATCATACTGAAATGAGATGCAGATGTTCAAGAGTTCAGGTAAATAACCATGGGAACAGAACACCTGGGGAACTGCAAGTGGGAGCTACATAGCTTTATAAAGAAAGCCAATCTAGTTCAAACACAAGCTTAGTTTTGTTTTAAAGTTACAAATTTGAGGAAGGTATAAATAATTATAAGGTTACTCCTGCCTTTGTTTTGCAGGTCAGACCACGTTGCAAAAGTGGTTGATCCTTTCTTTGAAATCAATGATAGTCTGACCTTGGATTTCTTTGATAACAATGGTATTCTTGGTTGGGATAAAATGTTAGAGAATTTCTAAGATGATGATGTGTCAGAGATGCCTCAGAGAATGTGATCTCTGCCTCACCTGTGGCTCTGCCCATCTCAGAGGTGGGTCAGAAGCTGCTGGAGAGGCTGAAAATCACACATCTGCAGCCCTCCTGCAACAGACTTGGCAATGGGGGAAGCAGTCTGCCCACACTCCTTGTGCTTAGCGAGAGCCAGGGCCCACTGGGGGCCTGGTGGGACCGTGGGTTCCTTGGAACGAAAGGCTGCAAACACACAGCACTCAGCAGGCAGCCACACTGCCTCACCCAGAACAGGCACAGACCAGTGACCCCTGAGGACACACAGAACTGGATTTGCACCACATCAAACCTTGTTTGACATTTTCACCTGTTCAAAATATTATGCATAAATCCCTGCCTTTTCGGTTACCTCATGCTGTGTGAGTGTGATGCTTCCTCTAGATGACAAGGAGATGATAAGGGAATGTCCTTCAAAACCAAGACACTGAAAGTGAGAAATTCAGATCAGAATATCCATTGAAGAAAAGGCCCTCAAATCTTTCTCTCCTTTCTCTTGGGAGAAGGAGAAACCACAGAGTTTCATCTTGGTGAGCACTTCTACAAATATCTCTGGATTTCAGAAGTTTAAAAAGAGCTAATTTCTTGCAATTTTGCAGGACATGAAGACAAAGCTTTCAAACATCCCAGGACATTCCTAACACAAAGTTTTACTCATGCTCTACAAAGTTTTGCATCCAATGTCGATTCTGCCCTGATGAAAAGCAGATACAGTATTTATTTGCTTATGTAAGATTGTCTCTTCTAGGCATTGGGCCCAAGTGTAACAATCATCTTCTATTGAGAAGATGGCTTTGAACCAAGCCATCTTGATGAAGTATTTCTCATAGCCTCATTTACAGCTGTGCACCAGCCAAACAACCCAGCTACAAACAGAAACTCCAGCAGGAATTGCTTAAGTGCCCTGGTACTTTGGAATTGAGGTTTGGCAGAAGAATAAAAACCAGAGAGAGATCCTTTGTGCTGCTGTCTTTTGAGCTCTTTGATGAAAACTGAGGCTTGCAGGGTAATTTCAAGCCATGTAACACACATGAATAACTGTTGATAATGCGGAGTCAAATTAACCAAGCTAACTAACATTAGAAACAAAGACATCCATGGCTGTATGTCTACTCCAGCCACATAGGCTGAATATCTAATTCATGCCAGAGCTGGAGGAGGAATCAATATCATTGTTATTTATTTAATTTTAACTCTCACATTATAGCAAAGTTCTTAGAATGAGATAGACAGGGATGTTTTCTAGGGGATTTTGACAACATTAGTCATAGAATTTATTAAGAAGCCTCCCATTTTTTCAGGAACACTTCTGGCTTTAAAGTGAAGCGAAAATCTTTCTAAAAACAATATATTTTTAAACTTTTCTTTCTACCAGAATGGGAGTTTTCTCATATTTCTGTTCTAGTGGGCAGACACTGACAAAAGTTTGGATGTGCTTTTAGATTGTTGTGACTCTTTGACTGCACTGCTTGGCATATTCCTTGGGAACCTCATACTGCACAACCTGCTGAGACCCAAAAAGCACACCTGAAATGTGGAACTCAGGACTACTTTCCACCTCACTATATTCTCCTGTCTGGCAAACATTCCCTGTGTCAGATGTGGGGCTCCATGGAAGGAAACCAGAGCCCACAGGCAGAACTACACAGACCTGGCCAGGTACTGAATTTGGGTTTGACAGAAGGCCAGTGCCTCATCCCTGCAGAATAAAATCTCTTTGACAGCTCTGATCTAACCTGAAAGCATTTACAACTCCCAACATCACACACCTCCTCCAGCTCTAAGCATTTCTTGAGAGGAGTCTGGAGAGCAGGGAGAAGGAGTGATTTTAGCGAGAATAAAGATGAAAGGCTAAGAGCAAGAACACCTTGTGTGGGTGCTGGGATCCAAACCACAGCCCCCTGCTCTCCCTTATCAGACACTCTTTCCTGGCATCTGGAAACACAACCAGAGCAGCATCAGGCGCCCTTTTCCCCTCCCCTGTGCTGGAGCAGCCCTGCCTGGCCACAGCAGGGTGGGGAGGAGGGTGTGGGCTGCCGCCCATCACCTCGCTCCACCAGGAGCCCTGTGGCTTGCTCAGCAGCAGGTGGCAGTGGCAGTGGCTCCCGTGGTGAGAATGGATGTTGCTCATCAGGCGCCGCCGCCTGAGCTGACACAAACCTCGCTGAGTTTCTGTGAAGTGCAGAGAGGAGAGTTTTCAAATTGCCTTATGCCTCAAGGACACCAGTCCTCACTCAAAGGTCAAGAGCATCGAAAAGCAACACGTTCCTGATGCAACCAGCTCGAAAAAGATGCAGAAGGGATTAAGCCACAGTGCCTGGCAATGACAGGCAGGGGAGGGGCAGGGTTGGGTGTTTGCTGAGATGTGGCAAATGCAAAATTGATTTTCTTCTTCATTTAACACGTTTTTCACTCTCTTCCCCCCTTCTCCACCCCTTTATGATTAAATTTAAAAACAACAATGACTTCAAGATGCAAACACACTTCAAAGTTTAGAGGAGAGGCATGAGGAGAGGGGTTTGAGAGAGGAAACAAATACAAAAAGACAAACTACTGAATTAGGAAAGCTGCAGGGATGCAGAAATGGTATGAAAAGGAATTCCCTGAAGAAAGAGGAAGGCAATGGTCTTGGTTTCACTCCAGAAGATCTGAGCTCCTGATTCCTCTGAGAGAAGGATGACATGAACACAGCTTACAAGTCAGCAGGGACCATGCTCTTGGTTTACTTTAACTTGCACAGGCCTTTCTCATGTTCATTTTACTTCACATATAGCAAACAATAATTAATTAGATGTCTCTGGAAGTGACAAAATACCCCATAGATTTTTAACTTAATGAACTTTTCAACTGTTTTTTCACCTGGCAAAAATCTGGAAACGTTCTGTAGGTCTGTAACGTTACCCTCATTTACTGCCCAGCAGGAATGTCAGGGTGTGTGGTGTGTGTACATGCGTGAAATATGTTGGGAATATTCTAAATTGCAGCTATGAAAGTGTTTCTTCAAATAGCACAGAGCACTTTCCAACTTTCCTGTCTAATTTAACATTCAGATCTGTTTGGACATGCAAATCAAAATGAGAAGAAACAGGGTGGACTTAAGGTTTTAGTAGGTTTTTTCTTTAGGTTTTTTTTTGGGGGGGGGGGGGGTTTGTTTGTTTGTTTTCTTTTTTTCATTACTTAGACACACCATTCACTGATCAAAACACCTGGAAAACAGGAGAAGTTGGAAAGCCACATTCAGCAGCAAGCCTGCAAAATAAAAACACCTTTTTCCTTTGTATTCAACTATGGTACTACTGTGAAAAATATTTAAGCTTTCCTTAAACTCGTATTTCCCCTTTCTTGCCTCCTTTACATCAGTTTTGCAATCTCAGGCCTGCCAAAGTTTTGCTTGGAGTAGCTGGGGACATCCTCACTCTTGTGGCATATGAACCCCTTGGCCTGTGCCATCAGTGCTTCTTTCCACACTTGGCATCCCTAGAGATGCTCCGTTTAATCCAGTGCAGGTTTTTCCCAGCCATTCAAATTAGCCCAGAGCAGACAAGCTTTGTGATGCTTATTAACCACCAGAATGCACGTGCACACTGTTAGTGCTAAGCTGAAAATCTCACCTATGATGAAGGCAAGAAACAGTGTAGAGGCAAAGGGAGATGACCTACACTGTCATCCTGAGGGAACAACACGTTGCAGGTCAGTTCTGGCTGCCCAAGGGTGCAGTGGTCCCTTAGACCTGAATTAACACAGATCTACCATCATTATGTCCTCAGAAAATGATCACTTATTTTAAATTTTGCAAGCCAGGCTAGAGTTCTCAGCTAGGTTTGGCACTGCAACTCTTCTAAGAAATCATCTCAACAAGGCTTTTCATGGGAACAGCAAAGCAGAGGTGATTATTAGAAAATCCCCGTTCCCAGAAATTTAGCACAGCACTGCCTGGTTTTTAACACTGTGTAAACCACAAACTCTCAAAACTCTCATTTCTTTTTTCAGCTGCAGTTCAGAAACATTGTTTCCAAAGGCGCCTGCACCACATAAATCATGCATGAATAACTACAGAAAGCAGAGAGTGACTGGACACAGCTGTGCCCTGGGGAGCCCCAGGACACTGCACCACGGCAGCCCTGGTGGCTCAGTCCCGTCCCACGTCACAAGTATTTGAAATCATCTGCAACCTGGAAATTGGAAAATGATGCCATCAGCTACTTGTTAAGCATGGAATGATTCTACATTCTACTCATAATGTCTTTCGTGAGAACCAAGGTAAGGTCAACTTCAAAGCCTTTCTTACCTTGTCAGACCTGGAATAGAATTATGTCAGTGAAAACCTGAATATGGCAAGATATAACTCATACAATGTATTCCATTGAGTCTGGTTGGTGGGGATTATGAAGTTAATCATGTGCTCCATCCAAATCCAGATAAAGATGAAGTTTCCTCTTGGTAGATGTATAGTCTGAACTGGAACCGTCCATTTCACAGGACTGTAGTGGACTAAGCTGCACTGGGTTTTCAAAGATCTGTTTTAAGAAATATTTCATGTCTTAAAGCTTCCTGAGGAAAAGTGTTTTCCACACTGCATAAACTGTGTCAGTGCAATCACAATGTTCAAACTATACTCTGTCCTCCAGCTTGAATTTCTGTACAAGGATCAACTCAGAGCTTATGCTTGGCTCTGCCTCAAGATCTGCCTTTGGGACTGCTCTGCCCATATGCTCCCTCCTCTTTTCCCTTGAGAGCAGGAGATACACAAGAGACAGCAACCTGCTCCAATGAGCCAGCAAAATCCAAATCCAGTAAGAAGGTGGGAGGTTTCTGGCAAAAAGACCCACATCAAAGCACTCTCCAGTATCCCTCTGCCAAAATAATTTTGGTACCCCTCCTCTTGCTCTGTGATGATTTATTTCTGCAGCAAGGGGAGTTTTCCATGTGCTTATTAACTGTCTCCAGGAGGCTTTTGGCAAATTACATTGCCATCTTCCTCCCTGAATGCATCCCACTGAAATCTGTATTCCTGTCACCTGCCCCCACCTCTCTTGGTGGCAGCTACTCTGTTCAGCTCTTCTTCCACTCTGCATTCCCGTTAGACTAGCAATATCTGCATAATATCTTTGGGAGAAAAGAGCTTTTGAAATACAGCTTTTGTTTTAATGACAGAACAGCATATGCTGTCACTCCTCCAAGCATCTTCTAAGTGGTGATAATGCTCTCAACTTAAATTTAAGTACAGTATTTTTCCACCAAGGCTCTTTGTGTAACAATGCTCCCACCTCATTTTCTTTCGGTAGCGGTGGTTGCAAATAGGGCACATGGAAGCCAAAACGATACAGGCTGCAACTCAGACAAGAGTCAGGGATGGTAACAGACCCAAAAAGCTAGGCCCAAAAATAAACCAGGAGACTCTGAGATTAGGAGTCTTTGGAATAGCTACAAAGACAACAAACACAGCCTGGACTCCCTGTCCTTTTGCATTCTGTGCACATGAAAATGCCTTTGTTAAAGGATGCTGTGTGCAATATTTACTGAAGCTGCACGACTGCCTTTTGTGCCATGTGGTGGCTGGATATGAAAGTGCCTTCAGACTCAGGGCAGGCTCCCATTGCCAGCTCACCATATGCTTCCTGCCAGCCCAGAATCCAGACACAGACCCACCCGTGGCACTCTGCCCTGCGGCTGCCTGCCTTTGCTGCCAGCACGTGGAATCAATTCCAGAAGTCAAGCACTTGAGGTGTCCCTGGGTGAGTTAAAGGCTGAGACATCCGCCCTGCTGGTAACCCATACAAGAAAGACCTGTGCTTGGGTTTGTACCTCTGGCACAAGGAGCACTGTCCCCCTGCCAGCACGCTTGGCACCTGGACACAGGCAGGGACCAGTACCTGTCACCTGGAACAAAACTCGTGCAGCACAGACAGCAAAGGGCAGAGGGTTGGTCACAAGATGGAAAAGCTCAGAAGCCACCTCCTTACTGCTGCCCAAGGAGCTTCCCATGGCTCACTTGTGCATCTCCCCTGTTTGACAGCATCTTTCTGCCTCTTCTGGCTGTGAGAACAACTGCGATTCCAGATGGTATCTGCTCCCATGGGAGTCCCACTCAGTGTGCTTGCACACATGTTTTGACTTGTTTTGTTTAGATTTGAAATATCATCCCTGGCTGGACAAATACAAAGTGACTTTTTAGCAAAGAGTTTTTTTAATTATTGAATTATTTATTTGCTCATTGGCTTTGATTACAAGTGACCGTGAGTTATTTAAATCAAATTTGACCTTTGAATTCAAAACAAAAACAGAAACAGCAGCAACAACAAACCCAGCAACAACATTTGTCAGTCCTACACCTGGCCAAAGGAGCACAGGGCATGAGTGACCTTTCTGCAGAAGGAGAGGGCTTTCTTGGAGCTTTCTCTTCCCATGTCAACAGATGTTTGCTTATTTCCTGAATGATTCCAGAAGTGAACAGGTAGAGCATGTGCTCTAGAGATTCCCATTATAATACACACAGGCATCAGAGAGAAGGATATTCCTGCATTTTCTTAAAATAAAGACAAGAAATCTCCATAATCCAACAAGCACACTTCTATTCCTAGATTTGTTTTTAAATGAAGGTGGTTGGTACCAGCTCCAACAGACTGCAGATCTCCCAGCTCTGCTCTGGTGTGCAGCTGACACCCCCTCTCAGACATGCAGCTGGCTCTAGAGCTTTCACTTATTTCAGAAAATAGTTGAGGTATGAAAGTGTAGACAGAGACTGGAGAAGTTCCTAAGACCTCAAAATGTTACCCTTGTTATTAAAGCAAAAAGAGAATGTAGGAAACTGGCTGAGAAAAGGTCAAAAGTTTTTTTTGTGAAAGCATCAAATTACTCTTTCCTTCTCCAGCTGTTACCTGCAGCGTTGTTGACATTTTCACTAATAAAATGTGAGGAACATACTGGATGTATCCCAAAGCAAACCTATATATTAGGGAAATGGGAGTTGCTCCATCTGATGTCCCGGTAAGGAAACATTCCCACCCCACAGTTGCTTGTGGATGTGCTGCCCACATAAAAATAGATGACTCAGGAGTGAGTAGAGGAAGGTGTGGAGTGACTGGAGGTGGTGCTAGCATTGCCACCCCCAAAGCTCTCCTTTGCAGGCAACTGCAGACTGATGAGGAAGAAACAACCACATCCATCCCCACCAGGGTGATTGGAGAGGCAGTTCCTCAGCTTAGAGAAAATACCCAGCTTGGATTTGACAGTCACGAGTAGCAGTCTGTGCCATTAGAAAAAAAAAAAAAAAAAATCCATGCTCTGGAAAGGATTTGGCCCAGACTGGTCCTGGCAGAGCTGCATGACCGAGAGATGCAGCAGCAGTCAGGCAGTGCAGAGGAGCTGGCTAAAGGCAGGCAAAGCTGCTCCAAATAAGTGCTCAAATAGAGTCACACAGAGTTTATTTGTTCTATTTGCTCTGTCCATCACCTTCTAGGGTTTGTCTCCCTCGAAGAGCTCCCAGACAAATCCCAGACTGGAAAACCCTCCCAGAGAGCCAGACACTCCCATGGGAAACCTGCCTAGGTGGTTTCTACCTCACACAAGCCTGGCTCTTACATATAGCCTCAGTCCAGGCCATCACACAACACCCTGAGAAAGATTATAAATGCTTGATCTACTAAATTCATGTCTCCCTGCAGACCTGTTCCAGGTCTATGATCACAAGCCATCTCCAAGCAGAAGGAGAAGGGTACCAGAACACCTGTCAGTTTCCAAAATCAATTTTAAAATTCTGTATAGAAGTTTAAGACACATCTACAACAGAACTGCCTTACATAAAATACTCCTGTTCCATTGAATCTGTCCCAAACTAAACTCGGTAATTAAGCCACGGATATTCTATGTAAACCATTACATTTAACTGTAAACACCCCAACATTGCCCCTGAAGCAGAGGTCTTTTCCATGGTCTGCAAGAGCCAGTCAACACAGAGTTGAGCTGTTTGATTTTTTTTCCCATTTTGCGGAACAGGATGTCAGGCACCTAACACCACTGATAGACCTTCTAGGAAACAAGCACAATGTGCTATACAAAAAGGTAACAGAGAAAGAATGATGCAAGAACAGGTGATGGGTCATTTGCACTTCTGTAACAAAATTCTTCGAGCACATATGGTGGTTTTGGTCCAGTTCACTATACTACTATTTACACAAACAAATTTTCCTGGGGGTGTGGGTTTCAGTATTATAATCACCTAAGGTAACTCTAGGTTGTATTTTCATCCTATCAGCTACCACCAAACTATTATTTAACCTTATACTTTATTACAGTTTCTGCTACAGTCTATTTGGACAATAAATTGTCAACAAAACAAGGATTTTTAAAGTATTCTGTTCCTGAGGCCTCTTCAGTCCTCCATTGCTCTGGCATGTTGTTGTCATGGTTTCAAGACCAACCCATAATTGCTGTGAACCTTTTTATGTGGCTTTTTAACTTCATTTGACACCACAGATGCAGCAGTTCCAATTTTGGATTGCCCAGGGTGTGGATAGTTTGCACTGGAGTGAACTCCAGTCCTTTCCCTGCGGCACAAGGTCACTCCATGGCTCTTTGCAGTTGCTCCCACATGTATTTGAAGCTGTACCTGCCAAGAGGACTTTGGTCTTCACCTATCTGGGAATACACTGATTCCTTCTTCGACAACAAGCTGAACAGTTTATATGGGAGGTACTTTAGTGGTTGCAGCTGTAAATCAGAGAAAATTTAATGCTTCTTTTTCAGGTATTGAAAAGCAATCCCTGTTCTCCTGACACAGAGATCTACAGCTCTGGGGCTATGTCTCTTGGGTGTCTTCTCCACACGCTGAAGTTGTGACCAAGATTCACAGTGGGTAAAAGCTGATGGGCTGCCGCATTCGGGAGCAAGCAGAGCTCTGGGAGCAGCTCCTCACCTGTGCCCAGTGATCGGAGCCTGACGGGTCCCTGGGCTTGGTGCTACTCAGCGGCACAACCCTGTGCTGTGCCTGGGCTGATCCTGTGGCAGAGGGAAACAGGGTTGTGCAAGACATGGAGAACAAGAAGTCACCTTTGTCCCCTGGGAAATTGTCCCCTGCAGGCAGCAGACAGGGACCTCTCACTAGTGCCATCCCGTTGCCTCCTCCTGGCCCTCCCTGCTTCAGAACAGCAGCAGAGCAAGCAGCCACACAACCCTGCCTGAAGGGCTAGAAGATAAATGCCTCTCAACCTGATTTCATCTCGCTTTCTCCGTAGGCAGGAGCAGCGATTCCATGTGCAATGGCAATGTGACATTGTGAAGGGTATCGGGGGAGCTCCTTTTGTTTTTAAAGGGAAAAAACCAAACGCCAGACCTTAACAGCAGCTTGTCCCTCTGCAGAGACAGGCAGATGAGGCAGAACCCGAGTGGCTCAGAGGGGCTCACAGCCAGTCCCACACCACGGGCAGATCAGACTCCCCCACCTCGCTGAGACTCCCTGCAGGGTCTTCCCAGGTCACGTCTCCTGCAGTGGAGACTCATTGCTCTCCATCACTGCCATCCATCCCACAATGGGAAACAGAGGCATGGAAACGCAAACATTTTTGGCACCCTGACAAGTCTGAAGGAAGGGCTGGGTTCTACACCAGGATTCATTTCTCACCTATCTCCTAGCCCTGCCACAGTTCTCCTGCAAAACATCACCTCAAACTATCCCCATACATGGGGAGTCAGAGATTGGACTTTGCAACTTTCCTGGGGACACATGTGGGTAAAAGTTTTAAAAGGTAAATTAGCCACTTTCCTGAATCATACCAATCTCCTTTTCCTGAGATTCTGAGCCATTTTCCAGTCCTTTCTTTTTCTCCCTCTTGTGACGTCTGAAAAAAACAGCACACTTATTCAGACCGTCAATTGGAGGAACAGCAAGTCCCTGCTAGGTTATATGACAATTTGTCAGGGTCCTGAGGCCCCCAGGAAATGGTGCAGGGATGATGGATGAAGGTGTGAAACAGAATTGTCACTCCACAGCCGAGGCATTAATCAACTGTCAGGGTGGCTGAAGAGTGTGGCAGGCGAGCCTGGAAAAGGGGGCACCACGCTGCCAGCAGGGCCCCCACTTCTGGCACCTCCTGCAGAAGGAAAATACTCCGGGAGCGACTACAGCTCTGCACAGGAAGCAAATGGTCCTGACAATTCCCTGGGTAGTTATTCCTAGAGAAAGCACTCATTCTGGCGTTTCAGAGAAATTTGCTCGCAAGCCCTGCTCCGCTCCCCAGAGCCATCAGCAGCTGTGGAAGTGACTCCAGCTCTGCCAGCCGGAATGCTCATGAGCAAACCCAGCACACACTCCATCATCCTTCTTTTTACTAAACGTTTTTATTTCCAGTTTGTTGTAAATTGCATTTTGATGGTAATTTTTTGAGGGATTTCTTAAAATATTTTCTTTTTTTTTTCTTAATTTGGGCAATTTAAAAAATAAAATTAAAAAACATGTTTCAGCATGAACTTTCTTCTTCCTCTTTAAAAATAAAACCCAAATGTTTTGTCACTTGGAAAAAAACCCTTCCCTTTATTTTGTAGTGAAATTACTCAGCAAGAGCTAATTTTGCAAAGAGTTTAGTTCCTTTGAACACTCAACTGTTAGTAGAGATCCCTACATCTCCAAAATATAAGCACACATTGAACAAGACCTGTAGAAGGCAAGCTGAAGACAACTTGTGGCTCTAAGCAGGTGTCACCCTGATCACTATTAAGTCGCTCTTTTGTTTCTACCCTCTTCTTGTCTCCCTAGCATTCATTTCCATCTTTCCCCCAAGCTCACACATCTGTAGCTTCCCTCAGCAGTGGATGTAACGTTCCCACCTGCCTCCAGACCTGGATCTGTGGTGCACTACAATAACAGTCTCTGATGGGTATAATATTTGAAAAATTGTTTAAGACATTTGCATTCAAAACTCCCCTTTGAAGAACAGGAGGGACAAAACCTAAGTACACGTCAACATCAAATGCCGGCTTTTGTCTGGAGAATTTCACTCGGGTTGTTAAGTCAGTTAATATCCACTGTTGCAGGCCCAACCCTGCTCTCTTGATGTTAACAGGACTTCAGTGTGGGATTTTAGCAGGACCTTAGGAATAGATACCTTCTGCATATTTTTATAGTATTAAGCAGACATCTTTGCATGTACATTGATAACAAGAAATTGCCAGATCAAAAGCTGTGAGTCATATTACTGAAGTTCTGGGTTTCATGGCACATCTGATAATCTCTGAGCAAGGAGAACAAGCTTGATATCCCCTCATCCAGAGATATTAGGTTTTCCTGCTGGGTCTCAAAACAGATTTGAAGCATCAGATTGCCACAGCTGACAGGTTTAGCTCAAACATCTGCTGAGCACAGACCGGAGGGATAGTGTCGAAAGAGAGAGATTAGGAGCATCTCCTGCTCTCTGGCCAAGAGTGGTTCTTACTTGGTGCAGAAATTCTCTGGTCTTAGAGCAAATTTAGCCCTCAGAGTGGTCTCTCTCACGACTGTTTTGGAAGAGGTCTGCAGCCCAGTAAATGAGTTTCAAAAGCCTGACAGGAGCGAGGAAGGGCAAACACAGTGCACAGCCTTCCCCATGCCTGTGCCATGCTGGTCAGGCAAGGCAAGCCTGAATTCCTGAGCAACCTGGCAAAGTTTGAAAGGCCTTTAGTGGCAGCCCTTGCGGTGGCAGTGCCCATACAAACTTAAAGCCCAGCCTGAGTGAAAATCTTATGAGGAAGGCACAGAGGGTGGAAAACCTCTCCAAAGGTTCAACACAGCCACATAAAAGCATTCCAAGGCAAAAGTGACAGCTCATCACTGCAGTCCTGGTGAACTAGGAAAACTGTGGCCAGAGGGATGAAAAGCCTGTGGGGACTGCTGAGGTTCTGCTGCCATCCTCCTCCTTCAAGTGAGTCCTTCCAGACCATTCCAAGTTTTCATTAATTATGTGGGTCGTGACAAACAGAGAAGAATCATGAAACTTGCAGACCATACTGTGAAACAACTTTCAATTCAGCACTGAACAAATTCTCCAAAAATGAACTTCAGCTTTATGCCTGCTCTTACCACCCCACCATTCCCCACCAAACAAAACACCACAGTTTGCATTTTGCCTTCTGCCTTCATCACGTGGCAGCAAGGGAGGCAGATCAGGGCACACATTTTGCATGTATAATGCAACCACTGAGCAGGAAGAGTCTCGGCAGCCCTGGTTCAGCTCTGCAGCCCTGTCAATGTGAGTCTGCAATGCTGCTGCAGCATAAAGCCTTCACAGTGTCAGGCTTACTCATTAACTAGATGAGAGATGGAAAACCCCTGTGGCAAATAAATGGATTGCATAATCTTGAGCCAGTCTGGGATGCCTGGAAGGTAAAGGAAGGATAGTGGATATTATAAAGCTGCCAGCAATTTTTTCTGTAAGATATATATAGCTGAAAAAGCATGAGGTGCAAACAGCAGCATATGGTGGGGGAACTCCAAGATTTCCATAAGGGGGACACAAAATTTGATAGGTATGATCAGCTCTTTCTACCTCCACCTTCAGCAATTACTTGCATATAATTCAGTACAGAGGCCTGCTCCTTCTCTCTTCTTTGCTCCCGAACTAGCTATTAAATAAAACTCTTAAGCTCCAGGGCAAGAATCTGCTGCAACAGAAGTTTTCCTTGCTAAGGCATCCTTCCACACCACACAGACAAAGGAAGTGTCTGTCTGAAGGAATTATCACAGCAAGCAAAAGACTAATGGGACCATTCATTATCTTTAATTATATTCATCATCTTCTGGTGATTAGAACACAGTCATAAATTAAGATACATTTAAATTTGGCACATTTGAATGAACTGGATATCCTTTGAATATCTTATAGGAAGTGAATTTGTTAGGAGTAATGATGCTGTCACCTTGACAGGGCAGAAAGGATGCTTCAGTGTGTCAGGGGAGTCAGAGGGCCTTGAGGTTCAGTAACAGTGGACTTAGGAGAGGAAGGGATCAGCCTTTGCTTTGGTTTCTCACAGCTGAAGATCCTGAGAGCTCACCTCCCAGTGTTCAGCAATTTCTCAAGTACTGCAAAAAAGAGCACAACCTTTTATACTTCTGAAATATCTTGGGGTTTATTGTTCTTAATACTGGAGCTTCAGGACAAGACTCTGTGTAGAAGTAGCTACCCTTCTGTCCCCAGAGTGGTGAATTCATACACAGATTTATAATTGCACAAGGGTTGCAGGCTTGGGGCTGTTAATACACTAAACTCATGTAACCTAGGAACAGAAATCCGTATTAAGGCCCGGCCCTTCTAAATCCCTCATATCTTAGTGGTTGCACCATAAATTAATCCAGTGGGAAGGATTAAGAGCTTGTGACTTGAGCTGCACCTTCCTAGGGAATGAGTGAATGAGAGGTTGCATCCTTCTCCAGGTTTTACTCCACTCTTATGTACTTCTATGTCTTCAGAGAAAATTTAAGTAAGTTACTTCCCTGAGAGAAAGCCACAGACACTATTGTTATGCTTCTCCCATGTTCTTACACTTCTCCAGTGGTTAAGTAGCAGAGCTAACAGACAGCTATCAGTCAGAGAGCTGTGATGCCTCCTGCTCCTGGCACCATGCCTATGCTGACCACTTTTGTACATGGCTCAGGGACAAACTAATACACGTGCACCTTGGGCTGCTCCACTTCACTGCCTGGCATCTTAGTGAAAACCTCCAGGGATTGTAAAAGATGTCCCCATTTGTCTTTAGAGACAGCAGGTATACAACATCATCAGCTGTGCGTCGGTCTAGAAGTGGGCCAAGTGTAAATGTTTTCAATGTGGATTAAGGCACACAAACAGAATATGCCAGGTTGGCAAAACACTCTGAATCCCATCTGATTGTCAGTGATACCAGTGTGCCTGGTTGTAACTCGTACGTGTCATGTTACCCTGCAATTGCTGTGGACAAAGGATGTGTGGTCAGCAGGTCCCTGTGGCTTCGTCAGTCTTCTTTTGTGGAAAAGGAACCTGCTTCTGTCACCAGGGCTGTCCCAGCCAAGAACAAATGGCTATGTGAGTAAGCAAAAGCTCTACTGTTATTTGTTCCTGGATACAGTTTTTTGTTGGTCAACCCGTGGAACACCGGAGTGCTTTACACCATAACAAGAATGTACATCAACATGCCACACTGCACGTCAGCAGCCAAACAAGCCATTGCTGTTAAGTAATCCACCTCTGCCAACACAAACACCTCATCACTGGCAGCAAAGGAACACCCTCTGTCCAGATTTGGATTTAGCTACATGCCAGAATTCGTCCATGATCAAATTATTCTGAACTGCTTTAACTTGTTTCCACTGGAAAAAAAAATAGATAGGAAAAGCTCAGCCAGTTTAAAAAGCTACATGAAAAGTGATAGCTGGTACATTACTTCAGAGACATGAAATGTTCAATCTGACTGGAACTTTTATCTGTGAATACATCTGCAGAGCCAGGACTACTTTGAAACAGAAGGAATTCAGAGCAGAAGCAACGCTCAGTTTTAGCAGCTGCTAAGAAATTGCTGAGTGCCTTTAAAATCTCCTTTATTCACACCACTGTCTAAATAAGACCAGTATAGGTTGCACACATAAAAGCTCATAATGCAGTGAACAGAAGCTGAATAACAGCATTGAACATGAATTTAAATTATTTTGAACAATTAAAAAGAAAACCAGAGAAGAATAAACTAAGCCAGCCTGAAGCAGAAGTAAAATGCAAATAAATAAACAGAATCAATAGAAGTTGTTCTCACTTATAACCCAGTAAAATAAAATGCACTAAAATAAAAGAAAAATGAGGTAAAATACAATCAGAAGAACAGGATCTTAATAAGAAAATGATTCCAACACACTTCTTAATGAAAATATTTGGAATCAATAAATGCAAATACTGCTTTGTGTGCTGATTTACATCATGCACACCTGGCTTTATCTGATATGTCCCACTGAAGTCCCGGAGTTCCACTGCCAACCTAAGAGATGTGAGACAGAAATAGAGATTCTAAGCTGTTGTAGGTAATGGGAAAAGCGTTGAGTGAAGATGGTGCTTTAGTCCTTCAAAAGCCCCAAACAATGCTGCTTGCCTGGCACTCTGCAGTAGACTGAATAGACTGCCACATGCTTAATAATAGGCTGGAGTACTAAAGAATATATTTGTTTTCAATTCCTCCTAGTTACATATTTTCTATATATTTTAGGTTTATTTCTTTAGACTGATTTTTTTTTTTCAAAGAAGCATTTAGCAGCTTCTAATGAACCATAAAAACAAATTTCAAAACCTACTAAATTTTTTCTGGACGAGGCTATTTATTTGTTAAGCTGTGCTTTTCTTTACCCTAAATTACAACGTGGGGTCCAATTTCCACATGCATTTTTAAGTTTAGGTTACTGGACAGAAGAAACTGCTTCTGGAGGGAGGAATAACATCCATTTACCTGCATACGTTACTGGACCGAAATTCCTACCCCTGACGTTCACACAGTGGTACCTTGCACCTGTCAGAAACACTTGACTACTTTCAACAAAGGAGGTGGAACAGACAAAGTAAAATGTCACTTTTCATGGCAACATGCTGTAAAATTCCCCCTTCTCTCCTCCCCCAAAAAAGATCTCTCAGAGAGTGATTACACTGCTGCCTAGGCCATGAATCCACGTATGCTGGATTGTTTTAGTAACTAAACATGCTCAAAGGAGTTTGATTCCTAGGCAGCTTTAGGTAACAACTCTCTTCACACCCACAACTAGAAAACACCACTTTATCTTCAATTCATGTCAATAATCAAACAGTAACTATGACCCAGCACTATCTGAACATGAAACATTCAGCTGATCTAGGCAAAAACTCCCTCCACCATTGTTAAGGATGAAAGTACATCTTTGTGCCTTTGTTGTCAGCGATCTGAATAAAGCTTGAGGCTGTAGTTTGGTTTTGAACATGCAATTTGAGATTAAAAAAAATGCATTTATACTTCCTATTATATGTTCTACATATATTTAGCCTCTGAATGTGATGGCATCCTTAACTTTTTCCATAACATCTCATTGTTAGACTATTAAAATTAATTTGAATAAGTCATTAGCTTTACATTAAGGACTGCTGTGGCACCTGGCAGATGATCTATAGAGGAAAGTTGTGTTCATTAGTGCTCATAGACTGAGAAACATTATTTAAAAGAAGGATTGAACTAATGGTATCTGACACATAAATACACATCCGTGTTCATCAATGAATCACACAGTGCATTATCAGTGTTAGCACTCATAAGACCCCCATGGAGTAGGTAGGAGTAATCACTGAGGCTGCTGAGATGGGGAAATGAGGCACAGATACTGTAGAGAAGAAATGGGATTATAAATAAATAGCACCGCTAAACACACAAACAAAAAGCCTTTGTTTCTCATCCACTGCTGGAAAGACAAACCCATCCCACTCATCCCGTCCATCTGACAACTGAAGTGCCTGAACTGACATGAAGGGGACAAAAATCTTAGGATTCTCTCAGCTCCAAGGTTTTAAGCTTCATGTAAGCATCAACCAGCAAGGCATTTCAACAGGGAAGAGCAACAGCCATCCACGCCAAGGCCAGCAGAGTCCGACACTGTCCTGTCCCCCGGCAGTAAGACAGAAGTTAACTCTGAAGAAAGACTGCTGCCGACAGGGGGGTTATCAGCAGCACTGGATTGATGAGCCTTATCATCCCCATCCATTACAGCTTTGATCAGGAAACAAAATCTGCATCCTCCAAGCCCACAGACATACAGGGAAAAGACAGATGAAGGCTGGCAAGAAAACGGTACACTTCTGCATTATGAATTTTTATTTTGCATTCGTATTTTTATGAACACTGGGAAGATAATTCCTGACTATTTCATTCATCCATACTTCTGCTTGCTACAAATATTTTAAGTCAGCAGAGCGAAGTTTATGGGGAAAAATGAGACAGTTTAAATGCTCCATATTATGGAGAACAATAAAAAAAATGTTTAAAGTTTCCTGGTTTTATAAAACACAATGGACCATGTCTGCTCCTGAGAACAGTTTAAGTACACTGCACCCTATAAGATGTTTTACTTAATCACCCACATTAAAGGTCCTATTGGTACAATCAGGACTGCAGTAACATTTTGCATTAATGCTCGATTTTACCTTCAGTTTGGGAAAGACACAAGAGTCTCTTAGGAGTAGAAATTTGTTGTCCAACCCACCTCTAAGGATGTGTCACTCACTTTCAGCAACGAGTAATCTCTACATTGTCACTGTGGCCAAGTTATCTGTACATCATTTTCCACTGGGATGGGATTTTCCCAGCAAGAAAGCCAACAGGATACCTGAACTTTAAGCAAAACCCAGATCATGCATATGCCTACACTTCCACTATGTAGATTTCCTTTTCCAGTAAAATTTCTCTCATTTTTTTCCACCATCCAGGTTTGAGATTCTCAGGAGCTAATGTTAACTCCCAAAGCATATCAGTTCTTGATAGAAAGCTTCTGTAGGTGAACCGTGTTTGTTCACTAAACGAACAGGGATAAAACCATCCTCTGGGCTTTCACCAGCAGTTTCCGCAAAGGAAGCCAATCCTCCTCCTTTTACCATATGGGCAATGGACTCCTTACCCACTAAAACTCCAGCTCTTTGGGTTTGAAAGTATTACCAACCCCAACACGTGTCTGAGGGCAGAGGATAGCCCTGCACTTCGTCAGGGCCCTCTCACCAAACATCTTCTTGAAACACTACAGAGAGCTGTGGCTTAGTCTGGAAGCCACAAGCTCAGCAGACAGTTCTGGAAAACTTGTGATGCTCTAAACCTAGTCTGACATTGGTAGAAGAGTCTTAGAAAAAAGTCAAAGCAAAACAATTTAAGCGGTTAAACAGCAGTTCACTGCTCTTGAAATGAGACAGGATTGAGAGTGATTGATCCTTGGCATTTGGATCCAGCAGGCAGAGCCACATCACAGAGCTCCTGCAAAATCCTGTTTCCATTCAGTTTAGCAGTGTGAGATCTGATGTCACAGCTGCACAAAGCAGGAAGCCAGGGTAGGCCCACCCAGGACTAAAGCTCCCTCTTGACCTAGGAGGTGGCATAAAAGAGACAAGACCTGATAGACAGCCATCAATGGCCTGAGACCTTCTCTTTCCTAAAGGAGTCAAACACAACCTTGGCATTGCATCACTGTCAAATTATGCAAAAGCAAATGGGGAAGGTGAGCAAGCTTCCAGGTTAGTAACAGCTTTTACTGGAGGAGGGCAAGCTAATAAGCTGCTACAAAAATGCAGACACTGTCTTGGTATCAGGGTAAAAAAACCCTCAGAGGACTGCAAAGGAGCTGAGGCAGTGAAGGCTTTTCAATCAGTGAGGGACACAGTTTATTAGCCTGGCAATAAACCTTATTTGTTGACCATTTGTTGATGAGATTTAAAATCAAACAGGCCAGTAGTATACACTGCATACTGCTGCTGCTTAGCTTAACACTGCAGCATTTGAATTAACCCCATCTTTACTTGCTGTATATCCAAATATCTTTTACCAGCAATTAAGAACCTTGATCAGACATTGGAATCCAAACTCAGAATGCACAAAAGTGGAAGTGCCCAGCCAAGAAATTATTTATAGCAAGATCATGGGGAGAAGCTACAGATTTTTCGCTTTTTCCTTTAGATCAGTGTTTTTATTTTATGTGCTGGGGTCATGTTCACACCACCTTTAACCCCAAAGAGCTTTGTATAAGATTAATAAGCATTAGTTTCATGCTGAAAATACTGTGCTAGGTGAGACTCTGTAGGTACACTGCCTAACAGGCTGGGAAGGAACCTCCTTCTACTTTTACAGGGATTTTGAGGTGTATGTACTGCCTGCCTCATTGAGAGAAGGAAAATTTTTGCTCCAGAGACAACAGATACTCTGCTGTTGTTTTGGGTCCAGGGAGAAGCAGAGGCCACAACCCACAAGAACAGACACCCATTACATTCTTTTCATATAGCAATATGGAAAAACATTACTCTCAGTTTTCATCCTTGCACACAACTCCTCTGCCTCCTCTCAGACATGACACTAGAGCAGAGTGTTGCAGAGAAAAGACCTTGTAGAACAAAAACCTTGCAGAACAACAGGACAACAGATTGCAGGAGAGACAAACAAAGATTGGACAAGGCTGGTTTATGGATGTAATTAAAGAGTTTCTGGCAAGGGTGATTTCTACCAAGGTTACTCTTATAGTTCACTAGTGCAAAAAATAAGCAAAAATTCAAGTTCTTGGAGGTCCAGGAGATCTTTTATTCTTTAGCCTATTTAATTCTATTTCTTCATTTTTTATCTCTAAGGGAGGGAAAAGAGGGTGTTTCAACCCTGAACTATAAGGCTGACTTGCAGCTGGTGGCCCAGTAATTGGTATTTATGGCTCAGAACGCATCACTAACAGGTTAGAGACTGATATTTTCGTCACTCCTTCCTTTGCTCTCAGCTTTGCAGCTATTTCATGCACTCTGGGTTTGCCAATTACCTTCCCGAGGTGGGACGGGGTGATTTGTTTTTAATGCATGTACAGCGAGTTCGAATAGGCTGGTTTGTTTTTGCATCTGCAATTTCATGGGGACAGATTCAGGGACAAACACACAGGAAAGACAGCAGATAGCCTTGGTATGCACCTCAAAGAGTTCTTGGAGCTTCATTTCACGCCAGCCTATTACATATCTGCCCCCAAATTGGCTCTTAAAGCCCCAGCTAGCACTGCTCCCTTTGGTCTGCGGCCTTTGTGCCTCTGGTGCCTGTTAAGCTGTTCTGCACGTTCTCATGCTGTGAGCTTTGCCCTCCTGGGGACTGGGAGGGATGCTGAGGGCTGGTATGACACATTGCAGTGCTGAAACCTGGAAGCTGTAGGTTGGGTAGAGAGAGATATTATTGAAAGGGTTCACAGAATGGGTGTGCAAAGTCAATCCAGAAAAAGTTGGCCTGACAGAATCCTATGAACAGAGGATGAGATCCCAGTACAAACCAGGAGGTGCGAGGGCAGCTTTCATGAAACATGCTGCTAGTTTTGCAGTCGGCAGCCCTAGATTTAGGATTGTTGAGGAAGTCAAATAGTATCTCATCTATAATTCAATCCTCTTTCACTCTTGTTCTGGATTCCTAGAGTCCCAATCTCCCCCCAAAGATATAACATGTCCTGCCTGAGGGCATGGGTACCAAAAAATTGAAAGTGTCGCCATTTTGTCATATTTGTCACTTTTGAAAGCAACATGCTCAGAATAGGAAAAGGGAATGAAAAGATCAAGAGCACAACCAGCCAGAGCCCGTAGCATGCACAGAGGCTGTCTGGGATGATACACACCCCTGGGTGAAATACCAGTTCCTGAAGTCATTGAAACTAGTCAGAGTCAGATAGCACAGATAAACTCTAAAATACACAGTAGAGTTTAGAAGACAGACCCTATACAGATTTAATTAGCGTGCTAGAAAAAGAGGCACTGGAAAGCCAGATAAATCTGCATTCCTAGGATTTCTGAGTGTGAAGGATGGAAAAGGGAAGGCTTTCATAAAGGAAAGATAGGAAATAAAATATTTCAGTGAATGCACAGAAACTTTCCTGTAAATGGGCTGCTGGAATAACCCAGGCAGAATAAGCTTCAGTTTCAACTGAAGCATGAAAGTCAATAATCTCTGTAACCTTTTTAAACTCTTTGCTCTTCTATCACATACAGAGAGGCTGAAGGGAGTTAATCTATTCAAGGTGTGTGTGTCTATATTCCTTGTATACAGCAGAGTACTCCCTCACAGAGAACTAGTTAGCAGTCTGTCTCACGCTCAGCACTAGCAATATTTAAGGAAAGTGCCATTGTCATTTATGTTACTGAGAATTTTACTAAACCCAAAAAAGACCCAGTTGTCCTTCCTAAGAAAATAAAAAGTTGAAGGATAGAAGGTGGTCCAAACTAGTTTTTAACTATCAATTATTTGTCTAAAAAATTAATTTCTCATGTATATGTTGCAATTCATAAACCATTTTGTAGATATATGCTTTGTACATTAAGACCAAAATTTGGAATATTTCTTCTAAAAATGACAAACTGACCCATGCTGCCTTTCTCTTTTAAGTTTCTTTACAAGGGGAAAAAGTGCCTGGGAAGAGCACATCATGTCGTTCTCAGAGGACAGCATCAAGTTCTGAGTCCTGTAATTACTTCAGGTTAGTCATTTTATCCCTGATGAAGGTTTCTCTTGCAGTCCACAGAGGGTGCCTTTCCATCTGGGAAACAATTAGTAGATACTCCAGACTAAGACTTGCAGTTTCAGGACTGCATTAATTTTTAGTTGACAGTAATGAGACTGTCAGAATAATTCTTACCTCAGTAGAAATAATCTCTCTCAATCAGTGCTGCACAAAATGTACAACTGTCACTCACTGAACTTCTCTTCTACAAGGGCCAAATTGTTAGTGATAGGATGAAATAGAAAAAGCCATTGAGGGCAGGCAGGCTTGGCCCTAACAAGGCATTAATGAATAAATAATTTCCAGGCCATTATTCCAAAAGAGAAAACTGAGAAGTTGTAGCCGGAGAGAATATCAGAACAGACCCCAAATCTCCCAGCTCTCAGGATGAAATTTAGTTTCAACTACAGAATGAAGATGTTTCCATCCTCTTTAGAACATTGTGCAGATAAATTCCTTCAGCTGTGGGAAATACTCAGCTGTTGTGACAATGGGTTCTACATAAACAGCCTAGTGCATCTTGAGATTATTAAGTTTATTGCAAATTATTAATTTTAAACAAAGATTTATGATAAGCAATGACTGCAGTAGGAAAAGATCACTGTTGTGGTACAGCACATGCACCCACATACAAGCTGCATCAGCAATAAAAGGCAGGAGAACTTCCCCTCTAACTATATTTCACTTGGAAAGGCATTTATTTATGATTGGGCACTGGAGCATTTGAAGTACTGATGCAGGACACCAACAAAACATTTCAACAGTGTTCATTGGCTAAGCTACCAGGTCTTCCACCATGAGGACAGGTGTGGCAATTTAAAAAAAAAAAGTTCAGGTATACGTCTGGTAATGTGTCAAATCAATTATTTCAGGACTTTGGGGCAGGCAGAGGGAAGACAAGTTGATTGCTATTGGAACATGCTTTGCACAAGATGCAGTGATGGCAAATAGCCCAGTTTCAGTGGGCTAAGCTGTGATCCCTAGACAAATATAGACTAAAAATGCAACAGCAGCTACCATGAGATTAACAAAATAAAATCAAACTTGTAAAGGATGAAATGCCCATTTCTGTCTTTGCTGCCAAGCACAAAAATGCTGCACATAGCCATGTTCTTTGAACCACTTCTTTTTAAACACTGATACTACATAGGAAACAAAAAACCAGTAGGGCTACAGTTTCCCACACCCCAGCAGGAATCCATGTGTTCCACCGATAACTAAGGAAAAAAATACATAAACGTTTGGTGCAGAGAATGCTGTGTGTGACACTGACTGAGACAACCATTGACAAAACTGCTTCATTACACATCACTGCAGTGCAACACAGGCGGAGGAGGCAGGGGAGAAGCACATTTCTGGAGTCCCAAACCAAATGCCTTGTCTCGCATGCAAAACCAGAGCCTGTAAGCCCCACTGCTGTATCTGCTGACCTGATCTGTGTACTTATTCCAGAGCTCACCTCTGAAATTTTTGCATAAAGGTTTTTTGAGATTTAGAGCTTGATTCAAAGATAGCTGAACTCGGTAGGAACTCCTAGCACCAGGTTTGAGATGGACTGCAAAGAAAAAGGCGTTTTTGTGCCCAGGGCCATGCACTGCAGACCCAGCCAGGCCTCCCACGCTGCAGGATGGACACAGCACGTGCAGAGGAAAGACCTTTTGTGTGAGGTTCATACCCAATTCTTTACCCTATAACACCAGCAGAATTACCTGTGTGACACAGCAGACAGTCAGAGCCCTCAAAGTGACAAATAAATGTATAAATGATATCTCTGTCAACATCTTAAATTGTTCAACCACTTTTTTTCTGCCTCCTGGTAAATTGCTCCTCAGGCTGTTCTTGCTGAGGTTTTGTCCGATTCAGTTTCCTCTAGTAAGATGATAGAGCAAGGAGAAACTAAAATTAATGACAAACACTTTCCCCAGTTTCCCATCTGACAAATTTCACCTTGTTTTACCAAGTCCATTACAGATGATTACATATTAATTGCACTGTGTGCAGGACAACACAAAGCAATTAACACTTCTGCTGTGCTTCATGGCTGCTCTGTGCAGTTTTCCAGGGGGAGGTATGATATGAAATCTCATGACTAGCATGAAACCAACTGTAGTCATCACTGAATTTATATTTTTCCATGCCTGCCTAACACCCAGTTCAGTGCCTGCTGGGCTTTCTCTTAAAGGCAATCTGGCAGCCTGAAACAGGAGACCTAATTTCTACAGACATGGCATAAGAACAAATTGCCCAAATTTTGGGAGAACGGTGGATTTAAAGGAAACCAGATAATGTTCAATAGCCTACCAAAACAAAAGGGAAAGAAGAGTCCAAGAGTTCCTGACTTTGGACAACTCATTTCATCTCCCCCAAACCATGCATTACTGGAATGCAAATAATAATACACTGGCATTCTTAGGATGAAAGCTATATTTGTGAATTAAAGCATAAAAGAAACCAGGAATGGACAAGCTTTTCTCACATTTCAAGCTCTCAGCATTACTAACAATTTGGTTTTAATAAAGACAATAAATATAGGCTTAAGTCATAGCTTTTGTCTGTAACTTACCATTGCATCCAGCAGAATCCCCCACTGGAATTTCTTCCAAACTGTACAAATGACCTTGTTCCCATAATTAATACTAACATTGTTAATGTTTGGGTTTAGGTATTGCAGCTCTTCCCCCACGTCTATTTACAGCCTTTTGCTCTTTGCCACCTCCTACTCCTCCCTAATAGGCACCAGGACTGACTGAAGGGTTCAGCCATAGGCAAAGATGACACCAATTAACTAATGGGTTCATTTGATCCCTTGCACCAAGGCCTGTGGCCACCCTGCTCTAACCACAAATAGTGCCTGGATGGTGACAACCAAACTCCTTCCAGCTACCCTGGATTATTTGTTGCAGATGTTTATTCTCAGCTGGTAAGGCAGGAAGGATAAAGACAGATGTAGGGTTTTAGTCTGGGGGTTTGCTCAGTGTGAATTAGGCACTGCCAAAGTACTGACTAATCCCAATGAAAGTGAAAAGAAACTATTTAAGTTTGACAGAGCAAACATGGGCACTATTTCAGCCTCACCAGGTGGCTCTTAGCAAGCCAGGGAACTGTAGGTGACTTGGAATGTTTAAAACAGCACTTACAGAACCATCCTAACATGCAGTCCTAAGGCTGCAGTCCAGGATGACTCTGAGGTGGTGAACACCCTCAGGAGGGACAGACAGGCAGCCAGTCTGGCCTGCTGCACATGCCTAAATCAGTAAGAATTGCATCATTGCTTGTGTAGGTGTATCCTTTACTTAGCATCCTGAATCTGTAGGAAACAAGTTACCTTGGCACTGGGATTCTGATTGGCAAGACTTGTGAAATTTTAAGAAGGGGCTGAACTCTTGCGGAATTTCTCTTACAAGATGTATTTCAGCTCTGGAAGTTGCAAAGTATTAAGTGTTAAAAGCAGGACCCAGAATTGTATCTTTTTGTCTCCAGTTTTGATGCTCTGCTTTGCCCTAAGTTAACTGGCAAATTTCTTTTATTTGCATATCTCAACAAAATGTTTATGATTCTCTGCACAAAAATTGATTTAGAAAGGAAAGCCTGAGTCTTTTAAGCTGAGCAGTTGGCAGATGCATAGGACCACATATAATGTATGCCTATACCATAAAGACATACATCAGTAGTGGGTGGACTGTATATCTCCCTGTGCACTTATTTCTATTTTATGGTATTTTAAAATAAGAAATACCCTTTAAAGAAGCTGATTGCCTCAGGCTAGCAAAAATTTACAAGGCTCACTTGAAATGTTTTTGCTTAACAGCAGGAAAAAAAAAGAGAAGTCATGCATTTGAAAGTGAACATTTCAATTATCCCAATCCTGGTGACCTCTTCTGGGTATTAAGATGCTATTGGCAGACAGCTCTCTTCAAAAGATAAATTGTGCCTTTCCACAGCAGCAGAATGGTATTTGTTTTCATGTCATGACACATTGATTTCATACAAATTTTAGAGAAAATAACAGCTGGCCACATATATCAGTGATGCCAGAACACTGAAGTACAAGTGCCCTGAAGGGGAGGGAAGCAAGTAGGTCAGTCATAGAATCACAGAATGGTTTGGGTTGGAAGGGACTATAAATATCACCTAGTTCTAACCTTCTTGCCATGGGACACCTTCCACTATCCCAAGTTGCTCCAAGCCCTGTCCACCCTGGCCTTGAACACTTCCAGGGCTGGGGCATCCACAGCTTCTCTGGGCAACCTGTGCCAGTGCCTCCCCACCCTCACAGTAAAGAATATCTGATACCTAACCTAAACCTACTCTCAGTACTCCCTCTTGTCCTGTCATTACACACCCTTGTAAAAAGTCTCCTCTCAGCTTTCTTGTCAGCTCCCTTCAGGTACTGAAAGGCTACAATTAGGTCACCCTGAAGCCTTTTCTTTTCCAGGTTGAACGATCCACATTCTCTCAGCCTTGCCTCTCGGTTCTCCATCCCTCTGATCATCTTGGTGGCCTCCCCTGGACTCACTCCAACAGGTCCATGTCCTTCCTGTGCTGGGACCCCGGAGCTGGATGCAGCACTGCAGGTGGGGTCTCACCAGAGCAGAGGGGCAGAATCCCCTCCCTCACCTGCTTCCCACACCGCTCTGGATGCAGCCCAGGACATACGGCCGGGTCACGTCCTGCATCTCATCCACCAGCACCTCCGAGTCCTTCTCCCAGGCCTGCTCTTGATCTGCTCATGCCCAGCCTGGACTGATACCAAGGCCTGCCCTGAACCAGGTGCAGCACCAGCACTTGGCCTTGTTAAACTTCATGAGATTCCCCTGGGCCCATTTCCAGAGCTTGTCCAGGTCCCTGTGGCTGGCATCCTGTCCTTCAGGTGTGCCAACCCCACTTAGTCTCAGGGCTGTGTCTCAAATCTGAGGACAGAAGGCATCCTGGGTGTGAGGGGCAGATTAGTGAGATGCAGCCATACAGAGATGCAGGAGATATTTTGACTCATCTTTGAGGGTTGTCTAACTTCTGACAGATGAAGAAGGGCCAGCACAGAGGCCTGATGCTTACAGTGGGGCTGCAAGGTAGAAACGGAGCATTGGCATCCCTCTCCATCCAGACAGGTCTTTTATTTTATAAGGATGGGAGAAGCAAGTTTTACCTCTGGGAAGAGTCAGAAAAGAAATATTTTCTTGGAATTGGGCAAACCTTTCTAGGAATGTAAAGTCAACCAGCTGGAAGGACAGACACTGAAATCCTATCTGTTCTCCTGAAACCAGAGCTGTTTTTGAAAATCTTTAAGAATGAAGAAATACAGAAGAAAATGCCATCAAGGCTCCAGGCCACAGAGCAGGACATTATGAATCCATGGATAACGGTAGAAAAAAAAAATTGAAGTTTGAACACTGCAATCAGTAAACATCTCAGAGCTCATTATTAAAATCAGGCCTTACTACAAGGTTTCATAGAGCAGCCCAGAGCCGCTCATTTTCCCTGCTGAGTTAAAGTCACTTAACCCCAAGTTCCAGCACTGGTAAAACCAGGCACCCTCCTCCCTCAGCAGATCACTTTTGGGGTCAAGCAGGAGCTGCTGAAGCGGAAGGAGGAGCAAAGCCTCTCTAGTGGACAATGAGAGATGTTCCTGAGAGAGCAGCTGGTTCCAGCTCCTCTTCTACACTCCTGCATTTATCTACAGGATGGGTTTGTGGTACTGAAACATATGGGCCTTCCAAGCATGACTGCTTCTTTTGGGGATAACAATGCCATTAAGAGCATCCAGGAAGGAGGCACAGCTTGCCACCACCGAGGGGCCTGCTCCAGAATGAAACAGACTTCTTGCAGAAACAACCCCAAACCTACTTGTAATGTCTGCCCTGTTTTGCCATCATCTCATTCCCAATTTTACTAACAAATAAAATGACTGGGAAAACACTGAAATTAGTTTGCCAGCTGGTTTGAGTATCTATTTCTGAAAACATCTTAATCTTCTGGAAAAGCTCATAATTTTTAATGCAGTTGTCGACAGAGTCTTTTAGAAACTGATACAAACACAGGCTTAAGGGTATTTTAATACTATTCTTCTCTTTCAGATCAGAGGGCTAGAATTACTGAGGTTTTTAAGCATGACATGTATTTGCTTTTATAGAATGAAACTAAAATAGGACAAAAAGGCTTAAATATTTGTTAATGCCTTTCTTTACAGATTGCAAATGGTTTTGTCATGACTGCACACCCAGGACTTCACTGTGCTCCAGATAAAATCAGTAGCTGGGAACCCTGTGTCAGACTTTGGAGACGTTTTGGCACGAAAAAGGTTTTCTTCTTCAAGTTTGCAAATCTTAAACTAGAAAATAAATATTTGTGGTGTACCTCCTTGAGAGCACTTTTCTGATAACACCATTCATATCACGTTCTCATTCACGCTGATTTAGCAAAGCTATCCAATTCCACAGCTTCACTACTGCTGAAATAATTTTAAGGAAGACCAGTTATAGTAGGTTTTTGGGCACTTGTCTGTAGGAGTGTTTTATTACACACAGGTAGGAGTAGCCCAAGGGAGAGGAGCATCCCAGGGTTTTGCCATCAACCTGAAACACATGCTGCACAGGTTTTAAAACATTTACAAAGCCATAGAAATTCTCAAGGACTTTCTCCAGGGCAAAAAGAGTGAGGGCTCCACTTTTCAGCCATTCAGTATAGAACACACCATCTTCACATATCCCAGCCACTGGTCTTGATCTGGCACCAGTCCCCTTTACTCAAATGAATTTAACTCCTATTGTCAGGGTCAAGATGGTAGTCCAATCTCTCATTTCCTGTATTAATACAGTTTCCAGGCAAGACCTCACCAAGCCTGTGTGGCAGCATTAGACTGGCATGCTCAGGACTGATTTAGTATCAGTGTAATCTCAAAATAAACACATTGCTGGCCTTTCAGCTCCTCCTGATTCCTGTAGGACAGAATTGGCATGAGGAGAGCAATTGCTATGACCCATACTTCCCTTACCACTCTTATCTCATACACTTGAAACACATCTCCTAGTGAAAGAGGAAAAAGCAGAGCTGGCTCAAAATGTTGCTGTTTTTAGAGCAAAGGGAAAAAACGGCAACAACAACAACAAATGCCAATTTTTCTGTCATTCATTAAAAAAAAAAAAAAGGTCCCAAAAGCCTTTAATGCAAGAATCAGATTGTTTGAAGCAAAATCAGAAAACAGACTTCAGAAGCAGTCTGGGAAAGAAAACATGATATTTTTCAGAAAAAAAAAGTTCTCAGATGGCATGGACTCTAAATTCATATTAACTTTGTACAAACCACACGGTCCAGTGCTCCTGGTACCCCAGAGGAAGTTCCCCAGCTCCATGCCAAGCCTCAGTGATTGCTAGAGGGCCCCAAAAGCAGAGTATTTATTTCATCTTATTTTCATGGAAACTAAACCCCAGGCAAGTCCCATTGCAATAAAGCACAGTCAGGGAGATCAGTGATGACAGCCCTGAGGCTTCATCCCCCTCCACCATGTGCAGCCTAGAAGAGAGTGCAGGGTCCCATTCCAGAGCTGGGTGCTCTGGTGATGCTGCCTGTCACCATTGCAGTGCTGCCTCTGTTTATGTCACAGCATAAAAATGCCCATGTAGAGGAACCCATTTAGGATGAGAAATAATATAATTTGCCTTCAAGCCAGGATGTTCTTTGCTCAAATGGCAAAATCTTCTCCAGCTTCTGAAATAGCTCAAGGCTGCTGATCTAGAGATTATACCACAAGGCCCAGCTTTGTGCTGCATGTGGTGATTGACAAAGCTGAGGAACCACTTGGTTACGGACAATGGAGCTTGGTCCATCCTGGTGAGGCCAAGTTATAGTGGCACTTAACAGAGGAGGGAGGATGATGCCTCTGGAAGGAGCTGCAATTCAGTTCTGCTTTTCTGAATTACTGTTCGTAACGCTGAGATTGCACCCAGGAGCCTGCCTGTTTGTCAGGACTGCACCGTGCTTAGCAGTGTGCAAACACAAAATAAAATTACATTATCTGAAGAGTCCTTTTCATGCTTTTAAAGAAAGACACTAAAGTCATACATGAATTCCTTTGAATCTCATTTATAAATCGAAATAATTATTTTAGCAAGTGATGACAGGTAATAAGTGGCACAGGCTCTTGTCTTTTCCCTGCAAGATGAACCACTTTCCCTGGATTACAGTAGTATTTCCCTCACTCACTGTCCCCTCTCTCTAAAGATGCACTGCTCCTCTTCCTCCTGCATCCAGCACTGGGAACACTAGGTGAGTACTGGACCAAAGAACTCATGAAGACAAGGATTATGTTATCTACAGAGCACTGAAGAGTCTCCTCATGCTCTATACACCAGTGAAAAAAAAAATTAAAAAGAAATCTCATTTGCTGCAGCTCACAGCTTCAGCCTTTGCAGATATGGCCTAAATATCTGCTTGCACACACTTCACAGCAAGGCATCCCACCAGCAAAATACATAATCCATCCATTTAAAACCACCCACAAAGGAGGCAAGTATTGAATCATTTTGGGGGCTGGCACAGGAGATCTGCATCTTGCTGGTTTCATTACCTTGAATAATAGCACAACAGATCTGTAAGTCACATTTAAATCGATTTTAAATTAATCCAAACCCTAGGTGTAAACATAACAAAGTGTTGGATGAGAGACTATGTTTTAACCCATTTTTAGATCCCCTGTATTTCTGCAATAGCAGGGACTGAAAGCACAGGTGTCAGATGAAGGCAGACTTCAGCATCTGAGCCACTGCTGCAGTCTAAACAAGAGAGATGGTCCAGCCTTGAAAAAGAGAAAGGAGCCAAAATCCTGGATACAAACACCCAACTATGGAGGACAGACCTTCCTGGGCATTTAAACCCTGACTGTATTTAAGAACTCCTTAGGACAACTAATACACACACACCCCCCTCAACTGACCTACAGATCCGCAAAGCTGCCCTCATACAGGGACTGCTGCATGGCTGATGTCGGAATAAGGCACCCTGGTGCTGTGTGTTTTTGCAATTTAAATAACAAGTAACACTGCTCTTTCCTTATTCAACCCTTTAGTATACCAGACATAAACATAAAACAACATATTCCCGTCTCTCACTGAAGAGAAACAAGGTTCAGCTTAATCTCACTGCTCAAGAAATGATGATACCAGTTGCAAGATCTCTGCAAAGGGACTGTAGGGGGGTACAGGGTGGCTCAGTTAAAGGTGTTTTTCCGAGGAGATTAGAGTTGAATTTGACAAATATTCCTAATATTAAATTAGTAGGCTACAGATATTTCTCAACTTCATGAAAGACTTTCACATACAAAATCTAAAACCAAACAAAACTCAGAAAATCTGTGTTTTGTAGATGTCTCCTTCAGCAGCTCTCTATGACATTGATACCAGCTGATAGAAACAATGGGGAAAGTCTAAACTTCAGGCTCTTCCCAAGCGATTATTCTGAAACATGATTTTTTTAGTCAATGAACTATTTTGCCTCCTTCTAAGGCCAAGCTCCTATACAAAAAGGCAGAGAAAACTGGTACAAGACAACACTTATCCAGGTGGAGTGAGGACTTGCACTCCCAAGAAATCCATTTTTCCACATCTAACTTTCAGGTGATTCCTTTCCTCCACTCTGCCCACAGCAGCCACCAACAGATGGTACCCAAAGAGCTCCTACCCTGGTGCTTGCATCAAGAAAAGCAGGCATGGAAGGGGGATTTCCTCAAAGCACGTTTGAAATCCTTAGTGCTGAAGATGACAACACTTGGAAGATGCATTTGCCATGTCAATCTGGAGCTTCCCCTTCCCAGTCAAGCACTGGGCTGTCTCCCCACGGATGTGTGCTTTTGCTGTTAGTTATTGCTTGCACCACAAAATAATTTCAGCTGGCTCTGTACTGGTCTGGGAGTGAAGGAGTTACAGAGATGATCTCAACCAGCTGTGCCTGTGCAAGTCCAGGCATCCCTTCTCCTGACACCCTTTCCTATCATACAGGAAGCCAGCTGCAATTCTTTGTAATAACCAGAGATAGGATATTTCTCCAAACTGCGGGGTTCCCTTATGTGAAATACAAAAGAAAAGCAAGTGAGATGTAAGGAAGTGATCTCTGTAGCTCAGGGGAAATAATTTCAAAGATGAAATCTGTTCTGTGCCATCAGCTGAGCTTAGCACATTTCCAGTGGTGCAGTCATTTATAGCTCTGGGGCTGCCACTGCCCAAGCACTAATGGGCATTTCCCAGCTGGGCTTCTGACCAGCACAGCCCTTTGGGGAGCACTTGTGTTGCTCCCAACACTCTGCAGCATCAGCAAACACTTGGATGTTCCCTCTCATGCTTGCAGACAACTCTGCACAAGATGCAGTGCATCAGAGAGGTAAGAGAGAATCAGGGAGCAGCAAGGGTTACCCAGGGCCAGGGTGGCAATAGGGCACAGAGCAAACACAGGTGCTGGAGGCTCTGCAGGACTGGCAGTCTGGGTGCCTGTGTAGGAAAAGACCAGGAGACACCTTGGCTGCTGCCTAAACACTGCAGGTAGCACTGGAGTCTGCCCACCTATACCAGCACTGAGCAAAACCCACCCAGAAAGCTTCAAGCAGCTCCCTGGACTGGGCAGTGCAGCTGTGGGGAGAAACCACTGCCCTTCAGCAGGGTTAATTCAACCATCACAGGGTTAACACCCAGCAGCTTTGCACATTATTATGCTATGAAAGCAGAGGTCAGATCTCTTCCCTAGATTTGGGACTGCTTGTCTTCAAATTTATAGCAACTACATCTGTGGTGCTTGGGGGTTTTAAGTGATTTTTATTTTTTTCTTTTGCTTCAATGATCCTTGTGGGTCCCCTCCAACTCAGGATGCTCTGTGATTCTAAAATCCCCTAAAACTTCACACAGGCTGTTCTCTCACTGATGCACTATCAGGCTGGAATGTTTAGGCAAGAATTTTCTTGCAAGTTTGAAATGTCAGTTAGTTCTCTTTAGTTTTGGATGAGGTATTTTTGTTAATCTGAAAAATCATTGTAGCAGTCATGGTCATTTTTATGTATATTCCTTTTCCACACGCAAATAATCCTTTATATAAGGTCCTGTACTACTTTATGCCTCATTTCCTTTACTTCACAAGAAGAAAGGTGCTTTACAATGAAGTTTTTCCTTCATCTTCTCCAAAGAAGTGGTTTTCAGTAAGCATGAACTCATTTATTTCTTTTAATGGTGGCCGCTTATTTCTTCAAGACAAGGCCATCTACAGAAACTGCACATTCTACTAAGACTGTGAATACATTTCAGAAGAGAAGAAAGGTAGCTAGCTCTGCCTTGAAAACAATAGTAATATTCTAACAATAAAATATACATCTAAGCAAGAGCCAAGTGACTTGGAGCATCACTGGTTGTGAAATCCAAAACACAAGCATCAAAGGGCAGGGATAAAATGCCAGATTACCCCAGGATCTGAAAGTTATGGCTCCATCTCTTTGCATTAAGACATGCTTGTTACAGCCTTGGGGAAGTCATCCAGACTGGTAGCACCTATCTCCCTCAGTGGGAAAAAGGTGAATAAGGCAGGCTACAACATATCTTTCATCTGTAGGATTTAAAACACCGACAACTATTGGGATGTAAGAGCTGAAATATTTTTGATATTGCCTTTGTGGCAGAAAAGTGGATGAAATGGCATTGGAGGGAATTTCCATAAAGTATCTCCTGCTACTTTATGGCTAAGAACTATTAAAGTTGAATTCAGAGGAGTGAATAAAATTATTAATCTTAGAAGATTAATGACCATGGTTTCTCCTCAAGAAGATCACAACCACACTTTTGGGAAGTAAAAGCAATTACAAAATTTTTACGGGTAATGATATAAGCCACCTAAATAAGCCAAAATATTACTTGCTTAGATGAACAATAAAATAATCTTTGAACTAAATCAGATTTAAACCATCCCTCATACAAAACGTACATTTAAGAGAAGAATTTCCCTTGGATGCTCATCGTGTTCCAGTGCCAGCCTCGAGCCTGTGGCGCTGCTCACCAGGAGGGACAGAAAGCAGGACAAGATGGGTCACTGGAAATTGGCCTGGCAGCTTGTGGTTCCCTCTCATTCTGGCACCCACTGCAGCATCTAGCCTGGTGTGTGTGCAGCCAGGCTGCCAAGCAGCTTTCCACAGCATCCCACAGGCTGGAGAGGGATGAAGCTTACAAGACTTTTCTAGACTTTGTAGCTGGCAGTGCAGGGACAGGCGTGTGTCTGCTCACAACAGTAGTCTCATCTGTGGGACACTCTGTGCTCGTGGCACAGCTGGGAGAAACAAGAATTGCTCACCCCTGACTGAGCTGCAGCACCAACAGAGCTCCAAACCTGGCACACGGTGTATCTTCAAGGCAATAAACTTCATCCCTTGGCTGGGCTCTGCAGCCCCTCATTCCCTTGAGAAAGAGGCTAAACTGAGCAGGAGCTTAGTATCAGCACAGAAAATAGATTGCTTCTGGAAACAGGCACTAAGGCTGATTTTATTGTATGGATAAAGCTGAGATCTCTGGCAATAAAACATTAAAATATTCTGAAAAAAATCAAAGGCATAGTTTTCAGAAGGAGCTTGTTCTACTGAATTAGGTGCTAGTCTGGGACTGAGGAGACCCTGATCCTACACCCAGCTGCTCCTGGGATCCTGCACAGCCTTCACTGGGTAAGGTCACATCCTCTCAGCTTTGCTCCCCTGCCTCCATCTGCCTCCTCTATGCCAACTGTAGGAGCACACGGGTAGGGAACCATTTCCATGCTGCATTAGGTGGTTATTCAGAGCTTAAATGAAACCTGTTACCCTCAAACTAACAATAACTCATGACATACTCTGAACTGAGCCAGCCTAAGCAATATTGGATTAAAAATTCCCAAAATGTTTTCTCCAGATTTCTTACCTGATTCTACCCAAGATGCTTCTCATATCAATTTAATTACTCCTAATTTACACCAAGGAAAGCATATTGAAATGCTGCTACACATAATTCTCATCAATGTGGGAAGACCGCTTGCTTTCAGCAAAATCAGGTTAAGACATAGGCAGAGCTGTCCAGAAAGCCTTTCACTTCAATATAAACCAAGGACAGTGAGCTCAGAGCCAACACTACATTTTTCAGATTAGGTTCTCAGTCTCCCTCCTTCCCCCTCTCACTAGAAAGATCTTATTTCAGATCAAATGTGTTCACAATACATTTACCACTACAGCGAGTTTCTTTTTCAAACATGAAAATAATAAATAAAAAGATCTCATACACCTTTTCTGGTGGAGTTTAAAAGTGCCTGGAAGAGATACAACCAGATGATATCTTCCCATTACTAGATCACTGCCTAAATACCTGCTGGACATGCAGCACATGCTGTGTTTGTGAGCACAGTCTCAAAATTATTTAAAAAATTTTAAAAATTAGGCCACTCTCCTAAAAATCAGAAACTGGGTCCTGATAAGATAAATGAACACTTGGAACATTTTTTGAGCCCCAGGTATGGAAACAATTCCTACACACAGGAGATGAATTACCCCACTGAACACAGTGAATATTTTCTTAGCACAGAAAACAAGGAAAACTACATGTAAAAGACAAAATAGCTGTCAGAGACTGATTAAAAACAATCTCTGATCTTTCTGAAGAGATAATAAAGTATGGTGTTACTCAGTTTCTGTCATTTTGTTTCTAAACTCTTAAAATAAAAAAGCACTATTACTTATTCCCATCCCTTCCATCATCCCTTCCCTCCTTAATGCAAATCTCACCCTGTCCTTTGTGTCCAAGGAAAAGCCCAGCAGCAGAGCTCAGCCATGAGCTCCTGCAACCAAGAGCATCAGCTCCTGAGTGCTGCCACACCAAGCTTCTCTTGTTTGGATAGAGAAAACACGTGTTGGACTTGTTTTCTTGATCCAAACAAGATATGTAATATGGCTTCAGGTGAACTATTCTAATATTTGACTTATTAACCATCTACACATTATCTCTAGCTTAGGTTTAACTGCCAGCTCTCAGTCTTGACTCAGTCTCTCAGTCTCTGACATTTAGATCTGCTACCACTCTGAGTTCTCTTCTACACAGCAGTTAGTAAACTATGTCCACCCTTGATTTGCTCTTAAACAGAGTTTCTTTAATCACTCGTGAAGACTCTTCAGCCTGGGGCCACCGAACAGCAAATTTCTAGATGTTTTTCAGATTCTCAGGATCCTATGAAAACACAGACACCAGAAACAACAACAGCCTCACAGCACCTGCAAAGATGATTTTGCTCCACATTCCCAAGAATGCACATCCACAACTTCACTCCAGAAGAATAATCAATCAGTCAATACCAAACTACTACTTTGGAAGATTTTTTCCCCCCAGTGTCATTATTTTCAAGCTGCTCGCCCATTTAGCAAGCATGGTCTCCCTTTCTTCCCCAAATTGTCCTTTCTTTCAGCATCTCTCATGCATGCTATTTAGATGACCACACTTTGCCAAGAAAAAGCCCTGTCTGTGTCTAATCTGCCAGGTCATTTTATCTCATCCTTCTGGAACTCTCCTATGATGGTTTTGCTGGCAGCACTTCTTACTTTATTCCTCAGCTCTCCACATTTAAATGGAGGGTTTCTTTATGTACAAAACCCAACCCTACATCTGAGCAGGACTGCACATCTCAGAAGGATGAAGCAGGGCAACACTGAGTAACTGGCCATAGTATTTTATTCCAGGGACTTGGGCCTTCTTTGGCAATGCTTGCATCCAATCACAATGTGCAGAAAGAAAAGCCACAAACTCCTTTATTCTTTTGTTTCTCTGGAAGATTAAAAAGTTTTGCTTGTTTTTTACCCTGGAGAATAATAAATCATCAGGAGATGATGCACTCCTTTGACACATCCCTTGGTTCCCATGCAGATCGGTATCGGCAGGAACAGCAGGCTTCCCCAGAACATATGTGCAAATATTCAAGAATAGCAAACACCAAGGATAAACATAGTTGGACCAAACAGCTTTGCTGAAGAGAAGGGAATGTTTGCAAATGCTGCTCTGCAGTATTACCTGCACTAATGAGCCCTCTGTATTCAATAACCTGGTCATCCACTCGAAGAAACCTTTCTGATGAAGGGCATGCACCTCCAGCTTCCCCACAGGGCTTAAAAAAGGGGTTCTAAATGAGCATCTCTGAGACAAAACCAGATTATTATATATTTATTGCATATCACATGATTCTCCAAAGCAAGCAGCTTAAACGTGTAGTCTTGATGAGAACTGATATTTACTAATTATTGCCATTCATCAAATGAATCCTCTGAGCCTTAATGCTGTGTTAGCATTAAGATCTGACATAGAACTCTATGGTTTCTAAACTTTCATATTTGAACCTGACCTGACTAATATATATTAATGATGTATCCCTAGGATGATCCACTGGAATCTGTGTCAGCTGAAGAACGCTAGTAATTTTGAAGGGGAGACTTCCATATTTTCTAGGAGTAAGCAAGAAATTTAAATATTAAGATTCTGGAAAAAAAATCCCTACAGCCAGCAATAGAAACTTACCTTCAGTGCAAGAATAATAACATTTATCTGGAGGAGCAGTGGCTCAGAACAGATGCTGCCAAGATGAATGATTAATGCACATTAATTGTGGTAAGGAGTTTTCAATTTCAAGTGGTTTTGAATGTAAAAATAGGAGATTCAATAAAAATAAAAAAATTCTCTTTTCAGTCAAGTGCCTTTTAAATCTCTTTTTGCCTTCCGAAACACAAAAGAATTTGCATCTAAGTGACATTTTTAGTAAAAAATGGTTCACTGAGTTGCAGTTCATTTCTGACTTTTCAGCTGTCAATTTTTCCCCATCCAAAAAAAGACCAAAAAAGTCAAGGAAAGGGAAATAGGAAGGATACAGTCTGGGAAGAAAGCAGCTTCCAGCCAGCTCTAGCATACTAATAATGAGACAAGGCAACCCAGAAAGACTTTTCTCTTCGACAATTTTGGTTTGTGCAATACCAACAACAGTTGCAAGGAATGAAAGCAACATCTGGTACAGGAAGTTTAGAACTGGGCTTTGTTCATTTTCAGCTTTCAGAAATAAAAAACACTAATGCTGGTCAGAAAAAAAATGGTTTAGTTGGCATTTTCTCTTGTCTGTATGTAGATGCACAGTGGGGGAAAGGACTTTTTCAGTACAGAAATTAAGATCTGAATATCAAACCCCAGCGATTCTCCTCATATTGATTCACCCAGAGCACGAGCCTTAGCGCCAGTGTGTCCTGCCAGCTGTTTTACAGCTGTAGCCAGCATGTGGCACTGAGTGCTGCTGCCTACCTGGAGAAAATCTCTAAACTCACACATGAGAAAACTGCCTCATATATCCACAAAAGCACTGAAATTTTCATCTCAGCCTCTCCTTTTCTTGGATTTTACATCAGCAAATGTCCTTTTCTATTAAATGCTTCACCAGAGACTCACAAAATGTCACATAAGAATAACCTAAATGCATCTTAGAGCTCCCTCAGTTTGTCAGCCTCTAGTTTTTGTTCTAGCTGTTGTTTCTCAACACCCTGCTGAGATGCAGCTTGTTTTCTCGAGCAGGGAATTCCTCACTTTCACCTGGCCAACGCTGTTTCTTCCCTTGAGACAAGCAAATGCTTCTTAAAAGAGGATAAAATAGAACAAGAAGTTTTTTTGGAAGCTAGATAAGGACATTTTTTTTCCTCTCTGTAAACTGAGCACAAGGTCAGAGAAGACGTTTCTGTTTTGAGTTAGGCACCAGTCCCTTCACTAGGAAGGTGTTTGGAGATTTTTAAGAGGTGATTGACACCCAAACCCACCCCTGGAATCTGAAGACAATTTCTACCATTATAACCAACTAATCCAAACCCCAATTTCATGGAGAGTAGGAACATTGGTCGAAGTCTCAGGCTACCAGCTCCCCTCAAAGTATATAATAAGGAGACTTCAGAAGGTCAACACACATTTTACTTCCACAGACCAAACTTCGGTGTGGGCAAAGGCTGATTCTGTTCGCAGAGGAACACAGAGTTATTTCACACCAAACATTTTGCCCATCATTTCCTTATTAAGGGGACTCCTTCATTACTAAGGCTTTTACACCAATTCCATCTAAGCTCTTTCTATCTGTTCATTACAAGGCAACAGATGAGAATCAAACTGGCCACAGAGAGAGCAACAAAGCCCCAGAAAAAGGAAGAGTCACAATTGCAAACATCAATCTCCATGAAAGATATCAGGTGTCATAATCAACAAGAACATCTCAACATCCCTGATAGGGCCCCAGGAAGACACTGTCCCCATTCTGAATTCTAAATTTAATCAAGACACAATGTACACAAGAAAAGATTTTATACAGCTGAATCTGCCAAGATACCTGGTCTGAATTGTGAACAATTAAATGAAGAAAACTTGAATTTACTTTGATACCTGTAGCAAGTGTTCCCTGTGTAAGGTACAAAGCTGAAACTGCCCCAGATTTGAGATATTTTGTTTCCACAGAAACTCTTCATAGCTCTGCACAAACCACAATACTATTTCCTCAGCACAGCATGTGAAGCAAACTGTTGATCAACATTAAAAAAAAAAAAAAAAAGGATGAGGCCCCATTTAACTAGCATAAGTCAGGAGAGCTCCTACTGGTCATTGGGCTGTACGGTCCCCAAGCCTAAACTTCAAAAAAAAAGAAAAAAAAAAAAATATACACACATACACAATTCAAACACAGCACACAGTAGCAGGAGCTTCCAACACCTGAATAACTCCTCCAAAACACTGCAGGGAGAAAGTGTACCAGAAAGATCAGAGAGGGGGTTCAAGGCTAGGAAAGTGAGGCAGTACCTGTGTAGAAGGTGAAGAAGCAGCAGCTGCCAGGTCAAAATGAAAGGGGATAGTTTGAAGTAGAAGGATAAGGTGAATCCAAAGCGTAGCTTCAGCATGAACTACGTCCAGCTTATCTAAATTTATCTCTTACTGTTCCATATTGCTCCATAATTATATGTCTGGATATAACACCTGCTGAAAACAGAGGAGCCTGAAATCTGGGACCTAATCAGCTACTGATTCAGAGCAGGGAATGGTATGTCTATTTAGTTGACTGAAACTAAAATCTTCCAGAGTAAAAAGAAATGGGCACAGCTGAAAAAAAAAACTAATCAAGTTGGGAGGTGAAGCCTATTCACATTTGTAATGAGGAACATATTTGAGCAAACAATATTTTTTGTTATTTTCCTGAGTTGTCTCCTTCCAATAACAATCACCAAATAGTAAAGGGAACTAAAAGTATGTTACATGGAGCAAGCAGCATTCCTTATGGAGCAGCAGCAGCAGCTCTGGGAAGATAATGTCATCAATCAGAGAAAGGAAACAAATATGCTTTGTCCAAAGTGTCAGCACTGGACCTCGCTTGATTTTTCAAATGAATATTTTCAAATTAAATCTTCAAAGAATTCAACCAGGATATTTATTGCAGGCATTACTCAAAGTCTTTTGTTTCTGGAAAACAGATTTAATTAAAATAGTGAGCATCAATAAACAGATCAAGTAAATATTTTTTATTAGAATGACAGAGCCAGAAACCAAAGAAAAATAAACCTTAAAGACTGAGAGAAAACCCTTCAAATTCCATTTTAATAATCAACTCTTACTTTCAGAGCATTCTTGCTTTTTTCCAGAAAGAGAGGATCGTTCTTTGGGCCCATTTCCTACAGAAGCACACCATAAAGAACTTGACACACATGACCCACCTGGGCACAATTTTCTCAGTTTGAGGAGGTCAGGGCCAATTCCCTGACCCTTCCCTGAGTTAGGCCATACCCAGAGGGGAAGGTCTTGAGGGGTTACACCAATGTGGTTGTACGCTGGTTACCTCTGGCTGCTCTTAGGACTGCATTCCTGCTATGTCAGGAGTTTTCACTTAGACTTCCCTCCTGTCTCTTAGCTAATATTTTGGTTGAAATTCACCACTTTATCAGCCCTAAATGCTATCAGGAGAAAGAAGAAAGGAAAAGATGAGTAAGGAGAAGAGCCAGTAACTCCTCTTTACACAACACAGCTGAGCTAGTGCTAGAGGTGCATTAAATGTGGAAGATTAAACTGATAAAAAAATTCCCTTTAGTGGAATGTACATGAATAATTTGTGATATCCTTAAAGTCTCAGGGCCTTGAGTTAAGGCTAGATTTAAAGCTCTCCAAGCAAGAGGAATCAATACTCAATTTCACAAAGATTTCAGTGTCCCCAGGCTCTGCTCTTCCAAAGCCCCAGGGCACTGCACCTGGTCCAAGCACATCAATAGTCCCACATGCACTGATGTGTGGATTTCAGGCCAGGGGCACAACAATCCCCAGGCAGGTTGGCTCTCAGGGGTGGCACAGCAGCACCAGCCTGGACCACTCACCCTCCCACCTCTGCACCCCCTGGGCATGCCAGGTTGTAGGAGATGTCACTGGGAGCATTTAGGGGGGCAACCTATTCACACCACACAAGATAAACACAGTGGTTCTGTTGTTGCTGACTTGCCATCACACAGGATGCAGCAGATTCACAAGGGTACATGAAGGCAGATACTTATTTTCATGAACTTCCCTCAGGCAAGAGATCCTCAATGCAGAGCAGCCCGATATTCAGTGGAGTCTGACCTTTTGCATCTGGGACTATTCAAAATAGGCAGTTCTCATACATATGAATACACACACAGAGCCTCCTTAACAGGAAAGATTGCCAAGTTCAGAAAAATACTTAACTGCTTTTCACCCTGGACACAATAAAGAAGTTGAAGTGACATTGATTTATTTATGCTCAGAGCACACAGGTTAGGACCTGAACAGATTACAAAAACATCATCTCAAAAATACACTTTCCTTTGGATGAGTCTTACTTTGGTGTCTTTTTTTTAGAATGTGAATAAAAGATATAATTCCTAATAAAAGTTTTATGAGTCAAATTAGAGGTTTTTAATCACTGCACCAGTCTGGATACCAAGGAGAAAAGAATATTGTAAACATGGCCTGACCACACAAAGCACATGGAAAGGGTAATGGGTGGCAGGGGGATGCAAAGAAATTTTAGAGCCATAAAATGCCTCTAAAATAAAAATATTCTAGTGTCACACTCACCCCTCCTAAAAACAGCATCAGAAAAAGATGCAGCTCTTATAACAAGAACTTTTAATAGCTCCTGAGTTTGCAGATGTAACCTTATAGCTGTAGAAGAGTATCTATATTTAAGAAACTATGACGAAAACCACATTAATTTACTAATGGTGAGAGATCTAATAGGCTGACTTCAAAAGCCTTCCAATCTTTAGGAGAGATTTTGAAGCAAATTACATTGTGAGTGTTAACTACGGGGGGTTTAATGGGACTGACCCAACACCTTCACTGGCAGGAGAGGCGAAGGAGACCTGAGCCCCAGAACCTTTACCAAAGCAGGTTGCATTTGCAGTGATTACTTCCCAGCCCACCTTCACAATTACCTCCTAACCATCAGAACAGGTGTACATAAATGATGTTTTCAAATGACACCAACTCTGTTGGCTTTAACAAGACAGGTTCTACCAGAGGATTGGAGCACCGTGTGGGTAGGGATGACATTGACTACCGAATTAACAAAAGTGGTATTTAAATTTAAAACAAAAATAGATTCATTTTGGAATAAAACGTGAATTTTCGTTATAAGCTACATGCTTGCAGTTGGAAATGTCTGAGGAGGAAAAGATGTGGATCCCATGACAACTGAATTACCATAAGCCACAAAAGCCACCAAAAAAGGTCACTGTGCTCCCAGAGTGCTTCAGAGGAGAGCCAGCTTCCACAAGTGCAGCAGTGCTGGATACAAATCACCTGCAAGTATTTATCCAAGAAGATGTACATGGTTCAAGCACAATTTAGGAAAGAAGAACTCACTCTAAAAGTGGGCAGCAGGAAGACTCTTGGCATGATTTCAATAATGGAAAGACTGCTTTAAGAGAGCTAAACAGACTGGGTTGATTTAGCCTGTCAAAATGAAGGCTAAGAGGGGATGCAAACCCTTTGCTTCAGGATCAAACAGTAAGAAGGGAAGAAGTACTGGAGTTGAAAGAGAATTCTGTATGAAAGCATTGCTGAATGCACATGGGCTGGAAGTCAGAATTCAAGTTTCAGCTCTTGGAGGAACAGGGCTCAGGAGTAACAAGCTCATAACAGGACAATTGAGGAAAGATAATTCAACCTGCCTGGCGACAGCAGCCTGCTCCCTTGGCAAACAAGTTCATACCACCACTTGTCCGTGTCAGCACAGAAATCTGCTCACAGGCCTCCATTCCCTAAACCTCTTAAAAAGAAAATATTTGGAAAGTATACTAAACTTTAGGACGACTACAAGACAATTACTGAATTCCCCAGATAGCAATCCGCACCTCAGTCCCACAGCCAGTGTGGGCAGTCTTAGAAGTAATTTCCTTTTTCTTTTCAGCTTGCCTGAACATCCCACATCCCATAAAAAGAGGAATTACTACAGTGAAAGAGAGAAATTGATTATGCACATAGTACTTTCAAATGCAGGAGGAAAACAAACTAGAAAAAATAGAGCAGAATAATTGTTTCTGCAATCTCAGCGAGTTAGATTAAAAAAAGAAAAACGCAGGCAATAAGTGAGAAGGGCAAGGTGGGGTTTTTTTGTTTGTTTGTTTTTTTTCCCCAAAATTTCCACTGGTCTTTTTATACCAAAAGACACACATGACTTTTTTTTTTTTTTTCTGCATAAATATGAATATCCTGGGAAAACATAGTTGAATCACCCAGACCAGGAAAAAAAAAAAAAAAAGCTGGAAAGACTGTTTAGATGAAAACGCAATCAATAAAACCGCTCAGAAGAAATACTTATCTGCATCCTGTTTGAGATTGACAAGGGAGGTATTAATATTGTATGTGCTCGTCTAGTGGATAAGATAATCGAGCAGCATCAAAATGCAAAGCGCTTCCTGCAACTCCTCCAGCAGTAAAAAAAAAAAAAAAAAAAAAAAAAAAAATCTCCTTTTCCATCAGAATTCTGTTTCTCCTGCAATGCCATCTAGAGGAAAGGGGGCAGAGGGAAAGGAGGGCAGAGGCAGAGGTGCCGGGTGAAGGCGAAGCTTCCCCAGCCCTCGTTAATGAAGTGAATTAAGCTGCCCAGTTTCTGGAGCCATTAGAGGCAGCACAAGCCCTGGCTCCGGCACAACAAATCGCATCCGAGCAGCGGGGACTCGGCACTGGGGTTTCCCACGACACCTTGCTAAGGAAGGCACTCTGTACTACAGGTCTCTGTCGGCTGAGGAAATCCTCATTAATTTCATCCCTTCTCCTACTATTTGCATCTGCGAACATATGAAAGAAAAATCGCTTTAACGGCCATGACTGTAGAATAAAGGGGGGGGGAGGGAGGGAACAACCAAAAAAAATCCGGAACTGAAATTTACAGTGAGTCACAGGCATCTCCAGGCAAGCCAGCCCAGTGGCAGAATTTGGTTAGGGAAAGTTCAGACCCCGGTTTGCTCCCTCATCCATAGAGTCTCCTTGTCAGGACCTTGGGTACTCACTTCAGCTCTGTAATTCTGCTCCCTAATCATTTCTTCTTAGAGGGGTTGTAAGTGCTTGTGAAAGGCTCAGACGGTGAGACACTCGGAATTCCAGCAGGCACTTCTGCACACCCAGGGGCACATTTTTCACCACGGGTTTCAGCCTTGTTTCGTACAGCAGCAGCAACCACAGCCACTGGCTCTCAGCTCCACAAGGACTAACACAACATCAAGCACTGTTAAAACCCCAGAAACAGCTTTTCCACATGCAATAGAGGATGGTTGGGAATGCATCACTTTTTTACCCTACACAGAATTTAAACCATTCCTCTCAGATCACAGCTCTCAAATACTGCTAATGTAGATGTTTCTATCTGAGGGCTCAAGCTTTCTCCTCAGAGTTCCCCTGGCCTTTAAAAATTAATCACAGTCAAGCTGTAGGAAGAAAAAAAGGAAAAAGAAAAAAGAAAAACCTTCAAAGCTTCTAGGGAATAGAACTGTTCAGAATATTTTGTTTTGACAAACACTGGCTGTAATTTTATTCCTGAAATTTTAGGGGATACTTTTAAGCCAAAAAATTGATGAAACTAACAGTAAATAAGACCTTGTTAAGAAATCTTGATGATTTTATTAATAGGGATGAGCAAAAGAAAAAAAAAGATATGTTATTCAGGTCTGGACACTGCTGGATTTTTTCACTGGTATAACAACTTTAAAGGACCTTTTAAGCAGCATGCAGTTTAAGAGAATTTGCTTTTATAGCTGAAAGTTAAAGAAGACAACTTCCTCTGGTCAAGGGAAGAGAGGGAGAGCTCTGAATGTGCTGCTCAAACACAGATTCCTGTGACTGATAAATCTTAATTCTGTATGAAATCTATTGTTCAAAGCTGGGCTTGCAGACAGCTTAAAAGCAGGGAAGTTTTACCTTGTGTTCAAGGACAAGCATTATCCAGACATCAAGAACTGAGGGAACGAACAGCCCTGGTACAGCACATCCAGAGAGCAGAAGACTGCTGGGGCCTGGGGAGGGCTATTTTAAAAAATAATTCACACTTTCTGAGAGTTAATATATTTTACAAGTGTTTTGGAGGAATGCATCAGTCGCCTAAAAGAAAGCAGCCTCTTGAGCTCTACCACATAACCACACCTAGGCAAGGCTTCATCAAAGAGGTGCTGGGGGGTGTGTGCTGTTAAAACTGAGAACTGGGTATGGAAATACCATTTTTATAAACAAGATAGCCTATTGGTAAGTCTTGGTCTCTGCCAAAGGTGTGACAATCCAATGCCCAAGCTCTAAGTAGGAAAGACCAGTTCGTATTTCAAAAGGTGAAAATGGAAACTGAGTCACCCCTAGTTTTCAAGAACAGCGATCAGAATCTTTTAGCAACAGTCACCAAAATAATAGTTCCTTGTTTCTCCTTTTCCTTGTGAAACTCCAAACAGTTCACTTTATCAGTGCTGAAGGGTTCTCTACCTGCTTATTTTGAGCACTAACAAATGCTATTTCCAAATCTTTCTTACAACATTCTCCAGAAACCTTTCCCTCTTTTAACATGGAATTTCAACAGTTCTTAAAGAAATAACCATCAAGAATTTGAAAAATACATGAAGTGAGAAAGACTAGTCACCACCCTCTAATTTCTAAACTCAGAGTAGTTGCTGGGTCACTTCCAGGTCCCCTCTGAGCACAAAACAGGAACTCTTTGTTGTCTCTCTTGAGCATTCAGCCTCTACTGAACAAGTTGCAATCAGAGGCCGAACACATGCAAGCCCCATCAGCTTCCAGCAAGACAAACCCCACTGTGGGCCGCATGCAGCAGCAGGGGTGATGGTGCAGTGGCTGTGTGCTGACACTGCCACCAGACCCTGCCTAAGAGCACAAATTCCCTCTTCCTGCAGGGCTAATTATATTATATTTCTTTTCTCATAGAGGCACCTCTATTTCCTCTTATTTATCTCTCTACCTGAGTGTATTAGTGGGAAAAAAGCCCCAAGGAATTCAAATAGACTCCTAGGCATCAGCAGCTTTGGTAACCCCTTACCAGTCTGTAGGATGGTTGTCCCCCCTGCTCTCAGCTTGACAACATTCATGCCCCTTACCTCCCCATCAAGAAAACCCAAAGTCCTTTCACCCTCTGCCTCAAAGCCAGTTTGAATCAGTAGCATAGAAACAGGCATCAAGACATCTCTAAGTGCAGAATAAAGACAGAAATTTTCTTTAATGAAGCAGCTCCTCTGCTGCACAAACCAGACTCTGAGCTCTCCCAGCAAATCCTCTCCTCCACGGAAGAAATTTTCTCCTCAGCTGCTACTCCAGAGACAGCAGAGGGTAAGTTCTATAATTATATTACAAAACTCACAAATTATTTCTTTAAAAAACACAGAACAACACAAAACAGATAATTCATTTACAAAGAGAAATAAATGATGCCTTATCCCTAAATAGCCCAAGTTCACAAAAGGGAACAGCATGTTTGTTTTCTGCCACATGAGTGGCTCTGATCAGCAGCTGCAAATGGGCAGGGGATTTTAAATCTACTGGGACCTGATCACGTAGCAGCAGTTCACTTGGGTATGCACCACAAACTAGTGCTGACAGCACTATGGAGCCCTAAATATTTAGTAGCACCAGTACACTATAGTGCACCATTCTCAGAGTGAGCTGAGGCCCTGTTTTAATTTGTTCTGTCTCAAAACAAGGAGAGTGAAAATCTAAAATCACTGTAATGTGTACACACCAAAACTACTGCTTAAAGTGGATAAAGCTGGTTCTGATTTTTATCCTTTGTTGAGTGGTTCTCTATCAGAGGATTTCAAACTTTAGACTATACATGACACAGTTTTGAAATCTGTTCTCGAAACCCTTCTTTATCCGTCTGCTAAACTAGGGAAAGGTGGGCTCTGTGAGCCCTGGGGCCTTGAGGTGGATTCAAAAGAAACATGTTCTCCAGGAAGAGAGCAGAAGCTCAGCTGCAAGGGCTGGGAGCAGGTTTGCTGCTGGTTCTCTGCCAGACGGGCAGTGGCCCCAGGGGCAAGAAGCATGTCCATGCCAGCAGGCACCATCTCCTCCTGAGCAGAAAAAGATTAGAGAGATGCCTTGGCTCTGGGGACACTGTACTTTTTAATGCTAATCCTTTATCTACTAGCAAAGGAGAAGGTCGCAGTCCTTCACTGGAAGCAAGAGGGACAGCAAAGAAACGCGAAATAAATCATATCCGACACTACTCTTAATACATTCCTCTACAGAGGTGGCTAGACCAAAAGATGTCCATGTACTAACCTTGATTGAGAGGTTATTTGTGCCCAATATACTAAAAAAAAAAAAAAAAAAGTGAAGAACAAATCATCCTCGAAAAGTATTACTTTTGTTAGGCTGCCAACATCAGAGCATGCTTTGGCTTTTGACTGAGCTAGGACAGAGACAAGAAGGCAGTGTAGGTAATTCAGAGCACAACTTCCTTTTGGAAAGTTACTTTAAAAATCAAAGGTCACAGTATTGTCCTAAGAAAAAGGTTTCTTGTAGCTTGTGCTCTGTTTTTATTCCATGAGCCTTTAGGCATGAGATTTCTCTGGTGGCTCAGACTTTGCTCAGTAGAGTTCCAAACTTTCTAAATAATTTCCAAAGTAAGTTGGGGGGAAAAACTGACTTTGAAATATTTTGTCACCCAGCTTTTAATAACCAATGTGGAAAAAAAGGTACTTTGAGGTGCTTTGTAAATCTCTCTGCAAATCCTTGTCTAGGAAATCCTTGATGGCAAAAAGTATTGAATGAGACTTTTAGAAAGTCACTATAAGAGAGGACAGGGTATCACAAGTCACAGGTTTAGGGATTTCTTGCCTGGCATTAGCACTCTGTTGTAAGGTCCTCTGGGGAAATTTCAGCATGCTTTGCAGGATTTCCATTTCCTCTTGAAAATGCTTTCCAACCCCCACAGCACACTAGGTTAGAAAGGGAAACACTTGCATTTTAGCCCTGGAGGAAATGGAGCCAAGTGAGAAGAGCCACTTATTTAAGAGCTGCCCTTAAGGAAAAAAAAAAATAATAAAAAAAAGAAAAAAAATGAAAATCCAGGCAGTTTTGAAGGTTGATGGCTCAGCAACACTGTCCAGGGTGGATATCACTGTAAATCTTCCCCAGGGCTACTTTTTATACCAGCCAATATCCCAGAACCAAGCAACAGATGTAGCTGTACTATTAAATTACTGGGGTTTATAGTGATGTGACTGGATGGCAGCAGGGCAGAGGAAGCCCTGGTTTTGTCACCTCAGTGCACAGGGCTTTGTGCTGTGCAAAGGGAATGGGAGTCAGTGCAAATACATCAATTCCTGCTCACCAGCTACTTGAGAGGAGCCATAGGGCACGCAGGTAAGGTATGAAGCTAAGGAATTTGTTACTTCGTTGATACACTAAAAAACCCCAATCAAACACCACCAGCACCAAAGAATGTGGTTCAGTTCAATTCCAGCTTCTCCAGCCCTATATCAACCCTGGAACAGCAGTTCAGATCCAATATGCTTGAGCTCTGTTACTTTTAAAGAATATATTAAAACCAGCAAAACCAAGCCACGGTGGTTGTTTACCATGGGCACAAAATTTAAATGCAAGTGGCTAGAAAAGTATTATTGTAATGCCTTTGCAAGCACTCCCCAAGGCTGATTTGTCACACAGTGCTGGTCTAAAAGAAACCTCTGTTCCGAAGAGTTATTCCTTAGGGATTGCCATAAAATTTTTTAGTGATCTCTGGTTCAGTGTGCTTTTAATCCCATAAGAATGTCTGTCATTTTAGGAATTTATAATGGATGAGAGGAGAGCCTATACTCCATCTTTAGAGGGGAGAAAAAACAAAACAAACTACCAAATACCAAACCCCAAGACTGTAATTCACTCAAGAAGGTTCATACTTTAACATTCTACTTCACTGCACTTCACTGTCATTGAGAAGAATGTTATGAACATTTCCCTCAAACACCTCCTTCTAATAATGATTGTTCTGCACACAAAACACATTTTCTTGTGGTCATAACATAGCAGGCTGCTTCACTCCCCATCCCTCAAAGCTTCCAAGCCACCCTGGGCATTCATTTGTAAGGAAGGGCAGCACGTCCTTGAGCACAAAGAATAAGCAGCATGCAAATAAATAAAGCAGATGCAATATAGGTCTTATTCCAGGTAAAAAGTAGCAGCTGGTCATGCACACAGGGGATTCTCTTTCATTTTGGGGCTGCCTGAAACATTTCAAGGCACAATTGATCCTTCTCCATTAGCATTTAGTTTAGAGAAGGGGTATGCTTTGGAAGCAAATCTCCCCACCCCCATCCTTCCTTACAACACTTTGTTATGCATCATAGAGCAGTCTCTAAATGCAGGAACTGCTTTGCTTCCAAACCAAACCAGATTGGAAGATGTTCTCCAGGTACACACCTGTGTGCTTCACCTGCTTACGGGTGTGCAGTCCCTGGGGCCAGGTCAGAGCTACCTCAACACAGCTGCTGCACGCACGCTATGAAATGCATGGGGGGAAGATTTCAGCTCCTGTGAGGCTGGAAAACCCACGTAAGCAAGTGGCTGAAACCCCATCTACCTACAGTCAGGTAGAGATCAGTGGAGATCACTCCCCCAAGCAATCTGGTCAGAGTTAAATTCCATTCAAGTTTCTTCTTGAAGACTTGGGATAAAGAAAATGCACTTGTATCTCACGTGTGCATCAGAACCCTGTGAAACACAAGCCTAGCAGGTTCACAGCTCATGCCAGTAACTTTAAAAACTTTCAGTCCGTGTCTGTCCAGTAGCTGGATACTGGGGTATAAAAGAAGTTTTTAAAATGAAGGAATGGAAGCTAAATTCTTCTGTCTAGAGGCAACAGGACAAAACCCTTAAAATTACTGTTTATTATCAGCAATCTCCACTATCAGAACAAATTGCGTATTAAAAGAGTCACACATACACAGGGCTTTATCACTTAGTGATGTTGCACTCTGAGGCTGTAGTAGTTTTGTCCTTATTAAAGGGATATAAGAGAGTTTTAGGGCACGTCCTGCTGTTCAAACAAAAGAATTAATGAGTTGCAATAAACTCCCATTACAAGGAGCTGAAGCTGAAGTCTTTCTCTGCAGGACACCTCTCAATGAGGCTGTATCTAGACCAAGCCTTCACGATAAGTGATCTTAAACCTGCTGACTCCAGGGAAAGCTGGGGACATTCAGTGCCCCAGGGGCCTCCACTTTGCCACTTTCCAGGATGCCTTTACTTGTCCAATGGGTGTGATTGCACTGAGAGTTCCCTGGCTGGATTCTTTATGCAAAGCCTTTCCTGAACCACCCATTCATTTCATTCCTGATCAAAACAAAATGGATCAGAAACAGATTCACCAACAGAATAGTCAGGAATGTGGAGACAGAGGACAGCACAACACCAGTGCTCAGTGAAGTACATACCACATCTCTCACCACAAGGGCAGGAGCAGCCTGACTGCCTGGGTGCTCAGCTGAAAGATCCAGAAACTATTTCAAGCCCCCAGCTCCTGATCTGTTCACAGGGACTTTGTCTTTGAAGTAAAAATACTCAAGATGTCACCAATCTAAAGTTCAAAAGAAATAAAATACTCTTGTTGTTAGCTTGACTCAATAAAGGACATTAACATTATCTCTGAAGTATTCAGAAAAAAAATACTGGAGAAGAAGTCAAGTAACCACCCTCAGGCTGGGCTATGAAAGTCACAATTTAGCTCAGCCTAAGCGTGGCATACATAACAAAATTAGACATTTTCCTGTGATAAAATTCAGATAGCCTTAATGGCTTCCCCCCCGCCCCCTTTTTAACTTTTAAACAGCTGCAGCAAAGTAACTTAAAATTATTATCTCTTCAATTAAACAAGCTGTGGGGCTTTTGGGGGATCTAGCAGGAAAATGTTGTCTGGGGAAAAAAAAAAAAAAAACCAAAAAAACCTGCTAAGAGTTAGTGGCAAGTTAATTAAGTGAAGATTGCCAGATTGCAACAAAATGGCATGGGATTCCCAGACCCTCTTGTCTAGATAAAGTGCTTTGACTCATGATGAAGGCAGCACATAGGAGAAGGAATCAAAAGCTGCTGTATCTGGAGAGTTGTTGTCGTATCAGGAGCTGTCAAAGGAGGCCGTGCGCTTGATCTCCTGTTATATTTAGTAGAGAAAGTTATGTCCTGACCAAAAAGCATATACTGTAAGAGAAAGCAAAATGGAAGACTTTTGTGCAGTCAAAAACAAATTCCTGCCCCTACAGTGGTGAGACTAGTGTCAATGCTTAAACAGATAGAAATTTCTTTAAGGTTCAGTCTCTACAAGATTCTCTGTTTACAGACCACGTCAGCTTGGCTAATTCAAAGAAAATGGTTGAATGCATTTCAGTGGAGTGCACTCAGTAATCAACCCTTTCAAGCCACAGCTGTCTCCCAAAGGCAGGAGTTTACGAATAAATAGAACAGCTCACAAAGTGCTCACAAAACCTGCACATAAAGAAAATATCATGCTTAAGACTAGACTACTCCCATGCTCAAATTCACCCCTGACAATCCAGTATCTTCTTACTTCCTCCCACTCAAGCAATTGAAAAGTTTATTCTTTTAATTTAATTCATTTTGGGGCTCCTCACTGTATTTGTGAGCTTGCAAGGCAGGGGCTCCCTGTACGTTCTGCACAGGGAAGCACCTTCCACCTTGGGCACAAGGTGGAAAAGCAGGCTCCAGCACTTCCTCCTCTTCCCAGAGCTACCTGCAGGGAGCACAGCAGCAGGAGCAGCGCCTGTTGGGCACGGGCTGCACACAGAGTGCGTTACAGTCTGCCTTACACCTCGGAGCAAACCCATCCCTGCAGAGCACGTGTGGGCACAGGATTCATGCCAGGGCAAGGCAGTGCCCAGGGCAGTGCCCCACTGCCCCATCACCCTTGAAAGCTCTGAGGTTTCTTGAACACTGTGCAGCTGCTCAGCAAAATTGTTCAGTTTTAATGAAAAACTAAGAAGGAGAGAAAGGTATAAACCTGTCAAACAAACAAACTGGTTATCTCAGGGATCTAGCCAAAAGGAACAAGCCTATTAAAGGAATCGTTTTCTGCACCAATATGTCACTGCACTATGCTCTGTGCATAATAATTACTTAAATCCAGCCATCCCATGCATTATTAATAGGACCAGCCAACCTCAAGTCCCCATGCAGCCTTAAAGCAGATATATTAAATATTCCCAACAGGAAACAGGCAGCCATCCATTATCAGCAATAGACTACACAGTTAAGTCAATGCCTCTTTCAAGAGGGTTTTGTTCTGGTGTGATCAACAAGGCTGCTCTTCCCCATCCTCCAAACTGCCTTTCCTGTCAAACCTGAGAAGTGTTTCCTCATTTCTCCATGAAACATGAGAGATTACCCTTTATTGGGAGCAACAAAATCTTGCGTAGTTGATAAATTCTCCAGGAGTAGAGAAGCATCCCAAGCAAGCTGACAGCAAAAAAAACAAGAGGTAGGGGAGAGCCAAGGCTAAAGAATCAAGGATGGGAGAAGGGGGAGAAAGAGTAACACTATTCTTGCTGCTGAGGGCAATGGAGACTTTTGTCTGCTGTTCTTGCACCTGCCATGGCTATAACGTGTTGTCATATACAGGCAAGCGCCAATCTACCAGCCTGTAGTTCAGCATTACTCAGATTTGGGCAACCATGATTCTTGTCCCTCCTGAATTGTCTCTCTACTCCTCTAATCAGTCTTTCAAACTGCTTCTGTCCAGTTGGGGAGTACTGGTTTTGTACAAGGCCACACCACTAGCAAAATCCATAAGCAAAATGCTGGTTTTCCATCCCCCCCCCAGGGATGGGACTTCCTCATGGAGGAGCACGGAGCAGAGCCGGTTGTGGAGAAGGGAATTCCTTTCTCAAAAGAGGATCTGAATCACAACACACATACAATCACACAGGTTTTAAACTAATACATGACTGTAAATAGTGCAAATCATAGTGCTTCTTGCATACTCCTGTGCCCTGCCCTCTTTGCAATTTCCCTATATTGTGAAGTCTTAGGGAGTGATTTGAAATAGCAGATCTGGAAGTTTAAATGCTTCAGTAGCAAGCCAAGGAAATGCCCACAAACTATACGTTAGGAGAGCATTTGCTGTGAAAACGTTTGGCTAGAGATTTACAGGGATGAGCAGTGACAGCAATGTGAAAATTCATTTCTTAACAAAAAAAAAGACATGAGAAAAGGGGGAAAAGTCTAAATAGTAATGGCATGATATTTAAAAATGTATTCTTTTCACTAGAGAATACAAGGAGCAGTGAGAACAAGGAACACAGAAAAGATCTGTGTGCTGGAGGGGGACGTTTACAGCCTGGCTCGACCGGCTGCATCAGAGGAGCAGCATGGTGCGGCACACGTGCACAATGGTTTTTGTCTAACAGGTACAACACTCTCGAAAGACAAAGATATCAAGCCAGCTGGTTGTGAAGGCAGCCCCTCGGGCTCCTGGCTGTTGCTGGGAAGCCTGGAGTATTTGACATTTCTTATCAGTAGAAAGGAGCCTGAAAGGTTTCCGGCTGGCAAGGGGAGGCAGGGCAAGCGGATGAGAGGGTTCTCTGTAACATATGGCTTGTTGGAGGAGAGAGACACCTAATGTAATAGTTATCAATATGTGCATGTGTACTTCAAATTAGATAAAAGTTAATTAGCTCCAACTCCAGTCCTCCCTTTGTGTTGATAAACTCTCAGAATTTTTTTATCAGTCTGGCAAAAATCTAGTCCCAAAATCAGGCTGGTTTAGAACTTGAAGTCATTCCCACAGTGACACCCTTCACAGACCAGCTATCTTGAACTCCTACTATCATATTTTTAATTTACAGCGGTAAATATAATTTTCTGAATTCCTCTCCTACAGCATGAGAAATACCCCATTGCAATATTATAAGGGTGGCGGAGGAGTGGGGGAAACAATCCAAACCAGGCTGTTTTCAATACAACAATTCTAAAGAAGCTATTAGCAGATTACCCAAGCAATATATTACTGCTGAACCAAAGATGTGTTAGAAAACACTGAGTCATGCCACTGAATTAATGAAATTAGTTTGAAATTATAAATTTTCAACTGAACTCAAGCAGTTTGGGCTCTTGACCAGTTGCTGTAATCTTCCATACCCTTAGACCACATTATTCATATTTTCATCTTGTTGTTGCATGAACAAGGGGTAAAACCTGAAAGCTGGGATGAGGGGGGAGTTTTGGTTCACAGAAGTTTTGGTAAAGTAAAACAGCAAGTGTCACAGTAACATTAAAAGCCATAAGCTTTCATCACCCAAGGCAATTCCTGTCCAAAGATCTGCTTTTTGGGGGTCTTAGTTGAAATTGTCACAGATGGCAGGGGCGTAACCTACAGAGGGTTTAGAAGGTTGCATGCTAGGGGGTATTATGAAATGGGCAAAATCGGACATCTCAAGGTAACAGCTACTTACACAACCAAAATGAGCCAGTTTGCAAGCATTGTCAGGTCTCCTGCAAGGATCCTAAATCTTGAGAGTTAACTTTACTTTTCAAAGTGTATTTTTTTAAACCCAAGAGAGTTAGACAAAAAGAAAAAACAAAACAAAACCCAACAAAACAACAAAAAGACTATTCTGGTTCTGCTTTTATTTCTGTGGTTTGTTAGACATTGTGGGAGCATAGAGAAATAAGATAAGCCAGTCTCAAAGCCTCCTCTTTCTTATGTTTTTATCCAGCCAGACCTACAGCTTATCATTCTGTCATTTAACTCCCTCTCTGTTAAGTGAGAAGGAAAGATGAGGGAAGAATTAGTCTGGCTGACCCTCAAACTCTTTCCTGAGAGGAATATGGCACAGGCAGTAAGAAGAGTTGTTGGAGGGAGCACTGTGAGCTGATCTACTTATCTAAGGTAGCCAAATCTCTGGAAGCTGAGGAGCAGGCTGGTTATCACCAGAGACCAGCCCACCTACCTTTGTTTCTTGGCCTCCCTTTAGTTCAGCTCCTGTTCTAGAGCTCAGAGCCCCTGTCAATACACAAATGACAGTGCACATTTTGGTTTTGATGATTACCATGATCCTGCTGGCTCAACACGAAGAAAATATGTTTGGATCTCTAAGGTTGTCTTATATTTTTTGGTCCAGAAGTGACGTCTTGAACACACAGGATGTCACTGCCTGTGTACAGAAGAAACCAGTCTTTTGGGAATGTTTCCCTGTATTTTGCTATCCCAACAGCCTTCTTGGCTAAATTTCAGAACTTTCTGGAGAAGCTTTGGCACAAAGGCAGAGGCTGTTCTAAGAACAGCTTTCTCCTGAAATGCATCAGCCTCTTCTAGCACAGAGCAGTATTTGCACCATGAGTTGAAGTCTATCCCCTCACCCCCTGTCCCTATTCAAACAGGAAAAGAAATTACCTCAACACTGAAGTGTGGTCTCCGACCTGAATCTGTTCTTTGCCATTTCAGGGTAACTAGCAGCAGGGAAAGTGGTGGACTGGATGAAGGACAGGGGAAAGACTGACTTCTTCCTGACTGATTCCCAGTCAGGAACTCTGCTTCTAAAAGACTTAAGATAAAGATCCTGCTCCTTTGTTATGAACACAGCAGAAATAGACAAAAATTAAACCCAGTGACAGAATGTGAGTGCAGAAAACCTAGTGGAAATTGGGCAGAGAACCATTAACCTTGGTATATCCCTGTGATTAATGCATTGCAGGGCTAGTGGATGGTATCTGCTCCCCCAGCGTTTGGGGATGGACACAAACAACGGAACAGGTTTGGGCTGCCCTTTTGCTCACTGGCAAAGAATGGATTTTTTTCAACGTGCATCCTCACTCTTAAATAATTCATGACATCCCCAGAAGCAGCAGTTTGCTGCAGACATATTTTAGAGCTCCAGAACTTATCCAGAGCCACACACTGTAGTGCGGAACCATGGAATAATTTCTCTTGGAAAAGGCCTCCGAGATCATTGAGCCCAACTGTTAACCCAGCGCTGCCAAGAAAGTCACACTCCAGACTTGGTTCCCATTTTCTCAAATGGGCAGGATTAGGAAGCCATCCTTTCTGGGCACTGACACTAGCTGTATCTCTAGTACACCTGGTGGAATTTGCCTGCATTTCTTCTTTCCCTGCTTTAGATTTTATTCCTCCCACAGTTATTTGGCTTCTGCATGAATCAAATTCCTGCTGGCGATGCTGTGTGAGACTGAATCTCTTTCAGGAAAAGGCATGCTAGCATGGAGTACTGCATGTCTTGTGAAAGAGAGTTCTGGTAGTGCAGGGTCATTGCAGCCAATTCTTCACCCATTCAATTCTTCACCCATCCTGCCCTTAACAACAAAATAGTGACTGGTTTCATCCTCCTACACAGTCTCTTATTCCACTTGGATATTTTTTAGAGGCAAGAATGTATAAAGCATCCCTGCATTATAAAAGTCTTTTTTCTGTGCTGTGCATACTGAGCTGCTCAAGTTATTGTGGGTTTTCACCTAATCCAAATCACTGAGGCAAAGTCTGGGAAATGGTAAATGAGGCTGACAAAGAAGTAAGAAAAATACTGTCCAGAGGAAACATTGGCTCCAGCTTAACTTTCCTTATTTCTCTTTTCATCTTAATGGGAGCAGTGGGAAACAGAAGGTTCTTGTTTCTCACACCCTCTCCAATTATAGCCATTTTTCACACAGCACCTGAAAAAGTCTCAGGAGTGTACTATCAGGAAAAGCAAGCAAAGATGAGGACAACAGTTCCTGAAGTAATCCCAGGTGAAAATTAGTATTGTGGCAGCAGAAAATAAAGCAACAGACATTTTAGTAACAGTGTTCAAGTACATGATTTCTCACCAAATAACTGTTCAGAAATCCCAAATGCCAACTGAAAAATGCTCAGGACAACTGTCCACAGGCATGAAAGCACGCAGCAAGCCCTGGTGTTACAGGAGAGAAAGCCTCAAGTCCATCATGCCAGGACGCTCAGCCTGGGAGCAGGGGCTGTGGGAGCTTCAGCCTAAAGGATTTGAGCCACATTTCTGCTTTTGCAGCACACTTCAACCCCTCTCCCGCCCTCGTTCTTTTCACAGCAGTGGAGGAGATGGCCTGTGCCAGCAACCAAGCAACTCATGGCTCTTGTACACTGCACACAGCCTCCCAAGTGCAAGGTGCTGTATAGCCACATGCTCTACCCCTCCTGGCATTAAAGACAGCTTCCAGACAGAAACTTCTCTACAATTCCCAGTTTAAACATATTCCAGGCTCTATGCTCATACTGTTCCCTGGTGCAAAACACTTTTTATTTTTCCTTCCCCACCAAACACAATCACCCACTCTTTGATCTTTTTTCTTCAGTCTTGCTACCTTTCAGTGTCCTCTATCCCTCTCTGCCCCACTGCCTTTTGAACTGGCAGATGGAAAAAATTGGTTGGTTGGGTGTTTTTGCACACATCCTAGAGCACCTCTGAAGGTTGCCTCTTACCTTTGCGTGCCTGAGTTCAGCTCCAGAGCCCTCAGCTGCACGAGGACACAGCCAGGCTGGGTTGCAGAGGACAAATCCCACCAGTGGAGTTGCAGTGTGTCAAACAAGAGAGCTATGCTACAACCCCACCAACCACCTCCAAAGCACAGAGGAAAAAGACAAGCAGCAGGACTAAGTTTTGTGAGGGAAAACGAGCTCCTGCCCAGGGCTTAAACACTCCCAGCACTGCAAATGAGATTGAAAACAGCTGAGGAGGCACAGCCAGGTGCATCAACAGCCCAACACAATTCTGAAAGGGACATGATTCTGCTTTTCTTTTCTTACAAGTGTCCCTGGCATTTCAATTAATGCCTTCAAATGAATTAAACTATTTCATAAAGTCAGAATTTGCAGATCTGCAGGACTGTAGCAGTTAGAAATGCCTGGAAGCAGAGCAAGGATGGTGCAGGTCTCAGCCAGTTTTCTCAATGGCACTGCGCAGGGTTAGTACAGGGCAAAGGAGAGAGTGCAGCACACAGGGGTGGATGTAGGACAGGAGATGTTGCAAACCTGTTTAGCATCTACACAGATTCTCAGCAGCAACTTGTCTCTTGACCTTCACCTTAAGGGAGCCAGCAATCTGTGCTTGCTCTCACTGCAGACAGATGAAGGGTGGGGTTCCTGTTTCTGTCAGGAACACGGAGTAATTCTAAGTTTGTTTTAAAAGCCAAATAGGAAAGTCGAAGGTGAGAAATCAGGAAAGTCTACAAGAGCTTGAAACTGAACACCTCGACCTTGGCTATTGTGAAGAATTTTGACTACTACAGCTGCATTTTGATCCCACTTCTGATCTTGTCTTTTAAACATAAAGTCTTATTTCCAGCTCTTCAGCACTAACCTCAGGCTCAGTCCACAGCCTCACCTGAAATAAAGGTAAGCATGTTTGCACTGCTGCAGTGCCCCAGGTGCCTGCTACTTGTACACCCTATGCTCACACTACAATCAACATTAAAATTAACCCACTTTTTTTTTCCTGAACTGAATCTCATGCCAGATTTTTAAAAGAGATTTCAACATTTTTATTTGAAGAAGTATTTATAGAAAGGTAGTTCTTCTTCTCTCACGCAGTTTCCCACATCAGCTCCTAACATTACAGGTATCTCACACAAGTGTTCTGTATCAGGATTTTTAGCCCAGTTGTCCTTCTGCTTCTCTACCATTTTCTGCAATACAAGAGATTTTGGCTTATTCTTCCTTCATAGTACAGAAGTATTGTGAAGGAACTCCGCAGTGGAGTTGTCCTGGATTTATACCACTATGAAGCAGAATCTGTCCTTTTAATGATGGGGAGAATATGCTGCCCACTATCATTAAAATAGGTCAGAGTAAAGTAAACCGAGTATAACAAAGCATTTTAACTAGGTCTCCTTATCTGCAAGACCAGAAGGAAAGAAAAAAATATATGTAGGCTAAACTGGCAAATAATCCTTTCCCATTGATTTACAGTTACTGGAATTTGTTTGGTTTATTGATAAATTATCTTCGAATCAGGATTCTGTGGGTGATTTAGGGGTAAAATAAATGTCTGGCTATGACTTAGGAGTTGTTAATGTTCAGTTAACAACAAGGTAAAAAGTGCTACATTAAAAGAAATTACCCTTGTCATCACAGACTATAGATCATCAGAAGCTTAGGCCAAATTAATATCCACACCAACACAGGGTGAACTTGTATGTGTTGCACAGGCCCTTTTGGCTACCACACCTGGCCAAATACTCACTGTCCGACCATTTTGATTTTATGCTCCGCATCTCAACACAAAGGGAGAGAAGTTTCAGTTGCTGGGATAATGCTCAGGCTTTTATTATGCAGTCAGACTCAGGAAGGAAAGCAGTTTCAGATTTAGTGTAGAGAAGTGAACAATGATGAACAGGGAGCAGCTGTTCTGGTCATGCCATGGCCTCAGCATCACCCTGTGCAGTGCAATGCTCTGGGAGTGCTCTGGGGTCAGGGCTTGAACTGCTCCCAAGAATCTCACTGCTGACATCTCCACACGTGGGTGAGGATGGGAATGCTTTTCTTTTGGGACTCAGTAGTCCCAGATTCAAGACATAATCTTTTTTTTTTTCTACATTTTTCCCCCTGTGTGGCCTACACGAGCAGTCCCACAGATGGGTGTTGCTATAGATCCAGCCCCTGTGACTGTTCCCAGCCGTGCTGCCGCTGTCAGCACTTCCATCTGCATGGGATTGCATGGACCTGGGCCAAGCAGAAATCCCTCAGCCCTGGACCTACAAACTGCAGGGACAGTTTTGTCCCATCCTCATTAGTGCATGTCAGAACATCTTTGAGTCCATCAGGAGCCATAACTGTTTGAGGGAGACTGGTTGTCAGACTTGTTCCAGAGGTTACTTTCCAAAAAGCAGCTTCTGCTGATTCATCCCCTACTGACACTGCTGACTTCCTGTAAATGCCTGACCTGGGAATATAAATTACTATTAAGGCTGACAAGGATATACCCTCTGCAACAATAACTAAGGCAGCTGTGGTTTCCTAGCACAAAAGCACATCCCTTTTGCTTTGGCACAGTGAGGTACATCCTTGGGGGTTACTAATGCAAGCATCTCTCGTGGACTTTGGTGAGGCTGGTGCACTGTGACATGGGGGGACAGCCATGCTCACACCACAGGCTCAAACACAGCACAGTGACCATTATTCTTTGTGAGGAGAATGATTTGTTGCAAAGGACTCAGTTACTAATGTCTTCATTCTCAGCACAAACCTCTCAATGACATTACTCATCCCTCTCAACACTTGAGATATTCTAGAAAACAGCCACTACTGCTGGACAGGATGAAAATTATAAGGGCTATTAAATCAGTCCCAAGGTTTCAGGGCAGGAGCTGATCACCAGGTGGAAGCAGGAAGGAATCTCTCCTCAGCAAAAGCATTATTGCAGAAAGTTATGGAATGAAGTGATCATGGAGCAGGGAAGGAAAGTGGTTTTTAAGCATGCAATGGGGCCATGGCTGTAAAGGAGCAATTGCACTAATATTCACAGGAGCCCCTTTGAAGACACATCAAGTGTGGTGTCTTCATCCTTACTAGGGAAAATTTCCACAGTGCTCCACTGACATCTATCATAAAACAATCATATAATTCAAGGTTACAGCTTCAAGACACTTTTAAAGGTACAAATTTGTTGTAAAATGCACTGTGTTAGTTACAGCTAAAATTATTCCCAGCATTTTTACTTTGGTACTGAAACATCTGTTTGCATCTGCAATGAGCCTCTCTTATCCCACAGCAACTTGCATAATGTTTTCATTAACACCATCTAGCAAATGACAAGACAATATTCCAGCAATGTTTCTCCCACTAACAGATGTGATCTTATTGAAATCTCTCCCTTTGGCTCCCTTTAACTTCTTGCTCCCCTGGAATGATAGGATATAGAAAAAGGGAAGAATAAAATCTACAATGAAGGGGAAGTTAAGCAACCATACTGCAAGCAACCTAGAACAATAAATGATTTGCGTTTTGGAGAAAGGGAGCTTGCAGGTTATTTGCACTTGTTCTTAAGACCAACAGTGTGCCTCAACCCAAATTCTTTATTTTAAATTGGGTAAATGTAGCTGTCACTTAAAAGTGAGATGACTGGCTGCTTTGTGAAGCTGCTCACTGTGTAGACTCAATCACACCTGCCAAGTACAATTCTTCTTTCAGGTGAATTTCTAGATTGAGGATGGGATCACAGAAGATTCTTCCTCACCTCCGTCTTTGATTGACCTGTTTGCAAGTCACTCTGTTGCTGCTGGATGCAGTGAGAGTGCTGCCCAGTGCCCAGAAAGCCCTTATAAATTCAAACTATTTTAGGGCAAAAGAGATCCCACAAGGTGCACACAGGATATTAACACACTTTGTTCACTGGATATCAAACAATTTCTCAGTGGGAGTCTTGACACAACCGGGCTCCTCACAGTCCCTCTGAAACTTCTAAGGTCTGGTAAAGCCAATATTTTCCTGCACAGACAATTTCTGAACCTTTCTTGTTTTGGAAGAGTCTCTTTGAAACCTGCTTAGCTTTTTTTTTACATTGCTGGCACCCTGGGAACTGTCATGCTATCTTATGACCCAGCTGTCTCTTGAGCCTGAACTCTACCAACCTCCTCTGCAGTTTCTGTGGTGGCCCAGCAACCTGGCCTAGGTTTGGAGCCAGATGTCCAGCTCACAAGGAGGGAAAAGTGAACTTATAATAAATCTTGCAACCTGTTCTCAACAGAATTATGTCTGGTGTCTGGATCCTTCCTGTTGCTCTCTAGTCCCCTTCCTTACAAAGCAAAGGCAATTCATCTGCATGAGAAACTCTGATGATGGATGCAATAAAGAGTAACTTTATGCCACCAGTCAAACACTTAATAGCATTCCTAAAATTACAGCCTAGTACAGCATAGTAGTTCCATAGCTGTAAGAAATACTTTTTTTATTATTCTTCTCATTTAGCCTGCAGTATATCAGGATTTCATTTTCTAAAATCAATAAGCGAGAAGAAAGTCAGATTTAGCACATGAAAGCAGCAATAAACTGCAAGTCTCTATTCCTATGTCTTGGTGTTGTCCTTCAGGGATCACTACTAAAGGATTTACCATCCCATCCTCAGTTTCTCCTCAGAGTTCGCACATTTCTTGGGTGCCTTAATGGTCCTGGAGAAGCCACCAATGGTCCACAGATTGCTGGAGTGAGACGGAACTTTTGTACAACAAAAATTTACTCCAGCTCTTGCAAGGTCATCTACCCTAAAATATCCCAAATGTATGTTTTAGTGTACATGAAGTTGGGTTGAAGTTATCACAAGAATAAACATTTGGCTGATTTTTATCTTTTCCTTGCTTTTTGGCCTTTAGTACTCTCTTTTAAAAACTTCACTCACAAATCTTGAAGGCTATAAAATAATCAAAAGCTTAAATCCTTCCATAGTTAACTGTGAAATTAAAGAAAAATTCTTCTTCCCATGGGAGGCGATACTATACTCTCATGTACCATCAGTAGCCATCTAGTAAACAGCTTAGATCTCCAGCCAGAGTTCTTCTTCCTTGTTTATGTTTATTTCTGGAAATTCCTTAAGCAGATTAAAATCGCATTACTTACCCTGCATGTGCTGATGCACTCAGTGGGTGTGCCCTTGCTGCAGACCTCTTTGAGAAGGTGTTGCTATGACTCCTCACTCCCTGACTGCTGCATTGATGCAACCTATTCGTTGTCTTCCTTTAGAGTCCATATTCCCCCAGACTCCTGGCTCATGCAGTGCATCCTAGGAGTGTTTCTACAGGAGGCACTGGTGAACTTCTGCTTTGCATCATTTCAAAATTGTCCAGAAAACAACAGGCTTGGGCCAGACTTTGTATGAAGTTGTTTGAACCATATTTGCATTGTGGTTCAAAGACACCAACCAAATTATAAAACCCCTGAGCTAAGGCTTGACATGGATCAGGTAAACAAAATAATAAAATTGTTTCAGTTGCAGACTGGGCAGCTGAGGCACAGCAGGGCTGAGAGTCATTGTTACACTGCACCAGTTATATGGTTTGAGTCTGACATTGCTTTTCAGACAGTATTCGGACTCGCATCCTTTTGGGTGATTATCTGCTCTGAGTGTGGTCTGTACTCTGTTTCTGTCTCAGCGCTCATTGCCTGTCCTTGTTTTCTTTCCTCCTTCTCCTAACCTAGGCATCTGATTGATTAACCATTCTTTATTTTGAGAATGTTGCCAAACTTTCTATTCGCCTCTGTGTTCTTGTGTTTCTGGATCATTAAGCATGTAAATTAAATTCAATTGCAAATTGAATATATAATTGTGCATATGCAGGGTCTTGAAGAATAGGGAGGACTTTAATGAGATAAGATATTCCCACATCTGTAATTCTGACCTACTCAGTCTTTCAAAAAAGAATTGCTCAACAGATTTGAAATTGCATCATTTCAAATCATTTTGGCAGCTTTTATAGTCAATTATCTTTCTCTTATTGAAGTTTTCTGGAAAAGAAGGGCAACCCTTTCATCTCCTGTTCCTGGCTATGAATATGTCTACTACCAGATTGCTATCCCTTTGACTTAAATTTAGGTATCTGAACTAAACAGATAATGTACCTTGCTTTTCAATGGAAAGAAATGCAAATGTTGGGATCCTTGAGTCCAGGCAAGGATGGGGTTTTGTCTCTCCTGGTGCTGTTTAGAGGGAACCCTGCAGCTGGAATACCTCAGTGGTGGGGATTCACAGATGCCAGTTTTCTGTGAAAATCACTAGAAAATACATCATACAATCCAGTTAACCTTTTCCTCTCTGATGTAGGATATATTTTTTGAAAGAATTTTGTATTTTTTTTTCCTTTAACACAAAGGAAAAATCCCATCCAGTTGTGAGGATTTTTCTCCTAGAAGGAATTTGCTTTAATTTTGGGTCATTCATGATGCAATAATATATGCAATAATTGCCATGGATGTTTCCTTATTTGGATCACATTTACACACATTGCTCATTTCTATCACTGTCCTTCACCTGTAGTTCCCTAAACATCAACTGAACTCATTGAGTATGGAAGTAAATGGGAAAATGAGATCATAGACAGCTTCTCTGGGATTAGTGGTCAATAAGGGCTTACTGACACCTTTGGCAAGGAAAGAGATTTTATCCTTAAAACCTTCTGGATGCAACATACCACCTGCTGTGTATATTTTTTGCATTATTATTATTAAGCCATTTGAAATGCTGAAGAAAAAGTTTGACAAAGCAGCAGTTATTTAAGGGAACCAGTTTATTCCAGTGCCCAAGCCATAATCACCATTGCAAGTCTCCTAATAAACAAATAAATCCATCATATTTTGGCCAAATTCCAGCTTTGTTAATCATTCATGAGCTGAATAAAAATAGCTTGCAATAATTAGCTTATAGTGTGAATTTTTCTACTTTTCCTTCTCTAGGGATATTTGTGATCTGATATTAATTGTTTCATATATATTACTGTTCAATTCTATCAATTGCATCTACTAAAATATTTTGTTTCTTGGCATGAGGTTTATGGTTGTCTTGCAAGCAGGGAACCAGGGGGGTTTGAAATCCATGAAACTCTGATGTGCTGCTTTGTAGCATCTAGGCAGAACTGCCTACAGTATGAGTTCCGTGTCTGGGGGAACAGGATGACAATCCCCCTCATGGAAATTTTAATTTCAGTTTAGTAGTACCTGTAACTCTAAAATTTACTTTACTGACAAATTTATGTCAGTAAAACTTTATTGCTGGGAAAGCAGAATATGGACATGGTAGGTTCATAAAAATTGCTACAGTAGTCACATTTTTAAATTAAAAATTATGGAATTTTGCAACACTTGTCCAGTAATTATGCTGTACTTGCCTAAAATTACAGTCTGCAAGACAGTGAGTGAAGTTATTCTTGACACCTTATCTAAACTTCACATAATTCCTTCAGCACTACAGACATCTGCTCATTTCACTGTTGCATAGTGCTTCTTCATTATCTGCCAAAAGATTTGTGGGCATGTGGTCGGCAGAGTGCTCGGGAGTTACTGCTGTTTGTGAGACTGAGCAGCAGCAGCCGGCACTTTCTACTCCCCCTTTTTCTCAGAAGACTTTGAAATGAGCATCATGTTTGCCTCTGCTCACATTACTTTCCAAGGTAAAATATGCAAATAGCCTAGAATTAATCTGCACAGGGATATGTATTGTCTTTTCTTTTACAGGTATCAGTCTACTCAGCTTGCAAACACTCCATTTACAGCTGTCAATTCTGAAGAATTAAAATCAACAGCCTTTATTATTTATTGTTCTCTATACCTACTAATAACCTCTTAATTGTGTTTTGGATAGGGTATTTTTAGAGAGAATCATTAAGTTTTCATATTCTGGCAGACTAGAGAATTAATGAGAGGCTCTTAATTTAACCATAAATAGCTAACTTTATTTAAAATATTCAATTCCTGCTATTCATTTTATTGCTCTAATCTTCACATCCCATCCTGACATGATGGCTGTAAGATATTTACTGTATCTCCTTCTGGATATCATGGTCCACCTGGTCCTGCTGCTCCCTGGATCTTGAAAGGAGCAGGGAGTCAGCCTGGGGGGCAGTGCTGAGGATGCCAACAGTGGAATGTTGCTGTGTTATTTGCTGCCTGTCCTCGTTGCCTCACTCTGCTTTAGCCCTTTGCTTTCCCCAGTGACTACCCTTTTTTTTCTGGGGCACCCTGGGATCCACAAACACATTGTTGTTTCAGCAGCAAAACGGTTTTGGGGACAGTCCATGCCAGTGGCTGCAGGGAGACTCAGGTGCATTTGGGATCAAACAGCCCTGCAGGTACCCAACAGGTATTAAACGACTTCTGCACACACACAGAACATCAACATGAGGTTTTTTACCAAATAATTGGGGTGCCTCAGGCCTGCTTTGGTCCCAGACCAGTTTTAGATCATAGTGCTTTAGAGTGGCCTAAGTCCTACCATGCAAGAGATAAAGAAAGAATGTAGCTGGATACACACATACAAAATGTTTTCAGCTAAGCCTTGAGAACGAGCGAAGTTCATCTGAATGTGCCATATCTTCGGTCCCTGCTCTAGGATTGACTCCTTCCCTTCTCACCTCCTCCCCCAAACCCTCCCAAATGGCTTGGCCAGATTTTTCTTTTTTTTTTTTTAAATCTTGTATCTTATTTTAAATTGGTTGGTATCTCCATCACTACATGTAGCTTCTAACTTTCTTCTTCTAATCCCTCCTGCTATAGAGTTTTTGCATGCCAAAAGAAAAACAAAACAAAACAAAACAAAGACAAAACCCCAAAACAAGTGAAATAATTTTCTAGGGGTTGCAGAATAGCTGCTTTCCATCCTGTGCCTTTTTCCTGGGATCTTCTTTATTTATAAGTAAACCAGAAGGTGCCAATTGACATAAATAAAACATCCTCAAGGGACCTGATACCAGCTTGTTCTTGCAGAGATCCATAGCTCTGATGAGAGCTGTAAAACATTTTTTGAAGGACCAAGCTCTTCATGACTCTGTTGGTTCAAGAAATGCACTTTATCTCATCAGGTGGGGAGAAGGGTTTGGGAGCAGAGGTCACGCTTTGTACTTCACTTCTTCTGTTGTATTCAGTGTTTATTCCCTTCCTTCAGAGCACAGAAATCAGGCAGGGGACTGCTATGAAGAAGGCAGATGAGAACTGCCTGCTCTGTCCCTTCAGGCTTGCTTTATTCCTTTCCAGATAAATGTTGTCAGTGGCAACCATGCTCAGTAGAAAAGAGAGGTGCTCAGTCAGGAGTAGAAGAGACAAGCAAGGACCTCTCAGGAGATCTCTAACCTATTTTTCTGTAGTAAGGAGCAGTTAAGATGAAACTCCTTGCCTTTACACCACATATTTATAAGAAAAATATGATATTAAAATATTAATTTAGTACTAGATGTACAGGCTGGACTGAGGTTTCAAGAGAATAAGGCATGGCCTTATGCCAAACACCAATATATCAAGTAAAATATGGAGGTACCCCCATTTCACTGCTTCTACAGTGTTGTCAGTCCTGCCCTGGGCTGACCTCTGCTGAGTTCCCTCATCTTCACAGCACTGCTGATCCTAAGCCTGTGCAGGAATACCATACCACTGATTAATTAAGCCAATTCCTCACATAGCAGCTGGTGGAATCTCTTTCCTGCTGGCACCCCTGTGTCCATGCTAGGCTCTGGCTGACATTTGGATAGCAGATAGAGCCTGTGATTTTTTTTCATGTCCTTAACTGATGATGCTAGACTGGCAAAACACAGCCACCAGAGACTACCTGCTACTGCTCATCTATGTTCAAATGGCATTGCCATCCACCTATTCTGGTTCTTGCATGACTGAGGTGCTGAGATGGAGCCACTTGACTCTCAGACACCCGCACTTCCACACAAACCAGGAGAAAGCTGAAATTTCCTTTTTGCAAGCGCATGGCAGGATCAGAGCAAAAAAAAAAAGAGCTTTAAAAACCATTTGTTTGGGTCATCCCATCAAGACACAATAATGTTAAACCAGACAGATGAAAAATCAGGAGGAATTGCAAAACTGCACCTGTAGGCAATGACTGGGAATGCAATTCAGAGGCAGGGTGGAGGATTGTGTTTAAAACTGGTTATTTCCCCCACACGCCACATTTATAACTCCCTTAGTGCTTTCTAAGAATAAAGCAGTTGTAGATTAGAAAACCCTTGGGGTAAGATCTTGACTCCTTGCTGGGTTTCCACATTGCACATGAGACTACATACCCAGTATTCCCAGAGTGGGTTGGAGGGGTTCATCTCACCACATAGGCATTGGAGGGGAAGGTGGCACATTGTCTCTGTGGAACATTCCAATGAGGGGAAAATGGTGTATTGGGAAGTACAGTCAGATGCTGGGAGACAGGTACAGAAAACCAGTATGGCCCTGACTCAAAGGTTAAAGTGAAGTGGAGAGGGATCAAAGCATCCCGGTGTGTTTTTCTAGAGGAGGAATGAGTCAGTTTTCATAGGTGCCATGACAACTGTGACATCCAAGCACACAGCGAAATGCAAAAAAGGATGGAAATTTTTAATGTTAAGAAGACCTGGGTTCTAATGGTTGTTGTAAAACAAGCATTTTAGAAAGCAGAAACCTGCTTACCTCAGGATTTAGACCGTCATGAGGGTGATGCCTTCTGAGGAGAACATGCTTTCTCACATCAGAGGGGCTGGAACCCTTCTCACACGGGCAGGTCAGTGCCAAACCCTCAGCCTGTTGTGCCTCCTGTCCCCCCTGCAGCCATGCCATCCCCACATAAGCCTCGCCAAATCCATCTCTGTCAAGGACACCCTCACGAGGTCATCCTCCCTTGTCCTCATGTGATGCCACAACACAACCCCCTTTTAATGATATTCCAAATCAGCTGCCAGCTCCTCCTGGTGTCCCTGGAAGTCACAAATCAGTTGGCTTGTCTGGCTGATGTGGAGGGCAATGTAAAGCTGCTACCTCAGAAGGACAAAATAAGGAAATCTGTATTCGCTGCTCTGCCTTTCCCCCCATTGCTTAATCAAGCTGGTTTTCATGGGGTTTGTGATGAGTGAAGCAGGTGTTTAGGGACCATGTTACAGACCCTCAGAAAGAGAAGAGCAAAAGTCCCAGGGCCCCTTCTGGTGTTGCTAGCTGACAAGCTTTCCTCAAGGTGAGGAGAATAGGGCAATCTATTTCAATTCAGGTAATAAAAAAACACATTCATCCTCTATCCATCTATTCTTGCAACCTTTAAGATGAATAATAAATAAAAACCGAAGGAAGACTTGGTATGTTTTTCTAGAAAATGTTTCCCCTTCAGCTAATAGCAATATATCTTTACACCTGCTCAGTCAATTTTTAATCAAAAGTAAAAATACCTTCTTTGACTTTTTGTTCAGAATATCAAAGGCAATTTTCAAAGGTCTTAATAACACTTAAGCACCTAGACTCAGCTGAAAATTTGTGTACATTACCTCCTGAATTGCTTCTATGTATGCCTCCAAAAATCTCATCATACATCCAGAGATAGATTGTGTGATGCAGTGAATTAGCTGGATATAAGTAGGAATGTAATGTTAGTTCAGTGCTTCACCAGGGCTCATTTATCCTGTTTAGAAATATGCTTGTCTGCTTATCCACCTAGTTAGGATGTGATATTACTCCCTGAAAATACACCCTGCAGGTAGCAAGAAACACACAAAAAGCAATTCCACTGTAATTGATTCCTCTGTCAAAATGATATAAAAACAAAGTAACTTCATAAACATCTATAGAGCAAATCCACACTTCGTCACTAAGATAAGCATTAGATCTCTTGAGTTATTGAAGGTTTATGCTAATGTATGTGAAAAATCAGAATCCAGAGACCAGAATATGTGTCTGTTCACAAAACCAGAGAGATGAGGTGCATACAGACATTACATCTCACCTGTTAATCACTAAAGGTACAGCTGTGAGCAATGCATTGTTCCACAGGACTGCAAGCACCTATATTCCATCACAAAGATCCTCCAGTAATGATGTTTCATCTGCTGGGAGTCCACCCCACGTCAAAGATAATCATGACAGCGCAGCAGAATACGTCTTCCCCATCATGCATGAACACTGGTGACATGACCTTCCTCAGGAGCTGAGGTTCTGGAAGGTGAAAATATTTCTGGAAAATTCTTTCAGCTCTGCTGTGGGTTGTGGGTTTTTGGTTTGTTTTTTTTTTTTAATGTTAAGATCCAGTTCCTTAAGTGTGGATCAGTGATCTCCTATCTAACTTTACCAACAATAGCATCCTCATCATAACCAATAACCCAGTTGAGTAAATGATTCCCAGTAGCAACAAAATGTTGCAAGTTTTCTTTTTTTTTAAGCAGATTGTTCATTTGACTTTTTTAACAGAAGGGATTTAGAAATGACCACATATTCTGCTCAATCAGACCTTGCTCTCAGAAGCTCTTTCATCCATCATTCATATTTATCAAGAGGTGTTTCTTTAGTTCCTTGAATAGACCTTAGAAGAGCATTTTGATTCCTTTACTCATGCTTTTACTCATTAGGCCACTGGTACACAACAGCCATCCTGGTTTCACCAGACAAGTAAACCAGATCCTTTCAGAGCTTGGGGTTTTGGGGTTTTCTAGCAAGTCTCCTACAACTCTAAACCAGCTTCGGCAAACTTTCATTTTGATCGCTCTGCATGAGAAGTTTCCAAATTCTGTACATCTGTAAACTCCTGCAAATGTTCAGATGGAAATGTGGCCCCCTGGGGCCACAAATTTGAGTCTACAGATGGGAAGCTTTTCTTTTTCCAAGTTATTTTCCATGGGTTTGTAAAACCTAATCTTTAGATCAACAGGGTTCCATGGACCACAGCTTGAAAATCTCCAAAGTAATTCACATAAAGGTTACCCTCTCCTGACATGCAGGAACAGGTGCTGCTCTGCAGAAGAAGTAAATTATATTCTTACTGTAAAACTGCACAAATGATACACAGGATCACAAAAACGTCCAGGTCCACAAATCCAGAGAAAAAACAGCAGAGATCAAATTTGTGCTGGCTAAAAGACTAATGTCTCAGCCTTGCAGTTATTCCTGCAGGAAACTGAAGATTCAGATCCCTTTGGCATCTTCATGACATCACAGTATGGAGTGCTCAGAGGGGAAAAGGTTGTTTCTCTGAAAGAGTATTCACATAGGAATATTTTTACAAATATATCTTCCACGCAATGAAAATTTAGAAATGCCTAGAAATGGCTCAAAGGGAAACTAAATGGAAATTCCAGAGGGAAAATGTCCCTCCTCCACTAAAAATTTTAAATTACAACTATTTAAAATTTCTTATTTTGACCGTCTGTAGCATTGCTTGGAAATAGAGATTTCCATCAAGCTATCAAGAAACACACTCCTTGGAATTCTAAAATTTCAGAAATCAAGAAATATGGGAAAGAAAAAACCAAACAAACACACAAAATCTGTTGTCCCATCCTGCATGTCACAGATGAGCCATGTGGCCTTGTTTGGAAAAAGGTAATAAACCAGTGTTGTCCAAAAGTACACCTGAAACCAGAAGCAATTCCCCTTTCTCAGAACTCAATAGCACTACTGTCACCTTCTGCTTGGATTGCCTGGGTTCTAACTCAGAGCTCAGAAAACCATCAGCTGGATGACATGGGTTAAAACACTTTACACCACAGCTCCCCACCCCAGTTTGCCATCACTTTCCCAGCCTTTCCAGGAAGGTGTGGGAAGGATAAACACAGGGGAACTTTTGAGGTCCTTTGAGCCTACATTTAATAGGATTATGCAAATTAGATTTATAGACTAGCCCAGTTTCTCCAAAATATCATGGTATATATTCTACATCCTCACATTTTCCTATCTCTTGAATTCCTTCACAGCCCAACCCCACACTTAACCACATCTTGCCTCTCCAGAACAGATCTTCCCATAAGGACTCAAGCCTAGCTTGGGAAAGTTCTTATGGTTTCTCCTCAAAGAGCCCTCACAATTCTGGAGTTTTCCCATTAATTGCTCAGTGGTGTCACATCTCTGAAGCGAAACAGGTCTAAGGCATGAATTACATATTTAGCAGCTCTGCAAGCTTTCCCTCTTTCCTCCATCCCTGCTCGTTATTTGGAACACATCGCTTGCTCCCTTTCAGAATTAACCTGTGTTAATCTGTCGGTCATCTCCCACCCTGTCCTGGGTTGTATCTCCTTCCCAATATTTCCTTTAATCAATACTCCCTCCAGACACACTAAGTGCAGTTCTTTTTATAAATGAATCTGCTCTCACCCAGGAGATCTGACATTCAGACAAACTAAACGTCCCTCTTCATCTGAATAATTTAAGGGATCTGCATCCCTTATCAAAGACTAATATATCAGACACTGCCAACAAGGCACCTTCATTGTTCTTCAGTGCACATTTAAAGTACATTCCCTGCTTGGCAGAAGTGCTCTGTCAAGAGCCATGGAAACTCAAAGATCTCTTCACAGAGTTGTTGTGCCATAAAAAACACCAACACAAGTCTCCCAACAGAAATAGCTGTTGTGATTACCTGCCCTAACGTGCAGCCCAGCAAAAAGGGAAAATCACCCAGAACAGCCATGACCAGACAGTGTCTCATAATTGAGCTCACATAAAACTTCCAAGAGTTAAGACTCCCCTCATCTTTAGGTAAATTTTGAATTAGCCTCCCTCATGAGCTTATATTTTTCATTTAACCAGGATTTTATGTCTTCAGCTTCCAGTCACCAAATGTTACATTACCTTTGTTCTCAAAAAATCTCTTTCCCATTCCAACTCTGAGAACATCACCTCTGACCTCTTTTTTTAAAAAAGTTTAATCTTGAGGCAGATTTTTTCTTGCTTGTATTTCTGCACAAGCTGTCTTCGGAATAGTGTTTCTAAATGCAAGAACAAACTCCACCTACACAGATACACCCCACAGAGCTTTTCTGATGTCTTTCCCCTTCTCCTGCAAGTGTGACCTCCAGGGCACAGCCTTTTGATCCTCTGTCCTTTCTCTGGTTGTGGATGGACACCAGCTCTGCACGACTGCTGCTGTCAGGAGAAGCTGAGATCTGCAACAGCTTCTGAGGACAAACCTTGAGGCTGGTCCATTGAGGATAAGAAAAAAAGCCAGAACTTATGACACAGAGAGCAGACTTTAGATCTAAACTTTTCAGCCTGGACTGATGTCCATGACCTCTTTTTTTAAGACAAGACTTTCAGGCAGGAGAAGCCATTAGTGGTGATCAGAGCTGTTTACTGTACACAGTGCTATAAGTGAAGAAAAATGAAATTTCTCCTTTCAGCTGCTGGTACCCAGGCTAATACCTCTTACTTACAAAAACCACTTACAAGGTGCTGGGAAAATCTTCCTGTCTCCTGAACATTCCCCCTGCCTGGGTGCACCACATTCACTGTAACAGTATTGAAAAAGATAACTACGAAATATTATCCGGTCTTTAAAAACAACAAATGTAAGTGCTGAGGAAGGTAGTCACTACCAATCACTTTAGAAGAAATGTTAATGGAATGAACTGCACAGAAAGAAAGCTGCTTCTTCATGCATTTGCTGAAGCCCTGAAGCAAAAGGGTGTATTTTCTTCCAGACTACAGGGCTGAAATTAAGTACTTTCCAGAGACAGAGCAGCTGAACCAGAAGAATGAGAAAATGTTGCGGCATCTTCAGCTCCCACAGCCAACCTGCCTCGCCTGAGGCCTTTCACTTCATAATTCTTCCACGGAAACTGAAGTTCTACCAGTCAATGTCAAGGAAGCAGAGACAGGAGAACAAATCATCCCACTGGATGCACCTTGCATTCTTCTCTTTGCCATGAAGAGGGGCCAGAGAATGCCTGGTGATCCCAACATGTGGAAACGTGGCTTTTGATGAAATTACCTGCTATTAATTGAGAGGGAGACTTTCTGTCATGACCAGGCAGTGCAAGGACTGTACAACTAATTTCAATCCTTTACTGTTAATGAAAGAGAACTGTTGCTGTCTAAATTAATGAGGGATTTTTTCACTATGTCATTTATATAGTAGAAGGAATTGTAAAATAGCTTCATGATAGATAACTGTACTGCTGCAGTTTCCTTAGTTTGTTATTTCATACAAAAGGATCTCAGCCACCATAAAATTAAATTTCTCCACATTGCAATTGTTCAGCAATGAGACAAACCAAATTTTCTGCTAATTGAATGCACTGAGCTACTTACATATTCATAGTGAGCTGGTGCTTTCAGCACCATTGCGCTCTGACTCTGCAGGAGCCTTCCCAGCAGCAGTGTTGAGCCAGCAGAGCTGGTGTGAAGCTGGCACAGCCACCGAGTCACCCACAGAGCCTTTAGCATTGGCTGGGAGCCCAAGATGCCACCTTAGTCTTGGTAGGGGTATGGGTTTCCTTTCTTTCCTTGAGAAGCCCCAACCTGTTCTCTTGGGAATGTTTTCTGGAGACTGCTCTCCTTGCTTTGCAGAAACAGGACTAGATGGCCTAAAACATTCCCTGATTCCTCCAGCTCACCACTGGCTGAAGGTTATTTAGCTAGCTCATTATCCTCCTGAACTTCAGAGCATAACTGTACAGAAACCTCTAATTTGAAGGTTTCTAAACACAATTCCTCATTGTGTGGCACTAAATAAAAAGAACAATTCAAGGTAGACACACTTGATGAATGCCTGTGCTTTGCCTTCCTTGCTGCAGTGGGGGTGCTCTCTGGATTGATGTGATTCTCTACATGCTTGGTATAACACTTGGTGTGTGTGGTCAGATGCCAGTGAAATACCAGTGCTTTGGTCCTGTTTTTATCCAGGCTGTCCTGCTTTGCTCACCAGTGAATTACCCTTGCACATGAATCTTTCAAAGGGAGAAAATGTGACAGCTTTCATCTTTTCTATTATGTAAGAACTAGAAGGTAATAAACAGAAGAACAAGACCTAAGAAATGAAGACAGCCTGTAGCCATACAGGGGAATTTGCTCCCTGCCAGCTGACAGGTAGCCAGGGTCACACAACTGCATTCTGCAAATCTATTTCATATTCACTGTTGTCAAATTTGCCACATCAGTATAAGTTCCAAGACTTCTTAATAAGCCACTTACAGCCCCAGCTACTAGAATTATCCTGTTTAAAAATTTCCGGCTTTCATTTTCTGAAAGCACTTTTCTCATCTCCATGGTTGCACAGAGCAGCTTGAAGCAAGTATACATTGAAGTCAAAATAACATATGTTTAAAAAAGCCTTATAATTTCAATCCTCTTACGATCTCTGAGTAATAGATTTGATATTTTTCAAAACTTACATTTGGACAGATTGGATGTTAAATATGTGTCTGTGAGTCTGTACATACATGTGTACCCATGCAAGTGCACATGCCCATCTTTCCAGACACGATCTAGCCAAAAGGACATAGATGAAAATGAAGAGAAACCTAGCAGTAGTTTCAAGGATTCATTTGGGAAGACACCCATTCCAGTTCTATATATTGCATTGTTAAGAATAGAAGCAATTCACAAATGCCTGAAAGCCCCAGAAAAACAGGCTGCTAAGAAAGCATGTGCTGTCAGAGACAAGCAGAGCAATCTCCAGTTGACTTGCTGTGTGAGGAATCAAAAAGCAAGGGTTAAAGGCTGTCAGAGGCCAAAGCATGAGCTTTCTATCCTCTAACAACTAACTTGGACAATACATTTGAGCTAGGTTTCTACAGGTACTAATGTATCCAAACTTTTTCTGATGTCACATTCCCCTGAAAGACTAATGCTGCTGGGGATTTATGCCTACTCTCCCTGCATTGAGAGAACAGGTACCAACAAAATGCAGTTCCACTTTCCCCTCCTGTTCTGGAAACTCTCCTGCTACTTGGTCAGTGGGTTCCCAGAAGGTGAACTGGATTTCTCAGAATGGAAAACATGGGTCAGTTATCAATGATGGAATTAATTTTATGCACAGCATTTCAGGGAAGTGCATTCAGAAATTTTGCAGCCCTTCATATCAAGGTCAGTTTTATTCTCCACATACGACAGTGAGCTCTGCTGAGATCTATGTGAGCTGCCAGCAGGACTCTGCTCACACTGGCCGTCCATTAATCCACTGATTAGTTTAGTCACTCACAACATTCTATTTCCACTTTATACTTTCACTATTATCTTTTATACTTCCTGTATTTCAGGAGTATTATGGGGATCTTTTCTTAAAACATTCACACAGGGATGAGATTTAATCTCTTTAATTTATTATCTATTGTATTCCTAGTAAACCTTTCTTTGCAATATCCACTCAGAACCCTGACAGTAAATCACTGCTGGAAGACAATACAGAACTACAAAGTATTCTTTATTAAATGTTTTATTTTATTACCAAAACTCTTCAAATGTCCTTAATATATTTTTCAAGCTGTTTTCATTTAGTGGTGAAATGGCTGATCCTTGAAAAGCTTTTGTCTTAGTGCTTAAACCAGTGCAATCTGTATTCACTCCTAGGTACACAATTTCCCATGGTTTTCAATAACAGAGATTATTGACATTTTCACTGGTTGCTATGGAGAGGGTCACTGCACACATTTAGTAGCTTAGGAATTGAACATGCCCAAAGGATCTCATGAAGGATGGCTTGGTCTTGCAAAAGGGTTTTGAGTGTAGGCCAAGAGCTGACCTAGGATCTGTCATGGATGGAACTGCATCTTCCAAAGGTAAGAAGTGGTGAATGAATCAAGGTATTGTGGAGAAAGTCACACACCACTTGAGCACTGATGTGTCATGCACCAAAGCCAGTGGAACTCAGCTCCAAGGCTCCAAAGGGAGCTTTACTCCCTGCAAGCCTGGCTCAGTACGAAGCTTTTCTCCAGGACACAAAGCAATGCCCAGGAGGGCATCCAGCTGCAGCACAGCTCCACCACAGCCTGACCTGCCATGAGATGTTACACTGTGCCTGCCCACAGATGCTCCTGCTGGGAAAATCCTCAAGCCCAGTTCTTACAGAACCATCTCAGGAGCCCTCTGAAAACTGGAGCCAGAGCCAAGCCTATTTACTGAGGAGCTGTTCCTCAGCGGGACTAAGTGAGATATCTGTTGGGAAAGACCTCACCAAGCTAAGAGCATTAGCTGGGCTCAGCGTGTTTTTTATCCCTTCTGGTACCCATTCTGACTGTCACTTTGCCACAGTGCAGTACATTACTGATGTATTTCTATAAAGCAAGCTGAAAAATACTGGCATTATTCTATGCTGTTCTTGGATTCTTTGGAATGGAATTGTCTTTCCAAACTGCCTAGACCTTTTAGTTTGATGTAGCACCATTTAGCAACCCTGAGGATTAACCACCTCACAAAGGAAGCAAACCTCCATATAAATGTCTTTAGTTTTAATAAGATTTTTAGGCCAGGATTTTTTTTATCGTATGGCCAATATTTATCACATTATATGTACACTTGCAGACTAAGTTTCTCTAAACTCTTCATGCTCCAGATTTCAAGATGAACTGTTTACTTAACAGCCATGATCATAATTTCTACTAGGACTTCTTACAATACATGTATTTAATTTTTAACTCGTAAAAATTTATTAAATGTCTCTTATAAGGCCTACAGGCAGCCAAAAGTTTACAGGATGTAAACCCAGGAGTCCTGAGTCTTGTTCTGTGTCTTAAGCTCCAAGACCACAGCAGTCAAACCCAAGAGACTCATCTTGCCATCAGCCTCCCCATGGAGCTGGCAGCTGTTCTAGGATACCACATTTTTAGCAAGCTTTCTTGGCAGCATGTTGTCTTCAAGGTTTCAGAAAGTTCAGGCCACACACTGAGGAAAGGGCTCATCTGTCCCCTCCTAAGGGTAGCAGTCCCTGCCTCCCTGCATGCCTCTGCTCGGAGTGAGGCAGAGCAAGCTGCAAGCTCTGTGCCTATGAAATTCAGCACCAAGACTCACTTTCAAGTGACACAACCAGTTCTGAAATGTCAGAACAACCCAGGAAATTAACTTTCAGATCAAGAATAGCTGCTGAGGGTGAACCCCTGCAAGGCTGAAGTGATGGCACTCAAGAGTAGGTCACATTCCAGAGATACAGCCAGGACAGTTTCTCCTTTTCCCCTCCAAAGCTCACAGCCCACATGGCTCAGAGTACCAAGGAGCACTGAGGCACAGAAGGACTCCTCACTGAGAGCAACAAGCTGAAAGCCTTGATTTCTGACTTGTGCCTTTTCACCCCTCACCTTCCTGTTCCCTTAGATGAGAATCCAAAAAACATTCATACCCAGAAGAGGGTAGGGACTGGGGAATGAAAAGAAGATACTTGCTTTTCCTCTTTTTTAAATTCAGGTCTCCCAGTTCTTTCTCATGCTCTGGCACCCCTGATACTCCCCACTGCAACCAGGCAGTCCGGTGCACCCATATCCTACCAGCAAGCAGTGGAGAGGGAGATGGTACCTGTCTAGGAAAGCATAAAGGCAAACTGCAGGTTCAGCCCTGCCTTGGGACATGGCACTGAACACCCCTTTTCCCATTAGGGCTGTAACTTCTTGGTGACTTCAAGTTAACTGCAAGTTGTCCCTTGCAGTCAGGTCACTGCAGCCATCTCCTGCAGGCTGTAGCTGCAGCCCAGAGCAACTGTGACACATCAACAGCAGCTGGTGGGAGGCATAGCTGTTTGACAACTCCATGAACTGGGCAGCCCTGAGCACACCAGAGCTGGGAATAAGGCCCCTTCTCTGTCACCACTCTGAAATGAAGGTCCATTTTTCCAAAAAATCCACAGTTTAAGCCGTGGCTATATCAATGTCTTCATTTCCCCCTGCAAAACACACCCTGTGCACACACAGCAGCTCTGCTGCCTGGGGCTGTGCAGACCCCAGTGATGTATTTCTATAAAGCAAGCTGAAAAATACTGGCATTATTCTATGCTGTTCTTGGATTCTTTGGAGTGGAATTGTCTTTCCAAACTGCCTAGACCTTTTAGTTTGATGTAGCACCATTTAGCAACTCTAAGGATTAACCACCTCACAAAGGAAGCAAACCTCCATATAAATGTCTTTAGTTTTAATAAGATTTTTAGGCCAGGATTTTTTTTTTATCGTATGGCCAATATTTGTCATATGATATGTGCAGCTGGGAAGAAAGGTTTATCCAGCCAGGGGGCCCAGTGGGGACTGACCCCCCAGAGAAGACCAGCTCCCTTGGATGTCTTTCTCCTGTGTGAAAAACCTTTTCCCTGAAGTCATTTAAAATATGAACTCATCTATTCTCTTTCTCCCCACAGAAAATCCCTGCTTTTTAAAAAGCCTTGAAAAGGGAGAGAGAAAAGGGCTGGACATGTCAAAGGCCACTATTATTACTGCCTCCTTGTGACAGGCACAGAGGAAGGTGGCTGCTTAAATTTCTAAGACGGACAGACAATGATAGGTAGCAGATAGATGGACGGGCTCCTGCTGGGAGCAGACAATGAATTTCATTTTGTTACAGCACATCTACCGCAGAAGGGGGATGATACTGCAGTATGTGTGCCAAGTTCCCTTCATTGGAATGGATCTTGCACAGACCAGACTCGCACACAGCAGAGATTTTATATATTAAACAGGAAAGAAAAAGGGCTGACTTACAGCTTTTGTCTTCAAAATCCATTCACAGTAAAAACCTAACGGGAAAAGGAAGACTGTCCCACTTTTTGCAGCGCCAGGAGATGCTTTCGATATAACCAGTCCCTCAAGACGCTTCACAGGTTTGCACAGAAATTGCTTTTCTCGCCAGCGGAGCACGAGCGCTCATTGACAGAAAGTTGGGAGCGCCGAGCAGCCCCGGCTGATGGCAGCCCCGGCTGATGGCAGCCGGCACAGGAGGCACCCCCGGCAGGGGACACCCCGTTCCCAGCCTCCCCTGACGTGCCGCCGATCCTGCTCCCCTGAGCTGTGCCGAGCTCTGAGAAGCCTCGGGGGTGCAGCCCTCACGTTTTCCAGCAGTCCCCTCGCTGTCACAGCCGCCATCCCCTGCTGTCCCCTTCCTCCCCGATCCATCACATCCAGCCACCTGCAGTCAAGGTGAGATGTGAGTGACACGGGGAAAGGGGGAGGGAGGACGTTTGCTTGAGTCATCCCAGGCACTGCAAGGCCTTTTAAATTATGTTGCCGGTTTGAAAAGGGGTTTAGAGCCTTTCCATGGTAAATTTGAGTCTAAGCACGCTGCTTTTGCTCCCTCTGAAATACGGTGTGTACACACACGCAGATATCTCCAGGCTGCAACCAACCCCATCTATCCCCATCCTGGGGCTCCCTATTAGCTCCAATGTCCTGGCATGTTGCCTAAAGATCTTTCAAGTGATGCATTTGGGAATGATTGGTTATTATCTATAAGAAAAATAATTCCCTGGGCTGGGGGAGGCAACTCAGCAATGAAGACTAACATAATCCGCCTTTGCCTGCTTTTCAGCCTCAGGATGTTCCCTAAATGACATACACGCACAGCTCAGAGATGGGGAGTGCTCCTGACCAGTCCCTGATCTGGAAAGCACCTTATCCTCATCACAGCCAGTTAGGCCAAACTCTTGAGGCTGTTACTCCTCATATAAAAGCCCTTTAAGCACTACAGTTCCTTTTCCATATCTTTTGTGCTATTAGGATGCAAATCACCTGCGTCTCCCCTCAAACCTTAGAACCAAATCCATCTACCACTGCAGCCCTTGCAATGTCACTGATTGCCCCAGGCACTGGAGGCTTTCAGTACTTAGGACCAGCTAAATATCAGCTCTGTGACTCTCAGAGTATTCTCTGTCATTTAAAATATAAAAAATAAAAAGGAGGGTGCTGTCCTCAGTGTAAGCAGTTGACTCCTTCAGCTCTGGAAAGTATTTTAATATTAAGGCAACTCATTCTAATAAGCCCAGAAATGCAAAAGTACGTAAGGCTGAAGGCAAGATGTGGGAGGGTACAGAGATAAGGAAATTCGCATGGAGCCCCTCCTGAATTCTTTTGCAACCTATTCCAAGCAAGATTGATCCCTTTCCTTCCCTAGAAAGGTCCAGCCCTTCTTTTCAGGACCCCAGACCAGCACACATCACAGTATTTGAAATCTGCATCCCAGTCCCCTAACCTGGCCAGCCTGGGAACGGTAGCTCTTGCTCCTGGTTCCCACTGGTGATGTTAACAGGGTGCTTTCTACAGGGAGTACCTGAGGGGAATGAGCTTGGAGATGCACTAACAACACTATCATTCCACTGTGTGAGACACCAGAGACTGGGCATTCCCTTGAAGGCTCCCACCACATCCCAGTGAGCACTGAGCAGCCCAGGGCTAACCCTGAGATCTTGGCTGGCCCCATTGGCAGGGAGGGCAGCGCAGGTCTGTGCACTCAGCTCCCTGCAGACACATCTCAGGGAGCACCTGCAGAGGCAATCCCAGCTAGGATGGATCTGGTGAGCACCATTGTGATGTGCCCCACTCCAGTGACAGCCTGCACACACCACAGTTTAATTACCAGCAGATCTATTGTTCTTCAGAGACCAAAGGCAGCTGCTCTGCTGCTAATGGCAGGGACTGCTCTGGTTTGCAACAGAGTTGAGTACTCCCTGTGCACATTCTTTGAGCATGTCCTACTTCCCATGTCTTTGTCCACATTCTTGCAGAAATCTAACAGGCACTGAATATCCACATCTAGAACAGCAGAAGGTCCATCGCTGCTCAAAAATGTTTGCTCGTCTTTCCCTTCACACATTGCCTGATCATTTGATCCCACTTTTGCTTTGTAATAAAGAGAATAAGGACAATGTTAAAGAAATGAGACGTGTTGAGTGACCTTCCCTATAAACTCTGTAGGCAGAAAATGAGGTTGAGCAGTAAATTAGAAAGTGCCTGTCAGAGCTTCCCTTCCAGATCACTTGGAACCACAAGGGAGGAATTGCAGCTATCACCATGGCAATTCTGCAGACTCTGTTTTATATTGACCTTAAGGCGCTACTGAGTGGATAGTGCTGGAAGTGAAAATGGGCATGGATGGAGTGGAACCATATGTGCTGTCACTGATTACCCTTCCTAAAGAGACTCTGAGATTCAGTGGGGAAAAAACATCTTGCTTGCTTAGTGGCAGTGACCCCTAAGAACAGGAGTGCCTGGATCCTCCCGGTAGTTCTCATTTCACTAGAATGACAGAGGAGTTTGGTGTAACCTTGCAAGTAAAATCTTCTACAAGACATCCATCACCAGTCAGTTTTAGTTTTCAAATTACAACAGATGCCTTACATTTCCATGCACAGCAACTATTTTCATAAAAGGATTAGAAAACATGAACTGAATTTGCAATACTGTTTGACTTTTGGAAGGTTTTTTTAAATATTCTGACTCGGCACAAAGAGCTTTTAACTTGCAAGTTGAATCAATTTATCTTCATGATGCCACCTGCTGACCACAGGGAAAAGGTCACTGCTGTTACCAGTGACAGCATCCCAGCAGAACATCCTCTCTTAGCATTTCTCCTCCTCCTTTCCCTCTTCCAAGAGAAGGTCAAGCATCGCCTCTCCTCCAGGGAGGAGTGACTTCTAACATTTCCTCTTTGCATTAGGAGCAGTTAATGGAAATGGTAATAAATCACCCTTCATATTCTCATACAGACAGTTACAGCGAGCAAAGACCATCTGCCTGTCTGGACTCCCACAAGGAGCCCTAAGATAAGGGGAAAAAAATCATCTTCTTCACACAAACCTCAATTTTCAATCCACGGCATGACTAAAACTCACAGTCCAAGCCTCTTTCATTCCTGTCCTGGAGGAGATGCTGTTGGAATCTTTTGTGTGGCATTGTTGACTATGTCATAGCAGTGTGTCACTGGACAGACTCACTGCACTCCATACTCTCATAGACCCCAATAAGAGTATAAAAAACTTATGACCTCAGTGTAAAAGGACAAGGTGGGAGTGGAAAAACCCACATCAAATGGTTGTCTGAAATCACAATGCAAGGCCACACCTTAGCTGGACACAGTCACACCAGCCCACAGCTGCATTGCTGACCAGCCCCAGGACACACTGCCACCCCCCAGACTGCAAAGCTCATCAGCTTTCCTGGGCTTAGACCTGTAACAGGGTGTGTGGAGGAGTATGCAACTGTCCCTGCCTCTGCAAGGAGGTGCAGAACAGGATTATCCTGTTAGTCTACACAAAGATTGTACAGGAACACAAGAAAATGGGAAGTGATAAAGACGAGCTACATCCAGTACCTGCTTCCTTTTTCAGACACATTTTCAACTCAACAGAAAATACAGAAGACAAATTCAGGTGCCTGGTGAAATGAAGGAGATGTGCAAACATTTGAAAGTCTCTGACAAAGAGCAGTGATGGGAGTGCAGTACAGGTGCCAGCTGTGGAACTCTGTTAATGAATTTCCTTTTCTCTCAGACATTAATGGATGCCACAGACTGGCAGTACAACATACTTGAAACCCCATATGACCGTTTATTGCATTTTTTAAGCAAAGCTGGTGGTTTTTGTATTTTATCACCTCTTTTTTGTTATTATAAGTCATTTCATTTACAAGGTATGAAACAGAATGCACATGGAATTAGGTGAAGGCATATATAAATAGGTTATGTTTAGATAGCATCTAAGTAGGTGACAGGTTGTGCTTAACATGTTTAAATAGGCTATTTACTTTTTTTCAAGTTTAGCACTTAATCAAATGGTTTGCTTGGCAAGTACAGAATGAGCGTCCCCAAGGCAATAGGAGTCAGATAGAAAGTAGAAAGATTGCCTTTTCTGGTGCTTCTGTGGTGCTAAAATTGCACACAGATTTTTCACACACACATTGGCCATTCAAGTAAATGAGGAACCTCATCTGTCCTCACATGCTTGCTTGCTTTCTTAGTTTCTTTCTTTGTTTCTTTATTTTTATGTGGCAAACCATTTGGAAAGTCAGCTTTTAGCTGAGCACATCCATCCCTTGGCCACTGGAGCCATCCTGCAGCCCTGGTGTTGCTGCCTGCTCACATCCCAGGCACAACACAGCCTTACAGAACCTGTCCTTCAGCTTCATCACTGCCCTGCCACACTGAAGAATGCAGAGCAAAAATTAATATTGCTTCTGCATTCCCAATTTACATATATTTCTGATGCAGACCAACTTCATTCAGGAAGAGGAGACTCAAATACTGAAAAGCATCAAGGCTATTATGATCTGTATATCCCACATCAAACAAGTATCCCCAAAATTTCAGCTCATCAGGAACTGCATTATCGTACATTAGTGCAACCTACCCCTTCTTTGCCAGAAGTGTTCTCAGAGTTATCAGTTACCTTAATGTTTATCTGCTGGCACACTGAAAAATGTGGAATTTTAGAAAATTAGTTTCTAAGCAACACCAGCAAGTGAACAGTGAACTAGCTTTAAAGAGATGGCTCATTTGTAGGGTGACAACTAGAAGTGATCACTGACCAGCAAAAAACCCCATATTTTTTCCCTTTTCCTGACCATTCCCAGAATTCTCTGAGACTGGACTGGCATATGAAGAGTAAATCAGGGTGGGGGAAGACTAATACAGATCTGCCTTTCAAAAACATTGGAATTAAAAGTTATTGGACATTGGTTCCTGCTGAGGTCTCCTGAACTGTTTATTAGATCTTTCATCACCTCCACCTATCTATGATCAGATGACCTGGTGAAGTTACAATTCCTCATTCTGTTCTTTTCTAATATTTTTCTTTCCTTAAGTACAGAAGAAGGGTGCTGTGGGAAAATACAAAAAAAACACTTCTTAGTGATTTTCAGTAGGTACCATGAAAATAAAAAGAACTGGTTCACTGATACAGCCGAGTTTGATAATTCCTCTGTTTCCTTTTTCCTTCTAGCATCTCTCTGTCATACTTGAAAAAGGCTGTTGCCTTCCTGTCACTTCCCAATCCTTTCTTTCCCTGACATCCCATGTTTAATGGCACAGCTATGACCTCCAGGCTGAGGAAGAGGTAACAAGCAGGATATTTTGACTTACTAACCAAATAGGGAATTTTGCTGTGAACAGCCTAATTTGTTTTCCTTTGTGTCTATAAGAAACCAGTGAATAATCTGCTGTGTTCTCTTCCATCAAGCTTTGAGGGCTGATACAGGTTTCCTCCTGCTTTCCTTGAGTTGCTTTGAGGGCTTATACTAAAATAATGAGGCATTTTAAAAAAATTTCAACCTACCTGGACTCATCCATTTCAGAGACTTAGCTAGCTGTGTCCCTTTGATCCCCTCTCACTGGGAGGGGAAGTGAATTTGAAAGACAATAGAACTTAAAAAAAAAAAAGTTATTTTCTGCAGCTAACTCACTTTATGTCCCACTTTGTGGAGAAACAGCCTCTAAAATGGCAAATAAAAGCCTGAGCTTCCTGTCTCACTTGGGGAATTCTGGTTTTATAGTTGCATTATAAATACTTTTTCTTATTTTAAAATATGTGAAAGACATCAAAGAGACGCAGCAAATCTCACTCCCTGTGGCAGAAATATAATTAGTAAACTGAATCTTTCCATGGACTAAAACAAGAGCTCCACAGCATCTTGGTCACCCAGGGCACCAGGAGGAAACCAAACCTTGTCTCAGCGCTGCCACACCACATGGCCCTGGATGAGCCCTCCCCCTTCCTGTCCCTTGGTTTTATCTGCTTAATCCAGATTACTGTAGTTCTCAATTTCAGCAAGATACCTATACAATAAATTTATAGAAAAGGTTGGCATTAACTTCTGATAATGCCTTCAGATGTCTTCAGAAACACCTTTAGTAAACATCCCTCTCCATAGAGTCTGGCTCTGTGGCTTTTCTTTGCCTTTGGGAAGCTGATCCCTGCTCTTGCTTGCAGGCTTTGATCCCATCATCATTCCTCCCCTCCAGGCTTTGCCTGTCCTTTCTCTCACACAGAAGGAGCTTAGGAAAGGAAACAGCATCTCTCATGAAGCTTCAATTCAGCCTGAAGCTCTTTCTGAGGCGAGAGAATGACTGAGAGTTGCTGAGGACCCCCTGGTCTTCCCCCCTGCTCAGGACCCCCATACAGGAGGGGTGCAGGTGCCATCATCTTGCCCTTGCTGCCATCTCCAGCCCTCAGAACCCATTACTGCACCCCTGCAGGTGGTGACACACCTTTCCCCTGGCCATGGAGGCAGGTGATGCTGTGCCACATGGCAGGAGCAGGGCATTGCTTTGCTTTATTGCTCAGAGCCTGCGGCACCTTGGAAGCACAGTTTGGGGAGCTGCCCTTGGAAGGTGAATCAGGCAGAGCTGCTGTTTGCCAGCACCTCTTGTGAGGCACCTCCTTTAGTCTGAATTGTTAGACAATTTAAGAGCTATTGGACATGGGGCCAGGTTTTGGCAGGGCTGCTGCTGCTCAGGCCATAATCTCTCCGCCTCTCATTTGTTCTCATTTGCTCCAGCCAGCAGCTCTCATGACAACTCTGTGGCAGCACATCCTTCAAAGGCCAGCAGCCAGATAAACAAACTGGACTACCAGATATTTCAGCAGCAAGTCTCAGCCAAGGAAGGAAAGCCCTCGAGTCCTTATAATAAGGCAAGGGAAGGTAAAACTGCCTCGCTCCCTACAAAGCTTTGATCCTTGCGGTAGTTGCTACCTCAGAGAGGAATCTGGATGTTTGGGATTGCCTGGAGAGGAAGGAGTGGAGTAGGGTGAGCAAGGGTAAGCAGTAGGAAAATTATGACATTGTAGGAAAACGGGAAAAAAAATAGAGTTAAGTAGCAGGGGAAATTCCCTTTTCCAGCCCAGCTGGAAAAGATCAGCATGAGGCAAGGAGAGAAGAAGCAGGACCACTGGAGCGTTAGGTGAACAAGCACTGCATTCCAAGCTGCTGGGGAGGCTCATCCAAACACACCTCAGGATTTATTCTTGCTTCAAGTTCTGCAATTAAAGTGTGAAGCTTCCCCAGTGAAAGCTGCCACTGTCATCTGCCGTGATTTAAATTCCAGAATCCTCTTCAGGCGGGTGTGATCAGTGACCAAGGCAAGACTTTGTTTGCACAGTTGTCTCACTGCACTCAATGCTGCTGCTGCAGGACTCCTCCCTTCTCTGGGCATCTCAATAACATGGTGCAGAAATGAGAAGTTGTGTTATGGTTTTGCTATATTGCCAGATTACCAAACAAATTTGGCCTTGGTATTAAGGTAACCAGAGCACTCTAAGTTCCTTGGTGAAGGGTGAGTCCTTTGTGCTGCAATGCAAAGTGTTCATATATATATTTGTCCCAGTTTACTTAGTTTTTGAAAGTAGGCTTAAATGTGCTTTAAGCCTCCAAACTGCTGGGGAAGCCCATAATTTACCTCTGTGCAATGTGACAACAAATAACCTTAATGCCTGTTCTTCCACAGAGTTCCCACGTTCCCAGGGCCAAGCAAGCAATGTATTTATGTTACTTTTTGAAACAACAATTTAGTCCAACACTGGGTTTTACAGGATCTACCCGAGAGCCATCAATCCTGTTCAGCTCCATCTCCCAGCCAGGACATGAGTGCCACCCTCAGTGGCAGCTGCACCTCCCTCCCAGGAGAGACGAGACCTTTAAGATGGCAATGCAGATTTAGGCACTCGTCCAGACCAGTCCATTACTCCCTGCAGACCACAGGGCAGCTCTGCGTGGTCCCCATGGCACACTGGGGGAAAATGATGGTAAAGGACAAGCAAAGGAGTTGCTGCTGCCTTCAGGAACACCCTTCCTGCAGGCAGAGCACAGTTCACGGGGATCTCCTGACGCTGAGGAGGAGAGCTGCAAGCTGCACATTTGTACTCCCAGGCATGTCTCAGCAGTGGGATTTTGATGGGGTGGGGAATACCTCTGATCAAGCCCATTATTCTCCCCATTTCATTATCTAATGGTCCCTGGCTGTGCAGCAGCAGTATAAAGAGTTTGGGGCTGATTTAATTTGCCAGAGATTTCATCTGGGCAGCTGCAAGCACAGGGCTGTGATTTCTTTGACATGGCACAGCAGCAGCTGCTCAGCCCCAGCTCTGAGATGGCTCTAGCCCAAAAGAAATATGAGGTGCTCATTTACATCAGTTGCAGTTTTGCTTTGGAAAGAAAATAAATTCAACTAATAAAGCAGGACAAATCCCTCTGACACATGCACAGAAACAGCTGCCTAGGAAAAATGGGCAGCTGTGTGGGATTGTGAAAGAATAGGAAATATTTCCATGGATTGGTAAGGTTAGTCTGCCACTCCTTAAAAGCAAATCAAATTAAGTCATTCTGGCAGAAAATGCTTATATTCTAGGTAACCAAAGCCCTTTGGCTGTATATCACTGTTCTGACCTCCAAGAGGACTCACACAGAGGCATATGTGGACACATGTGCACCTTAAAGGGCTAATTCTGACCCAGTTACATCCTCTGATCTGTGTAGCAAACAGCCAAATATGAGCCAGTTCATTCCTTCTCTCAAACCCCAGAGGCAGCTCCCTGCCAGCCCAAGACAGACGTGTCTGAGCACAAATGGCATCCCAAGGGTCTGAACTGGGAAATTCAGGTAAATTGTCCTTGGTCCTCAGGCTGTAACCTCCACTGAGAGCAAGTATACTAAATCCCTGGCTTTCCTCATCCCTGGATTTCCAAACTCTCTGCAGAGGTCTTCAGGATCATGGATTTCATTTTAAAAGAGAGGGAAACTGAGGCACGGCAGCACTGTCCCCAAGGATATGTGACAGTAAGGAGCTCTGATCACAGTTAATAGCCTTCAGCACACTATGCAACAGCAGCTCACAAAGAAGAGCTCAGAGCACCAGGTATTAATTCAACCCTGCTGACTTTTCTGTTCTTATTTTTCTGACCTCCCTGAATCCCTCAGCCAAGCCCTTATCACTTCTGCCTCAGCTCCCTCTGAGCCTGGAGCAGGTCAGGAGGAAAAAAGCTTTATTTCTTGGTGGGGCTGTGAGAAGAGGGGAAAAGACAAGAGGAAAACAAAGAGGTCTTGGTTTGGAACTGTTCAGCCTTTCCTTCTATATTTGAAAGTGTTTTAAAAATTTTTTTCACTGTTTTCAGTTCATGGGGAAGCCCCCCCTCGTGACTACCTTCAAGTGAATGAGCAGAGGATGAAGGGTCTTTTGAGAGGCCTTTGAGAGAGGTGAAGGAGGAGCTGTGGTGTTGGAGATGTGCCAGCTTCCACCAGACCACCTAAAAATCACAGAGCCATAGGAGATTAGCTCAGTGTGTCAGAGCATGGTGCTAATGACAGCAAAGTCATGAGTTTGATCCAGGCCATTCACTTGAGTGGAACTTCATCCTTGTGGGTCCCTTCCAACTCAGAATATTCCTTGATTCTGTGAGATGGGTAACACTCTAGACTAATTTGACAATTGTCAAAACTGAATCACTTGAACACATTCTAATTTCTTTCTAAAGGAATAATAATATCTTGTGGGTAAAGAAGCAGAAATACCAGGGAATCCTGACTTCCTGAGGTGCCCCTGAGGTGCTGCCATAGGCAAGCTGTGGAAACATGAACAGGCAGAGCTGTGATGAGCAGAAGGGGCTAGGAAAAAAAGCAGACTCCAGGAGCCATTTCCATTGTCTTGCTGACAGACCACAAGGCAGCAGGCAGCAGCCGTGGTCTGCTACTGTTGGAGACTGCCAGCACAGAAGGGAGGTCAGACAGCTGCTGCAAAGCCAAAAGACACAAACTCTCCAGGGCTAAGAACTCCCTATGCTTCCCAGAAGACGCAGTTAGAAAATCTTCCTCTTTACCCAGCTCTGCCTGAGCTGTGTCCAGGCCTGGAATCACAGCTCAGAAACATGTGGATGAAATGCAGACTAAAAACTTCAGAGATACAGAAAATTCAGTAAGCTCGAAAAGGGTGAAACAGGAAGTGTTTGGCTTAGAAAAAGGGGAGGGGAAGCACTCAGTGCTCTGCAAACAAAAGGTTACTACAGGAAAGAAGTTATAAGTTCTTCTGTGGTGGTCTGGGCAAGGAGGGATGGGCTTGGACTGCAGTAGGGGAAATTCCAAAAGTAGTCTTAATATTTAGCCAAAGAAAAAAAATAGAGAAGGACTGGAAATTCTTGTGCATGAGAGATCAGGATGCTCCAGACATAAAAATCTTCCATGAACAGTTTAGAAAAGGATCTTTCAGAGGCACAGCAAGGTGAATCAATCCTGTCTTTAAACAGAAAGAAAGGCACAGACTTATGGCCTTTCCAACCCAATTTTCTCTAACTCCTGTGACTTCTATTGTTAGTACTTGCCTTGCTAAAACGGAACACTTTCTCATCTTCCTCAAACATACTTTGGCAAAGACAGAGCAAGGAAAAAAAGGCATTTTAATTGGAATCTTCTCCATTCACCTCCAGTACATCTCCCACAAAACAGAAAAACAGTTAAGTCATCTCTTCCTAACCACATTCTCCCATGAGGTTTTTGCAGAGAATCCATTAAAAAAGCAATATTGCTTTTTTTGTTGAAATGAAAAGAACTAAAATAGTTCTTTTCCCCACTGAAAAATAAAGAGGTGAATGGAGAAGCAGGAGACAGGCTTTATGGAGGCGTTTATCTCTGAACTCATCAAGACACCGGTGGTGCTAACATTGGAGAAGGACAAGGTCCTGTGTGCTTAACAACCCAGAGCAACACTGCAAATTGGGGAAGGCTTTGAAGTATAGCAGACTCCTGTAACCAGTGAAAACTCTGGCGTGGGGGTGGATTGAGGTAAGCAGAAAGTAATTTCCTTCTCAGGTAAATTCAGCCCAGGTATTCCTGAAGGCTACAGAAATTGGCTCCAGAAAAAATATCTCATAAGTAGTAGCTTCAAATGAATTATTCAAGCATTTTACATTTATACTACAGTTTGCAACAAGTAAGGGGGTTTCATATTGTGTGTCTTCATTCCGAGAAGGGAGTTGCCAAATTCAAATTGGGGCCCAGATTTTCCTAGAGGAAACCAAGAGAAGAGGCTTTTCTGTGGGACCATACTGAAGTAATTCTGAAATCTAATCATGCAAACTCTTTGCAGACATTGACTTCGTGTCTCTGTTCTGCAGCTGGCCAAGAATGGTGTGAAACTTTTGCACACACACATACAGACAAATGATTGTGCATTTTTTTCTAGCTGATCCCACATAAAATCGTTTTTGCAAGTACTGATCTGAGAATTCTGACAAGAAACAAAAGCACTAAATGTGGCAAACGGAACTATAACTAAAAATAGGAATAGAACTGGAGCCAAAGCCACATGAAATTTTGTCTGCCATCACTCTTTTAAACTGCTCCCAACAAAATTCATGGCTCTGGAAGATACTGAAAACTCACATACAAGCACAGTCTACAGTCATCAATCCCACTGTTTTCTGTGCTAGGCAGAGGCTTAGGCTCTAACATTTTTCTCTTCCCACCCATGTTTTCCATGACTGGTGAAGCTATCAAACTTCACCTGGTCCTACTCCCTGACAAAGCCCAAAAAAAAGCACCAGCAATCAGGGAAGTCAATCACCAGATAGAACCTGCCTTTGTCCAGAAAAGTCCAGAGGATTTTACATCATACCTAGTTCACCGAGTCCCTGTTTCCAGAGGCTTTTGGTACAAGTGCTCAATAGGCCTTGTCACTGGTGCTTTATACACACACACAGGCAGCCTGATGTGTGCAGTCAGGATCTCAGAGCATCCCAGAGAGCAGAACCCAGGAGAACTCCAAGGACCAGAGCACACTGAGCACTCCTCTTGTTTCCCCATCACTGTTTTCTAATAAAGGTCACGGGGGAAAAAAAATGCTTCCACTTAAGAAATAAGTTATTAAGAGCCAAGACTCCAAGAAATCCCTTTGCAGGTTCTCCTGAGGCCTCTGAGCAGTCATAGCTGCTCAGGATGAATGACACCCTGCAGAAAGAGACAAGAGTCCTCAGGGCAGCACTAGAGGAGTTTTATTCAAGAGAATTGAATAATGTCTGATACAGGAAATTCTGTGATGAACTGATGAATCACAAGGAAGGAGTTCAAAACGCAATATCCAAGGTTTTCTTTAGTGTGAAGGGAGTGAGACACTGGCACAGATTGCCCAGAGAAGTTGTAGATACTCCATCCCTTGCAGGGCCAGGTCGGGTGGGGCTTAGAGCAACCTGGTCTAGAGGAAAAAGTCCTTGCCCTAGGCAGGGGTTTGGAACAAGATGTTCTTTCAGGTCCCTTTCAATCCAAACAACTCTGGGATTCTAGGATCACGGGAGAAAGGGACAGGCAGAAACTGTCTTATAGCTGGCCAACATGTACATCCTCTTAGGCAATTCTCTTTGCAACTGCCTCAAGAGATTTTTAATTCAACGTTTTATCCTTTTCTCTAGACATGTTCCCGGCTGGAGCAAAATAAATTACCCTGAGCTATCCAAATTAAAATTAAAAAGCATCAGTAAGACTTGACTAACATCTTAACACATTCCAAACCTCTTCCAAACCCTTATTACCATTCTGAACAGGACAGTATAGTCAATCCCCTCCCACATTCTTTTCACTGTTCTAAGTAGCCTTTTCCTTTACTTATAGCTGTGGTGATGCACACTTGAAATCTACCAGAAAAAATTTAAAATAGGGAAACTCTTTTTGCCCTTTCCCCCATACTCATCAGGCTGTTTTTGTAAAGAGCACCAAAAACCAATCCTGCAAGGTCACCTTATTCATGTGCCCTCCAACTGGTCTGAATAGTCTGACTCCCTGTTATCCAAAGCTTCATTTTTTGAGAATGGCACTGATTTCAGTAAACCTATTCCCACAAGTTAAAGACAAGCCAGTGAGTTTATTTAAATGACAGCTCCACATACCCATACCTTCATCCTGAGAAAGCAGTCAAAGATAGTTAAAATGGTTCCAGTCTAAAAAGACTTGGTTTCTTCAATCCTGAAAAGAAGCAGCTAAGGGAAGTATAAAAATATCCATAAAATCAGGAGTGGCGTGGAGACAGGGAACAGGTACAGGCTGCACATGCACTCTCTCCAAATCAGAACTACGGGCTATCAGACCAAACCTTAAGAACAGCTTCAAAACAATCTGAAGGAGGTGGTTCTACATAAATGTGTATTGCAGCCAGGGAACTCATTGTTCTGAATGTTGTGGATGACAGAAGTTGACACAGGCTAAAAATTGGAACATTTCTCTGAAGAATAAAGTACAAAGACAGACACTGCCTTTGCTTTACGAAAGCCCTGTGCCACAAACTGCTGGAAGCAAGACTGTTTAGAAAACTATCACTACACTTGCCTGTATGCTGCTGTAAATGAGACACTGGGCTAGATCCAGCATGTTTATTCTACATCCTTATAAGATTTTTTTTTAACAAGACAAAAGATTTCTGGGAGGAAAAACAAGGTTAGGAAATAATGTTACAGAATGCTTTCAGTATTCTGATAAAAAAAGAGGAGAAAGAAGTATTACTTTTCCAGAAACTTCAATGGAAAACAGTGCTCACAATGTTTTTTTCCAAAATGTAATCATGCTTCTTGTTCCAGTAGTACCTTGGTGTCATGTCACAGCCACATGCTCTTCATTAGTTTAGAGTGAAGCTTGCTTTGAAGCGTTACTGTGCCATACAATATGCACTTGCTCTTTACGTGTGTTCTCACACGAATCTGCTGGCTTGAGCAACAAAACACATTTCTGCTCCTCCTAATTCCTGCTTTCCCTAAAACTGAAGAGCTTTGCCCTCTTCTGTGTGTCACCAAGAACACTGATTGCAAAGACACAGTCGAGTACCCAGGGAAAGCCTTCCTGAAGGCATCAGGGGTTGCATGAGGAGTTTACATTCAGCTTGCAAGAACTTTATTGATACAGAAAAGTCACAAGAAGGAGGAGACCCAGGACAGCTCCCAGATCCCTGATATGTCTTTGGGATAACAAACTAACACATAACTTGTAAGGAAACATATTTCTAGTTATAAGATCAGGCATCACTAAGAGCTTTTTGTGCATGGAAAGTTCTTACTTACAAGCAGACTTGGATTTGCAATGGCATGTACAAACCTTGTCAAAACTGAAGTGGGCCTGATGCTACTGTTCCTACAAGAACAGGTCTCTGTGGGATGAGCAGGAACTCCATCCCTCACCATTCATCACTGGGTCTCACACACAAAGAGTGAGCTCTTCATGAGGCATTAAATACAAAGTGAAATAAAACACTTCTACCATTTGGCAACAAAATCTAGGAGAAAAATCTCTCAATTTTGTATCAATGAAAGGTTCCGTTACATTTGGAGATGCCTCTTGGCAACAAGTCAAAATTCTGACCCACTATTTCTCCAAGGTATGGGAAGGTGGAAAAAGTAAAATAATCCATGAGACTTCAAATGATAGTTTTCTATAACTACTATGGGATTTAGAAGACTTAACCCAAATCTAAGGTGTCTAAATAATACTTCATTTCTAACCACATGTCTGCAACATAAATGACACTCACAACCCTGTAAAAACCCTCAACTCTTCCTCTTCTGATTTACAAATTTATTCATAGGAAAACACTTCAGTCATCACTGAGCTGTGATTGCCTCTTGGGTGGCAGGCAGCACTTAAACTGCTCAGTGCTTGAGGATGCAACAAGATGAGACACAGCCAAGAGAATTACACCTGGGCAAAACAGCCCAAATCCCCAGGAGCACTTTGGCTCTAACTCTCACTGACACCCATAGCAGCATGGCCCTAAATAACTGCAGGGAGCTGTGACAATGCAGTTACTCCAGACAGAGTTTGGTCAGCGTGCAGCAGCAAATGCCCTGTCCTCTCCAGGAGTGATGCTGGGTAATGGAAAGTTGAGACATATTCTGTTTTACTCCTCCTGCCAGTAGCAGCCTCCAGACAGAGCTGTTGAGACAATCATGATAGTTACCAGTTTCAAGGCTGCTAGGATGGATGATAACGCAGAAGGCCATCCCAGTGTCCACAGCAAGTCTAAGCATTAGCATTTACATGTCTCTGTCAGCACACTCCAGCTCTGAGTAACACACAGCAAGCTGCCAGCCCAGCTCCTGCAAGCCTGAAAAATTCGACTAACAGAACAAAGTGTATAGACAGACATTATGGGAAGCAAATTTTCAGGATTGCTATGGTAACAACGTGGACTGAATGATGACTTCAAGGTCATGACAACATATGCATCTTGTAGGAACAGCTAATTGTCTGACTCTGCTCACTGACACTCACTGACACCACAGCATATTTTTCACTAAATACCTCAGTATTTGAATTTTGCTGCCTCCAGCTACTATTAACATATTTTGCATTCATCCTTTGAATAAATCTCCACTATTGTTTCCAGTTAAAGTTCCCAAACATATATTCAATTTATGTTTAATGAGACAGTGTGAGTTAAGTAAATGAGTGCTCATTAATTAAAGCATATGTAGAGTGGGCTGAGAGGATTAATTAGTTAATATTTGCAGAGAGCTCTAAAAAATTTAAGAAATGACCTAAATGTGAACTGTGCTTTGGAAGAAAGAAGGAGAGTAAGTAGATGAAGAGATGCAAAACATTATATCTAACCCTTAATGAACACCTCTTAAATCATGCATGGTTTGTCATCAGTGTTATCTGCAATGAGAAACTAGCCACACATTAGTTGAAATCTGGTTAATCAGCTGTTGCTTTTCTGTTAAAAGTAAAAGGGGCCAAATTATCCAGTTCTGTCTCCACTGGGACAGTGTCACATAACATGACAAAGTTATCCAGAGTTACTGGATAAGCACCAAGAGGGGACAGCATGGCCCAAGGGCAGGAGCAGTGTTTGAAGAGTCCCTGCTGCTGGCTTGCTGAGTCCCAGTGGTCTCCAGCTAAATGCAGAAGCCAAAGTTTTCTAATGCTTCCACCTATTTCCATGGCACCCAGCAAATCCCTGAGCTCAGCACTGGAGCTGCCAGCTCCTCTCTGGGCTCAGGGCAGAAATCACCAATGCTTAAACCTTCTGGCTGCAGCTCCTATACACATCTTCCCTCTCCTCCTTCCTTCTCTCAATGATTTTGACTCCTGGGCACTGTCTGTATGCTTGGAGACCTGCCTGGCAGCATGAATGAAGGAAAAGAGCACTTTGAGCTTTCTAGCAGTCTGCCACTGACAGGGAGAAGGCAGCTTGGTCAGAGTTACCTCCACTGCTCCCTGGGCTGTGCTGTGACAGCTCAGCCCCCACAGTCCCAAACCCATCCAAATCCACATAGCCCCAGGGCTGAGAGTCTGCTCTGCAGGCACCATCTCAGGGGAATGATGGACCCTTGAGCCAGACACAGCCAAAACTGCCTCATGTGCTTTCACAGCCCTCCCCAACACTCAAGGGATAAGCAGGGAATATTTGTGGGCAGATAGCCAGGAAGATTTTAGTGTGTTTCTTTGACTTTTGCCAAGGTAGTTCATTTTATACAAAGCTGGAGAGAAGGGGCAGAACAAAATAAGTCACCCAGGGAAGACTTCCTTAGACAGAGTAATTGATGTAGTGCAGTATAATTGATGCAGGTTGTGCATTAGAAGAGCTTTCCAGGACAACACACTGGTAAACCTTATGCTCCTGCTAAATAGCCCTAGAAATTAATTTGGCTGTCTGCAAACATAGAATAAACAGTCTGCCTGACCTCAAGGTGAGTCTTTCTACCAAAACAGGGCAAAGAATGTGCTTCCTCCTTCATGTCCTGAAAACTTAATAAAATATGATGAAGCAAGTGAGCCTACCTGTGACAGGCTGCTCAACACCTGGGCTGGGCTGTGTCCTCAGCAGACCCGAGGACTGAATGTGCAGGAGTCCAAATTTCTCCCCACCTTCACGTGAGGCACTGAATAAGAGGGAAAACCAGCGCAGTATCTGTGAGGAGTCCTGCCATGGTGGGGCTCAGGTAGCACTCTGTGTCCCCTACAGGTGAGCTCCATAACCAGCGCCCAAAATCCTGAACCAATCATGTAACTATTAACCCCTGAAGTCAGGGGAAACCTCCCAGCTATAACTCTGACAAGGTGGAACAGTCTATTTAAACAGTTTCTGGGCTGCTGTGATCTACCTCAAAAGCCCAGATCCAAAGCAACATATCCCTGGAAATATTTGGTTAGTTATATACTCCAGGAAATGGCAGCGTCACTTCCATAGGCGCCTGCTGCAGAGAAAGGCAGCTCACTGCAGTCTTCGGGAGAGATTGTGGCTGCTGCCCAGGCACAGCTCCCCAGAGGTTAGGAGAAACTTCTGCAGCTTGTCCGGATACTGTTCTGCAGTAGTACCGAAAGAGGAAAGCCCTTGGGTGGCAGGGGCAGAGAAAGCAGAAAGCTCAATAGCCAGATGCAAGGATGCCTGGAGAACAGAGCAGCACAGAACAGCTTCATTTCCAGAATTGTCTGCCATTGGGCTTCATTATCCCCCCAAAAGGGCTAATGACCTGCTTGCATGATGTTTCTGCTGTCCCACCGGCCACCCTGCTGACCTGAGGAGCTCCCTGGGCAGCATCTCCCAAGAAAAAAAAGTCCGTGTAAGCACATGCTCCAGGCAGCTGCTGCCAGCATGCCTGGTGTGCTGCTCAGAGGAGAAGCATGTCTCCTTTCAGGACAATAATCCTCATTTGTTCAGTAGACTTAGGAGGGTCTCATTGGTAAGGAATGCTGGATGATTTATTCAGCAGTACCTTTCTCCTGGAAGGACATAAGCCGTTCTCTTAGGAGACCTACAAAAATCACATTAACACTAACGTGTTCTTTGATGATTAGAGAGTTTCCCTGGCAACACTCCATCAGTGCAGGCTGGCAAAATATATTGTCATAACTGGAGATAGACTTTTCCCCCTTTTGCATTATAAAGGAATCCAGTGGAAGGGCTCCAACTGGATTCTTCCACCTATGGTGCCTATTTTCAAATAAAACTATCTCCTCTGAGACTATGGAAGAAGCACTTTTTCAGGAATTTCCCCATACTGTTAGTTGTGTGCTCACAAAGGAAGAACTGGATCCCCCATCTGTTGCTCCACAGCTCGTGCAACATTTAGCTGAGTGTTTTGTATTAACAATGGTCACCGTTAACAAAACGGTTTGTAGATGAGGAGTTTGTACCACCTTTTATAATTAATAGGCACTTCTTGCTCTATCTCCTCTACTGTACTTTCTGTCCTAAATTCTCAGAGCACTTTCTCTTCCTATCTAGATCCCACAGGCAGACCATAATCTACCATGGGGAACTGGCTCAGCTTCTAATTGGGAAAAAATGGAGACATGGCAGGGCACCAGCTGGTGCAGCTATTGCAGGAAATCACAGCTACCAGGCTTAATGAGAGAGACCACAGCAGCTATCAGAGAAGCTGTTGCACCGAACATCAGTAGAATTTCTTTATTCTTCAGTAGACAAGTGCAGTCAAAACCTCTAACATTTGCTAGAAGCATTGATTAAGTTTGCAAGCAGCAGCACCCACTTGGGGAAGCCAACCTGACCATAATTATCTGTGTAACTAAGTCCCGACAAACACTTCCCTGGGAAAAGATAAGAGGCTTTAGGAACTGATACCTGCCAAGACCTGTTCCATATTCCTAGTCTGGCTACTGAGAAAATTTAAGCAGCTTCAAGCCTCAAAGAAAACTTGAGGCAATCACTGGTGAAAAGACAAAGCCTTGATCTCTCCCCAGAAGTTGGGCTTGAAGTCTAGTAATGGGTCCTGAAGAAACAGGAAGCATAAATTATTTCTGTTAAAAGTACAGAATTAAAGTTATGTTAATAGGAGTCATTTAGCCATCTGAGCAGTCTCCTAGCAATTGCATAAATCACTGACTGAACAAAGAGTTTCAACCAGAACATCATTTCACGGACAGACCCTGACGGATTTCCAGGCATCCAATGACAAGCACTCTGGAGGGAGCTGCTCTATCCTCAGATGAATGGAATTAATAAGTCACAGAAAGCTGTTTAATAAACAAATTCCCCCTTTTTTCTCATGTGAACTGTACAGGAACAGAGTATGTGAACAGAGAAGCCTTTGCTATTTCCCAGACCATTTCCTCATCAAGCCTTTGCCGCTCACTTTAAGCCCATCACTTCTAAGCCCCAACTGCTTTGATCTGCAGCACAGAGCCCATGGCACTGCTGACACCTCCTGAGAGGGTTTGTCACCTCTATAAATCCATATACTCCACTCAAGGCAGTCTTTTTGACTGGTCTCTCTCTGCCTCTGGGGACAGAATAGTAGAGTTTTGGTTCAAATCTGTTATTCGCCTCTAAGACTCAGCCATTTGTAGCTCATAAATTGCAGTTTAGCAGATAGACTGAGATGTTTCAAGTTTATCTTCCCACACTAGTAACAGCAAATCGTAGCGTGAGCCCTGTGTGCAATTTTGCTCAAATGCCCTGAGGCTGGGAAATGGCTTGGGAAGCTATTTTGCTGGAGATGAGCACTTTCCCAGTCACCATCTTTCCAACACAAAGCTCTCCTCTCTCTGAAGTGGCTCTGGGAAAAGCGATGGATACACTGCAGGCAGAAGCTTTATAAATGGCCCAAACTGAAAACCCATACAGTGAGCTAAAACTGCTTCTTTGAGGAAAACCACTGCAGAACTTTTTATTGTGTTGGAAAAAAAGGTCATTGGACTTCTTTTAATTGTGCCTGAAAGGTTCTGTACATTCCTAGGGAACAGCAACAGTCCTGCTGAATCACCATGAGGAAAAGCCTGTATCTAGGCAGATCTGGCTTTGCAGACAAGAAGCTTCAAATTCCTTTGGACTAGAAGGATTTGAAAGGAGAGCCAGCTGTGCACACATTTAACAGCATTTAACACAGGAGAGCTGGATCCTCCAGCTACTATCACAGTTAAATTTATCACCATAGGCAGAAGTGAATATGGGAAAATTCTTTTCCTGAGGCATTTCCGTGTGAAACCATGGCTGTAATCACATTCAGTTTATCTATACAGTGCCCAGAGCAATCTCAGTCCCAACCATGTCTCCACAGCCAAAGGCACAGAGATATCACAGTCTGGCTCCAGCAAACGCTCATCTAGGTTTTAATAATGCATAAACAAAAGACTCGTGGCAAAAGTTATTTTTAGGACCATGATGGTGTCAGACTGGGAGGAGCATTTCTGTCCCACGTGAATTCTCAGTCTGTGCCAGTGTTACAGGGTGATCAGTCCCAGAGGGCAGACTGGCACACCTGCAAAGCCACAGGAACATCCCAGGTCTCCTTATGACCCACCCCACACAGAGCTGGGTTTCGTGTTTGTGGCAGAACACAGCAATTCTCTCGTGCAAGACCCCAGCAGACAATGGTAAGGATTTTGGCCTCATATTTGCTAAGCCTCATCTTCTCCTGTAAGGAGACACTGCCACAGTCTGGCATCTTGGCCCCCTTCTGCCACTGCGTTTCTCAGGGTTAAGCAGACAGGGATGGGGCTGGCCAAGACCCCTGTCCCAGATTTCTGTGGCAGGTTCCAGACATACAGCACTGATGGGTGCAGAGCCTCATCAGCTCCCAGTGGAAACTGGCTAACCAAATCTTCCTGTTCTTCCAATTGGCTTGAAAATCCGGAGCTCATTAACAGGAACAATCAGGGAAGGAGAATGGCACAGAGCTCTATCAAAGGTTCATCTCTGAGGACCAACCCCATCACCACTGCTGCTTCCATCCAGCTCCAGTGTGACCTCCATCTATTTACCCACCACTCTCCACAACCCACAGAGACATCAAGTGGCCGAAGAATCCCGTTGCACATACAGAGCAGCCTGCAGACTCACTGAGGAAGGTTTGGGAGGAGAGTGGAACATCTGAGCTCAAGCAAAGCTGGGTAATTCACAACCCAGCAAGGATTATTTTCTCCATTTTTTACTCAACGTTATTTAATTTTATTATTCCTTTCTTCTTTTGATTATAATATAGCCCAGTAAAAACAAGCCAAAAAGAAATACAAACAGAAAAGAAACCAGATGATCCCTGAAGACTGAAGGTACACCCACCAGTCCACACAGACGCTGCCCCTGCAGGGTGTGTGACAAAGCCCCTCCACACAGCAATCTGCTAAAGGAGACCCTTGGGGCCGGTGCTCAGGCAAGAGAGACATCACAGGAAACAGGTTGTGCAAGTTTATTTCCTGGAGTCTGCCCTCTCTCCTCCTCCCTGTATAAAGTAAACTAGCTTTCATTATTATTAGTTTGGTTTTAGTTGGTTTTTTCCCCTGAATCCCTGCTGTGATGTTATCAGCAACACAAAGCAGAACAGAATAGAGGGGAGATGTCTTTCTCTCAGAGAGCTGGAAAAACAAGATTTCAAAGCTAATCCTAGACCAAAACTCAGATCACTTGCTCCTTTCTACACCTTCCCCTCTGAAAATGAGGACTGTGGCTGGAGACCTGGGCAGCAACTCCAGGAACCTCAGAGGTGCTGGTAGATACCATCCCCAGCTGATAATTACTACATCTTGGATTAAATCAGTTGATTGAGAGGGGGGTTCTCTCACACCAGAAGCTAAGAGCGTGAGGAGTTATGGGACAGGTGTTGTGTGCAGGTGTAAGAGGTGAAGGACAGTCACAGCTTTTGCAAGCCAGCCTTGCAGGTTTCCTGTGCTTCAACTCTTAAACACCACGGCAGTGGGCAGTTCCAAACGTCTCTGCTCCCTGCAGTGCTATTTCAGAAGAGACTTTTGCTTCTCCACTCCCAAGCAATTCCCATCACAGTCTGCACAAGAGCTGAGAGCATGCTCATGCCTCCAGGTCTTCAGCTTCCCAAGGATTCATCTTAATTAGATACACAATCAGTCCCTCATGCTTGGAACAAGTAACTGCAAGTTTTGAATTTCTTAGAAGGAACAAGAAGAGTCCTGGGACCATGGACACTTGAATAGAGAGGCCAGGCTGAAGCCATGAGGGAGTCTTTCCCCAGCCACAGAGCAGAGAAGAAACCATGCACCAGGACCCCCCAAGGACATGGCTAGGTCAGCTCTCAGTCTCCCTGCTGCTGTAAGCTTGCTAGTGTAAAAGGAAAGCAGGTGTGATGGGATTTTTACAGAAAACCTGGATCAAACCTGCCAAGAGACCAGTGTTTCAGACTGAGGTTCAGCCACTCATTTGAACCAGCAGCCCTTGCAGTCCTGAAACATTAAATCATGACAAATTTCCCTCTAAGACACACCTTCACCTTTCCTTCTCCCACTGTTGCCTGTGGAGGTTTAATACCCAACTCAAACTCAGCTGCCTGGCTCTGGGGAGAATCAAATATTCCTGAGCAGCAGAACATGCCAAACCTATTTTCCTTCACAAGCACCAGTGTGGATTCTCTCGTTGAGCACCCACAGCAATACCTAAGATGCCTCTGCCCAGTTTCACTAAGGATCACCTGTTGTAGGTTCAAAGGGTAGAGGAGCACTGACAGAGTCTCAGCTCAAACCACAGGAAGCCAGGCAAGGACAAAGGTATATCCCAAAAGAATTTCCACACAGGAGAGTTTTTCCAGCTCAAACCTACACCTCCACAGTAGCTATACAATAACTGTGTTTGACAGAGCAAAGCTTGTTTTACTGCACTTCAGATGTCCTCTCTGGGGAGACCAGAGCTCCCCAGGGCTCCCAGCAGTACCCTTTCATACACATTTGAAAATAAAATCCAGATAAACTTTTTCCAGCTGGATTTGTCTTTCCAATTCAGGTTTAAAAGCTGTGCAGTCTGTAAGAACTGACATTGCTGCAGTCAGAGCTGCACAAGGAAATTCCACTTTTAAAAGACAAAGCATGTTTGCCATTACCCTCAGTCCAGCACAGGTTCCAGGAGTGCAGCTGGGATAGACATCACCCATGGGTGTTCCCTCTTCTGGCAGTGGCAGCTCTCTGAAACGGCCCCCTATTGTCTGTAAGTCAGGACAGAAATGCACAGAGCTGCTCCAGCTCTGTGGATATCAAACAGACAGCTCTATTAAACCCAAAGGACAATTGTCCTCTCTGTATTTCAGATCAGTCTAAAACTGTGCTACAGGGGACAATTAATCTTTGAAATCAATTTTTTGTCAGGAGGCTAAATTTCAATTGTCTCAGGAATGGTGGTGCTGGGCTGGTAATAACTGTCTGATGAGGCAGCCTCCAAATTCACTGCCCAAGAGAACACTTCTAATCAATAACTTTTGTCACAAACCACAGGTCCATTTTTTGACTTTGAGAAAACATGTTGTTTTATTTACTATGTTAAAAACCTCAAGCTGTCAGGAGTCTGAAGATTTGCTTTGCATTTTCCTTGCATTGTGAGACAGGGAGTATTTTAAGTAAGATATTCCCTTTTCCCCAGGAAGGCAAAGCAAACCCCCAGTTTCTTCTAGAACAAACACAGTAAAAATGCTATTTTTCCTTCCTTGCATTTGCTTTTCCCCCATGCCCCACTCCACAGTAATCCTGATTTCCCTACACCTTCCCCTGATTATTTATCCACACAGTTGTTTGCTGTCTGGCTGCTGCATTTGGCCCTCAGGCTTGCTTGCCATAATCCAGAGTGACATAGCTCCCAGAAGATCCTTGGAATCCACATAAACATCAACTCCATGCATGTGTTGAAGGTGAGGCTGCCCCAGGACTATGCATCCTGCAAGTGCCGAGCTTTGCTCCCCGCAGCACGGATATTTCAGCATTTCATCCAGTGACATTGTCAAATGCCTGAATCACTGCAGAAGCAGGGCTGATCCAGGGCTCCCCTCTTTCTGAGGGACACTAAGGCTCCCTCTTGCACCACTTCCCTTAGTCAGGGAGCTCAGCTCATCAGAGAGCAGCACAGCTTGAGCAGCAGGGCCTGGAAGCAGAGTGTTATCGGAGCAAAGCTGTGTAGCCAGCACACCCTCCTGGCTCAGTGGAGACATGGCTTTGCATCTCAGTGAGCAGCCAGAATAAACCCCAGGCTTTCAGCTTGCCAAGCACCTACTTTTTGGATGCAGAACACTGCTGAGCTCATGCAGAGGGTGCTGCCTGGAGGGTGTCTAGATCTCCTCAGGCCATGGGAGCTGATGTCAGCCTGAGCCAGGCACATCCCACACACATTTCCTGGTGAATAGTCCAAAGTGTGTCAATGTACTGATCTTCTAAGTCATGCTTCTGAAATCCCAGATTTCTCCAGGAGAGGCCTGGTGCTGGCAATGTGTTTCATATACCTTGCTTGGCACCAGGCACCTCTCACTGGTACCCTCAACCCTGCCAACACTGCACTTCTACTGAACTGGGAGATGGCCCCAGCACTCCCATTTTCTGCTACAGCTGTCCTCCCTGTAGAGGAATTCCCATTGTTCCAGGAAACTGGGCTCTTTAGGAGCTACTTTTTACTAGTAGAGGGTTACTAATGAATTGAATTGCCTTTAAGTCCCTGCGTGTTCCTTATTTCCAGCTCACCCAGCTGAAGCTCATTTGATTTGAAAGATAATCCAATAAGCATCAATTAATAAAATTAACTTTGCAAGGATTGGATTTCCCTAGTGCATGAGGCAGATTAAGGGACAGGCCAAAAAGGAAACAGAGCTGACATTTCTGTTATAAAAAAATAATTTCTGTTAAATCCTGGACATTTTCCTCTGTGCAAGTGAAGGTTCAGAGGACTCCTACCCCACAGAAGGCCAGGACAACACTGTAATTAAGAGTAATCCCTTTAGTGACCCCAAATACATTCTCAAGCACCATGTATGTCAAAGGGAAAAAAAGGGAGCAATATGCTTAGTTACAAGGAAATGCCATTAACCAGCAGTCTGGGGTTGCTGCAAGACTAAGCTCAGGCCATGAAAAATTAAAGGCAACAGAGACCTCTTATGCATCACGTATCAGGAGAACCATTAAGTAATCAGTCAGCATCCAGTTTTATAGGCATTTTGGGCATGATTCCATCTCCATTCATTTTAGATCATTTCCTTAATGAAGTAATGCACTGGACATAAATATTTCAATGCCACTCTCCAATGCTCTTTAAGTAGTAAGCAGCTTTCAGTAACACAGAACCCAATTAAGCTGTAAAGGATAAAGACTGACACACAAAAACCTGAAAGAAGGACTAAATGCAGGAATAGTGATGTGCCTAAGTCCACGGGATCATGGCAAATAGATACAGCTGTGCTCCTAAAGAGCCATTAAAGACAACAAACGAGATCAGAACAGAAGAAAAATCTGGGGTTATTGGGATGCTATTCTATAGATAGATTGCCTCTCCCTTACATGTGCACCTTAAGCAATTTGGGGTAAGGATTGCTTTTCTGTTTCAGGTTTGTACAGCATCAATACAGTGGGATGGGGATAACTCCTGAAGGGAATTTCCCAGTGTTCTGCACAGCAGTGGTGCTTTTCCTGCCTTCGTGCTCAGCAAAAAGGGAATGGGTTAGCAGGAAAAAGGTTTCCTTCAGTGCTTTTTCCTGCTGTTCATGGCACTAAGTGGTAGTTTTGATACAGAATATCTCTCTTCCACAGGTTATGGTAGCTCAGTAAGACATTTAAAATACTTATTAGGAGGTTACTACAGCAGCTCTGTACCAGCCCATACCCCATCCAGACTCTCCTGCACTGCAGAAGCCACCCACTCCCGTCCCCTTTGGAGGGGAGGCTGCCAGGCCAAGTTTTCAGACAGGTTGCTTGACACATGAGCATCCAGTACAGCCTTACACAGGTGCAACACATCCAAAAGTCACTGCAAGCTTCAAAGCAGCAGCCACAGGTTTCTCTGGGATTCACACCACAGTATGACAATATTCTTCAAAACAGAAAGCATTGCAAGCCCAAGAAAACAATTTACTGCCTTTGAACACAGGCTGAAGTATTTCACACCAAAAGTTACAACAAATATGGGGAAGGTAAGCTAGGGAATTAATTTTAGCATGTAAGAGTCAATTTTTAATCCTCCAAAGAGTAAACCAAAACACTTCACAGCAAAAGGAGAGAAAAGGTTAAATCCATCAGAAGGATGGGGAAAAGAGTCTGAAAAGGCCTATTCCCAGGAGAGCAAGCTGGGAAGGGCTGGTGGTAAAAGGGAGGAGTCACTTGCTTCAAGGCATTAAGAACTTATAGGAGAAGGTGATGGAGACTCTGGCTCCTGACTGGAGCTGAGTGTGAGTGGTTGTTATTTGTCAAGCAGAACTCCCTGTTCTTTGGGGAGTTTTGACTTTATGTAATGCTTTAAAACTTGTCAAATTTTCCTCTTTTATTTTCTCTCTCCAATCTCCTAGTAGCTGATGTGTTGTATTGGTAGTGAACAGCATTCCTGTGGCTGCCACCCCAAGTCTGAGGTCACAGCATCTATATTGACACAGTGAGCTTGGGCCTGAGGCAAGAGCCCAGGGAAAAGTACTGCCCCTGAGCTTCCCTGGATTACACTGTGTACTGGCAAAGGGGCTTCTATTATTTCAATTCTGCTATTTTTTTCAGGTTTTTGGGTGTTTGGCTTTGCCACATATTCAACATTATTAAAATCTACATTTTTGCTACAGTTTCTATAATGAAATAAACAGAAGCTGTGCAAATGTGTAAATAAGAAAATTTCCCAAATACTACCCTTCAAGCTCTCAATAGTTTAGGTGCCAATGGCTACTACCACCTATGCTGCCAAATGATATATATATATATATATATATATATATATATATAAATATTAAGGTATATAGGACTCCAAAGACTGCTGGTCAGCCTAGAGCAGGAATCCTCTCTGGGGTCAGTTCCCAGCTGCAGTGTGCTGAAAGGATCAAGGCAGAGTGGCAGCTCTCCAACTGAGCTTTGGCTGTGATCAACCTGACACAGCTCTGTAGGGAGTAATTGCCCCATCCAGCTGTGTAAAGGGATGCTCAGCCCAGCGGTGTTCAAATCCTGGAGGGTTTCAAACGCCTTCATCCAACACAGCCCCGTTGCACATTTTTTCCCCTGAGGACTTTGCAGGACTAAAGCACCATCAATCCGCGTGTCTCGGGTTTACTCCTCTCTCTGCACGCCCCAAAGGTAGGGCCGTGGGCTTCATTTCCCTGTGCTCCTATGGCCTGAGCAGGGGAGCCTGCAGCTTCTCTGCTGTGTGACGAGGGGGTGTCAGCACCCTAAATCGCAGCCCCTGGGTGCAGGTGCGTGTCCCTGGGTGCCGCTGTTCAGCGGCTGTTCAGCCTTTCCTTTCTGGCCACTAGAGAGAGCCCTGGGATAGAATGTGCGGCTGGAGCATCCCGGGCCCGGGCACAGCGCCCGCCCGGGCACGCGGGCAAAAATAATCACTTAAATGAAGAATAAAGCATTTTTCCGCCTTCCTGACTCCTTCCCACCCCTTGGTAAGGATATTTGGGAGAAAAAAGAATTCTCACCAGGAAGGACTGGATTGCACACCATGGATGGCACTACAGCTGAGTAAAGTTCACTCATGTGAGAAACACAAAGAAGATTAATACACCCAGTAAGTGTGGGGTAGAGGTATCAAACCATTACCATGGGAGTTGGGAGTGCAGAGGTATCAGTGTGAGCTCTGGTGGAGTTTTATCTGAAGGCAAAGGCACTTCAGAGCCACACAGTATTTTGATGTTTGCCTTGCTGCCAGGCTGGGTTGGAATGCTCCAGCCCTGAGCTCTGCTCACATAGCTCCCACTTTGGGACTGACTCAAAACCTGCACAGAGAGATGCTCTGCACACCTCGGGGTCACAGGTGATCAGCACTAACTTCGGTCTGGGCTGTGTGGTACCAAGGAATACAATTTAAGGAATTTAAGGAATGAGGCCTCCAGCTTCTTGCCTGGGTTTGTACTGCTCTCATGAATATTCCAGTAACCCACGAAAATGATGGCCATAGGTACTCAATTCTTCTGTTGTTTTATTTCTGCAAGAACTGCCAGTGCTCTGATTTTTAGGTTTAGTAGCTCATTTTGAGTGTTTTCTGCTCAAAATTCAGGTGGACTGGACTGGGTCACAGGGTTTGGCTGCCCATATGGTGACATTTTCACTTGGTCCTGGGGACTTTCTCTCATTCTCTCCCAGGAAACATGTGCTCTATTTGCACAGCTGAAGTTCATGAAATCAGGAAAATATTTAGAGAAAAGAAAGTTTTCAGCTGAGCAGAAAGTGACTTCTAAATTACAGCTGGGGTCCTGCCAGGCAGCACATCCTGACTTCCCAAGATCAGCTACCAGTGTGTCCCACAGAAAAGAAAACCACCCCTTCTTGGCTTACCTACTTCCAACAGGAGCCGCCCCTCTCAGCCTGGGCCCACGAGAGCTCTGGTCTTTTCACAGCTAAAAGCAAAAAACAGCAGGGCCAGGAGGGGTCAGCTTTGCCTGGCTGTTTCAGCACCCTTATGGACGAGACAAGCTGGTGTTAATGTGCACCTTTGCACAGCTGGTTTAACTCCTAACATCAGGAGAGCTGACTTAGCTTCCCGGTGGAGCAAGTGCCGGGAGAACCTGGTTTTCTGTTGCTGTTAGGCCACTCTGTTGCTGTTAGCAGAGATCTGCCCCCCGAAGAGGCCTGTACTGCTGCTCCTGGTCCCTGTTATCCCCTAGGGATGTTAACAGGACACAGCTGCTGTCAGATCTGGGGCCATGGCCACACTGGAGCAGCTGTGGGTCCTCTCTGCCTCAGGTGTGGCAGCAATGCATCCCTCTCGTCCTGTGGGGTGCTCTGCACCGACTCTCCCAGGCTCCCTGTGGCAACACTGACAGTCCTGTCTATGCACAGGACTCATTGCCTGAAGCTGAGGACTTTTCCAGTAGGACAGTGTGTCTAGGTTTGCTAGCAGCCTACTAAATTCACTGAGAACCCCTTGTTCTTGGTGCCTTCCTTTGCCTTTGGAGAGAGGACTGCAAGCAATCCCTCCCTCCAGACCTGTTTGCACGCTTGATGGGAGGGATGCTCCTCAACATTAACAGGGACTTTCAAGCTGGCCTTCAGTGTTTCATCAGTTGTGAGCAATTAACAAGTAAATAAAAATACACAAGTGAGGTGCTTGAATGGGGTTTATGTGTCCTTTGGCAGGCTGAGCAGAACTTTTTGGGATAATGTGCTGTGTGCCAGCTGGTGGCCAGTGCCAGTGGAGGGAATAAACCTTGAGTATGTGGGCATCTCATCCTCTCCCCAAACTCCACCTCCCCTTGGTAAACCTTCTACTGCTGCACCAGCACCTGTTACAGCTCTTTTTCAGTTTTGCTGGGACAAAGCTCACACTCCCCAAGCACCCTCTGGTGTCATGCACATGCATGGCTGTGTCATTGCTCTCCAGACACTGCCTGCACGTGGGGAGGGTGAAGAGGGGAGGAAGGCAGCAGTGGAGAGCACTCTTGGGTCAGAACCTGCCCCAGCTCCAAGCTCAGCCCAGGGAAGGGGATGCTGGTGCACTTCTGCCCCACTAGTGAGACACACATGGGTTCCTCCGGCTCACGATTAAACCCTGCATACGCCAATCATGTTTTCAGTAAAATGAGAAACCATCCAAATCTAAAATAGCCAGGAAAAACTTGTCTGTGACGTGGCATTATGCTGTTTACACATAAGGAGAAATCGTGTAGCATGATTCGAGCCCTCAGCAGCAGCCAGGGGCTCGCTGTGCCTGTGTTTGCAGCCTGGCCTCAAAAGACCACGAGGTGAGTCACCGAGGTGGAGTTGGGATGTCTGTTGGGGAAAAGGGCAGGATGGGAACTGTTACTAAGCAAAAGCAGTGCCAGGGGAAAGGAGACCGTGAAAACTGCTGTCAGTCCTCAGAGCTGCTGTTCACCAGCAACAACATGAAACTGGAGCAGGCTTTGGCAGAGCTGCTTGGGTGCTTGTCTGGGGCTCTCTGGGGTCAGGGAAGCAGAGACATTCAACAAATACCCAGCTGCCAGACTCAAGTTCTGCGCTTGTTTTAAACTTGGTTTGCAGCCTGATCCCAAGTCTCATTTAGTAAATCTAATTTTTGCCATTACCTGTGTCAGGAATTCTGGCCAGAGTGATTCAGGATCGACTCAGGGCACTGTTCAAGGATCAGTGTCTCTGAAAGAAGAAATCAGGGTGATCGACACGTGTACCTCAGACCTGAGATATCTGGTGCCAGGAGCTGTCACTTGTTTGCTAGCAGAATGGTGCAAAGAATTAGGATACAAGGGCTAGCGTTGCTTAATATTGAAATTGAGAAGGAATAGTTCCAAGAATAAAGCAGGGTTTCACATGGCAGAGGGGATGTCCTACACTTGCAGCCATGTTGTAACCCACCAGATCTCTGGAAAATGAATTGGGAATGGTACGTACCTATCGTGTGTACTATAGCAAGTCATTTGTACCTCACATACCTCACCTGGTTTAGGTTGTGGGTCTCTGCAGCCATGATTTGCCTTCTGAACAAAAGGAGCATCAGTTCCAGGTAGGGAACCCCTACCAATATGGACCTGGGTGGGAGATGAGGATCTGGACATGCCCACAAGCAGGAGAGTGCGGCTGCCACCTGCAACTCCCCCCTTGCAGGGGAGGATGAAGCAGCCAAAGGGGCAGGCAGGCTGCTGGATACCCAGCAATGGTGACTTTTAGCAATCTCTACTGGCTTAACTTTTTTCACAGATGGAGGATACATGGGAAACCTCGATCCACCACCAGTGGCACAATCGATCCACCCACAATGGCAAACCCACAGTCTGAGAGCTGCATGCAACTTGGAAACTCAGAAACCAAAGTTTTCTGGTACAGAAAAAATTCCCCAGGGGCTCTTCAGTGTTCTTTTTGTGGTCCCCACATCCAGTTTTGTGGGCACATCACTGCATCAGGTGGAAGATGTTTCTCAGGGCTCCAGCTGGCCCCACTCCCACCACAGCCTAATGCTTCAACAAGTGCCAGGGCTTGCATGAAAGAAGCCTTTCAGAGAAAACAGACCGACCCAGTCACTCCAGACAAGAGGCTGCAATAGGTTGTAAGTTGGCAGAGCTCTTGGCAGTCCCAAGAGCCCTGTTTATACAACCAGACTCTTCCCCTGCCAGTCACGTCTGTTTTGCTGACTCCTACTTCCACTCACTGCTAATACCCAAGGGACTCTGAGATGCAGCTGGTGGGAGGTAAAGACGACATCAAGGCACTTGGAAGCACTGGGGCAGTGGTGTGACACGGACCCTCATCCAGCCCAAACATGAACTCTCTTGGAGTCAGAGCACTCACTTGGGCAGCCCAAGCCCCTGGCCCATGGAGGGAAAACCTGGTGCACCCTGTGCTGGGGAACCAAAGGGCTCTCTGCTCCCCTGTGCAATGCTTAGATTTGGCAAGCAGAGAGAAATGAGTAAATAAGCATTTAAGAAAGCTTTACAGTCTGGATGTGACATCCAGAATTTATATTTTGTAACCTCCTCTTTATTTTAGCATGCTCAGTCACAAATTCAATTTGTGACATGACAATGGGTTCAGGTCTGCTCATGTTTGAGCTGCATGTGGCTGCATCGTCAGCTGATGCCTTTAAAAATGGCAGTCAGTCCCAGGGCATTTGCCCTTTTGCCTTCTTGCATTCTGTCCCACACCACTGTAGGTATGTGTTGTTTGAGGGAATCTTCAAGCAGGCTTTTTGCAAACTTAAAAGTTACGTTAATGAAATAAGAAAGAGCATCCTATCCTTGCAAATAATTATACTGCTTTATTTTTCAGTATCACAGTCTCAGGAAATGAAACAGTCCAGATCTTTTCCAAGATATTACATAGCCTTGTTTTCCATCTGTCTGTCCACAAAATAATCAGATTAAATAGAAATTTGTTTGTTTGCTACATCTCTTACAGTGGAAGAACGTAATTGTTGGTAGAAGCAGTTAAGCTTCAGGAACAAAGGGTGGAACAAAGTCTTATTTTCCCCTGCTTTTGTGTAACCTACTTAGGTTTCCAGAAAAGCACACAGAGGGACAGAAGGACGTGGTGGGTAACAAAATACAGCGGTTTATTGAACAATATGGGGCAAGGCAATGTTCCCTTTACATTCGATGACAATTCAGGAGTATGAAGCAAAACATGCTATACACACACACAGACATGATACTTTGGTTAAATGTCATTCAGAAGTTCTATGCCAAACCTGGTAAAATTATAGTGAACAGTCGAAATAAAACCAAGAATAGGCTTGCATAGACAGATTATTGTCAGTGTGCAATTCATATTTAAGGATTAGCTGTTACAATGCAGGATACACTTGCAGCTCTGAGGAATTTAAGCCTTCTGACTAATCCACCTCATCACATGGCTAATATTTAGATTCAACAGGCTAAAAGTTTACCCTGAAGAGCTGAATGAGACAACTGCAGTTATTTATCTGAGGCAATGAACTATATTGCAGTGCACAGATGCAGCTGGAGACAGACCATGGAGTCTACTTAGAGTGAACACTGATACAGTGGAACTTGTTTACCATGAAGTAGAAAATACTCATTTGTGTGTGCCACTGCCCTAGCTGCACAGCTAAGCTTTGTCCTGTGCTACTGATGGGGAGGAGGTGCCTGATATTATGTCCAGCCCAGAAGCTGAGGCTTGGGCAGCTCCTGGGCACAAAACCCATGTCCCAGAGCCTGTCCTGGGCAGGGCAGGGCAGTACAAGTGGCACCTGTGTGCAGCACAGCCAGTACCTCCCCAGCAGTGCTGCACAGCCACAAATGTGCTGGAGTGCAGCAAACTGGGATCTCTGCAGGTTTATGTCTGTCCTCTGCAATAAAAAGACGACAAGCTGCCCATGGTGTGCTCCATGTAAGGGACTATGTCCCACACCCACCTCCCAAAGCAACTGCAAAACTAAGCCCTGAACACCTTGGGACAGTGTGGCAAAACCAACTGTCCATGGACTGGGGACAGATAAAGATCAAACCTCAAAGACTCCACCATCCTGCTGGGCATTCCTGCTGCAGCACCTGCCCTGGTACCACTGCCAGGCACAGGACAGCACTGAGCTCAGTCACCTGTCAGGCCACGCTGGGAGTTGTGCTCCAGTTCCTATTGCATCTCACCCAGTCCTGCAGTGTCAGAGCTGCCAGGAGGGACAGCAGGAGCCACCTGCTCAGGGGGACAGACACATAGGAGATTGCTCTGTGAAGGAAGCAACAAGTTTCATGGACTGGCTGTGCTCAATTACAAGAGTGTAAACTAAATAGGGGAATCCTCACACTGTCTCCAAGTGCTCCCCTTCATATATATATAAATTAGCAATCCACAGTTAGTTTGCATACAGGATAATATGAATTAAAATAAAAACCTTGATAATAAAAATATATAATATACACATTGATGAACAGCAATAAACTGAATGAAAACACTAGAATGTAACAGTGGCTGTAATTTGGCACAAAATGAACACACAGAGGTCTAGCACTGTAAAAATAACTATCAATTTTTTTCCATATGTAGAGAATGTTATCAATCCTGATTCAAATCCTGATAGGTGGGAATGCAGAGATATAAAAATACTGTACATAACAAGATCCCTTTTGTAGAGAGAAGCAGACTGCAGCATCTGTAACTTGTATCCTTCTTCCCCAAGAGGAGAAATTCAATGATGAGAATTCATCTATCCCTTAACAGCTAATATTTCCTCACCCCACCAAGTTCAAACCCATGAAGTTCTTTAAAAAAAGATGAAATCAACCAGTTCGATCTATCCCTGTGATGACAACTGCTTCTTGCTGCAGGAAGCTGTACAGTCCACATTAAGACAGTGTTTCATAGCAAGGTGACTCAGGTCAGCCTGCTGAAGACATCGAGTATCCCTGCGTGTAAGGCACGATCCCTCCAGGTCACCTGACCTCTCTTCTGCAACCATTGTGCTTTGGACGGAGGTGAGGAGGCGGTGAGAGCTCTTGCTGCTGAGATGTGCCTACTAGGAAGGTTAGGAAGTGCCAGGATTTCAAGGAAGTGTGTTTTCCACGTGGTGCCAGATGCCTTGTTAATGCACAGTCAGAAAGGGATGCAGGACCTGAACGCCCTGAGCAGGGGTCCCAGCAGGGGCTCCAACCTGCTACTAAATCCAGAGCAGACCCAAAGGCAAAGCTACTGAAACTTGGCAAGAGTAAACAAGTAAAAAAACCCAATATACTTAAACATTTTTCTGTTCTAGGAAAGAAATATTGCTCTGAGTGTTTCTTTTAAAAAGATCAGCTTCATTGTGCCCCTTTCCAGGGACACATGTACAAGGTGCTGATTTTGCATCTCGCCTACACAAGCTGCATCTTCTTGACTCTCAGCAGAACTGTGACTGCTGAGCCCCAAGGGAGTTCATCCATGATCTTAACTCTTGTTGGCTTCAGTGGGACCATGGAATCTCTTTCCAAAAGTGGTCACTAAATATGCAAGTCCAGTTGAAACCTTTGTCTCAGGAGGTCTCTAACCTGTATGGCTGCATGAGGACTCCAATCTTTATCAGATGAACAATTGCTCCGTTCTTATCCCATTTACTACCCTGCTTTCCTCAGCTGCCATTCCTAGCATTTCTCTCCCCCTTCTAGCAAAACCTTAGGAACACCTTAGGAACCTTTCACATGTACTATGGAGTAATAAAACAGGAGAAACACTTTAAAGGGACAGCAAATTAATAAAGGTCAGGAGAAAGAAAAAAAGATAGGGACTAAGAGAGGATACAGAGCAAAACAGTCCTTAAAGCATTCAGCACCCCGCAAAGGCTTCCAAGGAAGCAGCAACTGCTCCTGGGATCCTTCTTTTGGGCTCTTGTCTCTTGGTGCCATTGCTGGAGAGCCTCACTGGCCAGAGGAGGCCACTAAGGAGATCCTACAGCTCCACAGAGGAGGCACTGAGGTGTTCTTCAGACTCTACCCAGCTTCCAGACTAAATCAACCAGAGTTCTCTCACATTTCTACTCAGTACCATTGACACCAACAACTTGGATACTCCCAAGTATCCCTCCTGAATTAATAGGTTCTTCAAATGTCAGAGGGCTCAGGCTTCTCATAACTCCTCTGATTAGGTTAAGACAAAAGTTACACCAGCCAACTGCAATGCAAGAACGTCCATCACAGCCAGATACAGAGGCCCATGGAGGGCTCAGTTCCGAATTGGTTATTTCTCCTTGCCTTTTACCGAGTCACTGGGTTTCCAAAAGCACAGCCAATACAAAGCTCAACCTCTTTCTGATTTGGCAGGACTTTTCTCCATCCAGTTTTCACAAGTGCACCAGGTGGTACAAGCAGCAATGCCTGGACTACAGTGTTTCTAGGAAGTGTTAATTCTTAAAACCCCACCAGGCATCCATTTCATGATAATTACTCTGATGGCAATGGAAGGAAAAAGCCCACAGAAAAAAAAATGGCATTTTCAGCAGTAGAAATTTTGACTGTTACATGAAATACAAAAATAAATTCTTAAAAAATAAAACCTTGGTAGATGAGGTTGCCACACTGGGCCAAGTTATCAAATAAGAAAGAAAACGAAAAAAATAGCATCTATGTTGTTATTTTTCTGGATCCTTTTAAACAACATGAACACTTCTGAATGACAGAGATAGAATGAGAAGAGCGAACAAGACAAGGACAGTAAAATGTAGCTGCTGACTGGGATATTTCCTGAGAAGCAGCAGCAAGCAAGACCTTGCAAGTCACTTAGGGGCCCATGCGGGCAGGTAAGCTCACAGTCTGGAAGCAAGGGTATGCAGGTAGCAGGATTCTGCCCATACACAAAGTCCTACATGGCAAGGTTTTTGGTTAGTGTATGCCTGGAGCAGAGATCCATCAGGGGTTATGTGGTTCTTCACAGGTACTGAACTGCTGCCAACAGGCCAGCAGGGGTAGGATATGGAAGTTTCTTGAGTTGTTGGTCAAGGCAAGGCATGGGCTTGTGATGTGGTATTAAACTTGCCCCTGCAGCTTATGTGAAAAAAGGAGTTGCCCTGTCTTCGCAGTGATTTGGCCCAGTAACTATCCTGGCCAAGGACAACAGCCAAGGCTAAAACCTTACAGCTTCCTTGAGGTTGAGTTGTGCACTAGAGGAACAGCAGACAGCCATGCTCTCTTCCTATTTCCTAGGAGTGCTCCCTCCCCACAAAGCTCCAGAGAGCTTGCCAAGGCCCCTTTCCCAGGCAGATGAGTGGTGAGGGCATGTTTCCATGCCCAGGCACAGCTGTTTCCCCTCCTCTGCAGAGCCAGAGGCAAAACTGCAGCTGCCAGAGACAACAGAGAGCGTGGTGAGACAGACTCAGTGCTGGCACTAAGGAAGGTGGGCTGCAGGAGCAAGGCAGGGAAGCTCACTGCCATGAATGGGGCTGGCCCATGAATAACAGCCTGCCCTGGCTGAACAGACTCAAAGCCAGTGTCCAGATGTTCAGCATTATAGTTTAAAAATATACCTGAACATAATGGCAAAAAAAAATTAAGAAGACAAAAGAATTGAAATGAGAGGAGGCCAAGGGAAAAAGGCTACTTTTTTGTGCAAGAGAAAAATGATTTTCAAAGAGTGCAGGGAAAACAAGCCAGGAGGGAATCACTGCATGGGAAAATATATACAGATGATAACCCTGCAGACCCTGCTGTGCCCTAGAGATCAATGATTTTTTTATTCCTGACTGGAGCTTGCCTGGGGTGCTGGATGGAGCAGTGGAGAGGGAAAGCAGTCAGCACAGACATCATGTGGACTGTTCAGCACTCTGTGTCTCGCTCAGGTTGCCTGTAACTGTAGATTTTGAATTTGATGCTCAATGCCCACATGGCCCTCCCTCTTTCAGCCCCATGTTTACAAGACATATCCAAGTTCAGAAACAAGTTACTCTAGTCAAGTGCATCAACAACTGAGCTAGGAGTTACAGGAGGTCCTACTTGGCTTCAGTGAAAATCCTTGGCTTCTATCACACTGAAGCTCAAAGCAGGTGACCACAGAGGTCCCTTCAGACACATAGATCTGTTTCTATGCGTCTTCCCAAACCACAACTCACAGCTTCTTGAACTCCCTGGCAAATCTTAAATGTCAAGCACACAAGGTCTAATTTCAGTTGAAATTGTCTTTCCTTTTAACTGTTCTATCCTATATTCTGGAGCTAAATGCCTATACATACTCTATTCAGGTTGTCGGAAACCTTAGAAAGAAATACAGCAGTTAAAAAATTCTGTTTCATAGGCAATTTCTTCCTCACCAGTCTCAGGGTTTGGCTTTTGCTGGTATATGTTTGACAATGCTCTCCCCTTCCTGCAAGTTCACATGACTGTCAGGTTGGCTCAGCTGTCCTATCCAACACAGGAAGAAACAAATTTCCTCTTATAACTCCTTGCTAAGTTATCCTTATGCAGAAAGGACTTGTACTTCTGATGTTCTGCTGCCTTGCCATAATCCAACTCATTTCTTCAATTTTCCTCCACTGTACATGCATCTTAATTTATCCTATTTGTCAAAGCTCCAGCCAAAGCTTAAAAATAAAAAGAAAGCTTCAAAAGAATGTATGAGGGAGCTGTTGAGCCAGCTGGTTGATTTGAACAGCTCAGTGGCAGCTAGATTACACTGCACTGCTCAAGTCATCACAGATGAGTAAGAAATTGAAACAAACTATTTTCCTTAATATGATGACAGTTATAGAGATGATCCTGGGAGTGGAGGGTGGGCCTCCCATCAGGTCAGGTATTGAGGAAGTTGCCTGGCAATTCCAGTAATGTTTGCTACAGAAGAGTCAGTACCAAAGCAAAGGCTAGCAGAGTTTACTGCTTCCTACGGGAACCTGGAAAACAGAACAGAAAGGAAACAATCTGTGAGGCTAGATCCTGGTGAAAAAATTACTACCTGCAGTCATATTTTACCTGTTCTGCCCTCTTGTCTGTCTGTCTGACTTCTAGGGTACCAGTAAAGTCAAAGGCCAAAATTGGAACTGTATGTTACACGACTCAAGCAAGAGGAAGGACTGATCCACATGACAGGCAGACATGTGCATTTCTTCTAGGGTATGAAATGTGCCCATTGCACAGTCTCACTAAAGCAAACAGACCCTATAAAGTGCCATCAACTTTCCAGCTTGCTTGATGAAGACAGAACATCAGTTTACCAAACTTTAAATTTTGGAAAGGAAAGTGTCCACATTTAAGTCTCAATAGTGGAACTGGAAGAAATCTGAGACTGAGTTAAACTCAGACCGCCCCTTTCCTTCCCCAGAGGCTCTGTAGGTTAATTCAGACAATGGGCATTCAGATTTAAAACAACTGCAGGGGTGACCCTACCCACACTGCTCTGTGCCAAGTGATTTCAGGAAACAAACCAACAAAGCAGTGCTGAGATGCTACAGGAACAAAACTAGCCTGCTCTCAGGACAAGTTTCTGTCTGATCATCCCATCTGCTTACCAGACAGGTGATACTGTGAAGTTCTGTCTTGTATTGGATTGTTTGATACTACTGAGTCACCTAAAATCCATCATAATGTTGTCTTCATGTCATTTCTCCATCATTTGCTACCTGGATTTACAGTCATTCATCATTCAGAGATCATGGAGGACATGCAGACAGCACTTTGACAAGTTCCAGGCAAACCAATTCAGTTTCTCAGTCTCTCAGCCTGCAACGTGCTCAGCAAGTGCAACCCAAACACTGCCCAGCATCACCTGCCTGCTGGGGCATTAACTCCCATTCCCCTTCTCTATCTGCATCACTTTCAAACACTCTGTCCCCTGCAGGCTGCTTGTATGAGGAAAACAGCTGACAATAACCCAAGTGCTGGGCAGCCCTGGGGTTGATCCTACCTTTAGGAGAGTGCTCAGGTTTGGGGATCTGGCGCAAGGGGCTGGGCTGGCTCGTGTAATACCGAGAGTGCTCAAAGTCATCGAGGAGAGGCTGTGACCTGCCAAGCACGGTGTAAAAGGAATTTTGGGAAATAACTCAAAGGCACAACAGCGTAGTAAGAACAACATCTCAGCTGTCTGGTCTGTTACTGTCAGTTTGATGCAAACCTTGCCTGGCCCAGACCTTCTGCCTGCAGAACAGCTCCTCTGAGCACAGCCTATTACTGCTTCTGCAGTGAGAAAAGCAGAGTATTTACTGCTTCTCATGGACCTCTTTCATTCAATAGTTGTTTAAGTTGTCAGGAAATAAAGAATTTCCATTATGAAGTTTGCTGCAAACCTCACTCAAAAGGGCAACATTTTAAAGTGGTTAGTGCCTGCGCAGTTTTACCCCCAGAGTATTTTAATACGATCTGTCTCCACCTGCACACCTTATTTGTTGTTTCTTTTGTAAATTCAACAAGAATTTCTAGGTTCCTTTCTGGAATGGAAATCACAGCCACTGGGGTCACTTCCAGGGTTTAATCCCTCATGAAGGGCGTTGAGCCAGAGTACCAAGTGATTCAGAAGCAGCAGTGGGCTACAGCATGTTCCCAGTTTGGGATGAGGCACCCTTGCAAAGCACAACGCTCTTGCTTGCAGGGGGGTGTTCACATGCAGCAGTGGGAGCTGCGTACAGGGCTTAACTGGGAGCAAGGACCAAGGGAGCAGCTGTGCAAATGCATGGTGATTACTCCTTCCTGCCCAGAGATGACATTTTGTTTCACATCCCCAAAAGCTGTTTAACCGCCTCAATGTTTCTCTGCCATTTAACAAATGTCACTGGACAAGCTCATCAATCTCTGTCAGCACTGGGCATGGAGACCAATATGGACAAGTGCCACGAGCACAGTGAGTGACTCACGTCACCAAACCCCTCATGAGCTCTGTGCCCTCCATCACTCTCCTCTCCACCGAGTCCCTTGTGCGTGGGTCAGGCTGGTCATCCCACAATGCCTCCCTAAGACCCAGCTTCTCAGCAGCTTCCCAGCTGCATTCCCCATTCTTGCCAGCCAGTTCAAGCTCACCTTGAAGACCTGTCACTTCTGTGTCGCTGAGTTTCAGGCCCCTCTCTTGACCTTGAGCGCGTGGACTCGCCTGCATCAGGCTGATGGGAAGAAAGGAAATCAGCTTGTCTGTGTGCCTTGCAAAACAGCAGCCAGTACACCAGGACTGCCACAACTCCACACAGTCCTTTCATGCTTGGTTTACACACACAGTTAACTACAGCCAGACATGCAAATGGCAGCATCAGGACTCGTTTCCAGTAAACAAAACGCAGCCTTGCTGAGCCAAACTCAATTTCTTGCGCTGAATATGTGACAGCACTAAGGGACTGTTCCGAAGCTGGGGTTGAACACAGTCTGTGTGTAATGACTGTGCACGTGGCTGGGCTGAGCAGGAAGGACCAGGGGCAGGCAGCTGTGCTCCTGCAACCACTGAAACTCAGCAAGGAGGCTAAAAACACCAGAGCTGCCTCCAAGATTAACACCACATTCCCTTAGCACCTTAGCAGTGCTGACCATAAAATCTGTTTGCTCTCCCTTTCCATGCTGGCCAGCCAAGCCTCTCTGATACTACTCCTACAAAAACTCAGGCACAATAGACTCGGAACTTTCATTACACAGCCAGTTATGAGGCAGAGTGACAACTGAAGCCGCTGCATTGCCCTTACACAAACAGAACCAATTACTGCTTTTATTGCTGCAGTCAGGATTTCAGCAGAGGGAAGGTCCTGCACCAGGGACTGACAGTGCTTCAGGGAGGCCACAAGGTGCTGTGACAGCCAGTGCCACCCTCCAAGGCCAGAGCCCAAGGACTACCTTGCTTGAGGCTGAAGCCAAAAGCATCTAACCAAGGAGATGGGTCCAAAAGGCTTGGAAAGCACCTGAATAACAGACAGCAAGACCTTTTAGATGCATCACCACCTTTTGCTCTCACCACACACACTCACCTCCCTGTGGAAATAGGAATAATGTTACAGCACCTTATCTGTGGTGCCTCCTGAAGCTTGGCATACCTTCCAATCTTGATCATGCCTCCTCTTTTCAAAGGAAGACTTTTCTCTTTCTTTCCCTTTTCTTAAAGCCTTTTTCTCCTCAGCCATCAAGAGCCGAGCAATTTCCTAGAAGGGAAACACAGACTCTGTCAGACAATTTTACTGCTCTAGTGGATTTGAGTTACTCAAACCCTTTCCCATGGACAGCTGCTGAATGGAAAGGGTGCAAATCCAGGATTTCATCCATCTGTGATCAGAAATCAAGGGACAGGGAAAAATTAAGACTGGTGACATGCAGAATGCCCAGTAGCTCCCTGATTTTCCAGAACTGCATTTGCAGAGCCTTTCTGCCCTCTGTCCATTTCCCTTAAAGGGGTTGGTGGCTCATCTCACAGCATCTTGGATAGTCTCCCATGGGGCTCAGTTACAAGAAATACTCTTACAGAACCATGAACTTCTTTTCTTTGTCATGGTTGCAACAGGCAGTCCTCCCTGCTTGGGCAGCCTGAGCATATACATTAAACCCATCTGGAAGAAAATCTCACTGGAGCCCCAAGCTTCCCCTACAAGGAAAGCAATTAACAACTAGAGGGTCAGAGGGGACAAGGGGTGTTTAGCAGCTTCTTCAAGTAAAGGAATTCCACAAGTATTTAGCTTGTTGCTTACCTCATCCTGTGCTACTTGAGCTGCCTTCTGATCTGCCTCATTAGCCTGTGGGGGGAAAAAAAAAGGCGGGAGGAAAAAAAAAAAGAGATAAAAGAGTAATATCTCTGAATCATTCATAATTATTAACCTACTGGGCAGGGCAAGTAGGTGCCCATACAAACATACTACCATCCTATCCAAATATTTTTAGCTACCTCACTATTTACCTTACAACCCAACACCAAAATGCCATTTCAGCTTTTCATCTGAATTTTGCCCTCCATGTATCTGCCAAGCCACACCACAATGCATTTCCCACTCTGCTGCCCTCTCTCTCAAAGATGAGCACTGGCCTGTCCACTTGTGAACTGATCACACTGACTACAGGCCATCTTTACCTGCCTGGAAACATTCATTTAGTATCACTCTGTTTCAGTACTTTAATTTTGGGGTATTTATTTCAAAAAAATGGGGCTTTACTAGCTGGAAGGCATCTGTCACTCCATATTCATGTGTACAGAAGAGAAAGGTAATTAGCAGAATGCACAGGAGCAAGACCTTAAGTCTTATAGTCACTCTCATATACCAAAGATTTACTAATTAAAGTTGTGATTGCTGGCTGCCTTAGTTTCTTCAAGTTGACCAATGCATCCTCTCTACTTACCAGGAGCTCCTCCTCCTGCAGCTTCCGAGCAATCTCTGCATCAGACAACTCCTGTTCCATCCGGGGTCCATCATACATGGCTTGTTTCACCCCCCTCAAATTAGCGCCTACGGAATTGAGAGAAAACAATCAACTCAAACATCCTGCAAATGCTTTGGTAAGGAGATCACTACCATCTCCTCAGCCACCAGCAAACCCCCCACTGAAGAGAACCAGAGATCACCACAGTGTACCTGCCACACTGCTGGTTTGAGGGCACCTTTAGCTGAGGTGCAGCATACACAGCAATATCCGACACACTGTGTCTTAGATAACAAATGCAACTCCATGGCAGAACAGACCATGTCCCTTGAAGCAGTCTTTGGTGACAGCAATGCTAGCAAAGGAATTTTAATTTGTCACTCTCTGCATTGATACAGATACACTGGCAAAACTGGGCAGCAGAGAGCAGCCCAACATTTGATAGGAGCACTGCAGAGTCTGAACACACTGCTGGAGCAGCATGGGCTGCAAGGGTTACCTGCGATGAGTTCATGTGAGTTTTCAGACAATTTCCTCCTTGGGATGACCCATGAATCTTACAATTCAATGAGAAGAGAAGGAGGCATTTTTGAAATTCATATGATGTTCAGTTCCTGCTTTGAGTATAGTTTCGTTATTTTAAAGCTAAACCTGATTAACACCTTACAATTCTCTAAGGAAAGAGTTCTTACCATAAAGAAGAAGGATAATTGTCCCAGTATCTCCAGAGACAGACACACATTATCATCCTCACCTTACCCATGTGAAGATCAGTTAGATGGCTTAAAGCATAAGCTGCCCCATGCTTTGACAGACATAGATCCAAGTCTCTACTTCACTAAGTCACCCCTACTTCCACTGTGGCTCTAGAAGTAGAAGGATGGATCTGGATCTTTAAAGGCCCCAACCCCCAAGTGCTGTTGAGCAAGAACTGCACAGGTACACATTTCCCAGAAAATTCCACTTGTATAGAATTTGATAAGAACCCCATTTTACAAATAGAACCCAGCTGGATGCTCAGTGCCACTAGTGAACTTTGCCCAAAGTGAATTAATTAAGTTGCCAGCAGGGTTTTCAATAAGAAGTGAATGAAAATTGCTGTGTTTTTTAGTGCTTAAGCAAAGTGTCCTCACGCTTACAGTCCTGCATCTCAACTCCACTAAATACAACCATAATCCTAACGTTCAGGGGTTTGTTACTTTTTTTTTGTCCTGTGCAAGGAGACCACCGCATAAAACGTATCAAGAAAACAAAAGCTGGGTATTGGTTGTTGGCTGGGCTTTTTTGGGGGTCTTTCTTTGGGGGTGGTGTGGGGTATTTTTGGGGGGGAGGGGGGGGGAATATTTGTTTTCTTAAAACACAGGATACCAAGGGCACCATTTCCAACAATACCTTCTTAATCATCTTTTCCAATGCCTTGGAACATCAGGACATAAACAGAACAAGAACATTAATGGATATGAAGAATCCTGCTAAATCAGGGAGAAACATGGGCAAGATTCCCTGTGTACACATTGCAGGTAGATACTGGAGAGAAGCATCTTCCAAAGGAGGCCAAACATTATCTCAGACACCAGTATGGGGCACGCAAAGGTCCATCCCCACACACACGCACACCTTCCCCATCACTTGGTTACCTGAATCCCGCTGGCAGTCTCCAACCTTCCCCTGGCTCACAGCATGAGGGGAGGGGGAGTGTCTCCTGTGTCCTGCCCTTTTGTAGGCTCTTGTCTCACCCCTCCTACGGTCATCTCTAGATTCAGCATCATAGAGCTTCTCGTCACGTGCCATCTTGTGTGACGAATGGCCCTGATGGCGAGATTTCTGTTTCTCAGGGTGCTGCCTGCCACCCCGATGCCAGGTCTCCTGCTCCGCCTCCAGTTCCATCTCGAGAAGGGGAAGGTGCTTTTCTCTGTCTTGCCTTGGTGGCTTTCTGCTGTGCCGTGCTTCCTCTGCGAGTCCATGCTCTGACTCCAGGTCAAGACTCAGAGGTCTCCTCTCCTTCTCCCTGCCAGCTGTCCTCCTCTCCCGCAGCTCCCAGCTATTGCTGTCATCATAGGCACAGTGCTCAATCTCTCTTTCCAGGTCAAGGCTGGCATGTCTCCTGGACCTTCCCTGGCTGGTTGTCTTCCGCTCCTGCTGATGGCCATTGCTGGCCTCTCTCAGTTGAGGAGACCTCAGACGGCCCTCTGAGGTGGAGTGCCCATGTTTGGGGGCACCACTGGGCAAAGGTGAGGGGGGTCCTCGGTGCTCTCTCTGCTGGTGCCTGCACCTGCCATGACCGTGTGCTCTGGGAGGTTCAGAAATCTGCTCTCTGGGGTCACCCCAGGGGTGCTCTGAGCAATGGGGGGACAAACAAGGAGGGGGTTAGTGGTGCAAGGGTTAATGGGGGTTAGAGGCCAGACTCAGAGCAGGCAGATGAGAGCTTGATAAAAGGTGCTGAAAATGCAGGCAAAGCATGATGAAAGCAAGAATAATAACAGGGACAGATAAGGCTTTCAGGATACAAGAAGGGACACAGTGAAATGGCAGCCTGGCTAGCAGCACTGCACAGGAGGCAACAAGGCTGAAGCAGAAAGCATAGCTCCAACCCAAAAGTGTCTGAGCACTTCCTAGACAAAGACAAGTCAATACGGAGACAAGTGACTTTTAATAATGCCACTGGGGCTGAAAAACAGCCAAGAGAGCAGCTCATCTCCTGATGACACATCACTGCTGCAGGATCCTGAAACCATCTGGAAAAGGTTTGCAAAAAAGGGGACAAGATGCAGGAAAGGTTGGGAGACAATGGGGGCATAAGAACAGGAGGGGCCAAGCAAAGAGATGAGGTTGGACCCTGGCTTCAGGCACAAGGTTTTTCATCAGAAAAAACAGTCTCACCTAACTGGGGGAAAGACCCACATAAAGCCAAAAAGAAGTAAGTCGGTAGGATAGGATTTTTTTTTTTTTCTGTAAAAGCAAGAACAGGATAGCTGCAGCATCCACATATCTTCTACTCCAGACTGTCACATATCTTTTGGAGACCCATCAGTTTCAGGGCCTGCACTTACTCATTGTCTAAAGAGAAATTTCAGCTCTGAATGCAAAGATGGAAATCTTAGGGCAGAATAGGACCTCATAAAACCCAGGCTCCTGACCTCAGCATTGTGGCTAAAGAAGCTGCTTACTTGGCATTTTGGCAGGGTTGTTTCCTCCATGCTTTCCAGAAAGCAGGTAGAAATTTTCTCTGCTTTTAGTTTCAGTAATAAACCTGAAACAGGTAGGAGGATGCAGCAGTCTGCCTGCATACAATCTACTAATTGATTTATTTTTTCAACTAACCTATTTGCTAGGAAAAATCATTGCACTGAGTGAACTGTTATCTCTCCACAGCAGCTTTTCAAAATGAAAAAAAATGCCTTGAAGCAGAGATTGATTTGAAACAGAACTACACACACAACCCCCCGCCAAAAAACCTAGCAGCAGCAGACTTTCCTCTCCTCAGCTGTCCAGAGTTTGTTTTATAGTATCTCAAAATATTTAAAATAGATTTCACTGTACATGAACTACATTCTGTTTTAATAAATAGCTCTGTCTCACTTACAATCCATCTAGATTTCAGAGGGAGAAAAACAAACCTCACACCAAAACTGAACGTTCCCTTCGAGTCATTCTATTCAGAAAAAAGTTTTTCAGAGCCAGCAAAAATAGAGCTTACAGAAAATCCACCTTGTAAACAAGTCTGTGTGACTTTTATCCAGAATAGGTGTATTTTTAAAAGTCCAAGAACTGTAACAGGAACTGCTGTGGTTACTCTTTAACTGGTCGGGTTTTTTCTGTTTAGTTTTAGATCATTCATATGATTTACAGAAAACAAATATACAGTCAAACAATCTAAGTGACTTACTGAACAACAGAGACCAGAGGCTGAAAGCAAGAGTCAGTTTTTGAACAATACTCAAAAGGGTCTAAAAATTTATTCAATTTTGTCATTAAGGAAAGCTCAATAAATACAACAGCAGAGAGCAGGAGAACATAAAAGAGCAAAGCATGGCTGTGCTGGGAAAGGATTGCTGCAGGTAACACAACCATGCCAGACAACCCAAGAAGAAGATTTGCTTTTGAGGTGTCTCAGGGTGATTAATTCATCAGCAGGTGCTGGTTCCTGTGGCACCTTCCACAGGGGCCATGTAAACAGCCTTTAAAACCTGGTGTTACTCTCTGAAGCAGCAAGTGACTGAGCAAATATGAAAATGTTTTTCATGGCACAGACACTTCCTGGAGGAACTCTGTCCTTTTTGTGTTTATTTTTCCACTTTTAAAGAGCTCAGATTGCTTTGGAGCAATAGGCCTAATTCACATTCCTCCTGGATGTGGATAAATTTTACTTCAGTCTCAAACAATAAAATAAAAAAACGAACAAAAAACCACACATACACAAAAAAAAAACAAACCACCAAAAAAAAAAACCAAACAAAAAAACCCCCAAAAAACAGACCCCACTCCCTACGAAAACAAAAGAAACCTAAAGAAAGCCAGGGGTTTTTATTTGTTTCAGTTCACATCTAATGACAATACAAACCAAGGCTGCTGAAGCCTAATTGAATGGTGCCCAAGTAATTAAGAGGTTCCAGACCAATGAGCTAGATGATCCAGGCATCAAAATTCACTCCAGTCCTTTATGGCTTTTAAGGAGTGCAGATCATTAGCAGCACTACTATGAGTGGTCAGGCAAACACCTCCAACCTCACCTTCAAAATTATGGATTATTGCAGGAAGAAAACTTAAACCCACAAGATACCCTGCTCTCCAAATCCACACCAGTCTTACTTCAGGAAGTCACAGGCTTTGTCAGCTGATTTCTTATAAAAATTCATCCTGTCCTACCATCTCTGAATGCACACTGTTACCTATGTTGTATTTTTTCAGAGACTTCTCCCATTTAATCCTGAAAACCTGAAGTCTGGGTTAGCCATAACACTCCAAGAGCAATTTTTCCCAGCTTTGTACATGTAGCAGGACTTGGGGTCATGAAGTTTCCACTTGGTTACTGTTTTGCACTTTCGAACTTTGTGCTTTGTACTTTCTTGGCTATCTTTGAACTTCTTCCAAACTGAAACTAAAATGCTTTGTGTAAGTTCAAATGAAAGACTTTAAAACTGCCAATGGCATTGATGTTAAAATGAGAAATGAGGTTTGATCTTCATTTTCACAATCTGTTAATCAAAAGCAACCCATCTTCCCCACCACATTTTTGAAGAAAGAACACAGAAACCACCACCAGTGCACAGCAAAGCCATCCCCAGATTGCTCCATAATTAAACACACCCTGATTCTCTCCTCCCAGTTTAAGAAGGCCTGTATTCAATCACAAAAGCTGACCAAAAGGAAGCAGAAGAGCGCTGTGGATCAAATAATTTCCGCACTGTCCCAGATGATAATCACAGCAGAGACACTCTGTGGAGATGACCTTGTTCTTCAGTAAGTCATTCAAGGCAGCTGTGCTAATTTTACAGCTTGGGTACATACCTGCAAGGAGCTATTTTTGAAACCCAGCTCCATGAACCAGCATTTATTCCTTCATGTAGCCGTGCCAGCATCACAAATGAGCACATGGAACGGTTTCTCTTCGAATGCAAGCAGGGAATTGCACAGGCATTTCTCCCACACACCCTTGCTGTCACACAGCAGTAACTGCCTTATCAGCCACTGTCTTTTTCCACAAGCACTTTTAAAACATGTGTGGCTGTACTTGCACATACACACACCACATTCCCTATCCCTGTCCTTTAGGCCACATTCAAGGACAATAAAAATTATTAAATTGTCTTTTCTGCTTTTTTTGTTTTTTAACTAAATACTCCTGATTATAAAGTAATCTGATTCTGACCCTGGAAACTGATGTAACATTACAGTGCTAAATGCAGAACTGTAGGATAAAGGGAGTTTCCTAAACAGTTATCAGACCACCAGGTTCACCTATACTGCCATGATCTTGGCCTTTTATCTTGCAGAAACATACCTCCATTTTCTGCATAATAGCTCTCTTCATAGCCTGTGTGTCCCTGGGACTCTGGGTAGTGCTTCTTGCGCTTTTTTTCTTCCTGCAGTTCTTTCTGTTGTAGGAGACGGGCAATATCCTGCAGAGATGGAAGAAAACAGACATTAAATCACCACTAAAAAGTATCTCCAGATTCTTTTATTCAAATCTTTATTCAATTATTAAAATCCTTATTAAAAAAAAAGTTTAATTTTTCAGACACAGCAACAACAGTTACTCAAATTCAACCCCTGGGCCAGATGAGGCTTTCAAATTAATGGATGACACAGGGGACCATGTCAGCAACCAGCATTCAACCTCACCCAGGCCCAGTGCTGAGATTCCAACCCCATAGCAAACTCACAACTTCCTGCTTCTCCTGCACACAAGGCTGCTAAGCCCTAATGGCCAAAGCAGGGCAAAAGGGACTGCGTGTGCAACCTCAGGCTATCAACAAGGATTTGGAAGTCACAGAAGTGCACACCCACTCACAGGAGTGGGCTGGATCTCCCCCCTGAACTCTGCCAGGGGAAGAAAAACGCAGAGGCAAAGACTGTCCGGCTAGACGCAGTTCTGACTGGAAGGAGTTCCCAGAGCAAATCATGAACTCACTTCACACTGGCTGTAATTTTCAGGGACTACAGGATGCCAGGCAGGGAAATGCATCAGTTTGACAGACAGAGACTTGAAGGAAAAGAAAATCGAAAGGACATTAGGAAGAGCAAACTAGGCACAAGGCAGGAGCACAGTGGGGACTGCAGCCGTTTGTCTTCTGTCACAGTTTTGCTAGATATGCCAAAGAGAAGAGCACTCCATTTTCCTAATTGGTTTTCCTTCGAGATGACTAATGGATCAACAAGGCCTAGGAACCACAAACAGCTCCCTGGGGTTTGCTCCTCTGAGGCCCAGCAGCTTGTGAGTCAGTGGAGCCAGTCTGGAGCTAGGAAGCAAAGCTGGGAGATACCAGGAGGGCATGCTGCCCCTTTGGATGCTATTCATTTAAGCCTTCCTAATCCTCAGGACCTTTACAGAGCCATGCATGTAAAGCGGACATTGCAGGCAGGAAAGGCATGGCTGAAATGCAAACTAAGAGTCAACACCCCTCAGAGCCGAGCCAGCACTGGAGGACACTGGATGACTACTCAAATACAAATTATTATTTCAGGATTCAGGTAAGATCTGCTCTGAAACCAGCTTTGTGGAAAATCTGGGGATGCCACAGCCTCTTTCCAAAAAAGAAAAAAAAAAAAAACAAAAGCACCCCAAATCAAAACAACAACAAAACAAAACCAAAAAACCCTCCACAAACTCCTTCCCCTGACAAGGTTAACCTTTCTAGCAAGTACACTAAAGTCTATAAATATATGAGTTAAGCACATTATCTCCAGGACTGAGACAGCTCGGGACCTGCAAATCCACACAAACCACTTCTTACAAACAGGATTCATAAGCAGGCAGGGCAGACAGGCTTAGTGCTTCATTTAAAAACCCTGCACTCCAGAAAGGATATGCCTCAGTCCTCAGCTACATTTCAGCCACACTTGGGAACTTCCCACGTACCAGCAGGAAGAAAAAGAATATTTATGATTTCTCCTTGCTTTAAGCCACAGTCAGCTGAAGCCTGCTCCCAATTGCACAGGATGGTCAGCAGGCTGGTTTGACAAGCTGCAAGAACCTGTTGTCAGACCAAGGATATCCCTGCAGTTCTCTATGTAAAGCAGGAAGGAAAGGCACAATTCCCCAAGTCAACATTAGTTCTGCATCTCCTTCACCTTCCTGATAAAAATAAGACAGATTGTTACCTCTTTAACACAAATCCTGTAGCCAAAGTGTTCCTCCCACCCTGTTACCACAAGCTCTTCTTGGAAGACAAGCCCTTCCCATCTGTCTGGGCAGCCTTTCAGTACTTTCTTGGAATTAATGGTAGAAGAAGAAAATGAAGTCTTGCAAAAAAACCTGATGGATCTGTCAGGTAAGGGCAGATTCTTATTTCTGGCTCTTCCAGGAAATACACCCTTGTGTTCAAGCTCTTCCTATACAGAAAATGCCACCATTGCACCAAGGTGCCTCTTGAAAATCTTGAGACAACTCAGGCTTCTCAGGATACCATCTGAAATTGGGACACACTCCAGGCTCACACAGGTGTTCCTCTACTCTGTGGGTTCCTTGAAAACTCAATGTGACAGGCTGACCCACCAAGGTGACCAACAAGCCAAATCCTTTGTACACTATGAACAAACCACACCACCCACTCTCAAGCAACAGCAGTAGAGCAACATTCTGAAGTCACAAAAGGAATCTGCTAGCAAGAAACTGTAACAGTGTTCAGGCTGTGAAAGACTAAATTGAAAAACAGAGAAACCAGAAACAGATGGCTGGGCTGCAAGTCTTGCTGAAACCTTTGCATCAAAGACCAAGAAATGACAGCCCAGGATTCTCCCAAGAGCAGAACCTGTCTTCTTGCATTTGAGAAAGCCAGCAGGTCTGAGTGTATAAACAATTACAACTTCCTATACCAGGGCAATAAACACCTCAGCAAGACTTACCTATTACTTGCCTTCTTCATTAGCAAGGCCACTGGCATCAACAACTCTTATGACCCTTGAATGTGAGGACTATGACTGTATCTTATTCCTGTAACAGGACTCCCCAAAATCTCTGTGCATACAGAGGTCTGTCAGGACAAGGACTGCCACCATGCAAGCCAATTCCTATGGCTACTGGCCAAGAAATGTCTGCCCTGAAAGGGCTGCTACAAATAGCCCTGCCATCCCTGCAGCTTTAAAGGTTACCTCGTCTTTTTCCTCTTGCCTGCGGCGCTCCTCCGCTTCAAACGCGAGCTTCACTTGGATTTCCTGAGCAATCTCGCAGTCCTGTCGTTCCCTAGAAGGCAAGGAGACAGGGATTATAGGCAGCTGAAGTCACAGGCATCAGTCAGCCTGGAGAAAGGGACAAAAGAGCTAAAAAAAAAATCCACCCGATTTACACAAAAGAATTATTGCTCAGTGTTAGTGCAGAGCTATGAATCCTCACCAGGGACCAGAACTCCCTGTACTTACGGGTGGCCAAATTTAGAAAATACTTCCCCAAAACATCCACAGAGTACAAAGTAAAAGAGATTCATGGGAAGATTGCTAAGAAACGGCATAAGTACCACAAAATAGGGCAGGCCAAGGTAGTGCTCAGGCGTCTGCAAACAATCTAATTCTGCTGAGTTTTTGTACATGTGGTATCAAAGGAGGGGTTCAGGGGGGTATGGTTAATGCAGGCACTTCTGAGAAGTGGTTTTCACGTGTACGCCAAGGAGAAGAAAGTGCAGGAATATGATACATAGGGCAAGTGGAGGCTGGAGGTGGCAGCTCAGTAATGAATGAGAAATGCCACTGAGCTGGAACAAGACACAAAAGCAGGACCAGTGCCAAGAGGCAAGGGAGCAACATGTATCAAAGCAAGAGGGAAGGAGCCACTGCCACAGTGCCACAAGATTGCATTAACTGGGGACAGGGAGAGATCGGAGCAATTGAGACACGAGAGGTTTGGCTGTGCAGACAGACCAAAAAGGCTGGAAAGCATCTGCAAGAACAGTGCCACACTCAGCAGCACGCTCCAATGTCCAGCAAACAGGCTGGAACAATGGCTGAGGATTACTCAGGGCAATTCAGAAAAGGTTGCGGAATTTGAGAAGAAAGACTAAAAGCTCTCTCTTTCAGCACTGTTGAGATTGAGCTAAAGAGCAGCTCTGAACAGGTCAGAAAAGTCAATCCCTGCAATTGCAACTACTGAAAGGCAAAGCATAGGAGGAGTACAGCTGGGAGCAGCAACAAGCAGAGCCTGCTTTATTAGAATACAGTCTTTTGAAGAATACACTGATGATGATCAGGTAGGTGATGAGAAGAGTACCAAGAGCATGTTATGGAAAAAAAGCAAGTAACTAAAGCTGTGCTGTGTGGGCTGGAGCAACTAGTTCTAGGTTTGAGCAAGAATCTGGGCATAAATGACGTAGTGAATCTGGAGGCAAAGGACTGGGAGAGACTCTAGGACATGAGAAGGGGAAGTTAAAACACTTTTAATTGCAGACAAGCACTTTTTGTTGCAAAACCAAGAAATGTGGCATGGCTGGAGCAGCCAGTGGCACAACGGAGCCTTCCTTTACAGAAAGTGAAGAAGAGTGAGAGAAGCAGAAAAGGTCGTAAGGGTGGAAAAGAAGGACATTGCAACAAGAGGGTTTACAGGACAAATGTCACCAAGAAACAACTCATTTGTCACAGGTGACAAAAAGGCACACACAGCAGGAAGGAAAAGAAGATTATTTCTGTCAACGGCTCCTTGGAAGCAGACCTGCAATCAGGCTGGAGTTATCAATAGGTCAAACATCTTATGACATCAGATTCTTTCATCCAGGTAATAAAACCTGGCAATTTTTGCATGTGCTGGTGTGTGTTTCATTTGATGCTGGGGAGAGATCTGTTCAAAGCCACAGGAGTTCACACAGCAGCACATCTAGTTCTTGAACCTGCTTTTTAAAAGGGCCTTGGCAAACCTGGCACCAGCAGAGAACCACAGCTCCCAGCAAAACAATAGCTGAATAAGCCAATCCTAGGGAGCAGGCTGTCAGTGAGCCTGGTAGTGGATCCTTCACAACGCCAGGCTCTGAGGACATGAAACCAGGTAGAAAACAAGTCAGAAAGGTCAGACGCATCAAGGCATTGCACGTCTCCAGTTCCTCTGGCACTGTGAGCAGAGCTAAGGTGCCAAGTTCATCAGCACAAACTGACTTGCTAAATGCTTAAAATACATCCTATTGCAGACAAACAGGACAGAAAAACAACTAATCATCTTTCACAGCTAAGGCAACAAGGTCATTGCCTCTCCTTTAGCAGCAAGGAACACCAGAAGCAATGCGAAAGCAGAAGCATTTTCTTCTTTCTTATGACACATCTTGGAATACACCACATCAATTCCTAAGAACTGAACAGCCACAGAGGATTAGATTTGGTTTATTGCCCAGCAGTAATTAAATACTGAGACTTGATTAGTTAGTCAACACAAACTAATGTATTAACTTGTGTGAGCATAAGAAAATAGGTTCAAGAGCTTTGACAGCTCTTCCTTGTCCTTCAGTTTCTTTAGTGTGAGTTCAAGTGCCCATCAGATCCCAGAAATCAGTCAGAGCAACATAAACATCACCATTCCTAAACATTCCACTCACGTCCGTCACTCCTGGGCAGCCAGGAGGAGTGTTAAGAGTGTTGGGAAAACTCTACATCAGTTTATAAAAAAAGAGAAAAAAACCAAAAGTCTGTGTGATCAGAAAGCTCCCTCCCATTCACAGTGACTGTAGCTACTAGTTGTTGCCAGATGAGGAAAAAAAAGGGAATGTTTAAATGAACTATTCAAAGGAACTGTTCACATCAGTGCAATAGAACCATCACAACACTGGGAGCAAAACAGGGAAAGAACATATTTTCACACTATTTTATTTTAGTAATCTTGCTACTATGGTTAGCAGTGTGCAGGCTTCTCAGCTAGATGCAAGAGATGCTTTAAAGAAGCATGAAAATAAGGTTTGATGCTTCCCTGAATTCTTAAAAAGAAATGTTTCTATTCTCTCATTTATCTTCACAAAGTCTTTCTGAGAGAATTTAGGATTTGAAAGAGAGAAAAAAGCCAATAAATTTGAAGAGCTTTTTTATGTTTCCTGTTTCTCAAGACCCCTTAGTTCTGCCCTTTTACTCCTCCCATCACCTTGCAGTGTCAAATTGTCCTAGATGACACAGAAAGCAACAACAGCAGGGATTATTTTGTTGCCAGAACATGCTACTCTTGGACAAGGAAGAGACAATGGGAATACACAAAGAATTATGGAAGAAAACGATCCAATTACAAAAGGATGCCTCCAACTTCTTTTTACTATTCTTGCAGAAGAGCTCCTGCTCTCAGAAGCCAAACTGCTGCTGACACAACGTTTTACATCAGCAGTTCTGCCTGTGCTTTGGCTCACAAAGTTCGTAAATCCCATTTTACAGAGTCCTACAAGAAAATTGTTTGCAGCTCCCAGCAAGTAACAAAGAGAAATCATGTATGCCATACAAAATCAATTTTTATGTTGTCATTTACCCACTCCCATCTCTAATTGGTAATAAAGACAATACTATTGAAAAAAAGCAGAGACTTGAGAGATACATATGTACATAAGGTCTGTCCCAGTGTGCTGGGAACATTGAAAAGAGTGGCTGATCTGTCACAGCTTCAAAGCTTTCATGAGCCGCTGCTTTGAAGCCAGTCCTGTATCTCCCACATCTGCAACACAGAGCTCTTCTGCTCCATCGCTGTCAGATGAGCCACCCAGGCTCTGTGATCCACCACAACTGCACCTGGTGGGTGGCATCCCAGAGCCCAACAAAAGCCAGGAGGTAGCACAGCTGCTGGGAGATGCATCCTGCTTTGCAGACCCTGTATTTGCAGGGACCCCCATCCAGCCACCACCTCTCACGAGTGGGAGCTGGCTGAGCCCTGTCATACAAACCACCTGCTACATCTCATGCTCTGCAAGTCCACTCTGGATTGGAAAGCACAGTTTGTTTTGCCCTGTGCTGCCATGTTTCACTTCTACACCAGCTCCACAGCTGAGAGCCGTGGCACACAGAGAGCCAAACCACAGACCACAGGGTTAAGATGTGGTGTGTGGGGACTGAGCAAACTTGCAGAGCAAACTGGATCACTCATTAAAAACCCTCCCAGTTGCTGCAGAAGTCAGTGACTGCGAGAGAAGGCCTGTCCCCCAACACCCATCCCCATTAAGCCACCCTGGGGCAGCAATTCCCCTTCCCAGGTCATTTCACACTGAATAGCTGCAAGCACAAGCAGAGGCTTTCAGTGGTCAGCGCAGCAGAACACCAAAAAGCATCACACCCAGCTCCTCAAAAGCATTCTTTAGGCACAGGGCAAACACACCACTATCTGCAATTTCCACACGAGAGAGAATCCCCTGTAGCACTGGGTATTTCTGTGGCACAGTTCCTTCGCCCTCAAACTTCAGCCAGGGACAAGGTCAACACAAGTGGCCAAATCACTCCATTTTGACAACAAGCAGTACAATGGGAAGGCTCCTTCTCATGGACAGGCAACAGTATCTAAAGGCAAGATGGGCTCCAGAGTCACCTGCTCCCACCTTGTTCTCATTCCTCTGTGCCAGAGCCTGGTGTCAATACTTTTTCAGCAATGGACAGCCAAAATAAAAAAGAAATAAAAGCAAAAGGCTGATGAACCCCACACACTGTCAACTTAAAGCAGCTCTGACCTAATGGGACTAGCACTCCCATTCCAAGAGCTCCAGCACAAACTCACAAGTCTTTTTGGTGTTTCTGGATTTGAGCACGGGCTTTCTTATCCTCCTCTTCCTGCAGTTGCTTGGCCATCTGCAAGTCATGTTGCACCAGACGATTACGCTGAACGTTTGTGGCCAAGTGATGCTCAACTGGAAATAAACACAGACAAGAACCCTCAAATCAGGCTGCAGAACTTCACTGTGTGAAAAAGACAAACCAAGTGGGAGGGAGATTCCAGCCCAGAAAGGAAGACAGATCTTGGCAGGGAAACACCAAGCAATCTATCTAAAGGTGGGAAAGTCCTGAACTGAAATTATGCTAGCAGCTTGAGATTGCCTCTTTTCAGCACTGAGGGGGCTGTATACGTGTCTGTTACCAAAACAAGTTCTGCATATCTTAACACATCCAGGTTTATAGGGTACAGAGCCTAAATTTTAGGCTTTGAATTTCATTTGCTGACCATGGAAAATTACCCTAGATGAATAAAGTGGGTCTGGGAGAGACCACCAGAGGCCAGTGAGGATGAACTAAACCTAAACCACTCCTTATGGATACTTCCCTTATTTGTTCTCAAGAACCTCTACAGAACAAAACTCCTCTCACTCTCAGCAGAATCAGTTCCAAAAATCTCACTACCTTTACATTTAGCAACAGAGCAACTTAGTGCTCCAGTGAGTCCTTTACCATACATGGATACTGCCTGTCAGAAAAAATGGCTAGGTGAGCTACAGCCCAGAGCCATCTTTAACTCAGTGGTCTCAGGTTCCAGCACCAAGGGCACAAGCAGCTGCACCCTTGGTGGAGCAGCTGGCATGGCATTAAGCACCTGGTACTGGCAGACACCAAATCGGTGAGAAGCTGATTAGAGAGGCCACCACACCTGAAGCTGCAATGTAAACATACCCAAAGTAATAGATAAGCACATTAAAAAAAAATTAAAAAAAAAAAAGAAAAGAAAAAAAGCACCAGTCACTTTGAAGATCCTGGCTGTACCTTTTTTCTCCTTTATAAGCCCTTCTAGTGTACAGCTGCCCTACCTCAAAATGTCTGAAAATGAAGGCTTCTTTCAAAAGGCAGACACTGGCAATTCTGAAACAAGTAAACAAACAGACCTCTTCTGGTTGTACTTCAGGTCAGACTATAAAACTTGAAGCTTCCAAAATTGCTAGTCATTTCTAAAAACCTTGCACAGCAACAAAACCCAAGTGCATTCCTACATGCAATTATATCATAAATGGCATAAACAAACTCAACTCTTAAGGAGAGCACAAAATTGAAATATGAAATGCAACTATCTCTAGGGTACAACGTGAGCTGGAGCAGAGCAAAGTGTAGTGTTACAAGACAGTGAAGACAGCAATAATAAACTGTATTACATTAAAACAAAAAAATTAAATAAAAGCAGGAAGCATTTTTCTTAGCAAAATCAAATAAAGGCAGATATCTGTTGGGACAAGCTTGCTTCAGTTTGCACTAAAGATCATTGCTACTTACTCTCTTGTTCCTGCAAATTATGGGCCAAGGTATGATCTTCCAGAATAGCGAAGTCTCGACATACTGAACAGGGAAACAAAGTAAAGAGAATTAGCATCAGAAAAAACCAAAATCAAACAAAAAAGCATCACAAGAGCTATGGGAGTCAGGGGAGCATACAGATACATGGACTTTTGACACACTGTCTACCAGCCAAGGTCTGGACTTGTGTTTTTCCCCACTCCTGCCATCATGTGTATTCTTGTGTGTGTTTCTTTCTTTGTCCTTGTTGGCATAAAATGCCTTCTCCACTCTCTCCTGGACCTCCACTTCAAGAACAGAACTGCCCATGCTACCACTGGATCAGACCTTCTGTACAAACCTCTGCATTCCATTCAAATAGAATATATATTCATACCAATGCCCACACTGACTGCACTCAGCTAAAACCAAGGGCAAGCATTTTTGTTTACTGTGACTTTCTGTGCCGGGTTAAAGAGTCTGAGAATAGTATTTTCATGGCACAAAGGGTACGTGCACACTGGCACCTCTCCAGAGCTGAGCAGACTGAGCTCCATGGCTCTCACCGCAAGGTATTTCTACCAGCTCAGGCATCATTTTCAGTTGTTTCTTGTAAGCTTCACGGACTGTTTGAAGTACAGATGCTGGATTTGCACCTACAACCCAGATATGGGATCAACCATAGCACTACAGGCAGGGATAAGTACAGCTTCTTCAAAAGATGCTGAAAATGACCTTGAGAAGAGTGAAAGGGGAAACCGACGAACCCCTTTGGCATCAGTTTGAAAGCAGCAGATTTTTGCCAATGCCTATCACTTTCCCACTTGAACTTTCAAAGGAATGCTCTACCTACACTGAAGAAAAACACCAGTGTGTATTTTTAATTTGTTATGATAGGCAGTAGGGAAACAAAACCCAAGCCACATACATACTGGGACAGGGACACAGCATCAGGCTCAGCCTTTTGCTTGCAGGTTCACATCAGCATCTCTGTAAACCAAAGACAGTAACCTGTGCCCCCAGACTGCAGATGGAGCCCCTTTTCACACATCTGCCAGACCTGGGGTTCTGCCTGCTTCAAGGGGAGTTTAAGGCAGCGGCAACAAAAAATTTACACTAGAGAGGTCTGTCACTCATTTTTCCCTCAATGTGACAAGTTAAGAAGCTAAAGGGACCCATAGAGGGGAACATCTCCCACTTGAAACACACGTCACAAAGCAGAGAACTACAAGGTGCTCCTGAAGCCGCAGAGGGAAGTACAAATCCCTCCTGCTGTGCTCCACTGGCAAGACCTCTGGGGAAGACCAAGGATTCTCTTTAGCAATGCACAGGCAGCCTAAAAGATAAACTGGAAATAACTCCAAAACCCCCAGAATGCATCAAAAGTACAAGGGGAATTTACGAGGATTCTGTTTGTGAAAGGGTTCAGAGTCAGAAAAGATAAAACATTTCCATCACCACAAAGGAAATGAGAAAGGAACTGCCTTTTCCTGAGCCGCGATCCCACAAGCCCTCCCTTTCCTCACAGATGCACATGCTCCACGAGAGAAGCATCAAGACATTACTCCACACCCAGGTATCCTCACAAAATATCTGGAAGAGTTTCTAGTTGTCTGTACTAAGAGATCAGATAATGCTTTACCACATTCAGTGGAATTTCTGGTTGAGTCTTTCTGCATTGAAGGGTGTTTTAAGATGACAAAAGCTCCTAACAGCCAGAGCAACACTTCAGGGAAGGACAGTGACACACAGCACGGTGGAGATGAGGACAAAGGTCGCAGTTATACGATCCCATAGTGGCTCACTTTAAGCATGTACAGATCTGGATGGTGTAATTAGGGTTTTGTTGTTACTTTTTTTCATTGCAACTTCTTTTAAAAAAGGAAAGATAATATGAAACTAAATAGCATTGAACCGCTTCCAGTGGCCATTTCTGTACAAAGAAAGAAACGTTGCCTTGAGCCACAGATCTTGAAAAGCCACAGCTGAGTCACAGCCAGCAGTGCTATTCACAGGTGACAAACCCAGGGTGCTTGGTGGTCACCAACACATGCTTTTTACAGGATAGGGCAAGGGAATCTTGCCCACAGAGACTAATTCTGCGATCCTTAATACTGCTTCAGTTTCCTAGAACGATTGTGGAACAACCATCTTCTATTCACAAGAAGTATCAGCTGGCCTGCTGGAAGGGCACATCCAACTCACAGGTTTGAACTCTACCATGAGTTAAGAGCTAATCAAAGATACCTCAGCACAGAGCCAGTCTGCCCAAATCTAGGGCAGTTATTACTGCCACGTATTCAAGAAGCAACACTTGCTCTTGACTGTTTAAAAAAAAAAAAAAAAGAGAATGGGAGGAAAGTGTTATTTTTAACTGCAGTAGGTCTCTGAACAAGTCCACAGCACAGCTGCCTGAACAGCTGTACTAGCAAGACAAGGCAGGCAGCACAGGAGCAAGGATGAACGTTTCAGAGCTACACAGTTTTTCTGCATAAAGACCACTGCTACAAGAAATGCTTATACAAGTAAATCCAAGCCCTTCCCAAACCGATTCTGCACAGGCTCATACACTGCTCTGATCCCTGTGGTATTCAAGAGCACTATCTTGTCAGTCAGTCATGGTGCTGATGGTGCTGGCAGACCTTTGCTCCATCCTCCCCAGAGAGGCACACGTGCACAGGAGGACTTCAGCTTTGTTTTTTTTACTCCATTCTACCCACACCCAGACACACTCCTCTGTTTGGAAAAATACATGTTACAGAAACACGCTTGGCACATGGGCAAGAAAGTAGGAGGGCATGGCAGGACACTGCTCCTTGTCTTTTGACAGTCTTGCACCAACCCCAGGAAAGTCTCATCTCTATCACTGAGCTTTATTCCTACAATGCAGCAATGATTGTTTAATCCTTTTGGATTGAAGGGCCACTGAAGACTTTGTAAAGAAAGCATGGACTCAAAAAGGCAAAGTCCACATACACTTGTGTTGCATAGACAGGCCTGCTTCTTCTAGCTGCTCTTCCAGAGAAGTGCTGAAGTAGTCCATGGGTCTACAAACAAACAAGCAAACCAAACTCCTCAGATTCTCAGTTCTTACAGGCTACAGCTGAAAGCTGCTGGACATCACAGACATAAAGCAGGGACAAAGGTTCCTGTTTAGGTTGTTTTGAAGCTCAGTGCCTGGTCCAGGAAGCACATATAGGCGAGGGTACCACCTTCCTCGGCGCAATTCCCAGCTCCTGACCCAAAGCCACCTAGGTCCAGTGCCAACCCTAACATGGCCACACAGCACCCCGACCTGACGCTGTGCCCTGCCGCTGCCTGTGCCACCTCCACACATCAGTGACAAAGCAAGTGGGGACACTGCCATGAGCCACCAGGTTGCAGGGCTTAGACATGAAAAAAGGGGCTGGGTCTTAAACCAGATATTAACTCACCAAGATCCAGGTACAGAGAGAGGGAAGCTGGACAGTTACCAGTGATACGCACACTGGAAGCTCCTCAGTGTCTGGGTTCCCTGGTGCTCCCATCTCACAGAGAACACAGCATGACTGGAGCAGACTGGTAGGGCAGCAGCAAGCCTTGGGTTTGTTCACACATTTGGAATTATTTGAGCATTGCTGAAGAAGCCATTTGGCTGCACACACACTCCAGTTACAAACCCAAACAGACAGCTCAAGCACACAGCCCTCTCTTTGTGCTGCTGTGGCTGCTGGCAGGGCAGGCAGCACAAGAAGACCTTTCGTCACTGTCAGAAACTTGGCTGGGCTAGCTGCCTCCAACTCATCTGAGCACATTATTCTCAAGTCCCATCAGCCTGAGAACAACGTGCTAAGGAAGATGAGAACATCCCATTACGAACACAATGAAGCACTGTCAGACAGCCAGGTGGCAAAGGATGGGGACACCTGCACCTTCCTAGCAGATTTGGGGCTGAAGGCAGTGCAGAGCATTCCTTCACAACTAGACCCAATACCCACGGCACCGAGCCAAGCATGACAGCAGCTGCAAGTGAGGCCAAGGAAACCAATCCTTGAAGACTCACACCCAACAATGAGGCAACCATGAAATAACTGGAGATGTGGACCAGCCAGACATGGTCTGAAATGAAGTTTCATCAGCACTACTTCTCCTTCCCTGCCCAGTCTCAGCAGGGTACAGCACAATCATTACTAGGTATTATATACTCTGGGTTTGTGCTGAGAAATAGGATGGCCTCAACGACAACAGACTCAATTTCTACTCTCTGAGAGGCTTCACATTTAAGGGGAAAGAAATCCATTTCCTTGCTCCCTAACTGTATACCTAAAAAATGAAAGGTAAGATTAACATTACCTTCACTGTTGCAAATTAACTTGACTTCCCATCCCTGGGTCCTGGCTGGGAGCCACCAGGCAGTCAAACAAGCAGCAGGGGTACAATCAGAGCAGCTACAATTGGCAAATCCAGTGAATCATGAAACAGTCACGACAGGTTTACCATAGTCTTATTAAGCCAATCTGCCTTGGCACAGCAGGGAGCAGACTTGGAATACACTCTGGCACAGCTGTCAATAAAATAAGTGCCTGCCCAGGAATCCCAGTGGCTTCTATAGCCAGCAGAGGCGCCAGCTGGGGCGGATGAGGGCAGGAGCATCATCTTTAACAGTGGTGGGATCCAAAATTCATTCATGGAAGAGGGAGCTCACTTGTTTTGAGGAATCCTCAAGAGCCTTTCTGTAATCTCCAAGCACAGGTCTTCTCCTCTGGTAGTTCTCACTGGAAATATGCCTTTCTGTGCATTGGTGCACCTGAGGCTCTTGGAAGCATGGCTGCTTTATGACTGAGATAAGAAAGTCCCGAGGTACAACAGCTCAGCAAAATTTCATTAAATAACCTCTTCCATTTTATATTCTGCCACCCATCTCACTAACTTTCTCCAGCATTACCTCAGCTCCACAGGTCAGCATTTCTAACACCTCAAACTGCTTCAAACACACTGATGTAACCACAACAGAGGAGCAAAGGCAGCCTTAGATGTTGTTAGTGATACTCAGATGTGTGACAGAGGTAGGTAACACCCAGGAATGGGTGGTGTGGAATATGCACTGTCTCACAAGGTCAGCCCCCACTGGCTTTTCAAGCAAGGTTCACAGCAAAACATCCCCCTCACTTCTGCCTGAAGTCTTAGATCATGTTTTGACATTCACTGCAGGTCCCAAGGGCCCCCTTGGTCCACGTGGCCCATATAACGTGTCCAGGACATGGGCCAGTTCAATGACCCAGGGACCACAGAGGCGTGTTCCAAGCATTTCCTTTCGGGTCTTAAAAACCATCTCTTGCTCCCCACCCCCTCCACTCCCAGCATCTTCCTGTCAGCATTGTGTGCTGGGTAATTCACAAAATAAACTAGGTGTGAGTCATGCTTAGTTTAGAGCATCTGCAGTTCTTGAATTCTAATCTGAAGGACAGGAGGGAGAGGAAAGACACAAGTAACATGAAAAAGCAGTATCATCAGCTAAAAATCATTTTTTTAGGGCATACAGAGCTGATAAATTAAGTGGCAATCAGCAAATGCAACCTTTTACAAGCCAGCAGTCTCAGGAGGATGCTGAGTTATGAAAATTCCTGCAGATTATAAAGCAAGTTGGGATCTCTTAGATACTCTTACTAGCAGGGACTGGTCAGGCCACTCCAACCCAGGTAGAGCTCCAAAATCCGAAAATTATTTCCTTGAAACAAAGCCAACCTGACCAAGCAGCCATCCAGCTGAAGGTGAGAGGATACCCTGAGGGCAGCTTCCAGATAAAACAGGCAACTGGGATGTTTCCTTCCCAGCCCCTGCAAAGCTGCTCTGTGAGATACATGGCTCAGCCTCAGCAATTCCCGTTTCTGCCCTGCCTCTCCCATTGCACCAGGAGATACCTGAGCTCCTGCTACCATACGTGGGTGCTGACAGAGGCTGGCTAGAACATGTCTGGCTGCTGCAGTTATACAGATGACATTCTAGGACCTTGCTCACCAGGCCCCATCATGCCGAGGACATCAGAAAATCATGCAAGGAGAAGGTGGATCCCAGACAGAGGGCAGGTCTGGGCAGCCTGAGAAAGGGAACAATTTCTGCTTCTCAGCCACAGCACCAGAGCATCACACATAGCTGGGAGCTATGAGGCAGCACAAGGAGACTGGGTGACTCCATGGGGAAGCAAACTGAGGGGTCTCAGCCTAATTCTCAAAGGTGCAAACATGCAAAATAATAATAATTATAAATAAGTAAATAACTAAATCACCAAACCACCATGGTTTTTTTACTAGCAGTCTTGGCCTGGAAGCTAAGAACGTCTTGGGATTTGAGAAGGAGGTTACCCTCTCTGCTCTAAGCAAAATGCCTTGAGGTCAAAGCCATGAGATTTTTGTGCTCTGTCTGCACCATTCTCCCACATTAAGCTCTCACCTGCCTAACTATGCTTTAAAAAGGAAGACTGTATGTATTTTGGAATCAAATCCCCAGAACTTGATTGTATTTTTTAACCTGCCTTGGAATAGAAATCATCAACACTCACAAAGTGCCTTCTCCAAAGGCTACTAGTTTGGCAATCTCACTTCTGTAAAGAAGCCTGCACACTGTACCACAGACCAGTCCTAAAGCTGAGAGAGCATCTGCTGAACACCTCAAAGCAGAAGGTGATGTGCTTGCAGTGTAAACAGGAAGCTGGAGATACTCAAGATAGTGAAAAAATAGCACAAGGCACCTCAAAAAGGTTATCCTTTGAGCAAGCCCCAGCCACAAAATTTGTTAAGATTTATCCTTCTGCTTTTATACAGAAGGCTGCCATGTTCTTCATCACTGGATAATTCCAACCTTCCTAGTTTCATCTGCAATATTTCTAAATAAGAGCAACTCTCCTTATTCCCAAAGCTTAAAATACAACCCATAGGTCGAGAATGTTAAAGACCATCTCTTTGACTTCCAGAAGAAAATGCTGAGTTGGAGCATTTCAATCACAGAACCACAGAATAACTTAGGTTGAGAAAAACATTAAGTCGTAAGTACAACCACTGGCCTGGCACTGCCAAGCCCACCACTAAAGCATATCCCATGTACACATCTTTCTAATACCTCCTAGAACAGTGACCCAAATACTTTCCTCTTCCAACCACTGGTCATCCTTATGCTAAAGATGTTTTTTGTAACATCCAATATAAACCTCCCCTGACAAAACTTAGGCCAATTCCTCTTGTCCCATCACTTGGTACTTGGAAGAAGAGACCAATGGCCACCTGGCTGTAGCCTCCTGTCAGGGACTTGTAGAGAGCAATAAAGTCTCACTTGAGCCTCCTTTTCTCCAGGCTAAACATCCCTAGCTCCTCATAGGACTTATGCTCCACACCCTTCCCCAGCTCCACTGCCCTTCTCTGGACTCACTCCAGCACCTCAGTGTCTGTCTTGTAGTGAGGGGCCCAGAACTGAGCACAGGATTCAAGATGTGGCCACACCAGTGCCCAGTACAGGGTGACAGTCACTGGCCACACTACTGCTGATCCAGGCCAGGATGGCACTGGCCTTCTTGGCCACCTGGGCACACACTGGCTCATACTCAGCCAGCTGCCGACCAGCACCCCCAGGTCCTTTTCCACTGGGCAGCTTTCCAGCCACTCTGTGCCAAGACTTTCAGAAGTACCTAAAAATGGCATTGAGCCTTAAGAAGTAATGACACCCATGCTTTGAAAAAATCACCCTTTTCAGCCATGTCCAGTTGGGTCCCCACACAGAATACCCTGAGTCACAAGAACTGTCCAATACCCCCAAGTCCTACAGCCAACATTGCTGTCACAGCTGCTGCTTTCTATTGCAAGGGCTCAACATACACAATATATTAACGCTTTAAAGCAGAGAGCAGATAGATAAGACGATATGTGTTAATGTCTGCAAGTCATTACCTGCCAGGCTCAGAACACTCAACTCTGTAGAAATTTCTTGATTGCCCCAATGTCCATCTACCTGTCCAGGACTGCCTACACCCAAAAGATCACCAGTGAGCTCAACCATTGCATTGTGAATCTACCAGTTAACATCCAGGTGGACAAGTACAAAAACTTCCAGGTAGATATACTTGCCAGGGTATGGCTTGGCTGGTTTGACACCACAGTCAAATAGTAGACCTCAGGCAGCCAAACACTTCACTCACAACATCTGAGATGTAACCGGGTGTGCGTATGGAAGATAATCTCAATCATCTGTGAGAACAAAAGCTGCTTGTGTAGTTCATCCTCTCCAGCACTTGACACAGCTTCAGTTGACTCAGCTAATACTGTGCAAAAGGAACAACCAACAATAAAGGAAGGCAGAAGTTTTCCTAAAAGTCAGTTTTAACCACTACCTCCCAGCCATGGACCACAGCAAAACAAACAACACTTGACTCCAACAGCTGTGCTTTACCCTCACTTTGCCCAAAGGCAAACTACCACACACATCACAGGGCAGGAGTTGCCTTCACCAGGAGAGGTCAAAATCCCGGGCCCATAGAGGCCCCATGAGCACCACTGTAGCTGTAAGACACACCTTCAGCTGTGTCCCATGGATCCCAAGATATTCCTTTTCTGGAAGGCTTTTTGGTTTCTTTTGCAGACGGAATGTCATGGCAGCTCTAGCTTTAAACCCAACACCACTCATTTAAGTTGGTGTAAGCAGGGGGAAAAAGAAACAGTCTTTTTTCATGTGCAACTCAAAACAGCCACCCACTCAGAAAACTGCTGGGGCATGGAGCTTGCATCTCAAGAGATTTGCACTGCATGTACACTTCCTTACCCCACACCAATCTCCAATGGTGATCACTGTAGTCTGTTGTTTTATCTGATTAATTCAGCTTTTATTTCAGCATTTTAGCCAATTTTACACTACACAAAATTTTCAGAAGGACACACTGAGTTTCCCAGACAAGCAAAATTTCTGTTCTCTGGTAAATACACACACTAGGTTTCCCAGATATGCAAAACTTCTGCTCTCTGATGAATGCACAGCTAACCCCTAGTTCAGTTCAGCAGTTTCTCTGCAGAGAGTCGGCAGGCCCACTTTGTGGTTCAGGGTGGCCTTCGGGAGCCATGGTACCCTGGATTGCAGGTATTTCACCAGCATTTCTCAGCCCTCAGGCTGTGGTGAATAACCTCACAGGGCAGCTCCAAAGAGGCAGGCAGGCAGCGGAGAGCAGAGATAACGCAAAGTGTCAGCTCTCCCAGGCTTCTCCTCCAGCTTAATCCCAAGAGATAACATAGCAAAACACAAGGGACACAGGATGCAAAAAGGGAGGTTTCAATGCCCCTCTGGTACAACTTCATGCCCTGACTCAGTTTGGTGACTGCTTACAAAAGGCTGACTGCTGGAAACCTCACACCCACACAGAAGGTGCTGAGTGCCAAAAAAAGGTTCAAGTTCCTCTCTAAACCCCACAGTGCAGTTTTTACACGACAGTGACCTGCAGTCATACAGAGAAACAAGAACCTCTGGAGAAAACAAGCAGAACAAAGACTCTCACCAGAGATGCCACTTTCTCTTCAGCCTTTGGGTGACTAGAGCCAACCCTGAGACTGCTCCATGGCTTGTAGCTAAACCAGAGCTGCAGCTGAAAGGACACACCACAGTATCAGTGCACATTCAAACCAGCCAGGTTTTATTCCTCCAGATCAGATACCAAGAAAAGCAAAGCTCCAGCAGGATGGGCCTCTGGGCAGCCTCCCAGCCTTGATGGAAACCCTGTCAGCTGCTGCATTCGAAGCTGAAGGTATCTGAACTGATCCTGCAATCAGCTCCAATTCTTGCACAGATTCCCATCAGCTTCTTTTCCCTAGAAAGGTGGCTGCTAGGATGCAAGGAAAGACTCCTGTCTGCCACCCGTTCAGCTGCTGTAAAGCTGCTCTGCAAGAACAACCTTCCTTCACCTAACCAAGTGAGGTTGTTGATTTATTTCAAAACCCTTTTTCATGGCTCCACCAGCTCCTCACGGGTAGTCTCCCCTCTCCCCCCTTGCTTCCTGTGTTTAAGTTCTCCAGGTTTATTAGTCAGCTCTGGGGAACACAAAGTACCAAAGCTGGCACCAGATCAGTCAAAACTCCACATCCATCTACAAGTCACAAATCAGTAAAGTTGCAGCACTAACAATACATGTTCCCTTTCCTGTCACGGCCTTGTGCTGGCACACTGCCATAAGTGCAGATTTAAAACACTGGCATACAAGGGCAAGAAGAAGTCCCTGGCTTCTGAGGCCAGATGGACAATGAGGCAGAGCTCCCTGCATCATCCTGAAGCAAACTGTTTTGTGGCATCTGAGCCCACAGTTCACAGGCATTGCAAAGCATGAGGAAGAAGCAGGATGGCAGCCTTTTCTCCTCTCCAAGAGCGTAAAATGAGCTCCAGGTCAGTAAAAGTAAAGTTCTTTGTTTTGGAAACTATCACCTTCAGGTGATATTGCATATTCACAGCTTCTTTAAAAGAGAAAAAGTAAAAAAAGAACACTTTAATCAGGACCAAGTAAGTTCACCTGATACACAGCCAGAGCTGATGCTGTGGGCAATGCCAACAGCAACTGCCTGGAATACCAGGTAACTGAGCTGGAGACAAACCTGCTTTTTCCTTTTATCAGGGATGTGCAGAATCCAGGCAGGGCTGTGCAGCCCCAGCCAAGGACCCAGTCCTTCCAGTTCTGCAGTTAAGGTCAGGAGAACCCAGCCTCTTCCCAGCATCAACTTCCTTCGGAAACCTGGCGCCAACCAGATGGCCTGCAGGAGAGCACAGCCCTGTGAATGGCAGAGCGCTCTGCCTGCCATGAAAACAGCCAACACCCTGGTGGCTTGGAAAATTCCCAGGCCTTCTCCATGCTGTGCTCTACCACCTCACTCCAGCCCCCAGCAGCACTGCCAAAGGCTCCAGGAGGTGCTGGTGAATTTAGGACATAAATCCTTCCCAGCCCACCAGCCAGCACCCCAATAATAAAACTAACACCAGAACACAGGGAGAGGCCATTTCTTTGCACCAGAATGCTACAAGTAATTCTTGCCATATCCAGAACAGATAGATATGATAAGCTGCTTTTGCAGTGCAAAGTCATTGTGCTATGCAGAGGTGGAGAAGCTTTCCATCCACACCAGGGCAGGATGCCCTAAGCCAGACCAGCATTACCCTAACCCATGTGCCAAATCAGTGGCAACAGTCCCTCTGCGAGGAGCATTTCCAGCCAGAGCAGACTACAGCCTCTTGTTTTGTCTGGATGTAAAGAGCCAATGCTACACATATAACGCAGAAAGGAATTAAAACCCCTGCCTTCTCACTGCCAGGAAATATTCCTGTTTGCATAAACTTCCCTCCTCCCTTTGCCCCGTTACTTCTCATGTCACTCCTGTCAGTATCCTTATGGTATGTCTGTGTCTCAGTGTTTTCAAATATTTCCTCACTTATGTCCTTTTCCCCTTTGTCATCACTTACTGAACACCACATACCGAGCCCACATAACATTTCCCCTTAGAGCTGACTCCTCTAGCTACCAAATTCTGGTTCAGCAAAAGGGTTCAGGAAAGAATGAACAAAAATGCACAAAGGAAACTCAGTTTTACCACACATGGCTTGTTACACCTCCTTTGAAAAGAGAAGTGAAAAAAAGTGAGTCACCTACAAACCCACTTTGACTTTCTGTCCTGAAGAGCACCTACTGCAGGGCAGAGCTACCAAGAGCACGCAGACCAAACCTCTACCAACCCAGGCTGAAGACAAAAAGATCTCACTATTTTAGTTTGGCCGACAGAGCATTGTGGCAGTGGCATCATGGGTTGGCATGCAATTAAAATAATCATCAGTTGAGTTTCTGGAGCCTGACACAAAATAATTGGGCAGGTGCAGATGGGCTGTGCTAGGCTCTGAGCAGGCTTTCACCTACACCTTGCTCTCCAAGGAGAGTAACACTTCTGGCAAGCTTAATTCACAGGGTGCCTGGGGTTACATGGTAAATTTTATGAGGGCCCAGGCCTAACTGATCCCCTTTGCTCAATGCAAGGTTCACAACAGCACTGCCTTGCACCCCTTACACAGACAACCTGATGCTGCACTCTCCTGTTCTCTTTCCAGCCCTGCTAAAAGTCTCTCCCAGCAGCCGTGCAGTGTCAAGGCCACACAACACTCACTGAGCAAGCTGTGTGATATCTTTTCAAGTACTGAGAAAGAAAACAGCAGGAAGGCTCCAATTTCTACTTCTTAAAAAAGAAGTATAAATGAAGTGTCAAGGGACCTTCCCAAAGTCCTATACATGTTCTGTGGAAAAGCCAGCGCTGTAAGGTGAACAGAGAGCATCACTGACACATGTCAGCCTCCACGGACACAGCAGCTTTCCTGGTGGGAATGTCCACCAAACTTGCCTTTTGCTCCCTGCAATGCAACCAACCAGCAGCAGAACAGCAGCTGTCATTATCACCTTCTTGGAGAACAGCTGAAGGTCAAGCCAGCAGCGACTGCCACGCCAGAAATGGACCTAAAGCTTCTCAAGTTTTAAGGCAGTTTCACCAACAGACCAACCTCCTTCCCTCAGTCCTTCAGCCTTCAAACCAGCAGTGAAGGAGCAAGAAGCCAACCAGCTGGGGACACTCTGGAAAGGGGAGAAGGAAGCAGGCAGGGAATCCGTCGCTTTGTCCTATAAATCAGCACATTCATGTGAACTGGATGACTCTGAGCAAGAAAAAGAAAGCTTACTCCAGCAAAACAGAAGTTTCACACAGCTCCAAGGCATATTCCATTGTTTTTCCAAGAGGGGTTTTTCTTCTGCCAGAGAGAGCAGAACTGGCCTTTCCTGCTCCTTGCAGCAGCCATCTCCAACTCCTGCCTGGCACCCTCTGACATTTTCCATGGCCACAGGAAATGAAAGATTAAGCAGAGGCCCGTGGTGATCGTAAACACACCCGCTCACCTGTAATCATTACTCAGAGACCAGCAATGGGTGGCGGACGATGTCACGATGTCCTAGTTGTATCATAAATGGGATAAAACCCCCCACTGCATCCCTGTACCCCCAGGAACTGGTGCAAAAATAGGCTGTGTCCCCTCTTATCCCCGTCCAAAAACCTGTCAGGAGCTAAGGAAACATCTCTGCAAAAAGCATCAACAGGAGTCTTGGAGCTTCTCTCTGCCAAAGAGTGCTTTTGGAGCAATCTTTTTGCCTCAGTTCCACCTCCACAGCAGCTTGCAGAGGACAAGTGGTAAGGATTTAGGGATGGGAAGAGGCAGACCTGCTTGCTCAGTTGCCTTTCAGAACCAAGAGCATGAAATATGCTAATCCTGCCCATCTCTGCCAAGCACTGCAGACCCAGAACCACTGAATGCATAATAAAACTTTCACCCAGCTTTAACCAGAAGTGAAATGAGTACCACAGCCTCAGCTACTGAATTCATGCACGCTGAGAAAACAGATCTCCTATTACCCAGGAGAGCTGGATGTGAACCAGTGACCTGTGTCTATGTCCCATCACTCTCCACCTCCCCTCAAGCCATCCATCTTGCCTGAATTTTTCAGAGCCCTTAAAAAAGGAAGTCACAAAGCAGAAAATCATGACACTGCAAGGAAAAATCCCAGCTGGAGCCAAAGGGCATGGGGCAGGTGGCTTCACAATGACCCAGTTGACCCTCAGCTGCTCTCAAAATTGTTGCCCTGATTATACTAATCCAGTTAAAGGCCAATGCCTCCTTCAGATGAATGCAGCTGACAGCTCATCCCTCAAAACCATTCCCCTGAAAAACCCCTAAGCAGAATCTTTCCTCATCAGACACTGCGCCAGCCACTCACACTTCCTCGATCCTCTTCCACCTTTGACAGACATCAGATTTCTCTTGTCCACTGTCATGCTGCTGAGCACAGACAGGCACCAAAGGCCTCAATATAAGCCAATAACCTCAGTCTGTTCCATGAGAGCCTGACACATTGCACCTCAGAGCTGATCCCCCTCCCCAGTCACTTGGAGGGTCAGTAACTAGAAGGTTTTTATTGCAGGAGTCTCAGCACAGGTCACGTTAAGCTGCAGAGGTCAGCAGAAAGGTCTGTAGCTGGGAGGAAGAGGAAGACTGATGCTAACAGCAAACTTTTATTCAGTTTATGCTAAGGCAAAAGAGAGCCAGCCAGACTGCCTGCCCCAGAGAACGCCTTGCCAAGACAGAAAATATTCAAGCTCTTCCTGTTTCCCCAAGGTCACAGTCAGAGCTGTATCTTTTATTACCATGTTTGGGATACCGGCCTCTCAGGCAGCAGACTACCACCAGCAGCATTTGCATGTACAGCTCAGGAGCTCCCAAAAGTCAAATCAGGTGCTCAACAAAGAGTAGAAACCACAGTGTGAACATTGTTGTGTCACTCCAAGCACAGGTGCCACAATCAGCCTTTGTCAAGGCTGCAGCTTCAGACAGCAGCATGGAAGGGTCAGTTCTATCACCAGCCCAGACATACCACCCTTGTATTTCTTTACAGTACTACTAAAAATAAAATTCAATAAAAACACTTTACCCACTGCAAATTTCCACAGTTCTCCAGAGCTGCACGTTGCTGGGGCAGAGTTTAGGCTCTCGGCCTGCCCCACCTCTCCCTTTTCTCTCCTCACAGAGGATTCAAACTGGCATGAATATGAGCCCCTGGGAGAATGCCCAAACCTGGGGTTTTTCTGCTGCTGCCAATGGCTCTTGGAGACTGCAATGGATGAGGGACTGAGCCTCAGCCTGAGCAGACAGGTATTCCCTTCACAAAGACCCTTGGAAAGGCAACAGCAGACAGGACCACAGGTACATCCTCCAGAGAGGGGTGAAGTCTGCACAGCTCCAAAACACCTCCCCAGAAACACCTCCTGTGCAGCTCTGCCTGCCTGCATGGGGCCAGGAATGCCTCTCAAGTCCAAGGGCTCACTTACAGCAGGCAGCCAAGAAGGGTGGAGCCCTTCCCAAACATAGCTCCTAGTAATGCATCAGGTCACAAGAGATGAGAGGCAGTCAGAGATCAAGCAGAGCCCAAGACAGTTTTATTTGCTTTATAAGTAGCTAATTAAAATAATGTTTCTAGGATGTTTTTATCACCAAAAGGCTCACAAATGAGACCTGTAGTAAAAAAAGATCTACACACACAAAGCTGAGCAATCTCCTGAGGCAGGTCAAAAGAGCAAACAGCAAAGGCTGCTTTGTGAAAAACAGATATGTCATAGACACTTGGGAGATGAACAGAAATGCAGGCAGAGAAGCACAGGCCACAGACTGCAACTAACACCAAAACCTTCAACAAATAACTTACAAGAGGTTTACTGACCACAGAGGTCAGATCCACTCTACTACTCATGGAAAAATGGGTCTGTAACACCAGGCTGCAGCAGCAAGGTCTAGTTTATACTAGGAAAAGGGTGTTTTGAGGGTATATTTTACACCAGTAAACCCCTGTCCACAAAATAAACTGGACCAGCTGAAGTGGTTTTCACCAGCAAAATGCCATCCATATCAGGCCTTCAGCTGATATAAATGCTTTTAGAGATAAAAAAGGAAAGTAAACACAAGAAGCAAGACTTCCTGCAGCACCTAGCTACTGTTAACAGATTTTCACTGCCATCGTTGGACTGAATCGATCCCACTTTTAGAAGAGCTTCTGAGATCACTCCAGAGGAGGATGACACTGTCTCTCAGCAGTCCTGGCTACCTGCAGACGGGAGAACCCGGACACAACACCTCCTCTCCCTAAGTAGAGCTGGTGAAGAACAAAGTACTCAAACCAAAACGATGTTCTTCATTGTTAATGAATGACTAAGCCGACCTTTACCCCAGACAAAGAAAGGGAATGCTTTTTCCAGAAGGATCAACAGTGATTTCTCTATCAGGAACAACAAATATTTCCCTCGGTATGGCAGGCGATGCATTTCTTTCCTTGGCTGGCATTGACACAGAGCACGAAAAGACCTAATCCAAAGCATAGCTCAGCTTCAACACTTCCCAAAACAAAAACAAGTGATGCCATTAAACTAAAAGCGTGACACATGCCTGAGGCTTTGCAGAACATGGCTCAAACCTCATCTACTTTGCACGTTGCTCTGGGACACTCCTTTAATCCCATTGCTATCAAGTAACAACAGATCATAGTAACAGGACACTCTTGCAGCTTAATCCACACTATACTGTAGGTGCAAATTTCCCATGGACTGGTTGAGTTACAGTGCAACGCTGTAAATGTACTTTCATTCAGCATGTAAACTACCTCAGCTCAGTCCAGTTAGTGCAATTCAAAAATTAATAAAGGCAAATCAAATCCAGGCTACTTAAATTCTGAATATGAGCATCTACACAGGGATTTAATTCACTTTAATCAACCCACTGGAAAGGTTAATTGGATTCATTTTCTTGAGTAACCATGTGAAGACAGACTCTAAGGATGAGATCTTGACCACACTAAAATGGCCAGTAACAGTTTTGCTAATGACTTAATAGGACGAACATTAACCCCTAAAATGTCAGCTTCAGCTTTTGTTCCAGTAGCACAAAGTGAAGCATTAAAGGATGACAGGAGGTCAAAAGGAACCCCCAGCTGCCTGCACAGACATATGTTTTCTACTCTTGGCCGGCTAAATCATCAAATTCACAACAGCTATTTTGTAAGAATTGAAATTTGGGAAAAAAAGTGACCAGTGGCAAGGGAAACAAGTTCAAGGAAGTTTGGTTTCTTTTAGGCAGGAAAACAGTACTCTCTATTACTAGAGAGTAAATCTAAACTAACTTGATTATGACAGAGCTTCTACTGGTTTATATCACAAATCACTGTCAGAAAGAACAAACTATCTCCTACAAAGCTTTCTAAACCCAAAGCAGCTCCAGGGCACATTTAACTGAGCTCAAAGGCACACGTGTGAGGCAGACACTGCGCTAACAGGGAAGCCGAGGCCAGCCCGGCCCAACAGAAGGTGAATCCGTGCTCTGAGCACAGGCCAAGCCAGCGGGACCCCCGAAAGCGAGGGGGGCACAGGGGGGTCTGCAGGGCGGGAGCGGCTGCTTGGCGCTCCCAAGCTCAGTGCAGGCCAGTCTTCATAAAAACCGGCAGGCTTAAGTGTTTATAGCCGGGGCCTCAACATCACCAGTCCCCCTCAAATCGCCAAATCTGTGGCTATTCACAGTTCTGCTTCCGTTTTTCTAATGCCCCGAGCGGAGCCTCCGAACGCGGCCGAGCCGTAGCTGTGAGGGACAGACAGACAGCCCGCCCTGTTCGTCCATCCCCCACAGGAGGCTCCGGCTGCCTCATCCCCCGTGGGAGCGCAGCCCCGGCCGGCGCCCCCAGCCCGGCTGCCCGGGCGCGGCGGGGGGAGCGCGGCGGAGGCGCCGGCGGCGGCCTCGGCCCCGGCGCAGACAAAGGGCTGCGCCCTCCCCCAGCGCCGCTCCTCGCCTTCTCCCGGGGAGAAGCGGCGCTGCCAGCCCGCCCCCCGCCGCTCGCTCGGGGAGGGGAGCCGGGAGCGGGGCCAGCAGGGCGGCCACGGCTCTGTCCAGCGACCGCTGCCGCTTCGCCGCCGGCCTCCACCTCTCGTCCCCTCTCGCCACCCGCACGGCCGCCGGACACCCCGCACCGGGACACCGCCAGCCCCGGGAACCCCGGTGCCGCGGCGGGAGCACGGAGCGCCCCGTCCCCTCCCGCTGACCCGGCTCCACGCCAGAGCCGCGAACCGCCGCGGCGCCTGAAAACTGTAAAATAATAATGTTTAAAAACCCACCCCAAACCAACAGTTTCTCCCCTGCCTCGCTCCCATTTCCCCTACACCACCCCGTCCCGTCCAGCGCCCCCTCCGCCCCGCGCCGGGGTGAGCCGCACCTTCCTTGACTCCGGGCAGCTTGGAGTGGTCGATGCCGATGCCGGCCATGGCCGGGCCCGCGCCCCGCTGAGGGCGGCCCCGCTGAGGGCAGCGCGGCGGTGCCGCCCGCGCCCCGCACCACAAAGTTGGGAGCGGATGGAGCCGGCGCGGCCGGGCCGTACGGCGCGGGAGAGCGGACAGAAAGCGCCGGGCGGGGCGGAGCGGGGCCGCCTCGCCGCCCCTCGCCCCCCTTCCGGGGAGGCGGACGGGGGCGTCCCGGGCTGCTTCCCCCTCCCCTTCCCTGGCGGGGCTCGGGCAGCAGCTCAGCGGGACGGGCAGCCTCCGAGGGCACTTATTTATACGTTTGGGTTTTTGAGGTTGTTTCTTTTTTTTTTACTGTTTTATTGTTTGTGGGGGCGGTTTGGCTGCTTTGAGGCGATGGCCGGAGATCCTCTCCTACCGCCGGCGCGGCTGTCAGACCGCTCGGACAGCTCCGGTCCCCGGCGCTCTCCCGTACCGGGTCCGGCTGCCTCTGCCCCTTCATCCCCAAACCATCCCACCCCCGTGCTCGCGCTGTTCCGCCGGCCTGGGAAAAGCAGAAGCGTCTCGGTGGAGCCTCAGAGCCACAGCTCAGCGGTGTCACGGCCCCTGCACCTTGTCCCTCAGGGACGGGGGCGGTGACTCTGTTGGAACGGGCACCGCTCGAGGAGGGCAGTGCCGGCGAGAGATTCCTGGTCCCGGAGCCCTGCGAGAGGCCTTCGAAGCCCAGCAGTGCTCTGCCACACACGGGTAGGGGCCAGCTCTCAGCGGAGACGGAGGACTCACAGCTGCTGCCCACCTTGGTTTGCTGGCAGCAAAGAAACAGCACGACATGATGTCCCGTGGGCAAAGGGGAAAAGATAAGACGGAGGGGATTTGGGATTTAGGGATGTCTGAGCTTCTCTGGGCTGTGCTCAGCACAACCAGTCACTCATGTCAGCTGTTATGTTTGATTATAAATGCATGTTACTGAGGACTACGCAAGCAGAAGGTGAAGTTAATATTGCCACATTCAAAATGAACTGCCTCCAGCGTCTATTCCAATGGCCCATGGCTCCTGTGCCACGGGTGAGTAGGGGGATACAGAGGCTGAGCCCCTTTCCTGCTCCCCCTCTCCAACAGGCTCTGCGAAGCTCTGCACCATGGGTGACTGGGATGGGAGCTGAGAGAGAGACAGAATAGGATGTCAGATGTCAGAAAAAAAACATTAAAGGGAATAATACTTCAATTTTGTTAAAGAGTAAAGACATTAAAGAAAATGAGCAAAATAAAATAGGTTCCAGAGGGTTAGCCTTGTGCTACTCCAGAATTTTCTAGTCCTGTTTCCTGAAACTCAGGAAGTGTCTGTCCTTAATTCTGCCCCTTTCGAATGATACTTCACCCACCCCAATATGGGTATGCATAGACTGTCTTCAATCTGACTGCCTTCACCTTCCCTTTAACTTCTCAGCCTTCTACGCAGAAAAAGCCACGGAGTTGTGTATATTTGTGATCCCTTCTCACATACACACACCTAGTACATCTCTCCTGTGTGCTGGCACGTGCTGAGAGCTGATGGGCCTCCTGCTTACAGAGAGGTGAGCAGCACACAGCTGAGCCCCACTCCACAGGTTCTCCATATGATCATACAGATGGGGATTAGTCACAGGGTCTTGCCCCTCCAAGGGGCAGCTCACACAGATTATCTCCTGTCACAGTCCCAGCTCTGCCCAGCTCTTCTCTCTAATCCCTCTGCCATCCACACAAGCAGTACAACTGGACTTCTTGCAAATAATCCTCATGGTTTCAGCCAGCTCTGAGCTGATGAGGGGTCTAAAATTAATTTCTAGTTTCTCCTAAATTAGAGTTTTTCTGAACTCAGTATATTACTCTGGACATCCTTCACCTTTTACTAATCAAGCTTTTTGATCACTTAGTAAGATTTTTTTATTGGACAAAAGTGAGGACAAAAGAAAAGGCCAAGCAACAAGGACTATACAGGAGAAGTGGCACTGAATGTTCTGATCTGACACAGGTCACAGCTTTCCAAGCCCGGAGTATGGTTTTCTCCTGTACTTCTCTCATTGTAAAGTATTCAAGTCAGAGCAGCAGAAGCTGAAATTCTGAAGCATTCACATTTACACAGCAGCTTTAATGCAGCGGAGCCGCTTTATGACCCTGCATTTATGAACAAAGCTTTAAAGCTGTCCATCCCAATGGTTGTGCACTTTAGTCCATACACACAGCTCTTTGCTCTAGTCTTCAGTAATGAATTTGTATCATATTAAGTTGTCTGTCTAGGGCCAAAACCAGCAACATTAATTAGTCATAAATCTGCACTGCATTCAAGAGATTCCATGTTGGACTGATGTGACTTTGGCTGCTGTTCCGAGCACACTGTCTTCCTGGATGTGTTTAACTTGACTGCACTAAAGTGAGATCTGGTGCCCAATACCCAAAGCCACAGCAGAGCAGTTCCTGATTTCAGATTAGAAACCTGATTTCAGGTTTCTAATACACAAATTATGGGCTCTTCATGCCTTCCTGTAGCTATATTTGTTTGTGTTGCGAGATCTGCTGGAGCTCAATGATAGCCAGTGGATGGTGAGCTCTTCTAGGACCAAAAGAAAATACGGAAACAAAACCTATGACAACACCAAAGTATTTTCTTTGCCTTCCTGACATCGGATTTCTCTCTTGGCTTGATTTTTGAGAGATGCACTCAGATGAAGTCTCTGAAATTGGAAGATGGCATGAATCACTTGATTATAGAGGATCCAAAAATGACCATAGCAGGACTGAGGATGAGAAGGAATTAAACAGGAACCAGGGAATGAGTTACTGATGTAATGCTAGCACTGCAGCAGCGTCACATCTTAGCCTTCCCCAAAGGGCTCCCCAGTGTGGCTGATCTCAAATCACCCTCCCAACTCTCACTTGTGTCTACAAGCTGCAGCTTCTAGGAAAAAAGCACAAAAGATGTTTGTTCTGAGATACTGTCATCAGCTTCTCCTGTACAGCACCTAGCTTGAAAAGTAGTACATGTTGCAGTGAATCCCAGTAAAGCTGGGAAGACTAACCACTTCCTTTTACTGAAGATAACAAGTCAATGACGCTTCAATCTTTTATAAAAGCAGGTACTTGTTCTCATAGAACCTTCTGTTGGAAGAAAAGTCCATATCGTTTCCCATGACAAAAACAGAATTCGATCTAACTTCAACTCTTCTCTCATGGAGTAATTTCATTCAGAAGAGATTTTTGCAGGGCACTAGTCCAACCTCCTGCTCAAAGCAGGGCTGGCTTCAAAATCTGATGACGTTGTTCAGTGCCTTCCCCAGGTGAGTTTTGAAAATCTCCAAGGCTAAAGATCACACCATCTCCCATTGTGATTTTTCTCCTTGTATCTTGGTGGGCTTCTTCTGGCTGCAGCCTGCAACCCTGAACCCTTGTCCTTGCACTGTGTGTCCAGTTTGGCTCTGTGCTTTCCAGCTGCCCCTCTCCATGGCAGACCACATGTACCAGGCACATCTGTGAGGAGTGTGCTCCACCAGACAGCTGCGGCTCAAACATGGCACTGCAGCTGAGCTGTGCCATCACATGTATTAAACACCGGGGAGCTCCAGGACTGGGCACTTTGCCTACCTGCATCCAGGCATCTGATATGCCCCTAAACACTGGAGTAAACTGCATTTTTATGCTGGTACACCACACAGCGCTTTCCCAGCTTTCACAGCACTGGGAACACTCATGAGAGGATGCACAAAGGAGAGGCTGGAACACTTAAAAACAGGAAAGAAACAACACAATCTGGACTGGCCCTCAGAAAAGCCACAGTGAATTTTGATGGGCAAGAGCTGCCAGGCAGAGCATTGGGACTAGCAGCTAGAATTGCTTTATGCTGCTAAGATCTTTCTCCAGGCAGAGAGAGACAGTTTTGTGCTTGCTTCTTAAATAAACTGGGCACCTCTCCAAGTCTCCTGCTGTCATTTTAGGTCAACAGGATAACAACAACTGTGAAATAAATTAAGCCTCATCAAGATGTTCACTTCTGACTGAACAGTCTTTTTTAAAGTTTCCTTAATGACGGCAAAGCTCACTTCCAATTGATGAGGCTGCTGTCCGAATAGACACAGAGGATAATGATTCTGCAGGCAGGAACTTGTGCATCTGTTAATGGCTAATGCAAAGGGATGGGGAAAAATGGTTCTAGGACTCTCCTGCAATCAGGTGCTGCACAAGCCCATGTCCAAAACCAGTGTGTCAGTGGTGACTGATGCCAGGGAACTGACCTTTCTGGGGACATGGGCTCTTGTTTTTCTCTCCAAAGTAGAATTCCTGTATAAAACTATAAAACCCAGTGTAGGACTCCATTCAATCTGCAGGAAGCCTGAAGGATGTGAGTGCATTGTTTTTCCCCTGTGATAAATAAAAATCAAGGTTTGGGGGCTCAAATAGGATCTCCTCCCAGTCCAGGGCAAGGATGCTGCAGGGCCTCCCAGGGAGGGAAGCAGGTGATGTAGTGATGCAGGGGAAAAAACAGACAGGGGGAAAAAATAACACTTCAGACATCAACCTCCCTGCATTTCTAAGCTAAGACACTTCAAGAGAGGTTTGAAGTCCTGTGCCAGAAGGGGTGGATGAGAGGAAGCAAACATTACAGCATTGGCAAAGAGCACCAAGAAGCAGGTGTGTAATTTCCGTAGGTAGCTGAATGGTGCCTGTGGGAATTCAGGCTCTCTGAAGAACAAGGAGAGCACAAGCCTGCAAGGATTAAGGTATTATAAAGCTCACCAGGGGTCATGAATGGGGTGATTGCCAAGAATGATCACAGAGGAAACTTAACTTGCGCTTACATGTAACATAACGGGGAGCACTAGGAAAATCATGAGTCATGCCACAACAGCAAGGGGTTTTGTTGACTGTCAAGTTGGAGAATAAACGTGCAATCTGAAGTGAGATATGCCTTCTAAAAATCTCACTTAGAGGAAAGTATTATTTAAAGTGTTACATAGTAGATGAGGGAAGAAGAAAATAGCTAAATGTATCTTTCCTTGCTCTTAGGTCAGAAGAACAAAACCCACCAAAATAACAAGTTATTCACTTAGTGCACTGCAGGGAGCTGCCTGCAAGCCCTCACAATCGAGGCATAAGAAGCATAACAAATGTGGCATCCAGTGATGAAGCACCTCAGTCATTCTCAGATATTCACAGCCACTACCACCTGGATGAAACCTCAACACACTGATGTTGTAAGAGGGAATTTGGTGGGGGCTGAAGTCAGGGCAGTTCTTGCCTAGCAATGACTTTGCTATATTGCACTCAGAAAAATGTCTAGGTCTACCTAAAAAAAAAATCACCTAATATAATTGCACCTGCCCCTCCTTTTCTGGATTAAAAAATACTAAAAAATAAAAATAAAAAATGCCTGTGTTATCACTCGCCCCAGCTTTGTTTCCCAAGATGCAGGGTGGTAAGGCATGGATATGTCCTACAGCCTCAGTTGGAGCCCTCATTTCAAGTCACTTTGTATGTGCAAGTCTACAGCCATAAAACATTGGTGTTCATTCAGCAAAACACCCTTTTGCATGTGCAGAACTCTCACAGAGTCTCAGTAGATAAGGGTGCAAATGGAAAGCTAAGTAAGAAGACAGGCTCTCAAAAAGGCAAAGTTTATGGTTATCTGCACAAGTTTCACCAAAACACTACAGATCTGTGTATGCTCCAAGCCCTCCCTTGGGTGACTTGCAGTGACAGTTTTCCAAAAAAACGGGCAACATTTCTCAATAAACCAGAACACCAGATGGTAACTGAGAGCAGAAAGACAGGGAAAGGGGAATTACAGTGAAAGTTGGCACTGTTAGCAGATAGAGTTGACCTCCACAACCTTAAAAATGCTCTTACAGGTATTTTTAGCAGGAAATTACCCAGCCTTGTCTTTACCCAAAGTAATACATGCACAAGATACGTTCATCATCCAGGGTGAACTCGGGGCTTGCAGAAGGCATGTCAGAACAGAGCGGGGTCAAGCTCAGGGTAAATCGGGTGGTATAACCAGGTCATTCCAGATCATGCCTCTTCAGGACACCATACTGGAGTGGAGGTCAGATTAGTCCTACACAAGCACACCAATATTTACCATTCAGGAGCATCACTGGAAGTGCCTTTGAGACCAGCAGGTCATGGCACATTTCAAAGCAGAAGAGGTTTCTATATTGCCTTCCTCTCCTCACCAGAAACCTCAGCCAAGCCACCCCAGTCAGTAGGGAGGCTGAGTCTAGAGGAGGTGCTTCAGCTCAGGATTAAGAGGCAGAAGTGAGAATTGTGGCATGACCGCCTCTGCTCCCTATTTTCTCCATAGGCTGCCTCCTCCCACATCAAACACCTTTAGATTCCTGATTTACTCTTTCAGGGCCTCACTCCAGGGCAACACTTTGGAGCTGGTTTGCTCTCTGAGAAGCTGGATGGTTTCCTGGCAAACCCTGGAGTGGAAGTGAAAGCCAGGCAGGCAGCACAGCTTCACTTCTTATCCTCCACAGCCTTAACCTCAAGGAACTGGTTCTCTTTAGTACGATGCCCATCGAATGTGAGCTGGTGATGCTTCCCTCTGTGTGACCCTTGTTTGCTTGCAGTGAGGCAGCAGCTGAGCTGCTCTACACATTGCCTTGGACCTTTCCCTTTCCTTTCTCTAAACAAGGATACAGTTGAACCACAGCATCTAATTTTATATCAGTAACAGGCCAAGCAACAGCTGAGCCCCAAAGACAAGCACATAGAAGGGGGAACAAATTGCCTGAGTCAGACTAAAAGCTTCATAAATATTGACTGGTTTTAACAGTCCCCTAAGGATCAGAGAATCTCATTTTATAACTACATCTTCCTCCCTGTTATGCACTCCCTCCTCTCAGGAAGCTGCAAGGGGAGTTAGTCTCCTGGCTTATGAGCACAATATTTTAATTCTTCTCCGCAGTCAAGTTGCTCTGGCTGGGACTTTGCACCACACATCAGTAGAATATCTCAGCGTCTTCCAGTGGTGCTTTAAATAACATTCTGGAGTGGGCTTTGTTCTCTCAAGTTGGCCCCAGCATAGAAGTGACTTGGTTAGAGGAGAAATCAGACATTAAATTTGCAAGGGATGAAGGCTGAGGAGCACAGGATGCATTTCAGTACCTTCTCCTCTGGTTCCTATCAGATAAGGACAGCTGGGGACCCAGAGGAGCAGACAGATGCAATAGGAACATAGACAGAAGAGACAAATGGTAATAAGTCTGCAGTAGTGATACAGGCAAGAAAGGCAGACACCATGGGAGAAAGAAAGGACTTGGCTATAGAAAATGACAACAGTTTGTTGTGCAAGTGAATAGACAGAGGGGATAGAGATGTGGTGGGACAGGAGGGAACGCTTAGCCAATGCCCAGGATGAGGAGCAGGATGACTCCTGTCTTTCAGACATTGTGTACAAAGCTCACTTCACCCCTGCCATGAGGGCAGCTCTCTTTTGTTGCCTGCTAAATGCTCACCAACTTCTCCCTGATTTGTTGGCACTGTCAAGCCCCCATTCTATCTTTCCCTCTACAAGGCATGCCCACTCCCCATTTCCAAATTTCTTTGTTTTTCCTCACCCTCATCTTATCCTTAAGATCATTCTAATGAAGAAAACAGTGATACTTGAATCTCTCCATATGTACCACGCAGTGTGAAGTCCTTTCTCTACCAGCTGAGGCTTGCAGCCAAGTCCCACACTCGGTGCAGAGGTTGTGGGACAGTTCATGTGTGCTTTCTTAAGTACCTTAAGTAAAGGCACTTCCCTAACAGGGCACATCCCTCAGCAGGTTGGTTGCTTTGGGATGAAACAAGCTATGGTTAAGTGGAGACCGTAAGACCGTGACAGTCTGTGGATGCTGATGATGTTCAGCTGAAATACATGATGCATGTGATGTTTTACATGTTCTCAGGAAGCTCTGAAAAAGAGAGAATATTCTTTTTTTCTTTCTCCAAACTCCAAATATACAGCATACAAAGTGGTCTGGAAACCTGCCACTCCAAGCTGGCTCTGGAAAGTAGCCCTTTTATGTTCTCCTGTTTTCAGCAGCTCAACACTGCCTCCTGCATCAAGTCACTCAACCCCCGCACTGAATTCTACCTGTCTGAGGCTTGCTGTGAAACAGCAGGGATTACTACTTTGGGATTAAACTCGGGTTAGGTTATTTGGAGACTGCAATCCCACCTTCATTAGAGCTAAAGGCAAAGCCCAAAGTAACTTCAGAGAAACTGGGATTTTATATAACATACCTGAAAATCTTAATTGCTGCAAGATCTACCAATCCACCTGGCAGGGAAGAGGAGTCTATGCACAGAGAGAAGCTGAACGTTTCGAGGAAGATGATGTCAGAGAGCAGCAAGGGCCAGCTGTTCCCTAAGGAACAGGGAGCCAAGTGCAGTGATGCTGACAGCAGGGACCCATCCTGAGAGAGGCAAGCAGGTCAGGATCAGAGACTGCAGCCAGGTTCAGTTAACAGCCCTGGTGTTCAGGGAAGACCATGATGGTGAGGAAGACCCTGGGTCAAGATGGAAATCAATACACTGGTCAGAATAAGGCCTGATGACAGCAGCCAGGGACAAACACAGCTCGGTGAGCACCAGAGAGGTCCACAGAGATGGGACATATCCATGGTCAAGCAGGGAAGCCCACTTGCAGGTCTGCATCCAGATCGATAGGGACCATGGGCAGGCAAAGACATAGCTGAGCTCCAGACCAGCATCCCTCCAGCATAGCTCTAGGAAAAACAGGAGACCAGGTTGAGATTAAATGGGTCTCCTGAGCTGATGGGCAGAGAGGGTGGTGAGGCCCCACCTGAGGATGCTCAGGACCATTAACACCCTCTAGGCACAGACACTCTTACTCATCTCTGTCACAGAGCTGGTGCAGCTGGATTTGGTGGCACCTGCTTTGACCAAGTCTACTCTATTCCTGTCCTCTGGGTTGGCTGGGTTTGTTGACCCTTGTCAATTTTCCAGTTTGGTTGTGTTGGGTTACCTGAAGTCTGCATAGCTTTGTGAAGAGAGAAACTTCTACATGAAGGGACAGACTGGGACCATGGCAGGTAGAGATGGCGCTCACATCTTCATGTTCTTGTTATCCTTGAAGTCCAGACACAAGTGGTCGGTGGATGATTATCAATGACATTATCTGTTATCAGACATTATCAATGAGTGAAGTAATAGAGAGAATATGGAGACTTTGTTGTATTCCTATGGAGAATAAAATACATAAGAACAATAAAATGTAGTATTATTTCCAGCACCTGGACTAACGGGGTAAAAGCAAAGGAATTTTCCGGGTGGGAGCCTTAGAGAAGCCAAACACTGCAAATCAATTATCTCCTAACTTCAAAAAATAAAAAAATTCCACTAGTGCTTGGCAGCAACTGCCAGGCATCTGTCCACCAACCCATCCCCTGAAAGCATCCACTCCTCACAGCATCCAGTCATCTTCCTTCTCATATGTAAATGTAGCATGGCAGTTCCCCACCTTCACCAGAGCCATCATCTGAAAGGTCTGGCACACTCTGTACGTGAGTTGCTTTGGGGACTGAACAGTTGCAATGATCCAGAACTGAAGTTTCTCTGCAGTGAAAGAGGAAATCCCAAGAATAGCTCAACTTCCTGAAAGAGCCTGCCAATAGCCCATGAGATCCCATAGCCAAAGGTAGGGAAAAACAGTCCGAGATCTGTGGATTTTGCATAAACTTAGATGAGATGGAGAAACCCACCTTCTGTACCCAGGCAAATTCAATTTCACAGCAGATCTCAAGACAGACTGAGATTTAGCCCTTCAGTATTAAATTAAAATGGACTTGACCTTCCCTTAAGGATGTAGTTTTAAGTCAGAGCTGCTACTGTCCACACTGGACTCCTGTGCAAAGTGATGCTCATCAAGTTATGGACTCTGCTTCATGGGGGCTGCTCACCTCTGAAAAGTTTGAAAGTGGCACCTTAGGGAGACAGAGGTGACTGGAAAAGTGCTCCAGTAGGATGTAGGTGTCCTTCAGTCCAAAGAGAACTTTGTGAAGAAGGTGAGCACTTCAGACAGCTGTTCACTAGTTCATAAGTCTGAGGGAAACTACAAGTTTGGTTAATTTGAACATATTATATCTCCAGGGAAAATTTTGGAATATTTTCTCAGTAGAGAACTCTTCGTTAGTGGAAGCATCACAATCATTTTTATAGGCATATCCTGCAAAAAATCTGAGCCTCTCTCCCTCCATTTTTGTTAATAATTAATCAGATAATACAATATTACAAGGGTTATTAAAAGGCTAGTCATTCAATAACTATCCAAGGCAAAGAACAAGTAGTAGGGAGAGCTGGAGACGAAAAGGCAAAAGCCCAAACATGGAAATGATACTGTCTTTTAGTTAAGATGAAGTGCAGGTACCATCAGATGAAGCTATCTTGGGTAATCTGGCATGACGTGGTGTCAAAAAAGCACACACAGTGAGTCACCAGGAGTGTACGTACAAATCAGAGCTTGCCCTGATCCTCTCCCCCATCCCATCACGGGGGGAGTGAGCTGGCAGCTCTGTGGTTCTTCGTTCCTGGCTGGGCTTAAACCACGACAAGTACAGATGATTCAGTTCTGCAGGAAGAGGAGAAGGAAAGAACAAAGCCTAGCACTGTTACTATTGCAATATTTTCCTTGGTAAGGTTGTTGTGAAAAAGTAGTAGCAGGTCCCTAATCAATAGTGATGGAATAGGCAACAAATGGATGTCAAACCAAAATGTAGTCATGGCCTGAGAAGACATGGAATGTATGCAATGAGTCTCAGTACTTTGCTCTAAAATTATAAAACAAGGCTGTGTAGCCAGAACCAGCATCTGACCTTCCACTTCTTTTTTTTCCCCAAGAAAAAAACTGAAGACTCTTGCCCATCCTTGACGTATTCCATATCTACTGCCAAATCTGCACTCCCCCACTCAGACATAATCCCAAAATAGGGTGTGATGCCTTTCCCGTTGACAAAGCCATAAGTCACAGTGAGCAAGACACACTCAACATTCTCCAATCAGTTAAATGAAAAGAGCTCTCCCCCTCTGTTTCCCACCACTTCAGCACTCATTATATCTCACATTAATTAATATAGGCACTAGCAAGTGAGATGATAAATTACAAAACCCCATTAACCTGATTCTGTCCAAACTGGTAAAATATGGCAGCTTGTACATTAGACAAATCTTCCTTGCTAATGTGGGAGTCCTCATGCCTGAACTCTGTTAAAGCAGCAGCCCTGAAAAAGTATTTTTAATGTATATATGTACGGAATGTATATCAACATGTGTGAACAGTGCACGCCTCTGGGAACATCAGAATTCATTAGATCAGTCTGATATGAGATATATTGAACAGGTTCCATCTGACATATGTTACTGGGTTGTTCTGTCCACTCCCAACGGAGTGAATCATATTGACAGGTTGAATTATATCTCAAGAGATATTTTTCTCCCCTCCTCCAAAGGCCATTTGCAATCACGGCACATCCACTGCCTCTTAAAAGTGAGCTCATCTGGCACTGGTTGCATTGAAGTCCTCCACCGTGCCTGAAGGAAGGATGCTTTTGGGCGCTGGGAACGTGGAGAAGATGTGGTCAGCCCAGCTGTGTCTGGGAGTGCTGACCATCCTGACCATGGCTCTGTGTGTCCCATCTACACATGGAGACCCTTTTTTACTCCAAGGTAAGCTGGAATACAAGCTACATGACACAGGTAGGTGGTTATCTTTCTGCTTTGCTGCTTGCCATGGCCAATGCAATGCTCACTTCTCTGGGAGGGGAAACAAAACGAACCTCCAGCTATACTGAACAGTCTGTTAACATGGGTGCTAGCGAGAGGCTTATTCATATTATCATGAGCTAAAGCTGTCCTTCTGCTCTGCAGCTGGCTGTATGACATGTTCTGCTAATCAGTGAAAATATCAGATCTGGTGAAATCTGGTAAGGGTAGCTTGTTCTCTCCCATAAAAAAATAAAAAAACCCCCCACCAAAATATCAGAGAGCAGCAATTCCAGTATGTACCATATGAGATTTGACAGCTCATAAATGTCAGTAGTACGGTGATGCTGAACTTTTTTTTCTTCACAGAACTTCTTTTCATATGTACTTAACCCATAATTTAAATTAATCTTAACTTGAATTTATACTGCAGGGAAATGTCAATCATTAGTGCTCTTTCTTAAAGAGACTTGGCAGTGGAAAAAAAACCAGAGTCGCTAAATATAGGCTTGAAAATAACATTGCTTTTCAAATTATTTTTCCACTTATATCACCTATTTATTTTTGTAATTACAACCAAAACATTCCCCAGGCCACTCTATGTAAATCCTGCTTCTGTTTAGCTTTTACTTGAGTGTTTATAGTGTTGGGGGTTTTTTTCCCTGTAGCAAATCCCCCAAAACACTAAAAGCAGTTATTTTAAAATTATAACTGTCCTTCATACTTAGGAATGAGGTTTATGGCACTCCATGCTAACTGCAGGTTGCTCTGCTTGCTCCCCCGGGTTTATTTCCAGAGATCACAACCGGGACCAGCGGCTTCAGCCGCAGTGTGAGGCAGGGTTGAGTCTGGCCAAATACTTGGAGCATCCCTTTGGCCAGCATCCCTCAGCTTCTGCAGATTTATGTGACGTTAGCTAATGGAGCTGATTCCCACACACTCTCGAGCATCCTTCAGGCTCGTCTGGTACAATGTTTTGTTTCATGTGTATCAAGAATAATTGCATTCATCCCCTCAGAGGGGCTGATGGCCATATGAGACTGCATTGAGCAGAAGTCCTAAAGATCCTGGAAGAAGAGGAAAAAAGCCTGTCTGTATAATTTCTTAGTATTTTCCATGGAATTCTGTAGGTACCTTCTAGGGATTTGTAGGGTCTGTCTGTGGGGCAGGGTTGTTCAGACCGAAGACTCTTCTGGATGGCCACTCTCCCTATAAAGTCTGGCTCCTGTTCTGTCATTCTCAAATATTAGTGCAACATTCTAGTCTCAGATGACTCTGGAAATTTGTAGAGCAGATCTGGGAGGATCTCAGAGCCTTCAGAGCGCTGATTAGTCCCATCCCCTGCATCTGCTGGTTTCTGCTGAACCCTTGACCTTCACAACCATTCATTTGAGGGCATAGCCACAACCACTGAAGTAAAACCACTGAGAAAGTGCCCTAAAGGGGCCTCTTAGAGAGGTCCAAATTGCTTTAGGACAGCAGCTTGGGGAGGTTTTTCCTGGAAAAATTCTGCATGGTCTTGCTTTAAGTTCCTCCACACTTGAGCTCTGCTCAGGAAGAATCCTTCAGTACTGCTGGCAGTCAGACAGAGCAGCCCCAAGGCTGAGTGGGGATAAGAAAGGGCTGTGGGGCTGCAGGGCTTTTCAACTGTGGTACCCACACCTCAGCCCTCGTGAGGAGGGACTTCCCACCTCTGTCATCCCTGAGAAGGTGCGAGGAGTGAGTGGGGGAACACCCGCAGGTTTGAGCAGAGAGGATGTTGTGGGCTCCTGTCTGGCTTTGCAGAGGCACCCACTCCACCCACCTTGCAGAAGAGCTCAGGACTGTGTAAATCAAGCTGATGTGCCCAGCTCTCTGCAGCCAGTCGTGCTGATGAGGCTGCAGTGGAACTGGCTGGCAGCCCAGGGTTGGCAGGGAGGGCTCCCCATCCCACACCCTTCCACTGTGTGGCCCTCACTCCTTGGACATTTTATTCTGTGCTCGCACATCTTCCTTTTCTCCAATCTCCTTCCACCCTGGTGAGTGCTGACAGGAGACATTTTCCTTTCACTTCCTAGCCTTCTTAATTTGATTAAGAGATTAATTGCATCAATTGATTAATTGATTCTTAATTTGATGAGACTGAGAAAGATGTGTTTTGATGTGTTTTATGTGCTGCAGAGAACCGAGTGCTTCCAGAGAGAGAAGACACAAATCACGAGGACACATTGCTGACTCTGCTTCTCAATAAGAAATTCGCATGGCGGAGGCCAGAAAATATTGGTAAGTGAAGGGGAGGGGAGATCTCTGCTTCTTGAATCCGTGTTTGCATGAATGCAAGGAACCTGCTGCTCAGGTTCTTCAGAAATACCAACTGCTCAGAAAGTGGAAGCAGCACCCGGTATGGTGCCTACATGTGATTAATGTCAGATGCTCTCCATCATGGGGCTTCTGGACCTGCTTTTGCAATGCAAAGTAAAGGTGCCAAAAACCACATACCCTAGATCCTCAGACACTCAACATTTTGCTGGGAACATGAGTGTGTACATAAGTAAAACCAAGAAAAGTTTCTGCTGAATCCCTGTGCCCCTGCTGCCCCTAAGATGTTGTGTGCATTGCCCGGGGCATGAACCAGCTTTGGGAGTCACCTCTCTACCCACACCCCACACAGCCCCGTGTGCTTTTGAGAGACAGCTCAGTGTCTTTGAGATGTGCTGAGCATCTTGTGAGCATTTGCAGGGAATTTCACCAAGATTTTCCAGAGAGAGTGGGAGTGAGATCCCTTGGGGTCAGGTGTAGTTTGGGACAAGGGCAGGGGCAGCTCCTGCCTGGGCCTAAGTCCAGCTGGAAGAGGTTGAGAAAACTGGCTTTTCGCACACAGCCACTAAAGATGGGCCAGGGGGAGGCTCTTCCTGTCTGTGCTCTGTGAATAGACACCAAATTTAAAAGCCACCCGCCTGTGGCCAAACTCAGACCCGCTGAAGAGAAATTTGGACTTTCCCTGACGTGAGGCACAGTGATCACAAGCACCAAATGGATTACAGGGGTCAGCTATTCCCACAGCCACTGCAGCCAGGGGAGGGTTTCAGCTGGGTGTGGTGGTCTCAGAGCAGGAAGATACCCTTCCCTGTGAAAACAGCTGAGATGGGGCCCAGCAAAAATATTGTTATGAAAATCCATTTCTCAAACTCAGTGCTCTTCCCCAGACCCTTGTTAATGCAGCAAGGCAGTGGTTAAACAAGCCTGGGACAAATAAATAAACATAAATAAATCAAGCCCTTATACTAACAAAGGCATTCTTCTTGCAAAGGGGATGCATTCAAGAAATAACATTTTTATGATAAGTTTATGGATTATTGCACTTATTACTCCTAGAGGAAAGGCTGCATTTTATGCCAGACAATTGAATATAATGAATCTCTGAGCAGAGCACAGACAGAGGATTTACAGCAGGCAGTTTCTCAAGGCTTCACCCATAAATTAACTTCCTTCTCCCTGTCTGAGTTAATCCGTTCCAAATTTCAACCACTCTTCATTTTCTATTCAGAGCAGTCATTGGCCAAACCTACAGTTTGCAAAAAATCAAGCCAAAACAGGCACTTGAAACTCTGAAAGAGGTAAAAATGTTAATAATAAAAATAGTAATAATAATAATTCTTAAGTGACACTTTTGACTTATAGATATGTCAGTGTCTGTCTCTACGTTATGGGTATGTAAAGACATACTTAGGAGGAATCTACCTGAGGTCATTGCTGATAGTGCCAGGAGCAGAGCCCACACCACCTGACTCCATCCCCATCCCCATCCCCATCCCCATCTCATCTCTCAAATTGAATCCTCGTGTAATGGATTTGATTAGGAATTGCTGCTTTTACTGTTGGATGAATGTCAGAAAATATTCGGGATTTTTCAACAGAACTGTCTCTTTCTTGAAGGAGAAGCCAAGAGGGCAGTCAGCTTTTTCTTGGCACCCTCCTGCTCAGTTTCAAATGTTCCAAAAAAAAAAAGCTCAAGTCTGGCAATGTGTCTGTGTGCTGAAGTCTTATCTGAAATCTGAAATCAAGGGGAATTATGTCTTAAATCCCCCTGATGATCCAGACCAATGCCTGCTGCCACGTTAGGAACAGAGAAGAGAAGCAGCTCCAGGGCTGTTTTTTGGCTTGCTTGTGGCGCCCAGCAAAAACATTCTTTAGCTCTTTCCTGGCTCTTCTGCTTATTTTAGTGCATTTTTTCCCAAACTAGCACTTAAAACCAGCTGATCACTCTCCACTCCTCTCCCAGGAGAACTACTGTAGCCAGTCACTCAGCTTTGACTGAGCTCATCTGTCTTATTAAAAAATTAACCGGGTTTGACATCAGTTTGAGGCTGGAATAAGGTACCTCAGTCCTCAAGAGCAGTGAGACTGAAATTCCCCACCCTTGCAGCTTTCCCTATTGCTATTCCAGGCTCTTTTCAGTTCAGCTAGATGTTTTAGATCCTGTTCCTAGGCACCTAACTCTCCCCCCCTTCTGCATGGGATGGATATCTCAGACCAGTTCATTCATCCACCTGCATAGTTTTTTGACAGTAATACAGAACTGATTAGCCTTGAGATCTCTAAGTCTGATCTATGAGGCTGGGCCCCATGCTCATGACAGGTCCTCGTGCTCCCCTAACATTGAGAAGTGTGGAATCCGTGCACTTACTACTATGTGACTTTTCCTGGTGCTCCACTCTGCCAGCCTGGATCTTTGCTGACTTAAAAATCAGTAAGTTATGCTAGGCTAAATTTGTGTCTTCTGACTTCTGCCTGCATGGGTGATGTGAGGATAAACGCGTCTTAAAGGAAGCAGTGGGATGTCATATAAAAGCCAGTGGCAGAAAAGTCAGCATTAGAGATTTACAGTTAGCAGGATAAAAATTAAAAATCAGCAAAATACCTGAATTGGTATCACACAGTAAGTGACCTCATTGGGCCAATTCCCCTACGGCCTGGTGAGCAGTAAAGAAGCCTGCCTCATAATGGAGAATTAGGATAAAGTCCCACAGGATTCAGCAGAGAGAACCTGCTTTTCTGTCCATTTCTGCTGTCATTCATTTGAAGATCACTAACAGGAGTTAAATGATAACTAGGTCTTTGCTTGTCGACCCCTGGAGAGGGCAAATGAAGAAAGGGGTTTTAATTTGAGCTTCAGGAAGCAATGCAGATGCTGATGTTACTCTCTCCCCTCTTGCAGACTGGGAGCTGGCAAAGAAATTTGAAGAGCTTGAAGAGGTGAGGAGCAAATGCACAGACACATAGATGCATGCTCTTGCATGAGTAGTTAAACAATTGTGTAAGCTGTCTTTATGCCCCATCCTTCCATCTTTGCATCCTGCTACCCTTCCCCCTGCTGCTATAATGTAAGCATGAATTGAGAGAAGAGCAACGCAGAACCCGGGCTACACAGCTGCAAAGCTGGAAAAGGTAAAAAGAGGACAGGGCTATAGACTGGTGCAATAAAAGCCTCTGTCACCAGTAAAAGGCTAGTGAAAGCCAAGCCAGGAAAGAATTAAACACCAAAGGAAAGCTCCACAGGAGAAAAGGGAGTGGGAAGAGGAGGTCATGCTGCCTTCCTGGGCACTGTATGAGCTGGCTGCATTAGGTAAAGGTTTGAAGCTGGAGGGAAAGCCACTGCCCACCTAAACCAGAAATTTTTCTGGACTCTTTGCTAGTAAGAGTGGCCCTACTCAAGGTCAGAGCCCTGCTGGGCTGATAGAGCACACACATACAGATAGCATCCCCATCCTACACCTGCTGCCCAGGAATAGGAAAAGGTCTGCAGCAACCTTGGCATGGCTCCCACTGTGCCCCAAACCCTGCGAGCAGTGGAAGTGCTTTTTTCTCCCTCTCAGGCCAGGTCCAGCTGTTCCAGCTGTTTGCATGAATGCTGGAGGTCCTGCTGGGTTCCACATGGCACTTTTCACTTCAGACTGAAAAATCCCAGTGCATCATGCCAGAAGGCTGCCAGGTCCTACGCTAGCCCCTCGCTCCAGTGCTGAGGGACATTAAGCTCTGACTTTATGGGAGCAGCTTTGCCAGAGCAGAAGTCAGGATGATGGCTGTAGATGTTCCCAGTGTACAAGAAAAGAGTAGCTACAGATGAAGAAATGCAGTGGACTGTCCACATTATCACCAGGGGAAGGCAGCAAGAACTGTGAGGGAGAGAGAGGAGGGACAACCCAGGGCAATGGAGAAGGGATGCCCTCTGCTGCAGTGTCTGGATGCCTGAAGACCTCCTGTCCCAGCACTGTCTTGACTCTTAGTGCTGCAGTATCCTTCTACACAGCCTCCTCTCCACAGGGACTTACACCTGAGGTGGAGGGAAAGAGCAGGGAGTGCCCACACCACTGCCACCAAACCAGCAGCTTAATGAAGGAGGGTGTGAGGAGCTATGAGTACTCCAAAGGCAGATCCTCCAGGAATGGTCCTGCTCCAGGGAAGACCCTATCCTTCCCAGTGATGCTGTCAGCCAGTCTATGTAGCTCCTTTGTCCTGCACTTCCCAGCACTCTGTGGAGCTCCTCATGATGGGGCCTTTGTTTACTGCTGTGTTTCTGTTTAAACAGCTGGAGAAGTTGAAGGATCAGCTCTCAACTGAGGATGGGCCAGAGGTGGCCTATGCCTTGGAAAGCCTCTCAGCATCCCAGCCCAAAAAACGCGGTAGGTTTTGAATTTGAGCCTTGCAGCCATCCTGTCCACTCTCATTTCCAGGGCTTCCTTTGTGCAACAAAGACAGTCACAGTAAACATCCCCCAAACATGCTGAAAAACAGCTGGTTGGCAGCTTTTCGAGCAGTCCGGCCCTCTCTTATGGCTGGCTGGTTTAGCAGCTGGGGAGAAGGATTGTGTCCCCAACACTGTCTTCTGTCGAGGCAGATACACCAGATCTGCAGTCCCAGGACCTCGTGGAGGCAGGCAGTGTCACATACTGCTTTTCACAGAGGAACGTGGGGTTATGTGAGCCATGAGTGCCTGCCCTGGAGTGGGGGAGTTCTGTATGAGCATGTCCCCGCAGTGCACCCCTCACTTTGCTCTGGCCTCAAAGCAACTGCTGGAGGCATAATGAGGCATGTGGACTGCAGGCATTGCCCTCTGCCAAGGTCAGTGCCTCCTCACAGAGAAAAAAGGAGCACTTGTCTACTGCTGTAAAACAGCTACAAGAGATGTGGAAATCAACCAAGAATGCAGGGAACTCAGATCTGGTATGTCCCCCAGTTGGTCTCCAAGCTTTGTCCAGTCTGTATCCAGTGGCTCAGGAGCACATTGCAACAGTGCTCCTGTGAAGCTGCCCCTGACAAGCACATGGACAATGCTGCTCATGCTGGCTTTCAATGGATTCCTCCACAAAGCAGTAGCAGCTGTGAACCAGAAGTCACTGATGACAGATCTGGCCTAAAAACAAAAGAGCTGGTTCTGCCCTTAGCCCACATGCTCTGTGCATGTGGAAGCTGACAACTGCCAGACAGCCAAGAGAAAATCCCTTTGTGCAAGGCTTGCTTAAGTGCTTAGGTGATCCTTAGGCAATATGCAATTTATAAGCACCCCTGGAGGCTGTCATTAATTTGGCTAATGTAATTCATGCCCCCACCAGTCTGGAAGGTTTAATGTAGATAAAACTACTTCCCTTTGCCAGGTTTAAATCAGATTCTGACTGAATCAGAAATGAAAGCAAGGAATCTTAGTCTTCATCTAAAGTCCTTCCAGTCTGGGAGGAGCTCATGTCTCGGCATGAGCGCTGCTGATTCAGTAGGAGTTTTCTTCCAAGATCCTCCTTTAAAAACCAGGTAGAAACCTCTTCTCATACTTGATAACAGGAAACTTATGTGGGATTCATGCTGGTTGAGATACAGCTACTTTTTCCAACACCAAAATATACATCCTTCCCTAATTTAGTCTTCTTAGAAGATTCTACAGAGTTGAGTGTTGTTTCAAGGGTGGTTGGTAGCAGAGTGGTAGTGACTGGATTTAAAAACAAGTAAGAACTAGATCCAATCCCTCCAAGCCAGTATTCTGCTCTTCCAGTCAGTCACAGGTGAAAACCCCTGCACATCCCTCTGAAACAGCAAAACTGCTGACTAGTAGACAGGAAAGAAAAAGCTGGTTCCTGACACTGCTGAAGTAGAACAAAAGGAACCCTTTTAAATCAAGCAACATGAAGACAACTTTTAGACCCCTTGTTTACACTATGAGCAGCTAAAAGAAATACCTTCTAAGAGTGTTGTATGAACTGAAAGCTGGTTATTGAGATGTGTCCTGAAAGCACAATGCTGGCTCCATGCCCCAGCTCTCTCAAGACATGGGTCTTCTGAAACCTTCTGCAGGGCTAGAGTGGGAAGCTGTAAAAAGTCCGTTGTATGCTGACATGTTTCTTTCATATCCCTTCACAGCCTGCTTTTGGAAATACTGCATCTGAAGGCTTGTCAGGACTGGAGGATGAAGATGAGCCCTTCCCCAAACTGCCTTGCTGGGTATTAATGTGTTAAAAGTTTATTCTGTTCTCTCATCGTGCTGCTAATTTGGATGCCATCCTCCATGACTGCACCACAGCCAAGTCTAACGGGGACTGTGACAGGAGCTGGCAGCCCACTGCCACTATCTCCTGTTCCTTCCTTCCAGGTTTAACCTACCATGGTCTTCTACTCAGAAGATGCTTCCCAACTTTCTGTGCTGTTCTGTGCGTGCCATTCAGGCTGCTGCCACTGTACACTCTCCCCCTTCTCACCAGGTCCCCTGAGGCACCAAACACTAACTCAGCTTCCTTGGGCTTGGGGCTCTGCCCACACCTGCAGACGTTGCTCTCAGTGGTGTCTGGGTTTCCTGTCGCCTCCTGAGCAGGTCTGTGCTGCCCTGGTGGCCGCTGTTGGGACAGGAAGGCAGGCTGGGTGTGATGCGAAGGGCTCAGGGCTGCCTGCCTCGGCTTGCTGAGCCAGAGCTGCTCCTCGCTGTGTCCCAGAGTGTGCACAGGGGAGGGCAGCCAGAGAGCTCTGGATCCTTTGGATACCATTCCAATAAAGATTTTCTGTTGCACAGAAGCATGCGTTGTTTGCTTTCTCAGCCCCTGCAGGGGCCCGAAGCGCAGCACATTTCCCTTGATGTCGGCTCTTGTTACCTTAATGGTTCATGTGGAGTTCACAATGGAAAAAAGGCTCCCATTAAACACCTAGGGTTTTAATGTGCCTGAGAAACAGACCCTTCCTTTTGGCCAGGATCAGGAATGAGAGCTGGGTTTTTTTCATAGACATGTATGGGATACTGTCCTTATTAGACTGGACCAGACCCACTGGTTTCTACCTACTCATCCCAAAGAGATGTTTTGAGCAGAGATTTTTGGTTCATCTGGCTGGTCAATATAAGTGCTAGCTGGCCTTTTCTACTGCAGAATTATATCTGGCCCTGTTCAAAAGCAAAAGATCACAATCCAGCAGTGATTCCTACATATATTCCTCTCAAGTCACATTACCCACATTTATTTGCAAAAACAAAGGACCTCGTTCTTGAAAATGTAAATTCAAAATAAACCCTGATGTTAACTTTGAGGCTTCCAACAGCATAAATGAGAGCAGGATCTGGTAGCCACTGTGAATGCGTGGAATGATTTTGACTAGTATTGAACTTTCTCTCCAGCTCTGTTAAGCCATGTGTTTTAACTGTAGCTTGCATATTACATATTCTTCCAAACGTTACCTCTCCCAAAGCTGCAGTTGCCATCCTACTCATTGCCTTGGGCTCTGGCAAGAAGCACACGCTTACCACAGCAGTACCTTGCGTGTACTTCATTAACAGGAGACCTATTCATCCTGTTGCAGGCCAAAGCCAGCATCTAGGGAATAAAGCCAGCTTGCTTGATTGTATCTGTGAAGTCTAATGACATGCAAAATACAGTTTCCTGTTACTATTAGTTGTTTGTTATTTCCTTGGTGGTGATTCAGAACACATTTCCCATGTTCTGTTGCTTTTGTGTGAGTGAAAAGGTACACGGGAGCATGCTTTCACATACCCTCACATTGGCACCAAATCCAGGAAAAAATTATACCCTATGGACAAGAATAGTCTCTCTCTTTCTTTAAGAGTTTGGTGCTCCATCTGAAAGGGAGGTGTGTTCCAAGAGTTGCACTGAGTGCCTCAAGCTGGTGTTGAGCTCAGATGATTTCAGCTTGCAGGAAATCCCAGTGCAAGGAAAGGCCAGAGCAGCAGGCTCCATCTGTCACCTGTTTGCTGTAGCCATGCCTTCCTGACCTGGTGTGACAACTCGTCAGCAAGTCAGGAAAAGGAATACAGTGTCTGCAGATATTTGACAGCTTGCTCTGACCTTAGACAGGAATTCCCTGGAGAGCCATGCATCATGTTGCTTAGCAGTGATTTTGTGCTACATCCTATCAGTGCAGTTATTTAAGTGCTTGTGGTACCCAAACTACCCCCTATTTCCTGACAGGCACTCTGTGCTGTTGTATTAGCTGCTTCTGCTGCAGAGATCAGAATGTATTAAATGCAATTTATTAACTAATTAGAAGCAGAGGTGGTGTTGTTCCCCCCAGGGTTGCCCTCTACATGTCACTGTGGGGGTCCTGTCCTCTCTCCTAAACACACAGAACAGAAATTCTTCTCCTCCACAGAGCGGCTGCTGACACCTTACCCATGCTTGGACTGTCACTCTTGCCACAGTTAATGACCCACAGGCAATAATTAAAGGGATTTCCCTGAGACACTCTAGTAGACCATGTGGATTTATTAGAAGAAAATCCTCACAGGCATCTGAATTGATTTGCAAATCCAGGCAGCACAGGGCAAGTCTAGTGAGCAACAAATGCAGCAGTACATCCTCATTTCACGTTTGCTGATCTCCATGCTGTGCAATATTGTCTACAAAAACAAATTGTGGTGTTCAGCCTTTCAGACACCATCATACTTGAAACAGCACTTGCCAATGTATAGCTTTTAAAGAGTGTTTCTTGAGCCTCAGGAAATCTCAGTGATGGATGAGGCAGAGGAATGGAAAGACTGTTGCTTTCTCCCAGGTAATCCACACAGGGAGGTTGGAGCAGGACTGAAGCGTCCAGCTCCCAGTTCTACCAACACCACTACAGACCCCTCTGTCCTGCTTTGCTTTCACATTTCCCTTCAGATGAAGGGCATTTCTGCACACAACTTTCAGCCTTTAAAACCCCTCTTTTTTTCGAAGCCCAGGCTAATACCTGCCAAATGTTAAATATTTCTATGATCCAGCTGTGCCTTTGCAAACCTGCCATATTAGCACCAGATTCCTCTGGTCTCAATCTACCAAAATATGTAATGCACTGACTCTGTCCATGGTTCTTTTGCCTGGCAGCTGTTCGAGTGGTCAGGTCCTTGCATAATCTGCCCATGCCCCGTACATATGGCTGCCCTGCAAGCAGATTATCTGCAGCCTGTCTGGATGAGCTCAGTGCAAGAAGATAAATGTGCCCTAAACCACAGGGCAGGCTCAGGATGGATGGTGGCAGTGCACTGCAGAGGACTGCCTGGGACAGTGTTTGCAGGCTTGCTTCTAGCATGGACTGAAAATCTTGTCTTGAGTCAGTCAGTCTACCATGCACCCACTCAATCCAGTTCTCAGACCCTTCAACTGGAAGCTTAAAGGCAGAAAATCAGCCGTGGGACCAGGAGAAAAGCAGGAAGCAAAATCACAAGATCATCACATATGGACTTACAGGCCTTCCTTTTTTCTCTGACTTTCAAGAGCTTGGTCTGGAAAGCATCTGCAGTGCTTCACCTCACACACAAGCACTGACAGCTCACCCACCAAAGGGGGAATGATCTCCTAACTCAGCTGGAGTGCTACAGCAGATGGCAAAGATAAGGACACCTCTTGATGTGAGTCACTGGTTTGTGCAGCTGTTCTCAGCAGCATCAGCCTATATTAGAGATGTCAAGAAAAGTGAAGTTTCTTGCGAATTTTCAGTGCCTGGGTCAGTCTTGGCCTCTGGGCAGGGCTGTAGGCAAGGAGGAAAATGGGAAAGGCCCCTGTTATGTCTGAGCACATGAATTAAATGTTACCTGCCCTTCTGAGCAGGAGCCTCACCTCCCACCTTGGCTGAACCAGGGCAATTGTCCCAAAGCCCCAACACTCACAAATGCTCTTAAGTCTCATTGATTTCCCAACTACTTTTTTTTTTCGTTTTGTTTTGGAGCTGGCTCTATTTTCCCCCATTTTGCTAGCTGATGGCCAGGTGTTTTGTGGCTCATACAAGATCAGGAAATTAACACTTAATTCCCATCTCCAGCATTACTCCCTGCCTAACACAGGGTGTTTGGCAAGAATAAGTTTGTTTTTTTTTCCTTAATCCTGCATAATCCCTTTCTCAATAGATCTTCTTTTGCCATGCTAAGGATGATTTATACCCAAGAATAGCAATCAAAGGAATTTAGCTGACATGGACCAAAGTCCAAGAAAGAGAGAGTATGTGAGGTTTAGAAAACATCAGCTAAGAATCTGAGCATTGAGATGTCAGCAGACAGCTCTTCTCAGCTATATTTTATAATCTGGAAAGAAGTGAAAAGGATGAAAGAGGATTTAAGATAACCTGTTTTACTCTGAAATGAAGTGGAGAGGACATGTTCACCTTTTGCCAGAGTGAGAAATACTTGAACTTTTAGAGTTGGATTCTGACCATGCCCTGTGCACACATCAAGAGGCTAAAATAAGGCAAATGATGCAGATGGCCTTGGAAGCAGATGACTTCATATTTGGATGCTATCCTATGTTATGCATAGGGAGGAGTGAAATGTATTCATCAACTAAAAGTCTCACCACATTTCAGGATCTGCCATATGATGAAAACATGTCTAAATATGGTGCAGAGACAAGAGAGAGGCTACTCAAAACATCAGGACAAATACTAAGGGGTCTTGTCACTGTTCTTATTCAGACTAATTCCCAGGGAAGGCAGTAGACATTTCCTTCCAAACACATCAAATGCATTCTAGCTTTGTCCCATAACTGTTATATCCTCCCTTCATCTACCAAACAGCTCCCCTCCAGAAAGAAACGTGCAAAGCAAACGGTCTGCTATTCATGGACTGCTGTTGGCATCTCTGGAAGTTTTATTTTCTATCCAAAAAATTTCAGTCCTGGCTAGGTTAATAAACTTCTATAAGTTTAACAGATAAATGCCATGCAATAAAAATATATACATATTCTCTGTTCCCTCCTATCAGTAACACTGTGCACAGCTGTGAGAGCATTCTGACCTGATGAACTGAATATGTTATTATTTGTAAATGCGATGTTTGTAAAATGCAACTTGAAACAGATTTTGGAGGAGGTCAATTCCTTGAGTGCTGTATCATTAGGCAAAGACAAGACATGCTGTGAGGCATCTTCCATATCTCTGTCATGTTTCCAGTACAGCATCACTCATTCAGAATAGAAGCACCTGTAGGCAAAAAAAGCAGTAAATATTACATTTTCCAATGTCAGGAATGCAAGGCTTGGACAAACATACTGTAAAGTTGACTAGAGGAGATTAAATTATTAGGAATACTTGTTTGATTGTAGAGAGGTACTCAGTGGTAAATTAGGGCATTTCATGTTATAAGAAGCCACCATTCCCTAGTCACTCTTCCCAAGCCTGCTGGCATGACTGAGGACCTCCAGCAACAGAGAACGGGTGGGTTCTCCAAGCCTATCCACACCTGCAATACTCTGGCTTACCTGCAGGAACTGCTAAGCCCTGGTGTTGCCGAGGTGGCTCACTCCAATCCGGTCCAGAGGAACTCCAAACCTTCTCTTAGGCAGCTCAAGCACTTTCCTGCACCAGGAAAAAGAGTAAAGAGGGAGGAAAAACACTGGGAAAAGACATCTATGAATAATGAAAATGTTACTACATGTTTGATTCCTCCATTCATCCCACTAACACCTTATTGTTCAGATAGAATGGTGGTGCAGGAACAGCCAAAGATGTGAGTGTTTAAAAATAAGATGCTGCACTTGTCTTACAAAAGGCTGCAGTTGCAGCTGTTTTACTGACTGGCTGAGCTTGATCCACTACCCCTGTTTTTATTTGGCAGCAAACTAACTCCACAGGTTAACTGCTATTCATAAAAGAAAGGTGCTACACTGCTTTTATAAAGGGCAATTGTTTCCTGCACAGGATCACATACTGCAGGTGACCCATTGTCTGGGTCTTTGAAAGCTCCAGGGCCAGATGGGGCTAAGATAAGCAAGGAAATAGAAAGTATTGCACAGTAATAGAGGGGACAAGTCAGAGAAACCTTAGCTGGATTTTCCTATAGGTTCTCTGGCAATGTACTGTTCATCAAAATTGTATAGTAGCAGTCCTTTGATGAGATTGAAAAGGGGAAGGTTTTGGGGTTGGGTTTTTTCTTCCTCTATATGGTAAATCTCTTGACAATTTGGTGAATAAGGGCATGAGGAACATGTGAAAGCATTTCTATGCAGAAGTGTTTTTTGCAATCCTTTTTATATAAAATAATATGTTTTCCCACCTTAATTAAGCATTTTTTAAGCTTTTTTTCCATCAGCAGAAGCTTTTTTTTTTAATTAATTGTGGAAATGGCAAGGTTTCCTGCAGCTGAGAATAACCTCAACTTCTGCCCTCAGAAATACTTACCAGTGAAATGCAAGTCCAAGAGAAGCCCTGGAAGATTAATTCTTTATCAGTCCTTGTCGAGGAACATAAATAAAAATAAATTTTGTTCTGTAAGTTGTCAGCTGCGAAATAACAAGCGGGAGAGAACGCTGTGGTGCACTCAAGTCTAACTTTGTGCCAGCACTGTTAAGCTCCCTCACCCTGGGGCTGTGCATGCCCCACCCGGAGCTGCGCAGTCCTCGGTCTCATCTGAGCATCTCCTTCCCTCACACCTCTCGGGCATGGGCTGCAGTCCAGATGCATCAACCCAGCATCCACAGCCCCAGTGACCCCTTTTCTAGCTGCCTTTCAGATGAGGTCAGGGAATGGGAATTCCCTGTGTCCCGTGTGAGGGGAGCACCGCATCAGCCACTCTGGAGCGGTTACAGAACACCACAAAGGAAGGGGAGCCATTTGTTTGGCCTGTCCCTTCCCCAGGCACCAACTCAGCCAGCACTGCTGCACCAAGCCCTAGGGAAGGCAAAGGCGAAGAAAGCCAGGATGCCCAGCCTGTTGCCTCAAAAGCAGCACTGTTTCCCCCCAGGTGGAGGCACAAAAGGGGGCAGGCGGGACACTTGGGCTGTCAGAGCGATCCTGAGCCTGCCTGGAGAAAAGAGGAATCGGCTCCCCGGGCTGGAGCTGGATGGCGAGGCGGGGCGGAGTTTCTGCAGCCCGGCTCCCCTCTCGCGGCCGCCCCGCACCACGGCAGCCCCGCCGCCTCCGCCCCGCGCTGTCCCCGAGCCGTCCCTTACGAGGGACAAAGTGACTTTTTCTACTTAAAACAGCCTTGTCTAAGATTCCCGGAGTTTCCTTCTCTCTGTCTGCTTGTGGATCTTTCTACCTCTCCTGCCTTCCCGCACGCTTTTCCCGTGCTTTTCAAAGTGTTACAAACCGATGTTGATGCCAGACCAGGCTCTGGGCTCTCCTGTAATCGGTGGGTGTCAGAACAAGCTGTTAAGTGGGCTCACCTTTGATTTGCTCTTTTCCAAAAGCTTCTGCTTTGTGCCAGGCACTGCACTCACTGCATTGATTCGGGGGGCTCGATCTATGTATCAGCTTTCACAAATTAATTTCCTGGTCTCTAAAGGCGGCTGGCTCAGCTCGTACAGGAATGAGCTGTTATCTCCTGGCTGAACGACTGTGGCAGGGTGCTCAGTCCTCTGTTTTACTCGTCTAAGTGCAGCAGCCTCTGCCTGTTTCTATCTAAAGGTACTTCTCTATCAAAAGCCTTATTATTCTTTCATAACATCCGTCTGATCTGCACTCCATGCTGGTGGTGGTACCAGACTATCACCACAGTAATCAAGGCAGCTCAGGTGGTTCCAAGAAATGGCTCAACCCCAAGCTTAAAAGCTAAGCAGCTCCCCCAAAGTGATAATCCCAATGCAAAACTGCAAACTGTGCTGATGCTGCTGGGAAAGGGGGAATTTTGTGCAGTGTCACTCATTTTCATGAGATCATTATTCAGAGACAAGCTGTTTTTCACCACAATTTCCCTTTTTTTGTTAGTCTGCTTTTTGTTGTTTTGGGGGTTTTGTTTGTTTCTTTGTTTAGTTTTTCCCTTGTACTGCACATAGAATGAAAGATTTCCATCCAAAAAAAACCAAGAGAAAAGTTGGGAATACCATGTACCTTCGCAAAAAAGCATAGCTTCAAAAATGACCTCTCATTTCTTTGCCTGGAAAGCGAAAGCATGCTAAAAAGCAAATGAAGAGTGAGCTGATTTTGATATCTTGAAGAGGCGGACAGAACAGAATAATTCTTCTTAAAGTTTTAAGAATTTTGTATTTTATCACTTCTGGCTGCAGCCAAACAGTCCTAGAGGCAGACTGGGTGGATAAATGGAAAAACAACAAGAAAATATTGCAAAACTTGGTTTGAAAAAAGTACTTGTATTATTGAGTGGCTCTTGTGAATACTTTCCATTTCCAGATTAAGCTTTAAGCATGTTATTAAATACTTTGTGGCATTAGGGATTCCATCCAAGAGAAGACAGTTACCAGAAAAGCAGAACAAGACAGGGAAGCGCTCTCAGATACAGGGAACAGCCCCTACAGCTTTGCTCCAAACTCACCGTCTCTCCCCAGCCACATCGAGCATCATTCACTGCTTAGCCCTGTTACAAACAAGTTTATCTTCAGACATGTTCTGTGAAGGTATTGCTGTATTGATTAAACCCTGATGAATCCAAAGTTGATGGAGGTCTTGAAGCTCATTCTACTGTCTGCCTGCCCATTTTCATGATGTGTCCTTCATCTTTCTGTTCAAAATGTGCACACCACCACACCTTCTTTCCATCTCAGTCTCAGGAGCACCCAGCCCTGCCCCTTTGTTTTGAACCCCAGGCACATTTTTTGATTTAAATAAGCTCATGATCAGAAATGTAGTTTTAAACTGAATGTTAGTTCACACCAGCGGAAAGAAGTGTCCTGGAAAATCACGTAAAATGACACATATAATTCACTTGAATATTTCCTGGTAGCTGGGAAGCACTGCAGGGATAAATGAACTAGTGAATGTATTATACCTCACAGCTGAAGGGTGACACACTCTTTGAATGGTTCCTGATCAGAGGCACCTCGCAACTGACCATCAAACCTGTTGAGGGCTAAAGCTAACCAATCAGTGTCCAGAATACCTTCCAACAGCCTTTCTCCAACTTTCTCACTGGCAGGAGCATTTAAGAGTTTACCTCTGTTTGCCTTTAGCATCCACAGAGCTTGAAGAAATTCTGTCAATTGGGGAGCCAAATCCTGGGAAACTTCTTTTCTTCTTGGTCTCAGTCACCTCATTCTCCAGAGACACCAAGCCATCAAGAAGGAACAGTCTGGCTGCCAGGTTGGTGGCTGGCTTCTCCTCACTGGCAATGGGATGTGCTCCCATGCCCAGAGCAGCAGAAGGCTCCAGAGGCTGCAAAAGAAAGCAGTAAAATTTCAGTTTGCTGGCTGCTTGAGTCCCAGAAAAAAAACAACATTTCAAGCAGTGTCATAGCAGCAGTCCTGTAAATAGAAAACTACCAGGACACTGAAATTGGGACAATGTTTTAAAACCAAGTTCCATCTCTGAAATGTTCCTTCTCTGAAAAGTTCCTTCTCTCTCTTTTTACACCCACAGGATTTTGCTGTCAAAGTCTGGGATTTTTTTTTTTTTTTTAATAGAACTGAACTTGCTTTCATTATTATTGCAAGAAATATTGAAATTTGTTACTTCACAAAGCCTATTTCTGCAGGCCATCCCACTATCTCTATCTCAGCACTGTGATTAGTGTGACTTACAGCATGAGCTGAGTAATTTAATCCTTCTGAAAAATGCAATCACCAATGCCCAACTCCAGTATCCATCCTGATAGTTTTCAAGAAAACTGATTTTTGTTTTTTAAATGAATGCTAATAAATAGTAGTGAAAACTTCTACAGAAGTTTCCATCCATATCTGACAAATTAATTAATTTTTAAGTAAAACATGTTCCAAAATAAACTTGCTTAGTACTGACATTCAAAGAAATTATGCAGTAACACTACATGGGGAAGAGGAAAGGAAAGAACACTCTGTTGAATTGACACAACAGTTTGAACCTTAATTACAACACTAGGCTTAACACCATTTCAAAACCAAACTTTGCTGTGAAAATAGCTGAGAATATTGGGGTCTATTGAGAAAGAAATGAAACAAATCAAAGTGAAATAGTCATTTTGCATATAACAGAAAAATAGAGGGCAGCTAGTCTACAAAAGCAAGCCCAAATCATTGTCTCTTTGAATGAAATGTGCCTTCTTGCTCCACTTGATTTTCACAGAATTAGACAGAAACTTTACATCTTACACCATCAAATAGGTTTTATTCTACCTTTAGAAGCACACCACTGTCTTTGTTATTCATACATGGTGGGTTTAGTACATGTGTGAAGGAAGGCATCACGTGGATGATGCAATATCCTTGTCTACTCCAGTTGTGGTGGGGATGTTTCCCACTACTGATGGGTGGGATAAACAGTGATGGAGTGTATAAAACTGTGACCTTTATATGAGGAGGAGCAGAGGACCACAATGACCACACCAGTGGTGTAGCACTGTTGATACTTTTGTAAAGGATCTCACGTTATTCTCTGACTCTGTTTTTTGTGAGCCTCAAGTACACAGAACAGTCCTTTCTGTTCTCCTTCAGGGTTATAAAACTTTCATGGAGATTTGCAACCAAAGGATGCCTTTAAAAAAGACTGAACTCTTCCTTCTGGTTAGTGAGGATAAATATCTACAGGAACACTTGAAACTAGAAGGACAAAAATAGCCTCTGCTTTTGAATACCTTGCAACCCCACTACATTGTCTTCAAAAGATATAATGGAATTATAAGAAGTAAAGTGACAGCTAAAATGATAATCAGAAGTAGAAAACAGTTTTCCTCTGGTGAACCACTGAACAAAGCACAACTTCACAGATACGCAGAGATGAGAGTGGGTGTAGGTGGCATAGTGGAGGGTTTGCAAACTTAGAAACAGCAATGAAATGAATAAAAACTAGAAATTTTTTCCTCAAGAGAATGAGCTTCCCAGTCCACCCAGTGAAGTCACCAGATGGTGGATTTAAAATAAATATAAGGAGTTACTTTTTAAATACAGCACGCAGATGAAGGGGAATGCGTTGCCAAAGGATGTCATGGATACTGAGTTTTTAAACTGATTCAAAGAAAAATTATGGCACATCAGCAGCTAAAACACGCCCTGGTCCAGTGCAAGTCTCTAGATCTAGAAGTCTGCAAAGATGTTCTGTTCTTACATTCTTTTCACAAAAATCTATCCCTGATAGAGGCAGGAGACCCGGTCTCTGTGGCACCAGAACAGCAGCTACTGCAGCACTTTTGTATAATCAGGTCCTGCTTATGTGAGGACAGAGAGCAAGGTAGAAGAATCCATCAGTATTCTTCAGTAGCCATCTAAAGTTTAAGTTGATCTTGAAACCTATGTAAAAACCCTAGGGGTGCTACTTTGAGTAAACTTTTAGATACCTGTTTTTTTTTTTTTTTAATGGCATGAAACCATTACATAAATACCTTTCCTGCCAAATCTGCCTTATGTCAAGATGACATAAAAATAGGGAATGCAGTAGAAGTATTTTCAGGTGCAACCCCTACATATCATTCTGGGTGAAACATGAGACAACTCTCCCATTTCATCTGCTGCTTTCCTTTGCAAGCTTAGGCAAGTGACTTTGCTCCTTTCCCCTTCTGGTCTAGTCTGTCTCCTTTAATTTGTAACTTCCGTGCAGGTGATCTTCTCTCAGGGATCTCCTTATGGCTTCTGAAAGCTGCAGCTTTCTCATGCTATTATTTGTCTTTAAGAAGAATTAAACCTTCCCTTCAGTGTTAGAGGAGTTTGCTTTCCCCCCTGCTATCAACTCCTTCCCCTCTTCAGGAAGTTCTCTATGCACTGGACAATGTTTTAAAACACAGGAAATCCCCTGGTGTTTCAGGAGAGGCTGTGAGAATTTGGGTGAGACCTCATTCTCTGTCCCCCCCAGAGCCTTGCAATTTGCATCTCTCTCTTACTGAGGCTCCTCCTTGGCCCTTAGAGAGTCAATACTGATCCTTCACCTTCCAGCACTGTTTGGATACTCCAGTGTCTTCCTCACTCTGTGGCTAAAAACACCCAAGGAAGAGCAGTTATGTGACAACCACCAGAAACCTTCACCTACCTCCGGAGCTGCCTCTGCAAGGAGCACAGAGCTGGAGTTCCACCACAGCAGGGCAATCACAAGGGCCAAATGCACCACCACGAGCTGGAACTGCAGCATCTGCAAAGGAGAACAATCTATTAATGACTCCACAGCTGCATCCCTGAGGAATCTTGCTCTATAGGTCTTAAAGTAATAAAAACCGAGGGAGACTCACCTCATGGCTGGTTACTAAGTTTTATCTGTCAGAGTCACTGCATAAAACCCAGCAACCAGATAATACCAGCTGAATGCTTTTCACCTTTGCATGCAGCATCAGCTCCCTCCTCTGCTCCTTTACAGCCCTGCCAGTATTTTGATTCCTTTCTGCACAGTGGTGCAATCCTTGCAGCAGCAGCAGTGAGGAATGCAAACTTGCCTTAAAACCAGATGAACTGGATGCTTACTTGTAAGCAGGGAGACTTTGGCTTGTAGCCACCCAGGCTGACCCTGGCCTCCTCACATGCTGGAGGTGCTTAAGGCTGTGACAGAAGTCATATGCCTCTTCAGTAGCATTTTGAAGGCAAGGCTGCATTTTGCTAGTTCTCAACATGATCCACATGTGATGCCATGAAGATTTTTTGCCTTTTCTTTTATACCCCTGTTATACCTTTTTACAACCTCTGTATTCCTAGTGCTTTTTGCCTACATTCTTGGACTTGTTTGTTAAGCTAAGAGACTAAACATTTTAGAAGCTTCGTAGCTAGGGATCAGTGTGCCCCAGACCCCAAGGTCGTCTCCAGAACACATTCTGTAAACCAAGATAGAACCATCCAGGGGAAGGTTCCTTGGGGAGGGGGGCTCACTTGAGCCTCTCATTGGGGAATCTTTGAAAGATATGCTAATTAGTAAAATCTATAATGTTATACCCGATGTTGGGGGGGGACACACACATACTCGGCGGGGTGCATCTCAATGCATATGACCTGGACGTGCACACCTAAGGATCCTTAAAATAAATACCAAGGTAAATCCCTTTTCTCCTTCTAACCGTGTACGACTCTTGATTTTAAGACCAGGAAAAGGCATCACATGAGCCACAACTTCCAATGGGATCCTGCATTGAAATTATTCCCACACGTGGGAAAAGCTTGCATGGGGATGTGTTGCTCAGACTGGTGGTGGTCTGACCATGTGTCACAGCTGCAGAACTGCAGAAGCCTACCAAGCCTTTAAATAATGCAGGGAGTTTTGGGAGGCTCGGGATGGGGGAGGTGCTTGCTGCAGGGGTTCTCTCTGGCCATGGGTTTAGCCTACATTGTTTAAGCCCTTGTTTGGATCTAGATCTTAAAACCTGATGTGCCTCCATACCCCCAGGTGGGAATTTTTCAGATGATGTTAATAGTAGTTAGGCTGGGGCTTTCTGCCAAAGGCATCTGCTAATTTGCTGATTTCTCTGTCTCCAGGTCCTGCCCCAGAGTATAATTCAAGTCTGATTCTGCCATTCTTTGCTGACTCTCCACTTGGCAAAAGCAAAACCACAAAGAGTGTATGAATAGATATATATATATATATATACACACATACATTATTACTATTACTATTGTCTGTAAGGGATGGGCAGTTAGGAAGAAAGTTGCTGGTTACTCTGTAGGGATGAGGCAGACTCAGTTCACTGGAATCAGAGGACAAAGTCAATGCACTAAGCCAGGTGGTACCACTGTCTCTCGGTCTGACAGCAACAGCCATTGCTTGACATAAACACAGGGGTCTGTCTGGGTGTTTTCAAAGCTGTAACCCTCTGCAATGTATATTTTTGTATGTGGGTGTGCATTGAAATTTGAAGTAGCAGTCTACTACCTTCACAGGTAACCACATCCTGATTATTTGGATACAGAGATGTAAAAATAAATGGCAAGGTTAAAAACATATGTTTATTATGGTTAAAGATCTGTGCTGGTATTCATTCAACCCAAAGACTAAAGAGCTAAAAATAGCAAATGGTACACTAGTGAAAATAAACAGTAGGGCACCTGCAACACTAAAGACATTTGATTAACTGGTCAGAACTCAATGCCAGTGAAATTAGAAGCGGAGGAAATTGTAAGGCTTGGCTCTACTTCCCAAAGAAATAAGCAGCTAGAGATTGTGTCACTGACTGAAAAGGGAGCAAAACTTAAGTCCAGCAAGACCCTGTTGTACTGATTTTCATGCAGCAGTGGGACCAAGGCTGGAGAAAGAGGCAGGGTTATTGCAGTGGAACAGTTCAGCTTTAGAAAAGCATTTGCTAAACTAATGATGCAGTGAGCACTATGTAAGTACAATTAAAATCACACTTTCTTATGCTGGTCTGGGACTTAGTTTTACTACCTTCAGCCATGTTGTAGGACCTTAGCTGTTAAAAGCAGTTATTGGTATTTCTCCTTGAGCTCATTTGCTGCAACAGGCCAAGCAGAGTCCTCTGGCCGAAAAGGGGCTTTCCCAGCCATGCACTGGCTATTGCTTCACCCCATCCATATCTTACCTTGACACATTCCAAGAGAGACTATAAGAGAGGCTGGACAGTATTTGTTACTGAAGGAGAATAAGCAAAGCTCTGACAAGCTTTTCAAGATACACTCTTATTAGATGTATTGCAATTCCATCCTGCCAGAAAATTCTTCACCACCAACTTCACGGAGCTAGGCCAAGGGATTGGTGTATAATTCCATGTCTTTAGTATCTCAGGGTCTAGTGTTATCTGACATAAAATACAGTTTACCCTTCTCTAAATTTAATTGCAAGTCTAAAATTCAGACATATTTAGGTGTCTTAGTGATACTTCAGCTTGAAATGTGTCAAAACTAAAATTCCTCCTATAATTAGGTATCTTTGTTACAGGTCCAATTAAAATAAAATTAAAGATAAAAGAAAGAACAGTATTCTACCTTATCAAAGCTGGATAAACATACAAAACTTTTACTTAGGAATCTGTGCAGAGCCATTTTCCAAGAAAAGATCACAAGAAGGCAAAACGCTTTACCAAACAGAAACTGTTAAGTCTCCAACATCAAACCAAAGGACTTAAAAGATGTTTTTCTTTTAAAGAAAAAAACAAAACCCAAAATGACATCCTGAAGATAAGTGGGCTGAACAAACACCAGACAGAATGCAATTCATCACCGAGCTCCAAACCCATTGCCTGTCAAAAATGGTAACAGCCATCATTGTTCTTACCCATTTGAACTACGATATTTCACATTACTGTGGAGATTACTCTGCAAGCATAAATCACAGGGGCCTTATTTTTCTTACTGGCCTGTTAGCAAGAGAACCGAGGCAAGACATCACGCCTTGCACTGCAATTCTTCACTCCAGCTGCCAGTCTGTATTGATGGCTGTGCTCTGCTTGTTGCTGTGACACGAGCACGGGACATGCCCAAGTCACCTGCAAATGAGGACCTTGTCCTTGCAGTGAGCACCTTGTGGCTGAGCCCAGAAGCCCTTGAGGTTCTGTCCTGGATGCTCCCAAAATGACCTGATGCAGAGCCAAGGCTTGGCTGTCCCATAGGCACTGGGAAGCTCCTGGCAGTGCCCCTTTGGCCTCCAGTGCTCCTCTTTTAACGCTGGGATAGCACTGGGAAGCCTTCATCACCTGTTGGCCAGGAAGGCCTCTGGGACTGTGCAGATTCCTTACTGAGCTGTTTTATTGCTGCTCCAGCACCACAAAATAAAATATTAACTGCTGCTACCTATCTTAATTGAATTGATTAATCAAATTGAGCACTTGCATTGGCCTCGCTGTGCTTGCACTGCACACCTGACAGGAATATACCTTGGCCAAAAAAAATGATGATGGATGATTATCTTACCAAAAAAAAACCCCAACTCATAAATGGCTTGTGTGAAGTTCTAAGAAAAAGTCTGCTCCTGTTGAAACACATTTGCCTTACTTTCAAAAGTTGTAAAGGGTATCTTCTGATCATATGTATCACCACAAAGCCAAAAATACTGCCCCTATCACCAGTCCTAGAGATTTTAGAACTGCTGAAGGACCCTGTGTATCTCAGGTGCAATTTTGTAGTTACGTAAATGCAGAGGAAAATGGAGGAAAATCAAAACAAATCCCACCCTCAGAAAAAAAACCAGAGCTCAAAAATAGGTTAGAGTTGTGTTTTTGTTCTCATCCCTCAGATGAGATATGGAACATTTCTCACATATTGCTTTCTAAAAGATGCTGAAGCCAGACATTGAAGCATGGGACTTTTTTGACAAAATGAAATGTAAGCTGCCAGTGTCAGGCCCTTTATGTTATTAATAATGTGTTTTCTGGAGTAGGTGCAGATTTTTAAACAATGCCATATATTTTTTTATATGCGATACAGACACTGACAGCTTCTACAATATAAATTTCCCTCTATTTTCAGATTCCTGTGTAGATAGAGGCAGGTAGGTTTCATCTGGTGGAACCAGAGACAACTTAAAATTCATAAACTTATGCAAGAGGTGTATGATTCATTATTTTGAGATAACTAGGTGTTTTTGTGTCCCAAATGAAACTTTTTTCAGACAGTATTTCAAGGCCAAGCATGTTCCTGTTCCTGAAAATTAAATTCCTTCAAGGATTCTCAAGGCAGTCAAGATTCATCATTGATTTCCAAAGTCTTCCTTTCAATAATTGCATTCCCTGTAACATGATTTCCAATGTTTGGTCCTGACATGTTCTCATATCACCACGTCAGTCACATTTGCCTGTTTGACAGCTGTGCTTTGGCTCAGAAGATGCTTGAGCGCACAGCAGTTCCTACCACTTGTACTCAGAGAAAACAGATTCAGTCATGGTTTAGTCCCTGCAGGGCTTGGCTGGACCCTGCCCACACAGGACACAACGTCTGTGGGAGCAGCACTCGCTTCATGTGAAGAAAGGGTGGAAAGGTGACCCTCTGGTTCCCATGAGGAGTTCAAGAAGTGCATAAATGAACACAGCCCTGACAGAACACCTTTGCTGAACAGACACAAGCATGATTCAGCAACAAATTAACTGACAAAGGTGGGCAAACACTTGTGAAAAACCAGTCAGTCGTGGTTCTTATCTACACCTTTGGAAACAGGGCATGAAACCAAATGGTCATACAGGACAAATGAGGACACTTCTCTTTAGAATGGGCAGGAAGGACACAGGCTGGACATCTTGCAAAGCTGGCTACACTTTTACACTATTACGCTGTGTAATAAATCCATTTTTAGCAACAGATTTCAGAAATTAAGACCCCCAAACTCACATATATACCATAAAAGTAGGAGACCATGAAGCAGGAGACAAACAGAAGTGATGAAGCCCATCTAGAAGCTGAGGGAATATTAAAAAGAAGGATGCTATGAAGTGTAAGAAAATATCTCTTAGTGGGAAAAACCTATTTGCACCTTTCCTCAGAAGATAATTGAGTGAGCTGCAGTATTCCTGGTATATACAATGGAAAACAAAACATTATTAGACTATTCTTCTTTGTCAACAAACCCTTAATCCTACACTATTTATACATGTACTGACTAAACATGCCCACTTTTCTTAACATTTTTAACAACTTGACATTCAGCCTTCCTTCATCTTTAGCACAAGAGCCAAAAACTTTTCATTGTTAGAGTGCCATCTTCAGCATTTGAAGCAAAAATAAGAAACCTTTCCATCAAGAAAAATCAAGAAATTGATTGTAGTTTTCTATATTAGAAAAATATTTTTCTTTCCTAACAGCATTGGAGTGATAAGTAGAAGATCTTCACACTAGGTATAAAGAGTATATTAGCAAAACAGGTTATCAATATAAAACCAGACCATTTAAAGTATAATAAAAATATCCCTCAGGATAAGCTTTTAAGAGACAGGAATGTCATTGGAATTTCTTAACAAGATTCAAACACTGAAACTGATTTACTGGATAAACACTTAAACATTCTGACCAAGGACATTACTTGAAGAAGAAAAGTCTTGGGGAAGATGCATTGCAAATGTAAATTAGAGAGTAACCTGTCTCTCTGAGTTAAGTGAGAAGAAAAGGAAAGCTGCGAGCACTTGCAGTCTTGGTCAGGGTCTAACAAGGGAGCTCTTACAATTGTTATATGTTTTAATTTGCTTTTTAAGAAGCCCAGAAAGGCACTTGTCATTCATTCAAAGAGCGAAAGCAAAGTCCTAATCTGCTGAAATCAGATTGGCAGGTATTTATAAAAACATGAAGAATGCCTGGTCCAGTCAGATATATTTTGCAGTTTTCCCGTCATTTACACCATAGATTTACTTGGTTTGAGCTGGGGATTTTTGCTTGTTATTCCTCATAATGTTCAAAGTATTTCACAGGAAAAGTAGGTTGAGCTGCATTTTGAATACAGGTGAGCAGAGACAGATAAATGCAATACTAAGTTTCCTAAGTTAAGCTGTGGGCAGAGGCACAAAATGTCCTCTCAGCTCCTCAGCTTTCAGCTCTGCACTCTCCATGAGAGAACAATCATTTCAAATTTAAAAACCAAGTAAGGAAAGCTCAGGGCACTGCATGCTAGTGCTTCAAAAATTAGTGGATTCTGAACCTTACTGTAGCCTCTGGACATCTAAACCAAACGTTATTTGCATGTATTTACTCGTACAACTCCAGTGTGGGAGGGGAAAAAAAACCCCAGTGAAATAGTTTTGAACTTGGAATGGAGAAATCACAATGACTATCACAGAATCAGAGTCTGCCTTCACTTACAGCAGTGCAAAGCTGAAGCAGTCAGATCACTGGATAATGATAATTACTCAGTGTAGGAATGTTTTTCCAGTTATACTATTATTGCAGGAATGCAGCAGAATCTGGATCAACATTTGTCTGACAAGGGATATAATAAAACTCTTTTGCAGATACATAAATTAAAGACTTTTCCTAAATCATTTATCTCCTGTTTTTCAATATGTTAGATGCAGCAAACTTGTCTACCACATAAGATATTTAGTTATGCAAAAGAATTATTCTGTCATAGCTTTTCAGCTTATTTTAAGAAGTAATATGCATTTGACAATAACTCACACAAAAGAAAAATCCATAACAATATAAACAGACAGCAGTTTACTGCAAAGCACTGCAAGAGCATAGAAGTAATTTGTCAGTGTTGTAAATTGCACTGACACATTCTGTTTAAATATTGGCTGATTAACTGAAGGAAATAAATTTCCACTGAATATTTGTAGTTCAGGTTTACTACCAAAAATCCTAAGTGATAGGCACCTTATTATCTTAATTCTAAACTGGAAAAAGTAGTTGTGCTTTTCCCATCAGATCTGGGCATCTTTATACCTTGTGAATGTCTGTTAATACAAAATAATTGAAGAAAACATTAAAAAGAGGAAAACACAGAAGGGAAGTAAGCTTCTGTAAAGAGAGCAGAAGACACAAAACATCCCCAACACATTCTGTCCTCACTCCTCTTACCTTGCATTGGATGCAAGCAATTCCAACCTTAATGGTCCTGCTATGTTCTTCCTCCTAACTTACCCTTAATGTTCAGCTTTCTTTCAGAGTTTTTATAGTCTCTGGTGTAGGCTACAAACTCCAATCCCTGCCTTTGCTTTCTCTTACATCATTTCTAAAGATTTTCCACTGATCCTTGCCCTAAACCTTTCTCTGTCCTGCACTCTCACGCACATACTTGCCTCTCATTTGTTATATTTATTGCTGTGATCAAAATGATTAGGTTATAATTAAAGGTCTAGGGGTTTGTTCTGTTTTTATTTTTCCTTTTTTTCATTTAATTTCAAGATTCAGACAGTCATGGGAGTAGAAGGGTTTTCAGAAGCATCCCTCTAAACTCTCACTTCTGTAAACTGCAGTATAGAAATCTGATGTCCGGAGTTATTACTGGGGGTTTTTTTAACTTCATTTCTTGAGGATATCAGAAGAACTGCATAAGCTTCAGAAAGAAATTAATGTGTTTTTAGTAGACCAACACCACTGTAAGCTAAGCATTAGAAAAGGAGTGTGCTTTGTAAAGCAAGTGACAAGAACTTAAGTCTTTCACACACTTTGTTTCTGTTACTGAAATGTTAAGTTACTGAACTGTAAAGCATAAGCTGTGGAGATGCTTATCTTTCCTAGGCAGTACCAGAGGATTTATTTCTTTCCCTGTTTGCCTCCCTAGAATAAGTCTACCTTTTTTTTTGCCCCTTTTTATAGATCTCAGGTTTAATCGATTTGCAGAGCATTTGTAGAACTGTTTTGAGGTTCAAAATCCTGGTCGGTGCAGTGCCCTTAAGAGTTAATTCATAGTAATTTTATTTCCTAAATAGATAGGCACAGTACTTTCAAAGTAGTTTGACTTGCCAAAAGCTTTTCCTACAAGCCATGGACAGTAAAAAGAAATTTGCAGTATGTGGGAAAAAAAATTGCTAACTGGGGAGCAAATGCTTTGATTTCATCATTTGTCTTGATCAGAGTGATTGGAGAAAAATAAGAGTTTATTCATATTGAAGCAAAACCAGGATTTCTGCCCCATCCCTGGAGATGTTCCAGGCCAGGCTGGATGGGGCTCTGAGCAACCTGGTCTAGGGGAAGGTGTCCCTACCCACAGCAGGGGGGGTGGCACTAGATGGTATTTAAGGTCCTTTCCAACCCAAGGCATTCTGTGTTTCCACAGCATCTCTCAGTACAAGCAGACATGGGAATGTGGCCTAGAGCAGAGCTGCAGAAATACACAAATGTGTTGGCCACGTGAGCAGCCACACGTGTCAGGCAGGTTGAGACTCTTCTCCACTGCAGAGTGTAACAGAGCTGCAGAAGCCCAAATGGGCTCTGTGGGTACTAGAGGAGCAACAGAAACAAAAGAGCAGAGCCAAACACCAGACTGCTGAAACACAGCTGAAAATGCTGTTGCAGGAAGAGAACTGGACTGTGGTCCGTTTTACTGCATTTAGGTGGTGGTTTGCTGCTGGAAGTCCAAGGACACAGAAGTACTTGACTGATGTGTCTAGAGCAAGCAGGATCTCAGGGAAAAAAAAGAGAACCACAATCTAACAACAAGGTATTACTGGTTTACGGAGTACCTTAGTTGCATAAGACCACGAGGTGCTGCTGACCAACTACTGCAGTTCCAGGCACCCAGTTTCTTCTTCTTTCTTCTGTTTGAAAGACACAAGGTGGCACTCACAGGCATTTACTCCTCTTGGGAATGTTTACAGGTCCTATCTTAAGCTCTTCAAGCAGAATCTCTGCAGGACTCCATTCTGCCACCACACTTGGTGCTGATGTGGCTGGTAGGAGGCCTGGGCTGTGACAGTGTGAGTAAGCTGATGACAGAGAGCTGAGTGCTGGCAGCAAAGGTGTTTCAGTGTTTAACAACACAGGGGAAAGTCTGGGGAGCAGCCGAGACTCACCTAGAACTCAGCACCTCACAAGAGTGAGGGAGAGGAGAAAGGACTGCAGAAAAAGTAGAAGTGCTGCCCTGCAGTCACCTCCTTTGGCTCCAAGAGGATGTCTAAGACCTGGCATCAAAATTTTCTTTTATGCTCTCCACTGATCAGTGATGCTATAGCAGAGCTCCAGCTACTTCTGTTCCACCTTTTGGACCTACTGAGAGGTTGAGGCTCTTCCTTTAAGAAAAGTTATTTTGTATTTCAAAATTTATGACTGTATCATTCCTACGAAATCTAAAAGACGCCAGAAATTGTTGCTGATACGCACAATTATCATCACCTCTGATTGGGAGGTGTGCAGGTTCTGACCTGGGTAATTTGTGACCTTCATGGGCTTCTTCTGACCATCACATGTGTGGGTTTTCTCTCTGGGGGAAAAAACCCCAACCAACAAACAAAGCAAGCAAATAAGTAAACAAACAACAAAATGAGAAATACTACTAATAAAAATTAGTAGTGTGTTAGAGCGTTAACATTTAATTTCCTGCTCTAAACTGACTTCACTTTAGTAAAACCTTTTTGACACCTTCTCATGAAGACTGCCAAGTAAGCTTGCCAGACAATGAAAAAGGTGTATGGTGGTTACTCTGCTGGCAGGGCATCTAAGGAACAGATATCCTCAACAACACTGTGGTTTAATTATACTTACAATATAATTAAGTTAGGGCAACCAAGAGTTTGGAAGGAGTCTTTATTGTCTTAACCATGAATGAATAAACAAATATAATGTGATTTTTTTCAAATATGAAGACAAGAAAAAAAAAATTGGAGGAGGTAACAACACAAGACATGAAGCTCCTTCTGTTACCAGCCGAGAGAAAAACAAACTTGCCTCCCTACTGCCCTCATGGTCCCACAAGAATTTCTGCAAATCTTTCAACACTGGTTTGCAAATCAGTTGAGCTGGCTGAGTGTTTTCCTTAAGAAGAAAAGTTCTGATTCAGAGAGCAGGAGTTAGCAGGATTTCACTTGTGTAAGTGTTGAGCAGTCTTGCTCTTCAGCACCCTTGCCTGTGGAAACTATATTTGGGGTTGTCAGACCTTGTCTTTAAAGTCTTAGTAATGGCACATGAATACACCGTGCTTGATAGTTTCCCACTTTCAATCCTTCCCTTCTCCCACAAAAACATGCAGCAGTGCTGTTACATCCCTGTGGTCTAAGCCACAGGAGCCTCCTCCTTCTGTCACTAAGTTGTCCCATGGGAACTTCACCTTCCAGCCCCTTCAAAGCCCTTCCCAGCAACCACTGATTCCTCACATGACATCACACATCTGTCACTCATAAACCAACGTGAACAGTGCAGGGTCCAGCAGGTGTTATGGCCAAAGCAGTACACCTGTGCTCAGGAATTTGTGATGGATCTGGCATGGAGTAAAGGCTTGTGACTTGAGACATTCTGATTTCTGGGATTATTCATATTTTCACTAAACAATGAGTGTGTCATCAGAAACAGTCACACTGAAGTTAGCAAAAGTGGACATTTTTCCAGGTTTGCAAGGTTTGCCCCAAAATTCTAAGAAATAATCCAAGTGCTTTTTTTTCTTTTCAAATAGGAAACTGCATTTTTTAAAATAATGAGCTGCTTTCTACAAGCCAGGTGCTCAGCTGATACTGATTCATATGTCTCTGAAATAAAAAACTGAGATATTCCAAATTACAGTGACTTCAATTTATTTTTACTTCTTGAGACAATAAACTCTTCAGATAAAACTGGCCCAATTCTGACGACACTCTGAGAGAGGCATAGCATTCCACCAGATTAATCAAAACACAGCAGTTTACAGCTACATTATTGGTACAGGGAGAACGTCCAACATTACTTTTGTTGCATTTACACTCATATCTTGTCTGGAGAATGGGAAACATTTTAAAACAATCACCCCAGATTTTCAGTCAACACAAAAGAGAATTTCAGAAACCAAGCTAATTCCTACTGATTTGCATGGAGATACACAGAGCCAGAGAGCAGATGACTCACTCTAATACAGACTATGGAAAAGAGACCCTATATTAACAATGTGAGTGAATGTTTTCTAATAGAAGGTACATTCTACCTTGGAAGGAAAAACTATGTTAAAACAGCTATTTTTAAATCTGCAAGGTATCAAAGTAGGTTTTGTTGTGTCACTTCCACTTTAGATGAATCCTTGCAGCTAAATAGAGTTGGAGGAAAAAAACCCACAAAGTGAAGGTAGAAAATAGCACTGAAGACAGTAACATTCTTCAGGAATGTTAGGCTTTCTACTAGTAGTTTCTATACATGTACTTTTAAAAAGTCCTTTGTGATGGAATTATGTGCTTGTGATAGGTGCTGGGTCATGACATGTATGATCCATAAAAAGCTCTCACAAAACAAAGCAGAAGTCCCAAAAAGGACATTTTCTTGAAAGGCAAGGTTTTTCTTAGCAGGCAGGCTCTGACGAGGAAGGTTGGAAATAAAGGATGTTTTATCTCTGGTGCCCATGCCACTGGCTCCCAGCCCAAGATGGACATGAGGAGTGAAGATGGCCAAGAAGAGCAACAGGACCTTTTGTTCCGGCTATGGACACCGTGGTCCATGAGCTAATGGACAAGGGTCAACAAAAACACACAAGATGTCTCAAGCAAATGGTAATAGTTCTGGGCCAGTGTCAGCCTGGTCCTGACTCAACTGGCACCACAGAAATGAAAACGAGATTGTGTTTCCATCCCCTCTAACTACGCTCCTTGGAGTCAATGCTAAATACAAAGATAACAAACTGGGAACCAGACCCATCTTTCTGTGCTAGGAGAGAAGAGTGTTGATGTTTTCACACTGTGTGCCTTGTCAAAGATGTGTGTGCTGACGTCCCCTATTGTCACTGAAACAAACTCTTTGTGACCCATGAAGCCTGGTGCCACAGTACACAAAGCACAGAGCAGCAAAGCGTGCACCTTGGCTGCAGAGCACACACTGCAGCAGCTCCAGAGCCAGGTACAAACACGGCCAGGAAGTGCAGCACTGAATGTGCAGCAGCAGCTCAAGTTCAGATACCCTCCAAGAAGAAAAAAGTGTGTCTGCCCTGAAAGTCTGTCCTCACCTCACACTTTATTTCAACCAACTTTTCATCATTTCCTTGCAGAACTGAGAAGTATGGTGGAGTTCCATTTAATGGCATCAGGAGAAGAGAAACAGAAGAAGTAAAGAAAGGAACTAATCAGCAAAATGAAAAAGAGGAAGGATAGTGATATTCTTCAGCCAGATGCAGAGGGGTGGAAGCTGGGCAGGGCCACATGTGGACCACTCCCAGCATCACAGGATGCTGCAGGAAACCTCACTGCCAGTTTCTTGCCTGACATGCAGGTAAAGGAAGATGAAGTCATGTGAAAGGTGGGGCTGGGAAGCTGTTTCTCCACGGAGACAATTCCTGCACTGAATGATGTTAATAAGGAAGGTTCTGTCCCCTCATTCCTGGCAAGGCCATCCCTGGGATGGTGGCTTGCGCAGCAGGACTGTGCTGTGCTGGAAACCAAACAGAGCACGCTAGTAGCCTGAACCCAGGAGTTCAGAGCAATTTGTGCTGGCTGATTTGACTTTTTTCCTGCTTTGCTCTGGTTTAAATGTGCCTATGGATTGGTTCCCTCAAGGGACAGCACAAACCAAAGCTGTTAGAGAAATGAAGCTTTCTGCTATTTCTAAGAATTATTGATCTTTTAACAGTTTGTAAATTCATCCTAATTCTTGAGCTAAATTCTGATACTTTACTTGTCCACTTCAATTCCTCTATCACTTCAGCTGGACAGAGACCTATCTCTGCTAGACTGTGCACCTTTCTGCAGCGAAGCTGCAATTCCTTAAACAGCGGCAGTATCGCAGCTGGATTAGTCCGGGATATTTCAGGAATCATCCCATTACGTTCATCAGTCAATCACCGCCCTCTAGAGGTGGCCACACTGTGCGTGGGGCTGAGCTGGGTTTGCTGCGAATGAACCATCCCAAAGCCAAAGCGATCCTGCAGGAAGCGGGAGGAAGGTGTTGGCTGGTTTGAATAGATCCAGGTACGCTTGTGGGTACAATGGACTGAGCGCTGATTCCCAGCTCCTCCGTTATTCCTCCCCTCTCCACCTGTGAGGTCACCCAACTGGCAGCCTTTTGCCTTCATGCATTTTGCGGTAGTGCTACTGCAGAGACTAGAGAAACATGTAGAATGACAGAGAACTGTATGACACAACAACAATAAAAAGCAGTAAAAGTAACTGCCAGACTAAACTCTGGTTACAGCTTATTTTTTTCTGAAGCAATGTGCGTAAGCTAAACCGGTGGCACAGCTGCAGGAATTGATTGTGCCCACATGAGCTGGATGTGCTGGGATGAGAAAAGCAGCAAGCCTTTCTGTACAACTACACTCTCACATTACTTTCCCTTGTCTGAAACAGCTAGGAAGGTTTAAAGAGAAGAATACAAAGAGTGATGAATAGTAAGTAACCCACCACAATATCAAGTGATGAATGTACTGCTCCTGCAAACACCCTGTTTGAATAGGTGAGTATTTAAGGAGAAACTGCTCCGTACAGAGGCAGCACAAGATCCCAGAAGCAGGAACAGCACATGGCCAGGTTTCCCCAGACACATCCTTCCTCTTTTTTTTCAGCTGGAAATTCTGTCTAGGTGGAATTTAGCAATCTTCTACATTTTCTTCTGACAGACTGGCTGGGTGTGCTGGTTTGCCTGCATATGGAGGGATTCTGCAGGTAACCACACATATGCACAGGCCACCTGTGCATGTGCAGCCCCGTACCTGAACATCTACTTCTGTTGGCAGCATTTAATCAAAATAGAGCAGATGCCCAGGATCCCAGCAACCATTTCACTTCAAATATTACCCTGGGATTCAGGAGAGCTATGTTCTGTTACAGAATCACAGCATGGTGGAGCTTGGAAGGGGCCTCTGGAGATTGATTAGTCCAACACCCCTCCTCAAAGCAGGGTCAACAGAAGCAACTTTTTGCAAGTGCTCTCCACAACCTCTCTAGGCAGTCTGTTTGTTCTTCAGTCACTGCCACAGTGAAAAAACCCATGAAAAATCTGATATTTAAATGCAATTTCTTGTATTCAGTTTGTGCCCCTTGCATCTTCTACTGCACACCACTGAAAAGACTCTCGTCTGTCTTTTACTTCCCCATCAGGTGTTTATATGCATTGATAAGATCAACTCTGCTATACAACCCCAGATCTCTCACCCTCTGCTCACCTGTGACAGATGCTCCAAGATGTGGCCCTCCCAGTATGCCCACACCTCTCTTGTATGGGAAGCTCAGCACCTCATGTGTGCACACTCTCACTCAGCCAAGGCTGTTGGCCTTCTTTGCTGCAAGGTCACTACTGGTTCATGGTCAATGCACCCATCAGGACTCACAGGTCTTTTCTAAAAGCTGTTTTCCAGACATTCAGCCCTCAGCTTGTGTAGGTGCATGGGCTTAGTCTCAGCTCCACTTCTGCCTTGACTAGCTGGCCTTGGATTCAGCTCTCTGGACCTTGCTGTCCACGGTGTTGATGCCACTGATCTCTTTTGTAAAGCAATTTCAAACTTTGGTTATGTGATATAGGTGTCACTTCATTTGTTCTTCACAGGTAAATATCTTATTCTCTGTTAATGTGTGGCTCCTCATATTGACAACATTCACTTCCATGTGGGCTTTTACAGCAGTCACTGTCCTGCTGCTCAGGTGCCTCAAATTGTATTTAATTTATGATTTCTTTTGGAACTTATGCACACATTATTATACTGCACTACGAGTCCAGAAACTGAGACAGAAAACTGAGCACTGTATGATATCCTATGGCCAAGGCCTATAAGTCCTGTTCAGAATATTGTGGCATGAAAAATGTCCTCTCATCTTACCAGCTTTTTTCCCCTCTGTGGCCACTGTATTCTAGACAAAAAGTGAGGGAGAAGCCCCAGTTTTAATCCCATATAGAGTGCAGGGCAGTGAACATTATCCAGTTCCTTCTGCATGGAACTGAACAATTTGTGCTTAATTAAAACTGAGACTGACAACTTCAGAAAACTCGAGGTCCTAACACTGCCAGCTTATTCCTGCTGTGTGTTTCCTTGTCCACCTCTGCACTGTGCCAGCCACACAGTCAGACCTTTTCTCTCTGCAGGCCAAGGTTTGTCTTTCACGAGGGTCTCTGGGTTCCTTCATGGGTTTTTCTATCCTGTTCAAAGTTAGAGTGTCCATGCCCTTTGGAAATAAACAATGATTCATATATTTTCACAACACCTTTAGGGGCAAAGAAGCACAATGATCCCCTACCAAATGTCAAAGCCCAGCTCTAGAAGAGCAGGTTTGTCCCAGCTCCTCAGCATAGCTCTTCCCCTGGTCACACGCAGTGGGAAGCAGGCTCGTGCCATGCAGCAGTAAGTCCCTGTGACTACAGGCAATGCTGCTGGCATGCTAACCAGCTGCATAAATCACCAGAGATCCACGTGAGCCATGTAATCCTCTGGGCTGCAGTTACTCACACCAAGCTGGACGATGTCCAAAAGCCACACACTGCCCTCCCTGCAACGTGGCTGCTCCCCAGAGCCTGTTTGGTGCCTCTCCCTACCTGTATCTGTGTCTTCACCTCCACAGGGGGCCTCCACATCTTATACAAGGACATTAGCAGAGGAGACAAACCCACCTTCCTTGCACTTGCCTGGCTCATTAATCCCAGGTGTGAATCCATGGAATTGTGTGTGGAAGGAGGTTGGCCCTCCACCTCCACAAGGGCAGACGCACTGCATTTGTGCTTACTTTACAATTACACTTGGAACCATGGAGGAAGAATATAACATAGTTTCTTATGTAACCATATATTTACTTTGGTTATGTGCGGCTTCAAGACAAATCTAAAATGGTGCTGGACCGTGCTGCTGCCCTCAAAAGAAGTTTGTCAGCCGAGTAACAATAATGTTCTGCTCCTGAAAATGATGTGCTGGGCTTTATGATCAGCTTTTAGGTTTGAATGCTTTTGTTCCACTTTGATATTTGAGCCTTCCCCTCAAAGCAAATCCTTCGAGTGTGGTCATGGCTCTCCAAGCAATGGTCATGGGAGGACAGAGACAAAGCACAAAAAAAAAGATGCTGACGGCATCTGAAAATGATTTGCAATCTCAGCCGCAGGAGCTCAGTCGTACTAACACAGTAATTTATATGCTGGGGACAGCTTTTCTCATGTTCTTCTATAAATTTCTTGTTGGAATTATTAGGCATCCAAAATACATTTGGAACTAACCAACCAAAGGAGTGAGACAGAGCAGGTAATACTGACTAAGCACACCAAGCCCTGTCTCACAGCCCCAAATCAAGCACATTGCCACCAAGCACACAACTACAGTGACCAGTCAGAGAGCATCTGGAGCTGGGCTACTGAGCTAAACCATGCAACACAATCTGGGGTGTTGCAGCATAAGAGGATCCTTCTGGGATCTGAAGCATCCACACTCACCACTCCCCACAGCCCAGCCTTGCCACAGCAAAGCCTGGTTGTCTTTGAGAAAAAAATGGCATTGGGAGAGTGTGGAAGCTTTGCACATCAGATGTGCTTAAGGTAAACATAGAAGAAGTGGGTGAACTTTTTTGCAAATACTGCAATAAAATTACAACTAATGAAAGTACAAGATAAATAATACAAGGAGCATTTTAAACACAAAAAAAGTGAGGCAGGCTACTAAGGCTGCTGCTGAAAGAGTAACAGACCCAGCACACTGCCACAGATAACTCATCTCTGCTCAGCCCATGGGGCAGAAGCCCTGCCCTGGGTGGTGCCATGTCTGGCTGCACACAGACATTCCTGGGCATACAGCAATGCCACTGGTGTAAGTCCTGCTCCTACAGAATGCTCAGAGAGCTACAATGCTTTCAGGAGCAGGGAGTACCTGTTTCATGGAGAGATTAATTTAGTTCTCAGTAGACCAAATAAATAACCAACAGCCAGAAAAAACAGCCAGCTACTAGCTGTCCCTAGTTCTTCCCATCCCAGACAAGGGACTGGCTTCTATTCAGGCAGGTTATAAGTGGAATAACTGCTCACCACTCAGTACCTTGATAGCAGAGAGTGCTGTCATTGCACTGAGGTCAGCAGAGTGACACCAGTACAAACAAGACCAAAGCCTGACTGCAGAGACGGAATGGAGAAAAGGCAATGGAGAAAGTGCCTCTTCAAGGCACTTATCACACAACTGAAACACCTCAATCCTGCCCTTCTTCCACCTCTTTTTTCCACCTGGTCCCGTAAGTTCCTTGGACCAAAGGGGATTCCCCCCCCTCCCCTCCATCTCAAGCAGGTCCCCCACTCTCCTGCCACACGAAGAACTCAATATAACCAGCGCCACCCTGAGGAGCAGCCCGGGTTAATGGACTGGAGCCCTCCCTTCTCCTGCTGCTTGCCCAGGCTCTGAAGCCTCTGGGCAGCCAGGCAGACAATCCAGAGACTCTCTAGGTTGTTTTCTGAGGGCCATGGGAAGCACAGTGTCAGAAAGAGCTGTCTGAGCCGTGCAGCCCCACGGTTAGAGAGGAGAAACCTCAGCCCAGGGCTGACAGTGACTGATGACTGTAGGTGCTGCGAGAATTCTGTTCCTCACGTTACCCAAATGTCAGGGGGTTACAGTGATGTTATTAAAGCACCACAGAAGTGCAAAGATCTGTGTAAACTGAGAGGATAATCACTATGCAGGCAGAGCAGAAGCTGTTTGACAGTGTTGAAATTATGTTCTTTGGTAGCCCTCTGACTTGACACGTGACTTGATACACTAAAAACACCCATATTGTGTTTTGATGTTCTGTGTCCATGACAATTGCTTTTCCTGCAGCAGACAATGATTTGTAAAATAACTTTTCTTATTCCCAAATCACTCAAAATTTTGCAAATTGTTTTCCACGAACTAGAAGTGGTTTAGAAATAACCTTGGCTCAGGGAATGGCTCTGTTATGGGGCTTTTGCTGCCATGACATCCAGCTGGGGGAAGACAGTTATTTCTGAATTACTCTATTTTTACATTAATATCTCTTTTAGAGCAAAACAGCAGCAGAAGCAGTATTATTTCCATTGTGTGCTCTGAAATAGGACAGATTCCTAGGAGCCACAACTTATTACCCTCCCATCATAGTCATCCCTGGTCATTTCATGAGGAATTATATCCACTGTCTCCCCAGTCCCAAGCCCTGAGATCACTGTGGGGGTGCAGGAGCAAACCCCTTTCTCCTCTGTACTGGGAACTGCCATCAGAAACACAGATCCCACTTCACAACAGACAGCCTTGCATGGCCAAAACCCTGCAGCCCAATATCATAGAACAGTTTTGGTTTAACTGGGCCTTAAAGGTTATCTAATTCCAAGCTCCCTGACGTGGGTAGAGGAAAACGGAAACCCATCTATGCATGGGCTCGAATCTCAGCTTTCCAGTTATGAGCTAAATGTGCTGATGGACTGCACTACAGAGGCTCCATAGTTAAATTATCTTCATAATAAAAAATAATTCTCCTACCTAAAATAAAACTACTTTCTGAAAAGCATTGATTCTAAGTAGTAGAAATATCACATAGACCAAGGGGCCTTTATCATGACATTATAAATGTTCAAAACTACAAGGAATCCTCCTTTCCCAGAGACCCATCAGCAACTTCCCCATCTGCAAACTGACCAGCTCAGATTGAGACCTATGACACCTCTGAATCAAGGATTAGATCCCACATTTTCAAAGCTCTTGTTCCAGTAGCAAAGACACAATTTTGGTGTCTTTTGAGTGTACTGAGGACCCAAGCACTAATATGCCTCAATCATTTCACTGGGCTCTTCACATTTCAGGAGATCAAATGTGCAATCCTAAGATTCCCAGAGAAATTAAAGAAGCGGTTTAATGGATCACTTAAAATTTTAAAATATTTATAATTAAAAGAGAAATCCAACATCTTATTGAGGGGGGAGCAGAAAGAGGGGAAGGGAAAAAGTAAACAAATGAGAAGAGGCACCAAACTCTACTCCAAGTACACACAGCGGAAAATGCAGGTCAGTGCCAGCAGCCTAATAATCCAAATTCTCTTTCTATGCACTGACCTCTTCTGAGTAAAGGAAAGAATTTAAAGGAACATAAATGATAACTGTACATATTCTGGAAGCCAACCTAAAAGTGCTGCCAGGAAAAATCATCCTTCTCCTTACAGAGCCATTAACACATTCCCTTCCACCGGGGCAGCAGAGGTCCCACCTGCAGAGGGAGGGGAGAGAGGGAATGCTCCTTACCTGCCACACACAGTCAGTCCTCAGCACAGCAGAAGGATGAGCATCAAATCTGAGTGGCTGAGATGGGTTTCAGGGCTGGCAGGATCAATGTGCATGTCTCAAAAAACCCCTGTAACACACTGAGCATTGGCAGGGGCAGGCACTGCAGCTTTCTGGAGAGCATGGGAGTGCAACCAGCACTACACCTCCAGGAGTCCCCAGCAGACATGGTGCAAGACACTTGCTCCTTCCCCTCCCAGAGTGAACAGCAAGAACTGCTTTGGGTGCTGCCCTCCAAAGAGTTGGGAACTAAGGAAATTATCCTAAATGCTTTTTTAAAAAAATGATGAGTTTCATCCCTTTTACATGCTCCAGATGGCTGTAATAGCAACAACAATTCACCAAAATACCAGCAGTTAGATCCACCAATAGCATAATTCTGTATAGGGTTTATTTTCCTTTGTTCTTCATGCAGCTAAGTGCCCACACACATCAGTGCATTATACTTCTCCTTTCATGCTGTTCAATACCTCTCCTTGGTCCCAGTGAAATGGAAGTCCTGCTCATTTTGCACACCCACTTCATACCAGCTTTGTTTAGGTACTTTTTCTGGCCAGCTTACGTATTGATTGGGTCCGACTTGCACAAAGAGGATTGCAAAATCTGCCCCCAAAATTTCCAGCGGAGGATGTTCTTGCCTACCCCAAATTTGCATTTGGCCCACCTGCCACAGTTGTTGCAGGGTTGAGGTAGTGTCAATACTATGAGCAGTGAACTAAATGTTCTTCAGAGGGGATGAAAATCCTGAGAAATTCACAAAAATCAGTGGAGATATTCCAGATGAGGGAGGTATATGGCTCAACAAAAATAATGAAACAGAAAACACCCACAGATGCAGGAGAAGTTGTCCAGACAGTTAAGCTACCCTGGCTTAGCCTGCCAGGAGCACAGCCCTTAACACCCATGCAAAAACCTTCTGCACTGCAGCTTTAGCCATGACACTTCTCTCCCTGTCACTGGCCCCAAACCGCTCACTTTGCTGGCTCCTGCTGACTTGCTCTGGGGGAAACTTAACCCCTGAAATTACCTAAAAAATGCATTTGGGGGATGCTCAGGAGGGATACCCTGAGGGCTGCTGTGAGTGACTCCAGAGCAAGCCCCTGTCTGGCTCAGAGGGATCACTGCCAGGGGAGGCTTGGGGCAGGAACACTGAGGTGATCCTGCTGGACACATAAGCACAGGGTGAAGAATAAACTAGAAAAATAAGTAAAAGGTTTCTTGTATCTCAAAGTATTATTTTGGTGTTATAGCTTCTCTGTCCTTGGTAGCATTTACTTTGGTGTAACTGAAATGAAAACGTGGCTCAGGAAGATTGGAGGACTCTGAAACCAGCTGAAAACAGAGAAAACACTACTTTACTCCGCCAGCTTAAGCTGCTTTCCATGGAGCACGTATCCTGAAAGTGGGAACAAATCACTGTACAGAGCTGCAGAGATTTTCATGATGATTTTAAATCAACTAAATTTCCAACAGCTGAGATTTTGGGCAATAAACTTGGCTGGAGCTGAGCCAACCTAAGTTAGGCTGGGATCCTGCCCTACAAGTTCCTGAAAGTGTCTGTGCTGAGTGTGACAGGGAAGATGCTGAGGGGACAGAGGCTGAAATCAGGCCAATAGATCCAAACACAAAACAGATTTGGCTGCAGCTGCAAAAGAAAGGATGCATGAAGTAGGGCATTTAACCATCAGCCCTCTCTGGACAAGAGCACCTGGGCTAGAGAGATGAGCTGGGCTCTCACATCTCCTCTGGGAATAAACATCTCCATTTAATGTACACACTTTGCTCACATTTGAGAACATTAATTCAGCACAAAAAAGAAAAATCACCAGCTGTGTGCTGCTGAAACCAGGCCCTTTGGCTACCTCAGGGAGTTTACTAGGTCTGTATAAATAAACATGGAAGACTTCACTGTGGCAGTTTAACAAAGTGCTAGAATCCCTTCTGAAATCTTTATGAGGTGAAAATTAGTAAGCAACCTCTGAAAAACCAACTGACATTTTTCAATTTATGAGGCTTCCCATCTCACAATGTCTATTATTTTACACAAAGATTTTAGTTTAAAAACTGCCTCTCTGAGCTATGCTGAGATGGGAAGGATGCTGAGATCCTGGGCTGACATCCCAGGAACCGCAGGAGGTTGCCTGGTATTCACAGTCGAATTTTCTAATAAGGTGGTGCACATTTCCAAAATGTCACTGCACAAGCGGCCATTGGTGGGGTTATTTTAAGGCAGCAGTTCAGGAAGGCACTTCTTGTGCCTGTTTCTGAATTGACAGACATGCATGCCTTGAACTTTCTTAAGGCCCTGCTGTGAAGAGAGACTTTAATGGCAAAGACAGCTCCAGGATCACTTACTGGAAGAGATTTTTATCACTTGATTTTCATCTCTTTGTACTGGTGTCAATTAGAAAAACAAAAATTTCTGAAATTCAAGGAGTTAGTCCTGGACAAAAGCGGACTGAAGCCTGAACTGAGCCATATCAAGCAGCTTCTGCCTTACAGCAGCGGCATTTTCCATGGATAATCTGCACTAGAATAGCTGGAAACAACCATTTTCTATCTCCCTTTCCAACATCACGTCCCTCAAAGGGACAGCTTTGAGGCAGTTCCATTAAAAGTGCAGCCAGCCAAGTTGTGGGGTATCATGATCAGTGTTTATAGTGCCAGGCAGTGATCTGAAAGGCATGTCCAAAGAATCTCCTCTGATCCTTACTTCAAGGCTCTGAAAGGCACATGCTTTCATCCCACCATCCCTTACATCCTCTCTCTGGGAATCTGACTCACTTCCTTGGGTTTTGTCTTTCTCTCTCTTCCCTGAACATTTTTTAAGTTAGACTAAATGCTCATGAAGTTGCTGCTGTGGGGGATTGATTTCCTTTTCCCAACTAGAACTGTGCAAGATCCTTCATCCACTGCTGGTAAGTCTTTGACAGAGATGCCCATGGAGATCAAAACATTTCTGTTCCCTAAGTACAAGGTAGAAAATCCAGGGAACCTTGAGGTATCTGCTGTTGTTCCTTAAGACACATTGGAAATAACATTATTTCTTTTTTTCTCCATCACTCACTATTTCATCATCCCTTCCTCACTGCTCATCTTCTGTAGGAACATTTTGTGACGGACTTTGTCACAGACTAAGGGTGCTGCAAACAAATCAGACCAGCTCAGCCTCCTTTAATTATTATTTTCCAGCACAGAAAAGGCCAATCATTTTCATTTATGAAAGAAAGTGCTTTAAAATTCCCTCTGGTGCTTTTGTCATCTGTATAAGCGTGGACTTTAACTGCCCTCTACTATGGAAAACAAACTAACAAACAAATCAGAAACAGTGAAATTGTAGCTTGTTACATATTCTCCTACTCATGGAAATGACTACAGGAGATGGACTTTGGAGAACGAGGAACAGAGTCCCACCTACACTCAAATACTGCAAGTGTAGAGTCACAATTGGTGTGGAAAGGATGTGGCAGCAGAGGAGCAGAACTCCCTCAGATATCCCTCACACTCCCTGCCCTTGCCTTGCCACCAGGCACATTTCTTCTTGGTTGATTTAAATTCTACCTTTTTTATTCCCCTTAAAATGAGCTTCCTGTCTCCCCCTATCTCTGTGTCTACTGCATTTCAGTGAAATTTTACTTTGTTATATTCCCACAAGAAATTTAACGAAGGAGTCTGGAGAGTGGACAGCAAAAATAATACACTGGAAAGCAAAACAAAAGCAGCAGGGACCATGCAAAGGGAGACACTAGAACTATTTTAATTCCCTTTCTACTAACAGAAATCTCCTGCTTCTGTTGTTATTTCTTTTCTTTTGTGCTGGAGAAAAACTAACATGTGAAGAAAGAGCAATGCCTCCTGGCACACTTCAAAATTCCCTCTTACTGGCAAGCGAGGATTGAAAAATCCCTGTGAAAGCTGCTAAGAACTGACAGCTGCCCTGCTCAGAACTTCTGAGCACCCCATCTCTAATGAAGATATTCACTTTCTTTAGAGCTGGAGAGGTTAAACTGCCTCAGCAAAGGAGCCCTTCTTCTGGAACAGATTTCACAAAGGATTGGAGAACAGGAGGCTTGGGAGTCCCCAGTTTCATTGCAGGGGCAGAGGGTGCTTCACCTCATGCAAGGTGGTGGGTTTGTTACCTTACAGTCCCTTCTCCTCCATTCAGGTATTCCTACATCTGCCTGACAATCCTACAGAGGCAGGCCAAGTGCCACAGAAGCCACTAGGACACTTTCATGAAGAACTGTCTGAAAAAGGGAATTTCTGATCTGTGGGAAGTTCCAGCATTCTGAAATTTCCTTTTCTTCCACATACAAATGAGAGGCCAAAATTCCATGGTCTGTGTGGAATGGATCTCCTGGAGAGGAAGAGGGGGAAGGAATGGAGAAGATTAAGAAACTTTATTTGTAGGGAAAAAAATAAAACCCTGTTGATACTGTATCAGTGAACTTTTCAACTTCCATGGGGACCAAACCAGACCCCAGAGAAGACTCTCAAAGTCTGGAGCTCAGAATGTGGGAGAGATGCATGAAAAACAAGCAAACAACTAATGATCAGTCAGAAACCCCCTGATAAAGAACTTATTTTCAAACTGGTTATACATTTCAAACAATTCACATAAATTCAATATTTGCAGACAGCTATACAACTGCTCAGAGAGTCCAGCAAAGGATTTAGGTATGGTTTTCAATTTCAGAATATGTGTCCCCACTGAAAATATTTACTCAAGCATGTACAGTTGGAGGTTCATTTAATTACTTTCCTGGACTAGTTCCTATTCATTCTTAACCCAGGAACATTATTTTTACATTTGATACAACACCCTACTGATTTCTAAGCAAGTTTCACTCTCAATTTCAGTCAGCTCTGGGTCTGCTATTTAATTTTTTAACCAAAATCTGTTGGCCTGTGGTATCTCAAGTCAGCCCTTTAAAGTTACATCAATAAAGGCACTTATCTTTCATTGAAACAGAACATCTGGAGTTTTCCTTAATCATTGCTGTCAAGAATATGCAGCATTCCCTTTTACACGACCCATGAAATTTTGGGATGCTCATGGGCATAGCAATATGCATGTTCCTGACAATCCTGACTCCCACCTTCCTCTTTTTTATCATATCAAATGGCTAAAGCTGCTCAAAGAAAATTTTGGCATTTTTAACTTGAGAAAAAAAAGCTTTGTGCAATGATCTAGAAAGGACAGACAACAAGTAGAAGACAGTTTGCTACCAATAATTAGGTATTCCAAGGTATTAAGGAATGATTATGGAAAATTTCAGATGAAGGTGACAAGATGGCATGTCTGGCCAGATGACACTGAGGTGAAGTGACGCACACAGGAAGAAACAATCTTAAATACTTCTACTTTGTCTGCATAGCAAAGGGCTTTGAGCTGACTGTTCCTGATCCAAAATGAGGACCAAGAGGGGGTTTGGCAGAGGCTTGTGGTCAAAATGATTGGTTCCAATATAACAGCTTGGGATCTTGAATTGAAAATGACAGGAAATATGCTTAAAACCCAGAAAGGACCTCTTTTCAACCAGAGTGTATTTTAACAGTGGAACTCCTCACCAAATTACACTCAAGATGCCAAAAGCTTACACAGATTCAAAAACAAAGTCACCAAAATGAAAATCCCTCAAGGACTATTAAGCACAAAATATTGTGTCTGGTTCTAAAATCCCTCAGCCACAAATTGTTGGAGGTTGGGAGAATATTTGAAGGAAGTGTCAAATATGCTTGCAGGATTGGCCACTGTCAGAGTGAGTATCCTGAGTGAGACAGGCACCTGGTCTGACCTGGTGTGACTGCTCCTGCACTTCTATATCACATTTTCCTGTTGCCTTGTTCTCAGAAAAATCTAAGAAATAAATCACTGAAACAATCATTTACATTCAACACACACCCCATATTTTGTTCAATAGACAGAGTTGGCATGAGAAAATTCAACACAAAGACTTAAAGTTTAGTAAATTCATAAACAACCAAAGAAAGGGAAATGCTAAATGTTTACAAGTTAAATAAAAAATTATTTGGAGTTCAAGTGGATAGCACATATCAACAATTTAGGGTAATACACAATACAGCAATTACATAACTGAAGAAACTGAAGAAATTCAGAGATAATCTTAAAATTTAAAGAAACTCAAATACACTGACGCATGAAAATACATACATATTATGCATCCATACATAGGGTGGTGACATTTGCAATGTTTCCCACAGCCTAAAGGGCTCTAGTGCTTTTAGAGATATCCTTTGCAGTTAAAATACAGAACCCTAGTAAACCTACTAATATTCCTCCACTTGGTTGGAATTTCTTGTGTGCACATATACATGCAATGTCTTTCTTTGAGAGGCCAACATCAATTAAATTTAACTGCTTCCCCTGTGGACTTAAATCAAGATGCTAAGTTAATATATTGCTATATATAGCCTGTTTATAAGTCATTCTTCTTCAGCAGTGGCACCTTTTCCATGTAGTTTAGAATAGAAGCTGCCCTTGTTCTCTAGCACAACCTCTACCATGAAATCATCAGAAGAAAGTCATTACATTTAGCAGGCACCTCCCTTGTTTAATGGTGTATAAATGTTTTGGTGCCAGTCCTGTGCTCGGCATATAAGGAAAGGTTAAATACATTAAACATCTGCAGCCCAACTAAACGCCAGTGAAATGCTACAGGACATATGATAACCACAGACAAGCACAGGAGAAATGGAAACACTAATGATGGAAGGGCACTGCTTAGGATAATTTCTAGTCATAGAAAGATGCTTTAAAAGTAACTGCAGGGAAAATTATGTTGGAAATATTTCCTAATGAGGAGACCTAGCAGGCTGTGGAATAATCACCCAAGGGAGAGGAAAGAAGTCCTTTTGACTGAGTCATTTCTTTCTGGACTGGGAACACAGTATTAAGCACACTGCAGGGAAAAAATGTCCTGGCAGACAGAAAGATTACCAGCTCTACTGCTCAGAAGCCTAACACATTTCTGTTCTCAACAGTAGCAGTTTTATTCAGAACAAAACCAAGCTCATAAAAACTTCTTTAATTGTGCATGAAGAGATAAGTGACTTCTGTAGTCTCTCCCTTCTCTTTCTCAAATTTAATTTATTTACATGCATTTATGGCTCTTTCTTAAACTGTATTTCCAGAAGAGAGGTTTCCAGAGCTGCAGTCATGTAGTGCCTTTGTTCATCTGATGCTGTGTGGCAAGAACAGGTGCAGCTTTATCAGGAACAGGTCCTGATCAGGCTCTGGCCAAGCATGACTAGTTTAATGTGACAGATTATAGAATGAAAGGAGAGTGAGAAGGGAGGAATAACAAGTGCCAGGGAAAGATTAGATTCTCCACACATTTCTGCATTTATTGACATTTTCTTCTTCGCTATACCATTAGTTACCCAGATTTACAGCTTGAGATGGCAGGAGAGCTGTCAGGTGCACTGCTTAGGTCACTGGTGATGTTATGAACTCTACTGGAAACTGATTTCATTAAACAAAACTATGTGGCTTGGCATTTGATATAGCAAATATCTAACTGACATTTTTAGTTGCTCTTCATACAATTTCTTTGTAATTAGTGAGATCTTTTTAATAGCTTGTTAGGGACTTCAAAATTTAAAAAATTGCATGTGGGGTACCAACAGCTGGTATACAGCATCCCTTCCTGATGAAAAGTCAGTGTATGTGAGAGCAGTCTGGCATCACTGTACATAAATCTGTAGACCAATCTGCAGAGAAGCAATATTTTATACAGAAGTTTCTTGAAAGCTCACTTGGATGGTTTTCTTTCAGCACCCTCTACATCAAATATTCTGTCATAAATTGGACTTGAGTTGGAATTTACTCATGAATAAAATACCACCTCTGGGACTTAATCCAGAGAGAAAGTAAAGAGCCTAACCCAGATCACTGCTGGCCAGCAGAAAGAGTTCAACATGAAGGACACCAGTCTGAAATTATGCGATAGTCTACAAGAGGGCAAGCAGGATTTCATAACCTTTAGACCCACATTTCTGAAGGCAAAAATCTATACTATGTTTAAAGCACATGCAGGTCTGCATCTTTTATGCTGAGGTCTGAAGCCAGGCTGTTACTGTGTGTTTGCTTCACCTATTACTGTCATGGTTTCAACCAGCCAAGAACAAAGCACCACACAGTCACTCTCTTACTCCCTGATCCCACTGAGGGGAAAAGAGAATTGAAAGGACTAAAGTAAAAAAAATGGTGAGCTCAGATCAATTTAACAATTGAATAATAACAATAAATCTTAATGAAAAGGAAATTAACAAAATGAGAGAAAACAACCCCCAGGAAAACAAGTGATACAAATGAAAACAACTGCTTACCATCAACAGACCAATTCCCAGCCAGTCCCTGAGCAGCCTCGCCTGACCCCGACCTTCTCTCTAGTTTCTTGCTGAGCATGATGTCAGATGGTCTGGAATACCCCTTGGATCAGCTGGGGTCACCTGGCCCAGCTCTGTCCCCTCCCAGCTTTCTGTGCACCCCCAGTCCCCTCACTGCTGGGGTGAGATGAAGAAAAGGCCTTGGCTCTGTGTAAGTGCTGCTCAGCAATAACTAAAACATCCCTGGAATTCTCAACACTTTCCAGCACAGATCCAAAACACAGCCCCACACCAGCTACTGTGAAGAAAATTAACAAATACCTTAGCCAAAACCAGCTCAACTACGTCAGTTGAAGCAATGCAATTCCAGTGATACACAAGATCCCCACCATTAGATCTGGGTAAGAGTTTGATCACTGTTCAACTGTAGCATGAGGGAGCCATCCACACATTCATCCATCTTGTTAGAACACTTTCAGGCTAAAGCACATGTCTTCTAAGAAACCCTTCTTGCCCCTCCTCAAACCAGGTAATGCTTTACAAAGGCAAGCAGTTGGAGGAAAACAATTGCTGTTCATGTTCATGACATAAATCCAGCATTCAGCATCCTGACCTCAGTGCAAAGAGGGATCAACGCCGTGGGAATCAATACAGCAACTTTGACTGAGGCAAATCTGATCTGAAGGAGATCAGGCTGGCCTGGTTTATCTCCCTTCTATCAGCTGGAGGCAAAGACTTTGGTAGGCATAAAACCCAGCCTGGTCCCTGATTCCACAGGAGCAGGGACTAATCCCAAGAGAAAGTGGGTATTGGAAAGCTGCCCCTCTTTGCACTGACTTAGTGGCTCAGTGCAGCTGCAGCAGAACCTCATCCATCAGGTGCTAAGGGATCCTCTGCACCAGCCCACTTGTCCCTGGAAGGGATCCCTGGTCGGTGTCTTCTAGACTTTAGTTAGAAGGGTGAAGTATCATTTGTCATCTTCAAAGAGTTAAATGTAAGACCAGCCACTAGCTCTGCACTCAGGTCTGTTTAACTTTAATCTCTGCATCTGTGTAATGTGGCTGTCACGTTTTAGCACCATGAGAAGAGCTAAGTCTAAGCTCTGGGACTCTTGCTGCTGATGACAGTTCCATGCAGCTCATTTTCCTCATGCCACATGACCTGGCTGGCTTTGGCACATCCTGTCTAACTGCTGCTGAGTGAAGAGGAAATATTTCCCTTGAGCCTGAGCACTAAACACCTCCTCTGTGGTTAGGAGAAATGCAGCTTTCTCCACGGTGGGGTGGTGATCAGACTGAGCCGTTACCTCCATTTTCCACCTTTGCAGCAGTAATTGCTTTCCCTTGTGCCCCTCACTGGACAAACAAGCTAAGGAACTATTCTGGGAACAGCGAGGACTTTTGAACACTGTGTAACGTGAGCACACTGGCTTTTGGAAAAGGAGCTGGCTCAGCAGATGTGCAGGTGGGGGTAGTTTGCTATCCCACCGTTAGGTGAGAAATTAATTGCTCTGTGTACCCTCTTTGCCATGTATTCAGCTGGCAGGCCCTAAACCACGGCATTCGTGTGGGGTCATCCAGTTCTGGGCTTGTTTGTGCCCTAATATTTCACACCTATGCTTCTGTACTTCACAGGAATATTCCTCGCAGGGCAGAACATGCTCCTGTGCCTCTACTAAAGGACAATGACTTGAATGGACAGCATAAATTTTATTTCTTGGGCAGAAAACTGAAGGTGACAAGCCAATTTTGCTTGCATGAGAGATGCAGAAGAGCAAGATGCCAATGAGAAGCTAAGCCACCCACCGTGGTCCCAAAACAGGCCACAGCCTTACCATGTCAAGAAACTGCATAAACAGAACAGAAAAACCCTGCCATTTAATATCTCAATTAATTAAATGAAATTCTCATTATTCTCATAAATCCTCAGTCAAAGGATCTGGGCACAGTCAAGTTAACGTAACTGTACATTAAGCTGATTGTAGCATTTCCTGTTGTGCACTCTTATTATATGTCTTAGCTGGCACAAATCCTTCAAGTCACTGGCACTCCCCCCGTGATGCACTACAAGATGTTTAACTGATGCTAAAGAAAGAAATGCTGAAATTTTGGTATACAGAGGGGATTGATACAAAAGTAAAGCCTGAGAGAATGAGTTCAAGAATGAAGGAATGCTTAAAGCAATTCAAGGGAAAACACTAATTGGAGCTTAAAGTTGCAATCTGCTGTGGCAGGCAAATATCCTTATCATTATAAAGGCTAACAGGATTTTTTGTAGTATAATAACTTTGATAACTTTCTCAAAAGTGTTCTGCAATGATTTAAAATATTCCTCCCCTTCCTCAGTGAAAACAAACTTATTTTCACACTTACCAGCTTTAAGATTTGAAAAATTTAACCCAGCTCTTACTGTATTTAATTTTCACATGCCATGAAAAGAAAGAACCAAACAAACTCAACAAGTTGTGCCTATGGAAACCTTGCCATAGCATCTGCTTGGAAGTCAATAAGAATTGCTTGTACATCACAGAAGGTTGAAAGAAACTTCTGAAGACTTTATAGACTCCTAGAGCATCAGACCATCAGACCCCCAGCTGATCTCCACAGATGTTTACATTTTGCTAAGCCATCATCAGTTAACTTGTGTTAGGCTAAAGCAGAGACATCCACTTCTAATATGTACACATACTGGAGATAATCCAGCAGTTTTCTTGATAGAAATCCAAGGAAACTGTAAGAAATCTACTTTGTGCAGCTGCAATACCAATCTCACATCAGAGCCAATAAGTGGGTGACTTACACTACTTGCACATTTGCCTTTTTACAATCAGATGGCAAGAAAGAGCTCATTTTCCAGCCACCTGCAACAGAAGAACAAAGTTTTAGTTTCTAGTTTTCAGTGTTCCTTCCTTATCCATGAAGAGTCTGATCCAAGAGAAGGTTTGTCATGGAATCATGGAATCTTTGACTTCAGATGGCCCATGGATGGAAGGAAAAACCTTCAGGGATGGGGGAATAGATGGGGAATGGGAGAGAGGCAGGTAACAAATCCACACTGTGAAAAATTCTTACCCTTTTTGGAAGCAGATGGAAGAAAAAAGTGCAGGAGACAGTACATAACACAGAAGAGTTAATACAATCAAAAACGATTGTAAACTGCTCTAGACTTGACCAGCAACATCAGAGGGCTGTTGGTTTTTTTGGAGAAAGAGAGCTTCTACCAGCTGAGAGAGAAGATATAGATGGTAGAAATTGCAGAGATATTAGGAAGCAGAAAAAGAAGGGACTTTGAGCCTCAAGGCTGGGCAGAGGTACTGGTTAATACTGATCTTTGAAGTAGGAATATCTCCTTAGTCAAACAGCCACAGTGTGCTTTTTGAATGGAATGGAACAGAGGAATGTAACACCTCCTATCATTCACACACACATGCAAAACATACTTTCAGTCATTAAAACATTCTGTTAGAATTAGAGGTAGGAAGCTCCAAACACAGGTAATATCAGGATTCCTTTCTAGGCAGAGTTCAGGTTTGCTTAAGATTGAGGTTTTTTGTCTGGATATCACTGAAATTTTCAAGAACTCTGCCAGACCTGTACAGCAAAAATATAACTTACAGTACCAGAGAAGTGTCAGCATTCTCTGTGTTGTACTCCAGAAGCTGAAGGGCTGTGATTTTATAAGAACCCTGCTGTTGAAAGACCACAGAGTAATCCACTGACATTTTGAGCTGCACTTAAACCTAATATATACTTTTAATACTACATTTATGTTCCATCATAAACTGACACTGAACAGAATAAGTCACTATTGCCACTGTGTCTGCACTTGAACTTCAAATGGAAAAGGCTCTACAATGTGGAGCCTTGCAATAGGCCCTTTTTCTATGCCAGGGTCTATCCAGGGTTTTGCAGCAGTGCCAGTCTCTCTAGTTTCTCACCACTTCCCTCTTCATTAGGCTACAAAGCAAGTTGCCAGTAGGGCTTCTGGAAGCTTCAGCCTCTTTCCTTTCCCCAGTTACAGGAACTGGGGAATTCCCCAGTTACAGAGAGAGGATACACAACACCAGGGACTGCAGTGTCAAGAGAAACCCAGCCCTTGTTCAGACACCTTGTCAAAAAAGAAAGCTCCTGCTGCATTTCATGAGGATGATCAGACTCTCTCTTGGCTTTGTACAGCAGTTCTGCTGCCCTGGGAGTACTTGAATCCTGTTTTTGCTCTGTCTCATCTGCCCCATCGGCAGCTGCCAGGGCAGTTTGCTAGTCTGGTACCCAGTGGGAACTCACATGATCAGAATTGAAAGAAACAACAGGAAAAGGTTGTGCAGAGCTGAGGAGACTTTGTATTTCTAGGACTGAACAGCCACAGAGACATCTTTCTTTCTTTCTTTGCTGCTTTTTTCAGGGTGCCCTTAACATGCTTCCTCACATGTGGATTTCATGGGCACCTTCTTAGATGTCACTTCTTTACAAATCTGTATATTTTTTAAAGACCTGAGGACTAAGTCAGGAACCACTCTCACTCTCCTAATTTCTCCCCAGATACACACCAAAAAATAGGCTGATGCACAAAGCAGCCTACACTTTTCCATACACTCACGCTGGGGAACTCCATGAATTAGGCTGGTGTGAGTCCTCCCTCCCTTTGTGTAGAGTCAGGCCTCATTTCCTGGACCAGAAGCTGTCTTCTGCTTGTGCAACCGTACCATGAGATCTTGTCTGACAAGCAGAGTTCTGGGACAATACAACAAATGAAGTACAACAATAAATATATGCTAGGTGCTCTAGCCACAGTAACAATTATGTATAAAATTAATAAAAAAAAGAGAGAGAGAGAGCGCTAATCATCTTGTAAGGCTTCCTATACCTTATTGCTTAGTCATTCATCCTGAAGTGATAAAACAGATATTCCTAATTGAGACATAAAGATGATATTAATGCAGTACTATGGCTACTTCCATCATATGCAGAAAGGAACAAAACTACAAACATAGAAGAGGGCTGAAAAGCAGATTCAAGTGCTATTTCTAAAGAAATCAGAGCTATTTTCAGGATTGCTGTCATTCCTGTTAGTGTTTTCTGATGTTCATATTTCCATACTCCCAGCAGTTTTAGCCAGGGAACAGGGTTGCACTGAACAATGTCTACACACAGCTCTCAAAGAAAGATGGTCCCTCGACATGAACCTTATTCTCTTGACAAAGAGAAGCTGAGTGCTTCCTCACTTTACCTGCCAAAAGAGACAAATTATCACACCGACCATCACAAAGTCATGAAGGCAACAAGAAAAAAAGGTTAAAATATAAATAATAGCATAGGCCTGGAAAAGGAAGAAATTTCACAAGGGACAAGAGAATCATAGAGCAGATACAGGACCTAACAGAAGAACAGATTTGTCACATAAACCAAATGTGTTCCAAAAGACGCCCAATTTAATACTTTAAAAAATAGCAATATCCTCTTCATGGCTCACTGGTACTCCCTGAGGAATTTTGGAAAACATTCTAGTAAGACTTGCTTTGGCTGAGAATATCATTGGTTTGCTGGGATTTGATTTGATGTTTTCATCATTTTTTTCTTTTTGGTTTCTTGCTGTTTTGACTTGTGAGAATGAACACTTGTCTCAAAAACAGGATCTTGGTTACTGAGGAATCTGTTTATTTCAGGCCCTTTTTCCTAACTTGGTATCAGTTGGAACCACTCGCTGCTCTTGGTATTTTAGGGGTCTAATTTTAGGCCCTGGTTTTTCAGATATTGGCCAGAGGCCCCACTTGGTCTCTACACAGAAAAATTGTATTGGAAGATTTTCTTTTACGGCTGGTGCAGATCCAAAGCTTCTGAAGACATATGGATTTCTTTCCACTGAGTTCCATAGCTCCAGGTCTGGCCTCCTGCTTGTGACACCAGTTAGTCTGAGCATCTGTGAAGGGCCTGAAATGGATGTGAGGATCCGCCTCACTTCAGGCACTTGGTGAGTGAAGAGCTGCCTCTGCTCAGCTGCAATAAATCTAGTGTCCATGGCTGCACAAGCAGGTGGGATTTCTTCATGGACGGGGCTGTTAAACATTGGAATGGACTGCCCAGAGAGGTGGTGGAGTCACCACTCCTGGAAGTGTTCAAGAAATGACTGGACATGGCACTAAGTGCTGTGGTTTAGTTGACAAGGTGGTGTTTGATCGAAGATTGGACCCTGTTATCTCTGAGGACTTTTCCAGCCTAAATGACTCTGTAAAGGCAATTCCACTGCCATCAGGAGCCAGCATCCCAGCACATTCAGAGTGCAAAGAGCCAACACAACACAAAGAAAAGGGAAAAGCCTGATTCTAATCTTCTCCTGACAGACTTGTTGTGAAATCCATGCCAGCTCTCTGCACCCTGATTTAACTCATACCATCACTGGTACAAATGTAGCAAGAAATCTCCAAGGGATGAGCTTTGCAGGAAAGGCTCTGCTCTTTGACAAGAACAAAACATTCCCATAATAAGCAGACATCATCTTCGCTATCAATGGCAAGTCTTAATCTCAGGAAAAAGATAACAGGGCTGACTTCTCATCCAAAAAACCTCCCATGTCTCCCCAAGGCACTGATATGCTGCTGGAACTTCTCCACTGCTTCTCCCTCCACACAGTGTCTCAAGCTGCACAGCAGCACAGGTCAGCCCCTGGACATGCCAGTGCTTTCTGCCCTCACCACATCCACCCAACACATCACAAGACTGAAGACAGATCTCTGGGGGCAGGTCAGGAGTCTCTCAGGGCTTTCTCCATGCATGAGCAGCATTCAGTGCACAGGGGTGGGCTTGGTTCGTGTTTGCCACACAAAATCTGAGAGCTGTTGGAAAGCAGGATTGTCTCCTCACTCAGGGGCTCGCACATGATGAATGTGGGATTGCACTGAGGCAGAAAGAAAAGGCACCTTTGGAGTGTTTTATCTACTTTAACTGCTGCTATTTTCTGGTTTTATCACAACCATCGTATTTCCTCTGTCAGGTTGATCGTCTGCTACATTTACTTTTTTTCCCTGCAAACAAGAGGCATGAGGACCACTGATAGCTAACAAGTGTTGGAAAGCAAAACACTGAAGGACCCTCTTATAACCAGAGGAAAAGAGATGGTAGAGAGGATTATTTGCACAGAACTCAGCTTGGGTTTTCAAACCAGCATTTACAGGTTTGGAAAGAGCCAAGAACAGAAACTTTAAAATAGTTATTAGGGGTTTTATGGAAACTGGATGAATGGATAGTTTAAATGGGAAGCCAAACAAATATAAAAAAAAAAGATAATCTAAGCCTGGCAGGAGATCTGAGGATCTTGAATAATAAAGCTAAAAAAAGTAGGAAAATAAAGCTTTTGAAGTGTGACACAAAGCCTCTGGGGTCCAGGAAAAAATGTTTCTCAGTAGTAGAGATGCTGTGCTTGAGTCAAGGGACAACAATTACTAAGGTACTGCCCTATTAACACAAACTCTGCTGTCCTGTGCACTGCACTCTAACCACAGCAATACACTCAGATAAACCATCCACTAAGTACAAAGATGGCATCTGAGAGAGAAGCTGAAATCAGCCAACAACAACACCAAGTTATATCCACCGAGTGGCTTCTGCCACTTTGCTTTCTCTAGGAAGCCATGCATATGGATTTCAGTCCTCAGATGGCCACAGTGGTGCCTGTGCTAACCACAGCAACAGCCCTGCAGAGGTGACCTCGTCTCACTTGGAGCTGCGGCTGCAGAGCAGCTGTAGCTGGACACCTCTCAAAACCAACCTACAATCTGTGGGGGAAATGGAAAGCTCCTTGCTCTCATCCGTTTTCTAGAAAATCAGACACTCCAAGTGATGCCTTAGGTTTTACATTTTTCAAATCCTGTACTGCTTAGTGTGTAACTCTGAAGTTTCATGTGGCCTGTTAACTACTGCTCTCTCATGCTGGTTAGACATAGCAAGCCTCTCTAGGTTTGCTCTTCAAGGACACCTTGATTGTCCCAGGCCGCAAAATGTGTAAACTAAAAGCCTTTGAAGAGGGAGGGAAAACGTGGGGTAATTACATTGTTAACTGAAGTTATAATTGGAGAATTAACCCTGATGTGCAAACAGACCAAACTTAAAAAGTGTGAAGAACCCATGACCCAGGGTCCATCTTGGGTGGAGCCCCTTATAGGCTTTACACTCCCAAAGTGGACCTTTGAAGGCCCTTCAAATGAATACCTACTTTTGTTCTCTTATTCTTGTCTAGCCTCTGTTTTTAGGTGGCCACATCAAGGCATCACAAGTAGCAACTGCAGCTTCTTTGTACCTAAACATCTGCAGCATAAATGATGCCATGGTCTTTTTGTAGACACAACTGTAGGAAATAAGCAGAGAGAACCAGATTCATGACAGAGATGATAATCCTTATGATGCAAACAGGTTTTATGCCAACCAAATTCCACCTCCTGTAGTGTTTCAAAAGCTTTTTACAAACCAGTAGTAGATGCAAAGTGAGTTTTGTTATTCTAATTAAATTAGTAATTAGGCAAGATAGCCTACTATGCTCTGAAAAATAGGGGAAACTGAGGCTGAAAGCAGTGAAGGAATCAGCCAAACAGTGGGAACATCACAAATCAACCCAAAACTTCTGACTCATGTGCTTGTGCTCATTTGGCTAACTCTCCTTTCATGTAAGCCAATTCCTGGTTCTGACCTGATTGAAGCCAATGGTAAAACTTACATATATGTGAACAGAGCAAAGATCTGAAATTTGTCTGTCATCTGCACTTTATAGGTTTGTGCCTTTATAGATGGGGCAGACATTTCATTCTGCTCTGTGGTTCAGCCAGCTGGATGGTGCTATGTGTATTTAGGGCACAATGAGAAAAATAAATAGCAATTAAAAACCAAAAAAAAATGTCAACCCTTTCTTCCATACGGAATATTTTAGTATTTTTAATGGTAAAATTATTCTTCCACATTTATGGCACTTCCACAGAGAGAACAGTTGCTTGAAACCATTAGCAGCAGCAGCAGAGGCTGATCTGGTTCTTCCAGAGGTCTGCTCCAGCAGCCTGGCAGCTCCCCACAGCCACAGGAGGCAGTGGCTCCTGCCCATCTGTACCATGGGAGAGACAGTGCTGCACCCAGTTATCCCCTCTCTCATCTTCTGGCTTTACTTTGGCTTTTGACAGCAATTACATGCTTTAAGACTGTTTTAAACTATCAGCAGGTGACTACTCTTACTGATATCCTTGGGGGGAAAAAAAAGCAGCAAGAAAGTCTTAAAGTTCATACAAGCACAGGATGAAAGAAATGGAGATCTGGTCCCATCTACACATCACCTGCAACAGAGGAAAGAAAGAGGGACCCCATATTTCATACAACTCACCTCTTCCCCAGGGCCTTCACTCTGTCAGTGCAGAAACACTGATGGGTCAGTCAGGGATTAGCTGCAAAAGGCTCTACACCTTCCCAATGAAAACTCAGTTATTTCATTCCAGCATATACACTGGTAAACACCACCACCACTTTGGCCATGGAACCCCAAAATGAGGGCAAATCCAGTGTCACTGCTTGCCCCAGCCATTCCAGAATAAAAAAAAGATGTCAAGGACAAAACTGCTTCACCTGTAAGGGATGCCAGCAGGACAGAAAGGGGAATGGATCCCTACTGCAGCCGAGAGTGTCTTGGCTAGACCCGATGAACGATCCTGGTGAACATGCTGTCTCCTGCTTTCACAGGTGAGGCGCCAGTCAGCACATTGCCTGGGTCTGCTCCAGATGTTATGTACAAACAGAACTCTCCCCACTACCTTTCTGCTCCTGTATACATTTGAGAGAACCACAAGCAACTTCACCTGGATCCAACTGACTGTGTCACCATGCCATGAGTAGAGCACATGCTTTATTCACCTCTGCAAAGGAACCAAGGCCCTGTGGGTCAGCAGGGTGGGGCTGGCAAAAATCAAGCTGAGGGAATTGTCACCTTAAAAGTTCTTCCACAAAAAGTGCCTTATCATCCCCCCCATTTCTAGATTCTCAGAGTGAGAACAGATGGGAACATCCTCCCTCTCCCCCAGGAGATTTTCAGTCATTGAACAGCTCAGGCTTCAACAAAGCAGGGTGCACATGTGCAAACATGCCCACACAACACTCATGTCCAAATACTCCCAAACCCAAATGACATCAAGATTTTCTTTAATTACTGTAGTTTTAAACCCCTGATTTTCTTGTGGTGGAGGCCTGAGAACCATTGGAGACCTTGGGGGGTGGAGGGGTGCCAAAGACAATTGTGGCCTGGGAATATTTGCCAGCTGGACTATGTGATTTTGTTCTCAATTTTTTCCCCCCGTTTTCCTTTCAGATCCTGCTTTCTGGCTCGCTGGGGTCTGCAAATGCCCAGATCTAGAAGTGGCAGACCCAGACTGCACTGCTACATCAGTCCCTGCAACTGAGAGCCAATGCAACAGTGAGCAGCAATTTGAGACACCAGGAATCCTGCCTTTAACAGACTACACTCCATAGCCACAATTCCCATTGAATGTTGAAGGCCCAGGCTTGCTCCTGTTTGCACCCTTTTGGCTTTAACAGCTACTCCTGATTTGTTTGAGGAATACAGTTTGGAATCTGGGATTCATTTCCTATTCTAAAGAAAGAAAAAGAAAAGAACAAACACAGTTTGGATCCAACTATCTTGCAGGCTGAAATTCTGTTCTGCATTTTTTCCTTCCCATGCTGCAGCCTCCCCTGCTCCTTCTGCCTATTTTCAGCTGAACTGCTGAGATGCTGAAATTCAAACGACATGAATGTGCATCATATCTATCACTCACAATTGTGTTGGTGCAATATCTTCCTACCTACCCGTCCTACATCAAAGTAAAATCCTCTGGTTCCCTGACACAGTGAAGACTATCTTGCAAGTATGACAGGAATTCTGCTCAGAGGAGGGTAAGTGCCGCAGCAGCTGGTTCTTGAGGCTGCTGCCCACCATGGAGAGGTGCAATGCTATCCTGAACTCAATCCCCAGCTGATGTGCCAGCACAAAGCATCAAGACCCATCCTTTGGAAAAGCTATGGGGTGTGATGTGAAAGATGTTGATCTGCTCCTGCTGGCAAAGAGGCAGCACTCTCTACCAGCTGCCCACAGAAAGGGGAGCTGGAAGAGTATTTTGGATCCCACAGGCCCCCACCATGGAGAAGGGTTGAGAACAAAGCCATTTTATGTAATAATCTTGAGGCATTGTCAGCAGCAAAGATCTGAGGGGAGTGGCTAAAGCAGGAGGAGGACATTACAGATCCCAATAAGTAGAAATCACGCAATTATTTGGGACAAACTGTGGCTGCAGATGAGCTCCTCCATAGAATCTCATTAACATGAGCTACCTTGCCAGGGACTGAAGGGACACATGCAGCCTTCATGCTCTCAGAACAAGACATCACACAGCATAGCTGGGGAGTTGGAAAATTCCCATTTCCTGCAACTCTTGCAAAAGACTCTCTTCGGCCACTTTGTAATCAGTTCTGCACCATCTCCTTTCTGAACTCTTTAGTCTTTTCCTCATGAGTCAGCTCCTGCAGTACCCGAAGCAAAATAGATCCACCTTTTGGATAAGAGAAAACTTGTCCCATACACTGGTTTTATCTTTAGTAACCTGAGCCAGCAAGATGCCTAAAAACCAGGTGGATTTTCACAATCTTGCTAAGAGAGCAGGGAGGGAAAGCCTTACTGGAAGGCAAAGCCTAGATATGCATTGCATAGCACAGTATGGACATCCTTCCTCCACCCCTGCTGTCCCCAGTAACTTGTCGGGACTTGATCGTTTAACAGGACACAGTATGCAAAACACTTGGAAACCATGGTCTTATTTGGACACTTTGTCTTATTCTTCACCCAAATTAAATTGTTCTTCTGTGAGCCTTACCAGCAGTGCCCCAGTTCCACAGTGCTTCAGTCACTCCTTTCAGAAAGGAGGAAAATACTCCATCATCTGCATATGCCACAAACATCAAACGAGGATCAGCTCACACGAACAAAAGCAGAAGCACGCTACATCTGTGCTTGTCCAAATTATTTGGCAAATAACAAGTATATTGGGAAAGAACAGATAGATGAGGACAAAACAGAGGAGTTATTTCCTCACAAACCATATTCTTAATAAATAACTTGACTCACTTTGCTAAGAATAATTTGACTGGAACACTGGACTTAAACTGTTTAAAACTTTTATTTTCCACTTGCTCTTCATGCACAGATTCTGTGGCAATTTAACTCGTTTTACTGGATTGGGGGACCAGAATTACACCTCAGCATTGCACTATTAAGCAGCAAAATTACCACTGTTCCTCTTTGTGTGCCTCCCCTCTGTTTTAGACTTCTTCACCGGTATGCAACATATTTCTATTCATACAGAAATTCTAAAATGCAATTGTAGGGTAAGATATAAAATGCCCTACATGGCTGATCAGGACATAAACAACCACAGCACAAGTTGCTTGCTAACCTTCTACCACTCAGCACCAGAATTAATTCAAGAAAGCACTTTCTTCCCCTCACTCCATCCCCTCATTTTTCCTTTTCCTCCAACCTATGCAGCTTCAATGTACACAATTTAATTTGCAGAAGTTTTTAGCTCATCCATCTGGGTCACATATCTATGGGTGATACCAGTACAAGTTAAATATCCCAGAAAGAATTTTGGGGGTTTGCACTCCATTCATCTCCAGAGCAAAGCTCCTGATGGCAAGCCGAGGTTCAACCACCTGAGGAGGATTTGGACATGCAGGCTCCATCAGCAGCCATACATCCCAAGTACTGCCCAGGCATAGAAAGCAGATTTCCTTGCCATCTTCTGGGGCTTTTTCTTTTCCTCACGAGATCTGTTGTCAGAGAAAGGGAGTTGAGAGCTTCTTTCCTTCCACCAGTGGGTTGGTTTCACTCTGCTACATTAATGGGAATTGCAGGTGCACTTCAACCCAAATGTTCATTTCTTCAAACAGCAAAAAAGGCTACATGCACTTGGGGAGAAAGAAAATCCATCCGTTCGTGCAATCTTAGCTTTCAAGGGGAAATGTGTAGTGGAAAAAGAAGGAATGATAGGGGAAATTAAATTAAAATGCAGGAAAAAGAATATTAGTAACAGAAGGGAACTTTTACCTGTGGTGCTTGCCAAAATGCTTTCATGATGCTCAGTGAGAATACACAGGTGTGCAGGAAGCCCAGCAGACTATCCAAGTACGATGCTGAGTTGCCAGGTTCCAGGGTAATTGTCCTGTAACTGTAGCCTTGGAGAACTCAGCAGCTCAGGCCAGCTCTGATCTCGGTGGCTCTGTTGTCCCTTATATCCCTAGGCTGGCAGGACAGCCCCTGGGGCATTCCTGCAGTATCTCCTGGTTCTCCTGCCAAATGGTCTGTAGCACCTTCAAAGGCACCGCGAGGGAAGAGGGGATGCAGGGCAGCACTCACTGACATGGCAGAGGGTGTTCTGGTAAGAGTTTCCCAGGCACTTTGTGACAAAGAACATGGGAGGCTGTTTGCTCTTGCAGTCCAAGTTGCTTGCTCAGACCTACAGAACTGCCCAAACACTGCCAGCCTGCACTCAAATAATTTCCAGAGCCTTACTACTGTGCACTGCAGCTCCATTTCCAGATATTTCACCAGTTCCTTGTACAGCACCATGAAAACATCCCTATCTCCACAGGTCACCTGTCTAATATACCTGGATTGTACTTATATTGGCAGAGAGCAGCCACCAATGTTTGAACACCCAAGGCTGTATTGCTGCTGTTTCATTTCATTTAAAAAAAGAGAGAATTTACTAAAACCCAACCACACATAAATATAGTATAAAAATTCCTTTCCCATCCTTTTCCACTCCTTCCCACAAGTTCACTGGAATGGCAAGGTTTCTGATATGGATACCAGTCCTTTGAATAAAACTTGGCAGGTTCCACATCACTCATTTCACACAGCACAGTGCTGCACGACATTAACAGCTTCCAGCCATACCATTGACAAGAGGAAAATAATTCCTTCTGTTAGCAGTCACCTTCCAAGGTAGTGTGCTAACAGCCTTTCTTTATTTCATTGATTTTCCCAAATCATTGTCAGAATTTCTGGTAATAGGTTCATTAGTCTCACAATGAAGAGACGATTAATATATCCACCAAGAAAAGAGCAGGAGGAGCTACAAAGAACATGAGAAAATGACGATGGTGTGATGTGAATGGTAGATCAGCTTGGGTCACAGGTGGTGCTGCCCAGTGTTGTTCTCCTCTCTGTGCTGTTAGAAATTAGGGTGCAACCAGGCTCACACCCATCTGACCTAACTGGCCATTCCCCAGTCTGATCATGGACCCTGCTCAGCTCTGGGCTCTGTGCACAGAGTTCATTCTTGAAGACCTCACAGTTTTATCGCTTAGCTCCACACAGTTCAGCTCACTACGTGCTGCTGGCTTTCACCCAAACAAGCTCAGTTGATCTGTTTTGTCCCAAATTTCCTATGTGGCTGAGGTGTCTCTCTTTTTCTTTCTATTTCTGGGTAATCACCTTGAAATGGACAGCAACTGAAAACTTATCAGCCTTGACATTCCCTGAAATCACTACCTTCCCATTTTTGTCAACGCCACGTCATTCCCCCCATCCCAATAGTTACAAAGCACAACAGAATGAAAAACTTAGCAGTTTCCCAGAATCTCAAATACCAAGCCCAGGTTCCCCTCCCTCGCTTAATAATGAAAAATAACATTCAGGTGTACCCTTTTATCAGAAAACCAGTACTTCTCTAATTGCTCCACCATGAGAGTTTTAAAAGCATCATTCATTTAAACAGCTCCTGAAAGCACTGAATCCATACTAATGAAGATTAACAGCAGATTTGCAATAACAAAGCTTGGAAAGGGTACTTTTAGAAACTAACATCTCACCAAAAATACATTTTCAGCTGTACATAACTAGTTCCATGGTTGTCCACTGCAGGGTTTCTTGGACTCCAGAAATAAATGTACTGCAGGCTGTGGTGTATAGGACCTGGTGGTGTATAGGACTAGATGGAATCACAGTCTGGCAATTTCTGTGTGAGCCAAGACTTCCCTGTTATAGGATTTGCCATGTCATCAAAGCACTTATGTGATCTCTTGAAAGGGAAATATAGTGGAGTTTTACACAGATGAGAGTCATTATTCCACCTTGCAGCACAAAGCTGTTCTGCACAGGTAAGAGATCAATGGGAAGAAAGCAATTCTGAGATTTCTGGTGACATTTGGGTTTACAATGCTCATTTCATATACACACATCTAAGTGTGTTCGAGCTCTGTGTTAGGCACTAAGAGAATTGTGAATTATATTAGTCAGAAGTCAGATGCTTTCCTCACACCCCAAAGTTATGTGAGGCCATTAACAGTCTGGTGCCACTCTAAATGGTATGCTACACCTCACTATTCATGCATACTCCTTAGGTGTTGCAAGAACTTCACGTTTAAGAGCTCCCAGTGAAATCCAGCCCCACTGCACAGAAAAAAAGAATAGGCATCATTATTGAATTTCCCAGAAATCAGAACCTAAAAGTTTCCATAGATCTTGCAGAAAGTAAAAGGAGTGGGAGTAGGATGCCCAGCAGTTGCCAGTTCCAGCATCCACCAGTTTTGCTCTGGCCCAGCAAATGCATGTATGGCACATAATGGTTTGAGTCTCAGCCTTTGCTGGAAAGGAGCGGCAATACTGACAGAACAACGTCCTGCAGGCAGCAGCAGAACTTGCTTTGGTTAAAGACTTGATCTTACTTTGACCACAGGCAAAGCTGGAGGGTCTTGCAGCCACTGTTACCCTGAGCAGTGGGCAGTGAGTGGCTGGCAGGATGGAGTGGTGTTGGTGTCAGTTTCTATGGAAAATGTCTCTGTTGATACAGTTTTCTCTGTGCCTGAGTAGGGCAGAATTTAACCCCCGGAAGCTCTGCCACCATTTCTCTCAGTGAGCCTTACATTGCTGACAAAGGATCCATGACAGAGGGTCATACATGAAGAGTATTTTTGCAGAAAGGGGATGAGTAACTTCAGTTTAACTGCAGCAAAAGGAAATGGGGTGACTTGGCCAAGCACCTCTCCCACTTTGCACTGAGTGCCCAGGGCAGTTACTGCAGGCGATAGTAGGACCAAAGAAAAAAAAGAACACTCAGAGAAACCTACCTCTGGGTTTTGAGTGTGCTCTAACTGCAGAACTCCTACACAATTTACCCTTTCAGGTATTCTGCCAAAGAAATCCAGGTACAGATTATGGGACAAAGCCCATGGAGAAGCAAAGAACCTCTAGATATTAAAGATGGAATCTGATTTTCCTCTGTTTCTCTTGCTAGAGAGGTCAATCCATCTGATTTCTCCCACATCTTGTTCCTTCTCAGGCTGACACTTGCATCACTTGCAGCCAAAGAGGAGCATCAGACTGGTAATCTGCCATGTCTGGCAGCATACGCACAAACAGTGAGGCTGACTAAATGCCCTCAGTAACTTTTGGTTTATGTATGCATTGACAGCACTCTGACACTTTCAGGAGGTATTAAATACCTCATAGAAATGGGCCAATAGCCAGGGCACAGATCTGGCACATGGAAAATAGTAAGTGGAGTATCTCCTTGTAACCACAGCAACTTGAATAACACAATGAAAACAGTGCCTATCCCTGCAGAATTGCTGAGGATGAACAGACATACATTTGTGAAACAGGGAAATAAATGTTATAGTGATGCTCCTGAATTGCAGAATAAATCCTACTTCATGCAGACGTGAATGTCAGAAAGCCAGATGTTGTCTATTGATACTGAAACTTCCTATAATCCCCTAAAATTTGTTGGATAACATACAGGAACTGATTGTACCAAAGCTGAAAGGAACAAGAACAGCCCTGACACTTACACAACTAAGCACGAGACAAATACTGATAGTATTTCAGAACTTGTTCTTAATCAAAGTTTAATGCTTTTTGCTAATAGGCATATTTATTTACTTCCATGGATTGTGTGGTAAGAGACCTCATCCACATCACCAGAATTTGCATCTAGACATGGCTCTATAACCTAATGTCAAGACAGAAGGCTAATTGAATATCTTGAGATAGGAGCTGTGATGCAGAAAATATGAAATTATTACACACTCCATTAAGATCCTCCCAACAGCTGCAGAGCAGAAACTATAATCTAATTCTTGGAGATAAAAAATGTGATCATAATAAAAAAATACAGTAAGAACAAGAGAGTCCATGGTCAGAACCAAAGTGACAATGGTTAGGTGGAAGACCCTCTTGGATCTTGCTGAGTTACAACGTTCTGATGTTGTGTCCATCTGGATATGAGGCCAAAATGAATTATTTTCTGGATCAATCAGATACTACAGCAATACTTAATTCAGTCTACCTAAAATTTCCAATGAGTCTGTCTGATTTTCTTGTCACAGTCAGGGTGGGGGCACATTCAATCAAAAAAGAGGATGCAGATGAATCTTTATCCAAAACTTGAATGAAAGCCCTGGGATTAATGAACTTTTCATTAATATTTTCTTCCCTAATGGCTAAAATGTCTGTTTGCATTTCCTTGATTTCAGGTACTACTGTTATTAAAGGTAGGGATTACCTCGAAGATATAAATAGTATGAGGCTATTTTGTTGCAGTACCAAGTTCTTTAATCTGTGGGTTTACCCAGAGACTGAAAGAAGTCTCAAATACACATAAAAAACCTAATAATGAAAAATAACCTGTGATGGGTTCAGTTTACAAGAAGAAGACCCAGTATTTCAAGATAATCCATTTATGAACTGTTCCATGGTAATGGTAGGAAAACCCAAGGGCATGGCATCATCGTGCTTATCACTGTTTGTCTCAGTTTCAGAGAATCCAAGATCAAACAAGGGCCAGGAGGAATCCCAGGAGGTCAGCCTCATCCAGACAAATACTTCCAGTGCTGCAGATCCCAGACCCCTTCTTGGCCAAGTCATACTTGAGCTTTGTTGCCTTTCCATAAGAAACCTTTGCTGGGAATTGCAGTTAGACACAAGAGTGATTTGCACATACATGTTGCTGTTTCACACTGGTGAATCCACTCCAACCTCACCAGATCCTTCCAGAGGCTCATAAAAGAGGACAGAGATCCCTGCTTTCTGGGGAAGGACAACTGAGAGACCAAGCGAGATGCCCAAAACAAAACACACAGCCTGCAGCAGAGCCAGAAAAAGAGTCATGGAACCAAGTGTTGTCAGGTGTTCATTGAAAAACTGCAGCTGTGTTTCCCACTGGAGAGCTTCTGATCCTAAACCAGGGATCCAAGGGGAACATAAATGCCACACACTGTTAACAAGGTCTGTTCCCATCATAAGCATATATTTATCTCATCACCCTTGCTCTCAGACCTGGATTTTTTCACTGTAAGTCACTAACATGTCAGAACAACTTCCTGAACTGATACCAAAGAAACTGTTGCTTGTGATTGCTGTAAATATGTTAAAGCTCTGCATTGCTTTTTGGTTTGTTTGTTCTTTAAAAAAAAACCTTTGCCTGATCGTTTTTGCCTTAGACATGGCAGTTCAGTAAGAAAATAGAATAAAGCAATTCTTTTAAGATGAGAAATGAAAGTTCTTTTCAATTTAAATCTAGTGATTCTTTAAGCAAAATAGCTGAGAAAAAAATATTTTCTTTTTTGATAGATGAAAACTGTGGTGACAGTCACACATCAGGGGAGTAACTCTGAGGCAGGTCCTGTTTTCTGCAGAAATGCCTGTGCTGGGAATGGGAAGTGCCTGGTACACAATGTCCTTTTACTGCCTCCACAGGAAGAAAGCCAGGACAGGTTTTCATTCTGCACTTCCAGTAAGACTCTCTCCATGCTCCTGGGCTATTCTCTTCCAGGTACTCATTCCCTGTGAAATCCAGGGGTAAGGACCCTGCTGCAGGTGATGCAGAGCAAATCACTTGCAGAGCCCAGCAGACAGAGCAGCAATTCTGTGCTGACCAGACAAATGGACACATTTCACCTTCCATCACAGTATCACAAGGTAGAACACAGCTCTCTTTCACTTGGAAAAGAAGCAAGAAAGGATTCCAATGCCTCAGCTGCCTTGAGACAAGCAAATGCAAAGAGCTGGTAGATGCAACCGGCACCAGGCACTGTGCAGGTGTAGTTATTAGCAAAAAAATTCCCTATTTATGGAGAGGAAAAAGCCCAAGAACTGCCTTCAAACACTTCAGGAACAGTTAACAGAGTTTCTGTTTCCATTTATTTTTAATTCCTTTCTGGTGTGTCTTGTTTTAAAATGTAAACTTGTGAGGCAAGAACCAAATTAAGTCCAATTGAGTAATTCAATTTATCAAGAAGAAAAAACCCCAATGAATAAGATAGTCCCACACAACAGCTCATTTATATTCTAGACAAAATGATGCTACAAACTCAGCAATGACTACCCTGCAATTTAAAATAAAACATATCAGAGAGGCATGGTAATGGTCACCAGGTGCTAAAACAAAAGAAAGAGTGCTGTAGTGGCTCAGTTGAAAAGACCTCTTACCTCAAGGAAAGCTGAAAGTGTGCAGGTTGGCAGAAAATGTCCCCAAACATACCTCTGGTCTAACATTAATTTAAATGGCAACAGAATCGTCATTTTTCCTTTCACTGCTGCTGTCATTAAAAGCCTCAGGGACTGAAGGGAACCTGACCAGTCAAATTTGGGAATGAAATTGGGTCGAGGCAAATAGACCACAGAGATGACAAAGATCCAGTGAGACTTACATTAAAAAAAAAAAAAAAAAAAAAAGAGAGAAAAGGAAAAGTTGATTTTAGTAATACAGATTAGGAATATTAATATAGATATATCTCTCCAAACTAATATATATATAATAATTTTCATGTTGACATCATCAGTTTAAAGACGACTCCACGGCTGTCAGCCAAAGGTTTGGAGAAGTGTTATTTGGCCTTGTAAGTCACTATTATGGAGACAAAGCCCACTCTTTTTGGTTATTTGGTGTACATGGAAGCACAGATGTGATTTTTGCAAAGCTGGCTCTGTCTCTGTAGTTAACTCTGCTCTCTCCAGTGCATAGCTGACATCTGTCAGCGCCAGTGTTCCTTCACTTTGGTCAAATCCCTCTCAGAGCTCATGCTGGCAAGCAGTGAATTCTCAGCTTGCTGCTCTCCCTTGAAAGAGTTTCTTTCCTCTGCCTTTCACCTGTGAGAAAGGGAGAAATCTAAACCTTTCAGTGCCTTAATCCTGCCGCTCTGGTGAAGTGCTCCATCACTCTCAAGCACTACCAGATCTAAGCAAAGCCACTCACCCTGTGGAGTGATAGTAACCCTTTCCACATAAACAGTTTTCCAAGATGATTTTTCCATTAGGCTCTTGATCCCTTTGGAATGCATTGTTCTGACTTTATGAAATGAAATCTGAAACTTCTTCCTCTTGAGGAACAAAAGGCTTTTGCATGCAACACAAAGCACTGCAGCTGCAAAGTGGCAGTGTCTGTACGTGTGTACCTGTCGGCACATGCACCACGTCCCTCTGCCAGAGGGCAGCAGGAGCACCCAGCAAGAAGCTGCACATCAGCGATTGCAAAGCAGCAAAGAGAAACATCCACGCTATCCAGACACTTTCTGCAGCTGAAGAAGCTGCATTTGACTCTCACTATCCCTTTGAAGGTTTAGGTGTTGCAGCTGCATGCGCAGCTGTGCAGAAGCAAAGGTACCTTCTGCAGCCTGGGGGGCAGCGTGGGGAGGAAGCTCAGGAAAGACTGTCCCAGCTCTCTGCAGGGTGGGACAGGATCACGATATGGGGGCTCTGGAGTGCACTGTCTGAAGTGCACTCTGAAGTGCTGTCTCATTGCGGTGGGGAAGAAGTTGCAACCCGAGCTCAGCACAAGGGCAAATAATGACTTTGTGTTGGCACCCTGCGGTAAGGAAAGCAGGAAGTGCCAGATCGGATCAGTCCAACAGATAATTCCGACCACGACTCTCAGGCTGGGACAGGGGCCTCCGCTGCGGACAGTGAATCACCAACCAGCCCAGAGATATTTCCTTCCATTAGTCAGGGGAAAGCCTAAAGAATGAGAGTTTATTCCACTTCTGGTTTTAATTTCCACTTTGTGGTTAGCCTTGAAAAACTAATAAACATTTAGCATATCTACCACATAATTCTGTGTTTGCCTGCATGTATAGGAGCTGTAGGGAGCAAACACTAACTCACAGCAACAGACCTTAGTCAAACTGACAGTCATTTGTCTGCACTAAAGAAATCTTTTCTTTTTTGGTCCAGTGACAGCTTTTCAAACCCTAATAAATTTGAAATCAATCACATAAACCTGAAAACAGAACAGAAAAATAAATTTGCCAAAATATATGTGTGGGCTTATGTGCGCAGATTCAACACAGGCTGGAAGTCTTCCCACAACTAATTAATTCTAGGTGTTTTCCAGTTTTTAAGAACGCTGCTCTCCTGCAGCCAGTCCAGCCACCCAGTGGAAGGCTCCTGGAAATACATCAGCCTATTTCTGATCACTTCCCGTGTATTGATACTGAAACTCTCTTAAATTACCAAGATGCTGCTATTCTTCAGTAGCCTATAGGTTCACCCCAGGCTAACAGCCTGCAAGTCAAATGACATACACTTAACACTGTTAACAGCCAAAAGCCCAGGACATGGTTTCCCTCAGCTGAACACACTTTCCGATTTCCAGATCTTCTCTTCCTCTGTCACTCATGAGCCTAAACAATACATGACAGTTCACATTAAGCTGCCTTAATGTGACACTTCTGAGATGATTCCGCAAAGAGCTGCAACTCCCTTTGTGCAGCAGGCTTTTAATGAGCTTTAGGAAGGGCTTTATAACCTCTCAGAATCAATCTGAACCCTTATAAACACTCCTCAGTGACCTGCTTTTCAAATAAAGTCTTGTGCTTTTTGGCTAGGAAGATGCAGAGCTGTGTTGGTTATCTAAGCAGTTGTTGCAGCAAGAGAGGAAGGAATTTAAAGACTGCCCCAACCTGAGCTGGCAGCTGGGCTTCCCAAAAGGAGTACCAGGAAAACCACAGAGCATGGTACAGAGAGTTCTGTAGGGTACAGAGAGTTCTGTAGGATACAGAAGCCTGAACAAGGACAGAGCCAGCACACAAGCCCATGAAGGGATGTCACTGAGCCGTGGTGTTGCCATTATCTCCAGTTTCCAGCGAGGATGTTCTGTGGATGCACAGGCTGCAGAATATGCCGAGCTTGTGCCATGGGCTGTGTACGGAGAAGGGCTGGCGTGGGAAGTGAGTAATGGGACACAGAACAGCTCATTTGAGAGCCCTGGTTTGTGTCCATCACATCTCATTAGGGGCCTTGGGTGGAATCACTGCTTCACTGACGTCAATGGCAAAACTCCCGCTAATGTTTGCCTGGGCCAGGATTCACCCGCAAGAGTTTCTGACACATGAGAAAATCTTCATAACCACACAGGTGGGTCTCTGTGATCTGCAACACACAGTTCACTGTCCTACCAGTGTGACACAACGTTTTGCTGTATGTGTGAAAGGCTGAACTACACAATGCTGCATCAGAGGGGACAGAACCTGGTAAAGCACATATACACATACACACACACACAAATGCACTGCTGCTGTTGCTGTGGAGATGGCATTCTCTAGAGCTGGTTAGGGCAGAAACCTGAACAAAGTCCAGAGCCAGCTGTAAGAGAAATCACACCAAAAGCAGCTTGATAAATAAACATTGAACGAGCATCAGAATTTTGCTAAGTACATAGGAAAGATTCTGTTTCAAAAAACCCAACTGAACAAAAAACAGCCAACAAACAACAACCAAAATAATACCAAAACCCTAAAACCAGAATTCTCTGTGTTTTACGCACTCCAAAGAACTTCCAGTCAAAGAGCTTCCTCAATAAACGAGCCAGACATTCATTTACAATACTTGACTAGGTTTAGAGCAAGTCATTGAACAGCCTGACTACAATTACAGTGACAGAAGAACTGATTGCAACACTATTGTGTTACACATTCGTCACTATACATGCAGTAAAGCATATGAAGCTAGTCCCAGCATTCAAGCCCCATCGTTCACTGGAGCTGGGTGGAGGCAAAGTCTTTATTACTGTGATAGATTAGAAGGTCTGCAGGTGCCTAACATGCCAAGAAAGCATTATGCTTTGTGTCACCAAATCTGAGAGAGGTGACACACATTACAACAGGCTATTGCCATGCAGAGAAAAGGCCAACTTACTCATAGCTGTAACTACTATCCCACTCTGGAGCAGACTGTCTAAGAAAGCAGCAGGAAAACAGGGCTGGATATTTAGCCAGTCCCCAGTTAGATTTATTTATAAGTTAAACAATGCAAAATGTTGCTTGCAGTATTAAAGCCACGGTGTCCTTCCCACAGGTCTGTTGCTCTGCCTTAACATACAATGGATGTATGCTCCTGCCTCAGTTTCCCTCAGGTGAGCTGGCTAATCATAATTGATTGTATATCTTCTTATAGATAAAATAACAGTGTTTGAACTAAATTCTTGCCTGGTTTTTGTGCAGAATTTAACACTGACTATAAAAGCTGCTTCTGAAAACGGTTGCCAAAAAAAACCTGCGTGCTTACCCTTCCTGCAATTCCTCACTGACTGGAATTTTGCTTTAGCAATTATATGAATGCTAAATGAGGACAAGCCAAGCACATAGTTTGGGAAGCGTTGTAAAACGCTGATAAAATCTGATCTGTATTTTAACATTAGTCAGTCTTGCAGTTATGTAAATGTAAAGCAAAAGGATCCCTGAAGTATGTTTTCCTACATAAGAAAGTTACAAGAACAGTGATTCAGGTTTGAGTACCAGTAACATCTTGCACAATTCAAACCTATGTTTACCCCAGGCAGCTCTCAGCAGGCAGCAGAGCAGTGTAAGGCAAATGGAATTCTCTCTTCACTCCTTTCACATACTCTATACTGCACAGCAAATTTCACCCCCTGGATTTCCACTTTTAAGAACTTTAATCTGAGCTCACTTTAGAAAAATATACAGAGGAATTAAACTCTAGACTTGATGGGCTGCTCCAGAAATATTTCTTCCCCGATAGCTTCCTGTGAAGTAATTGAAAGCCCAGGATAACTGAGTCCTGTGCTGTCACACTCAGATGTGCTGCAGTTAAGTGTTACTGCACATGGGCCTGTCAGCTGGGGGATGGTGATCCAGGGGCTCTCTTTGACTTCTGACAGGCAAGTGCACCTGAACTTGTTTGCTGGCAGCAAAGTCTCCACAACCTCTTTGGGATTACATGGCTCCTGCAGTCCTGATTCCCATTAGCTGGAAATACACAGTACTCTGCTGCCAGTGACGAGTAGGCATCAGAAGGAACACAGCAAGGGTGATTGGCAGGGGCTGGGAAGAGCAGGGGAACCTTCTCCCTTCCATCAGACAGCTCTCCCACTGAACAGGTACCTTATCCCACAGCTCCAGCACCCTCAAGGAGCCCAGGTGATGAGTTAAAAAGTAGTCAAAAATAATTTAAAAGAACAGACCAAAATTAATGCTTTTGGCCTACGTGACTGATGGCACACTGAGGCGGGAACAGCAGGAAACAGGGACTACATCAATTACACTTCCAGTTTTCAAATACACTTATTCTGCCCTACTGGATTAAACAATTACTCTTTGTAGCACTCATAATAAAGTATAGGTTTTCCACAACTGTTACTGTATCCACTCAGCACTCACATGTGGCATTTCAGTCACTTCTGTTGATACCTAATGATCCAGCATCACATGGGCTGCTTCCAGGAAACATGTGTTTCTGTCTCTCTAGCTGTCCACAAATTCATACGGGGTCCCAGAACAAAAGAAACCTGATCTCTGAGGAAATTCAGATCCTGATTTGAATTCAAGTCCAAACATGACATCTGGTTTAAAGAAAATAAAATAGTCACACACACATTACACATACAGAGATCTGCATTCCCCTGGGGTTCCACACCAGGGGCTAGAATGTATTTTACCTTTATCCAGTAGTCCTCCTAGATAACATATTTTCTATTAATTTCTATCTTTACTCCCTATGTTTTCAATGAAAATGGTATGTGTGTTACTGGGGGAAACGGGATAAAGCCAGGAGAGAGTTCATGCACTATGAAAAAGACTCCCTCCTCCCGGAGCTGCTCCCTGGAGAAGGGAGCTCTTTTCCCAGGACTGCCAGGCTGGATCATTCCCTTCTAAGGCCACGTAAGTTAAAACGTTGCTGCCCGGCAAGCCCCGGGCTCCCGGGAATCCCCTGCGGAGGCGGCGGCCGAGCTCCGTGTCCGGCGCACGCCGTGCCGCGAGGTGGGGCTCTGTGCGCACGGACAGGGCGCACACGGGGACAGCCCGCAGCATCCCCGGGGACACTCAGCACCAGCGATAGCGTGTAGCACTGACGCTCATATTCCACCTGCACAGTCAGGCCGGCCAGAGCCCCTTGCAGACTGCCTGGGGAAGCAAAGAGCAGCCGCTGTTTTCGCATGACGGCTGTGGGGTTTCGCTGTGCGAGAAATAAGAGCCCAGGCTCAGAGCTGCCGCTGGAGACTGGAAAGTGCCAGTTTTCCTGCTGAAATCCTAACCGGGAAGACAAGATTCAACGAGGAGGAGAGGCAGATGAGAGCTGGCTACTGATGCTGAGACCTTGCTGCTGAGTCCCTCGGAGGAGATGGCAGGCAGAGGTGTCCGAGGGGTGTGTGAGACACAGCATAAAGCAGAGGATGGACCTTGGCTGGGAGTGTTTTGAAACAAAAGACAGCATCTGACTTTAGAAACAGGAGAACAGGTTCACCAGTAGTGAACACTGGAGATGGAACCCCTCTCTGGGCCAGCCACTGCGGGGACAGATGGGACTCAAGACCTGCTCAGTAAAGGGGAACTGCAAGCCTTGCCCAACTGGGGTTCTGCACCGAGGCCTGCCAGGGAAAGCAGTTCCATCTAAAAGCTGCTTTTTGCATAAAGGAGGGAGCAGGATATACGTAATGCTCTTTTATTTTAAAAGGACTAGTAATAGCTGGAAGGATACGTAAAAGAGGAAAAATAAAGCGCTGTGAAGCCCAGAAGGCTACACATGGTATACATGGAAGCTTGTGTACTGAACACTCCTTAGTTGTCCTGCAAAAGAGAAATATGAGTAAAATGCACATCAAATAACTCTCTAAGACAGGCAAGACTGGAGCAGATGTCTCCTGGCCCTTAAACAGGCTCCTGTGGCAGGTGCAGAGCCAAAAGCAGCCCCCTTGTAAAGCAGCCACTTCAACTCCCTCCAAAATCTGCTGTGGATACAACCCACACCCTACTGCTTCCTCCCAGGGGCACCTCTGCATCTTTCCTTGCTGTTTGCTCACATTCAGGGTGTCTGCAGAAGAAGGAAGAGCTGGGCTCAGATGATCTGCTATCAGACACAGCCTTGGGGCACTCAGCCCAGCCTGTCCCTGGTCCCACTGGATCAAGTCTGCTGAGTGTGTCCAGGTACACACCACAGGCTTGTGGGTTATTCAAACCACCCAGACATCCAGGACTGCTCACAGAGCGTGAAGTCCCACCTACGTTTGGATGCTACATTTTGGTGATTTCACATAAGGGGTCTGGTCTGTGTGGAATAGCTCCACATTGACAGCACTACACAGAGGTGAGGCAGTAGAAAGCATCCCCCTGTGATTCCACACTGCAAAGCAGACTGCAGGGGATGTCCATAGTGATCTCTGGGGTGCCTAGAGATGTATGCATGGTGATGTGAGGTTGGAGTAGGAGATAGAGACCAAAGAGCCCTGTAAGGAACAAGAACACAAGAGAAACTTCAGCAGACACAGTATTTTTCTCGCACCAAGGCTGAGCCAGTAGGTGCCTCCCAAGGAGGTTGTTCAGGGTGCTCCTTTTCCCTTGGCAGCAGGACAAGTACATTTACTAATGAATAGGACCCTTAGAAAAGGCAAGGAATTTTTTTCTTCCCTACACATATTCAGAGAAGCAGTGAAGGTTTTTTGTTGTTTTTTTCTTCACTCCCCCTCTTCAAGATTCTTTCATTTGTCATTTCTAATCATCATTCCACTCTTCTTTCCCTCCTTTTCTTCACTCCCCATTCGTGAGTCACCCCCCCAGGCTTGGCACTGAACCAGACCCAATGAACTCCAGGAAGGTTTTTTTCCCTCTCCTTTCCTCACCACCACCACCTTCTCCTCCCTATTCAAGCTGAACTTGTGGACAAAATAAACGCTGGCACTGGGTCATTGTCCTTCCCCTCCCCATCACAGGATTCTGAGAGAGGATTAAACTAATCTCATACATTGACTCGCTCCTGGGTGCTGGCCTGGACTCCTGCCATGCAACGAGATGGCCTCAAGTGCAATGTGCCAGCAATGTGTTTCTGCAGTGACTTCCTATGCAAAGGCAGCAGAAGGACCCAGCTCAGGAGCTGGTGGTTCTATATTGTGCAATGTCAACACAGTCATCACACTTAACACATTGCCTTGATTTAAAAAGAAAAAAAGGAGAAGAAAAAATAGAAGAAGAAAAAAGTCTAGGAGGTTTGAGGGAATGGATAATCCACCCAAACCAATCATTGTGCCATCAAGTGCTTCTGCTTTGGCTCGTATGTTAATTAATACTTAAGCAAAGAGTACTGAAAGCTGTGCTGAAATGGGAGGGAGGCTACTGGGAGTGGGACTTCCTGGAATTGCTTGGAGTCTCTCCTGTCTCCCATATATCCAGATGATCAGTACCTGCAGCAACCTCCTCTGAGCTGGCAGTGCCTGCCTGCAGGGAGCCCAGGATCAGCAGCCTTTGAGTGGTTCACAAAGGAGGACAACCATCACTGCTGCCCCGCAGCAGGTGGGGAAACTGAGACTCCAGAAACCACAGTGATTCCCACAACTCCCACGGGTAAACAAATGGGTTACTCCAGAGCTTTAGTTTCAGAAAATACCAGCTCACTGCTGACATCTCTGAAAAGATACTGCTAGGGTTCAACTGCCTGGATAGCTCTAACAAAATAAAGCTGCTGGGCTGTGTGTGCAGCTCCATCATCATTCACTGACTTACACAAAGCTGCTTCTGTCCAAGGATGTCAAAACATTTGGCAAGACAAGGCCACAACTCAGCAGAGTTTGTGAATCCTGTGAGTCCCATGTGACAAAGAGATGACTTTGATGCAGCACATTTTTTAAGAGCTAATGGGTTTTAACTGGTAAGGTTAAGTCAACCTTAAGAGCCAGGTGAGCACAGATGATTGAGGATCACAGTTTGCCTCACCCTTCATGAGCAAGCTGGCAGAAGGGTAAAGGTTGCTGGGAAGAAATAACTGGAGAAAAATTGAAGAGGCAAGACATGATCAGAGGACCCTTCAGGGACTCTTCCTGATCCATCTCAGGCAGCAAGTGCTAAGGGAACAAATTCTCATTCCTGCATCAGTCTTGCAGCTGACGACTGAACAGCTCTGAAACAATCCACAGATAGCAAACAATTCCAGTCACAAACACCCAGGCACAAATGTCTAGGTGGTTTGTCAGTGAGCAATTAAATCCTGTGCTGAATAAAAATGTTAAAAATGCATCACATTGTGGCTTTAAATAGTCTCTTGTTGGAGAACTTGGTCTCACTGCCAACTCGCACTTGGGTAAACTGTTTTTGCCGCTGCTGGGATTCTCTGAATGTCCATCAGGCAGTTGCATCACACACTGAATAGTTTGGCATTACCTCATGCCTTAAGGGAAAGGCAGAAGAAAATGAACTAGCAGCCTGTTTTCTCTGTCTACTTATTTATTTACTTTGGCGAGGGGCTTTTTTATTTGCTTTTGTTTTGGGGGTATTTTTCTGTCCTTTTCCCCCCCTGAGCTAAGGGTAACTTGAGTGCACAGCAATCAAAAAAGGTGGTGAGGAAAGTACTTTGGAAAGTGTAAGTGGGAATGTGGAAGGCAAAGGAGAGAAGGAAAAATGTGAGTCAAAGGATTAAATCCAAATTCCAGTCTGGGACTTTTTAACGAAGATGGAATACTGACTAGTTGAGCAAATTAAACTTTTTCAAGGGGGTCTGGGGAAGTGATTGGTTTCTATCCAAGCAGAAAATGTCATTCTTCTCCATCGGTACCAGAGAAAAAAAGAGAGACAAAACACTCCCAACCCTGCTCCGGGAAATCTGAAAAGATGGGAGAACAGACAAGGACAAACAAGCAATTAAAAGGAAATTGCTTCTCTTTCCCCACCAAACCTTTTGTTTCTTCCCAAATGAAAGTGGAAAAAATTGATTAGGGGGTCAAAAGGAGGAAGAACCAAAGAACTGCATCATGTGCAGTGCCACGTGAAACCAGCCACTCTGCTCCACCGGGGTGTGGGCAAAAACATGCTGCAGCAATGGGGCTAAAGACCTGCAGGAATGGACAAAAACTCACTTCTCAACCTGTTTGGGTTGAGCCTTCTTCCCACCTCTGAATCTTACTGTGACAGTTAACAGTTTCTCTGCCTAAGTCAACCATGCCATAACTGAAAACTTAGAATATTTTCACATGTGTTGTTATTGTCTCATCAAACCACTCTACCATCTTTCTCACTGTGGTTTCCCAGGGGACAGCTAGCACACACTGACCAGCAGCTGCTCAGATCTTCAGCTGGAGTCCCTCCCTGCACAGCAGGTCAGCAAAGGGGAAATGCACCCTCATCTCTGTCACTGCAACAGCTACTCCCACATCCTACTCAAATCTGGCTTCATCAGTGGATTAACTAATATTAGGCTAGCAAAGTGGATAAAAGGAATGCTCAACATTAGTTACCTGCTGCCCTTCTAGCGCACAGAGCTGCAGACAGCAGCTTTGTCAACTGTTTCTGTAGGATTCACACAGGGACATCCCTTGGAGCCCAAAGCGTAGCAGCCACACAGGAAAGGCGGCACAATTCATGGGACACTAAGTATAAAGTTTATTTTCTGCAGTAGTACAGTAATTTTTAAGGAAGCAAAATCTTTGCAACAAATCTGGATTCTCTTGTATGCCCAGTGGTCTGCAGCTTCAAAGGGTTCATTCAGCTCTGGATGGAAATACCTCAATTCATACCCAAATTATCTGAGAATTCAGTACTCACCAAGACTGGAATATAAGGTTAGGAGAAAATTATGTTAATAGAAAGAAGTTTTATACAAAAACAATGTTTGCTGCATTGGATCAGAATGAGCACCTCCCTAAGTAAGCAGCCCAGGCTCAACAATGGTCTCAGTAGCTAGACAGAGCACACAGATGTGTGTTACTTCTCCCTTAAATTCCTCCAATCTCCAACTATTTTCAGCCCAGGAACTCCCAAAGTTAGAGGGGCATTTTCAGTGGTTGGTAATTTCTCCTTTCCAAACTTTTCCAGTCTTCCCTTGAACACAAGTCAAACTTTAGCCCCTATAACATATTTTGGCAAGGAGATGCCAGTCTCTAACATGGAAGGTCTTCCAGGAGCTATCTGATAAACCAGGCAGTGATGTACATGATCACTTGGTGGTTTGCAGGGCCTGCAAAATTCTCAGCTATTCTCTGTTAAAACAGTCTTTAACACTTCACAGGTGGGGAAATCAGAACCATCTCTCCTGCATATCCAAGCTGTCTCATAGGATGAGCCATGGTAACATGTATTGGGCAGCTCAGCTGAGCAAAACTCAGCATCAGAGATCTGAGAGAATATTCTGCCAAAGCAGCTGGAAACCCTCTCCAGACACCCCCTAATTCCACCTTACACTACAATAAGCACCTATGCAGAGCTTGGACAGTGATATCCACACAACCATGACAACTGTGATTCTGACAGCAAACAGTGTGAGAAATATCAAACCCACCAGATTTCTCAAGAAGCTTGAAGTTGGCACATTTGTGGGTGTTTCCTAGAGGTCTGCATATTTCCAAGGAAATCTGAGAGAAAGTATCACTGATTTGAAATACAACCACTCAGAATTTTGATCTAAGTGAGAAATCTAAGACATTTTGTTAAGCTTCATTTCAATATTTCAAACTCATGTGTGACTGCAAAAATGAAGTGACAAATTCATTGTGAGAAACACATTGGTAACACATAGGGGAAAGCCAGATGAATTTCTACAAAGTGTGAAGGCTGTTTCCAGCATCTCTCCTGTTGGACACACATAACCAAGAAAGCTTTCCACAGTAATTTAAACTGAGCCAGGAGACCCATGGCCAGCAGCAGAGCCTCATCCCTCTGACCCTTGTTTCACCACAACCTCTCTACACACTCTGCTGCTGGGGAGTGAACTGGGAAACTCCTCAGGCATAAGACATTACTGACACCAAATGTTTAGAGGAGTTCTTGCACATGTAAAATGAGAATGCATTTTTATATTGGACAAAATAAACACTTAAACAGACCTAACCTCCTGCACATCAGAGAACAGGCTGAGCACTCATTACCTCCAACTCAAACTTCCATTGAGAATGTTTGACCATATTTTTTTGGTTGTTTTTTCTTAACTAAAGCACTTTTAAATTGATTTTTGCTGGACATAATACATTTATCTACCTGAGATATTCACCCTGTACATTACTGATTTATATAATTAAGTGATGTCATTATATATGAGTGCCTTCATGATCCACTTGCAAGTGCCATGCAGGCAGACATTCCTCGGCAAGCTGAGGAGGGGCAGGGCAGTCTGCACTAGGATTTCATTTTGCCCTGCAAGCTTTCTGCTCAGAAGGGCCAGGTTCAGTAACCCAGAGGTCCTGGGTAACCCAGAACAACGATGCCTTGCTCGTATGTCCCAGGCTTTGACTGGTACTACGGCAACAGCTAAGTCTGGCTGGGACATTTTCATTATACTCTCAGTGCTAGAAAACAAACAAATTTGTACAACGCATACAAACAGTCTTTTCTAATCTCTTTTAATGGCACTCTGAAGACCAGACTGTCAATTGTCTGCTGTGTTCTCAACAATTTGCTAATGATAATTAAAGATGCTCAAAGTTTGCCAACTATTTCGGCACTCTATTTAACCAAGAAGATAATGGTTCAGGAGGAAAGCAAATGAAATGAACTTGATCCAAGGAGGAGGCATTACCTACAAAGGAATCCATAAGGGTATAAAAATAGCAAAGGCAGGGTAAAATACTCTCTAAACTGCACGACAGATTCACAGGGAGATGATGCCAAAACCCTGGAATGAGATTACAAAAGCAGGAGAGTGAGTGGATTATTTTTTCCTTTCTTTCTAAAGGATTCCATCCCAAAGAAGTTGCTTAGACAACGGCAACCCCCTACCATGTGATCTGTGTATGAAGAAAAACAAATCCATGCTGTAGTAATAGGAAGATCAAAACATGGGTTGTGGTTGTTTTGTTTAGGTTTTTTTCCTTCAGCTGAGAGAAATGAAATACTCCTTGCATGCCTGTTTCTGCAGAAAAGGACCACATTTCCCCCATGGGCTGTGAGATATCGGGCATGCAGCTCCCAGAAGATGGAGAAAGAAACAGAAGTGCAGGCACCTGAAACTGGAAGCACAGCTTTGTCTGCTCTGAAGTTCTGCTGAATTAAGAGTCCTGTATAAATTCTCGATTTCAGAGAATCCTTCGAGGCATTCAGCTGACCCATGCAAGAACATTCACTTGACCACTAAAGCTGTGAATTTGTACATTTATTTTTAGTAAGGTCTACTGTGGCAGTATTAAGAAGTTGACAGACATCAATATGGTGCATTTTCCTTGTGTCAACACATGCAGCAGGTAAGCAAGCACACACTGTCCCCGTGCGAGCCTCTACTTGTTGCCTCACAGGAAACATCTTTCCTTTCTGAAGATCACCAGAAGTTCAGAAGTTCCTCTGCTATGATGCAGTGGGATCACATGCCTTCTCTCCAAAGTTTTACAGAATTTTATCAAATTTATATTTTCTGCAAGCTCCATACATGCAAAATTGTACCTATGGCCTTCTGGCACCCTTAAGTATTAGGCTCTTTCTACTTCTACTGCCTTATTGCATTATGTTCTAAACCTGTTTATTCCCTGAGTGTGCCTGTGTTTGAAGCAGCATAACAACTTCCCAACATTAATAACACGGAAAATTAATAACATGGAAAACACATTTTTACCAAAGGGCAGGAAGTCTTTATTGGGAAGAATAGTCTGGGGTTATACCTGAAGGAGCTTTACCACCTATTTTCTGAGAGCATCATATTCAACTTCTGCTCATTTCAGTAAGTTCCAATGACTTCAGCAACACCCACTCTGCAGGACTCTGTCCCCTTTATGTGAGAAAAATAGTAATGGTCCTCCAGCAGGTTGCACTCCAGATCATTGTCAACTAGAAACTCAGTGAAAACACTGCATTCCTTAATTCTTAAATCACACTTTTCCCTTCAAATGACTGGGACTACAAACCAATAATCAGGGAACATTATTAAATGTTAATTTTCAATCTGGCCATATTGATGCTCAATTAGCTCCTACTATCTGAACTATTTTTTATAAAATACATTCCTACTAAGTTTCAGATAATTACATTTTCTGAGAAATTCAACTTTCTGTAGAAAACAATGCAACAGTCGAAAACAAATGGAAGCCTACTGCCTGTGAATATCTATTTCCAATGCAGTCCCATTTTTATTGATATTTATTTTCAAAATCTTTTAAATTAGCAGTGCAAATTAATAACCCAGGTAGCATTTCATGTAAATATTTATAGGTTTGAAAGCTTGAAGCATTATATTCACAGGTTTTGATGTTAGCACTTCGGGGCTAAACTGTCTTTTTTTTTTTTTTTACAGTTTCATGCTCCCAAACTCATCTGACATAGGAGCCAATTCTCTACCAAAACACCAAACATTTCACATTCATCTTGGCTTCTTTCTGGCCAGATGGAAATAACTCCAGAAAGCAGGGGGGACTCAGCCCACAGCACTCCTTGCTCAGAACGTGTTTGACTTGAACCAAGTACTTGGCTCGGCAGTGACAAATCAGGACATAAGGTGGCATTATTGCCCTTCCTTAACTGTCTGCAGGGCCAGCGTCCAGATCTGCATGTCAACAGTGCTACAACCTCGTTGTTTGGTATTCCAGAAACAGTACAAAACGATAAAAAAAGGCCCAATGAGAAAATCAAGTCTGCACCAAGATGCATCCAGAATAATACACACAGCTAAACCCTGACTGCTCCCTGACCTAAAATTTTCCCCGAATACTGTGTGTATAAAGTGGCCTGACTGAAAAAAAATCAGTTAGACTTTTAGTGCATTAACTGTACAGAAGTTCTGAAATAACTTTTTAAAAATCTGGACTTCATTTGTATCCTTGACTCACTGTTCAGTTGTGATTGTCCACAGCAGGAGCTCCCATCAAATTCATGCAGATGCTTGGAATAAGAAATGAGAAAGCAACTGCAATGGATACAGGAACGTGGTTTGCATGTTCATCTGTTTTCAGTTCACACAAAAATGTAGGATTTGAAGCTATTTTTTAATTAAAGAGCTGATAGCCGTACATTTCAGACAGAGACATGAAACTACAAAACAGGGAACCAGCTTTTCCCTGGTCTTGTCCAACACTTATGGTGTATTTGGATTGAGAACCATCTTTTTTGTCTCTTCAGTCCAGCAAAAGAGAAGAGTAGCATGAGACCAACAGCCACACGTGAGCATGTTTCCAGTTCCAGGTACATACAGGATCTTTCATTCAATAGTTGGAAGCTACTACTCACAATGGAAAGAAGGGGAGGACTTCAAATAACATCAGCAGTTAAACACTGGAACTGTTTCCCACACAGTGGCTCTGTCCCTTACACAGTGACACTGTCCTCTAGTAATTCAAAATCAGGGCAGGTGCCTTTTGGGAAAGGATGTTTTAATCACATGTTTAAAATCTCAGTGTAGAGAGAACTAAGAGAACTGACAGAGCTATCTGGTGTCAGAGGTAAGGTAGGCCCTTTTGGATTTAAAGCTCTGTAAACACGTGTCTACAAAACAATATTCATTGCAATATCCCCAAATATTCATTCATTTCTCCTACCAAAATACACTCATGCCTAATGTTTTTATTATGCATCTACCATGAAACTCACCAATGTAAGGTCCCTGTCTGTATGAATACAGGTTTAAAGACTAAAAGCTCTGCAGGTGTAACACAGACTGTCACAGTGTTCTCCTCTGCAAATCTTGTGCCACTTGAACACTGAGACACAGGGGCCAGAAATAAGCAGAAGTGGGAAGCATCTAGTGAAAAACCATCAGAAACTCAAGACGGCTCTGAAATGGATTTGTTTGTGCTTGGTTACCATGGCGGTGGCAGTTGGGGTAAGCTCCAATTACATCTGACCCAGTGCACCACTTCACTGAAAAGGAGCTCATCACAGTCCAAGAGATGCCAAGCACAAAGGTGCTTATTTAAATTTGCCTATCTCTGGTTCCATTAATCATGACCTCCTGACAACTTTTGGATCCTTCCTCTCTTCTTCCCCCATCTTGCTGCAAGCCTGAAGGGCCTCTTCTCTCAGGTCCATTCAGCCAGGACCACGATCTCTATGAAAGCTCCCTGTGTGGCACTGGCTCACTGTCAGATGTGGCTCCAGTTCATTTCTTTCCAGCATTAAGAGTCCCCTGACATGGTTATTAATCATAGCCTCACTGACAGGGCACTGAACTGTCTGGAGATGAAACTTCATATTCCCATCCAGGGCTCCCCAGGTAGGACATGGAATTTGTTTCATCTTTGTGTAATCAAGAAATGGAGCACATTAGGGGAGCGAATTAACCCCAACTTCAGGTTCATAAAGGTGTCCCTCCTCTGTTTAATTAAATCTGTCTTAAAACTTCCTAATCCCAAACTAAAGACTTAATAATGTTCAGGAACCTCTTTTTCCTTACAATATATTGGTATAAACTGCTGACAGCTTAATATTGAAATAAACATGCTGCTCCTCTAACTGACCTGGCCAGTACAAAGACCAAAACCCACATGACTAAGACCAGCTTCTCCCAGAATGGCAAGAGGACAGTGCACCACAGATGTTAGGTATGTAAAAACTGTTTAATTTAATGCTATGAAGTGTCAAAGACTGGGAAAAACATTTAAAAAATCAAAATAGAATCAAACCTTTACACCCCTTTTTTGCTTCCATTCATGATTTTTTTCTCTGAACATGCAGAGACCTGTCCTTTTAGACTGAAGATGGGAAACCCTTACCCATGGGTTTGGGGTATTACACATTCCTTTGAGAGAGTTTGAGGCACCAAATATCACTCCAGGCCTGTTTGATAGTGGTCAGAGAGAAGCTCTGCTCAGGCTCTCCAGATCTTGTGGGAAATCTGGTTTTGCAATTCTTTCTTAAAAAAAAGTGAAGAAGACACGTTTCGTATTGTGATTAGCAAATTCAGACCTAGATCAGGGCTTTCTTCCCTACATTAAAAAACAGGTGGTTGGATTTGGAATTTTGGTACCAGAAATGAAGTAGCCTGGAATATTGATCTGTTTAGTCTCAAGAGATATGAAACCATCATCAAAACTTTAGAAGGCAGCTTGTGCAAAGCAGAGTAATTCTACATGAGATCTTTAAGGAGGCAACCATATCAAGAGAAAAGCAGTGTGGTCCAGGGTTGGAGAAGAAAGACAGCAGGAATACAGCACAGATGTACAGAGGCAGCAAGGCAGGCAGTAAGGAATGACAGCCCATGCCTGAAGTGATTCATGGGAGGCGGACCTATTCCTATTGCTCTCCATCCCAAATCCATCCAGGTCCATTTGAGGAAGGGTACGACTTGTAGTGCTTCTCCCCTCCTAAGATGTCCTGCTGTGCCTCAGAGACAGAAGACAGCGAGAAATGTAGAAGACTTGGACACAGCGAACACGGTGTCCCAACAGAACATGGAGCAAATGGAAACCGTTTCCACTCTTTCTTTCCCTAAGAGGATTATGTCAGCAGGGCCTGGCTGGCGTCTGCACCAGAGCTAAGCGCCAGCGACCACGGCAGCCAGCCCTACCCTCCTGTCAAAGGCTTTCATTAAGACTTTGGTTCCCTGTTGCTCACATGGCAGCTTGCACGTGCTCCCTAAATATCCTGCATCCACCTCCAAGGTATTTGCTGATAGAGAAATCTCTTCCTCCCCCTTCGCCCCTCCTCCCAAGAACCTGGGGCCACAGCACAAATCACCATCCTGCTGAGAAATTTTCATTATTCAAGGATGGGACAGAGGACTCAAGCTGAATGTGTATTATCAGAGAGGCAAAGACCTTACAACTGTACATGGTGTCTACTCCTCTGACGCTGCCATCAGCCAGCTAAGGGTGCACATAAACCCTGCAGAGCACAGCAAACAGCAACAACCCCCTTCTCCTCGTGCACGGCTCACACTGGGGAATTACCCAAGGAGTTACTGCTCTTGGCCAGCTCCGGGTGCTCTGCACTGGCTGCAGAGACACACCACGGCTTGGCACCCTGGAGTTCCCTCACTGCTGAAGGGGTGCTGCAAATCTTAGAATTCGAAAGGAATCCTGACATCCTAAAGACAGGCCCTTGTAACTTCTCTTTCCCAAACTGCCTTGCCCTCAGGCCTGCCTCTGCCCTGTGTCCTCAGCCAGCCAGAACAGCCATGCAGATCCAAGGGGGTGAGATCCATTTGGCTCAAAACAGGCAAGCCAAAGGACAGTCCCTGCCATTTCAAATAATACCACAAACCTTTAATCTGGTTTTGAGATGAAAGTGAGGGATTTTCACCATTAAGATCAGGGGGAGAAAAGCCTGGCTCCTTCTGGTCAGTCACACAGTTAAATCCATCCAGCTGAAAGAATGACATATTGTGGTCACAGAACCTGCAAGTGAGGATGGATTTCCCCACATATTTAGCTCCCCAGCATCCCAGTAACGAGGGACAGCTCTACCTGTCTCTATTCAGCTAATACTTCCAGAAGAATCAATCAATGAATCTACATGGAAACCAGCTCATCCCTTTCATCTCATTTCTCTGTTCCCAACTTGAACAAAACCAGGAGGAAGACTTGCCTCGGATTAATTTATTTACAGATTTATTTTTTTATTTTTAATTTATTTAATTTATTACTGATAAATTAAAGGAAATTCCATTTACAAAACACAGCATATAAAATTGCACATACTCCTTCAGAATAATCAGCACTTGTCAAAAATTACTTATAAATCCCATTTGTTTGAAAGCATGGATTCTGGCTTCAATTTTATGTTACTTGTTTCTGTAGTAGCAACGACAGCTCAAGGCAGGGACCAAAGCATCAGACAGGTTGAATATACCACCTAATGTGGAACTCCCAAAATTTTTTCAGTGTTTCTCACACATGATACCAGCCTCTGCAGATGTTCAGTATGAAAGCAAAAAGGTGATCATAAGTTGGGATATTTTGAAAGATTACATTTTTTCCGAAAAATAAATACTAGAAGTTTTTTTATGAAACCCCCTCAGTTATTTGGAAAATAAGAACTATCTATAGTCAATTGTCTTTCTTTCCTTTCATTCTATCCCAATTTCATTCTGTCACTGGAGAGGCCATACTTCATTCCTTTTTAATTTCAGAAGGCTGGTTTTTTCCCTCTTTCCAAAAGCCAAAAAAATTTGAGAATCCAGAAATCATTAGCAAACCTTTTAATTTTGAGGAAGGATAAGGAAAAGTGGTAGTCTGTAAAGTGTTGGATCAGGTCCAATAAGATACCTTTGAATTTCTATGGTGCAATACACATGGGAAAGTCAAAGAGACTAAAAATATTCATATTTCCTCTTTAAAAGTCACAGAATATTGAAGAAAATCTATTTGCTTTTAAAAGGTTATATTATATTGCATGTTTTATTTGATTCCTCTTAAAGCTTTAAATTCCTTATTTGCCAAAACATTCAAAGAATGAGCCCCTCCAGAAGCATGTAGGAAGCTACACATTTGTAAACCCAGCACTGCTGGAACTGTGACAGCAGTTTCACCAATTATATTGTGATATATATATATATATATATATAGTGATATATATTACTTCAGGTAGCATAGACTGCCTGAAGTCCTCCTCTTCCCATAACCATTCAGTCCTTTAGCAAAGAAATATAAAAACTGTGTAAGCTAATGTTTGCAATCTAAGATGCAAAGTCTTAACTCCAGGGTTAAATTAAGGATCCAACTTTCAGCAAAAACCAAATATCCAAGCATCAGCAATTAAGATGGTAATCTGTCATATTTATAGGGATCAGGCTACCTGTATATGAACACACACACTGCAGATAGAGGTATGGTACAAACTACTGATAGAAAAAGTAATTCACAAGCAACTGGATGCAGCATACCTGTAACCCAAGTCTTAAATATAAGAGTGCCTCACTGACAGGAGGGTATTTCATGACTAATGATTGCCCAAGGTGGCTTAAGGCAGTTCCACTTGCATCTCAGACAGGCAGCATGTTTTCCAGAGCGCAGACTAATGCCACCATCTCTTTTGGATGTCCTTGTCTGTCCCAGGTGGCAAGAAGCCCAAGCAGAGCCAGTCAGGCCTCAGCCTGGACAGGAGCCACAGGCACAACAGGTCCAGGCACGGGCCTGGGGCAGAGCAGACCACTGACAATTGCTAATGCTGGCCATGAGCACTTCCAGGACTCAGCCCAGTAATTCCTAAGCATCCTGGCACCCAACATCTAAGACAGGCAGGAAATAGTATTTCGAAAGAGCATCCTCAAGTCAGCACCTGACATTGAAGGGTTTGGTTTTCTGATAAAATCTCTCTGTTTCTTGCCTTTCATGCACTCCGCCCCAAATATGTATCTTGTAAAGTCAGTGTGGAAATCACCTTGAAATGTGGTCTGCCAATCTAATAACATTAAAGAAATGACCACAAGGGTCACTGCTAACTAAAGCCCACCACAACAGTGGCAATCTTTTTAAGAACATACAATTATAGATGGTTATGTGTGTGCAATAGATGCATAATGCCTACGTCTAATTCCATTGTATTGTAAGCAAGTACCTGTGCCACAAGGGAAAGTCACCAGGATGAGCCTGCATTGTGCACAGCACCATATTCTGCTTTATATGCACAAATCCCAGTGTAAAGGCAGATGGAGGGGCCAGTTGTGTTAAACCCAGGTGATTATGTCACAGGTTTGGGGTTTTGTTTTACGTTTTCTTTACCAGCAAACCGTCCATTAACTTTACTGAGAGCAGAAAGCAAAAGGAGAGGAATTTGTGAAGTTGGTAGCCCATATGGCTGGTGGGGAGTTAATCTGTGTCTAAGCAGCAGGTCGCATGAGCCAGGCTGTCTGTTGGGGTTGTTAGTAACCTAGGGGCAGATCATGGAGCAGCAGGGAAGAGGATAAACTCAGCCTACAAATACAGTCAGGAATGTGGCAGGAAATTATTTTTGAAAACATACTCTGAAGCATAATAGCAACCATCAGACTGTCAGGCCATGTGTATGAAATCTATCTGGACTCAGGGCACACAACAGGAGTGCACACAAGTGTGTGATGAAGCAGATTGGGTGTACGCTCCTGTGTCCATACATGCATGTTAAAAACCTAAACTCTGCTCAAAGAAAAAGTGCAGGCACATCAGAGTATATCTAGACAAACATTTCTTCCCTAACATTCTAAGCAAACAAGAATAAGTTATTTGCTTATGCTTCATGCAAACTACCTGCCACACAGCTTTATAAAATTATTAATTATGTCAACACCAAAGAACAAAAAACAGAATTAGCAGAAACTGAAAGGTTCGGGAAATGAAAGAATTTTTTTTTTAAAGGGAAAAAATCATGAGGCAAGCCTCAGGTCATAAGAGCAGCACTGGACAAAGCCTTTGCACCCCCAGTACAGACTGTGACACCGGGCAGGGAGCAACATGACAGAAAACCAAGAACCAGGTGGCACAGAGGGACACAACCTAAGGCAATGTGGAAGAGGTCTGCAGGGTAGACCAAAAGAAGCAGGAAATCTAATTAAATTTTTTATTTCATTATAAAAATGTCACTCAATAAGAATTTTCATGTTTTAAGCTTTTCAACATTCAAGAAAACAATAAGACAGCAAACAATTGTCTAGGCTGGAACACTATTTTCAACCACCTTTTTTAACTCCCCACTGGCATAACCCCAGATAGCATTAACCCTCCAGCTACTGCCAACTTTAGGTTAAGAAATGGTACATACTGGGCAATTTAAGCAAGACAATACCACACAGCTGGGTAATCTGCCCTAATTCTGAGAAGAAGGGGTGAAAGATAATCAAATAATCTTTGTAAAAATGTAGGTTCAACAGTATCAATAGACCATTTAGCTCTACCACCTGTCTTCTGCTTGGCTAGCAGAGGTTGTCCAGGAAAGAATGCAAGAGGAGGGCACAGCTTCAGCCATATACTTTTCTAGCTGTGAGAGATTTCAAGCTCAGGAACTTCTAGAAGCATTATCTTTATATTAACTGCTAGTGATCAGTGCACTAGTAGGACTTTATTTTAGCCCCACCAAAGAACAGCCCTCTTTACTGACCATAACAAATTGCAAGGCAGTTCAACTCAGACTCAAAATTCCCCTCACAAGTGAGAGCTATTCTTCCCCCAACTTAAGCACCAGAACAAATCAAACATGACAGATATCATTTGTATTACATATTAGTGCACTACAGGAAAGCCAGCGCCCGCCAGCAACGTGTGCTCTATAAGAAGCCCCAGCACAGACTGCATAGTTAGAAGAAGAGAAAGCAAGCAATATGGAATTATTTTTATGCAATGACTCTGTTATTCTTTGAGGCCACTTGGAAACACAAATTTTTTCTGGAAGTAGCAAAATGTTGAAAAGTGAGTGAAAAAGAAGATTGCTTTCTCAAAGAGGAAAGGATGCACCTTGCCTCAGGCGAGCACTAGATGCTGTTCAGGTCCACATACAAAGTCAGGCAGCAGGAAAGTTTTGACAGAAACAACATTCCTCTAGATCAATGCCCATTCCCAAAACTGTAGGATGACAGCAAAAATGACAAAGAGCAGCTTCTCTTGGGAATACAGATGGGCTTTGGAGGGACATTAGACATAAACCAAACCTTAAAGGGAAGAACAGGTCAACTTAAATGTGAAAAAATCTTAAAAGAGGTTCTCCCATGAGAGACCTTTAGTGAGAAATTGACTCTATTTTACATCCAGCAAATAGGAGGAATGGAGAGTCAATGGTTGGGCAGGAGCACTGCATGCTACTCTCTGGATCATCTCTGTATCTGGCTACCAAGTTTCAGAGGTGCTTGTCCCAGCACAGAAAGACCCTGTCATGCATTTAACTTGATCTCAGCCACCTCTCCTCTGTTAAGAAGGGAAGTCCTGCCTAGTGTGAAAGAATCTTATCACAGTATCCTAGAGAAATGTAAGAGAAGAAATCAGTCTTTAGCGGGTGAATGGAGATCTGAGTATTCCTTGAACCATAGCAACTGCAGGGCATCCTCATGTCCTTCACTGCCACAGGTCTGCAAACACTGCTAGCCCTGTCCCAAAGACCAGCAGCACTAGTGATGCAAGTCTTACAAGCAGAGTACCTCTGGAGCTAATCAGCACATCTACACATGAGCTGAAGGTGAACACGAATCCTTTACCTCTTCCTTAACCATCAGACTCCACCATGGTCACACAGATAATTGGCTAAAAAGACTCTGTGTTAAGCATCATTTGAATTTTAAGAAGCATATGGGACTCAAAGCAAATAAACTGCTGCTGAATATTCTTTGCCTCAAAAGGATTTTCCATTAGTCCTCAAGTTCTGTTTTTCTGCCTTTCTTCAGGTTCAGATATCACACATTAATCTGTTCCTACAGACACCTCTCTAGCTTGTTATCTTTAATTCCCACAATCCCTCTCCAGTTCTCTCCTAGACCTGCAGAGTGACCTCAAAGATTCCAGCTGTTACAGATCACAAATACTAACACTGGTCTTGAATTCAAAGTGAGATTTCTTCTAACACTTTTGTTCCTATATGAAAACATTCGTTCCCTCATGCATTTGCTTCTTTCCCATAACCATCAGGCCCTGCAACAGGTCAAAATATTTCTCTGCTCTAAGAACCACTTGTTTCAGGTGAGCAAGGAAGAGAAAAGGAGATTCATCTCTTCAGAGGGCTAGTAGCAGCTAGTCCTGGCACCAGGCAGTGTGGGGACAGAGCCTGACCTTTCGTGTAAGTTATTTCATCAGGTATCTCCTCTGACCAGCTGGTACTGACCAAAGAAAGACAACACTGAGATCCCAAATACTTCCATGCTGACTGCACAGCTCCCATCTCTGATGGGCTGGGGGTGCTTTGCACTGCTCAGTTCTTTAAAAGGCAAATGGAAAACTGTCAAGTTAATGGGGAGGTTTCGTGTGTGCTAATTATAGCACACAAACCCTCATTGTCTCTGGCCAAGGCTGGGTCACACTCTTGTTACAAAGCTTTTGTAACTCTACTAATGCCTTTAATATAAGCTCCTATTAATTGTATAGTCAACTCCTAAGCCCAGTGCTACTGGATTGCAGGAGCCAGGCAGCTGACTATAATTACAGTGTGCTTATAGTGTGCTTAACCTGCATTTATAAAGCATGTTAATTCTCATGATTCTGTTTTAATTTGGTGCAGGATTGACAGCCTTTTGATTTTACTCCACAGATCAGATCTAGCATAAGGAGCAGCCAGGTAAATATGCCATGCTATCCATGTGGAAGGAGGTGACACAGCGCTTCATCCTCCCTTGGGTAACTGGAACCACACCATCCCTACAGCTCTCTGCAAGCTCTTTTTTTTCTTTCTTGCACATCCTGGCTCATGAAATCTTTATCTCCAAAACAGCCACCCTTTTAGAAGCCACAAGTAGGAATCCAGGGCAAACAGGAGTTCCTGTGAATGTCACCTGCTACTGAGGGGTCCACAACCTTCAAAAGCAGAGTTTCCCTGTCCATGAAGTCCCATAGTTTCAGGCCACTATGCAATATTTAAGCAATTTTAGAAACTAAATGAAGTATTTCCTCAGCTGTTTCAGACCAGGTCTGGACTCTACATGTGAATACAGAACAAGGGAAATACGCCTTTGTCCATTTGCTTTTTTGCCTATAAAGGAAACCTCAGAGAAGCCCTGATAAAAACCAGAATGTTGCATAAATTGGGAGAGAAGCCAATACCTCCTTTACTCTGCTGGCTGTCAGCCACATGAACATCCATTTTTGAATGACTTAGGGGCACTGAGGCATACAGGTCTTCCTGGTGCCACTGCCATGAGCTGCTCTAGGATCAGGGAGCTCGGTGCTTATGTGCTACAGAGGACGGGATAGGGGTGGGTCACTGACAACTGAGATGGGTTCAGACTTCAGGATGACCACTGTGGCTTGGCTATATCCAGCACTGACTCCATTCCCCTGACACTCCAATTAGCAGGTAACTCCAACCTACAAAAGTTCTCCTGGGTAACAAACTCTACTTACAGCAGGGTCCAGTTTTACCTTTCCTCCTCCCCCATCTTCTCTTGGTTGTTCAGTCAGTAATAAATAGCAAATAGACACTAGAACAATCAGTGATCTGGATACCATGAAAGAATAAGAAAATGTGGTGTTTCCTCTGAAGAAGATTTAAGAAAGGTATCAAATAGAAAATGCTGCTGAAAGAGGCAAGTGAATTAATTTTATGCTCAAGGAGTGCAGGATCTGAAGTAATGAAATTAAGTTACCACAAATTTAGTATCAAGGAAAATCTCTGCAGTAAGAACAGTGGCATGCTGGAATTGGTTGGCAAGGGATCTTCCATTCTTCTCTGTTTTTAAGAGCTGGCTAGGTAAACACCCATCAGGCACAGCTTAGCTAAAGGACAGCTCATTCTAGAGCATACAGAGAAACCTAATGATTTACCAGGATTTCTTACAGCCAACTTTTTAAAAATTCTTTTAACATTTATATTACCTTTCTTTGTGTGTCTAACTATTTCTCTTTTATTAGCTTTTTCTTTAGCAAAAATAGTTTTAAATGAGAACATACACTCTTATTTTAGAACTTAATACCAATATCCAATCTTTCTCATTTGTGTTTCCTCTCTCGAAAGAGATATAAATAAAATCCCTCTATTTATTCATGCAAATACACTGATAAATATTTTCAAATCAAAATGTTCTTTGGAATAAAGTGAATTTATGTACACAATGCTAACTCCAAAAAACTTCACTTTTTTTTTAACAATAGGGTCTCATGGAAAAAACCTCATTGTTTTAGAAGGTTGTTTTCAGCAAAAAGGATGTAATCTTTGACTTATGTTTTCAAAAGAAAAAATAAACTTCCTAATCTAAAGAAGTGATTGAATTGTTCCTCGTATGATTCTCTTGGCATTTCCCGCATTAAACTCCCCATTAACATATCATTTTTATTTCTTTCCTTAGGTATTTTTCAAAAAACAAAGGCCACCAAAACCTATAAACTGAAAGTGTTTACATTGTATATTAGACCACTGCCCATGCACATGAGCACTTGTTTAAACACATGCACCAGCAATAACATCTCAACTTTACAAATTCAGAACCTGCTTAATCTCTGTTTAACGAAATCCAAACCTGGAAGCCCTGGTCCCCAAATGCTGCTCTGCCTTTATCCCAACAGGTGGCTCTGGGCTCCTCTGTCGATGTGATTATTGCTGTCCAATTCCTTGCCTTTCTTCTCAAGGCCATTCTCTTTCTGCAGGATGACTCATTAGCCCCGTCCCCGGCAGGGAGCTGACATCCAATTAACCAGCTGACAGTCCTCCAGTGGCTCCCACTACTCCTCTAAGGCTCTGTTTACAAACACAGGCTGTTGTGCCCATAAAGGAGGGGAAGTTGAAAGTCCCCCTGCCAGGCCAGTTTGTTCAAAATGTTCAGAGCCCTTTAAATAATACCTTTGTAGGGTAAAGATCGGGCATATTGCATGCAGCAGGATGCAAGTCATCCTAATGGCTACAGCTGCATTTGGTGGGAAAGGGAGCAGCAACTGGTACTGAAACAGGAGCATCGTGACTCAAATCCCAGTTTCAGCCGGGAAGCCAAAGGAAATTTGCAGATGGGGAAATATTGCTGGATTCTATACGGGAAAGCACCTAAAGAATTCATCCAGAGCGATGTAAAGCTCTCTCTGACAAAGAAATAGGCTTTTGAGTATAAAACCACAGGTGTTGCAACTCCTGCACCACAGAACAAGTCATTTTTACCAGCACATAGCAAAGAGGCTCCAAGCGCCCCACACACTCGAGCAGGAGCACGATGTTCCTTGCAGAGAACAGAGGTTCTCATTTGCAGGGACTCACTGCATCTGCCTTTGATCTGTATGTGTTGGTCTCATTCATTGGCACTGGGAGTTCTGCTTAGATTTTTTTTCCCTTCTTTGGCCATCTCCAGAGAAAAAAGGTGCCCAGAAAACTATGATCATTGCTACCCAGTTTCCATCTGGCATCAGCTAAACCAAATAACTGCTCCTACTCAATTACAGGTCTGCCTTGATGCAACAGCTTCAAAATTAAGTCAGAAAATTTCCTCCTAATTTGACAGCTAGGAGATCTCCCTTGCAGCAAGTCTGAAACTGGACTTCAAATTCACATGTTTCTGAGTATTTACTGTACTTTTGGGATTATGATCTAAATACTAATCTTTACCCCCAGCTCCCTTTTTGAGGTAGGTACAAAACCACAAACTGATCCAGTCACTTTCAAATCTGAGCCAAATTAATTTGAATTTTTCATAATTACAGTCTCATTTTTTAAAATAACCTGCACTTGCTACAAACCAAAGCAGTGGCTGTTTTTTGCCATGAGGAATGATAACAGTACCTCAAGAAGGTCTCCACTGTAGTACACTGCTTCTCTGAGTAAGAAACACAGCAGAGACGATCCCAAAAGAGACTGGAAAGCACCAGATCCTGGTTCTTCTTCCCTCCAAAGCTGCATTGTACTATTCAGACACACTTATAATGTGTTATGCTGGGATTAAGTGCCCATTCCTTCAGATTTCTCTTTCTCACAGTATTAGAGTGATACAAATAAGAATTTATTGGGAATTTAAGGCTGAACATTTAGTCTCTGTGCTTTTTTTTTAATGCATATATTACAACAGAGATGCTGACATAGGGATCTCAATAAGTAGGAGCCATTCCTATTTGGTTACACAGCAGGCAAAGATTTCAGCCAGAGAAGGTCTTCACAGACAAACACAAAGTAAGGCTTTGGTCAGAAATACACTGTAGTAGCAGCTTTAATAGCCTGACAATTTATCCCTCCACCTCTTCTAGATGACTGTTGACTAGAGATGAACACGTCAGCAGCCAGAACCTGTAGTACAAGTGACATCAGGGCTTCCAACCTGCAGCAGTGCAGGTCAGCAGCAATATGAGATCCCACAGGGACCTCTCACATTCTGGTCCTCAACTCACCTGCAGCATCCTCTCACAGGAGATAAGAAATAGATGAGGGACAGGCACTTATTTAGCCTCAAAAATAATTTCAGCTCTAACCAGCTAATCACAGCTCAAGGCACAGCCTCTGCTTAGAAAACCTATTGCTGCATCCGGGTGAATTATATTCCAAATTGTAGTGTACAGATCAACTTTACCCATTAATTAACTGCCCCAATTCATTACATTATAGAAGCAACAATGATAATTGCCATGTACATCATGGTGTGACACCAGAGCCACAAACCAACCAGTACAGCAGCACATGACAGAATGTGAGCCATGTGCCTCTGTCCCAGGCCCTGGGCTGTGCTCCGGCTGCAGCCTGGTCATAGGAAAATTAGGAGTCCTTTCCAAATTTAGATCATACTGCTCAGGACTTGGCCAAGGCAAGTTATGAAAAACCCCAGAAATGGTGATTTCATGACCTCTCTAGCTTATCACGCCTAGGTTTTCTTTTTTTTCTTCCTCTCATATCTAATTGAAATATAACTTCTCCCAGCTTTTGAATACTTTGAGTCCTTTCACTGTGCATGTCTGAGTTGGCCTCTGTCTTCTCTATGTATCCCCACAGCAGCAGAAGACCATCATCAGATTCCTTTAGCCCTCTTCTCCAAGCTAAGCAAACCCAGCTCCCTCGCCCTCACATGCTCCAGCCTCCTGACCAGCTTAGTGGCCCTTCAGTTTGATTCTCCAGTTAACAACAACTTTCTTGCACTGTGAAAACCAAAACCAGATGGAGAGTTTCAGATGCAGCTTCACCAGTGCCTAGTAGACGTCACCAACCATCTCCCTCAGCCTGCTGATTGTGGTCTTGCTAATGCACCCCAGCATACAGACAGCCCTCTCTGCCCACTTTTGCTTTGTCTAGGTAGTCATAAAATAGTCTGTTTGTTGGCTGTGTTAAATCACTAATCCCTGGAGTTCCTTTTGATGCCTATTATTAAAACTGTCTTCTTTGTCTTCAAAGTCTAATTTGCCTTCAGCCTAATTTCCAGTTAAGTGAAGTCTAAGAACCCTAAAATTGTTTTAAAAGTTTGGACAGGAATAAGCTCACTCTTCCTGCAGACCATGTACACCCAGTGTGTAACTACACTGTTTTGAATCCTGTGGCATAGACCAATTCACTTGTGAAAGACCAACAGATGGACAGAAAGAGACACCCTCCTCCCCCCTCTAGCTGGTATCAATTCCCATTAAAGACTCTCCTGTGTCCAGACTATGCATGCTGACCACTCAATGCAGGCAAAATTGCAATCCACCTTGATTAACTTCCTAACAAGTTCTTTGCGCCTCCCTTCTTGTTCCTCTACCAGTCACACTCTTTCTCTCTAAAGTTTTCCTCTAATTAATTCCATATTAAGCACTGAAAATCGGCAGGGTCCTCTCAGACGCCCCTTGTCCCTTTCTGTGCGGACCCTCCGGGTCCTCAGTGCTAAGCCCACTGGTAAAAAGCTGACATCTGTGCAGCAGCTCGCAGGCTGCACTTTCAGGTACAGCATGTGTTGCACCTTGAACTACCGTCTCATTTCAGACCCCACCATTGAGACCAATTAAGTACAGAGCACGCAAGGAGCTGACCGAGTGTCGCATGCTGGCTGTAACCACAAGGACTTAGAGGCCACAAATCTGTTATTACCAAGCTGTTCCTGACAGCAGCATGCTGCCTCCTAACAAAAAGAATAGATTAAGATCAATCAAGTCTCCCTCTGGCTTGTCAGTGGGACTTTGGACCACACCTTCCACCCAAAACTTCCCTCTTCTCCTGCTTCTGAACACCTAGGCAGCTCCAGGCTAACAAGGTGGCTGCTGAGTCAAGCGTGAGCTGAACCATATGTTCATAATTAGTTAACTTCTTGCTTTATTGCTAGAAGCACTATCAATAAATCAGCGACAGCTCATAGAGGCCTTAGGAGATGCAACAAGCCACCCCCAGCCAGCACGGAGCCCTCCCTTCCACACGGGCGACTGGCCATATTTCATTCCAGCTGTGGCATTGTGTGCTGAATTAACTTTATCCTCAATTTAGAAAGCCAGCATGAAATCAAGAGACCTGAGGAAAAGAATAAAGAGAAAAAAAAGAGAGAGAGAGAGAAGAGGAAGGGGAGGGAGGAGAGGGAAAAATCCTAGCAGGTCAACTCAAAAAGAAGTTTGGAGAGTGACCGTCTACAGGGATGGTGCTGCTTAACCCATTGCTGCAAGGCTGGTTGCTGGCAGCACATTAATTAATAAGAGCCATTCTGCCTCTTATTGCCCAGTGCTGCAGTTGAAGGCTTCTTAGCACATGCTGAAGGGGGAACCCAGTGATAGAATTGTTTTTTAACCAGTCGAACACTGTTAAGTTGCAGCCTAAATAGTAGGTAAAGCAGAGGAAGAGGCAACAGTGGTGCCAGGATGAGTCTGGCTGGACACATCGCAAGCTCTCGAGGTGAGCACGCTCACACAGAGCTGTGTTCAACTTGAGCAAAGTGCTGTGAGGGGTCAGATATTCCAGGATTTGGGAAAGCACATAGCAACTCTCACACTGCTTGGTGTTAAGCCAGATTCCCCATGAGCAGTGGAGAGTGCTGGAGGCTTCTAGATAGCAATTCACGACACCCAAACCCAGAGCCTGCCTCTCCTATGGTCCTCACAGCTCTGTGTACTGCAAAGTTACACAGGCAACCTGAACATCACCCACAACTAAATGCTGAAATGCTTGTAATTAGCTGCTCCTGGGATTGTTCTGCCTGCCTGGAGGTTTAACTGAAACACAGCCTGTGCTTGCAGTGCTCCCACTGGCAATTTTTATCTGGTTGCAAAGGCACCTGAAAAGGTCATTGCCATAAGGCAGAGTGAGCGCTATTGTCCTCCTGGAGCTGATGGAGCTTTGAAGATGCAGCACAAAAGAATTCCTTTTGCTCAGTTTCCCCCATCCTCAAAACTTAAATCCAGCTGTAAGATCCTGAGTGAAGGCTTCCTGATTTACTCAGCCTGAACCTTCTTGCTATGCCCGGGTGGGAGCAGAGGGAGGGATGCCGGCAAGCCCTCTAGTGTCCACCTACGACATCCTTCTATAAAACATCCCGGGGTCCAGGAGCATGAATACCAAAACATTTTCAGCAATAAGCTAACCCTCCAAATTCACGGTACCAAACCACATCTTTGAAAGAATAAAGTCTATGATAAGTATTACTCTTGAAAATAAAACTGCCAGCAATTACAGAGGGCTATTCCTCAGTAAGAACACCTAATGTAGTATCTTCCCCATCACACATTTACAGTAAACAAAGCAATAAAAGCAAGTTACTGAAGGGCACTTTGCATGCCAGCAGCCAACCCAGAATGGAGCACTATAGGGTCTTTCACTTTCCCAGTGAAGCATTTTGTTCCAGGGGCCCACACTCCTTTGTGCACAAGGCACCAGGGGTGCTTGCCCACATTCTTCCTTGCACATTTGTATCTTCTGGGTGCTGGAGATTACAGAGAGGTCTAAGCCCTGTCCCTTAACACAGACCTCTCTTAAAAATTTGTGTAATTTCAAAACAACATCTAGCAGCTAACAGCAACACCCCAGATTAAATTAGTTCAGTTCAAATGAAGTTGCAATTTCTCAAACAACAGTACAGCTTCCTAGCTCTAAGGGGGAGGTCAGCAAACATGGACCAGAGCCAACAAGGTCCCAATGTGCATGTCACGAGGCTGCTGAGCTTCAGTGCTGGCCATGGATGACAGACCAGTCATTGCAGCTTCTGTGGGTGGCAAGAGGTCTCATTTCTGTCTGACTAGAAAGTGAGAAAGGAAAGATGATACAGAATCCACATGAGCTTCTGGACAGCTCAATAGCTGCCATTTAAGTCTCTGTTTCTTCCAGTCACTTCAGGAGACTCAGACACTAAAACCTTGAGCCAAGATAAAGTCTCCCCTCCAAAGCCTGCTCTGTTGCACTGTACTAACCTCTTCTTTCTTTCCCTGCTGTACTATTACAGTTTGCAATGGAATTATAAAATTACAGTAAGGCATGGATGAATCCTGCTCTCTCATCCAGGAGCAGTTAAAAACCAAATACTTCTCTTGTTTCTTATTCACTCTCAGGCCTTTTTACATTGCTTTGGCACAGTATGAGGCTGCCAAATGGATACAAACCTCCCCCCACCCCTTTCTCCACCAGGATAGCATAAAATATAACCAGACCAAAAAAAAAATCCTGTCTGCAGTTATTATCCACTGCACATCACTGCTACAAGGGAAGTCATGCTGCCATTGAAGTGTGTAAACTTTTGGTTAAAATTAAATTTCAGCAAAAATTCAGGGAATAAAACAGCTCTGATGTGTTTTGAATGGAATTCTTTTAAAAGGCTTTGGGATTTGGAAGACATTTACTCTTTTAATCCATTATATCAAAATAATTGACAAAATCACAATGAAACATTTTGTTCCTTCCTAAAAACAAAAACCAAAGAGGGGAAAGAAAAAAAATCTCTCACAGAGAATTAAAAAGCATTCAGGTTTCATTCCAACGAGCTGGGCGTCAGGACCTCAGCATTCTTCAAGAAAAGAGATTATTGTCTCCAGCCAGCTCTGGTGTAAGCCTGTAAAATCCTCTGCCAATCTTTTAGATGAATTACCAGCCAACTAATTCCTTTTCATCACCAGTTCATCGAACACTACCTGCATGGACTAGGAGCTGGAAATTTTGTGTATATAGACAGAGCTGTTTTACTAGGATATCTCCCCAGTGACTTATTGCTTTAAATCAGCCTTTGAAAACCATGCACAAAAACCCTGACATCTTTCTCAGCTCATGACAACAACATCCTTCACCTTCTGACCCCCAACACATTTACACACGTCCTAGAATCTTTCTTTCATTATTGATTAGGAAAGGCAATGCCATACAGCTCTGCAATGAAGAGATGCCCTCACACATATTTACTCAGATCAGAGATCTCTGCCAAACATCCCAACTGCCAGCCAAGAATGGAAAGTGCCCAGCTCTACACCCAAAGCAAGATGGAGAGGAGCCAGACTGCCAGCTCCTGAGCCACAGCCAAGAGGAAAAGCACTGTTAAATAGGTGAAGCCCAGTACATTGGTACTGGCAGCACGGTTCACACAGGAGGAGCTCACAGGCCAGGTTAGAAGCAGGCAGATGCACACATCAGTGGATGATTAGACATGAGGCCCCAATCAGCTGTGCATCTGGTCCCATGAAAATTCATGCTAATTGGGACTAAACCCGCGAGCTAAGGTTTGCTGGCAGGTCTCCCTGCAAAATAGTTTGACTTCAATAGAAAACACCATGGAGAAAAACGTGGCTTTTCAGCAGACAGGGCTTTCTCTTGTAGGCGCAACAATTTCCCCCAAACCATGATGGTCAACACTCAGAGCACACCCAAGAGAAACTGTTTCTGCCATCTGTTATTTAACCCTGGGACTACCTCAGTGCCTTTGTTTGCACTGCTGAATCACTTTCTGTGATGTGAAGGTTACTTAGCTGCAGCATGGCAGCTCAGTGCAGTGGGAACCTCTGGAATGAGGGACACAGACAGCAGCAGTGTGCTGCTGATGCCAGACTGAGAACAGGCCTCGGTTCCAAAACTACAGCATGGTTTATAATAAAAACCCCATCTAATTAACCCCCAAAGTCACAAAAAATTATCAGTTCACAATTAATTTGCTCTTCTGGAGCCAATTGGTCTCAGCCAAGAACAAAGGGACTCATTTGGCCAGGGGCTACATGAGGACATTTTTTATTACAGAAATGTGAAATCTAAGCAGATACACCAGTCCCGATTGACAGATGAGGAACTGAAACAAAGATGCAGAGACTGACTTGGGTCTATACCATAAATGGGTGATGTTCTGACGTTTCAGGCATTTAAGTGCTGCTATAAAAATGTACAACATCAGACCCAGGAGTAGAACGTATTTCTCTTCCATACACCAATCAGATTGGCAATAGTAACAAATTCCCACCTGCGGTTTCCAGGAGAACCCATAAGCTTGTCAAAAGCCAGCCCTGAGATCAGGACCTCTGAGTTTTTTTATGATACAATTCCAGCCAAAGGAAAGGGCAAGAAACAGGCAACAGATAGAGCCTGGGATGAGTTCTGAGAGAATATGTCCATAGGATGCTAAACCAGTGCAATTAATGTCCTCCTCTGACAAAAGGTCAATATACCCAGTAGAATTAATGAAAATATTCAAAAGAAAACCCCAGAATTATATTTATTTATCAAAATGCTCTCACTCTCAATGACATTCTGTAAACATACTCTGTGCTCATAAAACTTGCACTTTTTCCATTTGCCTTTCTATTTCAGGGAAACCTTATTCCTGTACCCTGGGGTGTAATCAAGTGCAATCTAAAGGACTGCTTCTCAGATGGCTGGCAAAATAGAAAAGCAATTACACAAAGCCAGACAAACACAGCATAGATTGTTGTTTATAACACATCAAATGGCACACAGGACAAAACAGAAAAAGCTAAAGACACAAATGTCCATGAACAAGTTCAGATTGGAAATTAGAGTGAAATTTTGAAGAGTAAAAGGCAGTACCAGCATCACAAGAGCAAGTCTCTTCTAGTCCTAGATCTTCACGAGCAGTTATCTGTGCTTTACCTAACAGATCTCTCTTCAAAGCAGGGATCTGCTGTCCCTTGTGAAACAACAGCTACATCCACAGGACAGACCAAAGATTTGCTGTTAGCAGGGGTGATAACAGATGGGTGAGCACTTGTGGACACAACACATGGCACAGATGTTATTCAAACATGGTCCCTACACACTTCACCTCTAAGGATTTCCTATATATAAAAGTACCATTATCTATGCAGAAAACCTACAACTTTTTCAGATAAATTCCATCAGATGATATCCAATACTCAAATTAAGCTTCTAGATCACTAAAAAGTTATTATTTTACATACAGCAGCTAAATAAAACTTACTTTCTTCACAAAAAAAACCCCTTTACTGACCACAAACAATTAAGCACTAGTAATAACAAATTTCCTACTAAGATTCTATCAAGGATAAATCTCATCCAGCATGTATCAGAAAATACAGGAAGAAAATCATACACCTTACATATACCATGTGCCTTCATTTCAAACCAAAAGAAAGCACTGAAGCCACCACAAGAACTGCACACAGGTAGGATATCCTCTACTCACTAACTCACCACCCTCGTTGTGAGAAACTGCAGGTAAACCCAGAAAGATGTTTTGCAGTTTTTCCATCTTGTAGTCATCTTTTTTTCTTTATTCTAAATACTTGTGAAACTCCACAGTACCAAAAAGTATCAACACGGGAGAGCTGGAGCCCTACAGCACTGAAAACTCAGTTTGACTCAACTACATTTTACAGGAATTAAAGTCCACAGGTGCATTCACTGCCAGCTGACAGCAATTTCAAGACTAGCAACCGGTGTGAGAGAGTGATGAAAAAGGTAAAGACTGCCCTAAAATACACCAAAAAGATATAAAAAGGGAAGATTTCCCCATGCTTTTCTCTAAAACAGTGGTGTGTTACAGAGCGACCTGAGTAAGTTTGGTCATCCATGTGAAAAACAGGTTAATATCAGCTGGAATATTTTCTGAGATAGGTTCCTAAGGTTAGGAAAGATTGTAAAAGAACCTGCCTTCTTCAACCTAAAAAGCAAAGGAAAAGACAATGTGTGACAGCGCTTTGCAAAGACGTCAAGGCTAAACACTAGAGAGGGAGATGAAGTGTCTAAACTAGAGCAAGAGTTTGGCACAAGGACAAAAGGGATTATACCTGCTATGAATACATGCAGCCTGGAAACTAGAAAGTGTCCAGCCATCAGAGCTCAGAGTACGGTGTAGCCTCACAGTGGGAATAACATAAGGAAAATAACCTAATTAGTTTTAAGAGGGAGATTGAAAAGTTTAAGAATGTCTCAACAGCAGGGGACTGGATTTGGGAAGTGCCTTTTAGTCCTGCGTTCAAGGAGGAAGACTGATCAGAGAAACAGCCAGAACCTGTATGTGTATAAATTCCCTTTCAAAAGCATTTTTGCAAATCTGTCTCATCAGGTTTAATTTCTCACACCTTTGGTTCACAAACACAACCAGAGATTCATGCAAGTGCCAGATACCTGTGTATACCTGTCTACAGGTTAATATCCTGAGTTATAAGTGAGCCTCTGTTTTGTCACTGATTCACTTAGCCACTCTTACTATGGACAAGAAGCACTGTAGCAGTAATACGGCAGGATTAAGTGAAGAGGATTTGGGGTCGGTTTGGACACCTGTGCAGGTGTCAGCATGCAAAGCAACACATAACTGTAGTAAATCTGATATAAAACTTGAATTAAACTATTTGCAAATACTATTTTTCTTCTGTGTACCATCCCTTCTGAAAGCCAGTTCACTATGATGCAAATGCAATTTTAAGGCCATTTCGACATAAAACTGGGATAAATCAGAAAAAATATTTGTGGTTTTTTTTAGTTTTAATCTGAAGGATTAGCTTCATCACTAACATTTAAAAAGAAACATCATGGAAATTACAAAAGAAAATACAGGTACAAAGAACAGATAAGAATTAACACTGCAATACACTTAAGTGTGTTCCCAGAACTTCAGAAAAGCTGCTATACCATTCAAAGTAAAATCTCCACTGAAGCAATATTGTAGTCTTGATAAACATTTTGCCCTGAAACTTTATTTCCAATTAAAGAGGTCCATCATTAGCTGCAATGAGCATTAAGAGCTCCAGATGAACAGGAAAATTAGCAGATGATTGTTACTTAGTTTTGTTTTACACACACATCAATGTGTGATTGCTACTGTGACTTGAACCTCTTCCATCACTGTGTGTGACCATCCATGCACCAGTTGGCACAATTAGGTGTTTCTCTCCTACAACAACAGCATTTTTCTTTCTCTGATAGTCACCCAAAGGGTATCTCCACAAACCAGGCCTCTGATTTGGTGATCATTTATCCACGTATCACCTTTCACTCTCCAGCATGTCAACCTTGGTGAGCTGACCTGAATTCCTGGAGCTCAGGAAGCGGAGCACCATCAGCCCCGCAGCCAACACCACACCAGCTATGCAGACCCAGCAACGGAGGGACCACGGGCTTCCAGTGGGTTTGATATGTCTCCAGAGAGGGGAGACTCTGCACCCTCCCTGGGCAGCTGTTCCAGTGCCTGACACCCTCAATAGAAAGAAGTTCTTCCAAGTGTTGAGGTGAAGTTTCTTGTGTTCCAGTTTATGGCCATTGCTCCTTGTCCTGTCACTGGGCACGACTGAAGAGTCTGGCATCTTCCTCTTGACCCCTGCCTTTGAGATATTTATATGCATTAATGAGATCCCCTCAGAGGAGGCCCTGTTCCCTCAGCCTCTCCTCGAAACAGATGCTCCAACCCCTAATTATCCCCTGGATGTGCTGTTCAGATACCCAACTCTCCCCTCTTTGCTGACGCCCCGACAGAGGAACCGTGAGGTGCCTCGGGGCGACACGGGGGAGCACCCCCTGCGCAGGGAATCCCTGCTCTTCACCCACTGAAGGCTCCTCCGCACCTGCCTTACGCCCTTCAGGGCCAGGCGGGCATCTCCCGAGCTGCCCGGGCCGCGGGGACCGGCCGTGGGGCAGTGCCGGCCGCCCGGGAGGGACCGCGGCTCCCCCCGCCGCCATCGCCGCGCTGCGGGGGCGGCGCGGGCTGATGACGCCATCTTGGGCAGCCCAAACATGGCCGCGGGCCGGGCGGCCCCAGGCCGGGGCTGCGGACCCGGAGGCGCTGGCGGGGCCGGGCGGGACCCGCGGGGCGTTGGCGCCTCGCACGGGGCTGCTGCTGGCGCTGAGGGCTCCTCCAGCCAGCCCGCCCCAGCATCTCTCTTCTCCCGGCTTTACCCGCCTCCCCCGGGCCCTTCCCTAGCGCGCTGCCGCCCGCGGGGCCCCAGAGCAGCGGTGCTTACCTGGGATGCCCCCGGTGTGAGGGAGCCGCCCGCGCCACAGCGCCCTGCTGCACTGCGCCCTGCAGCTCAGCCGCGGCCAAGGAGCTGAGCTGGGCCTTGGCGCGTGTTGGGCGTGTGTCACACAGCTTCTTTTCCTTGTTAGCCAGCAGATGACACGGCCATGCAGGAGGGGCTGGCATCTGGAGGGGGTGGGTTATCACAGCAGTTATCAACTGTAAATGTGCGACGCTGCGGGTTAAGAAAGCTAAAGGGTGACCCCGGGCACTGTAGGCTCAGAGTGCAGGGCCTTTTTAAAACGCCTCTGTTGGAAAAAAACCATAAAGGCAAAGATGGAAGTGGGTTAATTTGGTACAGCTGCCAGTCTATCTGGGCAGCAACCTAGGAAAATAGCCAGTAATAAAAGAATGGAAGGGAAATTGCCCTCTTGGTTTGTATTGTCCCTGAGCCTTGCTTATGGGGGGATAGCACTGAGCATCCTCCAGGGGAGAAATGAAAGACCATCCCATATGCCAGCACAGCCTGCCCTCGGCCCAGCCTCATCCTCCTGGCTGTGGGCAGGTCGGTATACCACCTGGGATAGCCTTTGCCATGGCAGAGAGCAAGATCCTGGCAGAACAACTGCTCTGCTATTGGTTTTATTCTCACCATCCCCTATGCTAGTCAAAGACAGACCCTCAGTGAAGATTTTTGGTTTGTTTTTTTCTCCCCCCCCGGGACAAACTCAAGCTTATCCATGGATTTTGATTGCTATGTAAATCTGATATGAACCAGAAGTGACTATATAGAGACAATCTCTGCCCTTCACACACCTGTGCGTAGCTTTTGCAACGTTATGATAGTAAATCCTTTATGATACATAATCTTTTACCACTATCACATTTATATCCTGAGATCTTCTGGAAGCCTGGGGCTTGACAGAAAACATTCCCAATATATTGAGACGTTTGCAAGAGCTTGTCTCTGCAGGCTATGTTGTCCTGAAACCTGCATTCTTCAGAACTGCAGAGCTGTCCTCAGAAATGAATCATATTGGCTTCTACACACCTCTGAGAAGCCAGGCAAAAGCCACTGTGTCAGCCATGCAGGTTGGACAAACTTGTTTCTTCCTGCTGGATTTTACAACCACAAATAAGGCTTGAAAACAAAACAAAACATAACAAATAAAAAATACTCACCAGCAACACCAGCAGCCTTATTCTGAACATGTGGGATGCTTCCCTGGATGCCTGCTCATTTCCTGGAGTGAAACTCAGACACACCAGTTCACTGCTGCCCTGAACTGCATGGATACTTTTTTTTTTCCCTTCTCCCTCCTTTTCTTTTCCCTCCTTCCTTGTGTTGATTTGTGGGACCAGAATGACTTTGATTTCAGCAAGTTTGCTGTTTATTCACGTCACAAGTTTGACAGCTTTACACCAAATCAGATTGCTGGGTTTCAGGAGAGCTCTGAGGCGTCACTGGGAGCTCCTTTAGATTAAACTCGCCTCCCCGGTCTCCCCCCTCTCCCCCTCCTTCAGAGCCATTTAAACCTCTCTGGGGCTTTAACACAAACGTGCTCCCAAGACCTGCATTTCATTCTGCCACTAATATGGTAAGTGCTCTTTGCATTTCTCTCGACCTCGAGGCAGAGGAGGAGAAGCTGGTCTCTCCCTTGGGGGGATAGGGGGGGTGCAATAGATTTTGTGCCTTCTTAAGATGGGAAAGAAAAAAAGCTCTCCTCTACCTGCAAGAGCAGTCTCTGCTGCTGTGCTTTCCCATGGGTGGGCAGACTCCCTGACTGAGGCTCCAAGCTCTGCCGTTGCCTTCCTTGCAGAGATTTAGAGCTGCTGCAGATGAGGCTTATTTGGAGGAGGGAGAAAGGGTGAATCCAGAGACAACCCCAGGCTTTGCGGTCTGGGACTCCTGCAGAACTGCAGGGGCAGAAGAGAGTGCGAGCAGCTAGGAGGTGACTCTGCTGGCTCTGTGCTGCTGCTTTAGAGCTGGATCAAACACCCAAGGTGGCAGGAACGGTCTGGCCAAGGACAGCCTGCGACCTCCCTTCACCCTAAACCCACTCAGGACCGTAGCATTTCCCAAGGGTTTGCAGGAAACTGAGCCACCTCCCTGGCACAGCTGTGCGCGGAGCCCCAGTGCTGCGGGGCGCTGGCGGGGCGGCACTGCCCGCGCTCGGCGCACGGAGCGGTGCCACCGGGAAAGCGGGGAGCGGGCACCGGGTCAGGGCTGGGCGCTGCCTCGGGGGCCGGCGGCGCCTGGCAGGGCGGCGGGGCTGTCCCGCGACGGCTCCTGAGCACAGCCCGGCCGGGACAGCCGCGGAGAGCGCTGCCCCGCCGGGGCGCTTCTGCCGGGGCGCGGCGGGGCCGGGCTGGCACCGCCTCCCCTCGGGGCCCGCCGGCGGCTGGGGACGGGGCGCCGCCGAGCGCCCCATCGCCTCGGCCCCTTCCCTCCGCAGAGCGCCGGCCGGCCGTGCCCGGAGCCGGACTTCGCCGGGGGCTCGGGCTGCACCTGCCCCTGCCCCTGGTCCGCCCCCGCCGGTGTCTCCAAGGAGACCTGGGCCGCCGTCTGCGCCGCGGAGCCGCCGCACAGCCACGGCCGGCGGGAGGCTCGGCCGCCGGGTGAGTGCGCTCAGCTGCCGCCGGGGCGGGGAGACCGGCCTGGCCCCGCAGCCGGGCTGGGAGGGGTACGGTACCGCGCTAACCCTCGCTCTGGTCCCCAGGGCAGTTCTCCAGCCCGCAGCTCGGTGCCCAGGACGCGGCGTGGCAGGGAGACCAGCTGTCCTCCCAGCTCTACAGAAACAAGCAGGTAAAGGCTCCGCGCCCCCCAGCAACACCGGCTTCACCCCACGAGGCTCCCGAACTTTGTATCACGTATGGCACCTTCTGGCTTGGCTTATGGCATGTCTCGCTCTTGCTGGCACAGATGTCAGAAGTGACAGAAAACTGTTGTTCCTTACTTAAAGTATTTGTCTCCCCCATGTTGCCCTGTGAAGTTGGAACAACTGTGGTGAGGTTCCCTCCATTCGCCCCCTCTTACATCATATTGCACCGGGAGCCTTGGCACTACAGAAAACCAGGGGCATGAACAAGGGGTCCCTCAGGCTCTGATCATGCTGTTGGCTAAAAATACGTAGTGTGTGTCCTGATTCCACCAGGTTTATCTTCATGGGAAATGATTCCACCAGCATTGCCTAGTTACATGGAGGATCAACCATTTTGACCAGCAGGATTTCCTTGTTACTTTATTTTCTCTTATCTTTCCTTTTTTTGTAAATCCCAGCAAGAGACAGAAGAAACTCTGAATTTAGATGAAGGAACTCCAGGTTGATGACTCTGATCGACTACTTGGAATGATGTTTTGATGTAGTGAAGTCAATGAAAATTCAGATATTAACTTAAAGGTCCCTAGAATCAAACTATAGTTCCAGATGTCAGTGTACTTGTTTCTTTGGCTCTGCCTCAATCATTTGAGTCTGTGCTCAGCAGATGTCTGTGGTCCTTGGCAGAAGATTGTCCTCCTAAAGAAGTCTCCAGTGCTATGATCAGGAGGCAAAAATCAATCTGTAAATGCTTTGATTTCCCATGGAAATGTGTTAGGTGTCTGCCATTCCTGTTCAGCTTTTGAGACCAGGGATTATCTCAACTCTGTATGTGTACCAGGACTGGCACAGTAGGGTCCAGAACTGAAGAGATCACTGAGTAGTGCTATATCATAGAGAATGGCAACTGCATCTTCCTTCTGCAATCTACCCCCATAAATCATTTGCAACTCCTCCTCCTTTTTTTGCACCAGCCAACTATAAATGGGGAGGAGGGGTGCAAAGGGATGTTTACTGCAGCTGAGGAGGAGATCATGAATCTGCTGTCATGCCCGTGACCATTTCTGGCTGCTCACAGGGCTACCTGTAATTCTTTTCTATTATTATGCTACGGTTGCAGGTTTTTTCAGAGTAATCTTATCAAACACTTACTAAAGATTAAAGGAAGTCAAAAGGGAAAACTGAACAGTCATGCCACTTAGATTTATAGAGACAAGAGGCTGGAGGGGGTGGGTTGAGCTCACAAAGCAAACACCCAGATCATCAAATCCAAGCAGTTTGTACCATAGGGCAATTGCTATTAAGTTACAGAGTCAACATCTATTCATCAATATCTCTATTCCACAGCTTCAAGATACTTTGCTTCAGAAGGAAGAGGAACTTGCTAGGTTACATGAAGAAAATAATAACCTCCGACAGTACCTGAATTCTGCCCTGATTAAGTGTTTAGAAGATAAAGCCAAGGTATTGTGTTCAAACCTGTCATATAGATGTCTACAGAAAGAACAGGTCGATTTGGTACAGGCCAGTAAAATACATGGAAAATCTAAGAGTGTAGACAACCTGCAGTGGAATTCACACTCACATTTAAATTCACAAAGGGGACAGTTTTCCCTGGGAATGATATCCTATCAGGTTCTGACTTTGGAGACAGTGTAGCACTTATAGCTAATTAATAAGTTAAGTTTAATTAATTAGTTAGCTATAAGTAAGTTAAGATTATGTAGTCAAGGTAAAATTATTCCCTCTAACACTTTTTTTTTCACTAGAAAGTTCAAATTTGAATATGTATTTTTTGACTGTCTCTATTTTGTCAGTTATCCCTTTGATAAGGATTTTTTTTTTCCAGTTAATTAAAAACCTGTGTGGGGTTTTTTTTAATGGTGAGGTACAAAATTAAACATTTAAGGTTGGATGAAACATTCTGTTAAACTAAGTGTGAAGGGTGTTTTGGTTTTTTTTTATTTGAATTCTTTGTCTCTCATCTTAAAGAAAATAAAGAAAAAAATTGTTTCTTGTCAGCTTAAAGACATTTTTTGCTATTCCAGCCTCACCCATGAAACTGAACTATTGATTATTTGCTCAACTCTGTGAATTGGGCATGAGGTAAAAAAGATTGTAGAACATAGGAGACTTTCCTTTTCCATGCTGTTGATGAGTTAATAGTGTGACATGTCCTCCCTCCCATGGCCAGACCTGGCTCCTGGCAGTAGAAAAGGTCTCCTTCACTGGGCACAGCAGGGTGACACAGCCACCCCCTGTGTCATGGGGAGAAGAATCCAGCATGGAACTGTTGTGGGACATGTCTGAGCAGTGAATTCATGACATGGTGGGGAGCTTCCTTGTCTATCCTTGCCCTCCTTTGACCATCCCTGGATGCCTGAAGGGCCCTTGTCCTGTGATAATGACAAATGAGGTGAACTGATGAGTGCAGCGCCATTCAGGCTGCTGCTCTGAGCACTGCCTGGTCGGCATCACCCGTGTCCCAGCATGAGTTACCTTTGCATCCTCCCTCTTTGTCAGGCTGCCACTTGGGCCCCCCATGCCCTGCTCACCTGCCAAGTGCTGCTGGCACAGATCCAGGTGGGAGTGTGGGGCTGGGAACGCCATCAAAGCTCAGGCCTTATCGACACGGTCCCTCTTTCAGGGACAGGGTTGTTGCAGACACTGTAAAGATACAAAATAGTTGGTCATACCCATATGTTTAAGCAGAGAGTGGGAAAAGAAGTGTCTTTATAAGGACAGCAGTAACCATCTTGTGCATCTGAGGTCAGAAAAGTGTTGCTTTCAGGTATCTAGAAATTCAAATTTTAATACTCTGTCTCCACCTTGATGTTTTGGGTTTTTTTAATAGAAACTACTGTCTGGCCATGGACAAAAAACCTGTGCTATCCTCAAAAGTACCAAGAGGAGATTAAAAGAGGACCACTGCTTTGTCCCTCAAGAAACTCCTCAGGCTTCCAAAGCTAGAAGGAACCTCTTCAATGAATTCACTGCCTGTGAAGAGCAAGCCAGCCCTGCTGTGGACAGCTGGGTCTTGCAGACCTTAGGATTAAAAGATGTGAACACCATTGATGAAGCTTCAGCTAACTACAGTGCCCTGTCCCCAGACCTTGGAAAAGACACATACTGCCTGAGCCCTGGGGGAGCAATAGGCTATGAGCACAGGGAAGGAGCAGCAGCAGCGTTCAGCTGCAGCCATGTGCCTCCAGCCAGCAGCAGCACCCATCCATGCAGCGAGGACTCTCCCTTCCCTCCTCAATTTTCTTCAGCACCATGCCTTTCCTCACCAGTACCAAGTGTTTCCTCCCTCCCAACCTATGGGCTGCCTTATTTGACTGGTGATTTGTCACCCAACAAAACAGAAGTGGCCTTCACAACGTCCCTGAGTCCCCACCGCAATGTGAGAACACACAGCTTCCACCAAGGACAGGCCTTTGTGCGCAGGGACGACAACGGGGGATGGAGATTCACCTGGGTGCCCAAGCAGGCTGAATGATGCACCTGGATCAAGGGTCAGCCATAGGGGATGTAGGAGTCACACTTTACCTTGTGCACAAGACAGGTTCAGGCAGAAAAAATGGACCCTTTTGGGCTTCTTTAAATGCTACTCTGTCACTAACCTACTCCTCATTCCCTCACAGATTTTCACGGATGTGACTCCAGATTGCACTTGGACAATTATCTGCCCCAGATGTACAAACTAGATTCCTTTCTCTTGTGCCTGTGTTGAGATACCTATTTTTACTTGTTTCCTGGGTTTTTATCATCAGCTCTTCCTTGTTACTGGTAGTTTCCAGGCTGGAGGCCTTTCAGCTTTGATGATCACTTTTACATGCACCAAACTGGAAAGCACTTTGGGAATACACCTCTCTCACAGATATCCACAGATAACAAAGGAGGCATGGATTGAAGGCTGAGGATCAGCAGTTTCTAAGTGATTTACATCTCTCTTGACTACGCTGATTGCTTTGGATTTAACGGGTACCCATGGTTGCCTTATGTGCTGCCCAAGGCTGACCTACCTGCAGTTCCATGGTGCTGTCACATTCTTTGATGATGCCTCAAAATAAAAATAGGATTTGCTTCTAATGCCTGGAGGCTACTTAGTTGCAAGTGATTGGGCAAGTGCAGGGGACCTTCCTAAGGTGTGATTAAGAGACTGATGTGTTTACTGATATGTTTTAAAGGTGTTTTGTCTGTCAGTAAAGGGAGTTTACATTTGGGGAAGCAGTATCACTTAGTGGTTGGAGTCGGTCTTTAGGAACCACAGCCTTCAATGCCAGCTCCTGCCTCTCTGTGTTTCTGCCAGACTGTGATGGGCTGAGGATAAGACCAGCACTACTTTGAGAATGCTTTAAAACTCTCTGAGAGAAGGTGCTCTAGCACTGCACAGGACTTGACATTTAGTAAAGCTACTAATGATATGAATGATATCATGATATGAAGTCAATGGACATGAAGGAAGCTCGCCAGTACTGTTTTCTGTTACCTTTGTCTTCTGTTCTACAGTAGTTTGATGCCTAAGTATTCAAAATAGATTGACTTGGTTATTCTTGCTTTCAGAATGGTGCCAGTGACATTGAGGAGGGACTTAAGTAAAAATAACCAAAATCAAGGATTTTCTTCCAGTGGCTTATTTTCCTATAGAAAACTGGATATTTGTCTATTTTTTTTTTTTGAGGATAAAAATATCTCCTAATAGCCTGTTGTGCCTTAGAATTGCAATGTTTGAGGAACTCCATCAGGAGCAGTAATGGTTTCCCAAAGGACTTCTAAATAAATAAACTGTATTTCTAGGTAGTTACTTTAGAATAACTGTGGCAGACTTCCAGAATAGGCAATTTGAAAGCATTGGTTGTAGGCATTATTTCACTGGATTAAAAAGCCAACCAAACTAAAAAAACACCAACCACAAACCCACACAACAACCACTGCAAAATAAAACCACAAAAAAACCTCAATAAAACCCAACAAACCCAAACCAAGCAATGCTCATGGAATAAATACAAGTATTTGATTGGGGGGCTTGTTGTAGTCCATAAAATTGAGGCCAATTGATGAAGACTGGTCAGACAAGAGCACTGTTTCTGTAGCACTTTTTTACTTTTCAGTGAAAGCAGAAGAAAAATCCTGTCCTACAAACAACTCATATTTTTTCTCAATGCATTCATTTTCTATTATTCTCCCCTTGCCCCACTATATAAGAGAGCATTGAAGAAAATACTCCAGTCACTGGAGTTTTTATTGGTGTGTGTGTGTGGTAGTGTAGAAAATGCCTGAACTTAACCTGAGTGTGTGATGGGAAGCCCTGGTGTGGGCAATGTGGGGGATGAACAGCAAGCTGGGAATAGACAGTGTGGTCAGAGGATGACACACAACACAGCTGTAGAGACCACATCTCTCAAAGCAGCTGTAAAAAAAAAGTAGAGAAACATCTATGTTTTCTAACACTATAGAATGCTATTATGTATGAATTTCAATGCTAGGGAGTCAGCAGCACTAATAAGTACTTTTGTCCTACCAACAAAATCTTAAATCACAATTTTATTTTTCTCTGAAGAGAGAAAAGCTTTCCATTTGCCTGACATTTTCTTTCCACATTTTTGTATCACTGAGTGTGAGAACTTCTGCAGAGAGCCAGAACAAAATTAATTGTCAGATCTTTGGTACAGTCCTGAAGTAGGGTTTCAGTAGGAACAAACTGATGCTTGAGCCTTTGCCAGCTCAAGCTGTACAGGGGTGACTGTCCCCTTGTCTCATAGAAAATAAATTATGAATGTGAGGGAATATTTACCTGAATGAATCCTCTTCTTTTCCTGTGGGTTCCTGAATTTTACTCTGTCTGAAGGAGCTGAGTCTTGTTGGAAGGATTTTTTCTGAGCCTGACTTTGCTGGAGTTCATTTGGGTAGAGGATCCCATGGTGCTGCTCCTCTCAGCTGATGGGTGCTCCTGACCTGCACATGCAAACTTAAAATTCTGGTGTAGGCAACTGCTTGAGCAAAGGTTTCTGTGGTAATAGTGCTGCTGGGCACTGGAACAAAGGGAGCACACTGGAAAGGAAACAGGAAAATCCCCAAAGCATTTTAACAAATAAATAAGAGTGATTTTTTTTTACCCTGACACCACAATCTGAAGCAGTATTTCCTGAGTTACATGAAGAATAATAGAAACAATCTGTATCTAACACCAACCCACAGAAAACAAGTCAGCCCAGTGACCAAACCATTCCTTTAGATGGCTATTGCTCCTATTGCCAAAAGAAATACATTGCTCAGCATACCTCACTCTGAACTGTCTGGTTCCTCTGCAAATCCTGCCTTCCTACAGGTATAATAGGTGTGGAAAATGAGTAAGAGGCTGAAGGCATCTCACAGCAGATTACTGCCATGGGATGGGATGTGGAGACAGTTACTGACTGGGCTGGTGCTGGGTGGATATGTTGATTTAACCTGCTGTGTCCCTGTGATTTCCTTGGGCCTGGAAGCAGTGAAGCTGCATTAATGTGCTGCAGTTCTTTGGCCTGCAAAGATGTGGGGGAGAAGGTCTTGGCTTTACAAAGCATAGATGGAGCTTTGAAATGGGTGTTCAGTCTTGGTTTGTGCCTGATCCTCCCTGTTTGTCCTTTTGTATCCATTCCCTGTGGGTGAAACAGAGTCAAAGCCCCTCTGCTGCTCATGGAATGTGTGAGTTAAAGCCCAGGGAAGCCTGTGACACAAAGATAGCTAGAGATCAATGGCAATGAAAGCAAAAAGTGGAAACAAAATCCAGTTCTTCACACAGCCATCATAACTAGGTAGCCAGGAGATAGCAGAGACAAGTTTCAGCTTGGTACTGTATTTCTAATTTCAAAAAACAGACAGCTGGAAAAGAGGGCCAGGAGGCAAAAGTTCTGGATTCTGATACTGCCTCTGGTATTACACTTAACTTCTGTGCTTTGGATTCTACGGAGTCCACCGCTGGACCAGTTCATAGCTATTTAACAAGAAAACACAGCTCTTGCTGTTGCAAACTCTGAGAAGTTCCCTCTTGCCAAGGATCAGCACCAGGCCCATAAAACTCCAGGATGGGGAACTATGACTTGAGTGGCCATGGGACCCTGGGTGATTCTTTGAGCAGCAGGGAACTTCCGTGTCTGTAAATATTCATCTTGTATTAACATACTTTGTTTTATTTTTTTATTTAAAGTTTGTTTGCTTTAATATGTGAATGTAACATGCAGCTGCATAGTTTTAAAAAAATCTGTGTTTCTAGAAAGGTACACTAACAGAAATGGAAGTTAATTTAACACTTTATATGTTGATGTTCACAATTTTTGTGATTTAAAAGGCCATGATTATATGTAACTGTCAATTTTACCAGTGTCACTAAGTTATGTCTAATAAAACTTAACATCCAATCAATGCAATTCTTGCTGCCCACTTTAGCACCCGTTAAACCACACAGCTGTTGCTCACATGGCACAGCATCCACCTGGCACCTACACATCTCCCCAGAGGACTGAAAGGGACCTTTATTTCCTGCAGTCACAAGTGTCCACACAAGGACATGCCATGTTTTTATGATACCAGACCTAAATATATTGACAGCCACAGGTGTGCTCATTTCAGCCTGGGCTTGCACAGCATGTTGCAATGATCCATTACTGCTTTGACTCAGAAAAGGATGCCATGCTACCAAACAGCAAGGACAGAGGGAAATACTGTGCTTTTTGTCCGTTGTTTTTGCAGCATCTGGCACTCTCACTTAATAGACTTATACCTTCCTAGGCAGCTGAACATCCTGATCCAGGACAACCCGCTTCGTTATAGTACTCTGAGTACTCCTGATTTGGACTCCGAAGCGATGAATTGCAGAATGGCACTGAGGTGTCACATAAAGAGACTGGAGATGAGAGAGAAAAGCCTGATTAAAGAATTGAAACCTCTTCTCAGCTCTACTTGACAACAAAGAAAAGCTGTGTTAGTTATTAACTTTCCCTTCTGGTCATGGGGATGTTTATTGGTGACCATGCACCAGCTGGGACCAGAGACATTTTTCATTGGAATGGAGATGGCTTATTGCTTATGAAAAGATACAAAGTGAGCTTTACTTAATCTCTTTTGCCCTCATCTAGAAGCCGTACTAAGTCTATGAGATGATTCATAAACACTCTGGCCTGTTGCCGGGTAGCTGACATCCTGTCATGAAGAGAGAGCAGTCTATAAATAATTTGTGGAATGAGCTGTGATTCACCTAAAATGCCATCTCTCCAGTCATTCCTCTGCTTCATTAGTTGTGCATCACTGAGTTATTTCAAGGCTGAATACTTAAACGCAGTGCAGCCCAAAGAAATCAGTATAATAATAGTTCACAAGGAACAGATTATAAAAATCAGTATGAGCATGAGGAGCTGGGAGGTCTGAGGTCCCCATTTTCCCTAATGTATTTTAAAAAGCCCACTCAAAGTGTGGCTGTAGTACTGGTATGGTTAGCTGAAACTCCCAAGAAGTGCTGCCTCCAAAGCTGCTACTAGTCAAAGATCACTCTAAATATTAATTTACTAAACAGTGTTTGCATGTATAACATCTTCCACCAGGACATTATTCCCTGTTGGTGACCACAGAACACAGGGTCAGGAACTGGGAGCTCTGTGATGCTTTCAGGGGCACAAACAATGTCATTAATGAGCTGGAATGGAGGCCAGGCATGCCAGCTTCCAGCTGTGCAGAATGGGGGCCTAACAGCCCATTAGAGAGCGCGCACGTGCTGTCGATGTCCCAGATGTGCTGTCGGTGTCCCAGATGTGCTGTCGGTGTCCCAGATGTGCGACGCGAGCCCGCCGTGTAGAAAGCAGCGGGCGCGCAGCCGAGGCCGCAGCAGCGCGGTTACACCCAGAGGCGCGGAGCGATGCCGAGTCCCGCTGTGGGGCTGTGTCCCCAGGCTGTCGCAGCCGGGGTCCCCGTGCCCGCCGAGCCGCTCCCGGCTCCCGGCAGGACCCGCCCGCGGCCGCCGGCCCTGGCCAAGGTGCTGAAACGGCCGCGCTTCTCGGCGCCGCTGCGGGCGCGGGGTGCGAGAGCATCAGGGCGAGCCAGGGTCTCCGCCAGAGGGACCTGCGGTATCCCGCCCAAAGGTGGTGCCACAGCTGGGACGGCCCTGTCCCGTTACCAGCAGCTCGAAGGACGCTGTCACACTTGATGGCATTGTTTAGGAAAATGAGCTTGCCTTGATCTCGAGGTAAGCTTTAGCTGACAACATGACTGAGGGCAAGGAACCGGGAAGAAATACCACGTTCACGGTAAACATAAGTGGCGCTTTACAGGTACAAACAGTTCTGGGCTCCTCTACCAGTCTGTGAGGCAGCTGGGTAACAGGCAGGGGCCATTTCAGAGTATCCTACTCCATATCATTGAGAAAGTGTCAACTGGAAAGCTGCCTTACCAGTGTTATGAACTGCAGTTTATCCCAGACATAGAATGAAGAAATTATCAACTGTCTCCCAGCTGGGACAGAGAAACCAAGAAATCCCTGTGACCTTTGAGTAGAGCATCCTTTGTAACCTCCAAAGCATTGCATGTTTGATTGAGTATCAAGCCCCAAGCATAAAGCTTGATTCTACAGAAATATTTGTTACTACACAATTAAAATAATCACTACTCTATGTTATAGGATTATTTAGACTATGCAGGTAGGAATATGGTCTCCATTATGTGGGAAATCATATCAAAAAATGTTAATCACTCTGTAGTAAATTCTGTTCTCCTTCCCCCAGCCTGGGAGCCCCAACAGCCTCCCTCATTCTAAAGGGTTTTTCCAAGTTACACTTATAAGTAGGACCTAAAATATACATATATTGTTTCTGGTTTTTCCCCAACATCCACTCTGGAATTACATGAAACACAGATGCTAAAATGGTTTTCAGAAATCAAGACAGAATATAGTAAGAACTACCTTTCTGCTACTCTCCTATTTTTTGCTCATCTAGTCCAATTTGGAATCCAGGAGCTCAAAATTATCTGACAATGTCAAACAATGATGAAAAAAAGGAATAATCTATGCTGATGGAAAGCCTCTATGCAGACTCTTGTATTAGGAAAAGTTGACGTCTCTTTCGGTTATAAAACCACACAGTTCCAAGACACAAGCAACTCCTCTTTCTAAGAAATACACATTCTTGTCCCAGTCTAGACAAAATCTTCACTAACAGCGTAATGCAGGTCGGTTCATTCCTAAACTCTGAATATTACTGTAAAGCACAGATCAGCAATATTCACACTCAGTTGTAACTGTTGCACCTGCTTTGAATTCCAGTTCCCTCACTTGGAGATGCAATCAAAAAGAACAAGTAGGAATGACAGGATCCCTTCTTGCTCCAGGAAACAGGGCTAATTTTGTTTACCTATGGGTCATGAAATATTTAGTGATACCTTTCTGCAGGTGAAACACTGATTTAGTACGGGTAGGTATTGTTCAAACCTGCCAGCTTCAGTTTCCTTCAGAGAGTGATATTAGCCTGGTAATTTTTCTTGCCTTCTTACCTGAAGAAATCAACAACACTGCTGGGTGAAAGATGCCGTGTTCCTCCACTACAACGACTTCATTTCAACAAAAATGCTTTTCTGAACTGTGTCATTTTTACAGTCTGTAAGAACTGCAGTAACCCACTGAAATCAGCAGTCGGAATGAGTTATTCCAACCCCTGAGAACAAAATGGAGCTGAGAGAGCTTTAAGTTTCTTCTTAGTAAAAGACCTTTTATCAGAACAAAATATCATTACCTCAATGGCCCTGTGGCCATTTCAGAGGTATATAAACATTTGCTGCCTATCTGTAAGCCATTCAATTACTAAGATCTTGATACTGTGTAAATATTTAACTACAATACAGGATATAAATCAGAGAAAGTGATTCTGTTTCATTTCACTGGTGGCAGTAAATCACAGGCTATTCAGACTACTGGGCTACACCCAAATAAATGGCTGAGCTGTGAATACAGGCAGACATTACCTAAAATTTCCTGTAACACAAGTCCCAATTTAATCCAGAATTCATAGAGGGAAGACTAGCAGTACCACAACTCTAGAAACCTGAAGCACTTCCAGACATTTTTACTGTACCATCCAAGAAAGGAGAAGTTGCCAACACCCAACCTTTGGACTAGTTTTCCAGAAGATGTGACCAGAGACATGAAAGGGCTGCGAAAGCAGGTACTCTTGAGTTTGAGCCCTGGATATTAATGACACAGGCAGCAGAGAAAAGGAGTAGCCAGTAAATTCCAGTGTCATTTAATCAGATAGGACTGAGTACAATTAGAGGCAGCAACATGATGGAACACAAGACCAGTCAGCCCTTATCCAAGGGCTGATCCAGGTTTCTGTGCTATAACAGAAATCCAGGAGCTGCCACAGAAACAGCCGTGCTGTGTGTCACTACTCCAGAGATGCAGCACTGGGCTCCCCATCACAACAGGGACATGAGTTCCCCCAATGCACTGCAAACTGAAAGTCTTCCAGGACTTGGCTTTTTCTATGAGAACAGCTGCAAACACATGGGTTCATGCTCAGCTTTAGCAGCAGCCACCAGGGACTGAGTCACTGTCACCATTCTCCTGTGCACTCCCACTGCAATTCCCTCTCTCTGGCTTTCTGTTGTACAAGGTCTGGTGCCAGCCCTGGGGCCACAAGGATGGGTCACACTTCCTCATTTCTAGGAGCCATCAATACCACTGCTTGTATGTCAGGACCTGTTTATCCTCATGTCCTCATTTCTGTCTGTCCCATCCTCTGCTATCAAAACACTTCAGCCAGAGGAGCAATTAGTGTCACCCAAGTGGCTTACAGACCCCTTCTGCAGTCTTAAAAGGGACATCAAGGAGACAAGGGACCAGGCAATTTGAGAAAATAGAGTAGAAATGAGATGCTTCTACTGGAAAAGCATGGGATGCTCCTGTTGACAACATATCACTGCCCTGGGGCACCTAACTTAGGGTCTCTGCTTCGCTTTTGCTTTGCTCTGGAATGGGCTCTTTAGCAGAGAGAAGAGCAAGATTTGCTCACGAAAAGATAAGAAATGGGTTTATTTCTGTCCTTTTAGACTTAAGGTGTATCCTCCTGCTCTCAGGACACTTCATGTCACCAGTGCCACTTGAGGGGCCCAGCTCCACAGAGGAGGGTGAGCCAGAGGGCCAACAACCAGAAATTCTGCAAGACACTGTGACTGCAGAGAGAGCACGTATAAGCTACACACACTTTTCTCAGCTTTCCCAAGCTGCATGGCCTCACCTGGGGCTGATGACAGTGGTTGTTAAATCTGTTAATCTGAGCAAGAGCAAAAATTCCCTCTGCCTGCCGTCCTTCTCCACTTGGCCCACAGGCAGGTACCAGTTCAGTGAGTGTCTGCAAGCCCCAGTGCATACAAACAAGCCTTGTGCAGCATTATATTTTGGTTTTCTCTACCCCCCTTATGGGCTCCCCTGGCTAAAGTCAAAGAAACATTGAAAGCATCCAAGTAAATCAGTCTATTGCATTTTCTCATCAGCTTAAAATGCTCTCCTCAGTGCCAAAAAAATGACAATCCACTGAAGAACCAGGCTTGCAAGATAGTTGTATTGAAGCTATTTCTTTCTGCCTTGCCATCTTGAGAGGCCTGTTGGCAGGGAACATACCCCCTGCTCTCCAGGCCAGTGTGCCATACTGAGCACACAAAATTATACACATGGCTCTGACAGAGTGCAGAGGGTGTCCCAGCAGAAACCTGCTCCACAAACACTTGCCTCCTCCCGTGGACATCCTAAGACAGGTCAAATTAAATGTACCATGACAGCTGCTTAATGAAATCCTGTCATGAGACAGGAGCCCAAATGTGTTTGTGTGTTACCCACCCCGAGGGACACGGTTGAATCCATGAACCACCCTGAGCTGAAGGGCTCTAGGGTTGGGTGAGTCCCAGCAGCCTGAGCCCTGGGGTGACAGCAGGGTCTGAGCCCTCTTTTGTGGCTTGAGCAGAGGGGGGAGATGAGCAGAGAGGCAAACAGAGCACCTGGGGCTGGCTACAGGACGGCTGGGGTAGGACAAGTTCCTAGGGTGGCACAGCTGCTCCTTAGCACATGAAAGTGATTTATTAATAGCAAAGCAAACCCAGTATCCCCAACAGTCGTGTTCTGCAACACCACCCAGTCCTCTGTCCTGCACTTGAGCAGTTTAAGCCGTTGCAGCTACTTCTCTCACCAGCAAAGATCAGGCTGCCTACAACTGACTGCAGCACTTCACCCTGCTCTCCTCTTCCAACACTCACACACAGCAACAGAGGAGAGGCACAGAGCACCAAAGAAGAAAGGAAGGTGGGAAAAGTGGGTTATCCACTGTTGGAAACAATGAACATTTACTATAATTATTGTTTGTAATATATTATTTGAACAGGTCAAGGCCTCCTGTAAAATCAAAAAGCAGTCTGGGCGTCAGCTCGGAGAAAGGAATTCATTGCTAAGTTGCTTGTGAATAGTTTAGAAACACCTGTTTTGCAGAAGCCTGGGAAATTTTAGAAGGGTAGACAGATACAAAAATATAACTTTGAAACTCTGTGATAACCTTTTTCTGGCTATTGCCTGAGTCCAAATCAGAAGAGTAGCATGTGCAATGGGAAGCAGCAGTCAAAGCTGGAGTAAAGGGGAGCAGTAGTGGCATGTTTTTCTTTCTTATTGATTTAATTTTCAGTGCACTCTGGAATTGGCTGTTCATTTCAGCATGGATGCACTCAGCAGTTTGTGACACACTGTGCTGCTTTGCTCTGCCAGCTGTGCTTTGCCTGCCAACATTTGTTGAGAAATAACAAGAGGTCACACATGGTGTCAAAAAAAATACCCCTGGCACAGCACACAGAAAAAAGGCATTGTATTAGTGGCAATGAATTCAGACCTACTGATGGTGGAATTAATGAAATCCATGGCTGGCACTCTCTTTGCATCCCAACGGAGGCTACAGCGAACAAAGAAAATGTACTGGCCACTAGCCCATGAGGTCGGCAAACCAGGCTTGTCCAGGGCAGCTGGAAGCCCATTGCCTTCCCTGGCAGGCCCTGAAGTGGAGAATGGAATTCAAGTGCTTCCCTAAGACCTCTCTTCTCTGACTCTAAGGCAACAGGAATCCAAGAGACAGGGAAGCAAGGAGCTAAGTAATGCTCATGGAGGAAAAACAGCACTGAATGGTGAGAGGCATTTGATTATTTTACTCTAGTTTTCTTGGTTTCTTAAGTTTTTTTTATTTAGCTACAAGGGAGAGACATCTTTCCCTTTGATTCTTATTTGCCCAGAAGCTGAAGCCCATCTCCTAAACTTCAGCATTTGCTTATTGATCTTTTCTGTCCTGAAAGGTTTCAAGTCCCTTTTAGGAAACCCTCAGAGACATTTATGTTGGCCTTTGTCTTTCCATTCTCTTTATGCTAAGCAGAGACACCTAAGGATACATACACTTCTAGATAAAATTCCTCACAATAAATGCAAGGATTTAGGTAGTTGATCCTTGGACATAGTCAGCAGGTGGCTGGACAAGGCCCTGAGCAACCAATTCAACTTTGAAGTTGCCTCTTTGAGCTGAAAGTTGGATCAGAAAACCTATGTATGTCTCTTTCTACCTTCAGATTTTCAATAATTCAGTGATTCTAAATCCACATCTGATCAATCATTTCTTCATGTACTGTCTACTTGCAGGAAAAGGTCCATCAGCACTCATCAGCCTTAGACTAGCCAACATTAGCTGGAGTATGATCCACCACTTTCCTTTTTCCCCTATAAAATAGGACTATGAATTTTCTCTTTTATCCTCACACTTTCTACCTTTGTCCAAATGCATTTGGGAGCAGAATGCAGAAACTGCACCTATTCCCCAGGCATTTCAGAGCACAGCCATTTGTTGATGTTTCTGCATTAACCCCAGGTGTGTGTTCATTCCCCTTTGAAAAGATAATTTAACTCCTACTGCTGTTTGAAAATATGGCTGGGTGAACCAAGTCAGACACGTGCCAGTGTCAAATCTAGAAGAACCACCCACTGATCAAAAAGACACAAGTAATTCCTTTCTCCTAGGGCATTTTAATGCAGCTCTTTCATGTTTAATGTGGGTGGAATAATAGTTTGTCTCTTGCTATCCTCCATTAACACAGATCAGAGGCACCAGATCCTTACAGCCAACTTAATACTTCCCAGCTGGTCGCCCAGCCAATAGGTTCAACACTGGAAAAAAGCCTGTGCAATTGGAAGCCTCTCCTCTCACACTGTTTCTAACAGGCACTAGCTAAACATGGATGCCAGCCCCTCCTCAGACTGCATTATTCTGCAATTCCACTGTAATTCATCCCTCACAGCAACCTGAGAAATCTGATAACAACAATTTTTACCATTACAGATTGACTGATTCTCCCTAGAGCTAAGATGAAAACAGGCGATTCTGTCATGTTGAGCACTGACATTATAAGCTTTGTTTTCTTTTGGGGAAAAAAAAACACTGGACAAGGAAAACTAAGAATTTTTGTATCAAAGGCTTTGAAGTAGAACATATGTGGGATACCTTTTTTGCCTGAAGTAGAAGTCTTCTCAAAATCAGTAGTATCCATTACATCATCTCTCATCTGGAAGATCAAGCTGCCCACAGACAAAGGCCCTGGAAGAACCAGTTTTGCACAAAATCTCTGCTTAAGCTGAGCAAGGAGGTGGACAAAGACAATTTGTGATTTATGGATGTTCAGCTGCTCCTCCACGCTCATGCAGCAGGGAAGCGTTACTCATCAGCTCCAGGGAAGCCAATTGTCTATGGCTGGCAAGTGAAGAGGGATTTGCCAGATAGTACCAATGGCCTGGTCTTGGGGTTGAAACAGCTTTTGGAAGACAGAGGAGGCAACCATGTATGCTGATAAAGCCAACAAACTTGGAACCAAGGCCTTTTGTTTTCTTTCCTCTGATGCCAAGGAGAGGAGCGTGCCTGGGTCTGCACAGAGTGTTCCCACTGAACAATGTCAGACACACGCCAGTTTGGAGGTCTGCCAGTCTAGGGCCACCTCAGCGAACTCATATGGCAAGGCAGAAGGAACACACAAAGACCAGACCAAGGTTATCACAGTCTTCCCAGAGAAGGCCAAAGCAACCATTTGTCATCATTATGTTCATTCTCTATTCTTATTTCTGTGCTCCCTAGAAAATAAAGTAATGCTTACTAAGAAATAAAAAGAGGGAAGGAACAACCTGAATACCTGAGACTGGCTAAACTGATGGAGAAGGTGATGAATAACCAGTATGGCTGGCAGAACTCCTATTCTTCCTTTATGAATGTTACACAACCCACTGCTTAAAATATCAGAGCCTTGATTTATTATTTGCCATGGTATAAACAGGTTTTGATTGCTTGGCACCTCTCCTCTGTCAAAAAAAAAAATTGAAGAAAGCATCCACCCGTGGTGGTTTCCTGTGCATGTTCTGTCTAGCTGAGACTCACTTTTGCAGACTCAACTTTAAGCGGAATTCTCAGCAAGTACCCTGCTGGACTGGGACTTGTGTCAGTCCAGTGGAGTGTCTACACCTCCTATCAAAATACATTTGCATTTGAAGGACTGGAGGCATATAAACAGTAAAGAAGCAGATACTAGAGAACAACAGATAAAAACAGTGGAAAAAATGGGAAAATGAGAAGACAAATTATACTATTTTCCCTTTCTGTGGTATTTTTCTATCAGTGATCCTATGTTCACAGCATTTTGCACTTCTTAGCAGAAAAATTCCCTGGTCAGACTTGCCCCTTCACTGTAGTCTTACATAAGGTAGGAAAGTAAGAGCCCAGCACTGCACAGCCTGCAGCTAAACGTGCCAAGGTCAGAGATCAGGGCCAGTCCTGGTCTGCACAGAAGGGCAGTCTTGAATGCACACCCTGAAACACCCAGCTCCTGACTGGACCTTCACAGGCAGCTGTTATCCCCACTCTCACCACCGAGTCTGTGGTGCCTCGGGACCAGGCAGAAGAGGATGAATGGTCATCCTTGCCTCTGACAGAGGGCCCAGGTATCACAGCAAGTATTCAGCCTCTGCCTTGCATCCATCATCCTGCTGGCTAAGCCTCCACCACAAACAATGATTGCCTTGGCTCCGCAATGATTCTAAATCCACAGTACTGTGCAATCACTGAGGGACACAGTAATTCCAAAAAATCGTAATTCAGCCTGGAGTGCCACAGGAAAATGAACTTATTCATGTTGCATCCTGCCATGTACCACTACAGTCAACCCTCCCCAAGCATGAATTAGGGTGTCAGAATGTGTCCCATGAAACAAACCACTCAATTTGGACTATTTAACAAAAGTTTTCCCACTGGGGACATAGCCTCTGCAAACTGTCCCTAAAAAAAGCTGATTCTAAACCCTGGGAAATGAGAACAAGCTGAGAAAATGGTGCACTTTGGTAGTTCCAGTCCCATAAAATGATAGAGTTATGATCATCAGCCCACATGGGAGGAGGATGGCCATGCCAGGTTGATGCAAAACCAAGGAAAGGCAAACAGAGTGGGCCTGGGACACCTGTGGAGATGTGGGCATTAATTGTGTATCCTTGGTCTGATCATTCATGGCAGCAGCCTTTGATTAGCTGCTTCCTTGTTGGCACTGGGACTGGTTGAGCTGTTAAAGAACAGCAGAGGACACTGGAGAGTCTTCATTGTAACTGTTGAACTGAGAGCAAACCAGGAAGCTAAAATTAATCACAGGCACATAAGTTGGCATCATGGTGCACAACACACACCACAAACCTTCTCCCTTACCCTACAGGGAGAGCCTCAAATGCTGCCCTACGCCAAAAAGGAGATGCAGAAGAGCAGATGCAAGAGCTACAGTCAGTTTGTGTGGGTAAAACAGCCTCAGCAGGACTGTGAGATGGTGGGGTGTGAGCTCCTATCTCAAGATACCACCTGAGGGAAGCACCATGCAATAAGGCAAGCTCTCAGCCTGGCTCTTACACTGACTTCTGACCTTGTCCCCTTGACAGTTTTACTTCTCTTCTAGTCTGATCTCTTCAGTATTCTCCTGCTGTCCATTTTCCTCCTGGAAACACATCTCACTTTCTGGGGATCAGCAAAGGAGACTGTGCAAAGATTACAAACACTTCATTATCTTTTTTCTGTTTGAGGGGGAAGTTTGAAAGAACTGACCATTCACTCAGGAGAGAAGAACTGCTCAGTCCTAAGTTACTCCCCAGTAGTAAAACCCATCTACTTTTGGGTACACAGCTTTGCAGTCAGTCATGAAATATTAAAGGAGGAGAGAAATTTCCTCTTCTACCACTGTGAGTTTGCCTCTGCCACTCTGCTACTTCTGATGGGTATTAGGAGTCAGCATGATAAAAAAAATAGCAAGAGTTTAATGGGAAACATCATCTTTTGAAGACTCCCACAAAGTTCTTATCTTGTATGAAGAACCAAGGTCTTTCTAGAGGTGAGAGTAAAACCAAAGGAAATGCAGCATAAAGTGCTCTGGGGGATACATCTCATGATGGAGCCAGAGCTGCCACAGCAGGTTCAGTGCCACACCAGGAACAACACCCTCATGTCCCTGGAACAGGTGAGTAATAATTCTCCCATGGCTCCAGCTCCTGAAGGGCAACTATGCAGCTTCATTTTCACTGGTGCTGAGGAATCTCTGGCAATGAACCTTGTGTTAAAACTACATTCCTACTTCAGAAATCAACACATTCTAACAAATCTCACCTACACTTTTAAAAACCTGTCAGCTGAAGCCCCAGAGGAGTAGCTACCCTGGGACCTCAGAGCTCAAGTGAATCTTTGGCCATCTGGTCTTCCCAAAGTCCTTAAAACACAGCTGCCAAACGTTTTGGGGCTTTATGTAGTTTATGGAAACCAGATATGAAAGAGCAATTCAGGGAAAATTGATATTAAACTGCCACCCACATTCTCTCCTGCTGGATGTCCTCAGACACAGCCCACTGGTGGCTCCTCTGTGTAGAGGTGAAGCTGGGTTTTGCTAATTCCTCAAAAAAATAAATCTGCCTGGAAGGTTTTGACATATAAACCATGATCAGCTTGAAGCACCACAGGACAATACTTAATAAAAAAAATAAAGTGTAAAACCTCATTTCTCATTGCCATCTTCTGGCCAGAGCAGTGTAGTGTATTCTCTTGCTAAAACAAGCTGCAGTGTAGGGCGCAGACATGCAAGATGCAGTGCACAAGTTGCACATGTGCAACCCTGGTTTGGCTGCAGTACCTGCTACTGTGCAGGAAGGGCATGAAAGCAGCTGTCTGGGGTTCACCATCCAGCTGGAACAGCTGCTCAAAAAGTGATTCTGTGAAAAATTATACATTTGAAGGTATTTGAAAGCAGCTCTTACTGAAGCCTTTATCTTAAACGGCATTTATCCACCAAGTTCTTTCTCAGCCTCTAGTTATAATAAAATAGCTATCAATCATTTTGACACCCTCATCATGCTTTAAATGCCTTTAAAAATCATTCTGTAGTTAATCTAATCTCTTCCAAACCAGTATCCTCCAGCAAACTGTAATCTTTGGGGCTAGGCTGGTACATCTATATTCAATGAACAATACTTGCAATAACAGACCATATATTTCTGATCCAGAGGCCAAAATAGGCTTGGCACATATGCACCACACATCTTGCAATAGTCTGATTGTGCACCTATTGCCCCACTATTCACAGTTACAGTCCCTGAAGTCAGCCTGTAAGCTTATGTTTATACACCAAATAGATACAGATAGGAAATGGTGTGGAGGAGACTGATCACTATCAATCTGATCCTGACAACTGGATGGAAAGTGACTCTCCAGGTCCTCAGCTCTTCCTCCTTTTGGAATCACCTGCACAAATGAAAGATTCTTTGTCTTAGCTGAGAACAGCTTTCTCTGCATCATTGTGGAATAGCACTGCTCATAATCAGCTTTCCCAGCATTTTCCCATCTTGAATGCATCATCCCAAGCAGCTTCACCTGAAGGCCATTTAAAATACACACAACGATTCCTCCAGATTTCCAGATAAAGAATCAGTCCACAGAGCTTTTGTCCAGCTCTCTGCACAGACTGGAGGACAAAGGAGAAGTCTGGATGCCCTCTGCTTGCCTACACCCTTTTAGGGGAGCACCTGCCCTGTGGCCGTGAGTCACACCCCTTATGGAGAAGCAGTTATATATTTACACATGACACACCTCTTGAATCTAGAAGAATTTTGACAATTTTTGACCAATCCCTAATCTCTGCTCTCTTTAGCCTTTAGTTAAACAAGTTGGAAGGTGTAACTGGGGATTTAAAACAGAATAACAAGAAAAGAGAAAACTGCATCAATAAGTTTAATGAAAGGGAATAAAATATAGCAGGATAAAGGAAGAAAACCACAGACATCATAGCAGCAGGTATTTGCAATAACCGAGTTCCCTACTCCTCTTGCAGAAATACATCTGAGTCAAGGAGTGGTGCAGAGCCAGAGCTGTTCCAGGTGCCCTGGGAGGGTCTGTAATTCCTCCCCAGAGCAGCACAACACTGGAATTCTGCTCAGGCTCTCCCAGACATTCTTCACACTGCCCATTTCCCCTGTGCCCTCTGCAGATGTTTCAAGAGAGTCCTTCCTGTGGAGCATCAGCACACGCTGGCAGTGAGGGGGCTGCTCATGCAGGCGTTTTCCAATCCCTGTGTAGTTCATCATGTGCTACTGTGACAGAGCTGACAGTCTTCAATAGTCTCAGCCTGGCTGCTCTTGCCCCAGTTCTGTTGCTCAGATGACCTGCAGACTGTTTCTTTTCACCTCTTGTTTGTAATGGCTTGGTTAAAAACCTGATCTTTTACTCATGGTCTTTTACCATGACATATTTTCAAAGACCCATTTGTTCTCTGAGCCTTGGATTTGAGGACAATATGTTGTATAGTCTTGCTTTGCAAACAAGCTAAATCCTTACTGCCTTTGGATTCCCTCTTAATTATGTACACTGTTCAGCAGACAAAGATAGGGATTCTCTAAATATATGGTCATATTTGTTTATAGAGTGTGTTTTACTCAGTAGCTATTTTAGAATACTGTTAGGATGTTGAAACCCAGTCAGATTATGCCTGTCTCTTGTATATGTTTATACAGACATCACTCTTCAATTAAAGTTTTTACCCACTAGTGTCACTGCTTTTCTGGATAAGTAATTGAATCCAAGCTCCATAAAACAAGTACTTGTTATAAGAGAAACCTGCAGCAGTTCCTTCATGAGTATCTCGAGGAAAGGTTGTATCCAGACTTGTTTGAAAGCAACTCCACCTTCCAAGGGGATGGCTGATGCCATTATTACTGGTTAAAGCATTGAAATCACATCTTGGCCATCATTATAATATGCTTTTATATATAGCAAAAACTGGGTTGCTTTTTACTTTGAATAAAAAATTCAGACTTTGAATCACTTGCACCAGAGAAAGGGAACAGATGATATCACCTGCATGCTCCTTTTACAAGCTGTACAGCCCACAGGGCCTGAAAGCCAATAAGCAGTCATAAGGAACACATCTGAGGAGAGCAAGCAGCAGTGAGAGACCCAGCCAAGAATTATGTTATTTTCTACTTACTCTCTGAGCAAACGTAATACATTTTTCTTGTTCAACTCTGGCAATCTAAGCTAGTTAATGGATCATTCACAGTGAAAACATAATTAGCAACAATTAATAAAGGAGAAATGGCTTGCATAACAGCCTACACAGGACAGCTTTTCAGGAGACCACTTATGAAACACCACTTATTAATACCATAATTATGATTATCTGCTGCTTGCATTGTATACTCAGGTTTAAGCTCCACTGCATAAATTGTGTACAAAATTACTGTAAGACCAAAATCCAAGCACTTAATAAATAGGTCTAAAATTTTTGGATTTGTCCCACTAGTAAGATTTTGCACCATTGGATGCTACTACATGTGCTGTGTGAAGAACATATGGAAACAAATTGCTGTGCCCTGCAGCTGTGCCTGCAGTGGGTGCTGGCAAAATTGCAGCACAAAACAGTTGAGGTGGCTGAGATTAATTAAGTGAAACAGCTGCAGCTTTGAGGCAATCCAGGAGGCTTCTCTGAATTTATGCAAATAAACAACATTTACAGGACAGAAAGGAATCACATAACAATTTAAGGTTTCCACCACGTTTCAGCAGCAGCCTGACTCGTATCTGTAGTTTGTGGTTGCAGAACATTTTACACTGAGGTTGTCAAGCACAGAATTCATGGACTGTGTAGAGTCCCTGGATGCATGCAGGTGGCCTGCATTAAGTACCCATATGCTCCACAATTTCAGCTTTCAGACAGTAAAAGACTTTCAAGCAAAAATAAGGATTTGGCAGGCTGGCCAGAGGGAAAAATAAAACAGAAGTCAGAGGAAGATGAAACAGAAGAACATCAGGAAAGGAAGAGAGATAAAGCAGCAGCTCACAAAAAATGGGCTCGCCCACAAAGCAACTCAGTCACATATGACAGATTTAGATATTAGTCTGTTTGATGCTGAATTAAAGACTGGCATCCCCTGGGATGACCGTGCAAACACTGCCTGAAGGAGCACACTGAAGAGTGCTATGACCCCTCATGTTACCAGTTACCAAAGCCAGCAGGACACCCTGAAACCCAGGATTCATCCCTCTTCCCTGGAGGGCTGCAGCCCTCAGCCTTGTCTCTGATCTCACACCACTTTAACCAGCTTGTCCTGAACACTCAGACACGACAGTTTGGATTCCAGTCGAGCAACATAAAGTGCATGGTCTGTTGCAGCTGAGGCAAGGGAGATGCTGGCAATGCAGCCACTATTGTTTGCACAGCAAGGGCTCTGGTTTTGTTTCAAAACACAATAGGTTGATTTGAAGGAATTTTCCCCCTTGAAATAACTCATTTAAATCACATGGCAAAAGAGATTTTGAAATGAAAACTAGTTTTTCAAACCCCACAGCTCTTTCAAGAACTAGGAACTTGGACAACATGCCCCCAGTACTCAGCACTGGTGAGGCCACACCTTGAGTACTGTGTCCAGTTCTGGGCCCCTCAATTCAGGAAGGACATCGAGGTGCTGGAGTGAGGCCAGAGAAGGGCAATTGGAGCTGGTGAAGGGTCTGGAGCACAGATCCTATAAGGAGTGGCTAAGGGAGCTGTGGGGTGTTTAGCCTGGAGAAAAGGAGGCTCAGGGGGTACCCTATCACTCTCCACAACTCCCTGGCAGGAGGGTGTAGCCAGGTGAGGGTCAGGCTCTTCTATCAGGCAACCAACGACAGGACAAGAGGACAGCCTCAGGCTGCACCAGGCGAAGTTCAGGTTGGACATTAGGAGGAATTTCTTCACAAAAATAGGGATTAAACATTGGGATGGGCTGCCCAGAGAGGTGGTGGAGTTACCATCCCTGGAGGTGTTTAAGAAAAGACTGGATGTGGCACTCAGTGCCATGGTCCAGTTGACATAATGGTATTTGATCAAAGGTTGGACTCTATGATCTCAGATACCATTTCAGCCTAATTGATTATGTAAATTCAAATATTTTAAACAAACAGGACAGTTAAACATTTCCCAAGGCATTCACAGAAGCAATCCTAGTTATTTATTCCCAAGAGTAACCATGTCTATCTGCTAACATGCCTCACCCACCTTTACACACTGCCAGTGACAACAGCATCCCCTTTAGAGCAGGGTCTATTATTGGTAAATCCTGAATTCCAGCCCTCTCTGGTATGTGAGCTTATAAAAAGCAAAACAAAAGCAGCCGGAGCTTGGATATTACTCTAGTAAGTATTTACATTACAGCAGCACCTGGAATCATGACCAAAACCACACAAAGGTAGGTGCTCCACATGCACTGAAAAGATAGTCCTTGACAAAAAGAGTTTACAGACTTGGCATGCTTTGGGGTCTTGGTCATGCCTATTCATCTACTACTGACATCTGCAAGGGTCACAGACCTGATACTCCCTGTGCCAAGGCTGGCTTCAGTGAGTGCAGGGTCCTGTCAAGAGCCAAATTCCTGCACTGCACCCAGCTAAGGGGTGTGCAGAGGAGGCAGTGGCTCAAAACAGGCTGCTGCAACTCCTCCAAAGCAAGGTCTGCATGGGGTGCAGGAGCAGCATATTCCTTAATCCCCTTTTGTCAGAATAGAGAGGAAACCCTTGAAATAAAGGTGTATTTCTAGTGCACTTACCCACATTGAAAACTGCCTGGACAGTTCCATGGCTAAAAGAATTGATTTAGGAAATTCAGCTACTGCTTTGAGATCTTCTGTATCCAAGGTGCCCAGCACTTTTGCGAGGTCTGACTGGCAGCACTGGGGCCTCACCAGCCGGGAGCCCATTCACAACACACAAGCAAGGCAGGCCACAGAAAGCAGCCAGGCTCAGCTGAAAACTCAGCTCACTGGAGAATCCATGGTGATGAGGGAGGTTTGAAGTCAAACCACAGGTCATATTCAGGCAGATCCACAGCAGCAAGGCACATCCAGAGCCAGGGCAGAAGTCAGTCTGTGCACTGGAGTCTGGATCAGTGGCATTCATTGCCAGGAAAGTGCATGGCCAAACTGCAAACCACCCCAGTCCTGCAGCATAGCTCAAACCAGAGCTCAGTAGCCCAGTCAGAGCCTAAATGGGATCCCTGGGTTGATGAGCAAGGGCTGTGGGTGGAGGTGAGGCTGACCAGGACAATGAAGAGCCATTGGTGCAATCAGGGCCCCAAAACACGCGTGGAAGCAGCAGCTTATGGACTGTGATGGCACTTTTGTCAGCAGTGCCACTGGCCACTAACAGACAGTGATGGAATTAACGCTGGGATCCTGGGGGGTTTCTGCAGCCTCCTGCTTGCTTGGTGCCCATCCATTTCAATCCATCCTAGAGAGAGGCTTCTGCAGCTGCGGCTTGAACCATAAGTTGCCTCTGTAAGACAAGTGGAAAGCTCAAAGAAATTAATAGAAAGCTCTTTTCCTGTTGTTGGACTTTGAATCATCATGCAACAGCACAACATCACCTATTGTGCTGGGAGCCACAGAGACACTGTATGCTGAAGAAAATCATTCCGACTACTCATGTGGGTGATGAATTAGAGGTTTATTTTTGCCACTGCTTCCTCTTCAGAGTTCCCATTTCATTAGTTACACCCCTGCTGTGCATTAGCCCCATCACCAGCACTGCCCCAGCTGTGTCTCAGTTGATGACATATGGGAAAACAGCTCTCAGTATTTTTTTTCCCAAATCATTTACCCAAAAATATCTATATTGTTCAGATTGACTGCAACTGGAATTTGTACTTTTCTATGCAAAATGAGATTAGAGGTAAATATTCTGACTTGCCGAGGAAGTGCCAAATGGAGATGCACTAACAAAGCAACCAAAAGGCATTTCATGTCAAGAATGCAGGGTAAATTATGGACCTAGCTTGCAGAAGATAATTTCCATTGTTTAGTTTTTATTTTCTTATTAAAAGAATCACTGAGTATTTTTATTCCAGTATTTCTTGTTTCATCTTGATAGAAGTTTCTCTGCTCTTTCAGCATATTTACATCACTAACTTTTTAAAGCTATAAAGTGTGGGATGATGGCTTTCACTTGACTTTTTTTTTTACTAGCCAAAAAATCCAAGTCAGAACCCTGTTGTATTTGATGCAATACAAGCAGTGAACACAATCCAAAAGCTGTAAAAACTGAAAGAAGTTAAATACATGAATAAATGGCTAACAGAAGTCAAAGGGGTGCTGATGTTCAGTGTATTTCTATTGGTAGAGGTGAGTGTGGTGTCCAGCAGCCTGAGGGCTGGAAGCTGAACTGCTGGGACCATTGGCTCTCAGGGAGACAAATCCTACTCAATTATATTCCTTTTGCTTGTTGTTTTGTCTTTATTAATCTTCCCAGGGGCTCTTTTTGTTGTGTGCGCAGAGAGCTCTTAGCAGAGTAGGATTGAGTTTCTAGGAGAGGTTCCAGTCTGTTCTCTAACCACAGCACCCACTCACGCCAGTAGTCTCCACTCTTGCCCACAGCAAGAGAAAATGTGTGTGAGATCCCCTGTGGAGGGCCCAGGTCAGAGAAGGAAAGCAATACCAGAAGCATTTGGAGAATGAGGACATGGAAAATAGCCATGAACAATTTCCAGAGATGTCCCAGGAGATCATTGCCTTATTCAATGCCTCTCATTTCTGCCAGACTATTTTTGTCTCGGCCCTGAATGTGTCCATCTCAGTATGTGCAGTTAACTTGGTAATTTTTAACTCATGGCACTAATTGAATTGTTATTGAATGTGATTAATTAGAACTGGAACAAGCCTCTAACAAAGAATTTATCAGATCCCTCCACTGACTCACTGCTTCCCAATGGCTTCAAAATTTGCAAATTGGATATTTTCCTTCTCTCCTTGGAAGGTCCCAGGTATCCTAACTCCACTGGAACCTGCTGCCCTACGGACATGGTGCCAGCATAGGCAGTCTGGCCCTCCTCCACCCAAAAATGAGCCACTGGGTGGGCCAGGTTTTCTGCTTGCACATTTTCATCTCCGAGAGCATCGAGGCTGGCTCAGCAGACCTCTGCTCAGAGCTGCAGCTCTCCAGCCACAGTAACTGAGCTGGAATAATGCACACTCCATAGCAGGACTACAGGAGGATCCTTCAGCCTATCAGGGCTCCTAGACTTCAATAGGAACTTAGATCTTTAGCACAGATTAGGGTTAAATATCTTTGTGGCACAAACAGAGTGGCAGAGGGTTTAATTTTACATGCATTTATCTTGGAATGGCTTAGGATATCTTTGGAGATGTGTGTGTGTGTCCATGCAGAGATAGATGCACATTCATCTCAAGTCCAAGACTTTTCATGTGTCTTGTGGTATTCTTGACCACAATGGTGTCAAATAACACTGATTTCCCAGCCTGATTGCTCCTGCAATGGAAAATGTAGTTTTAATTAGATTTGACCTCGGGTTTTTTTTATTTCCTTGGCCATATCTTCCTCTGTTTCCCATGGGAGCAAGCAAGGAATACCTCACTTCAGAGGTCCCTGGGCAGGAAATCTGCTGTTCATGTGTTAACTAGAAATCCTTCATAACAGATGTCAAAGAAAGGAGCACTTTGATTCCAGGAGCTGCACATCTTCCAGAGCACGGACCCAGGATACAGGCTCTGCCTGGACAGATCAAGAAGATGCTTTTGATCTTTTTCATGTGCCTCCTGCTGAGCATGTTTTGTACAGGAGAAGAGCATGAAGATATCCAGACAGCCAGAGGGGAGCTGCCTACTTGTCAACCAAAATATCATTTTTATCTAAATGGAAAAGCAGTATAGCAAAGCCAAAAATAGAATTATATTTTTCAAAACCATTGAAGAACTTTTACATTCAATGTTTTAACTTTTTATTTCCAAATTCTCTTTCAAAAATAAATAATAATTGTTTTTTTTACTTCTTTCAAGGGAAGCCACATTTGTTTTTAGTCTGGAACTCAAAATATGCTGAAATCACGACTTCTCCTGGAATGTTGAGTTCTGCTGTGGGACAGCTTCAGGCCAAAATCAGTCCAAAACTGAGTAACTTTCTGACTGTTTGATGATGAAAGTCAAACAAACTGTGCGAAATTATCATTCCCTGGAAATTATTTCAAGCATTGAGGTACCTCTTCTGCATGCATAAAATTGAGCTTCTCTTAGGTGGTTGCATGAACCTGAGGCTTCAAACAGACTTAGGGCAAGTCTTCCAGCTTCTCTGAATATAGATGAAAGAATTCAAGTCCTGGCTCAAGCAACCCCTCATCAAAGTCTATTAAGCTACCTTCAAAATATGCCCAGGGAATTGCTAACTGACAGAGAATTATGACAGCTTGGAAATTAAAAAACCAACAAAACGGAAAACAAAACAAAACAGAAAAGCATGCCAAAGCTTTTCTGTTGCTCTGTTTGGTGCCCAAGGAAGATGCTAAATCCAGATGCATTTCACCCCGGGCCCAGCCATGAAGTGCTGGGTGGGTGGTGCATGGAAGCTTTGGACAGCAGACCCAAGTGCCCATCCTGTTCTCCTTGGCTGAATACGTGCTGCTTAGGAATGCTGAGAGAAAAGAGATGCAGCCTGGCATCAGCTCAGCTCAAGTGTTATTTTAAAACATGAGGTATAGCACGTTTAGACAATTGGACTGAAAAACAAACAGAAGTACGTTGTTAGCTATTTACACTAGATTCAGAGTTCCCTTTTCTGTGATGTCTCAACTTACAAAAAATACACATATTTAATTCTAATTTTCCAAGGCCTTCATATATTCATCATGGCAACGTGCTTTGGCACCTGAGTCCAAACAAAAAGAAATGAGGACAGAACAAATATATGCTAAGAAAGTTCAGTCCTACCCACTTATTTGAGCTAATCATCTCCTCTGTACATGCTCAGCAAACAAAAGGTGATCCAAATCAGTTGTCCTCCCTGATTTGCCTGGGGAACATAGAGCAGGTAGACCATGGCACCTGGAGGGTGAGTTCATCATTATTTCTCCTGCCAGCTCACCTGAAGTCCTGTTTTAGAAGCTTTGGGCTCATGTGTGGAACCAAGAAAAAAAAAAAAAAGTGAGATTTACCATCAAATTGTCAAGTTTGGAATTATAAACCCCCTCTCATTCTTTTGCCAGTGGTAACTTCAGTGGATGTTGTGGAGCAACTTGTAACAAAAGCTGGCAGCAGTATTTGAGCAGTATTCTATTTTGTGTCTGGGCCCTGGGTCCCCATCTGTACACATGGGAAACCAGCATTTTTCTGGCTCAAAGAAGATTTGAGACAATAAATAAGCTAAACTTACACATCTTAAAGGGCAAGTCTTGGACTGATGATAAGGGCAGGCATTGGACTTTTGGTTTGGATTTTTCATCACTTCACCCGCTGCAAGCTGCCCCCCCCCCACCCAACTATGCCTCCTTCGAAGGTGACCAATGTAAAAACCCCCTTTGGGGACCAGAGAAGGGATTTCCCCTGTGATATTGGACTTAAGGGAAGATGGAATAATTGTTCCCATTCATTCCCCTTATAACTCTCCTGTACGACCAGTAAAAAGTGGAATGGGAAATGGCAGCTAATTGTGGATTACAGGAAATTAAATGCCAACACAGAGCCTTTGACATCAGCAGTGCCTAACATGGCTGGATTGATTGCCATAACACAGGAACAACCTCATCCAATTTTAGCCATCATTGATGTTAAAGATGTGTTCTTTATGGCCACACTTCAGGAAAATGACTGAGAATGTTTTGCTTTTATCTGGGAGCAAAACAATTGGGAAGTTAATGGTGTCCCAGACTTCTCCATTATTGCTGCTCTAGTGGCTTTATGCCAGACAAGATGAGATATTGTCACTGCTGCTCCACTGTAGATGCAGCACTCTTCAAACCAGCCCGTGACAGCCCTGCCAGCAGCACAGATGTGCCACAGGAGCTTGGGACCCTGCCCTGGACTGGGGACAGATGCTGAGGCAACCAGTCCTCACTGTCATCTCCACACTGGCATTGCCACTCTAGCAAGTGTGAACCTACCCATCTCTGGATGTGTGTCTCACAGGTTTTGGGGGTGCTTAATTTTGCAACTCCCTGTCAAGAGCTCTAACTCTCTTCTAACATCACAAGATTCAACTTCTGTCCAGCATGGCCATGACATGTCCTTAGTTTCAATGTGTTTCAAGCAGGTATTGAAGAAACATTTGCTTACTACCAGCTACTTAAATTCCTTTTTTCCTTTCCACCCAACAAATATTTCTCCAGGCCAAACACAAAGAGTTACACTCTACACAGTCTTTGAAATGTACACTTCATTTTCAAGGAGCTGGCTTCAAGGAGGGCAGCATACTTGTAGGTATTTTGAAGTAGCAAAAGAAAAGAAAAAAGATAATGCAACAGTGGAGAACTGAAGCATGACTTTTCTGATATTTGGGGGTTTTTTTCTGTGCCAGAAAAGATTCTTTAGTATGGAAGATTTGTCTGCAAAGTCATTCTTTGCCCTCCCTCCCTCCCTTTCTTTCCATTTCACCCCCGCCCCCTCAGCTCTAGTAATTCTTTACTCTCATGATAGTTCACGAAATGCCTCATTTGCAAAATAAAGTGTGACCAGCACCTGTTAGGTAAAGGAAATCCTGTCCAGCACAGTGCTGTAACCTCTTTACAGGAATAAAAATAGACCAGTGAGGTGCTCAGGTGGGAAATCACCCAGGCTGCAGAAGCTGGTGGGTGTTGCAAGATGTATTTCTCCTTTCAGTCAATTATAAACCACTGTGTTTGCAGAAGTGATACATAAGCTGCAAACACGGGGGCCGTGACTGTTCATATTCACTGAGTTGCTTATTTTTGCTAAGTTCAAACATGCCCTTAAATCCCAAAGCCCCACATTGAGTTTAAAAATCTGTGTTTGTAAGAGTTTTCCACACGCAGATCTCATGTCTGTAAGGACTGTTGGCTGATTAATTCTCTCTGTATCAGTTTTCCTTCCATGAAATCTGTGTCCACAAAGGCCTGGTAAAACAGTGGCCAAGAAGAGGGCAAGGCTTCTACCACAGTGGTCTGGAAAAGGATAGATCCCCAAATTCAGACATCTACTAAAGGGCAACTGCAATTACATGCATTGGCCTCTGCAGATTATACCAGAGAGGGTGTAACACATAAACCACACCCCCCCCCAATAAATGAGTGTCTTGGGTGCTGATGACGCAGCATTTCAGTGTATGAGGCCTCACAGAGGTAAAAATTAAATAGAACAAAGAAAATTCAATAGATTATAATTTTGTCAGAGTTGTTAATCCTTTACATTTTAATTGTTCGCAATCTCCTTAAAAGTCCTTCAAAAAGAATATTTAAACTCTTCGGTTATTGAAGAAGTAACATATCTTAATGGAAAGCAAACTTTCAGCCGAAGGGGTGTTTGGCAAAAGATCAGGACTGTTGCTGTTTTACAGAACCCTTTTTTTTTCCAATTACAAAATACTTATAATAAAAAATGTATTGCAGATCTAGACATCAAATCTGGTCCTGATTTACATCACCATTATGAACCTCCTCCTAAATATTCATGGTAACTGCATTGCTTATGGTAAGAAAATTGCAGGTACAGTGATTCTCTCATTACTTGAATGTGGGCAGCAGCAGGTGGGGATGTTGGCACCGGTGTGCAAGCGTCTGCGAGAGAGAGAAAGATAAAGAAACTTGCTTTCAGTAGTTTTATGGAAAGCCCCATGGAACAAACAAATAAGCCTTTCACAATCTGTCACGGCAAGCTCAGAGATCCTGTCAATACTTGAACAAAATTATCCAGCAGCTCACATCTGGGGGGTGTTTAATCCTTGGAAATAGCAAGGTGGCAGAGGTAGCCTCTGCTTTCTGCCCTCCACATTCTCTGGCTCAGCTTGGAGCAGGACACCTTGCTTGACAGTCACTGCCCATCCACCTGCCTGCACAGCAGCTCTGTGAGGATCAGGTGTGTGTCACACTATCTCACTTGCTTTCCGTTCTCTCCCTCTCAGAAGAATCAGTCGCAGCTGATTTGATTTCATTTCTTTGTCCCCAGAAAAAAACCAAAGTGTGCACTCATGTGAGAGAGTGGGTGCACAAACATCCAAGTGCAATGGTGAGGAGCTTAATCCCACTCCCACCTGTGCAGCTTCCCCCATGCTGCACCCTCTGCCCCTGTCACACTGCAGTTACTGCACCTTAGGAGGCTCTGATGTATGAGGGATTTATTTAGAGTCATCTGAAGGAGCAGCAAAGATGAAGGTTGTGGGAGGTGATGGGATGTGGGGAGTTGCACCGGTGTGATGATCAGTGGGTCTTTGTCCCCAAGGCTGAAGAACAAACCATCATCAGTGCTGGGATGCTGGTGCTGCGGGTGGGCAGGATCACACCCCAAAGGATGGATACCTTGATGATAAATGAGTTTCTAGACACGTGGAAAATGTTCTGGCATGGAATTTTGTACAGTTCAGGGCTGCTCTATGCTCTGACCCATAGCACATACAGGTCCATCAGAAGAATCAGATTTGCTCCTTTTCCAATGAGGGTTTCCCAGCCCCGACAATTTACTATATTGTAGAAATAAGAATTTTATCTACATGGAAATAAAGAAGGAACACTGGTATTTTGACCAATTTCCATCTGTGACAACAGAAAAAGTTGCATTTCACAGTGCTTGCATGTAGACAGGTAACACACAACACAGCTGGACTTACTTAATTTTGTACACTTAATGGTTATGCTGGAAGAGCTTAGCCATGAAGCCTTCAAATTCACTGAAGATCATCTCTGGATTTTCTAAGACTACATTTGCATTAGCAAATAGGATGAACTAAGAGGAGCAGAGCCAAGGACCAGGAAGATTTTTGCTGAGGACTTGACATCCACAGTAAATGCATTTCATGGTTTTATTGTCTGGGCCTTCACTGTTTTGTTTTTTTTTCTCTTCTCTTTTTTAATTTCTGCCATCCACAGCCTGGTTCCCAGTAGTGCCTGGGATGGATTAGGGGACCACATATTCCAGACAAGTTTCTTTCAAAGGGACAGTAATTCAAGCATCCTTAAGATGGCACCACAATGCAAACGAAACTCCTTTTACAGGGAGCTCCTGAACTGAACTGTAACACTAATGCAGACACATATTCAGGGCTTCACAGCGGTCTTAATCAAAAGATCTGTAATCTCAATTGATATTTGGGAAGGAAAACAGTTAGTAGTCCTCAAGTATTTATATTCTCTAGGATCACACCAGATGAGGCATTGTGGTTACTAGAGTCATTAATTTATGTGTTTTATCAACTCTCCAGTGACATATAAAGCTAATGTTAAAAACTTCCCATCTTGAAGGGAGTGGGGAAAAAAAGGGGGGGGAGGGGGCAAGAGGACTGAGAAAATAAATAAATAAACAAGAAATTAAGCACGAGATAAGATCAACACTACTATTCATTTGTCCTAAGTGTGTGAGATAAATTAAAGAATAGAGATCTCTATCTGGGCAAAATGTGCATCCAGTACCCTTCTTCCCCTCCACTGAAGTAGGAAATAAGTGGCTTATGACCAGCTGGGACAATCTCTACTGAATGGCTTTGAGGCAATAAATCACAGAAGCTGGTTTGTCCACATTTCTTTCTTTTCTTCAGACTGTTTGGCTATATCTCCCACAGAGAAAGTTACGCCATGCAGGGGATTCAGCAAAATGCATGAAAAATGTACTCGTGTCACCTACAAATTCCTCAGCTCTGGCCCAAGTCCAGTTGAGGCTTTAATACAAGACAATGCCTTACTGCTCTCCTTCCCTGAATCCTACAAGGGCAGCTGTTCAAACATTTATCATTAAATGTTTCAAGAAAGAGAGCTCACTGTAGCACAATGATGCTATTTGAGCCTTCACGTTTGTTTCCGGGACCTACAAAACACGTGCGGGTTTGGGTGGGGTCATCCCATAGCCCCACAGTTGGCTTATTTTGCTCACATTCATGCTAAATACCACACTAATGTCTTTTTCTGTATGTTCCTGATTCTTCACAAATTTGGTTCAGCAAATCCAAAGCTGTGGCAAAGACTCAGCATGTTGCAAAAAGGCCTCCTTACAGCTGCATTAAGGAGGAATTGAGCCAGGGAAAAGCTGGCTTGCTTTCTCCTGCTGCTTCCAACTGTTCTTCATGTCTATTCTCTGCAATTCAATTCTCAGATTGATTTGTTCCTGTCTAAGGGTGTTGTGGATGCAACAGGTCTATGTGAGAATGAGGAGGACAGAGAAACTTCCTGAAATAGAAATATATAGAGTTGCTAAAGACAGAGAAACTCCTTCTGGCTCTGACCCTTCCTAAAGAGCAAATAGTTGCATTCGGGAGATTCATATGTCCTTGCCAAGCTCTTACACGTTTTCCCATGGATTGCTTTGGTCACTGGTAGATACAGCACCTTGGAAGAGCTGGCTGTTTGGACTGAGGTTGTACGGCCACCCCTGTGCCCATAGGAGACCACTTGCATGGGGTACCTCACAGGGGCCTTCTCCTGCGGACAAACAGGTTCCTAAAGGGACAAAAGTCAGCTCATTCCACAGCAGGATACCAAGAGCCACTGTTTGAATGACATTCCAACCTGAACTAGTTGTGAATCAATGATCTAAAAGTGTAAAGCTCTGATTGCCGCTTTCAGAGCTCCTGTGGGGCTGTGGCTCTCCTCTGTGTTCTGGAAACATGCTTTCAGGAAAAGTTTCATTTCTCCTGAGAAAGGGGGCTATTAAATGCCAGTGTGGACTTCATGGCACGTGTTTGAAGCTCCCAGGTTGCCTGTGCTGTTGTGGTGCAGCAGAAGACAACAGCATGGTCAGCCAGCCTGCACTCAGTGCTAATCTGAGCCTCTGTTTGCCTTGCAACAGCCAAATTTCTTCAGCATGGGTGGCTGAAATGAGGCAGCTAATGCTATACTTAATGACCTATTTAATGGCCCATTTTCCAGAAGTGATGAGAACTTACAATTATCCCTGTGCTCAGTGTGAGCTGTGGCTGCTTTGCAAACAAAAAGTCCAGACTAGGCATTCAGCTACCTCACTTTAAATGGGTAAAAGTAAAAATCCTCGAGTCTTAGATCCTTGTCCTTCCTGCAGTAACATCAAACATCAATACATCAAAATAAAAGACATCGTCCCACTGACTTTCATGGGACTTTCAGCATGAGCTGGGAGAATTGGTCCTTCCAAAAGCACAGTAGCTCCAGCCAGTGTCTCAGCAGCTTCTGCACTCTCTGGCCCCACTCTGCATCACATGTGCTGCTCACAGCTAGTTCACCAGTCTCTGCTGAGAGCACTACTTGGAGCTGGGTGCCCACTGTTGCAAATCTGGGATCCTGTTGACTGGAAGGTCCTGGCTTTTCCAACCTCCTCTGGATTGTCATAGACCTCCCTGACCCTTACATCCTCTCTGTTCATTTCAGGGTAATAGAAGATCTCAGCTAAATGGCTCAGTGTAGAACATGTCCACAACTCAAAAAGCAATTATCATTTCCCAACAGCCAGGCTTGAGCACAGGCTTTGTTGATTTTGGCTCAGGATTGGGAACATTGACTCACGTGAGGTGCTGTTCATGAGCTTGCCATCACATCTACGGACTGAAAAGCCTTTCCTGCACAGCAGAAAACAGGCTGGCACTCTGGAAAGGGAAACCCTGCTGCTCATATGGAATTCCTTGTCAGCTATGGGCTGGCTTTTTCCACTTGGAGCTCAGTCCATCTCTGTGGCACCAGGTGCCATCAGCCCAATAGTCCTTGCTGTGTAGGCTGGCCCACAGCAACCTCCTCTCTCCACATCAGCAGGTTTCAGTAATTGGCAGAGCACAGTGTGAAGGAGATTGACTGCAGACATGGATTTCAATTTTGGTACTCAAAAACTTCCAGCTAGATTGCTTGAAAAATGAGGATTCAGGTCTGTGGGAACAGTGGAAGGTGTTTTTAAGTGTTTCACTCAAATTTGGAACACTTTGGATTGAAGTATATTCCAGGCAGCAGATCTTGAAGCCCAACATTTTTTTTTTGAAACACCAAAACATATCTGCTTTTAATTAAGAAGCCTTAATATTCACCAAGATGCTGAGAATCATGAAGTTCAGCAGCACATGTCTCATGTTTTAAGGGTTGGGGCTTCTTGCTGCATAAACACTTTCCAAAGGCCTTGTAGTGCACATCAACATGAAAACAGTTTACTTTGGAAAAATGTCAACAGATTTTACTCCTACACATGAGATACTTAAGGCTTCATTGGCATCTCTTGTTATCCTGGCTTAGGTGGGTTTTCACATATTGAGGCTGCAGCCATGCCAAGATAACGGTTCTGTTGCCCTGGATTTGTCATCTTATTTTGCTCTCCCAGGGTCTTCCTATGCTCTCTCAGTCAATTTTTCCCTGGTTAGCTTCACATTGACTTCCAGGGGTGGCTCCTGATCTACCATGCAAGATGAATGACTTAATCAATGTCCAAACCACTGCATGCATTAGGAATTTTTACCCCAGAAGAGAAAAAAAATAGGTGAGAGCATGGCACAGCTACTTTAACTCACAATGGCCTTGCTGAGGATGAAAAGGTGGCTGCAGCTTGCTGCTCCTGGTATCAAAATGGGGGGACACGGTGTGAAGCAGTCAGGCAGCATGTTCAAGAGAGACCAAAGGAGGTGTTTTTTACACACAATGCAAAGCAAACTTCAAGACTTCAGTGCAAGAGCTCTGTAAATACCTAAGGGCTACTGGGATGCAAAAAGTAATCAGAAATTAAAGAAGAAAACTGAATGTTATCTATAAAGGTCTGAGCTCTGCATCCTGAATTATCTAAGGCACAGTTGGCTGGAGGACATTCTAGGGAAAACAGTAGCAAGATGCCTGAGCGGATGGATGCTGTACCACAAGGACCTTGACCTTGAAAGATGCTTTCATATAAGCAAAACATTATCATAGATGCCAATATTATGCCCAAAACCAGAAACACATGAGAATTGCATTCTCTGGGCAGACTTGAGTATGTCCCAAACCAGGTAAGTCAGCTCTGTCCCTGCAGACAGAACCACACCAGAGCCTCAGGAGACAAAGGCAAGAGCCAGGGAGCCTCCCTTGTGGGTTGCAAGTTTGCCTTCTGGAGACCTGCTTTGCCCTCTAGTGACTATTAAGGATAAACCAGGAAACTTTGTACCATCTATTCCCTTCAATAAAATTCATGTCTGGCTACATCTGCTGTCTGGGAGAAAAGTAGTGGGGTTGTTCTGATTTTGTTTGGCCCAGCTGAGGATATCTCTCTCCCGAGGCAGCCTGTCCCTGCTGTCCATGCAGGATGGAGCAAGGGAAGGAGATGCTATTCTGAAAAGTTGAGAACAGACACCCTAAATCGGGAAATGAATGTCCGAGGGATTGGTAAAGGAAAATCCCCCAGGGCTGATGCTATTTCTAGTCTGCACATGCCTGGGAACTGAAAAGAGACTATTTGGGGGGAAAAGGAATGGATGAATAATGGAAGCAAAAATAGTTGCTCCAAATTCTTTTCCAAAGCCTTGTTGCCTACAAACTCTTTGCAAACAATCAACTATTCATCAGAACATGAGCTCATATTTTGTGATCTATGGGGCCATAGACTTTGTGAGATATGGTCTGTGTGACTATTAACAGAGCTCTTTTCTGGAAAAGTAACAACACTGATCTTTGTTTGAAGATTAGCAAGGGAAGAGGGGCATTAGAATAGATATCTAGATTTTTGCAATAGATGTGCTCTATGGAAAGCAAACTCTTGGAAAACACTATAGAGAAAACTTTTCCTTTAAACTTAAGAATAAATTCCTATATTTTCAATTTGGAAATGCTAGTCTATCTTTGCTAAATTAGAGTGACTTTTGCTATAACCCAAGATAATCTAAGAATGCAAATGGAGTTAAATTCCTTAGTATCACATAAATTAAAATAAATCAAACTTCCATTCGGAAATTCTCATTCAGCCAGTTTTTGTGACCACAGATAGGGTTATTATCAGGTGATTGAAAAATGCTTTTCCTATGTATTTATATATAAACTATTTTATAGAAATTCAAATTCAGTATAGATGCTTTGATATTAGTGTTTTCTCAAATACTCAGATGAGAGACATTTTGTGTTCTAATGCTCACTCAACAAAAAAAGCCTGAGGACCATAAATGAATTTTAACAGAAAACTTAAGCCCAGAAATAGCCTCGAGCTTTTATGCAAAGGTTGATTAACAGGAATATTTCAGGCAGGCTGGAAGCCATTCTCTCACACCACTGACTAGAGTGAGGAGAAAACCCAACACACAATATAAGAATAAAAAAGAATAAAAAAAAGGACAAAGTCCATCCCAAGTATTTTGTGAATGAAAGAGGAGAGGCTGTGTTAGATGACTTGCTCAGTCACTGATTTCTAGACAGATTTCATTTAACCACTACAATACCTACAGTTGTGCCTAAGAACTCCATCCTAAATAGGATTTTTTGCAAAGCTGTGTCATCAGCTGAGATACTGTTGGTGGAGGGAAAATGTTAGGCTTGGATTGTTAAATCACCTGGACATATCGCAGGATTTGGAAGAAACTGGGAAAGACTCACACAAAGTCTGTAATCATGTTTAAAATCACTGTCTGTCTGTTAGCTCCACGTCCGTACTGGATACCCAGAGCTTCACATTAGCATCTGTGTTTTTTTAAGGATGCTCCTTTTCTGTGTTTTTCTACACCAAAATCACATGCACAAATGGTTTTCTGTTGGGCTTTTCTAGGCTACAGCTGCCCCAACTCTGGTGACACATGTTTATGCTGGGCTCTGCCATGGATTCAGTGGCTTGATTCATGCCAGTAGATGTTTAAGAGTAACCTTACCAGATTTTTAACTTTATTACCCCAAGAATAACCATTATTTGCAGTGCCTGCATCCCAAAAGATGGGCTGTTGTATGAATTCTGTGTTCCTGTCTGAGAGCTCCTTCCCCAGCAGCCACCAGATGGCCTGCAGAGAGGCGAGCATCCTACTCTTAGTTTGAAACCACGTTTAAAACCAGTACACCCAAAAGGTATCTGTGAGATACGGGCTGCTCTCATGTGGGCAAACTGTTTACCTGCATTCACGGTCATCTACAGCACGTGCAGATGTTCATCCATGCTTGGCTTTACCATCCCAGAGGAATAAACACTAATGGAGACAGTCCTTCCAAAATCAGATCAGCTGGAAAACGCTGATAGGTTAAAACAATGATTTTGAGGCTTTTAAAAACTGGGGTTTGACCCTTTAGAGACATAGGTGTGGCTACTCCATAACCAAGAGTTCAAGATCTTGCTTCTGATAATAACCAAATGCTTCAGAGGAAGGAAAACCACAGCAGCGCGTGTGATCGACTCTGGCACAGAGTTTGTTATTGCATGTTAGTTAGCTGCTGATCTTAGTAGCTCATAACCGATTTAGACCTGGAACACTAGAATGGAATTACTCAATTTTCATGGATCATAGTTCTTTGCTCTTCTTGACAATTCTAAGAGATAGAAAAAGTGTAAGGAAAAAGAATGTGTAGTTCTTTTCAGAGCTGATAAAGTCTTGCAGTTCTGTGAAGATTTTCCCAAGACTAGACAGGTGTTATCAGCATGTACATCCCACCTCATTCTCTGACTCTGAAAGTTTCTTTGAGTCCCTTTTTTTTTTATGAGAGTCCTGAGGAAACACTTTGACCTGGTCATCCAAAAGGAAGGAGTTGGAGGTGCAAGGGAAAAAGGAATTGGCTGTGACAAAAGATGCTACTGACTTACTGCTTTATGGGGCAAAGGAGCAAACATGTGAAAAAAGCTTGTTAAAACTGAAGGACTCAAAATTAATCCTGTCCTATTTTTCGCAAATAAGTGAATTCCAGCACGGCAAATTGTATAATAGAATAGGTTACTCTGAAGGAGCACAGTGAAAGAATGATTTCAAGAAATATCCAGACTTTAAAAAACTCCATGTATTCAAGCTGGCAAGGGCTGCTGAAATTCCCCCTGGAGTGCTTATAGAAAGAATTAGCTTAATTAAACCTCTGAACCATTAGTGATTGCATTTGAGGAGGCAAAGACAGCAGCAGAGGTCTCAAAGGAATGGAAAAGGACAAGCAAAATACTTACCTTAAAAAGAGGGCAAAAAGAGAGGCTCTGGGGATTAGCCTTTCCAAGATCCAGGACATGTGAGTGGTTAAGGAGCATCCCATCATTAGTACTGAATGGATAATGAAACTATAAGGACCTGGCAGCAGGAGTTTGATGAAAACATGCATGTCAAATCAACCTGAATCCCTTGAGAGGGTTAGTGACCTGATGGAGGACAGGGAACCAATGTGTGTGATCCTAATTTGAGGTGCTGGCTTTCAATTATTTTTCCCCTTATAAGTTAACTGAGGAATTGGGCTATAATCACTTCTAACTCATGGCACTGGTACTGAGCAGCTGGACAGGGAAGTGCTGATATTCCTGTCATTCCTCTGGTACATTTGCATCCCACCAGTTTCGTTATATCAAGAGCATCTTCTGCTTTCTTACCTGCACAAGCTCATGTCTCATGTCCCCACCATAACAGATGAGGCTGGGAGTTTTAGTACAGACCTTTAAAGATCAGCACCCATGAGGCCATTGCAGATCATAAATGTAGTCCAAAAAAATCTATATGAAGGTGGAGATAGTCCAGGACAAAAGGCTGGATCTCCCTTGCACTGAATTTTGAGTAATACTTTTTTTTAAATTAAGGGGTTTACAAACTCCCCATACCTTTACTACAGTTTTAACCAAAAGGTACCTCAGCTAAATACTTGCTGTAGCAGTAGAGTGCATTTGTGAACTAGATCCAGTTTCTGTGCCCAGCCTTGTGGGTGCATGCCCAGTGTCAGCCAAGGGGTAAATCTCCTTACCCTTCTATAGGCTATTGAGATGTTTTTTACAGCAAGCAGAGAGAGAAAATAATTCTAATCTTGAACCAAATTCCAGCTAAAGAGACCTGCTTTGCCTACCTCCAGCTTTTTGAGGAAAAACTGCCATTCCTTGGAATGGTGCAGCATTTTCTGATCCCCTCTACCAGAGTCCCCTTCAAATTGGGAGGCATGAGAAAGCAGCTTGGCAGAGCCTGCTTGACAAGACTTGACATCTAAATTGAACATCCAGGCCTCAGGTTCCTGATTTGATTGAAAAGCCACTGGAATTGCTTCTTGGTGACTTGTGGGCTGCAAAACTGGCTGTGTGCTCCTCCAGATAAGGGCTCCTTTGTGCCGCGTTGTGTAACGGCTGCTACGGGGTTGATGTGGGCCAGGCCATAAATAACTTCTGCATATTTTTAGCAAATACTTTCTGCTCTCTTGAAATACACTGGACAGCTTGAAGTGTGTGTATCTGTGTGTGAAGGAGGTGGGGGGAGCTAGCAGAGCTCCCATCGGGAGCACAGAGCAAATATCACAGCGCTCCTGATGCGCACGATAATGCGGCCGGAGCTGACGCCTCCACCCAGGAGTGTCCAGAGCAAGCAAGATGTCTCCAGAGAGCTGCCTTATCAGACTGGCAAGGTGTGCTGTGCTGTGGCAGAAATATCAATGAACCCAGAGCCCACAAGAGTAAACAAGTACTCTGAGCAGGACGATCCCCAGGCGAGCCCTGAGCCGCCAGCCTAAGTGAGGGGCCTCCTCCCAGGCATCCCCTGGCCCTTGTGATGTGCTTAATGCAGAGGGAACTGCTGGTTGTATTCCCAGTGGGCATAACCTGCCTTTTGTTCTGCACCTGAAGGGCCCTGTCTGACCCTATCTGTAGAAAACACCACTAATCTCTATAGATGAGTGCAAACATAGCAAGGGTTAACAGGGAAGCACAGCTGCTAGAAGACTCCAACTACAAGGGGAAAAAAACCACTCTCATACATGAATTCATACATTTGTAGCCCAAACATCCCTGAAAAAGCAGAACAGGACAAGGTAACCTATTCACATTTCCCCCACACCCCAGAGGCACTTCAGGGAAGTGGGATGCACTGGAAATGTGTCAAACAGCCCCTACTGGCTGACGGCACAGTGAGGAAGGTGCCCACTGGTATGGATTCCATGTATTTAGAATTACTGATTTGCTGACTACTTCTGTGCAGAGCAAGTCATGAACACAGTGCCAGGCAAGATTCTGTGTATGTCTCTTCAAAACCAAACAGGTCAGAAGAGAAGAAGTAGTAAAAAGCTGGGAGGAGGGGATCCAGAGAGGAAAAAAAACAGTGTGGATTGATCCAGACTGGGACTGTCCAGCATAGCCTGTGTGTTCCAACTGCTAGTGATGGGGAGCTTCATAAATAGGGTTAACTTCACAAAAACGTGGAGAGGGAGCAAGAACACTGAAGGCTGTTAAACTTACTAGTTAAAATATACACTTGGCATGCAAGAGGACATGAGGATACGTGAGTGAGCAATCTTGTCTAGTCTGCTCTGCAGCTCCTGGGAATCTGGATCCCCAAAACTCAAAGGAGCTTGTTCTGAAATTGGCAGGGAAGCACCAGCACATTTTCCTACAATTTTTCCACAGAGACAACACAGAAGTCATATTTCAACTGAACAAACTGAGCTTAATAGATGCAAAAATTTCTCTCTCTGCTATGAAGTCTGCATGTAACCAGGGGCAATTACCTAGGCTAAGGTATCTGGAAGCACTCAGATATCCACCTTTCAGAACATTTTCTCAAGGGAGATAACAGATATCTACCTTTCAGAACATTTTCTCAAGGGAGATAATAAGTCATACTTTACCACAGGGATCCATAGAAGAAGTGATTCTCTGGTGACCTCCTGATAATATATCTCAACCCAGCCCCACTTCTCAGACGTTTCTGTGAGGGTTTGCTTGCTTAGCTGTATTCATCAGACACAACTGATGTGATTAATAAATGTTAACTGATTATTTAATGGGGTGACCAGAAGGGAATTGCTTGAGGCGGTAAAGGAGTTGTTGCAGGTGGGACTTGTTGCAAAGATTTTCCCTGCCACTGATGTTACTTATTTGGTGCTTTCTGCCTTACAAAAATGAAGGAAAATGATAATGTAAGTAATCTAATATTAATCTAGTCTGCTCTGCTTTTGCAGACAGGAATGAGAGGTAGCAAGAGCTTTAAACTTTCCCTAGTTATAACAGGAGGGAGGTTGCAGCACCTGGTATTTTGAAAGAAAGGCCAAATGCCGACCTGAGAAAAAAGCAACAGAAATCGAATAATGAAGTAGTAAGTCCAATTCAGTGAAAAAGATGACAATGGGGAATGCTGCTAAGGTGTCAGCCAGGCAGCCAGGAATTCTCAATAATAGCCCTAGAGCTTGCTTTCAGGCAATTCTCTCCTTATTCCAGTGTTTCTGTAAAAGCATTGGCTAAATGGAGAATAACACGGGTTGCCTTTAGTCTGCGAAATGAGTGGTGACAGTTTCACTTTGTAGTAGTATAATGGAGAGCTGCTATTTGCCTGCCAAGTACTGTGTTTCAAAAAAAAAAAAAAAAAAAAAGAGAAAAAAAAACGAAAGAAAGAAGAAAATAACCCTATCATAAATAAAAGTATGAAAGTACAACTGAAAGTGCCAGGATGAATACATTTTTTTAACTGGAATGATGTGATCTACTTTCTCTGCCATATTTTTCCTTGTTCCATATCTTTTCATAAGATCACCTACTAGAGACTAAATATAAGCCAGTCACCCAGCTGAAGCAGCCGGTGAGAGGAGGTGACACCCTGCAGGCTGCTCCGATCTGGCTGCTCCAGTGTTTTGCTGGCAACTGGCAGACAGATGGCTGCACACAGGCTTGGACAAGGCTTGCTGATGAAGCCGGTGCTCCAAAGCATCTGTTGTGTTGACCTCTGCACTGGAAGCAGGGCCAAACTGAACAAACTTACTGTACCTTGAGGAAGTTTGCTGTCAGACAGCTGGAATCGCACAAAATAAGAGCAGAGCTCCTTTAGAGGAGCAGCACCTGGCACACACTTCCTTACCCATGGAGGATGGAGAGGAAGAATATGCTGGAGACTGAATTATCTGGATACTGATGGAGCAAAGAGGTGTAAGGGAAGGAGATAAGCTGCTGTACTTTGGAGAGGAGTAAGTGAGAGAAAGCAAGCAGCAGGTTGGGATGGAGTACAGCCAGATGGTGAATCCCAGCCACCTGCGAAGCCTGTCTCCATCTAATAGTCAGGCTGGTGTGCAGAGCAGCTGGAAATATTTGGATGCTGCTTGTGTGCATGGCAATGGTTATCAGGAAGCTTCAGATTAAGACAGGCAAGACAGAGGGGTAGCTAAATTAGAAAAGAAGATGGGAAGCTAAATCATCTTGATCTTGTTTACAAAGTGGTGACCTTGGGTCCCCCCTTGGCATAAAATTCATGTAAGAGAAATTGCAAGCAGTTGAGTTGGACTGAGCAAAGCATTAAGTTTGGAGCGAGCTCTGGGCATCTTCTCAATCATGTCTGTGTGTAGAAGCTTGGCAGGAGTGAGAGGCAGTGTGTGGGAGAGGTCTGGCTCACTGATAATAACAAAAAGAAACAGAAGTGCAAGATGTCCCCAGGGAAAGGAGTAACTTAGCCCAGTTACTTAGGTCTTCTTGTCTAACCCCCAAAAAAGCAATAATAAATACTTAAAATTAGTGACATGAACAGATCCTGCTGACACTGTGGGCATTTATTGAACTGTAGCCTTGAAGTCATCAAGGGAAAAAGGACATGAAGCCAAGCTGGCAGAAAAGTAGGACTCAGCATTAACAGAGCAGCCCAGTAAGGGGTCTGATTCTTATTTGAGGGGCTGGGCAGTAGCTATGTGTTGACATAGCCCAGATGGCCTCACTTTTCTTCATTCAGGTCCAGCTTGGTGCCAAATGGGCCAAAACTGTTGCTTGGGTCAGATAGGGCTCTGACAGTATTGTGCTGCTGGAGTGGATGAAACCAGCCCAAGCAGATGTGGATATTAGGGGGAAATGCCAGATATTTGTTAGCTGGTTTGGGGTGGGTTTTTTTCATGTATGGAGTTCTGAAAGGGACAGTGAGTGAGTTTGAAATGCTGTCTGATGTTAAATGCAGGTAAATGAACATGTGCCAGGGAGGCTGATACTGAATGGGAGCCAGCAGCTGCTCTCTCCTGCATCCCCAAATGGAGCAGATGCTTTCGAGGCAGAGATGTGAAACAAAATGATAGATGTTACTCTTGCTTGCCTCCAGAAAGGAGCATGCAATTAAAATGTAAGCATGAATGAAGCAGAATTTTCTTTCACTGGCAACAGTGTGCACGGAAAGAGTGAGAGCAAAGCAGAAGGCATGGATTGCTGTCTGCAGAGACATCCCCATTTGTGTTGGCAGTGTGCAGAGGAGAGAGCTAGTAAGGTATTATCCACAGCCAAGTTCTTGGACCTGATACACAAACATGAGTACGACCTGAGGAGCTGATACAATCTGATATGCAAACATGTTGATTTTTTTCCAGCAAGCCGTAAGAATACAGTTCGAGGCTTTTCAATTGCTAGAGGGCTGGTTAGGGAGCTCATGGCATCACTGACCTAAATCTTTAATAAATCTTAGCAGATTGAGAAACTGCAAATACTGAAAACTGAGAGTGCTGGGCCAATATGCAGAAAAGGGCAATTTTGATAACCAATGCAGATCTGATGTGTTTATAATGAAAGTTGCTTTCCAAAGGAAAATGCTGTTTTCATTTAAGTTGAAATGTTTTAAAAGGCACTAGTCTTAACAAAGCATGCTGTAAGCAAAACAGAAGTGAAATACCAGACTGATTTTGACACTCTCGGTATAGCACATTTTGAGCTTTGTTTAAAAACTTCCCAAAACATGTTTATGTTAAATAAAATGTAATTTTAAATGGGAATCACACATTTTCCATTTTCTTGGAAAATTTTGATGTCGTCTTGTGCTGATTTTGTTCTGCTTGAGGACAGGAGAGGAGAAAAAAAAAACTAAAGAAATTGGATTTGCTGTGAATGGAAAACTCAAGTTCTTTGTGAATCTGTATAGATCACTGCAGACTCATTCCCAGAGTGGTCAATATGGAGCTGCCCACATGTGGAAATTCAAGGTGTCACTGTAATCAGTAGTAGCCAGTGAAAATGGCTCAATGGGAGCAGATATTCCCAAATGACCTTTTCCCATTAATAGTACTCCCAGCTTGGCAGGTAACTGTGGGTACATAGATGTGGTAATGTTTTGTAAGCATCACCCTGCACACATTAATAGCAGGGTTTTGGTTCTTCATCCATTGACCTAAAGATCTCAGAAGGTAAGAACTCATTATTGAACAAGTTTCTGATGGGAGTCAGTGTCTCGGTGTCTTCATGGCTGATCTGGAGATAAATAAAACATCATTTGCTAATAACCATGGCAGATGGAACAAGGATTGCCTGTCATCGCTATTTCTCGCTTCACCAAGCACGCAACGTGATCTGCCTTGCCTGATGAACTGGCCCCAAGCAGGCAAAGTGCACTGTAACAAAAAAATTCATCCAAAATCATGCCAGTGGAATGCCAGGAGACACCTCAGCCCTAGCACCTCCTTGGGAAAGGTGTTGGAGGCAACAAGCAATCCAGTCCAATTTCCCACTGAGATGCAGTGGGAGGAAGAAAAGGGTCAGTGGGAAGCAGTGAGTAACTGCAGGTCAGGGACTTCACTTCCTTGTGCAGCCAGGGCAACAAAAAGGAGAGACAATCTGCCACCTGTGGTCTGAAAATTATTAATAGCAAAGAAAAGGAAGAAAACCTGCTGGAAAACAATCCTTTCATGGACAGTGGATTTTCAGATGATTTGGCAATAGCGTGCAAATACTCCCACAGACAGAAAAATACCTGAAAAGTCTCTTTGTTGCAGCAGAGGAGTAGAACCATCTGGAAGCAAAACCCAGGTTACACAACCATCAGGCACAATATTAAGGCTGAGGCTGATTATTCACTTGAACAAATACTGACGAGTTGGAAAACTCTGATGTTTTCAAGCCAAATGACTTTGTGGCACATACATTTTAGTGAAGCACAAATCATTAGCCTGATTACAGGCATACCAGTGTAAATGTTGTGTCCCCTGATGTCTGGCCATTACTGTGTCTGGTGCTATGTCCTCTGTAAACCATTCTGCAGCATTTCTGTGTCATTAACAACTTTGCAAAAGGAGCCTGCACGGTGCATTTATGATGTCACTTTAGAGCCACAGCCTTTCCCCAGCATGACCAGTGATGGTATCCAGTGTGAACACCCATGTGAACAACAGTCAAACCCCAGCATTTCTTTCACGTGGATTTGGACAGGCAGCTGCAGGATCATTCCTGTTTCTCCCTGCTCAGTCCATAATGTTTTAACTTGTGCATTTCCAGAACAGCACCACATTTTTCGGGATGCCAGGTGAGGCCAAATGCCTGGGTGGTGAGCAGGGAGCACCTGTGCACCCTCATATGGTCTGCCCTCCCCTGCTTGACATGGCTCTGGGTTATACTCCTAGGCTGGGTGTGTCCCACAGGGCAAACAGTGTCTTACAGGTGGTGCTGCCCTTCACAGATATTGCTGGTGAATCAATCATGGAAGAAAAAATATAAATGTGGAGCAAGGATTAAAGGTTTGAAGCATTTTTTTTCCTATTTCTGGCATCTGTTGGTTCCTTCACAATCTTGTCATTGTTTGGGAAAATGTCTGCTATAAATACACTTAGATCAGATGCTCTGAGATCAGCATCTAGTGTAAGACATGAGAATAAAATTCTGTTTTATGTTAGAAAGAAAGTTTCTTTTAGTTCTTGCAGGTTAGTGATTCATCCAACATTTCAGATGTGAGGAGCAGCCCACTATTGACATGTCCAGTGGCACTTGCTAGGGAGACACCTCCTAGCTACCAGACCTTTGCAGTCACTAAAGTGAAGACAGGTTGATGCTGAGATGGATTGAGTGACTTGTCTGTGTCCCCTAACTGTTTAGTTACCCATGCTCAGCGTCTTCCTGACAGCACCAGCCTTCCACAGTTTAAAAACCTCTAGGTAGCAGTGCAAATATTGTAGAAATGGCTCTGCACATCATGACCTGGTAGCTTTCTACCACTGCATGCCATAGGTAGGATAGTCAACATTGTACAAATGTTTTTACACTAGGATATAGTAGAAATTCTACATATATACTAACTCTGCTCCTGCTGAACTGTTCTTTTGAAAGAACTATGTGGGATGAAGGACTACAGTCCATCTGCATCAGTCAGTGTCAGATGGGACATGAACAGATTTTAACAGATTTTCAGAGAGCAGAATTCAACCCTGCAAAGAGTTTGTTCTGGTCCTAAAGTAGGACATCAAGCTGGGACTTAGGGTATTTCTAACAACTTCCTTAGCATGAGAGACAAACACAGCAGAATTGGTTCTGGGGTTTGTTTCCCATGTCCTTGCTCAGACACCCCTCCAATGAGATGTGCCTTCGGCCTCTGGGACCTTGGCCTTGAGGGACAGGGTCTCTGCACACACACTGGAACCCACCATGTCTCGGTATTTGTGGTGAAAGCAAACAAGACCCTGGCTCCATTTGATAGGTCAGAAAAGGAGTGGTAAAATTGCACTGGCTCTGTTGAAGCATAAGGAAAAACAATGGTCATTACTAGTTTGCATTTGTTCTTTCATGAAGAGATGACAGTTTGCCCCAAAAGGCTGCATTTGGCCATTCTGTGCATCTGTGAGGAGCTCCAGCTGTTGTTTCCTCTATCTTTGCACTGTTGTAGTCAACCGAGACAATACCACACTCAAATAAGGGCAAAGTCTGTAAATAAGAGCTGTTTAAATGCCAACAAATAACAAGTATGTTGACTCTGGAGGCTGATTGATTACAAATTATTTATATTTTGTAGCTGCACTTTTCAGCACTACCAGACTCACTGACAGTACCATCCCACATCTAATTGTAAGCAACTGGAATCATTTAACCATTTAATGGTATTTTGATTGTGTCTCACAAAGCATCCTGCAATGTATCAGCTTGCCTTCCAAATATCTCATTCCTGCTTCTCCTCTGATCACTGGGAATAGCCACATATGGACAAAGCTTTTCTGAGCAAGTTACAATGTGTCTGATGGAAATTAGAGAGAAATCCACACCTGGAAACTTCTCGAGCGTCTGAATTTTTAACTCCTATGAGCTGGTAGGGGTTTATCGCCCTTGTTTTATTTAGATTGACTCAGCACCAGGTTTTTTGGTTTCTATTTCTCAGTCTGTTGCAGCGGGCTGTTAGGATTCAGCTCACAGAGACTTGTAACAGGAGAGCTGTCAGCTGTGCTTGATCTCAGAAGGAAAGGATCAAAAAAGTCAGGGCAATACTGAGGAAGAGGGTCTGCTGAGGGAAGGAAAGTGATACGTGAATTATAACGGGACTTCAGCACTATTAAAATGGGTGAGATATGGCCCCCTCCTTCCTCACAGCTCCAGCAAGTTCACCTGAGGCCATCAGATAAGGGTCCTGGGGGCTACCAGACCCTGTACCCCAAGGGCTCAAATCATACTTTCAAGGCAGAAGAAAAATAATTACCTGTCAACCTGATAGGCAATTACGAGACTGAGCAGAGTGGTGAAGGAGACCTTTTTTGGTCTCAGGGAAAGAAAACAAATGCAGTGTATTACCAGGTCTGTCATGCCAGAGCATCAGCTGAAGGTGAGCAGCTGACTCCCAGGATTAGCACCCTTCCTCGGTGGGGAGAGAAATCCTTACACAATGTGGAATGAGACAAATGAAGTTTTCATTGCAGGAGAAGAGTAGGAAACACTGCTGACAGCCAGCTCGATGGACTGATGAAATAGCAGCCCCAGGGAGACTGTTCAAAGGCTCTTTTGGTTATTTAATGAAGTGTGGTTGAGTTTTGACCCCTCGGCTTCAGCGCCAGAGGTTTTCTGTGAGCCTTTGAGGTCTTGCTCCTATCCCTGAGCTCATTGACTACTCAGAGAATTTTTTTATCACATTTCCCTAGATTTTTAATGGTTTTCTTTCCTGCTGCGTGGAAGGCCACTCAACTGACAGAACAAATTCATCGTAACGGTGAAGCCAGGATGGGGACCAAGCCCAGGAGCACACTGCAAGCTCTGGAAACAGGAGGGGACCCCAGCCAGCTTGGGCAAACCGTATCCCTCGGCACTGCCTGGTGAACAGTGCTCCAGCATTTACCAGTTCCTATGGAACTTTTTACAACAGCAGGTTAAAGAAATCAATTTTATTTAGAGAGGAAGGGCTTGTCTTAAAACTGTTGAGCAAGTTCTTTTAGACCACAGTGGATAACTGCAGTGGCAGGGGCTCCCGTTACCCTCATTAGCAAAGCTTTAGCCTTTGCAAAATGCAGGATTGCTCCCCTTTCTCCAGAGGTTACTGCCAGCAGGATGGCTTCTCCCCACTCCCTCCCTCCCGGGCCCCAGCTGGGGACCTGCCCTCCCACATCCGACGCCAGCAGCAGCCCTGCCACAAACACAGCCATGGTGTGGGAAAAGCAACGCCAGAGAAACATGTTTTCAGCTCCACTTTGCAATTTAAACTCAGGAGAAGCACCCGGGCAGGAAGCCCCCAGCTGCTGCTCTGTGCATGGCTGCAGGTCCCTGGCCCAGGTCACCAGCAGTGATACTGCTGCAGTCCTCCATGGAGGCATGGGACTGACACTTCATGACACCGTGCCTGTGGCATGGTAAAAACATCCTGTCTGAGGCTGCAGCAAGTTTCTTCCACTGGCCCAGCACCAGCAGCGCTTCAGCCTATGGGTTAGAGCACGTAGAAGTCATTGTTGTTTGACAGGTCACTGTAATGGCAGAGGGCAAGAGCAGGGGCCTGTGCCGGTGGGGGCTCGGCTCGACCCCTGCCCTGAAGCCCCTGTGCCGGGGGCCTGCCCGAGCCCGGGTTGCAGAGATGACTGTCCCACCTGGGCTCAGCCACGGCCTGGTGCTTGTGCTTGAGTCTGCTGCTGCCATTGCAGTAGGTCCCACAACACCGGCACGTCAGGAAGCGCTTGGCTCGGTGTTTGGCCTTTGACTCGGAGGCCGAGGCCGTCCCGCCGTGAGTGAGAGTCACAGGTGTGGCACCCCGTGGGTCGGGCTGCCCTTTCAAGCGGCTCCTTCTCCTCTGGACGGGGTCCAGGCTGATGTCCGACTGGGAGGAGCAGCTCTCATTCCAGCCAGTGCTGGCGCTCAGGCTGCGCAGAGGCAGCGCAAGCCGCAATGCCTTCCAGAACTGGGAGCCGGAGCGCTTGGACTTCTCCCCCTTCCAGGTGACGAAGGAGACAGATTCCTTCAGCTGGAGGATGCTGGGGTGGGTGCACTGCAGCGGCCTGTACTCCACCACGATGAGCTTGGTGGCTATGGCATTCTGGCACATGATGCCCAGCTTGAACTCCAGGAGGCTGATGCTCTTCTCCGTCAAGTAATCGGGACTCAGGACCACGATCATCCTGCGGCTCCTCTGGATGAAGTCAAACACGGCTTCAGTGGTATCTAAGAGGACAAGGGCAGAGGAATTGGGGTGCACAAGGAGAAGGGAGCGGGGAGAGAAAAGCTAAGGAAGCTGCTTGGTGGCATACCTGCACAGATCCCTCTTCCCACAGAGGGAAACGTGGCACAAGCCCTGTAACTTTTGACTTGCCCACACTCCTGTTGGCAGCATTTTTGCTGTGCAGTGGGTTTTTGAGATGGCTGAGGCAGTAAATGAGAAGCCAGGATATGCCATGACTGTACTCTGACTTCTGCCCTGCACAGCATCAGTCCTGCCCAGGGAAGTGGAGGCGTTTGATAAAGGGTGGCTCTTACTTGGGAACCACCTGCACACAGCTTGAGCAGCCCTTTGCATCAGGGGATCAAAGCAATCATCTCATCCTGCCACAGATCGAACTGCAGGGGCTGACCCACCTCCCCCTGTCATGCTCTCTCATCTTTTAAGTAGAAACCTCCAAATTTAGAAAGCAAAAATGTCAGCCTTAAACCCCTCCACCAGCTGCCCATGGCATCATGGGGGTTGGAAATACTGTCCTTCAAAGCATTTCTTGGGATTAATTGCAAGTTGTAAAGCTCAGCAAGAAGCTTAGCTGGAATGGTGCCAGGCAAGAGCAGCATCTCTTTTATTACAAATTTTGAAAAGCAGCAAACCTGAAGGATGTCCTTGGACTTCTACCTGTGGTTCAGGATGCAGAAAGCATATTGAAGGTGTTGTGGCTAAAGGGTGAGCAGTGGAAAGGATGGGAATTATAGGGCTGTGGCAGAGAGCAAATTAACAAAAGCTGAGTAATAAAACCGTAAAAACTTTTAAAAACACATACACTTACTAAGTGCTGGTGCCTGAGATGAGAGGGGACCCAAGGACAAGCTGGTGTTCAAGCAGGACAAGGATCATTAGAGCAAGAGCTCTTGCACATTCAGAGTGAAAAATCTACCTCTAGGAATGTCTTTCAAAGAGCTCTTCTGCTTCCCTTCCATTTCACACTGCTAAAGCCTTCATTCCTCAGGCTGAAGACTCTCCTCTCTCCCTGACAGTGGAAAACTGGTCTTTTATATGAATAAAAACACTGCTCCTTCCCTGCAATGGCAATGCCTCTTATTCTGCCAAGCACTTGGCTGTCTCTTATCTCACAGCAGAAGGTGCACTGGATGCACCTTATTTTAATATTGTACAGAGCAATACTTTTCAAAGAAGTATGACCAGCTGTAAAACTCATTGTCACTAGATTATTTGGAGACCAAGATAGGAAAAATGATCATACAGTAATATCCTAATGGAGAAAGTACAGCACTGTTAACAAAATACTGGAATTAAAATCAAATTATTTTGAGAGTTTTTTTCTTGTATATGAAGTTGGGGGGGATTTTTACCCCAACACACACAGGAAAACACTGGTTCATTGAAACCAAAAGTAGATGACAGTCAGTTCTGTCAGGATTGTCACTTACCACCATCACATGTTTTTATCACCCTATTTCAAAGGCATAAAAAATTGGCAGCAATCTCCAGTTTACTAAGTCTAGACCTCATTCAAACTTCTCTACAACTGATTGAAATCTATTTTGAAAACAGCCAGGCTTCAACAGTTTGTGAAAGAAAAAGTTCTTCTGCTGGTTTGAAAGGTCTTTCTTTTTGAAACTGGAATCACAGAACCACAGCAAAATGTAAGCAGGAGCTGCCCCTGGGAGGTCATCTATTCTACCTGCCTGCTCAAAAAGCCCAGGTTCAATTAACATGAATGACTCTGATGTTACTGAAATGAAATGTTTTGATTGAGGTGACAGTGCTGGTTTTCTTTTATCAATTTTGAATTTAAAATACTTTTTGAGACTTTTTTGAGACTTTTTTTTTTTTTGGTGGGGAAAACGCTCAAATTTCCAAAGATATATTTGATTTCTGAGAATGGGATGCATTTAGACTTGGCTGACCAGGATACCTAGGGATGTTCAGTTTGCAGTGTTTACCCAGCTCATGAGCAGACACTTCACAGTGTGCAGGTAGGATCTTCCCTCCCAGTGAAACAGCACTGGATGGGACAGGCAGCAGTAACACTGCAGGGACCTGGGGGTTCAACACTCTTGGTTATCTGCTTTATACTAAAAAACTTTCCATCTTTACTAAATGCTTGCAGAAGACACTACGTATTTCTACTGGTTTACTTGTGTCTCCCCAATGCACCCCAAAGATGTAACAGAGATTGTAAGGATTATGGTCACAGATCCCATAACCACAGACCTCAAATCCATAGATTGTCACAGGTACTCATTTTGCTAGTGGTCTGGAAGTGCTGGGCTCTCAACTTACCTGCTGGCAGGCAAACATGGGAAATGGGCAAGAAAGTGACTTGGATGAGAAAATATGAAGCCAACTGAACCTAGAAGGTGATGGGCAAAGTAGCCTGAGTGAGTTTGATTACTGTGTTTTGGGCAGATTTCTAAGATTCTGATTTGATCTTTAAAGCAAAGAGATTATGCTTCCTTCCCATCTTTCTGTCTTGTGATTGCCAAGTGAGCATGCTTCAGATCAGAGACTTCCTCTGTGTGTGTGTCCACTGCTGTGAGACATCTGAATGCTGTGTGTCACCGTGTTTCTGCTTGGATGGCTCTGGTGCTCAGGTGCCTCTGCAGGCACTGCATGAAGCAGCCAGGAAAATGTCCCATTCCAAGGAGGAGCCCCAAATGGTCTTGACGCCTGGACTACACACAATCATCTTTCTTTAACAGCATTTCGCAGATGTAATGGGAAGATGGTACTTATGACAAATGCACAAGGACTGAAATGCAAAAATGAAAATGTTTTATTGAAAAGCAAAATAAAATAATACTGACACTTCACAGACCAAATCACACAAAGGCAAAAACATACAGAAAAGGGAAAACTCTGGAACAGCTGTACGACATCAAACAGCACGAGGAAGGAAGATATTTTTTCCAATTTGTGCCACGCTGTTGCCCCATGAAATAACAATGACAAACTTTTCATAAGCTGCATATTGATAAATGTTAGGTTAGAGCACAGAAACTCAAATGAATCAACTGATTCAGACAGATGCTGTGACAGAATCCCACAATGGAAACCGCTTGTGGCACAGAATGAAACGAGAGGCATATCTGAGGTGCTTGCAGATCTGCTTTACAGTTGGGACTGGGCTTTACCCCTGGCCTGACAGATCCCAGCAAAGCCAGGGGTAAAGCTCACAGGTGAGTGGAACCTGCTCCAGGACTATTCCTTCCACACTGCTCCCTCTGACCTCTCAGGCCCCTTCCAAACCATCACACCTTTCGCCTTGTGGGTGCTCTGCTGATGTCTCTCAGTAATCCTGTTCTGGGGTTGCAATGACACCAAAGGCTACTGCAGTGTATGCCTGAGAAAGTCCAGGTCTATTAATTATTTGGAAAACTCTTTCAATAAAAGCAGAAAAAATACATGAGGTGGATTTACCTTCCTAAAATGATCAGATTTACTAAAACATCAGCAGAAATTTGTGGGGTATGCCCAGACACTGCCCTGTAGAGACGTCTGCTGAGATAAGGAGAGTGCCTAAACCTCCCAGCAGAACTCCCCTGGAAAGGGAGCTACTCTTAGTTATGGCAAGAAGACAAACCCAGAATCCTCTGGGAGACCCTATGCAGATCCTTTGTAACCCATTGGCCCTTACCCCCTGATACCCACCCCTGTATCCGTATAAAGCCAGCCCCCTGCCCCTGTGAGGGCAGAGAGAGCCTGTCCCTGGTTCCCCTTCTCCGGAGTATGGACCAATAAAGCTGCCTTCATGCGGAACAGCTACAGGGGCCTCTCGTCTCTCTCTCTGGTCTGGCCTGGGGGCTGCCCTGCAGAGCTGAGCTGAAATCACGAGCTGACAACCACTGAAAAGCTGACAGCCTCTGCACGGGCCCTCCTAGCCAGCAGCTGAGAGGAGACACCAGGCCTCGGGAAGGCGATTCCTTTTGGGACCATCTCTCCGGACCAGTCACAGCTTCCTTGGTCAGAGCTACTGACCCCTCACCAGCTGTCGTAGAAGTTCTCTTGGTAACTGAGCCAAAAGTGAGACGTGATGTAGTGAGGTCTGGGATGTCAATTCAATTTATGAGTATTTTGGAGTAAATTTTTTAAAAATCATGTGGCAATCTAACACAGCTCCGCTTTGGCCTCAGGGCTTTCCCTCTGCCTGCAGGTCTGGCAGCTGATTACAGAGATGCTTAAAACACAAACAAAAAGGTGAAGCCGGGCAAAATGACACGGTTGCAATGGGTTCACAAAGCTGAGCATGGGTTCGGGTGCTACCTCTTATAAATGACGTTTTCTGGAGTGTGGGAAGCAGCTCTGTCCCTCCAAAGACAACCACAGTAGAAAAGCTCATAACAGAACTTTTAAGCACCTCTGAGCAGATGAGGAGCTCCACTGCCTTCAGTGAAGCTCACTGCAATTTTACCTGCTTAAATCAAAGCTTACATGGGGTGGGGAGGATGAAGAGGACAGTAAGAAAGAAGCCCTATCTGTTCCATGTTTGTACAGTGTCCTGGTTCCGGCCAGGACAGGGTTAGTTTTTGCAGTGTCCAGGACACCGAAGTTACTCTACACCACCTCACATTTGCGGGGGGGGGTGGGGGGAAGGGGGTCTCTTTTAGGGAGAAAGGGTCCCTTCTGGGCCAGCACAGCATGGCAGAGGGAGCAGCCAGGTATTGTCTATTGCTGGGGTTTTTTCCATGTGAATCATTTACTTCCTGTACCCTCTGTCATCAGTATTGTTGCTGTTACTGTTCATTTTCTTATCTCATTGCTGTTTCCAGTAAATTTTTCTTTTCTCACAGCAGGATCTTTACCTTTTGAGCCTCCAATTCTCCTCTCCTGCCCTCTGCAGGGGGAGGGAGATGGCAAAAATGAGGGGCACATGGATTCATGGAGAGCACTGAATTGTGCAGTACCATTCCTAAACACGACATACAGCACCCGACCAAGGGCAGGGGGGGCTGTAGCTCCCTGCAGCCCTGGAATAACATTATTAATCATAAAATGCTAAGGGCAAAAGGTTTCCCTGACACCAGGATTCAGTACCACACCTTTAAGGCTGAGCTTTTTACTGGGACGCCTGCAAAGCTCCCAGCTCAGCTGGGTGAATAGTGCATAGACTCCAAATTGTAGTGCTTTTATAGTGCCATTATGAATGCTTATGCTTCACCCACTGGACACCAACAGAGCAACTGCATGAGTCAAAGGTGACTCAGGAGCAACCACCATCAATAAAAATAAGCACGCACTTGGTGTGTGTAATGCTGAAGTCCACAATTAAGTGGGCAGGTCCTTGCACTGGGAACTACAGGGGTATGGAGACAGCCCCCGAGCATGTAGTTTTACTTGAAAACATTGTGAACCATAGCACATGTCAATGCCAGTCAAAAGCACTTACTGTGCTTTGGTTTGTCCTACAAGGGAAAGGAAACTCCCCTCCTCAGCAGGAACTGTGTGATGGGGGTTAACTCACCACGCCCTCTCCTGCTGAAGCAAGGACAGCTACACAGCTGGTTTTTGTGTTTCCATTTTGTGTGAATGTTGCAAAAGCTGAGATACACCCTCTGTTCTGCAGCTCTGGGCTGGAAATGAGATGGGGGGAGACTTGCTTTGTAAAGCCAAAGATAGTTTAAACCTAAACCCTGAATTAGAAATGGCAACGTTGTTCACAACCAGGCAGAGAGGACAGAGTCTTCATAAAATTATAGAACAATTTGGGTTGGGAAGAACCTTTAAAGGGCAACCCCCTCTGCAATAAGCAGGGACATATTCAACTGGATCAGGTTGCTCACAGCTTTGTCCAACCTTGCCTTGACTGTTTCCAGGGATGGAGCATCCACCACCTCTCTGAGCAACTTGTGCCAGTCTTCTACCACCCTCATTGTAAAGGAAGACATAGTCTGAATCTATCCTCTTTTAGTTTAAAACCATTACTCCTTGTCCCATTGCAAAAGGCCCTACTAAAAAGTCGGTCCCCACTTTTCTTATAAGCCTCTCTTAAGTATCGAAAGGCCACAATAAGGTCCCCCAGGAGCCTTCTCCAGGGAGAACATCCCCAGTTTTCTCAGCCTGTCCTCATAGTCTTGCCTACATGGACAGAACTAGTAGTTTTTAGTAAGTTCAAATGAGTTTGTAGGGTGTCCTGGTGAGTTGGACTTATATCCATTGTCATCCCAAAGACCTTGGAAGCACCTTGCACAACGCTTTCCCCCAGCCAGTGGCAGAGACAGTAGGCAGGTTCAGTAGTACATTGGGGTTCCTTGTAGTGCTTGTGAAGTCCCTGAGTTTACAAAGAAACATCTCTCAGACATGCTCCATGGCCTGTACTCATGAGAGATTTCCCTGGATTACAAGCAGCCCTGAAGGATCTGGAGTACTTGTGAGACTGCAGAGTCCCAGAGACTGACCACTTGTTAATAGATGTGCTAGAATACAAATAGCACCCAGTAGAGTTGTGGGGTTTTTTTAATGCTTCTCTAACAGCCATTTCCCATTGCCAAACTACCTGGATGCATCTGCTTCAAAGGAAATGTAGGGAGCAAAGATGAGGAGCCTCAAGAGTCTACGCTCCCTGCAGTGCAGCAGAAGTCTGTGATCCCACAAGTGATTGGGACTACAGACCTGGGACATGCAGGAAACGCTCTACACTGGAGACACCTTGCAAACTGGTCCTCAGCCTCTGCAGCAGGGACTGAGGACCAGAAAGGAGTGAAGTCACTCAGGAGAGGAAAGAAGCTCTGTCCTGGATGCTCATGAAGGTCCCATAGGAACTGGATCTAGCAGTACTGGCCATGCTATCACAAGGTACTGGATGCATCGCACCTGGATAGCAAACTTAGACCTTAAGCCCAGGGCTTGTGTGGTTGATAACAAGGACATACATTTGCAGAGAGGAGGTGTTCGCATCTTTGGTCTCCCTACTGACAGAGCAATATCAAAGCTGCAGGGAAAACATGACTATCCTCTGAAATGCTCGGGACATGGTCCTTCACGGAAAAAACCCTGAGTTCCTCCCCACCCCTGGCCTAACTTGTGGATTTTTGGGGTGTGTTTTGGTTTGTTTTCTGATTGTGTCAAACATTTTTCAGGGATATGCATCAACCCATCAAGGCTTAAACTCCGGCTAATTTTTTTCACTGGCATTTCCACCTGCAGCTGCTTCCAGAACCTGCCCTTTGGGAACTTGGATTTCTCGCCTTTCCATTTAATGACATTCAAGGCTGCCTTGGCCTGCTTCAGCTCCTTCACTTTGCTCTTCTTGATGGCTTTGTACTGCACTAGAATGACTTTGATGTTGCCCTTGGAGGCCATATTCTCTAGGCCAGCCTTGAGCTCCAGCAGGGCCTGTGTCCCCTGCAACACGTAGTTGGGGCTCAGGACAACAAGCAGACGTCGGCTTTTCTGGATGAAGCTCAGGGTTTCGTCTGTGACAACTGGGAGAAAGAAACATTGAGGTGGTTAGTGATGTCCAAGAACATCTGAGCTGCTGCTGTGACACCAGGTGCCTCTTGAAGGGGACAATAAAATCCCTTGGAGGCCCTCTCTAGACTACACTGGTGCTTCCCAACCCTGCAAGTGACTCCAGGTGGGACCTCCTAGATCAGGGCTGGTTCCCACCACCCCATACAGTGACATCTTCTCCACAGCTCCAGACTACCTGTCGATGCATTTCCTCCTTCCCATGCTAACAGAGATAACCAAGAGAGCTACACCTGAAAGTCACTGTACTACACACCAGTGACACCACCCAGTACAATGAGCATGCCTTGTGGCCAAGAGGGCTGCTAATCTCAGGCTCAGATTTAGCTTCCTTCTAGTGAGAGGGGAAAAAGAGGCTCTCTGGAGCAAAGCAGGGAAATTGCCAGCTGAACAACACATGAACTCAAGGGAAAGAGTCACCCTGAAGAGGCTTCAGGAAGCCTCAACGTCTATGCTTACATCCTCCTCTGGCAGATGTCCAAAATGACTCTGGATACTCCCTTCACTCTTCTTGCCACAGTTTCCCCACGCAAAATAAGTATCTACATCATCCCCGAGTGTCCTCATGGGATAATTTGCTTTGGTAATGCTACCATCCTAACTCCTGTTACTCATCAGTCTGTTCCTGCTGCTTTCACCTATGAAAGCAGATTAGAGCATTTTTAGAACTGACTCTGAGGACTTTTAGTGAAGTGTCCCAAAAATGACACCCTTTGAGCTGGAGACACGTCACGGTAATTGTGGCTCCTCTTTAATTTTCTAACACCTGCAGGTAGACTGTCCTTGGCCACCTTCCTGCAATTAATGTGAAAATCCCTTTTAAGTGTGAATCCCAGCACTTGTACTCTCTGTTGCAGGATTGCCCACACTTCCCCTGATAAGGGAACACTCTTGACTGGTCAGAAATTACGATGGAGAGTAAAATAACGCTGACAGACAACTTCATTTAGCTGTCAAGCACATTTGATTCGTTTCTGTCAGCTAACTTGCAGGATAATCCATCTCCCACTGTTTCTTCATCAAGGACAACATAACTCTACCCATGACTCAGATGCACACTCTGGAGGCATGACACTAGCTGCCAAAAGCTATTGCCTGGCCCGCCGTGTTTTCCTGAGAAGGAGATTAGTCAAATCCTGGCTAAGAAGCACCGGGGAAGCCCCAGCAGCATCGCAGACGGCAGCGCAGTGACAAACCACTCCGGCAGCGCTCCGCAGGGCTGGCGCCGGCTTGAGGCTGGCAGGGACTGAGGGGGGCACAGAGGGGAATGTTTGGGGGTAAGGGTGAAGGACAGAGAGTCCAGGAGAGCTGTGCTGGGAGGAAAATGACACCCTCCAAAATGAACAGGGCATGACACAGCAGAGGGAACAGGAGGGAGATGGACATCTGGTGAAAATGGCTCAGAGCAAAGCTGCTCTGAGCCTGACGCTGGCATGAAGCAAATTGAGCCTGGAGGGTGCCTTGCCATGTCATTCAGGCTCTCTTCGAGAAGGAACAGCACCAGGATTGCAGCTGTCTCACTGAGACATATATATTTATTTACCCTCAAACTTCAAGGTGCTCCTAGATACCGGCAACCATCTGGGAGACAAAGATAACAGAACCCAGACTGATTCTGCTCCCTTCGTCAGGCAGCGGGCTGAGAACCCAGCTGCCCCTCCTGCTCCTACTCAAAAGGGACCTCAATGGACTTTCTCAGCACAGGTGTTGTCACCAGTGGGGTCCTGAGCCAAAGCCCATGACTTCAAAGTGGGGTGGTCTGCACTGGCAGAAATTCAGACTTTGAACTTTTAATAGGCATCAGGATCATACAGCCAACTCAGCCTGATTTTCAACTGAAAATCAAGAGTGTTGCCTAGATTTGTGCCCTTGCTGGGGAACTTGTGTGAAGGTATGTGTATCTGGAGAGTTTCACAAACTTCCATTCTTGGTGATTCCCTACCTCCCTGCAGCAGACACTATGTCCAGAACCTTGTATGATTTATCTCAAAACAGTGAAAAAGACTTGATCTTACTGAAGAGATGAGTCTCACTACCTGCAACATAGTACTTTTGAATAATAGTAGCTTAATTGTATGCCATATTAGACACAAACTCCCTAATTAACGAGGATGAATGGGATGCACATTATCTTCTCACTGATTTTGGCACCTTCCACTCCTTCCTGAGGCAGACACTCCTGGTTTTTACAAGCATTCACCATTACCCTCTGTGAGCTACCAGTCTGATCCAGTATAACACTTCTCCTGCCTCTTTTCTTCTAGCTTTGACTTTATCCCATTTTTTTAAGGCAGCTCAGAGGGCTTGCATGAAGGTCAGTTGTCCGGTCCCCCATGCTGACATTCCTGCACATCACTCCTGGAAAGAGCAACTGAAACAACCAACCACCACCATCATTTGCCCACAGCAGCCCTTTTCATGGCCTGGAGCATCCGCAACACTGTCATGCGAAGCCAAAACATCAGAAGACACCAAAAAGAGTACATTAACAGTGATGGGGAAAAAAATCCAAGATATCATCTGGATAGGCTTGTTGCAATCAATGATCAATAACTCAAAGAACAATGAAGAGAGGAGGTGCATGGAGCACAGCCCCTGTGAGATACTCACTTCCCCCAGGGAGGCTGTCTCTGTCGAAGATACACAGCTTGTACCCAAACTCGTTCTCCAGGACTCCCCGCAGTGTCAGCAGCACAAATTCCTCCTCCTCTGCGTTGCGCGCGTAGGACACGTACACATCGTACTCCTTCCCGTCTGGGCAGCGGGAGCACAGGGAGACACAAACGGCAGAAGGGACACCTGTGACACTGCCCATGCCGGGCCTCTGACTTGCAAGAGAAGCAGCTAGGAAGGCTCACTTGGAGCCCAGGCACTGCAGGTTAAGGCATGTAGATTTCCACAGACCAACCCGTTCTGTCCAGGCATCTTTTGTCTTTTGACATCTCTGACTTTGCTCCCTCTAGTTGCTGTTTATCCACATGAGCAGTCCCACCAGACAGAGACTTGCACCCTGCCTACACCCTCTGAGAGCTGCCGCACCCCCGTGGCAGGTTCACACCACAAGCTGCAAGGGCTCAAACACCCTCCTCCTCCTCCAGAGGAGGAAATCTCACCTCAGAGTCCCTAGCAATGAACTCCCAGTAACACAGGGAAGCTGTGGAAGAACTGAGGACAGAACGGTGATTTCCACATCCACCTTTTTGGATGCCTTCCCACATTTTAAAGCAGATCACTCTGGATCAGATCATGAATCCTTAGATAGAGTCACCAGGGAAACCCGGGACATACTGAAACCTGATGACTTATGCTGACAATCTAGCTTGGGTGACACAGCTAGATCAGCAGGGCAGTGCTCTGGGAACCTGCCATGTCTATGCTCCAGCTCTGCAGAGAATAGAGAGAATTTCTTCCTCCTTTCCCCTGAGCCAAAAGCCTGACTCCTCTTGCTCTAAAATGACCCACACAACTGCATGTAGGTAGAGAAATGGAAGGTTAAAACGTCATTATGCTGTGAAGAGGGTTAAAAATAGCTTACAGGAAAAATCCTGTATGAAAACAAAGGGCCTGGCCTGCAGCAGGATGAATAAATGAAAGCTCTTTAAATCCTTACCTAGAATGGTTTCATCTGTCCCAAAATGAGCCCGATAGAAGAGGACCATTTCAAGCCAATACACATGATAGATGACTATGAGCACCACAACAAGCAGGATGGTTGCCCCCAGACCACAGGCCAGCTCCACGGTGTACTTGGGTGCTACAACTGAGGACAAAAATAAACAGGGGGTCAGGTTTAAAGAACAGGTTGGGCCTTCAGCTAGGCAGGAACAAACTTGTGTCACACACAGCCAAACACCACAGAGGAACAGCCAGGTGCCAAGGTGACCCTTCAGAGTAAGGTGGCCAAGGCTTTTCATGATGGCTGGCCACCCTGGAGCCCCATTCTGGGTTATTAGGTCTGGTTATGCTGGCAGAGCAAATCCATAGCACAGGCTGGACTTCTGCCTCTGAGCGAGGCCCTGGGAGCAGCCAGTGGTAGAATGACCTGTTGGTGGAAGAAACCTGCACAGTCCAAAGCCAGAAGAGGAACATGACCTTCTCAGCAGTATCAGCAAACTCTTGGGGCAACACAACAGTCAGCGTATGAATGTGAGACTCACAAGCTGAGAGCAAAATGAATCTGTTTATTGCAGAGTTAAGACAGTACTTATACACTCAGTGTGAGAATCTCTGCTCAGCCCTTCGCACACAACCCCGTTGCAGGCCTGTCATAAATCCGTCGGCCTGACAGTTTGTTCGTTTCCTCAAGGTCTGCAGGCTTCAAAGAAAACGGGACGCCTTTCCTGTTCTCAGATAGTGTGTAATCTACTTTCTTCCCTGCTTCCCAGGAATTTTATGCAGTGTCAGGCTTGTTTCTTTCTCACACACAACTGCTCTGACTTCTAAGAGATCCAGGTAAAGCATCTGCATCAAAATAAAGGCAATGGTTACCATGCTCCCTCCCTATCAAACAGACACAGGTCTTGTGGCTTGTCCCAGACTGACACCCAGGATATAATTAGCCATGGCCTGACTGTTTTCTACAATGAAAGAAGAATCAGAGTTCCTTACAGAAAAACTGAAATGCTTGCAAACAAACAGGACAACCTGTGGGCATCAAGCCAGAATATCACAGACCCCCTCCAACTTATACACTGTCTGTCACACCACTGCTGTTTCTTTGTACTAAGAACAGAAAATTTCTAACTGTGTCCCTGGGCAACTCTGTTGGTGGCAGTTGATGTGCACACTGACAAACTGCACAATAAAAGAACAAAAGGGAGTAGAAACACCACCACATTCCAATATTTAATACGTTTCTAATAAAACTGAATTACAAAATCGAAAATGGAAGGAATTTATCAATGTTCATTAGGTGATGAGCAGCAGAAGTACATGAGAAGGAGAGGGACATCATCCAGGAAAAAGCAAGAAATGTACATGACCTAATGTAATGAAAGAATTAGAGCCAACATATAGAGCCACTTGCTAAAAACTGGAAGGCAGGTGCTGAGGGGTTAGGTTCTGGCATGCCTGATGCTCTCATGGGATGTACAGTGGGATGGGCTGCAGAGAGCTTAGCCTAAGGTTCTCTAGCTGCTGCTAGAGTTCTATGGTTCTTGGATTTTGCTGCTGCAAGAGCAGGAAGAAGGAGTGATGGATAACCATGTCTGCTCAGAGAAAACCCAGTCAACTAACCAAGAACAGATGTGGGGAGGAAGAGAGAGGATCAGTTCACTAGGAACCAGTATTTAGGCACTGTTATATAGAGAAAGAATGTGAGTATTTCAGATTCACTTCTGTTACATGTACAAATATTATCACCCCAGAAGAATTACATATGGAGTATGAACACACTGGCAGATGGTTTCAGCCTTTCTCAGTTATGTGTTTGGTCTATTGTTCCTTCCTAACAATCCAGAAAAGGTTTGTCTCAGAGGAATGAGACTAAAAAAGGAGGACAAGTACCAAGAAGAAAAAGATCTTCCAGTGAGCCTTCCCATGAGCCTTCCTGTGCTTGTAATGCAGAGTAGAGGGAAGAAGGTGTCTGGCGTGAGCTACGCAAGGCATGGCATCACTTCTTGTGGGAGAGGGGAGGTCTGACTTAGAGTAAAAGCATGTGTTGAAGCTCTAGATGAGGTTGATAAGGAGGCAGAAAAATCCACCTTAATCAGAAAGCCTCACATAGCTTTTATTACTGGGAGGTGGGTCTGGGAAACAAGAACAAAATCTGTGATGAAAAAAAGATGTAGGAAAAGCCCCACAGAAGAGAGCTGAATCAGTCTATACCATCCATGCTGAGGTGGCTGTATCTAGATTGCAAGATCATGACAGCAAGGAATAAAACCACAGAGCATCATGGTGTGACTGTCTCACTCCCTGAGCAATGCCAGCGAGTGCAGTCTGTCTTCTGCAGGATGCCAACTAGCTATTGTATCATGCAATCAAGTAACCTGAAATAATTTCAAGCTGCCTGTCCCCTCAGCTCTGCTTTAGCTGCGGTACATGGATGGGGAGAGGACAACAGCTCTGTCCACCCCTCTCTCTCCCCAGGCACTTGCCTATGGAAGGGCCCTTTGTTCCCTTGCCTCCAAGAAGAGGAGCAGTATGACAGCAATAAAGCAGCAGAGCCCACAGAACAGACTGTGTGAGACAAAAAAGCCTGATGGAATTCTTTGCTCCCTTACTGTTTTGCAGGGCAAGCCTCAAGGCAGGAGCAAGAGCCCCCCTGAGCACCCCTCCGTGCACAGCCCTGCTCTGCAGGTGCCGTACCTTTCATGCGCACTACAGCCTGGCTGTGCTCCTCGCCTTTGGCATTCCTGGCATAGCAAGTGTAGTTCCGCTTCAGGTCCTCTGCTGTGGCTTTTGCAACTGTTAGAGTCCTTATCAGAGTTTTGTCTTCGAAATCTCTAGTAATTTCACTGTAAGAGAAAAACTAGAGCATTACACATGTGAAAGTGCAGCAAGCTTTTAGCGACAGATATTCCTTTCCCTGATATAACCTCTTTCTTTAAAAAGTCCAAAACACATAAAATGATATTTATAAATCAATATACACTTCAGCCTTTAATACAGCTGCAGCTATTCCTTTATCTGATTTTCCTTAATATTTATTTTACCACTCATAATTTTCTCATTGCAGCTGTGCCACATTGCCTTTTAGAGGAAATGGAAGTTCTTGCCTATAAACAAGAAGATCTCATGAACTCAAGATTCAGAGCTCACGTCACATTCTCTGTGCAGTCCTGGATGAGTCACTTTGTCTCTCTCTGCCTGAATTGACCATCTGCAAAATGGGGATACAGTATTTCCTTTTGCCTTTCCTTTTTCTACACTGGTTTGCAAATCAACTGGGGCAGTGACTGCCTTCCACTTGTAATTCAGCATCCAGCAAACGGGACTTTGATCCTCATTTGAGTTATTTATGTGATTGAACCTCTATTCTTCCTAATCAATACTATGTTTAATATTAAATTTTTGTTTTCAGCTTCTGTTTTTCTGAAACACTTTTATCCCTTTTGCTATTTGGGAACACTCCTCTAAATAGCATTGTCTGCCCCTGTTTTGTGAGTCCCACAACAGCACCACCTATTGGCATCACTACCAGGACCTGAACAAACGATGATGAGAACTGGTTAACAAAGCTCCCTCAAACTAATCCATAAGATATGACACAGAAGGCCCCCTCCTTGGAGCTCCTGCTGCTCATCACAGCATGGTGCAAACACAGGGGCTTCTGATTAACAGGGAGACTCCACACTCTATTAGGACTGTCACATGCCTGTACCCACACAGGACCCAGAGATACAAATGAAGGTTCACATTACGTGTTACCTTTGTGTGACTTTTATCTTGGGGTCTGTGATGTCATCTGTGTTTTTCCCATCTATGGTCCACCACACCTCAGTCCGGGAGTCCTTCAGGAATGTGAAGAAAACCTCACAGGGCAGGATAAGGTCATCACCTGCAAAGAAAGGACCATCATCTCCTAGGAAAAAAGGTATTGCAGAGCAGGAACAGCACCAGGCTTACTTTTGTGCTGTCCAAAACCTAACCAGCCTGAGCTCTGCCTCCCTGCAGGAAGGAATGAGGCCAACATCCACTTTCTGACATAAACTGTAATAACAGCTTAACATCCCTGGACATGATGATTTGTGACAGATAGATAAATAGAAAAAAATATCCTGCCTTCTCAAATGTGTTACAAATTCCTTGACTGCACCAAGTGACCCACCCAAAGGGACATGCTCCATGCCAACCACATCCTTGGAAAGCTGGGCAGTGTTAATCAAACCCACTGCACAGGGGACAGATGCCATAAAGTGAAGGATCAAGCTCCATAAAAGCATTTTGGTTTGGAAATACTTCTGGAATTTGACTTCTGCTTAAGATCAGACTTGGGAGTGTGAATATCTTTGTGATCAGCCTGTAAGTGATTTTATCTTACAGAGGACTATGGATGAAATCTGACCTTGTGAGCCAAAAGAGCTGTTCTTTAAAGTGAAGACTCTGGTGCTAATCATCATCATTGGCACCACATTTATTACAGCAATGTAATGGGACACAATCCATTTGATATAGGGAATTGCTCCAAAAAGCTATTAGGCAAAACTGATGGTGTGGGGGAAGGGGTGAGGGAAAGGGTGTGGTACCCCACTACCCAGTGCTGCGAGGTCAGCAGAAGGAGAGCTGTCATTAATTAGGAAGTCATCAGCCAAAGAAAGGGAGAGATGAGCAAGAATTGGCTAGAAGGCTGAAGCCACTCTAGGGGTGAATGAGGGAGGATGGGAGCAAACCACAGCCAGGGCCAGGGCTGAGACAAGGTCCTACAGGAATTCTTCTAAGCAGCTGGGTGTCCCCATTTCATCTGCTTCTGCAGCTGCAGCTCTGTATCTCTGTGCCTGAATATCTGTCTTTATTTGTGCTTGCAAAAAATCAACTTTTAAAGCTGTGCTCTCCTATTCTGGCATCAAGAACTGGCATCCCACACTGTCTACCAGGCAACTCATGGCAGCTCGTGTGCTCTGCGAGGGAAAGCAGCGGGGATGCAGGGGCAGGGGAGAGCTTCGTGCCTGGCTGGGTCTCCCTGTCTCACTGGCAGGCTGCGAGTGTTGGACTTTACCTGCTTCCAGTTCGTACAAAACTTTCTCATTTGGAGAGGTGAACTGTGGTGGCAAGGCCTTGTTCGGAGATCCTGCAGGAGACAACAGAGAGCCCCCCATGGGGACCCACACTTCATGAAAACCTGGAATCCTTGCAGCCTCACTCCCAATGCCCTCACACCACACAGCACATTCCCAAATCTAACTCCTGATGCATTTCTGCTGCAGAGTTCCATGCATACACAAATCTAATCCTAGTCCCCAAACTGAGGGCCAGATCCAGATTTTGAGGATCCTCCAAAGTTTAGGTAAGCTAGTTTGGGCCTCTCACATCAGAAGAGCTCCACACCCTTCTCATCTCCCTCAAGGCATAACCTGCACCGGTTTCTTTTTACTGCTGCTTCTAAAAAACAAAATAAAAACATCATTTCCTGTCACATATATTTATTTCATTTCTTAAATCAGATGTTCCCGTGGAACTCAGGATGTATCCTACAGCTCACTAGGTTTTTCAACTCTACAATTCCCTGGCAGGTGTGGGACAGACGCATCCAAGCAGTGGGTACCTGGAGCTCTACCTGGCTGATTAACAGTCTCAACCCCAGCAAAAATGGCTTTGAGGTTCCAAGAAGATCAAGACAAGTTGGCTATAAAGTGACAATCCCACAAACAATGACAAGCAAAGGGCACAGGAGACCACGAGCAGGAGTGCCAAGGTTATGCATTCACATGCCAGCAGAGGGTACCCCTGGCCATCTCATGGGCTGAACCTCAACAGCCTGAGCCTGGCCACTCTCTGTGTTTGGGGTATTTGACATGGTGGTGGGGGAGACCTCTACTGCAGTATGTTCTGGGCAGTCACACAAGTCTGACCCCAGCAAGAAAAAATACACCAGGTCAGTTGGGTAATGCAGATTGAATACAACCACAAATGGATCCTGCAACAAACTCTTCCAGCTGTTTTTACCACTTCTGCAGTTATCCACATGCATTTTACTCATTTTAAAGTCATTCTTACCCACCACCTTCATCTTTATGGTTCTGGTGAGATTATAGGTTCTTCCATGGTCCTTGAATGTCACAATACAAGTGTAATTCCCTTTATATGCACTGCGGACAATGCCAATGACAAGCTTGGGCCCTTGGGGATATCTCTCATAGAAGTTATCCACCGAGTTGCAGTTCTGGAGTCAGGCAGAAAAACACTTGAGTTTGGGATTTAAAAGTACAGATACCAGCTTAAATGCTACTACAAAGATCTGATTTTAAACTGTTAATATGACACTTGGGATCATGATGTAGGTCAGACCTAAATACCATGAACTTTGAGCATGCTGGAATATAGACTGCTATGTTCACCTTGAAAATGAAGTGATGAAGCAGATCACCCTAACAGCTTTATCCCACTTTAAACACAGACAGTTTTATAAAAAAGAGATCTCTGATCCAGAAGTACCTTGGCAATCAAAGTGAGCACCTCAGCAGAGTGAAGAATAAAAGTAAAAAGTGACAAGAAGAAAACGATGACATATTCACAAATGGATACTAAACTAAAGGACATGTACCCTGTTGATGTCCATCTTTTGGGACTAATCAAGCTCTCCTGGCTGAATTCAGCAGAGGATGAGGCCCCAGAGTTTGCAAATAGCAAACGAGAATCAGTAGTACATAAACCTTAATAACTCCTCTCTTTCTGTCAGGTGAGACAGAAAAACTCTGCCAAAATACCAAGCTGGAGATCCCTTTTCAGAAAGAGGTTATGCAGATAACATCTTGACTGTCATAAAGCCCAAAGATGTGCACATTTTCTAAGAGATTATTTTTGAATGGTACATTTCCAAATCAGATACATCCTAATGGGGTAGTTTAAGACAGGGGTCATATACCATTTTTAATGATTTTTATTAGGCATGGGATGACTTGCTGCCTGAAAAATTACTTCCAAGGGGCTTTTTGTTTCATTCTGCTAATTGATTGCCGAGATGTGAATTTCAATGAACAATACAAGTAAAGCATTTAAACTACTGGAGTGAAACAGCCCCTCTTGATACAAGAGGAAGTTTTTCCTGCACAGTTTTAGAGGTGGGGTTTTTCTTTTGGGTCTTTTTAAATTTTTTTTTTAATCAGCAGATACATTTGTTGACAACTTCCTTTATTAGTAAATTCACTTATACAAAATGTTTTACCTAGAAATAGAAAAGCACTTTATAGGATGTTATTAAAGAATTTATTCCCATATCTCTCTGACTTTACATCCCCTGAGACTTCTTATTCTCTACTGACTAAAGGCATCCACCTAGAGAGAATGGGTGAGATCAAATTTAATAAAATTGAGCAGTAATTCTGTAGGCAAGAGCCTGAGGATGGCTGGAGACAGTCTGATCATCAGAAAAGTATGAAGGGTGGAGTAGAGATGTCTCAGTCTTTAGAAAAGAGGTTTGCTGAACTGTGTCAAACAGGATACCCGTTGTCCTTGCAGAGCCTGATGTACAACTTCACTTGCTGACCTCAGAGGATTTTGGAAAGGATGCAATTTTCATTAATAGGTAGGTTTTTTTAAAGAAGAGGGAATATGAATGACAGTTTCCTTTACAGGGAATTGAGAGGCTCACACAGCAGGTCAGGCACACTGCCCATAACTGAACTGAGCCACCTAAATCCCTCCTAGGAGTATTTTTCACTTGTGCGCGCTGGTCAAAAAAGCTTCAGTGTTAGCTCTCAGTTCCTTTCCAAGAGCAGTTTTACCCTTGAACTCAATGGAAGCAAAGCTCTTGAAATTAGTAAAGCTTCATTAACAGCATTGTCACTGGGGAGACTCTGAAATGCAGCTCCATGACTGTCATGCCAACCACTGCTTTTTCACACACACCACTGCATCCCCCCGCCGCCCAAGTACGTCCTTCTTACCAGGTACCACTTGACAGTTGGTGTCACGCTGGCAGGGTAAAACCCATCAATATCTGGACATGTGATCTTCTGATTGGCGTGCTCCAAGTAGAACATCTCCTCAGGAGGTTTTATGGAATGGCTCACACAAGAGTGCTCATCTTTTGGAACAACCTCCAAGGGAAATGCAACTTTGCTGCAGTAGGTTGTGTTCCTAAGGGTGGATGAGAACAGGGCTGATTAGTTGAAACTTGTTTACTCCTACAGCAGTGGAGTGAAATAAAAATTACATCTGCAATAATGAGCGTCATAGTGCTGATGAGGTATGTACAGCCTTAGTTAACTCATTTATAAATGGGAAAGAAAACCCCACCAGAGGTGGCCACACAAGCTCAGAAAAGCCTATAAAGATGACTAACAAGCAACATCCACTCCCCTGCTGCTAAAGCAGATCATAAGGTCAAAGACACAGACAAAAGACAACGTGAGGAAGATCAAAAAGAGCTCTTGTGCATAGCAGATGCTATGTTCATTTTGCACCACAGTTAGACACTTTTAATTTCCTCGAAGTCTGAATCTCATGAATCTTTGCCAAATTAGTGTGCAGTCAAAACATTACCCCTGCATCTGAAGCTATTTTTACTCTAGACTTGCAGATCACTTCTTAATGGTGAGCGCCTGTGGATTTTGCCATGGGCTCAGCAATAATATTTTCACGGACACTTGCAGCAAGGAGAGGCACGCTCATTAACGTCTGCAAGGCTCCAAGCATTATTGCCATGTAAATTGGCTCAGCACTGAGCGGTCTTATAATTGTAACATTCTTTTCCTATTAATGCTTATGTAAATGGTTGTCTCCCTACAGAAAGATCTGGTGCTAACAGAATTGTTTCCCCACCTCCACTAAAGTCCTTTGATTGCACTGAAGAGGTACAGAAGCTGCACCCACAACCTACCTGAGCATGCAGGTGTAATTCCCAGTGTCATTGAGAAGAGCAGGCCAGAACCAAAGGGTGTCTTTATCCTTACTGATGTGATTGTCCGGTAGACGGTAATTAATGGGCTCCTCCAGATCCCGGTCCTGCGCGATCCTGTACCAGATCAGGGTTAAGCCAGCAGAGTGGGCTGTGCTATAGTTGTACTTCAAGAAGGTCTCAAAAAGTGGGCATTTGATCTTGGCAGGTTCCCCATCATAAATCTGGATCTGCTTCATGGTGTCCACACCCCAGTCATCGCAGCGCTCTGCAGCCGGAAGAACAAGGTGCCTTAGTTGCAACTCTGTGGGAGGAAAACAGTTCTGCCCATGCTCCCCACAGCCCTTGGTCCTGCCCCCATTAAAATCAGAGGCAAAACCATAGTGTTTTCAATGAAAGCAAACTGGGCTTTTATAAAACAGAGCAAGAACACTGTGTTCATTTCTAGAGAACTGGAAACTTCTGTTTTCATTTGTACACCTCCTACGTTTCTGCCAAGCTATTCATCTCACATCAGGACAATAGAATAGGATAGTCCTGCATAAAACTAGACTTCCTAGAGAGCTCCAAGAAAATTTACCACAAAAAAAGTCTTATGTGGGAAGATAAAATTTGGATGACAATAATGCCAGAGGTGTGTGTGCATCCATACACAGTGATAGGGAAGATGAAAATAGATGTGCTGAAATAGGAAGAGAAAAAAAAACCTCAAACATCAACCCTCCCTTAGAGCTGTGGGTCACTTTCCCTGGCAGAAGAAGCTACACTGTGGGTTCCAGAAGTGAGGACTGTGATGGATTCATGTGACACCTGTGCACACCAGGATAACACAATGAGCACAAGCACTAGTAAGTGACACAGAGAGACTCTTGATAGCAAAGTTTAGGAATGGAGGCTGAGGAGCAGAAGGGACGGTATGGGGGAGGTAGCAGCAAGTTCTCTTGTATTCCCAGGCAGTGCCCAGGTGCAAACCCCAAGCACAGTTCAACAACAGGCAGTGGCTCAGCATGGCTCACAGCAGACTTGGACTGACATAGAAACTGGCCAGCAAGAGAAAAAGCTGTACAGAGCCTTTTTTTTTCTAATTACTTTTTAGAAAAAATATTCTTGTCATTAGCAAACAGTTTCATGACAAAAAGCACAGTCTAAACCCATTTCTCTTCTGAGGACTCCACTCCATTCCTCCTACCCATCAGGATGTCCAGGCAGGCAGAGACTCAGTGCAAGCAAAGCACAGTACCAGGGTGTCAGCAAACCTGAGAGCAACCTGCACTGTTGGAGCCAACTGAGACACACGGAGGAGCTGCTGTCACTGCACCTCCTGTCTCCCCACACTGACGAGGCAGAGCACAGCATGGCACACTTCCCAGTCCCTCTCTTGTAGCTGCTGGGAGGCATTTGCTAGGGCAGCCTGACGTCTGAGAACCCGAAATGAGTCAAACAGGAGAGGGGTGTGCTGCCTGCAGCAGTCCTTGGGAGCAGTGTCTCAGCACATCACACACAGGCTCACCAGAGACAACACTGCAAAGCCTCTCACATTTGCAGATACTAGAAGAACTCAGACTGAGAGGAGAAGTAGAATACAATATGCTCTTTGAGACCAATTCTTCTGAATTCTTCTGAACTGACTTCACATGCCCAAAGCAGGATTTCTGGCATTTATTCTTCCCTAAATAGACAGTGGGATGTAGCTTGCCCCCAAATTCATACTTAATTAAAAAAAAGCAGAGATAAACCTTTGAGAAGACAGGCCTGCAGCACTTAAAGGCAATGATGCTAACTCCTGTGGCTCAGCAATGGTTAGTCATGGGCAGGAGGAATCTGGGCCAGTAAGAATAGAAATGTTTTCTGGCGGGTTTACACATAAATGTAAATGCAAGCTGCACTGCTCCTCCTGCAGTATGCCAAACACCCATATGACGGAGTGCTACTTCTGCAGGAAGAGAACGAATTGGGCTAGGAAGAGGCAGTGAAGCTACCCAGAACACAAGCATTTGTTCATAGGAACCCCGAACCCAAATAGCTGGAGAGTGCTCATCATCTAAAAACATATAGATCTTTCAAAACTGCACAGCATCACACACCATGGCTGCTACCACAGCCAGAGCCAAGGCTCATTTTGAAAGACCAAACCACTGTTGGAAGCCTTACACCATGGGAAGGGGCATAACGACCCATCAGCACCACGATCAGGGCCAACTGGAACCAGCACGCTGCTTTATGCTGGTGGGGCCATGGATTAGGCATGGTCAAGTGTCCTTAGAGTGGTAATAAGACAAATGAGCCTGCAGAGACTGCCTGCTAACTGCATGATAAAGCATGGATTGTTGCTGTAGTGGTTTTGCTCATGGAGACAGGGCATTTTTTCTGTAAAGAAAGGCTTCCCCTCTGAAAGGAGCAGACCTGGGTCTGTAAATCAGGATGCCCAGGTTCTCTTCCCACCACCTGACTTGTGTCTGCTCTTGGGCTGCATAAAGGCAAATCATTGTTATTACTTCAAATGGCAGGAGTAGGGAGAGAGAAAACTATATAAAACATTACTGTACTGAAATTCTTGGAGTCAAAATCAATGAAATTTGCAATCATGAGCAGCTCTTGCATTTTGCAACAGTCCATAAATCAGCACTGTAAAACTACTTACCCGTTCAACCTGAATGAGTTATTGAAAATAAATACAACTATTTTATTCTTTTTCTTCCTACATTTCTCTAAAACAATGCCCAGACCTTGTCTTCTTGGCTTTGGAAGAGGGGACTGTTGCAGTTTTACTGTAAGTGCTGTACCTGGAGAGTTTGTCTCAGAGTTGGCCTGGCTTCAGGGACACTGTCACAGCAAACGGGTGGTGCTAAGGCTCCCCACATGTGCCCTGCCCTGGGGTGCTGCAGGCTCTGAGCTGAACCCCAGACACAGCACATAACTGCTGGTCATGAACATCTGCACCCAGAGCACAGGAGCAGCCATGCAGTGAGAGATCCCAGGCTGTGCCTCCCTCCCAAGGCAAGGACTCCTCCTGGCTGCCAGGGCAAAGCCACCCAAGCATGACTCCGCGGGCTCAGGGGCCAATGCCATGACCCATCACTCAGCAGAGATGGCAGGAACACCACAGACTGCAGCAAGATGTTCGTAACACATAAAACAACGAGGACAGTGGTGCTTTGCACAGCTTCCCTCCCCCCTGTGCCATGCTGACAGTTATACTGCTATTTCTACATTTTGGGGTGTTTCACGCCCGAGATAGCCGGGCTCTGCCTGATAAAATGTGTGAGAACTGCAGGGCACCCCTCACATACACCTTTGTGAGCCTCTTCCTCCTCAGCTGTGACAGTGCTCTTCTCCCTGTGACAACAGCAACCTTGCTGTGGTGGCACTTCTGCAGCAGACCCCAGCAGATGGGGCAACATGTCCACACACATGCATAAAGTAGAGGGGATACTCACATTATAATTTTATTTGCGTCCAACAGTTCCCCACAACGTTTTGTGCTCCTTCCACTATTTTAAGCTCTATGGATACTCAGACCCTACTTGCTGCTAACATCAGCATGCCACTTACTTGTATGTCAGTCTAAACTGGAGATGGCCTGAAAAAAAATGGCATGACTAACCCTTCACTGGCATAAAGCAGTTCCACTGTGAAAAAAAATATATATGGCATGACTGACCCTTCACTGGCATAAAGCAGTTCCACTGTGGAAAAAAAAAAATATATACACACACATTGATATATCCTGATTCCAGTAACAATATTTGAAGGAGCACTGCAGAGAGAAGATGCAAGGATCCAGTTCTAATTGTGAGAAACAACACTAACTTCTATGGTGCTGTGCTCATTTGCAGCAACTCACACTTGTTTTCACTGGCTAAGCCTCAGAAGCGAGTTTCTTCTCTCTTGAAATGTTTCCCACACAAACCAGCTGCTGGAGTTAAGAGCAGCTCCTGATTAAATCAAGTGGGATCAGCATTCATGCTGTGACTCCAAAGGTTTGCTAACAAATGGAAACTAGTGAGGAAATGGAGCTATATCCAACTCCGTCTTTTCTGTGCTGCAGCAAATGGAGCACTACACACACACCTGAGGGACACAGTAAAATTCTCTAAAAATACACCATCCCACAAATGCAGCTTCCTAGAAATGCCTCTACAAAATGATTTTGAAAGAAGCCACCTTGTTCTCAGTGCCAATCAGGAGCACTGCAGATGCCTTGACCCCTCTTACCGCTGAATGCTCTGCAACTACACAGTGAGGCAGTCTATGACCCATAATATCTACCCAGGACAGACACTGCAGGAAAAAGGCAAGAAATGGTCCTCTTCACACAGCCCTGCTTAGGAAAAGGAGTGAGGATCATATAGGCTAGAGGGAGGCAGCATGGTAGAAGGAAACAATCAGAACTGGAAGAGAAACTTCAGGCAGGACAGAAGTGTGAGGATAAGGATGCCCACCTTGATTTCATGTGCCTTCAGGGGCCTGCCTTGCATACAGACTGGGACCGTGCAGTGGCAGCAGGACACGAAGCCATCAGGGCTGCCAGCTGAATGATCCCTGCCCTTCACACCACTTCAGCTGAGGCATCAGATGGGGCTGTACTATCATAGGATGATTTGGGTTGGAAGGAACCTTAAAAATCACCCAGTTCCAACACCCCTGGTGTGGGTGCACAGACATCTCCCTCTAGACCATGTTGCTGAAAGACCCATCTTACCTGGCCTTGAACACTTCCAGGGATAGGGCATCCACAACTTTTCTGGGTATCCTCACCACCCTTACAGCAAAGAATTTCTTCCTAATATCAAATCTAAATCCACCCTCCCTAAGCTTAAGGTCATTCTCCCTTGTCCCATCATGACGTGCCCTTGTGGAAAGTCCTTCTCCAGCTTTCCTGTAGCCTCTTTCTGTACTGGAAGGGCTCTAAGGTCTCCTCAGAGCCTTTTCTTTTCCAGGCTGAGCAGCCCCAACTCTCTCAGCCTGTCTTCATAGGAGAGGTGCTCCAGGTCTCTCTGATCAACTTCATGCCCTCCTCTGGACTCACTCCTACTGATTCATGTCCCTTGTATGTTGGGGACCCCAGAGTTGAACATACCACTGCAGGTGGGGTCTCACCAGAGTAGAGGGGCAGAATCACCTCCCTTGACCTCCTGGCCACACATCTTTTGCTGTGATCCAGGACACAGTTGGCTTTTTGGGGCTGCCAAGCCATATCTCAACAGCTTCCTACTTTCTTCATCTGGCCCTGCTGCATTACCTTAAAGCAAAGCTGGTATGAGTCAGCCTCTACCCGGGGGGCACAGCAAGGCCAGCCCGTTATCATGGTGCACGAATCAGCATCAATAAGGCAGAAAAAGCTGATCATGCAAAGCAATTAAGCAAGAATTAATCATTACTACCTTAAAAAAATTTTCCTCACCACCATCTTTCACGCTCAGTCAGTTAGATGGAAGCAGAGGAAGCCGGGCCAAATGCAAGAGCTGTGCTGTGAGCACAGGAGGCATCAGCTGTGCCCAGCACCACGCGTGGGTGCGTCTCCCATTTACACTGGTGCCAGGAGCACCCACTCTCCCCACTGAGTCTGCATCCTTCCTTTTCCACCCTGCAGGAGACCACCCCCTGCTCCCTGGCTGTGTTCTCTGCTCAGTAGTATCCCATCTGACCATACAGCATGGCAAAGGGAGAGAAGCATGGAACAAAACAAATGAGAAGCTCTGCCCTTAACTGGGAGAAGAGACACAGACCCAAACACACCGAGATGGGTGGGAATGATGCAGGAGTTGGGTTAGACCCAGCCAAGATCAGCTGGCTCTCACCATTTGCTCTCACTACTTCTGCAGCAGTGACGGTGGTCACAGAACTCCTCAAAACTGGTTGTAGCTCAGTGCTGCCTTGGAGGCTCAGCCTAGAAGCTGTGCCAACTCTGCAGAAAATTATAATCTGCCTTCCAGTGGAAACGCATCCAAAGAGGCCTCTCATAACCTCACTGCCTTCCTCCCACAGCCTCTCCAGCAGAGCAAGGAGGTGGAAGTGGTCCTGGCACAAACTTCCTACACAGCCCAGCCTCATCCATGCAGTCCTGCTGTGATGACACTGGTGACATGGTTTTACACTTCTCCCAAGTCTCATCATATTCATCCTGTGTTGCCACTGAGCTGTGATGCCCCCCCAGAAGCAGCTCATCTGGATGCTGCACACTAGGATGGAGTCTCTCTCTCTTCCCAAGTGCTTTTATCATTTAAATAGGTAGGACAGCTGAGAAAAGGAGAAGGAAAATGACTTCCTTTTGCAAAATGGCTCAGTTTCAAAAAGCACTTGTGCATTGTGGCTGATTAACTTTAGGCCCCGAATGTCTAATTTAAACAGGTGTGACAACCTGTCTCTGCCAAAGTCATGAAAAACAAGCAAGCTGACTGCATAAACTGTTGACTTTGGGGGAAGCAGCCAAAGCAAGACATCCAAAAAACCATGATTTCATAATGGAGCCCAGAGCTTCTGACTCTGAATCTCCTTATCTCATCAAGCACAGCCTGTAACATGGGGTAGTTGTTATTTGTGTCTCTCAGAACTCCTCCACAGTGAGCTTTGTGACTTCACTCTCTATCTGTGCATAAAGCTGTTTACTGCATGTGGCACAGAGTATTTTGGTTACCTCCAGCAACTGGGCCAAAAAAAAAAAAAAAATTATATTCAGATTTCTCTAGCAAGCTTGACATATTTTCCTGGAGGCTTTCTTTAAATTTGAGATCCAAACGATAAAGGTAGGGGCATGAACTGCTTCCCTGAAGGATAAGAAGAGCAAACAGCTACTTTCCATCCCGCTTCATTGAGAAAATTGTTGCGTGAAGCAAAGCAGAGCAGCATAGGAAGAGGAGAGATACAGGAAATTGAACACCCCATTGCAAAAGTCATCTGTAGGAGAGGCAGCATGAAAAGGGGGCTTACCTGATTAGCATCATGCTGAGCTGTGCTCAAGCTGGCAGGGGCTCTTCTGTGTGCCTGGGACATCATGCTGGGACTTGACAAGGTCCAGGCTGAACTCCTGGCTCTGCCAACAGGCTTGCTTAGCTAATACCTGCAGCCCAGCTACTGCACTTAGCCAGGTGCTCTGTTGCCTGCTTTAAAATACAGTCAGCAATTCTTCCCTGTCCATCCCACAGGGACGTCTGCATTACAAAGATGCTGCAGCAGCTGCCCGAGGATGGCAACTGAAAAAACTCCGCAGGCGGTAAAATGCACTGTAAGAGTCCAAGAGTCCGGCAGAGTCACCTGGGTGCCACAGAACGTCTCACAGTGAGAGCACGACTGTGGCTCTGGAAGGGGACATGACAGCTCCCTGATGCCCTACGTGACACACACAGAGGAGCAAAGTGACTGTTCAATACCATAGCAGCAACACACCCAAAAAGGGCTGCTTTCCTGCACACACTTCAATGCAGATAGGTCACACCACGATGACGCCGGCACAGAGCTCACCCCTCACAACCCATTTCCTCAGCTGACAAGAAGCAGACAAGAGGTTTTATCTCCTCAGCGGGCACAGCTCTGGCTGGTGTGGAGGGAGGCCGGCGGCTGCGGAGACACGTCTGCACCCAGGTCAGCTCTGCACCACGGGTTTTATCTCCATCCACTCCAGGGCTGCGCACCTTTTAACACCCTCAGTGTCAAATGACTTCGTGCCCCCAAGCACCATAAACTTCTACAGCCACAGTAGCTCACAGATAGGTATGGATGGTTATAAAATCATGTCCTAAATTAGGACAGCAAGAAGCTGAGATTGGAAGAGTAGGAGGAAGTCAGGAAATCCCAGGAGATGATGGTGGGGGAGGGATTTAGTCTCTTTAGAAAACAACAATACAGTTTAATCTATTTTTCTTTTGACTTTACACACTAAAATAAGCTTCTCAGCTTCTGGGGCTGTCACAAATCGTAATGAAAATAAAGCCACTGGAACCCCATCAGTAGAGTAAGAGCCATATAGTTATAATCCTGAGGAGCTACACAGGGCTCTCCATCTTCAAAGTGTTTTACAGACAGTAATTTATTAATCTGCAAATTTCCCCTGGCCAAAAGTAACTGTTCTGCCTCTCTGCTAAGCATGAGAGACACACAGTGCAGTTCAACTCTCGGGAGAGACAGTGCAGGCAGTGGCTCTGACCTCTGGAGCCAGACCTCTGTTTCTTTCTCACTGCAGTCAGAACTCCACTGCTCCAGCCACCACCTGAATCCAGAAGCATTGGTGACATCTAGCACTTTGGAGCCAACTCCAGAGCAAACAAAACCAAAGTAGCTGAAAGCCTCTGATATGGGGGAGTGTAAATAGACATGTTCACAATCCAGCAAGTAACAGCAAAACCTGAAATAAAGCTCCCAGGACAGAAGCTCCTGGCTGCCTTCCAGCCACTACCTGCCATGCTGGAGTATCATTCTGGCCCAGTCCTGGGCTCATCCTACCACACAGTCTGTCTGATAGCCCCCAAGGGAGCTACAGAGGCATTTCCTATGCAAACATGACGATTCCCCCCACCAAAGGGCTATTTATGCACAGCAGGTACCTGCTCACACTATGTGGGTCTGTTGGATAATCAGCATGAGGCTGCTCCTCCTCTCCTGGCACCAATATTCTTCTGCTTTTGCAATTTGCTAAGACAATATTCCCAACCACGGTCATCTCCCCAGCCCTCACCCTAGAAAAGCTGAGAACTCTTGGAGGGTGAGAGAGCAGCCTGGTTAGCAGAGAGAAAAAAATGGAACAAGAAGCACAATTACAGCTACATCTTATAAATAAGTCCGTGTCTAACACTGGCCGGCTTTGTTCAGAAGTAGGAAGATAACATTATTCTGTATTCCAACTGGCTGTTATGTTCTTTGTCCGACTGGTTTTTTATCTCTTTTAAGCCAGTGTATATTCATATGACTTCAGCAGTGCCAAAGAAACCATTGTAAGACCAGACCTGGGTCCAGCAGTTTTTGTTATCCTTCTCTGGCTATCAGAACATCTGGGTTCATTAAGCATCCTACAACATGAGTTCCATCTTAAGGATGGCTTAGCTAGGCAAGGAGAGCAGAAGACCTTGAATACCACTGCAAACAGCGACCCGAAGGTCACGAGTAAGGAATTCAAGCCCATACACTGCAGATCATGTATATTCTCAAGACTAGGAATGATTTGCCCACGCGTTCAGCATGAGCGAATAGAAGACTCAGGCACCAATTCAGTCTCAGGCTCTACATCTTTTACTCTACACTACTCAGATCACATTTCTTCCCTCGTACAGCTTGCACCTCCCTTTCAGCAACTGATTTTGTTTCAGCACCCGTCTCCATACGCAGCAGAAACAGCAGAGCCCAGAGAACAGATGTTTAGAGCCACAGTGTTGTAGGCAAAATCTGGAGGGGAAATAAAGTTTATGAGTTTGTCTCTCCAGTAGGAAGCAGGGTGAAGCACAATGCTAAAGCTTTCTGACACACTGCCAGAGATACTGACAGCCATAGTGACTGAACTGGATGGAAAGACCACGTGCAGTCAGAGCAGTGCTGGCATTTTAGAGCCAAAATTTAGCAAGTGTTGGTTCCTCACTTCCTCTTGGGACTCCTCACAGAGCTTGGGACTCAGCAGAGTCGGTACCCCTGGCTTAGGCAGTCCCTGGTCAGTGCTGCTGACCAGACTGCTCCACTGGGAAGGATGGCAGAGGCAGGAAAAGTGGCAGCAAACCACAACAGAACTTGGCTGGAGAGAGAGCTGGTCCCAACAATACAGCAATACATGACTTAATAGTCAAAGCACGAAAAGGACTCAGCTGAAATGACAAATCCCTACCATGTTACACATGTTAAATATCCCAGGAGCCAGGTTCCCCAGTGAGAGCTACCCATCTCCATGGCCGTGCTTGGTGTTAGGGGACCACCAGGGCAGCTGTAGACTGTGCACAGCCCTTCTGCATTCACTCCAGATAAGCTCAGCTCTGATCCTCCTACCTACACTCCCTGCTTCGAGAAGGAAAAGCAAGTGCAAACGCTGTAACATTCCCAGAACAGGGCCAGTCTCCCAAACTGCTCTGTATTTATGACTTTGCAAGGGTGAAACCAGCTCCAGTCTCCTTTTGGTGCCAGTCCCAGGAAACCCCCGCAGTGAAACAGAGGGCTGCACAGACGGCTGCCCCTCCATCCAAGTACAGCCATCCAAGCCCATCATGAATAACAAAGGACATTCTGACAGCCAAAACCAGTTTATGAAGTCCATGGCCCAAAAAGGAAGCTTTGAACTGAAGAGTGTGTCTGACACTCACAGACCTGCAGTGGATTTGCAGGAGAAGTGTATTTTAACTGATCACGAGACTCATGTATCACCCCCTGACTTACATCCTTGCAGCACTTTACAAGGGTTCTGACCACCCCGTACAGCAAATCTCTGCTAAAGGAGAAATATTTAAAAAGTACCAAATACCCTGCAGAAATGCATGGAGGGTTCTGGTTCTGCCAGATCAATTGGCATGAGCCTGTGTGACCCAAATGCCAGGGTGCTCATTTCAGCTGAGTGAAATCAGCATCCTCCCAGCCGACTGCGTCAGCTTTTAGAGCTGCTGTAACATTTCCTGGGCAATCCTGATTCAATTGCACCTACCTCTCATTTCTGCAAAAGCCCAAGATGACTGCACGTGGGGTGTTGTAATGCTGCCTCAGCAGGAGGAGGATGTTGCGTTGGTGGAGAGCAGAACAGCTCGTCCAGAAGCACAAGCAAAGCAGGGATTTTCCCAGCGAGCAGCAGAGATCCATGCCTTCCCCAGGCACTCCTACTACCTAGGGCTTAGTGAAGGAGACCTAGGCTGTGTATTCTTTTTCCTTTGCTGTTTCCCCTTTGCTCACCACTTCTACCCAGCCCCTGTTAGCCAGGATGGGACATCCCCTGCTGAAGATCACAGCCTACTGTGAGTGCCTGCAGCCCTTGGGCAGCCCAAGGAGAAGAACCTCCCAGGCTTCAGCCACTGCACTGAAATGAACCTTGCCAGAGTGCACGTTGTGAATCCGGCCACAATAATTCAGTGTGGTCCAAGAGAGAACGACACAAGAGCTGTTCTTCTGCTCGGGGTATATTGTAACTGCTTGTTTGCCAGCACTGCAGAGGGACAAGGGTTCATGGGGGGACTTGTCAAACCCCTGCACAGCCCTTATTTCTGAACATTTCCCCCATAAAACCAGCTCCTGTTCTTTCTTCCCTCCCCCCTTCCACTCGCCTCCTGCAAATCATGCTGTCTCCTTCCACCCCCAAATAGGAAGTCCGGAGACGAGACATGCACAATCTGCCTCTTCACAAGAGCCGGGCTGAACGAGTGCCAGAGGAGCTTCGAGCATGACAACATATTTCCTGTCAGGAAAGTGAGTCAGTGAGACGGGTATCAGAGCTCCTCTTACTCTAGAAGTTCCCCTCTCCCCTTGCATTGCTGAGACACGAGTCAGAATTGGAGAGCTGAATCTCAGTCCCCTTCAGATCCAACCAGGAATAACAGAGTTCAGGTTCAAGCCCGGGCTCTTCCAGCAACTCAGTGACAAGGCAGCTCCATGGGCCGAGCCCTGGTTTCGTCCCTCACAGAAGGGCAATAACGATACTGACCAAGGGCACAGAATGAGTTTGCAAAGCACTTTTAGGTCGAGGTGATGCTGCTATTTGCTAAGGCACCTGTTCACACCACACTGGTCGTCTCTACACAGAGCACTGCACAACACCCAACCAGAACTAACATTGTGTTCGTGCATTTTGCTAAAGTATTCTACACACAACCATTTAATCCAGAAATACTGCAAATGCTTAAAGCTCACTGCAGATAGCTTTCCTCTCTGCACAGTAAGTGGGCAGGTCCATCACATGCCATGTCCTTACCTGAGCCTCTGCCGAGGGTGACCATGGACAGCCAGAGTGAAACCAGCAGGACACTGACCATCTTCATCCTGGGAGACAAAGCACACAGACCTGGTTATTTGACACTTTTACCACTGCAGGCCATGTTTTTAACTCTGAATATATGTGCTTATCCCTCCACCCACCCAGTGATCCTTTAATTCTGGCATGTCCCTGTTTTATTTCATTAAGATTCCTTAACAACAGCACCCACGTGGCAGCCTGCAGGCAGCTCGACAAGCTGGGGAGGTGATGGCTCTGAAGAGGACAGCCCAGCTCACTGACTTAAGTCACCCGAATAGTCTACATCCAGGAGCACAAGGAGTTAAATGGACACTTGTAGGCCAGAAATCCCAAGCTTTGACTCCCTAAAGAAGGTCCTTTGCCAAGACCTCCTTCTGCTCATCTCTAAGAACAAGTGCAGAGAGCACTCGCGGTGGCTGTGGCACATCTACACTGAGCACGTGTTCGACAATTTGACACGACGGCCACACCAGCGCAGTCCAAATTGGCAGGGTCTGCTGCCAGTGACCTGCAAAGGAGCTGGCTGCCAGAGACTGCTTCAGCCTGTTCCTGCAGGCAGTGGAGGCAAGACAAGGCCTCACCAGCTCTTCCCAGTCAAACCCTCCTTGGAACTTGCAGGAGTAAACAAGAGCCAGGTTTGTACGCTTTTCAGAAATAATCTAAACAAAAGCTTACACTTTCTAAGCAGCAGAGATAGCAAAAAACAATCCCAAACTTTTCCATTCCCACTACAGAACACAATTTCCTGTAATTTGAGATAAATGTACACTGCCAGAGTTTCACTGGCTGCCCGCTCCAGTATTTGGCATTCGGCTCTCAGAGCTGCTCACTCACTGGAATTAAATTTCCCTCTGTTTCTAGGTCTTTCAGCAATTTATAAGCTGGTAGTCATGAAAACTGACATCTACTGGATGCTCTCATTAAAGGGGTTAAGGTCACATTTGATATTCCTGGGTGCTGTCAGATCACAAAGGGAGAAGAGATGGTTAAAAGGCTGAACTTCATCAAAGCATCTCAGCTCTACCAGGCAGATGCAGGAGAGAGCATGGTGATACTGTCAGGAATGTGCTCATGAGATGACAGAGAAACCTGCTCCATCAGGGTGTGTTAAAAGTGTGGGGGGAGAAGCCACAGAGCTCCCTTAAACATGTCCCTCAAAAACCTGTCCAGAATACATGCAGTACACAGAAGGGCTTTGAGCATAAGCAGAGAACACCTAAGATTGTACAGATTGCAGAGATTAACAAGAATGCGACACGTGAACTACACTACTCAAAACCCAGCAGCGGATATTGAATCCCTCCTTTTCAGTGCTTACATCTGAAAAGCCTTTGTGCGATGCCTTCCCTCTGCTGGGCTCATCTCAAAGAGACAAAGGAAATCTGAAGCATGCCTGTTCTTCCCTGCACAGCCCATGGGAAGGGCTGCACACTGCCTCTGAAGCCATCAGGCTTTCAAAAATGGTCAAGAAGCAGGAAAGAAAGTGAGATTTTTTTTCCCCTGGGGTCCAGCTGAGAGGGTTGATCATCCCTTACCACCCTCCTCCAAATTAAAATGCCAGCTGCTTATCAAACCCCTCTCTATTGCCACCTACAACCAGCTCCCAATGTTACTTTAAGACTCCATAGGGAAGAAACAACATTAAGTACTCCTACTCCTTGGAAATGCTGAAGAAAGATAAAACATCTTTACACCATCAGATTGGACAGAGAGATCCAACATGCTGCACCTCTGGTAGGAATTTAGGAACTTTTGGTAATTGAGATGCTTGAAGAGAGGGTGTGTAAACAGTGGTGGGGAATCATTCCCATAATAAAGATCCCTCATGGTTTCCTCTCCATTTGTCATTAGCTAAAATGCACAGCGTGTCCTAACTCACCCTTATTTTCCAGTGAGTCTCTCCTGCATTTCACTCAGATAAGACTGAATTCAGCCCTGAAGCAAGCAGGAACAACTACTGACTTTGGATGAGCTTCCCTTGTATTGAGCAAGGCCATTTGTGCGGCCTGAGGCCAAAATAAACTACTACATTTCACTCGGTGATACATGAACTCTGCAGCGAGCTAATATTTACATCCATTAGCTATGCTCACAGGAACATGCTCCTTTCAACTGTCTCCCAGAGCCACCAGGTTTCTGTTCCCGTGAGCAAGGTATCCAAGATTTCCATGCTCTGTCTGCTAGTGGGAAAATCCTTTTTTTCTTGCTCTACCCAGCTATAAAATCAGAAGCCTTACACACAGAGTGATTTACTTCTGGTTCATTCCAGGCGTTCCAGAGATCTTAGCAGTGGAGACAGATGGACACTGAGCCTGTCAGATTACAGCAATTTCTCCATTACAGAAAAGGGACACAGTTGACCACAGCCCTGGCTGCTCTCACTCTATACAAAATGCAAGGGGCCATGGAAGGGACACGCACAGAGTCAAGGGCTGGTCAAGGGGAGGCATCACAACCTCCTGGATGCCCTGACCATGCCAGCATTTGCCAGTCCAGCTCCATTCCTGTGACACATGATTACTCAAAAAAAACCCCAAAACCAAATAGCCCCAAAGCTGTGATATCCCCCTAATAAAAAGGTCTTCCCACAGCAGTCCTGTGGTGACACAGGAGAAGAGCATTGCATTCTGTTGCAGAGAGGGGTGGGTTTTGCAATGCCCTTAAGAACCTGACATCACAGGACTACAACCCACTCTGGTCTTGCCAGGAACTGGAAGAGTTTTCTCAGCCTTTCCCAGCAACCTGCTTCTGTGTTTCGTAACAGAGCATGTTGCCATTGTTCCTGCTGTAATGCAATTCCAGTGCTGTCTGATGAACTTCTTGTGCAATTCCGTAGCACTGCAACAAAATGCCAGCGTCTGTGGCTGCAACCAAATGAGCCAGAGGCCAGGGAGTGCAAACCCAGGCTGCAGCAGAGCGCTCCACCCAACTGCATCCACCCAGTGCAAATAAAAGGAAATGCTAAAGGGAGCCAGGAATAAAATCAGTGAGCAGGAGAGCTTACCAGCTCAGAAATCACACTGCAGCTAGGAAGCAGGCAATCAGAGCAGCCAGAAGGCAGCTGGAGAGCTCTGATACATCCTCAGCACTCCAGGAACTTCTCACGAGACCAATATACTCTGAGGTGTTCTTAATGTCTCCATAAATTAACATTTTGATAATAATTCATAGAGTGGTTAGGGAAAATGATCCATCACAGCCCTTGCTAGAATTTTTTTTTAAATAACTTAACTTGAAATGTTCACTTTCTTTCAAATCAGAAATTGTTCCCTTTTCCTTCCTGAGCACTTTTTTCTTCAAACTTTAACCTTCTGTCTACCGAGGAGCAAAGAAAAGTGGGATGGGGAAAAACACAATCATGGAAGTGTCTCCTGCTCTTAAAAGCTAAGCGGGTGGAAAGGTTTGGTTTTTTCATTTGATACTGGTCAAAAGTGGTTTTTATGTCAGAAACAACATAATATTTTCATATAAAACAGCCCTTAATAAAACATCCTTGCCAAACAGACCTTAGCAAGGCATCATTCCTCCTGCCTCTAGCAGCATGGACCCCACAAAGCCCACGCACTTTCCAAACAATTATAAAACAAAAGACAGACGTCAAGTACTTAACGAAGAGAACTGCACTCAGTCTAAGTACTGCACACCTATTCTCAAAGACACTGTACCAATTCCTCGAACAATGCTGCATTTTCCAAGAAAAACGCCTTTGTCCCTCCTAACCATAGGCCTCTAGGGAGAGCTGATAGGTTTTTTGCTTTTCACTGAGAACTCACACTATGGCCTGCAGAACAAAAGCGCTCTTCAGAACCTTGCCACTAAGTGCTCTGACTGAAAGGGCATTTAAAATAAAGCAGTTTCTGAAAGAGGAAATAAATAACTTCAGCCAAAGCAGGTTTTACACGCTATTTTCCTTCTGTAATTCTGTCCCAACTCAAAAGAATTTGAGAGCCCCAAAAAATAGGATGCAGACACAGGAAGGCTAGCAAAATCCAGAGTGGGCTAGCTTAGGAAATGCTTTGGTTCTATGCCACACGGACTCGGAGATGAAGGTTGATTGATGGGCTGCAGAGCAGAGCTGGTGCCCAGGAAAGCGGCACAGCTCTCTGCTCCCAGTCACAGCGTGCCCACGAGCCCTGGGTCCCTGCATCATCACACAGCAGCTTTAGAGAAGGCTGCTCGATGAGTTTGCTGGGTTTTCTTATGGGGAAAAAACCAGATGTAAAGTTCAAGTAAATTCAAAGAATCCAAAAGGCAGAAAAGGGCAGCCTGAAGAAGCAGCTGCAGAAAAGTAACAGCAAAAACACTAATGGAAAATGGGAAAAGGCCCTTCAGCCCTCCAGGAAACACTTTTGCTTTTCAGCATGTGCAGGAGTAAGTCAGACAAAAGGAGGAATTACTGTAGCATAAACCATCTTGGTGCCACTTATCCAGGGTTTGCACAGTGTCTCTCTTACCCTACTTCTCCCCCAGAGGCCACGTGGGCACTGCCTGGCACTGTCCCACTCTGTCCTGCCCAAAGGGGAGCCTCTCCTGCAGAGAACTGGTCAGTCCCAGGGACAGCCCTCCAGAGGAACCAAATGTGACACCGAAATCTCTGGAGACCTGGGCAGAAAGACAGGCCATGGGTTTTGGAAGTCCAGCCTTTACTCCCCAGGAGGAATAACCACATTCGTTACAATTTTCATCTGCAGATGGCTCCCAGGAACGGAGCAGGGAGGAATCCAGCAGCAGGCTGACGATGAGCACCGTAAGCAGCACGCAGCACTCTCCCTGCTCTCATGCATGCTACGCCACACTCATCACTTCAAACACAGGCACATTGACCAGAGGGCCCCCAGTGCTGTCCTCAGAAAAAACATTCGCATCTCTCCTGAGGGCAGGGAGCCCAATTTGTCTTGGCAGCAGCTCCCAGGCACATTTCAGCAGGAATAAGCAGGGCTGAAGCTGCCCTGCAATCAGGGATATCACAAGAGCCATAGGTGTGACCCAGTCACTGCATCTGCTGGTGACACATCCAAGGCAGGGACCTGCAAAATCAATGCTGGAGTCCCACCTGTGCCAGGGTAGCTGCCAGGTCATCAGGCCACTGCACGCCTGACAGCAGAGAGGGCTGAAAGAAATCTGTTCTGAAATGTTTCTATTACAAAAGTAATTTATGTCATCAGAACCAAAGGAAATGCTGAAATTTGAGCAGCCTGAAAGCTTTTCACCAGCTAGAATCACAGCAGATATTACACACCTGCTTTTGCAGAGGGGAAAAAAAAAATTAAACTAGTGGGAATCAGATGGAAAGTTGCTCTGGTGAGAGGTGTCTCCTGTCACTAGTACAAAGGATTTTCTGGCTTGCTTGGCCAGACTTGGCCATTGGCACACAGAACCTGGAAGCACTGGCTCCCAGCACTGGGCAGTTACAGTGCTCACACACAGCTTTACACCCAGGGCTACTGAGTACCCTGAAGGAAGAAAAAAACAAACCAAAACCAAACACACAACAAGGAAATCTGGAAATAGTCTCCTTAATCAGCAGCTCAACCAGCTCACTGCCAGCCAAGGACATGACACCAGGCATCCAAGGTGGCTCCATTTGCTTGTTACCCACCACAGCCCCTCCCTGGCTTCCTACCTGCACATCCAGGCCAAGGGCTGCAGCCTGATGGCTTTTTAATAATTACTTTTTATGAAATCCCCAACATGGAGATGAACAAGCTCAGCAGTGTGATGCTCCAGAGTCACCATGGGAGGTGATCCCAAGCTATTTCTCCTTCAACGGAGCAGCACAAATTGCAGAAGCAAGACTGCCCTTCCAAGAGCACCAAGAGCTCCTGAGGGCAGAGCTGGCAGCAGCCTCCCCTCAAGCTCAGAGGCTCGGGGAGAAGTGTGGAGACTTTCATTCACAGTGAGTCATTCCTGGGAGCTTCCTTGGTAGTGCAAGATTTGCCTCTGCCAGTGCCAATGTTTGGGACATGGAGGTGAGATTTCCAGGCAGGGAATTTGTGAGTTGCTATTGGCATTTAGATACCATTTCCTGGCACCCTTTCGGCTCAACAGATTTAATGCTAACAATGAGAATTCAGAGGAAGAAGCCTTTTTTCTCCCTCTCAAAAGAAAAAAAGTGCAATCTAGGCATGCAGAGAGAAGTGGAGGGGGGGCTTGAAAATGTACCTGAAGAGATTTGGCATCCCCTGCTTCCCTTTGCAGTTCTCCTGGGGTCCTCTAAGGACTCGGAAAAGCAGAAATGCTACAGATCTTGCACACTGCTCTGCTGGAATCCAGGGTGCCACTGATTATACTCTGCCACCAATTTAACGGGCAGAGCACACTGCATTTCATACACAGAAAATAAATGAGCTCCCTGTCACCTCTAAAAAATATGCACACCTGGACAAGTCAAATAAGCAGCTGGGACTACTGCCTAGAGATCTGTGGAGTGGGCTGGAGAGGGGCAGGTAAAGCCACAGCTATAAAATCAAACAGCATGGATTACAAATGGATCCATGCTGGCCACTGAGCAGTTCAAACACTAAGCTACAAGAGCACTTCTGTGCTCAAGCAAAAGGTATCCAGCTAAGATAGTCTATTTTTTGAGTGTGAATAGCCAGGGAATGAAAAGTTCCCAACAGTGCTTCAAAGAGAGCTGAGATCTTCCATGAAGCCAGACACAATGCTTCTATTTTGGACAGCTCTGTTAATAGTGAAAGGAGAGTTCTGAGAAACATGCACATATTGTGCTACCACAAAATAAACTGACAAACTAATCTTTACACAGAAAAAAAGAAATCTGCAATCAGCGTGGCTCAAAGACCAGAGAAGACTTAAGGAATCCAAAGGGAGATCCCTCCCTCACTGGAAAAGCTCCAATTAACTGTCATGGAGCACTTGGAGACATCTGACAACGAGCATTTAAATACTCATTCTGCCTACTGACCTTTTTAATGGTTTTACAGCGTAAGCAGCTCCACTACCCTCCCTAGGAGGTTGTCCCACTGCCCCAGTGGACACAGCAGCACATCCACACGGTGCAACAGACTGCACAGCAGCAGCCCCAAGCTCGCTCAGCACAAGTCTCTAAACCCAGAGAATACAATGCAGCTTCAAGCAGGTTTTCAGATGGGCTTAATGCCTTTTTCAGGACAGGTCCAGGACTCTCAAACCCCAGAACAGCTTTCCCAGGAGAGATGTCTCCTTGCAAGCCCAGCCCGGTCCAGCCAGTGCCCTGCAGTCCCACTCCGCATCCTCCCTGTCACACCAGGGGCTGCACCCAGGCCTGCTCAGCACCACCTGGAACAGGCTCTCAGAGTAAAAAACACTCCAAAAGCTTTTTTCCTTAAGTTCAAGCCCTTGCTGCCAGCTACATACCTGCTCCTTCACTTCATCTCCCCCCCCTTACATCACTACGGGCTTGAGGACCAGATTCCCAGGATAACTGCTATATATTCAGACAACATCTTTCCCTTCCTGTTCCTCCAGAGAGAGACACAACAGGCATAAATCCTCCAAGCACCACCACGCTCCAGAGCACATCATCACTGTCTTCCCCTCCCAACAATCTGCTTTCCTCTGGTGCCACAAATTCCTCAGGCAGCTGCAGTGTCTCCAGCACCACTATCAGGTTTACCCATGCTGCTGCCAGCGAGGAAGCCCCAGCTCTTCCTGATGCATAAGAGAATGATCTCCTCAAGTGACTCTGGGTATCCTGGGATGAGCAACATATTCAAGGGTAAAATCAAATCAGAGGAGTTTTTCAAGTTTGGGCCACACAGCATTTCCACACCTGGTACTTATATTAATCATGTTAATTTAATCCCATTTAACCTTATAAGTAAAAGCAAACAAGAGTAAGACATCAAGATGCCTCAATCCCTGTCAGGCAGCTCAGACAGGCTGCTCCAAGTGTGCTTTACACATCAATCGATTTAAAGCAATATAAAAATAGAAAGGCCAGGAGCTACCAGCCTCCCCCAGGACAGCACCCCACTTAAAAACAGTTCTCCTGATATTCTTCCAGCCCTCCACATTCCCAACCCACCCACTCGGTCCTCCTGGTGACTATCAGAGCAGCTTTCTTTTGCATACCTGTCCCTTTCTGGTCAGCACAGGATGGCTGCATTCTGCAAAGGGGACTAGAAAAAGCTGTGTACACACACAAAAAAGGAGGAAAAGAGAAACAGAAATGAGACAATCCTTCCCCCCATCTATTGCTTTTGCATGTCTCTAACATTTCCCTCTGCAAATATTCTGTTGCACCATCACAGGGAACTTCTCAGGCTCTGCCTGCAGTGGCCCCCTCAGTGCAGCTTGAAATTCAATCTTCAAAGAACAGCACCCTGAAATTTGAAGTCCAGGAGCCTCCTTTGAGAAAGTCTGCTCTGTGACCCACAGCACCTACACAGTGGGAATGCTGAGACAGAGCTGAAGGCAGCAGTATGCTGTGATTGTCATCAATATTAATTATTTGGGGAGAATATGATTGATCTCACAAGGGCAATGAATTCATTTCTTCAGCTGAATGACAAACAAAAGGCAATACATGCACTGCTGACATTTCCAAAGGCTACAAGGAGCAGAGACACAAGGAAATACTGCTATGCACTAAAGCCCCGCTGCAAAGGGCCAAAAATCTGAGAAGCCTCTGAAATTTTCACTTCTGAGCACTTTCAGTGCCAGGAAGTGGATGCCTTCATATTCTCAAATCTGTGCGGACCCCAGCCCTGGGCTGGCTCACCTCTTTGCTTTGAGAGGAAGTAATCACTGAGTGTCTTTGGAAAGTTGGGTGTCGTGGTTTGACACTGGCCCAACGCCAGGCACCCATAAAAGCCACTCGCTCACCCTCCCCTGCTACAGCTGGGCAGAGGAGAGAAAAATTAATGAAGGGTTCATGAGTTGAGATAAGGACCGGGAAAAAACACTCCAAGGGCAAAACAGGCTCAGCTTAGAAGTACATAGTGAATTTATTGCTAACAGAGTCAGAGGAGGATAATGAGAAGTAAAACAAGCCCTTAAAAAACACCTTCCTTCCTCCAACCTCTCCCTCCTTCCCACTGACAGTGCAGGGAGACAGGGCATGGGGGTTTGGTCAGTTCATCACCGAGATTTTCTCCTGCTGCTCTGGGAGAGGAGTCCCTCCCCTGCTGCACCGTGGGGTCTCTCCCACGGGAGACAGTTCTCCACGAACTTCTCCAATGTGGCTCCACTCTCAGGAGCAGCAGCCACACCGCCCCTGCTGCAGCCTGAGCCCCTCCTACGGGCACACAGCCCTCCCAAACCTGCTGTGCCATGGGTCTCTCTATCCACGGGGTGCAGTCCCCCAGGGACAGGCTGTTCCAGCCTGGAAGCAGGGGCCCTCTCTCTCCACTGGGTCTCCCACTGGGTCTCCCACTGGATCACAGCCTCCTCCAGGTGTGGGCACCTCCCCCACGGGCTGTGGGTGGATCTCTGCATCCCCCATGGATCCCCACGGGCTGTGGGTGGATCTCTGCATCCCCCATGGATCCCCACGGGCTGTGGGTGGATCTCTGCATCCCCCGTGGATCCCCACGGGCTGCAGGGGCACAGCTGCTTCACCATGGTCCTCACCATGGCCTGCAGAGGAACCTCAGCTCTGGCGCCTGGAGCACCTCCTCCCTCTCCTTCTCCACTGACCTTGGTGTCGCCAGGTTGTTTTCCCTCACATGTTCTCACCTCCTTCTCTTCTCTGGCTGGAATTAAAACTGCATGTGCCCCACTTTGTCTTGATCCTCCTCCCAAACATGTTATCACAGAGGCACCACCAACCTCTCCAACTGGCCCAGCCTTGGCCAGCAGCACGTCCATCAGGGATTGGCTCTGCTGGACATGGTGGAAGCCTCTAGCAGCCTCCCACAGAAGCCACCTCTGTGGCCCCCCGCCACCAAAAACCAGGCTGTGCAAACCAACACAGTTTGGTTGAGTTTCCCTCCTGCTCTTTGACACTTCATGTCAGCAACTACAGAGTCATTGAACCTGTCAGATAAGAGGGGAAAAAAAGTTTATAAGAGGGAAACATTAACCTCCTGACTATGAAATGCAAGGTACAGCTCCCCTGTGCAATGGGAGAAAAGGATGACACAACCAGCCTGGAGAAAAGCGTTTCTATCTCTCCATGGCCTGGGGTCAGGGAGTCTGTATGTGCGAAGCCTCCCAAGGAGACAGAGTCAAATAGCCTCCCTAAATTCCACCGAGCAACATGAGAGAGGACAAGGAAGGAGGAGAAAGGTAAATGCACTGAAACTGTGGCTATTTTTTCAGGAGAATGGATATGGAGGAAATACCATCCCAGTCCACAGGGATGTTATTCCAGTGGAGTCTGAGTTCTGCCCTTCAGTCACGCCAATACATCAGCTCAAATGCAACCAACACAATTTGCTAGAACAAAACATTTTGGGATCCAGCAGCCCATCCATGCTCATTCAGAGAGGAGGGGTGCCCTCAAGACTCCCACAGCCTGCCAGCTGGGCAGCAGTATCCTCCTCCCACTAACCAGATCCCTCTTAAAAACAAGGACTGGGAGGTATCTGTGCTTGAAGGAAGAGGGGCTATTTCTCAACAGAACAAATCCCATTATTTGTATTAGAGTGAATTTGCATGGGTCTTACTGTCAAAACAAGTACTTTTTTTACATATCTCAGAGCTTTGACTCAACAGACTGCTAATAAATTCATGTAGGTGGGGCCCTGGATGTTACTATGGTGGGAGGGAGGTGAGGTTTTACTTCTTGCAACAGGACTAACCTGAGAAAAAATAACTAGAAATTTGGACTCCTTACACTGCCATTTACTAGGCTCCTGTAAGTCTCTAAGGTTGAAGACTTAAAAAAAATCTCTAGTTTCTCTAGTTTAGGGTAGAAATATGAGTTTCTGGCTAATGCACATGAAACCCATATGTAGGCATCAATCATCAAATGCAGTGCATGAAAAACTGTAGTACCTCCCTGATAATCAGGCATTAGAAAACTTCTAAACGGCTGTCCCCTGAACCGAGTGCATTAGTAGAGGCTTCTGAAATCTGTGCCTCTGTTTCCCCAGCCGCATTTAGAACAGCCTCCCCCCACCTCACACCACAGCAGTGCATCTTAAAAGTCTCTAAAGTGCTTAGAGATGCTGAGATGAAAGATAACATATGAGTGCAAAGTATGGATTAATTCCCTGAGCTCAGCAGTCAGTGGAGCTGATGGGGCTAAAAGAAACACATATCCACCACAAAAAAACTGGGGTTCTGAGCCTGTCTTATATAGTAACTACTTAAGCAACAGTTCCCTTGGAACAAGTCGTTTTGGGACCGGTTAGTTGGGCACATGGAGCCGCAGCAGGCAGGAAACAGAGAAATGCAATATACTACTACAAAAAATAGATGCTTTTCCAGAAGGTCTTCAACCTGTTCCTATAGAATTTGGCGGTGGGATTTAAACTCGTTTCAGCTAGAGCTGTTCACATTTTAGCAACGACCACATAAAGAACATGGCCAAACACAATTTGAAAAGCTATTTCCATTTCTGTTTGTTTTTATAAATTATTAAAAATCCAGTTTAAATAGTGCAAAGAAAACCTTAAATTGAGCAAGATAAGTTCTGGCATCTTTCCAAGTAGAAGGCAAACCCCAAAACGTTACTGCAAAACCAACAGATGGGAGTTATTTTTCACTCTTCAAAATTTCATTCCTTTGCACCGAGATTAACTGTAATTAGCTCTTTATTTACATTTAAGACAAAAAGTAAAATGATAAAGAAAGGCAAGCATAACCACAACTCACAGGCAGAAAAAGGCCAAAACCAAAAACCAACAAAAATTCCCTCTGAGAGGAAAACATGTCTTTCTCGCCAAGCAGCATAATTGTTACAAATATACAGTTAAACAACTCCACAGCATCCTGTCAGCACTAAGGATAAACATTTAAGTCACAGTTTTGCAAGCTTTTACACACAAATTGATCAAATACCTAAGAATCATCCTTGGAACACTGGAAAAATCTCACATCCCTCTAAATGAGCAGCATCAGGCCTAAGAGAGGCAAGATACTCCACTTTTATTTCAGTCACGCAAGGGGTTAAACAAAACTGTGAGGAAAAGAAACAAACAAAAGCAAACCCAGCAGCTTTCCCAGATAAACAGAGAGGTATTAAAACTTACTCTTTTTTTCTTTACTCTTTTTTCAAAACCCTCTTCTAATTCTGATAACACCTCAGCTTAGTAAAGCTGAAGAGGTTTCCTAAGTGTTTGTGTAAGTGCATGATTCACGTTGCATCATGTCTCAGCTACAGCACAGCAAAGCTGTCCAGGGAGCTGCATGGGGAGTCCAACTCCAGCCTCGGACCTGCACCATGGAGTTCCCACCTGCACCCAGAGAGCCCCTGACCCGTGGCCACAGCCAACACTGCAAGGGTTAAACAGCAGAGCTTGCCCAGCCTTGCCTAAACAAGCTGTTAGCAACGAAAAAAAAGAGTGAGTGGGCCTGAAGACAGCCTCAAATGCTTCTGAACCGACTGGAGACTTGGCCATGGCAGCTCAGGGGTCTCAATTCCCATGATGGACATGGGACGGGAGTGCTGGAGCATCCAGTGCTCCTGCCAGGCACGGTAATGGATCTCCTTCTGTGGGCACCTAGAGAGAGATGGGAAGAGCTGGTAGCTCTTGATGGCCCTACTCTGCGTGGGATTTCCAAACTAATGGCTCTCTGGCACCTTCCTAGTGCTCCCAGGAGAAGGAGCCACCTACCACTTCCCTGAATGAGCCCAGGATACATGGAAATCTCATACTCTCTGCTGCAAATAGAGCATTTAAGTTAACAGTCTCTTTCTGTTAACACATGTAAATGTAAAAAGACTCCATAAGAATCAATGTAACTTTTTCATATAAATATCAAGTCGACACATAACAAGACAGAGAAGAGGGAGGGAGAGAAGAGGAGGGAGAGAAGAAGGAGGGAGATCCAGACACCAGGGACCTTGAATCCACTCACTGCAAAAGTTAAGGACTGAAATAATTCTCATTTATTCATATGAGAAAGTGAAGCTCTCACTCTCTCACACTCTCTCCTTCTCTTTCCCTAATGCTCTCAGATACTTCTATCTTTAGCCAATTATCCCTGCTGTAATTTTCTTTAAATTGTAATTGGATAATCATCCAGACTCAGGGGAAACCTGTGTCAGAGGAATTCCTGGGGATATATTCCCATTTGATGAAACTGAGAGTTGTTAAATTGACAAAGGACTGACTAAAGACATGATTCCTCACTTGTAGTGAAAATACTGTTTAACAAGCAACTAATTTTAGAGAACCCTCTAACAAAATACATACACTTATATTTCCTGCATTTTCTGCAAAATAAGACTCCGAGTTTATGAATATCATGTTCTGTGCATGTGTCTTATTGGAATCTCTGAGGCTGAACACAGTAAACACTCTGGCCAAGATCGAAATTCCCTAAAGCGTAGGCACCATTTGAAGTAATTTCCCCAAATCATTTCCCTTCCTGCACTCTCTGAGCTCATCTGGCTCAGCTGCGTGCAAAAGCCCCACACGGACCAGTGCTGTGGCTAAGAAACGTCAGATTAGCCCTCTGCCTGGCAAAAGCACTGGTGTGGGGGGGAGAAATCCTAAAATACCTCCCAAAAGAAGCTGCTTTGTTCCAGTTGAGCAGTGAATCTCAGCCACACTGATGGTGGAGCAGAACAAAGCAGCTACAAACCGTGGATGCAAGAGCCCCACCTGCACACAGCCCCCGAGCACACGCAGGCTGTGGAGAAGGGTCAGCTCAAGCATGGCACACCTGACAGGCAGCTCTGCCTTCCTTCTGCCTTTGTATCTGTCCCACTTCGCCCAACCAAAGGAGCTCCAGCTCTCACTCACTGGGTACAGAGATGCCACTGGCCAGGCTGCATCAGCCTGGCAGCACAGAGGAGACAGGCTCTGCTCACAGGGGCAGCGAAATCCATGAGCTGTGTCAAGAGAAAGCGAGGGGAGGAATGAGGAGAGCAGGCAATGTCTGAACTGTGAGCTCTGCTGTAGAACGTGTTTCAGCTCCAAGATAACGTGGCGCTGTTCACAGATTTCAGCTTATATAGGCTTTTCCCTATTTCTATTTTTATTCCCAAAGCACTCCCCGTTACTGGATGATAAAAAAAAAAAAAAAAAAAAAAAAAAGATATGAATGCATTCACATGCTGATATAATCTTCCTAACTGTCCACCTGGCTAATGCAACCTGAGAGCCAAGCTGGGGCACCTTCTCTTCCACACCACTAGCCACAAGGGCTTTGTGGCAAGTTTTTGCAAGTCAGAGTCTTGCTGAAATGGGAGGACACTTGACAAGAGACGGGACCCAGGACAGATGGGGAAAGAAATATGGATCATGTGCCTGCCAAAATAATCAACAGAGAAATCAAAATGTAAGTGAGAAGAAGGAATAAAACCACAAATGTTGGCCTCTTATTCTGAAGGAGTACAATGCTTCCTCCCTAGAGCTGGCATCTGGTTCATGCAGGTCTTGAAAGAATAAGGCTGGGACAAAATCCCTCTGCCTCATTCTTCCTATGTGCTTATTTCAGAGCTTAAAATTACAGCTCTGAAGCCAGCAAGGAGGCATTTCCCACACCTCCTAGTATCCAGGCACCATCCAACCTACTGCCACACCACTCTCCCTACCCTCTGAAGTCTCTCTTATCTATGCGTGCTTTGGGGTGTCAGGTGTTTTTGGGATAGTGCTACCTGACCCAGGGGATGAGGCTGCTGGAGCCCAGAACAGGGCAGTACTCATCCCCACTGCATGTGCTCATGCATTCATGCTCAAATGCAGAATACCTGCACAAATCAACAGAGTCTGGAAGGGGAGAGCCCAGAAGTGTTCAGACACAAGCTTTCCTTCCACACTGTGGAGGGATCAGAGGACCTTCTGGACTCTCGGGAGGCATGGACAGACAGCAGCAAGCATCATATCATATGCAGACACTTTGAACTCAAGCTAGAAGCAGAGACGTGGAAAGCAATCCCAGGGCTGTGTGGATGCAGCCCTGCCCCATGCAAGCCCTGCATGGAGGCATTGAGTGAGAAACATAACCTCTCACCCCACAGCCCTTCTTTCAGCTCCATGCAGCAGCTTCCTTGCTCCAGCACCACCTTCCCAGCTCAACATTTCCCGGTCACTGCAGTGCCCTGCAGCCTTCCACCACCCCAAGTCCTCACAGGCTTACTCTCCATGTCCCTCATTATCCTACATCCTTAACTGCTCCTCCAGACAAGGTGATCCCAGCAACAACACCATGCCTACTTCCAGGGAAGAAGAATATCTGGGTATTTGAGTTTAATCCTCTCTGCTTGGCCTCTCCTGCTCACCACAGGCAGGCAATGGAGACAGAAAGCAGGACCCTTTCCAGCATCAAGCCTGCCCACCTGAGAGCCTGTGGGGTTGGAGTGATGCTCTCCATGAAAACAAGGGATGCCTTTCCTGCAAGGAATACAAGACAGCAAGTAAATCTTCCAGAGCTGCCAAATACAACCTGTTATAAATGACCCTCTAAGTTATGAGATATAGACTCTCCACAGTACAGTTAATAAATAACAGCTCACAATCCTTCTAAGTATGGAAGCGTATGTTGGGTGACAGTTCTGCATGCCCGAGAGGGGCATGGTTAAAAATGGAGTGTCAGGAAAATAATACTTTTTAATTACAAAGGAGATAGGGTTTTTTAAAATATAAGGAGCTTGCTGCAATCTCCCAAATCCAGAAGTGAAAAGCCTTTCCTAGGACAAAAAACTGAATGCATGGAACAAAATCCATCATTTTATAAGAAAAAAAAGATCTGTAAAGCCAACCAGAATTTTATCCAAGCATTATAACCAGCTATTCACAAAACAGAGGTCAGGAGGAAAAGAGAGTGTGTGCATGTGAGAGGGCATTTATAATCCAGTTTACTGTGACATCCTAAGGCCCCAAGATCAGGGTTCTGTTGTGCCAAGCACTGTACAGGCACACTCCAAGAAACCAGCCCAGAGCGAGGAACAAGCACTGCCACTGTAACAGGGGAAAGCGACATTGGCACAGAAAAGCAGTGAAGCCCTGATGGTTTCCTTTTTCCCCTTCTTTTTCAGGAAACAATTCCTACCATCCAGTTTCCCTCCAGATACCCCCCCAAACTGTTTCACGTAAGGGGGCAGCTGCCCCCAACAAGCACAGCAAAGGCCATCTTGCTGCCAGCATCTAATCGCTTCCAGTCTATTTTCTTGGACATGTCTCTTCCACTTTATTTCCCTGCTACGGCTGAAGCCTGATCCCTTCCTCTCCCCACTTCCATTTCAGAGACCCTTTGACAGCAGAGAGCAGGTACCAGAGGCTCACGAATTTGCAATACGGGTGAAAATTAAAGTTGCATTTCTCAGTGCCTGTAGCGCTCCAGCCAGGAATACACAGATCTCCATGGCCAGGGGAGCGAATTAAAGCAAACCCCTCCGCATGTCGGGGACCGGGGGCACGGCCAGCGCGGCTGCAGGAGAAGCGGAGACAAACCCGCGGTCCCGCAGCTCGGCTCGGCCCCCGCACACCGAGGGATCGCCGAGGGTCCCCGAGGTCCGCGGGGGTCCCCGGTCCCGCGGCGACACCGGCACCACCGCGTCCGCTGCCGCCCCCGCTCCGCTCCCGCAGCCCCGGCCTCGCACGCTCGCTCTCACCGTGCCCACCCGTCCTCCCTCGCCCGTGGCCGCCGGGCGCTGCTCCTCGGGCTCTCCCGAGCGGTTTCTCTTCTTTCTCTCCTATCTCCCCCCCGTGCCAGCCGAGGAGCGGGGGCCGCTGCCGGCTGCGCGCTGCCGCCGCCCGTCTCCGCCCGCGCACCCCGCGCCGGAGCTGGAATCCGCCTCCTCCGACTCAAACTTTCCCTTCGCGTGCGGGAAGTTCACGGGCGGGGCGGGGCGGGACAGGCTCCCTTGTCCCTTGTCCCTGCCCCCGCCCACGCCTACAGGAACACGGGCGTCCCCCGCGCAGCCCCGCGCAGCGCGGCTCACCTGAGGACGAGCGGAGCGTACAGCTGTGCCCGGCGCGCCGCGTTCTCCTCTTCTTCCCCCTCTTCTTCCTCCTCTTCTGCCTTCTCGCCGTCGTCCCCGATCCGCGCCCCCGGGCTCCGCTCCGCCCCGCCCGCCCCTTTCCCCGCGGCCGCGCTCCGTGCGCGCTCGGGGCGGTCCCGCCGCCCGCGGCGGTCACTGCGGGGCAGCGGGGTCGGAGCCGCCGGGCGCGGTGCCGGGGAAGGCACGGCTCCGTCCCTCCCGCAGCTGGCGGCTCCGGCCGGGGGAGGCGGGGTGCGAGGCGGGGTGCGCGGGGCCACGGCTCCCTCTCCTGGCCGGAGCCGTCCTGCCGGCGCTAGCTGCCGGGGGCCGAGAGGCGCCCGGAGCCCTCGGAGCTGGCCCGGAGCGCTCGGAGCCGGCCCGCTGCCTCTTTCTGAGTGGAGCGGGCTGGCGCACACAGCCCTGCCGCTGCCGCAGCCCCTGCGCGCTTTGCGGGCCACCTGCCCCCCCGGAAAATAAAGTTTCCCATTCTCCCCTCTGGTGTGCTGCGATTCCTTCCCAGTAATTTTCTCCCAGGGCTCCCTGGACATTCTGATGCCACCTCGTCCCAGAGAAGTGGCACCGTTTTTACTGTATCGCAGATGCAGCCTGGATGAGGCTGAAATTGTTGATGGATGAGGAATGGGCACCTGAAACAGGCTGCAAGGGCAGAGTCGGGGAGTCTGAGGAGTGGAGTAAAACCTGCCGAGGTTTGGGCTAGCACCTGCTCCTGGAGAATGTGGCCAGCGATTATCAGTGCAGCTGCTAGCATAGGAGTGCCCTTGCCCCAGTCCGTGAGGAAAGCTCATTGTCCTCTCAGGTTGGCCTGGAGTCTCTTCCATCCTGGCAGTGAGGAACCTGCCCTTATTGGTACTTTTATCACATCTTGGCAGGCTGACAGCAGAATGAAGTGGCTGGACACAAAGCCTGTAGTGCTAAGGAAACTCCTGTCTGCTCAAAGTGCTGCAGCACTTCTTAGCACTCTTGGCTACAACACCTGGACTGAGTTCAGCACCTCAGTTGTTATCCTCAGAAGGTGATCCCAGGATATCTAGGAGGCCAAATTTCACCCCACCCCATGAAGCTCCTCTGTAACAAACCTGTCCTGAGGAGCAGGGTCTGACCAAGGCATCATAGCCATTGTTAGCATCCAGCTCCCCATCCCTCTGCCACATGAGGCACCGCCGCACACATGGCTGCTGTGAAAGGGGGTCCCTGCCCTCAGTAGCCCCTCCAGCTCACCAAAGAGGGCACATCTAAAGCTCCCTCCCACCCTGAGGAAGAGGAGCTGCAGCCTGGCTGCGCCACTGGCTGTGAAGGGGCTGTGGTGGGAAGCCAGTGCTGTTCCTGCAGCTCCAGCAGGAAAACTCTTCCTCCTGTACCTCTCTCTCCTTCCCTTCCCAGGGTTCTGGCACAGCAAAATTAGGCAGAAAGTTTCTTATCTCAGCAGCTTTTGTGTCCTGGTGGTGAATGCCCTTGAAAATCTGCCTATTTGGCTTGTGCTTAGAATCAGCTCTACTCAAGCCATCTCTAACACAATTCCATCCAAATATTAAAGTAACTTGTTAAGGCAGAGCTCTGTGAAGACTAATTTACCCCACTCGAAGGGCAGATTAGTGCATATTTTGCTCCATGCTACCTGCACTGCTCCAGGACTTAATCTTGTCTGGAGCTACTTTAGGTATCTGTGTAACTTGGCTGCATTACTGAATATAGACAAAATTGGAATAGCAAGGCACATTTTATGAGCTGTATTTTCCAACATACTTACTGAGAAATATGTGCTTAAAATCATCTGTTGAAATACGACAGTCCACTTTTCCCATAGAAGATGAAATAACAAAATGGTTGCATATTTTAGTCATGATACTTAATGCAGCTGTGGGAGTAGCTCATCTCTTCTGGTGATTGTTATAAGAATTAAATAATAATAATAATGATTCCTTGTTCTGCAAAGTATCTGCCATCCATAGATACAGATCTGGGATAGGACATGTCATTATTCTTGTTTGGGAGGATACAGGCACTGTTGCAATACTGGTAATGAAGGTTAACACACACCCTGGGAAATTCATACTGTTCCAAACCCCAAGCCTGCCAGTGCAAATTAGGGTCTTTAGGCCACGGTCATTAATTTCCTCTGATTTTGATGAAAAGCCGGAATTCGGCTTTAGACTTCATTGAAAGGCTTATAAAATAAGATTCAAGACCAAGTTTCCAGAGACTGGTTAAAAGCTACAGCTGATAGCAAAGCCCTAGACCTGCTTATTGTGTTTTCATGGGAAATGTTTCAACCCCTTCTGTTTATGGATTAAAAGAATCAACAATTTCCTACTGTAAAATAAGGGCAATATTGCTCAGTTGGGCTCAGTGCTGTCATAAGGATATTTTTGTATTGCTATTTTTTCTCCCATCCTCTCTCCACACTTGCACATGCTATTTCTGTGCAGGTTAAAATGCAACACAGTTACACCCTAGAGTGAATTATACTACGTTTTGAAGAGCAATTCAGTAAAATGAAAACATTTTTAAGCTCAAAAAGGCAGCATTGTTCCACAATTTTTGGACAGGCAGCAAAGAGTAGCATTACTAAGTGAAACCACAGGGGGGACTTAAGTAGCAGAGGAATGTGTTGGTGTTGAGCCAGGACACTGGAGCTTCTGGCATTGCAAGAGCTGTGAAAATATTCCACAGACCTCCAGTAACAAGTGGCCAAAGGCTTTGTTTTGCTGCTGTTCTAGTCCCGTTCGGCAATTTAAAGTTACAAGCACAGGAGGATCCTGGATCACAGAGCCCAGCTGTCTGCTGTGCCAGGAATAATGTTGTTTATGGTCCTTTTCATGAAAGGACCATGCTCGGACTTAAAACAATTTTGTGTTTTTGCCTGTTACTCCTCTGTGAGATTCTCCCAGGCTGTCCATGTCCCTGCTGGTCAGGAGCCTTTTCCCACATGTTCTGGCACCAGCACTGGCTCTCATTTCAGTAGCTCTTTTGCTCACTTCTCCTTACTCAGGTATTTTTATGGAGATGGTTCTCGTCTCCCTTTCTCGCTGAGCTACACAGGACTGGCTTTTCAATCTTCTTTCCTAAATGACTCTCGGTTCACCTCAGACCTCTTCCCTCCATCTGCTGTGGTTTCAATTAATCTTAAAGTTCATATGGATTACCAAAAGTAGTTAGAGTATTAAATGGGAGGAGGTCTCACTAATGCTTCATACAATGACATTAAAGTCCCCATTTCTCACTGAAATACCTCACCTGGTAATCCCAAGATTGCATTTATCTTTCTGCAAATAAGCTGTAGTGGTGACCTCATATTTCTCCTCCATTTTTGCTTGCAATACTAAGTTCCCAGCCTCGATCAGAAACTTGTTACTATTCCCTTGTCAGTTCCAAATTCCCTTGTTTTTGTCCCAGCTCTCAGCCTGCACAGGGTTTTCTGATTTGTTTGTTCTTAGCCAGCATTTCTGATACTGGGAGATCAAGGTAGTTTCATAACCTCTAAAAGATATGTTCTTGCTCGTTATTCACACCCACCTAACCCATTTTTCCTCCTTCCTAGTTCAGGAAATAAGCCCTAGACTACATATAATTATAGTCTGTGTAGTTATAAATGAACGTGCCTTCTCTGTTTGACACCTACCTTTTAACTGGCATTGAGAGAAGCATGCCTGATAACCTAAGATACAGGACACAGGGAAAACAGGAGAATGACAGACATTTCTGACATAGCAGCACATGGACCTTCCATCTGCTTCTGTCAAGGCAGCTGATGTTACCCACACATGGGGCTGAACATTTTCTGCTGAGACCATTTTCCAGCAAGGAACCTGTGCCTGGCTGAGCAGGCAAGCATGGCTTTCAGACAGGTATGAACTGCTTGTTCACCAAAATGCATGAGGAGTCACAACTGTATGTGTCAGGTGAGCCTGACTGACGCAGATTGTGTATTCTCTGCTGTACTGACTGTGTCCAAACCAGATCTCAAATCTCACTGCCCAGTGAAGCCTTTTGTGTGAACCTCTATAAGAGCCCTGCACAATGAGGAGGGATTGGAAGCACAGCTTTGTTATGAGTTCGTCTGTGTTTATTCCTGAGGATGTAGCAAATAGCTTTTGTCCATGTTAATGTGCTAAATACCATTACTGTCTCTTCCCCTGTGTTACCACGGTGGTAGGACTGCTAATGCAAATGGTTCTTAAACGGAAACTTGACCTTATATGACTTGCATCCAAGTCCCTTTAAATCTCCATCACACATGTTTTGATACAGCCTAAGGCCGGAGATATTTCCAGTCCTATGAGTCTGTGTTTCATAAAACTAAAGCTATTTCAAATCAGTGATGGAGAGGAATATCTTCTCATCCTGCTAAAGGCTTTGGCTTTTGGCAGGTATCTGACCCACAAGTACATGCACGTTGGACACCGTTTGTGTTTAGGATGCCTGAACATCCTTTTGCACAATGCATTCAAACACACCAAATTTGTATAAATTGCCTGACCATAGAGGTTGCAGGAACACTTAAACTGGGTTGGCATTTCTGTTGGGCAAGACCAGCATCTGTCTCAGACAGTCTTTGAAGAAAGCCTCTAGCCTGGCCATTAATTAGGCTGCAGTTTACCTCGCTTGCCCAGTGATGCCAGTGAGAAGCAGCAGGCTGTCAGCAGATTAATAAACCTAGATAGGCTGAATACAGCCTTGGCATCGAGGCAATTCCCTACTGATGGGTATTTCTACAGGGAGTGGTCTCTGGAGATGATTTCAGACTCCTGGCTTCTCTGGCTGATGGTTTGCTGACACCATTGCAGAAGGGAAAAGGCACTGAATTAACACACTGTCTTCCCTGGCTAAATGGAGCCAATTAAAAGATCTTAAGAAAGCAAGAAAAGGCTTAATACAGTGTATTTTTATCATACCTATTTGTAAGAGCTCCTCCTGTCTTGACATAAGTTTGTACCGATGTTTTGATGCTTTAATAATTTTGCAACAGTCTTTTTTTCTGAACAAAACCCAACTTCTCTGGATAACTGTCTGATGATGAACTGCAGTGGTTATGGGAAAAAAGAGACCATCAAGGTAAATGAAAAAAAAATTCCATTAGCATATTCCAGAATATTATTATTATAGTCAATAACAGTTTATTTTCCCCTAAAGATGCAAGATCATTCTGCAGAATGACTTTTGAAATCTTTGATTTCACTTCAGCGGTGATGAAGCAATATTAACCTTTAGACTCTGAGTTTATCTGTGCATATGTTACGCACTTCTTAAGGAAAACAATTCTTTTGTGTAGCTCATAAAAATGTTGCACAAGCAACAGAAGATTTTAGGAGGAAACTCAAGAAACTGCAGAAAACCTTACACAATCGCTGGAAAGCGCAGCTGCAGGTTAGCAAGACCTTGATGTAGGGAGATGCTGTTACTTGCCAAAATCAGGAATTCCTCCGTAACAGGCTGGCTCTTTTTAACCAAAGGGCAGGACTCTCTGCTGCTGTTAATCAGCCCTGCTAATGGAGATGTAGCAGTTCACACTGGTGGAGGTGTTTGGCAGTGCTGATTGTTCTGGTTAGGCAGAATACCCATCTTCACCAAGAGTGATTTCTGGCATCCTTGCAGCTCTTTTCCCAGGTGTATTTCCAGACATTTGAGAGTTCCTTTTTCTTAATAGCTGCTATCAATCCTTATATCCTGCGGATAACAGACGAAGCAGAATGGCCAGTTTTGCCCGACCTCTATTGACCTCACTGGATTTACATTAGAGAGGATTTTGGAGTAATATATTTGCATTTGCACAATTACTAGGAATGTGCTGTAATTCCTCCTACTCCTATTTACTCCCAGGTGCCAGATCAGCACAATGCAGCCCTCTGCCACTGCAAAGGTGCAAAAAATATTAACCTCCCAGGATATAACAAGCTTGGACAAAGGTTTTTGAAGGAATGGGTGAGCCACAGGAGCATTTCATTAGTTTTGTAGATGGTGTTCAGACAACAGCTGTAAAGGCAAGCAGAGGAAGTATTCAATTTATATGAAGAATGATGAAAGGCTGCTGCCTGGTTGTGTGGGTAAAACCTTCAGCTCTCACAGGAATGTGGGCATCTTGAGGAAAACACTTTGGTTAGGGCAGTTAATTACTGCTATGCAATTTGACAAAAAAAGACTGAATTAAGTCAATGGAAATTGGATGGATATACAAGCAGCCTTACTCCACAAGTCATGCTTATGGAAACTTCTTTTTTTTGGAAGCAGATCACCCACCTGCCTCTTCCTTATGAAATGAGAGATCTTAAAGATCACTGAAGAGGAGGGAATCAAGAGCAACGCATTTGTTAGCAAGTCATAAATTTGCAGGAAGAAAGCGCGGGGAGCAGAAAAAGAATGAACTCGAATTTCACAAGGGCGAGAGGCGCCCTCGAACCCGGGCAATTGCTCGGCTCATGGCACGGAGCCATCAGCTGGGAGATGCAAAGTCGCAGAGCAGCATCTGACAATGAAGTTCACAAGTCGTTAACCAGCAATGTAAAGATGTTCTCGACAGGCTGCAAGTGAAACGACCTCCCAGGTTTAACACTTAGTCTTCATAATATGCGGGAGACACTTCTGAAGAGAGTAATTGGCCAAAAGGAAATGAACAATAAACCCCATGATGTAAGTCAATGCTCCTGAGAACTTTTAATTTTTTTCAGTTAACATTCTCTGTATTACTCTTTCTCTGTATGTAGCATGGATGAAAGATCCTGGGTGAACTGGAGTCCTCTGCCCATCTTTAGAAGGCTGAAGTTAGAGGACGTTTCAAATCAAGGTTGTTCATCCTGGTAAACATAAAATCTTAATCTGATCTGAAACAAAAGGTGTCCTTTCATGTTTGAGCCACTCAACTTTTTTTAAAACCACTTAAAATACTTCAGATTTGCATTTTTTTCCTTAAGATTTCATTTCTATTTCAAGCACATTAAAATTCTCCCCTCCACTCCTTTTTAGTCAAAACTCTTCACTGAATTCTTCTTCAGTTTATAAATAGTTTTGGTCCCTCTAAACCATCATTTTTGTGACTTTCATATTTCTGGAAAAAAAGGCACTGCTATTATTAGTCATCTACAGTCTTCAAGACATTACCCAAAGTATTGTCAAACAACTTCTGTTCCACTATTACTGGGAGGATACCCTATTAAAGGGATGTTTTTTTTCTTTGGCCAGTCACTTCAGACAGGTTTCTCAACCCACAGTTGTGAAATGAGCTCGCAAATTGAGGATGAAGAATATGCTTGGAGGAAATTTCCAGTTTGTTCTCACACGGTTGTGTGCTCCCAGTAGCCTTTTGACTGAGCCCAAGCCACCATGTTCAGGTTCACCAAGAATTACACCTGTCCATAGGATGGGGAATATGTGTGGGATCCCACCCTAATGGACAACTGCATTGAGTTGGGCTGCATTAAGTCAGGAAGAAGTCAGGTACCTGGTGTTACAGTATAACAGGAAATTTAATGTTTTGGATATAAACATAGGGAGGGAGCTGTTTATAGAAAGCTGTGACTCCCCATCACTTTCCAGATATATCTGTGGGTAATATCTGGTTGGTTCTTCCCTTTAGCTCCACTTTTCTGCTCTTGCCACACCTCAGATATAATTAAAACCTGTGTTACCTGTACTTAAGTCAGGTTTAAAGTACAATTTTTAACACATCCAATGAAATGAAAGCTCTCCCTTGCAAAGGGTGATAGGAGAAAAGGTAATGGAAAACAAACATTACCTAGCAAGCCAGGTAAATAAATTCAAATCTGGACTTCATTGTGAGGAAAAATATGGGGCTACAACTCTTCCCTTCTCCATGAACACTGCTCTGCTGGTGAAGAGATATTTCCTTAAGCTTTTTATCCGGTGAAATCACCTCACCTATCCTTTTCAGGCATGGAATTTTTCTGCTCACACATGCTGTCAGTTGTTCTGTGGGGTTATTTCTCATGCAAACCAAAATAGTTCCTGATTTAAAATGTTCCTCAACCTGACTGTTCACATGATAAATGACATAATGGAGTCGCATTCGTTAGCACCAGAAGCAAACTCCAAAATAGAAGCAGACAATTACTAAACAAACATTCTGTAATTATCTTTTCTTTCCTGACCAGCTGAATGATGAAGAAAGCAGCAATGTGTAGAGCTCATGATTAGAGCTGGTCATTTAGGCAAGAAAAAATATCGGACTCTGGTGTATTTCATCAATCAGAACATGGAGGGAGCTCGTTTCAGCCGATGGGACCAATATTGTGGTGCGTGTTGATCATTTCCCAGTGTTGCCTCCCACTGGCTTCCCTTTTTATATTTTTAATCTGTCTCCCAAATCACTTCATGCAGCTGTCTCTGGCTTATTTTCTTCTGTCTTGCATTAATAATTAATTCCATTGCTTTTGGTATGCCCTTGACCTTCAGCCATTTCCAACACCTTGATATAAATCTTTGGACGTATTGCACTATATATTCCATTATACGTGTTTGAATACTACACTGAGGTGCTCACACATAAGCATGTCCTCATAGGAACGGCAAGATACTTTTACAGACCTTTTTTACTACTTCTTTGGTGCTCATTAGTCCATTATCTGGCAACATAACAGTCTTGTTCTGAGGCACACCACTATTTCAATTACAGAATGATCATAATTAAGACTCTCTGCTCATTAGGACTTCATTGCTTCATCTACCTATGGGAATCTGTATAAATCTTAATTAAAAGAAGAAGAATTACTTGTTGTTTAAACATGCGTTTAACCTTAAATAGGAATCTGCAAATTAAGGAAAAGTTCAAGTGCTCTTTTACACATAGGGAAGGTAACACTTACTGATGACTTGCCCAAGCAAAATAAGTGTTCCAGATGTTCGAGGCAAAACAGCTCACAGATGTTGCATGTGCTTGTGAAGGGATTCATGTGTTTTGGACTCTGACTCTGGGCTGACACCTCTGCTCTGTGTATCTCAGGTCCAGTCCCCAAGGGTCATGGTTACCTCAGAAATGTTGGCTTATTTGTGGGATTATTTGTTGGGGATTCAAAGAAGGCTCAAGGCAGTTACTGCCTGATGCACTGCTGGGCCTTTTCTGCCGGCTGGTAAAGCCACATCCTGCCTGGAAGTAGAGGGGCAGAGAGTTTGGTTTCTTTTAGACTGAATGTTAGGAAGAAATTCCTTACTGTGAGGGTGGTGAGAAACTGGCACAGATTGCCCAGAGAAGTTTTGGATGCTCCATCCCTGCAAGTGTTCAAGGCCAGGTTGGATGGGGTTCTGAGCAAGGTGGGATAGAGAAAGGTGTTCCTGCCAGTGGCAGGGGTGTTAGAACTGGATGATCTTTAGGGTCTCTTCCAATCCAAACCATTCTATGATTCTTAATATGCCATTCTGGCAAACATTTAATTTGTTGAATGAAGAACCAGTTTCTTTTGATGTGAAGCAAAAATTGTCACTCAGGAATATCTTGAAGGGGAGAGTCTGAAGTGTAATAATTATTTGTTCAAAATATTCAGCAGGTATTTACAAAGAATGAGGCGCAACTGCAATGAAGGGTGATGTTTTGCCATTCCCAACAGTATTTATGACAGATATTATCATTCGTGAACTCCTGATGAGCCCTAACATGGGAGTGTTTGGCACTGTGAATTTTTGTGGCTCCGTGGAACTGGGTTTTTCAAAAACCATGGCACAAGTCCTCTCTGGGGTTTGTTCTACACAGTGAAAAACCAAGCTGAGGGGATTGTTAGAGACTTGCCTAAAGCAGAGCATGGACACCCAGAGCTTGTGAATCCCACAGGCCTCCTGCATGCCTGCCTGCAGAAGAGGGAGCTGTTGCAAGTCCCCAGGGAGCAGCTCTCCAATTTTCCTCTCCTGCTGTAGCCAGGTGTGCTTGTACATCTGGAAGTAGCTAAGCAAGTCTTTTGCATTTCAGTTACATATCCAAAGGACTTGTACCTTTGTTATTGCTGGTAGCATCTGTCATCCCCTCCTGAAAAAACTCTCCGGGCGTGCAGTAGATAAAATTTGGTGGTACTATGGATCAATTCAACTACTGCTGGTTTCTGTAACAAAATAAGGAACATTCCAGCCTTGCCTTCAACAAAAGGAAGAAGGTTTAATTTGCAAAGCAATAATTCACAAGGCATCTGTTGTCCTCTTTCTATTAACCTTAAGATTAGCCTAGAGAAACGTGGAAGATCAGCCCTTTTCCCCTCCAGGCAGTGTCCAGGGCTTTACCTGATAAAATGCTACCAGGTAAAGACAGCTCTATCTTATGGGTTTTTGTAACAAGGAGTGGATTAAAGATCCAAACAGAGCTGCTTCATCACCATGGCCTAATGAATGGCGGGGCAAGCAGAGCTGCTGGCTGATGGCCCACCTGCCCAGTTCTCAGACACATGAGTTTCCCTGGGAGAACTGGGAACCTTTTGGCTTAGGTGATGAATCAAAAAAGTGGAAAGATTGTTCTAAACACTCTTAAAATCAAATTTGTGGAGTTATACCTTTTTTCTGATGAGTACTCCTCACCCCTGTTTCATGCTAGTGCAATAAACACTCAGTTTGTCAGACGTATCATACAAGGGTTGAATTGCTCAGGTCTTGAGGACAGTGTCACAAAATTAAAGCTTATGAAATTACAAGTATAAAAATCAATGCATTTTCTTTATTTCCTTACTTTTTGAAAATATCTCTTCTGCTGTTTGTTTAGACAAAATTATTGAGTATGGCTCACATTAATTTGTTGGGGTTTTTCCAAAAAGTATTGTCCTGGTAAGAACAGAAAATTCTGTCTCTCTGTGCAGTCTATCTCTGCATACAAATGATTGTTTTTAGCTGTGATTTTCTAACTCCCGAGGGAATTAATGAGCAAAGAAGAGCTCTCCATAATGCATGCATGTATGTGTATATGTCTGTATATAGAGTTTATATTGCTTATTTATTATTTATGTCACAGGAGCTTATTCAAAACATTGCTCTATCTTTCCTCTTTGAAAATATTCATCTAGAAAAGTTACTGACCTGTCTCTCTGCATTGTCCCTCTCAGTGCCAGCTCAGGTCCCTTTCTGTGACCCCGCAGTGGGTTCAGTGCAATGGCCCAGCCTGTGGCAGGCCTGGGCTGGGAGCTGAGGGGCCTGATTCATTCTTAGGGTTCCAGTTGCTGGTACATCTGAGATCTCCTGTATGACACCAGGTAAGTCCCCTGCAGGGATGGCATTGGGGAGAGGTGCTCTGGACAATGTGGGATGCAGTCCATGGCCCCATGGAGCAGAGCCTCCCCACACCCTGTGGCCCCAAGGAAAGCCTCCAGCACTCCAGAGGGAGCTGGGACCTGAGACTGCAGCATCCTGCTGGCAATGTCAGTCTTCTGAGGCAGAAAGACACAGCAGGCTCTTTTGATTAAAAATAGGTCAAGATTTAATTGAAATGAAGGAACATTTTTGGTAGTGCAGAAATTTGAACCAGCATTGAACCTTCCTTCTTTTTTTTTTTTTTTTTCCCATTTGATGCTCATTATTTGAAAGATGTGCAAAATTTCTGGATTTCTGCAGTTGGTGGTGATCCAGGAATGTAATAAAGCTCTCCCCTCACTGCCCTCTCCCCCAGAATAATTCCTGAAGATTTATTCATCATTTCACACATCACTAAGTAAACATCCCCCTTCCCATCACTGGCCTGATGGAGACTTAGTACATTACTGTGTAAAGCAGAACGATCATGATCTGAAATGCAATACACAGGCAATCTCAGTATCCTTGAGGTATCTCTGCCAGGAGCATGGAAAGCAGTTCAATTTCAAGAGTAATGAGACTAATTTGCAAGTCCCTTCTACTGAGCCTTTTGTGATTTTGCTGTTCTCTCCAACAGTTACAAGTCTTGACTAATAAACAGTGTTATTATATATAATACAGAACATTTCCATGTCTCACTGTGCAGTGTGGCTGGAGAGGGTAGACCTCAGCTTGAGTTTTGTAATATTTTCCAATTAGATGACCAGACATTAGTGTTCAAAACTCCTGTTTGGTGGAGGTTTGCAATCATGGCTCCTTAGCAACTGAAGTAACATTAAATTAAACTGATAAATGATGCTCTAAAAAAAAATTAAGAACTTCATCAGAGTGATTAATTTGTGATGCCCTTTTAGGAAAGGTTTACAGGATGTGATGTGCATTTTCTATCTGTCAAGTGCAGTTCTTCATCAACTGGGTACACAAGCTTTGCAAAACTGTTTTCTGATGAAGTGTAGAGTAGATACACTCACCCTCCCAGCTGATAAGGAAAGATCTACCCCTTTGTGGAAGTTTTTTTTTCACCCTGCCTGCAGTCCTGGGAAGTCCTGGCCAGCCTGGGAGATGTGAAAACTGTCACTTGAGGCACAGGCCAGGCATCAGGGCTGGGACATCAGGAGATGATGCCCCAGCCCTGATGCTATGGACAAACTCACCCCAGCACTTGTTTCTACCACGCTGGGCCACTCCTCATGCACAAGATACTGAACTTAAAAAAAAGAAAAACACAACCTCCACACCCCAAATCTGTATTACCATTCCTCCTCTGTCTTTTCCTCCTTGATTTAATTAAAACCACAGTTTTAATCCAGCAGATGGAAGACTTTGAGACTAAGCCTATTCATTTCTTGGTGATGAGAAAGAGCCTGCTCTGTCCACTCAGAGGGACAGGCAGCACGTCCTTCCTCCTGTGAGCTGCTCCTCCATGTAGGCTTCCATGCTGGGCAATGCTAAGACACCTCTGAGGGGTGGAGGCAGTAGGAGTGAGGTTTGGGGTGGATCTCACGCAAAGTGAGGTGATGCTGTGCCTACGATCAAGTGCACCCGGGGAGCCTGCCTTTATGAACCTGGAGAAAAGGTTCAATGCTCAGGTCAAGGCAAGGCTGTGGGCACTTTTTCTTGACTGAGCTTCCCAACCATTTCCATCTTTCCTCTGGACTATGCTGACATGTGCCACTGGCCTGCCGTGACTTCCAGCTCCTTCACAGTGAAGTCACTAGTGAAAAGCTGCTTGTTTTATACCCTCTAGCTCCCTTTTCTTTTCCAGTGATTGCTGTAGATTGCTGGCAATCCTTCTGACATGTGCACTTAATCAGTTTGTGACAGGAAGATGGGTCAATGGGCAAGCTTTGAATAAACAGTAAGAGCTCAAAATTGGAAATAGGGATTGCTTTGCTGAGCACAATTCTGGTGTCCTGGCTCCCACTACAGTCAGAGGAAAGTAAGAGAGTCATTATGAGTTATGTTTCTTCTGCACCTCTGTTAGTGTGAATCTAGTTTATGCATCATAACAGAAAAGCTTTCCAAAAAATATTGTTCTGCAAATTTTCCATAGCGATCTCCAATTTTTTTCTGAATTATGTTTGGCTCTTGTCCTAAATAATTTCCAGCAGCCTTGGATTTCTCAGGGCATTTATACACTTGCTGTAAAATCTTTTGATGAGCTTTAAAAGGTTGGATTAAAGGATTTGACACCCATGAACTACCTACCGGTTGGCTGACAGTGCCTTCCAGCTTCACTCCCTTCTGTTGTTGTTATCAAGCAAATTCTTGCCCAGAGAATATTTCTGATTTGCCTTGATGATGGCAGTGATTCTCAAAGTATCTTCAGACTCTTCTTTGATAAAGACTAAACCATCTCAAGCTGGCCTCCATCAAATCAACAAATTACTCCCATGGGATTGCACAGTCTTGAGGTGTCTCCCAATCCTTTCCCCTGAAGCCACTGAAGATGGAAGTAGATACCTCCAGGTTAGTTATTTCATCTCCAGGCAAACTAGTCCATCCTTAGGCTGGTGCATCTGCTTTCCCAGGCAACATGAAGCTGAACTTCACAATATGTTCTCCACTCCCCCTCTTAACAGATTTTATAGCAGGACTTATCTCTGCCTCTTATTCTGCAAGTGTAGCCCACAGACCAATGAACAGGTCATTTGCTCCTGGCAGTCTCCTCTTGCCTCTCATGGCAGTCCTCTGTGATCTTTCCCTGCCATGTACAATCACATTTTCCAGCGTTTGTGCAGAATAATAGATGTCCATGGAATCTATGCAGCCCAAACCTTCTTTCTGGTTTGAAAACATGGCCTTTCTAGCATTATTTTCCCAACAGTCTGCAAAACACCAGACTATGGGCCATCAGAGAAGCCCAACTAACCCACTGATTTTACTGGAGAGGATCTGTTTCAGTGCAATGCTCCTACTGTTCTGTTGTTTTTCAGAAAATGACATAAAAATATTCCTACACATGTTGTGAGCACCAAGAAAACAGGTGTTTTGTTGTGGACCACATAAGAGTTTGTTGTTTCCTCTCACTTTTAATGTCACCACCCATGAATTCTGTTTATAATGTTTTGTATAGTCCACTGTGTTTCCCTTGCTCCATGCTGTCCTCAAGCTCTTCAGGCAGACAGCAGCTCTGTCACAACTGGATGCAATGCTGGAACTTACCTTCCTTCAAGGAAGATGATTTTCCATAGCACAATTCTAGATTTATTGAATTAAGTCTTAAACCTCAAGAGGTAAAGTGGACTGTATTTTATACAGAAAATGGTTTTCCCTGCCAGATGAAATCTTAGGGCACAGTGTCTCATTTTATATAGCTGCTTGGACATTTCTCTATCTTGGGATTAATGGTGATGGGGTAATTTAGATTCTGTAGCAACCTGAGATAGCTGGATTTACTGAGTTATCAGTCCAGCCACTTACAAGCATCTTTGCTTTAATTGAGTTTAGTGCTGTGAAAAATATGAACTTGATGAAGGAAAGCCTTTTCCACCTGCCTTGAGAATAAAGGCTCAGCTGAGGCAGGACCAGCACACTCTGCCTTTATTGCCAGTGCAGTACCCAGAGGTGGGATGGCAGAGCGATGCTGTCTGGAGGTGCTGTCACAGCCTGTGCAGAGCAGGAGGGAGGTTTTCTGCCTTGTGGTGCCTGTTGCAGAGTTTGAGCTGAAGCAGAGCAAGGGGAGCTCCTAGACCTGGTAAATCTGTATTTGAAGTGCATTTGTTCGCATCACCTAATCTTTTAAAGGAACAGGGTGGTGTGAACATATGACTGATGGACTGATGTCCATCTATCTCATTCCTCTGGCTCCATCAACTGCTGGCCATTTTTAGCATGATTTGAATCATCTCAAACTAACTCAAGCCTAATGATGACTTCCTACAAGTTTAAAAAAAAAATAGTTGACAGGTAGAAAAGATAGAAAAGATAGAACTGTTAGGAGGAGGAGGACACATCAAATGCAACAACACTGGGACAATATGAGTCTGTAACTGTCAGACTGAGACCTCAAGTGGGAAAGGACCATCTCTCTAACCAGGACCAGCTTCTCAGCTTTACTCAATGCATCAGAAATGCCAATCTCCTGCTGTCTCACTCAAAGCCTGGCCACCCTCTCATTCTTCTTGCTGTCTTGGCAGGAGATTTGTGAGTACATCACCATGTGCCATTTCAAGCTTCATTTGAATAAGCATCCCATATAATAGACTTTTATAGCTCTCTTCTGTGAATTCTAAATTAACACAACTAATTAAAATGTTCCAAAGTTTTATGTAAATAACTAATTAGCATTTGAGAAGGAATAGTAAATTCACAGATGGTCGTGCTCCACTCAGGGCCCACTGTGCACCAGTGTTGGGCGCTTGGTGCAACATCCTGCCTGGCAGGACCGGACTGCCCAGGTTTCACCCCAAGGATGACCCAGCACCATCTGCCCTGCCTGCAGGCTCTGGGAATCCTGAATCTCATAGGATTAGGCCCATTCTGTCTGTCCCTGACACCAGGGCTTGCAAGAGTAAGGAGAGCATAGGAGTGTGGATGAGAACATCAAGGAAGAGGAGGTGTGTGCACAGGAGATGAGGCGAGTGTCTGAGCTGCGATTTTCAGTGTTTGCATTGGTGTTGCTGTAAGGATGTTCCTCTGGAAAACCTTCCAGGAGTGGAAGCTGCTGTGCTTAACACAGCTGAACCTCAGCACTGCTGGGTTCCAGCCCCAGCACTCCCACTGAGATCTTGGTAGACTCTGTTCTGTCACACAAACCATGTGTCCAAGGACCACAACTGGGAATGAAGCTAAATATTTTCTTTCTCTTTCATAGGATTGGAGCTCATTAATATGTATAGCACAGTGGAGAGGTGGTGCAGGAGTAATACCTTGTGGGAATGGGGAGATAAAAAAAAAAGGTCTGCATCTAATGCTGATTGCCATCCAGGTGGAAGTTGGAAAGTGTCCCTTCTCTGACATCTGGACTCTCATGTGTTTCAGGAGCCCTACATTTATACAGCCCATGGCAACCCGCACATCTAAGTGCTGGTGCAGCACACAAAGCACCCCCACAAATACAAGGAAGGAGTTGGCCAGTTGGAGTTTGTTTGCTCTAGAAGAGGGAAATTATCACTAGAGCAAATGAGGAGGGGGGATTCATTTTCCCTTCCTATTGAATAGGTCCTACAGAATTACCCTCACCTCTTCCAAGGGCAGCTCTGAGTGTTTGCACCTTTTTCTTCCAGAGCTGTAAAGACCTGTGGGAGATGGAGAGGTTATGAAAATCTGCTTTGGAGTAAGATAAGGGGTTTTGGTGTATTTAAGCAGGTCTCTAAGGAGGGGAAATGAGACTGGGAAGATTCATGTTGTTAGGACAATTTTGCTTGGCCAGAGGGAAATCGAGAGAGCAGAAGCAGGAGTCAGTGGGGAAATCAAAGGGTGAGTTAAAAGAAAGGAGTGTGAAGAGCCTGGCTGTTTGTGTTGAAGTTATAAACAGGAGTGTGTTTTTCAGATATATTTTTGGGGTAGATGTAAAAGTGGGAGATTAAGTAAAACAGTAAAGCTGTTGAGGGGGAGAAAGGGCTAAGCTAAGCCTTCCTATTGCGTGGTCTTATTTGCAGTCCCTGTCTGCCCTGGAAGCATCCCCCATATCTCTCTCTGTTTATACATGCAGAAAACTCCTGCAGAGCGGGGAGGAAGATACAAGCTCTCCATCTGGTCTTCCAGACATTGTTTCTCATCCTGGCACCAGCCTGGAGGGGAGGTGAGCTCTGAATTGGGTGGCCAGAGGGCAGCCTGGCTCATGGTAGAGGGCTTTGGAGGGGAAGCAAACCCAGAGGAGCCTCATTGTCTCAACCTTACCCTGATCCTACTCTCGCCTCTGAAGCACAAGGTGTGTACACAGCATCTCACCCCAAGCATCAGCTCACCATGTTCCCAGGCAGAGCATTTGGCATTTTATCTGTCACAAGAGGAAGGCTGGAGAGCAGCCTGCTGATCCCATGTTTCTTGAATCCTAAATGCTGAGATCAGCCCTCACTAATTCTGGGCACACAGGAGCATGGCTATAGCCTGTTCTGAACTGACTGTGCCTGCAAGGAATGAGGGTCTGAAATCACTGCCCATCCCTGCATGGAGCCCAGGTGGGCTGGGGGTGCTTGGCAGGGCACAGGCTGCACCTGAGGCCTCCAATAATTCAAAATAAACCCAGAAAGGGCACCTGGAAGGAATTCAAGATGCATAGGAGGGTGGTAAGCAATCAAGTGTGGTAAGAGTAGGTATTTGGATCATCTGAGGAAGTCTTAGACTGAAATGTTAGCAGGTGCCTTCACTTAAGGACCCAGCACATGGAGCTTGTGGCGCCTGGAGTCCGGGTGTTGCAGGAGGCACAAGAGACATGCCCATGTCCCTGTGCCCACATGGCCCCTCTTGCAGAGCTAGAAGCCCCTGGACCACGGGGTTTCCTGCTGAAGAAGCACATGTGCCAGCTCTTAATGACCAGCATCACAATGTATTTCCGCATTCATTGCTAAACGGTTCTGCCTGGAAAATTGCCTCGAAAATGTGTTTCAGGATGTGCCAGATAGTCTCATGCTAATTTCTCAGCCAAAACCTTCCATGCGGTGTCCAGTGTGATATCAGTAACTCAAAGGCACAGGAAAATGAAGCCTCTATTTGCTTTCAAGCAATTTATTCTCCTTTTGTCTTTTTACATCCAGCAGCTAAGTAAATTACAGGGATGAAAATACTAAAGGCTTTTAATTTTTTCACTGTAATTTCTTAGCTCCTGGCAATGGAGTAACAACAAAAAAAAAGAGGTATTATGAGAAAGTACAAAAGCCTAACTATAATTTTTAATGATTAAATCCACATACCATTTTAACTGATTAAAAGAGGACCTGTTGGAGTACAAAGAAACAGCAGCAGACTTCAGGGTTCAAGTAGTTGTAATCAGCTTCAACTTCACATTAGAAAATGAAAAGAGAAAAATTTCTCCTGGTGATAACTTTGTAATTCTGGTATACTTCATCTTTCTCTTTATTCAAGCTGGTTTTAATTTTATCAGCTTTAACCTTAATTCTGCTTTCCTGTTTCTTAACTCTTGAGGGTTATCCAGCTCTTTGAACTGTTTTCTGATATGCACTGTGTGAGGTACAGTGGTATCTGGAGAGATTGAGATGAAAGATCTCTTAAACTCTTTTTCCAGGTGAGCTGTAACACACAGAAGTTCATGGGTATTTGGGAAGTCAGTGATAGAGCTGGGAATTATTTCATGTCCTAATGTCCAAGCCAGAAATAAGAGAAGTCCAACTATCATTTGTTTCTCAGGTGCAGTAGATCTCAAAATGTAATTCTGAGCTCTGAATTCTCCCATACAACAAAACAACTGCTAGGTTTAGCCCAAATCCTGTTATTTTGGCACTTTTTTTTTAGGATCCAACATAAGATTTAAAGACAAAACTCAACTTGGAAGGGGAAAAAAAATAGCCACTTCTCTAACTCTTTCAGCTTCACCCTGCCCCACCACAACACAGCTCTCAGTGAATCACTGCAGACTGATTTCTGTATTTGATGGTGAGACCAGAGTCAGCACCAAAGTCATCAGCACACACAAGGTGTTTGCTGGAAATGTTCACTTCCCAAAGCACAAGAATTCCAGAGCAAGAAAGCTCCTGCCTAATTCCTTTCAGATAAACTTAATATTTCAGTTGTTACAGTATTTATTTCAGGCGTTCTTTATAGGGCCGGAACAGCAGTATTTGGACAAATCACAGCAATTTCACTCAAAACTTCAGTGTTGGGACTTTGGGTAATTTAATTTTGACTTCCATTAATGTATGAACACCTGTGTATTGAGTTCAGTTTTCTGTAGTTCTCAGTATGGGATATGCACGCACATACAGGAGAAATCTCTCTTGCACAACCTAAAGGAGATTCCTTTTCCTTTAGCTTCCTGCCAGGCAGAAGCCTTCACTGACCCCTTCTCTGCTGGATTTTCCCTGCTGGTACACCAGGGCAAACAAAAGGGCTCTCTGGACCATCCAACATGATGAGGTAGCCGCAGTTGCCTCAGATCTGAGGGGTGACCTGCAAAGCCTTGCTCCTGGGGAGGATGCAGCAGAACAATGCCATCCTTGTTTGCATTCATTTAAATCCGTGCCCGGAGTCTCTCCTTCCCCCTGTGCAGCACGTCCCCCGCACAGGCTCACAAAGGGCCACATTCATCAGGGAGCAGCAACTGGTTATAATCCTTTTGAAAGACAACAGGCTGTGCCAGCTCTACCAGAGCTTGGTTTAAAATGTCCATCCTTCCTCGCTCACTCAAGCCCGGGGCCACCTTGGCTGACTCCTGTGCATGTGGAGGGGTTTGAAGGTCTAAGGACCCACTGGGGTGGTTCCATGGGGTGGGAAAGGGCTCCCTGGGTCAGCAAGTCCCGTTGAAGTGGTTACATCTCGTGTGGGAGCTCGCTGACTTGCATCCCGGGAGCCGTTTGGTTTCATGCCCACACTCCTCCCACGGACAAGCTGCTGCTCAACCTTGCTGCTCCGGATGGGGTGAACCTTCTTTGCATTTCCAGCCTCAATTTATTCATGGTTGGTTTGCTCCCATTTGTTCCTGTGCCAGCACTGGCCATTAGTTTAAAAAGCTCTCCCCAGTGCTGGATTTAGTCATCTCAGTGTGTGCATAGGGTACGAGTAGCTGCTTGTGGCTTCCATTATGGAGGATGAGACTGAAGCTGCTTTAGTTCTCCCACTGAAAAGAGGACATGCTCAATCCTCCCCATTATTCTGCTCTTCTCTTGGGCTAAACTGAATTTACCTGCTGAGTCTTCCTAGGCCAGGCCAGGAGGGATGGTAGCAGCCTGCCTCAGCCTCGATGCCAAGGATGCAGCTGCAAAAGCAAAGGCTGAAATAGTTGTGGTGGTGCAGTCCAGTGGGGACAGGAGAGATCCCAGTGGCCTTGAACTGGAGCAAGAATTGATTGTGGTGGTGATACGAAAACACTGCAGCATAAAAAAGCAAACACGTGCTTAACTCTTGTCAGTTGACCTCAGCGCAGAGAGCAGGGCTGCCCTGCTGTTCCTTGTCTCCCTTCCATGTCTCTGGGTGTTCTCCATTCTGTTCCCTGTCCCACCTCACCTGCTGCCACTCTCCTCTTCCTGAGTCTTTGACAGTCTCATTCTGGGCTGTTCTGGGAGGCTGGTCAGAGCCTAGCAAGGTTGCTTTCCCAAAAGTCATCCCCAGCAACCACCAAATGCTCTGAAGCCAGCCTAGGAAGAGCTTTAAACAAGTTTAAGCTGCTAGCTGTGCTTACAGGCTGCCAGGGGTTTTGTGGGAACTTCTGTTTGCCAGTAAATTGCCTCCCACTCTTGCCAAAATCTAGAAGTCCCCAGGGTGTTCCCTGAAACTTTGGCTCTATATAAAAACATGTATGAAGTTAATTGTATGGCACTCAGGCAAACACAGGTCATCACTTCTAGTGCACATAAATACAATTTGGAGCCCATTTCCTGAAATTCAGACCCTTAACCCAACCCTGACCTTCTCAGACTTGACAAGTCCTCCCAAATTCCTCTTGTCTTCCCATCTTGCATTCCCTTTCATGCCTTTCATGAAGCCCAGAAAGACCCAGCCCCCCGTGGAGGTGGTTTCTGTGGCAACTCTGAAAGTCACCCTTTGGGTGATCCTGGAACTGCATGTCTTCTTCCAATGGAAAGGACCAGGCACTTTAAGGAGAGCGGTAATGGACAGTCATAAATTGCTGTATGTTTCGGTAGTTCCCATTGCTGCCTGGGAGATGCATTTGTCACCTAGCAACGACATAAGGTGATGAGGAAATAACAGCACGTTAATCTAATGGCCATGAGTTAACATCTATCAGGGAGCAGCCTCCCAAGTCCCCCAGCGAGGTGGATATAATTGAGGAGGAAAGAGATCCCAAACTTTTCATCCAGTAAGCAGAGGAGGAGGGAGCAGGGGTTATCTTGATGTGTGTGTGCGAGTATGTATGCATGTATCTCCTTCTGGGGGGGATGACAAAAAGCCTGGAGAAATCCCTGAGGCTGGAGCTAGCCCTCGGACACAGAGCTATCCAGAAGATGGGGCTCTCAGTTTTGCAAAACCTGAAGGCAGTGGTGCCACAGCAGGCAAGGAGCAGCAGGGGGGTCCCAGCCCACCATGAATTTCAGTGCAAAACTCCTCTGGGTTTGTGGTGTCCAGTCCTGACTGTCTTAGAGCCAGTGCTGAGGCCCTTTATGACATTCATGTATTCAAGCTGCTCAGCTGATCATGGACAGGGGGAGTTTTCCTGCTGAAGCAGCAGCTCTTTTCAGTATTGCAATGACTCCTGAAGCAAAACACAAGGCTATTCATGGAGCCCCTTTAAGCCAACTCTCTCTGCTCTTGACACCACTACAGAGAATGCAGGACAGGCTTCACAAACTGCCATCATCCCTTGGAACTCCTGTATGGGGCCAACCAGCAGAAAACATCAAAGTTTGCCTCAAGGCCAGGAGCTAAGCAGTGACAGAATTCAATCATTTCCCTTTTCTTCTGGAAACAGATCTAGTACAGTTGCTGTGGTGGCCGATTAGCCTGTGGCACAAGGGACAGAGAGAGCTCTTGGTAGGACAGTCTCTGGTGCCAAAGACTTAAGGTCATGGTAAGGGAAAGAAGCCTCTCCCAGAATGCCATGTGCTCTTATGGTAATATACCCCAGTTCTGTGTTTGTGGTTGGATGTTGGCCCTTGCCCTTCACCACTCCTCCAGAGCTTTCCCATTGGTCCCTGTTCCCTAGTCCCGCCTTTTCCCGCCCCCCATATAAAAGCTTGGGTTTTGCAGTGCTCTGGGTATTTTGCCTCTGGCCCTTTCGCAGGGTGGAGGTTGTAAAAGCTCCTGTAGGAACCCACACAAAGACCCTTCCTGCCTCTTTGCCACCGACCTTATACTGAAGCTGGCTGTGCATTTGTGCATGCATGTGTGTGAGCCACAGAGCCGGACAGAGACAGTAATAAGTTGCCACATGTTATTTTTCGGTACCAGGAGCTCATTGAGGTACCTGCCCCCTGAAATACTGGAGTTGATCCGTTTGGTGGTTCTAAATTGAAAGTACCCTGGATGCTGGCATGAGGGAAGTAATTGTGAGAGGAAGAAAACTGAAATTAGTTCGATGATGGACAACCTCATTGAAGCCTGAAATTGTAGGAGTCACACAGTTCCCAGCAAGGCTGTGCACATTTTTATACTGCAGGAGCTTTTTCTTTTAAGAAAACAGCTAAGAAATTGGTTTGGCAATTTACTGTTGAGCAACACTGAAAAGGATTGGTCTGAAGCAGGACAGCATGTTCAGACCATTTATATTCCATAGCACATGTACTTAGCACCATCATGAGAGATGCTTTCTCAGCGGGCATCATTTCAGGGACTCGCCTTTCATTAGTGCTGAGCTGAAAGTAAACATTAGAGAACACCAAGGCTTGGCCTGGGTTTATGCAAAACTTGAACATTAAATAACAAACCTGTGTTGTGTATGTATATCACAGCTGGTTAGACTTCTTGACCTTTCAGCTGAAGCAAAGCCACAGAGGTACATCTCAAGAGCAGCTCGGCTTTGTCAATCATTACAGAAGTAATGGCATCCCAACATAATGCTTAACTCTGGAGTGACAACTAAACATATTCATGGCAACACCCTTAGTGTTAAATCTGGAAGAACCGCAGTTAATGGTGCATTTCAGCCACGGGCTGTAAACTTCGGTGACAACCTATTACTGACTGCTGAACAAACTGGGATTGTCCCTTCTGAGGGGATCAGAGCTACGGTGCAAACCATCTTCTACCCCTGTTTAACCACATCACCTGGATGATCTATAGGAATTGAATCAATCTTCAGGATTAAAAATTTTGTGTCTCTTGTAAGAACCATTGGGGATATATGGGGTCTTTTTGGCTGCATTTTCCTGTCAAACCAAACCCTGGCAACTGCATAACAGCAGTAATGGTGCTGATGGTGGTTGTCTCAGGCTGGGAAGGGTTTCCTTCATCCTTGGTGCAGGTTTGAGGTGGTAGGCACAGTGCACAGGACATGCTTTTTCTGTAATGCCAATATTCCATCTGAAGGCAGCATGCAATGAAAGTGTGGCCCCACTGCACGGACTCCAGTGGCTCTTTATTTGTAGCAGGTCCTGTTAAATGCAGCCGTGGGTTAATATGGAACTAAGCTTCAGCAGCAGGAATTTGTGAACAGCTATGAAAATACCGAAACAACTGCAAGGTGCTGACCTTAAACCAGTGTTCCTTTAACTTCTGGTAGCTGTTTGTGTCCCTGCAAACCCAAATTTACTGCCTGGCTAGCGGTAATTTCTGAGGCACAAGAAGCCATTGGGTAACGTGTTCTCTGGCTGCAGGCACGATGTGCAGAGAAGTTTTAAAAGCACCAAATGACAGAGGGTAAAACAAGGCTGCAAACAAAGCTCTTCCAATATTTCTCACACTAATAATGCGGAGACCTCGAGCTTTGTGTTTAACTTCGTGGATCACAGCAGGAACTGGAGTTCTGTGTTTAACCTCCTTCCAGGTAACCAAACCCTTCACTGGGACCAGGCTGATTTTAGGGGTTTTGTGGGGGGAAGATTCCAACTTTTATAGAATTTAGACATCAGTTTTTGTTGTGATTTCTTTTTTCGTGTGTGTGAAGGATTTTTTTAAGGACCTAATGAATTTGGTGAAGATTTAATGCTCACAAAAATTCCAATTAATGCAGAGAAAACATGACTGCCCTAGTCCTTTATTCTGTCTGTGGCAATTGAAATGGAAGAGCTTGGGGCTTCAGCAGCACGGGTGGGTGTTTGGCTGCTCTGACAGATTCCTGCCTCAGAGCAGATGCACTTTGCTGCAGTCTAACCACGCTAAGGTGGCTCTGCTGAGGTGGTTTGAAGGATGATAAAAGAGAGTCCAGAGGTTGTCATTCAGCCATGAAGAATACTCAGGATACATGTAATCACAGCAGTCAGCTATCTGCTTTTGACCTGTTATTTTAATAATCAGTTGAAGTGCAAAAAACTGCAAAAGAATTAAAATATTCTGCACCAGGGTGCCTATGTGACATGGAAAATTAGCTCAGTTTTAAAAGGACACATCTGGAAGAGCTGAAGCTTCTGTCTTTTTCTCTATTCCTCATTTGGGTTTCAGCCACTCATGATATTTCACAGAGAATGCTTTATATGAAAGACTTACTATATCCAAAGGTCTCTGGTGAAACTAGGGACTGAAAGGCAGTGTGTGCACAGGATCAGACACATTATAGAGATTTGTGGGGGGATTTCTTGCTGTTTACAGTGGCTCAAGCCTTGCATAACAAAAAGAAGTCCTGTTAATTAGAGATTTAAAATGAGATCTTTCAGTTATGCATATTTGATACAAATTTCGAATTCAGAACAGAGCCTTCCAGTTTGACTCAGGGTCAGAAATCTCTTAGTGTTTTGGATATATGCAGAGGGAAGTCCAAAGTAATTATTTACAAATTACATTCTAATAGTTTTTTTCCAAGAAATAAATCTAAATTCCTCTATCTTGTTCATTCTGCTTTCCAGTGTTATCACAATTCTATACCTGACCTGAATTTTTTTGTAGCAACATTGGGCAACTCTAATAACACACCTAACACCAGACAGCCAAAAAAATCTATTGAATTGGATTCAATTATACTGATGAACTGGTCTGGTTACTTTTTGCACAGATAATATGAAACTGAGGCTAAGATCAACAAGGCTTGCAAAAATAAACTGGCATGAGCTGAGAGTAGAAAATATACCTGAAAAACAAGTTTCAGGTTCACATATTTGCAATACCTGAAACCTGACTCTGGGAATGATGCACCACTACTATCTGAAAACAGGAAAATGCTGGGTAGAGCACACTTCTGGTCAAAACAGCTCCAATTTACAGCTGTATTCACAATTAGCTCCCAAAAAAAAATGAGCCACAGAACAAGAATTTGGTTATGGGGAATTTTCAACAGATATTTCTGAATAGCGAAGCCCAGTGCAGTAAGCAGGTCTCAGACTCCAGTTGGTGTTTCCCTGCTCTTGTCTTTCCCTCTTTCAGATCAAAAGGAATGCTTTCTGCTTGGCCTAGCTTTCATCTGAAAGCTATTGAATTTATTGAGCTCTTGGTGAGGTTCTCTGCTGGTTTTGATATGAGCTGGCTCAGAGCAGAGACCCACAGACGTGGATTCCTAAGGAGAGGTCTGGTTTCAACCCTGCAGGACCAGCACTTGCATGTCTCTTCCTCTCCAACTTCCCACTCTAAGAACAGTAATTACACTGGTAAATGGTAAAAAAACCCCACATACCTGCCCTCACTGATTTACGTGTGTGTTTTCAGTTAGCAGACTCTGGGTCGGACTGTGAGCTTGGCGAGAGGTGAGTGTGGCTTCATTCTCTCACCCACGGCTGCCCCCACCTCAGGCTCTTTCAGGAGTGCTGTGCTTCTGCCTGGCACACCAGCACAGCAGAGGAACAAGGACTCCCAGAAAAAGGCCATTTAGGGTTTTTTTCCAAAAGAGGAAATGGAGGCTGGCAACCCTTTGGGTTTTCAGCAAAAACGCTGGTGGCGGGCGTCAGTGTTGAAAGGCAAACAAGTGGCACTCTGCTTCTTGCGTCATCTTCATTGCTCCCATCCACATAGAGAAATTTTTAATAGGGCTTCCTTAATGGAAGAAAACTTCTCAATCTTCTACTTACTGATGGTGCTTCTCTTTGTGTTGGTAGACACGTGCTGGGGTGGGTACAGCAGCCCACTCACCCTGGACTGGAAGTCCTTTTTATTCTTCCCTTTTTAGGTGTGCTGGACAGAGCGATGAAAACTTTAGCAGCTGGTATGTGTGGTAAGTTTCAGATCTGCTTTAGAGGGAAAAACTGGCAAATAATATTCTTTGATGGATATATGGAGAGAAAGGCATTAAGAGAGACTGATAGCTAGAGAGCATTGCTCCTGGGCTGTCCCTGTGTTCTGTCTTTACAAACTAATGGAAATCATTTATCCATATCCTCCCTCACTGTATGCTGACAACTGAGCTGGGAAAAAACGATGGATGATTTCAGGGAGAAATGTTTGAATTTCCAGCCAGCACTTGCTGCTGAGCACTCAGGAGCGAGACATTGGTTTCTGGGGACTTTGATCGTGTCCAGTGTGCTGGTGGGGAAACCACAACATTTAAGGGCTATTTGCAAAAGATGTTAATGAATATGTTAATTTGAAGATGTGCAGCCATCTGTCGGTGCTGCCCGCAGATGGTGACAGTACTGTTCCTCCCCTGCTGCCTCTGCCTTAGGTTCCTGATGATGTTTTTCCTGGCTGTGCTTCTGTCCTGCGGGATCTGCTGCTGCCTGCAGTGCTGGCTGAAGCGGCGGAGCTGCCTCTCCCGACGCACCGTGGCTGTCTTTGCCCTCAGCAGCTCAGATGCCTTTTGTGGTTAGTCCTGTCCCTGCTGCAAGGTCCTGCTGGCCCTGGTGGCCTTCCTGTGGCCCATCCATAACCCAGTAAAAAGCAGTCAAGCTTGAGTGGGAGCTGGGAAGCAACCAGGAGCTGTATTACTGGTGAACAGTGGGAGTGCCCAACTCTGGTGTCTTGGGGACACATCGAGACCATGGACTGGAGGGCTGAAGCCACATCCACTTTTCTCCAAGCCATACCTTGGAGCTGCCCCTGTGTGTCCGTGTGTCCCAAAGGTGTCTGACTGGGGCTTGGCCAGGCTAACAGTGGAGGTGTGTGGGACTTTCTCCTCAGTGCCAGGGCACTCAGCAGCCCACAGGCTCTGGGATCAGGCAGTCCTTTTCAGCATGTGTCCTTCATTTCTCACTCAGGCAAAACTGTACTGGGCTGACTTGAGCCACCCCAGTAGACAGCTCAACTGGCTGATACACCCTGGGGTCTGTCAAAAGATTATCTTGGTGGGTGCTGTTCATTGTGGCAGCCGCCCTGAACATTCCCCCAGGAACACCCATATTTTGAGGACTGGGCTTTAATGACTATGTGTAGCATCCAGAACTGCCCTGGAGTATGGCCAGCAGGCTGGGCCAGACAACATCCCTCCAAGAAAAATAAAGCTAATCCTGTTACTAGGCTAAGCCCTTCCCAGAGGGCATATTACCTGCTTTCTGGGTGGTCATGGACAGTGTCTCCACAGGGAGGACCCAAACCCACCCAAATTCCTCTGTCCCAACTTCTTGTATCTGGAATTCATGGTGAAAGACTTTGTGATGCCATCATTCAAAAATTATATCCATGCCTATCTTGTTTCCAAGTGGTTTGGCAGCTCCTCCTGGGCTCACCCCTCTCGCTCCCACGCTTGCCCTTCATGCCTGTCTGCTGCAGAGTTGTGACTTTGCTTTTTCCCCAGCTACTGAAGCACCTCCGTGCCCATTCTCCGGATCCCTGAGCCCCTGCACGGCTGCAGAGATTTCCTGTTCTCCTGCCCCACGCTTCAGCCTTGAGGGAACTGAATTGCCTCCATCTTATGAGGATGTTGTGAAGGAAAACAAGTTCTAGACACCACATGTTGGCTTTCAGTGATCCTACTTGTTTCATCAGAGGTCTTCCATCATGCTGAAGGAGTGTGAGATCAAATCAGCCCTTTCCACAGGTTGGCCAAGAGACTGAAAAGCAGCACATATTTCATCTGAACCTGAAAGACGAGACTAAATGCAACAGAATAAATGCCAAAAGTATGTGTTGAATCTGTCACTGGAGCTCAGCTTGACATTTTGATGTCTCTGGATTTCAAGAAGCTTCCTCAAAGGCATGTCTGTATTTGGGGTTTCTGGCTCAGCCTCTAGATTTATCTCTCTAAGACTGCTTGAGCTGGTGCAACCCAGTGTGTTTTAGGACCAAATGTTGATAAATGACTTGGTAGTTACTTCTCAAACTTGGGCTGCCTCCTTCTCTCGGCGCTGTGCCAAGAAACACCCTCTGGCAAAGTCATGTTGTTCTAATACATTGTAATGCAATCATGCCACTCTGTGATGAAGGATCATTTGCCACATTTGAAATATTTAGCACAGCATATCAGATTTGTCTAGTGCAAAAGGCAGCAAATTTATGGCCAGGGAAGAGAAAACAAGAGACAGGGATTATGGAGGAGTAGCAGTGGTAGGAGCTGGTTACAGGGCATAAAAAAGTGAGTTTGCTCATTTGAGCTGTTCTTAATTTCATGGTGACTGTCCCCAGCTACTCATGCCCTAGCACTGCAGACCACTAGGCTTTGAATGGCCCAGAACCCACTGGAAGTTCCCCACAGACATGAATTGGGGGCTTAGGTACTTAGTACTTACCTACAGAAATCTATTAGGATAAAGAATGCCATTTTCTTTGAGGTGATCACTGCAGACAGGATGGAAAAACAAGAAGCCATCCAGACTGCCTTGTGCCCAAGCAGGATCAGCTAAACAAAAGTCATTCCTTGGAGGTATTAGCCTAACTAGTTCTCAAATTACTGAAGAAGGATGCTGAATTTCCGCCTTAGCTGGATTCCAGATGAAAGCAAAGATTTCCTTTTGTTTGTCATGGGCAGTTCACTGAAGGCTGAATTCAGCCTGCCTGACCTCTCTGCCTCTGCTCTCTCAGTGGCTGGGGGTGCAGTCAGACCTCTCTTGCTGCAGAAGGTAATGTCACACCTGATCCCATGCTCTGTACTCCCATGGAGCCATGAGCCCAATTTGGGCAGCTGGGTCCACCTGGGATTAGAATCCCAAAAGATTAATGGAAGCCCACAGCCTGCCTCATGGGCCACCTCCCCACCTGTAGATTGAGGTTAGCACCAGTTCCTATGCTCAGGAAGGAAACTGGGAAGATAAATCCACTAAAGGTTATAATATTCTCATAATGATTCTATGTAAGTACCTCTGCTCAATAAAGAATTGCAGCATATTTTGAGAGAAAATTATTTGCCAGCACCACTGCAAATTATCTCCCTAAAATCTTACTTTAGAAGCAGCTTTGATGTTTGACTCTTGTGTGAAAGGAAATAAATGTTACTTGTAGCCAAAAGAATGTTTGTGCCAGCAGGCTAAAATATTACTGGGTTTATTAATAAGGAAAATTAGCAAGTACAGACTCAGCCAGGGGAGAAGTCAACCAACTTCTGAGTGTCCTTTTGCTGGCTGAACATGGTAAGAATTTCAGGTAATCAGCACCTCTCAGGATCAGATCTTTCATGTACATAACTGCTTCCACCACTCAACCCCTTCAATTTATGCCCTGAAGCATGAGATTTGATTATGTTTGTCACTGCAGCTTGCATAGCCTGTTAGTGGGCATTAAATCAGCCATCACTTGATTCCCACCTACACACTGTGTTTGCTTCAGTGACCCCTTCGTGGCAGTGAACTCCACAGGTTGTCTGCATTATGTGCTGCATAAAACATTACTGCCTCTTGCTTATTAATGGCTTGGCTCTAAATAAATTGCTGCCTTTAATTTCACTGAATGTCACCTTCTAATCAGATGGCTGGAGAGGCTAACAAGCAAGGACTGCTCTGGTTTCAATGCCTCCAATCCCTCTGCATCCCTATTTCTCAAGGACCAGTGGTAAAAGCTTTTACCCGAGGTGATAAAAGCTTCCCCAGCCACCCAACAGAGGGCAAGCAAGGCTTTCAGCAGAGACAAACATTCGAGGGAATGGGTTTGTTCCCCTGCTACTTGTGTGCATTCGGTTTCATGTTTGAGGTGCTTTAATTATGCACAAAATGAATAAAATTATTCCATCAGAATTGCGACAAGTGGCTCATAGTAAAGTAAGCTAGTGGCTGTCACAAAATCAGGCTCCATCTGGAGTCACCAGCATGGGAGAACCTGTGTGCTGTGGTACCTGTCCAACATGACAGGAGCCATGGGAGCTTCCAAAAACTGCTGAAAGCCAGGAGGTATTTGCAAAAATGAGCTCCTGTGGGGTTGCTGGGGAGGAGGGGGGGGGGAACATAAATTAATATTGCTGCTGGTTTGGGGTAGGGAAGGAGAGTACCCTGAGAAGGGGCCCTGGTCCTTGGCTTCCTGATCACTGGAATGGACAAGAGGATGGGTTTCTTCCTTCTACAAAAGCGTTCTGGGTGGCCCCACCAACCTATTATTCCCAAAGAAAGCTGCTTGTCCCAGCTTGCCACCTCACTCCCATGTGCTGCAGCAGAATGGACAAGGTTTCTCCAGACCTCTGTTCCCATTCTTACACAAGCAGAGATTTTGCCACGTAATTGATATTTTTATAAGCACTCAGCTCTTAATGAGAGCAGTTAATGGAATTTGGCTGATGTTTCCAGAACTGCAAGGAAAGAAGAGCCATTCCCTTATAATTCATCACCTTAGGAATACGGTTCACCTTGGAAAAGCACTTGTCCTGCTGTGACTCTCTGGCTGCCACTCATCCTCTGACTTGCACTTCCTGCTGACTTTGAGAAGAAATGGCCAACAGCTCTAGAAAAAAACCTGAAAAAACACTAGAAGACAGATGTGTTTGTGGGAGAACTTGTCATCAGCAAGCCTTGTGAGGGGGAAACGGGAGCAGTGCAGAGGAGCTAATTGCTTGGTGACCATCTGGAAGCAAAAGACAAAGGGAACGTGGTGAGGCACACGGCTGGACTTTCACCTCTGCAGATTAAGAGCTGAATAATAAAGTCATAAACTGGCTCTCAGGCAAATAGAGCAAAACCAGAGGCAGCTGAGCCATAACAGGGCATCAGTTTGGAGTGCCAGGAGGGTTGGACATGAAAGATGGGAAAACAATTGATATGCTCATTAATATTTTTTTTCAATTGTCATCCAAAATTCTGCATTATAGGCTGAAGACTTCTGCGCAGGGGGGATGAGGATGGGGCTGGGGACAGATGCCCGCTCTCTTTGGGTCACTAGATGGCACAATTCCGGCTCTTTCCTTCCTCGCTCAAAGGCATTTTACAGCAGGAACCCAGGAGCTACAGGGAGAAAATTGTTCTCACTCCCTGTAACGGAGGTTGGCCAGAGTTATTTCAGTCATTAATCACTTTCTCACAATATTTAACAGACGCAGAAGAGCAAACTGTGGGAGTCCAGCCCCTGCTGAGAGAGAAAATCTTGCATTCTTGGTGGAATTTTACTTTTCTCTCTTGGAAAGTTTATGAAATGACTCTAAGTAGATGTGTCTAAACTGGGATAAATTCTACAGCTGCTGAAGATGCCTTGCTGCAGGTGCACACTGGGGTCTGAGGTTTGTAGCTACCAGCAAAGGTCTAGGCAGCCTCCAAAATCACTCCCCCATGCCCAAGGGCCGGTCCTGTTTGTGCTGCTGCCTTTTGTGTGTCCTTGCAGGAGAGCACTGATTCCCCTGACAGGAGTCAAAGCAGGTCGCTTGGCAAAACACCTTCCTGAGCAAGACGTGGATGGGGCTAGAGAGACGCGACACTCAAAGGCAATTGTGTTTATTAGATCCCACTGATGTTACAGCTTGTAGGAAAAACACAATGCTGCACTAATTTTCCTGTCTACTGGAAATAATTGTTCAGATCTACTGAAGTCGCAACAAAATCACATGGCAATGTCTGTGAAAAGGCAGGAAATCCATATCTTGGGAAACATTGATGCAGCTGCAGTAGGAGATAGCCTAGTTCACAAGGTCACAGTAAGAGTGAGCCTTAATTACAGCTGGAGTTGTTAAAAGCCCTCATGAGCAAGGCTGATCCAGGCAGGGAGGGAACGAAATGCTGCATGCAGAAAAGGACAGCCATTGCAGATGACATTTTTTTTATTATCTCCCTCACTTGCCTGTATCAAAATGGGAAATCAATAGCTATCTGTAAGGCATGGAATCAACTTAGCAAAGATCTTACCTAAACACATCACTGTTTTCCATAACTTGCAATCAGCCGGGTGCACGGAGCTGTCAGTGGAGAGGACAATGGGGAGCCCCAATTCAAGGAAGCATCCTGGGGCAGGCACACTGGGTGGAAGGGTGCTACTCCCAGCTCGCAGCTAAATCCCTGACTCTCCCTATGCCCTGGGAAACGAAGACTGAGGTGCCCAAACATATAAAAATACCCCTTGGAAGCTAGTGAAAATACAGAGAAACCTAAAAAGCTGTTGGAACTGATGGATTAAATGTTGAGCCTCAGCTCAGCTGGAAATTGAGGTTGAGCAAAAAGCCTTGGTAAGCCATCGATGGCCATCAGGAGGGGAAAATCACTCCTAGTGAGCTGCTGCTGAATGGAATGTAGGTAGATATTAAGGAAATACCTTAATAACTGAGCTCACCTGATACATCTTTAGCCTTAGGGACTGGTTGTGATTTTGAAAGGAAAAATAAGTCCTGTTTATTTTCTGGGAGGTTTCTTGCTAATGAATGTACAATTAAACTAGAATAGATCTGCATTGTGGCCGGATAATGAGCTAATGAGGAGTGAATCCTGCAGTCATGTAACCTGTGTCAGTATTAAATCCAACAGGGATTAACAATTAAATATTAACAGCTGATCAAAACACCAGATAGACTGTCAGCAGAATTTGAATAATGAAGCAATGCAGCACTGGACTGGTTACAAAACATTAACCTAGCAAAACTAAGAGTTGCTGTGACCTTTTCCCAGTCATCTTGTGCAGGAGATAAATCCTCAAAAACTATCATAGAGTTTGGCTAGAATAGAAGTATGATTAAAGAAATAACTCTTATTCTAGATAGATACTGAAGAAGAGAGGCTCACAAGTGCTGATGCAATATTCTTCTTCATATGCAAAGAATATTTGTACCTAAATTCTTTGTATGTGAAGTGTATTTGAGGAGTTAACGTAGTATCTGGGGTATGTGTGTGCTCCATTTGTGTACCCCAAGGAAGAACACAGGGCTGGAGGGACTAAAGAAACTAATCCTTTATATTTACCCCTGATGAGGGCATAGACATTCAGTGCCCACTGAGCCACTGCTTGGTGTGACCAACGTGTTGCAAGTCACAAAACAGCTCCCACCACCTTAAAACAAGCAGAAGACCATTAGGACAAAGGCCCAGAATTCTCCTCAAGTGCTGAACAGGAGAAATCAATGGTCTGAGATTTGCAATTACACCTGCATTTCTTCTCTGCTAAACAAGAAATAAATCTTCACAGCAAGAAATAACCTCTGTGCTCAGAAAAAGTTATAGAAAACAGCAACAAGAGGCTGGCAGGCATCCCTGAGCGTTTGTGGGGAGGGATAATGTGCTGGCTGCATAGGCTGGGGAGGTTTTGGTTCAGGGTTGATGATGTCTTTGCTCAGTACCTCCTCCTCCCCAGGAGCATCTCTGAGCTGGGTGATCTGGGCTGAGGCGGCCTGCAGCATTTCGCATCCCTCAGGGAGGCTGAGGGAGCATTTGCCTCTCTGGGCAGGAGCGGGGATGTGGGCAGTGGAGCAGTCACTGAACACAGCTCTGCCTCTGGGGTGTATTCACCCTCCATCTCCTTCCCAGTGTGTCTCTGAAGGAGCAGTGGAGCAGAGACACAGCCAAGGAACCAGACCCAAAATTGTTCCCAGAGTTTCCCTGCCCTGGCAGAGAGTATCAGCAGTGTCAGCTCTCCTGTCCCAAAGCCCCACAGAAAACACATTTCTGATGTGGCTGTGAAAAAGTTTTTTAAAAAGCCCAAAACACCAAGCTCTGAATGCAGCTTTCTGCAGTAACAGACAAAAATTCCTGTCACCTCCAGATCTCTTTGTGCATTCTTGGTATAACCTGTGAATTCGTCACATTGCTCATAACTCTTGTACTCGTTGTCTCTCAGGACCTTGTAAAAAAGCCTCCATCACCTCTCCTACTGTGTTTACATCTGTTCAATACAGCTCATCTGTTGGCAGTAACCTGCTCTCAGTTTGGCTGACATAAACGTCTGCCAGCCCAAACAGCATGAACTCTGCAGGCACAAAATCTGCAGGCACGAGCCTCCCTTGCCCGGGGAGCAGAGCTGCTACCAGGGCTCTTGCTGAGATGGTTCTGCTGTGGTCTGAGCCCTGTGGAGGTGCCTGGGCCTGCAGCAGAGCCATATGGACCTGCTGCTGTCCTGTCTGTTCCAGGCCCCAAGTGCTTCTCAACTTGGAGCCTTGTCAGGGTTGGGTTATGTTTTGGCCTTGCTGGTCAGTTCTGTGTGGCAGCACAAGGTGCTGCTTCTGGGATAATTCATCAGAGGATTCAAACCCTTCATTTTCCACCATAGGAGTTATCAGAAGTGCTGCCTGGGATACAGCCCACTCCATCCTTAGCCACGCCATCTCCCTCTGGCCCACATGACATAAGGTTTCACTTCATACTGTCTGGGAGAAGGAAATCCAGCCTCTCCATCAAGCAGTCCATGGAGAAAGCCTGCCTCTGGTGGTGCTTCAGCACCCATGGCTGTGCACACCCAGCTGAGGCTCCACTTTTGTTTCTTCAGCGCCCCTGAGAAGACAAATCTCTGTGCTGGGAGCCTTTTCCCAACCCCCAGTGCCCATGATATGGTGTGGCGCCCATGGTCAGAAAGGACTGAATTTGGACAGTTCCTACCAACCCTAAGAAAACTCTGTCTCAGGTTCTCTTACTATTAAAGGCATGAAAGAATGTTCACATCCATCCTTAGGGAACATGTTAAACCATACAGGGCTTTTCCTCCCCCGCCCTAGAGAAAACCTGGCTGATGCTGTAACCTCATCCAGCCTACAGCAGCCTGGATTGCAGCAGGGGACAGCAGTCCTGAACTGGGTTTAAACACCTTTTGATGGAAAGGAACGATAGATTTTACTGTCATTTATCCTAGCTTCTAGTGGATGTAGATATATTGTAATGCACAAGTTCAGATTTTGGATCTTCATTCACTTTGTCCAAGCAATGTTTTTATTAAGCAGAATGCAGCTGGCATTTTCCAGATTTCAGTGAGTCTAGAGCATCTGTAGTGAACATTTTAACACTGATTGAGAAGGACTGTATTTTTCAGGGAGGAATGCAGCTGGATTCACAATATTTTCTCAGTGCAGAGGTTCATGGACCAAAGAGAGGGTCAGACATTTAACACAGCTCTTATGTCCTGAAGAGCTCCCCATCAGCCTGTAAGAGGGGCAGATCTCCATGCTGAGTGCACAGGGTGCAGATGTTAGTCAGTCAGTCAGTCCCTCCCTTTGCCAGTATTTTCTCCTTTGTACACTCTGTCGACACATTGCCAGACGTGGAACAGATCCATCTTGCAGTTTGGGGATCTTCGTGCAGAACACTGCGGTCTGATTCAGGAATGGCTGATTTCTCTCACTTCTACCAACAGTGTTGAGACAAATGCTGAAAGAGTTTGTCTTGGTTATTTCAGTCTGTGCTTACGCAAGTGGCCTCAGCACTCAAGACAACAGGATTCCATAAGCAGGATCTTCTCAGAGTTTACTTTCTTGAAGGAAAGGTTTTTTTAAGCTCTCATAAATGCAAACATTGTAGCATACAGTAGATCCTTGACACTTAACTGCACCTGTATCACAACCACAAGAGCTTGAGTCTCTGTGCAATCCACTACAAATAAAAGCAGAGCTCTTTCTGGAGCACTTACCTCCTCCTCACACCCTTGTATCCACCGCATACATTTTGGAGGTGGCCGTTTGGGAGGATGGCAAATGCACATTTGTTACGACGGTCGCAGCTGAGGAATAGCCTTTCCTCAAGGAGTAAGCAGAATGGAGTCTTCCAGAACTGGTCTCTGTGAGGCACAGGGAGAGAAATAGGAACTGACAATGAGTGCTTGGTGACTTTCAGCTGCAAAGTTTTGTGATTCAGGGAAAGAAGCACTCCAAGGTGTGACATAATAACAACACATTTTATGTTATCCTTACACCTCAGCTCCCACATGAAGACCTTGATGCGCTTTCTAGAGCTGCCTAACTAAGACTATTCCCATTTTACAGCTGAAAATATTGCCACTGGAGACGAGCAACCATCCCAAAGGATGTCCCCAAAGGACTTTCCCCACCCTGTGCACCTGTAGCACACTTTGAGCAATGGCTCTATCCCTGAGCTGTGCTTCAGCTGTGCTTCCTCACCTCTAAAGAGATACATGCAGCAGGTGAGCAGGGACCCAGACAAGAAGCAGCCCAGTGACCCTGCCATGCCGAGCCAGCAGGACCAGCCAAACTTGTACTGGATGCCCAGGAACACGTTGTGGAAGAGCAGAGAGGAGCGCTCCACGTAGACATCCACAGCGTACCACACAGAGCCCGTGATGCCGGGGAGACCTGCAGGGCGGGACAGGGGTGCCACACACAGAACCACAAGAGATCAAATCTAAAGCTATAGCTGCTGTCTGCTGGGTCAGACTTCAGGGTGGGATGACCTTCCTTGGACAGCAGGGTTTGGCCCCTCTCCATGGTCAGCCTTTGGCGGATTCACCCGGGCTCCTGCTGATATCCTGTGCTGCCAGGCAGAGGCTGCACCTCATGGCTTGGCACTCACACACACCTCCAGCACACTGGCAGCACTCAGATTTCTGCAGCAAAAGGCAGAAAGCTCCTCCCTTCTCAGCTTGTTGTAAAGTTGTCTCCAGAATTTAATTTTCTAATCTGTTTTGATTTTCAGAACTTTGATGATGCTTTTCTGACAAACTTTGAGAAGTGAATGGAAGATGTTTAAAAGAGCCTCTCAGAGTGTTTTACATGTGCTCCCAGTGGTTGGGGTGAGTTATGTATTAAACCTGCTTAGGCTGAAGAAGAGGTAACTGCTTGATACTGGCATAAAGTCAAATAATATTATTTGGTCCCTAGTTGGCTATTTATTTTTGTCTTTAAAATTCTCCCACTGGCTGTAACAGCAAAGCACCTGAGCTAGTTGGTTATTTATCATCTAGAAAGGACAGACATGTTATTATCCTTTTATTAGAGATCAGCTGCAGAGATTTTGAGCTAAGTGACTTGCCCAAGGTCACACAATCTATGGCAGAGGCAGAAACCATACCAGGATGCCAGGACTTTCTAGTCCTTCAGCACTTGGTCGAGAGACCTATGGCAAGGTCTCTTTGCCATATCAACAACATTGACTGCTCCACAGTGAAACAGCAATAAATGGAAGTCAGTCAACTCAAAGCCAAGTCACCTGGTCAAAACATGAACTGAAAGCAGATAAACTGAACTACATGCTGTTAGAGGCAGGTGCTGAACAGAAGAAACTGCATTGCACAAATAAATCAAGTAAAAATCCTTCCTCCTACAGAAAATCACCAACCAAAATAAAAGAAGGCTTTTAACACTTCCCCAGTTTGCCAAAGGGTGTCCTGCAGAATGGGGACACAGTGGGGAAATACCTGCAATGAGCAACATCACTCCAGACGCCACACAGATGCGCAGCTTGATGAGCGGCTCATCAGGAAGGAATTTCACACAGTCCAGTCCCAGGACAAGGAAGAGAAATCCAAATCCTGACAGGATATCTGCTGTGATCATCATGGCTCGGGTCAGCACCAGCTTCACTGCAGGACAGAAGCAGATCATTCTAGTGCACAAGGAATGGAAATGTGGACAGGTAATGGGGTCAGATCCCCCAGGAACACTTTTTTCAGCTTCCCCTGGGAGTAATACCTGACTGAGAAAAGGAACATGCCTCTAATTATCTGTCACTGAGTAGAACAGATACTTTTTTAGTCTACACTCAAGTGTCCCCACCACTTGTAGAAACATCTCTGACTCTTACATACCAGGATGCTCGGCGTAGATGGAGTCATACTCATCACAAGTTTGGATCCCATCAAAAACGTTTGTGACACATTCCCACCACAGGCCACGGCATTTTGTACTCACCTGTGGATTGAGGAGACAAAGAAGACCATAAGTTAAAGTATCCACCAACACAGCAAGTGGTCATCTTAGCCCTTCAACAGAAATCCTGGTCAAGTTACAATGATGGTAACCGGAGCGTTTAGCTTGAAGAAGAGAAAAAGGAGCAGGATGGAGGAAAAGGACAATGTTTTCTGTGTCCCTACTAAGGTTTTTACATTAGAGCAAAAGAATTCAGACTAGACATTAGGAAAAAAACCCTGCCTACTAGTAAGGATAAAAATTCTGAAGGAAATTTCTGGGAGGAGCTGGGGGGTGGCTGACCAGAGAGATCTAAGAGCAGGTTTGCTCATCCATTGCCAAACGCTTGTCTAGGCTGAGCTGGGCATGGCTATGGACCAGACAGCCTGAGACTTTGCTGCCCATGCTCCCCTTCCTTACACCATCCTCCTGACAGTGGAGGAGCAGCTCAGAGAGTGGGAGAGGAGTGCAGAGGAGTCTGGATGTGAGCCCCTTTGCAGACACTTGGGGAATGTTTCCCCCAAATGACTCAGCTGTAGACTCTGGCTGGAAAATGAGAGGCAGCTGGTGCTGATCCTGGCCCTGGGGCTCCCAGTGCGCTGCCAGCCATGGGACCACGCGTGCCCAAGCCACAGTCATCACTTAGACATCCAGACTGGGGCAGACGATGGAGGAGCATCGTGGTTAATCGTCTCCACTGTCCTCAAGCTGTAGATACCATTCCCAGCCCAGCCTTCCATAAATCACTTTAATATGGGAGGTGTTTTCATTACCAATGCAAATATGGCAACAAGCAACTCTAAAATATTCCTGGAATTGCTCATACAAGGAGCAGAGTTAATGTCGGTGCAGCTTTGGACTCCAGCCCGCCCGCTGCTGCCAGCGACACCCGCTGCAGTTAATGGAAGGAGAAACTCTTCCAGCAAATGAGTTTCACGCAGGGGAAGGGGACCAGGCTTGCTTGGATGATGCAATAAATTCATTTTTCTTGCCCTGTGTAAATCACAAAGCAGATAATAACATATCTCAGCCACATAATAAAGTCTTATTCAGGATGTATTGAAGTCTGTAGCCAACCGCAGTATTTTCTCCACAATACAATGTCTGAGCCAAACTGTGCACCTCCTCTGTGATACTGCTCTATGGATCAAAGGTGAGTAAAAATGACTCACTGCTTCAGACTGGCAGAAGAGATACTATTTATATTTGAGGGAAAATAATCTACATTTTTTGTTTCATGCAGATGAAAAGTGCTTAGCATTTCTGAGAATTTCTGGGCATATGTAATGAAAAACATGATGAAAAATGAGAAGCAGTGACGGAAAAAACAGATTCATTTATTCTGTGCTTTTCAAGAGGAAAGTGTCTTGTAAAACAATTTGCCATGTTTACATTCAATGTGTTTTTACCATGGCCCTCTTAATGCAGTTGCAGGTCCTCTTCTGTCTTAACTCACCAGCATTCAGGCTGTGCTTGAAATAAGCATATTTTTATTAAATTACATTTTTTTCCGCTTGTATTTATGTAATTTCTCTTTCCTCCCAAACCACCATAAGCTTATTCATACTACTCTGCATTCAGCTAATAATGTCAGTTACTTTATTATAATGTCAGCTCGTGTTATTATTGTTTTTTAAATCTTACATGCAGCATCTACATCTAAATTATTTATAAAGAGACTAACAGGATTCCAGGCTTTGTCACCCTCCAAGCAAAACAGAGGCCTTAAGCACAACAGTTATAGTCTAGCTTGTGAAATAACCCCCTTCCCAGACTAACAGAATCTTGATTTATGTTTTGCATTTCTTGGGATGTTTCAGTTGTCACTACTCTTGCTAGAGCCAGTGCCAAACATGGGCAAAGCAGGGACCGGCCCATCTCCACGCAGCCTGTGTGCAGCCAGGGATAAATGTCCTGAATCAGGGGATCAGTCCCATTGCCTGGTTCAGGAGGGATGGGAAAGGGTGTCGGTGTGGGGACCTGTCGCTGCCCCAAGCCACTGCCGAGCTGTTCTTGTTTCTGCTGCCAAGGGCCAACCCTTGCTCCCCTCTGCTTTGTGCACAGTTGATCCTTCTGGTTGTTAATCTGCTCCTGAGCCACCCTTGGGCATCTTCCCTTGCGCTGACAGCACAGACCTTCAGGCACACGGGAACTCGTTGCTCTAAAGGGGACAGGGGTCAGGGCTTGAGGCATCATGTGGGGACATGGATTTCCCCATCCCATGGCTGGACCTGTGCACCATGTTGGTAGCACTAATTTCCCATCACCTCTCTCCCCACATAGCAAATGTGCTCCAGCTTCCCTGGGCCCAGCTGAGGAGCCCCTGAGCAGCCAAACATCACAGCCACACTCCTCATCTCCCACTTTGATTACGAAACACGTTGCCACGACCTGCTTTCCCTAACAGAAGTATGCATGTAAAACATGAACTGCATAATGACTGTAATAGATATAATTATACCCTATTCATAATGTATAATTAATAATAAAATAATTCTCATACAGAAAAAAAAAAAAAAGAAAATTACAAAACAAGCACACACTTCTCCTTCTGGGGAAAGCGGAGAAGACAAACACGAAAGTGATGTTAGTCACGGTGTTTTACCTCACTCCGAGAAGGTGCCAGCAGACAATGATTACAAGCCCAGCTCGAGAGTAAAACAGGCAGCATTTAACAGTAGTGGTGGTATTTATAATCCACCTGCAACAGGGAGGGACTGTCTACACAACACAGCACTTGTTGAGAAGAAGATTATGGGCTTTTTTCACTACAAACTACCGCAAAAATTGGCCCAGCCCTGTCTCGATGCTTCACAAGGAGTCACCTTCTTAAACAACTTTCTGTGTGGCCGTAATCTGTTGTTTCTGAAGGGAGGTGAGGGGCTGTGAAAGCTGAGTCAGGGCCCCTGCAGCCTCTCTGGAGGTGACTGCTCCTGGCACTCCCTGGCCTCTTCTTCCTGGGATGCTCCTCTCCAGTGGGACCACATCCTCGCCAGCTACAGGGGACCAGGGTCAAAGCCAAGCAACCAGCCAAGAGCCAGCAGCTACAGCTGCTGAAGGATGGAGTTCCCTTCTCCTGGATTCAAAGTTGCCTGGCTTACCCTTTTTCCAGCTGAAAACAGGAGCCATTGCGGTTTCCACGCCTTTCTGGCCATGGACATTCCCCTGATTAGAGAGGCAGTGAGTCATTAGGGTCATTAAGGAGATCAGTGGTCAGGTATTAAGGCTGGGGGCATTTTGCTCCATTATTTAGTATTCACACTCAGAGCCGGAATGTGAGAATAGTGGTTGCTAAGAACCAAACTGGGTGTTAATGGAGCACTTTGGACAGCCCATCGCAGGTGCCTTTGCACCAAGAAGACAAGGTTACACAGCCTCAGGGTAATGGACTGGTTCTTTATTGGACTCTCTTTGCTCAGTAGCTGGGTTTCTCTCTTCTGGTTTTCCCCACAATCGTATTCACTTGGCTTTTCTGAGTATACTGATACCTTCATCTGGCTACTTCCTGAAAGGAATCTGAAATATCTCCCAAATAAAGAGTCATATCCCATCCAGCATCACTGGGTGCACTCTATTTGCCCGGTAGAAAGGCTCACAGTGCAAACACACTGCAACTGCACTGCACTGGATATGTGCAATGTGCTGACACCTCAGCACTTACACCCACTTTTCAGGGTTTCTGACAGTCAGATTTTCAGGATTTCTTGTGGCATAGAGAAAAAAATTGTTTTTCTTGTAATCAGTTTTATCCTTCTTTCTTGGATAATTCACGCCTTCATGTGCTGCAACTAAATGCTGCATTGCAATCACTGAGAGCAGAGGAGCTCGTCTGGTTTCGTATACTGGAGAGCAGATAGAAAGTTTCCTCCTGATACATTCAGCCAAACTTTCTGTCTTGGAAGGTGTTTCACCTTCACTGCCTAAAGTATCCAATTTTCCAGAGAGCAGATTCCTACACTGTGGACTCACAGCTCTTAAATGTACAGAAATGAATAGCTGTGCTGGGAAGAAAAGACAAATTTGCAGTATTGAGTGCTGGAAAAACAGAGATGATTTGGGGCCTGGAGTCCTTGGGGCACACCTTGCATGTAAGCAGCCATCTGCTCCCTTGTTTGCAATTTACTTTGCCAATACCGTTCTCTAACCTGAGAGTGCCACTGTCCACATGAGCTCCAGGAGATACTGAGTCCCCCTGCTCCCCTTAAATTTCTGGTAGCCCTGTAGCTCAATGGCTGTTCAGAAAAAGACTTGAAGAGCACAGCTGTGCATGCTGGATGTCTCCACCAAGAAGTCTGGACTACAGAACTGGAAACATCTCCAAAATATCCATGCAGGCTGGACATACGGGATAACTCCATTCAAGTTCATGCACATTTAAAACCAGACCCTGTAGATCTTTCCTGAACTTACTAAGTGAGAGCACAGTCTGGATAATAAAGTCTGGAAAAGAGAAATACACAAAATACCACTTTTCCCCTTTTTTTGCCACAGTAATTAGTTTAATTTTCATCCACTTTCATCCAGCACAACAGGGAGAAAGAACATGAGAGTGGAGTAATGACACCGGGAACCAAACTCTCTCTAGGACACATTGGTTTTGGTGATCAGGCTCTCCTCACCCCAGTCTTACCTCCAGGGAGTCATCAGCATTCACCATCCAGCAGTCTGTCCAGGTAGATGTTATCAAAAACCCAGCAGAGAAAAAAGCAAAAAAGCAGCCCACATATTGGAGGAAAAACTTCATGCCAGCAGGTGCTCAGCACATCCAGGGGAGTGAGAACAGCAATGCCCAGCCTTGTTCCTAAAGCCGGGGTAGAGACTGAGCCTCAGTGTCCCAGATGACCACCACCCTCTCCCAGTGACCATGAAGAGCAGGACCTCCTCGCTTGTGCAGATGGTAGTGATGGCTGCAGGAGCAGTGGTCACCTGCCAGGGGTCAGGAGGAGGGTGAGAGTGCCCACGGGAGCTGCTGCAGCCAATCCGCCCTGCAGCACTACAGCTCTTGTCATGCCTGACTGAAGAGAAATGGGGCTGTGCAGAAGTGACATGCAGCTAACTGGAGCCCTGGACTGGCAGGGGGGGCAGGTATCATGGCAGGTTTTGTCAGAATAGGGATTAGAAAAAAGAATCAAAACTTGTTCTCCAGGGCAGAAGTTTTGAGCACTGCTGAGGGACACAGAGAGGAGCTCTCATGCACACACACATTTATTCCTGGTCAGTGGTTCGTGCCTTAGCAGGGAGCAACTGCAAAGTGTCTTGGTGTGGATCCCAGGCCCCTTGGCTGTCACCCTGTTGGTCTCTGGTGCAGTGATGATCTAGTTCAATGCAGGAATGTCACTAGGGAGGGAAAGGAAAAGATAGCAATCGTGGACCTTCAGAGCCAACATCCACTCCCATCCCAGCTCAGATACGGAACTCTATATTCTGAATTTAAGTCAAACCTCAACACCTCTCACGCCCTGGACCTCAATTCGTTCATGGCATGCATAGAACTCCCATGTGGAAATCTTGACGTTTTCAAACCAGTGCCACTCTGGAGGATTTCAGGTGGTTGGAATTTCCCTGCTTGCTTACTCTGATTGCAAACTTCCTGTATTCCTGCAGGACTCCCCTGGTGAGCGGGGGCCACACAGGCTGCCAGGAGCAGAAGGCTGGGGCCTCTGTGTGAAGCTTCTCACTGTCTCCTCTCCTGCAGTGCTGAGAAAGCCATCAGGGCTCCAGAGCAGCTGTCAGAAAAACCAAAGGGGAGTGGGACTAGAAATTTCTCCCACTCCAAAGGCACAAATGCACAGAAACCACTGCATCCTCAATGATCGTTATCTTTGAATACAAAGAGAAGCAGTAACAGGCTGGAGACCTGCCTTGAATGGGCGAATATTCCCCGCGGGTCAGAGGCGCAGACTCTCGCTCTGCGTTCAGCTCTGCTTCCAGCCGCTCGCCCAAGCCGGCGGTGTCTGTCATCTCAGCTGTCACCTCCAGATGGAGCCAAGCGGCACCTTTACAGAACTGCTCAAAGCCTCCGCTTCTCCGGGATTTCCCTTCAAATACCACAGCAGCGAGAAGTTTATTCTTACAATGGATAACCCGTATAGTTCCTATCATAACCTCATGAGGCGGTTTTACTGTCAGAGACCACAATTTTTACCCTGGATGCCAGGCTCACTCCGCTCCTCAGAGGTCACTCTGTGCAATAGGTCATCAGCACGTGCTTTGGGAGGCTTAAGTGGAGAATAGAAGTCCCAGGTCATAAAGCCAGGGTATGCAAGAGACTGCTGCTTCAGCTTTCTGCTTTCTGTTTCCTAATTCCACTTGTAGAAGCTGACAAGTGAGGAACTCTCCTTCTTCCATCTTTCCCAGATGCAGGTCTTGGTGCGGTTATGCGGATATGATGCTTTCTGCTGGGTTTTCTGGTATCCAAACATCTGTATAAGGCAAAGAAACCTTCATGATTTTCACTTCATGGCTTTCTGTGACAAGGGCAGCTTTGCGTTTTCAACAGTTCTGACCCACAGGGACATGGCAGTGCCCACACAGATCCCATAAAGGACAATGGCTTTCATTAGCCACACGTGTATATATATATAGATTAGACTGCATTTATGAGACAGGTACTGAAAATATACATCATCTTCCTACACTTGTCTTGTACTGTGTTCATTAACCTCTGTCTGCACCCATTTTTAAAAAGCATCCTAGTCAGTTGTCATTAGGGGCAACTCAGAAAAAGTGGTGAGGTGAGCTCAGAAAAGGCCTGAAAAATCTGAGACAGCCTTCCCACTATCAGCATTAAGTCCTTAGCAGTGTTAAGAGCAGAGTTTAACAGCAACAGAGCTTGGATTAGCCAGGATATGTATTATAGCCATATGAATCTCCTTTCCTTCTCCTTCTGTCCTGCACCCAAATGCAAGCCACTTTCAGAGAGGATAAGCCCAGTGGAAAGAAAGGGGACATTTTCCCTTATTTGGTGCATGGTGAAAGTGTCTCAATACAAGCATGACAGCGGTGGAAAGTGAAAATCTCCCGTGGTAATAGCCAGAGAGGTGTTTTTAAGCTTTTGTGATGGGCACATTGTAGTCTGTTCTTCCAGCTCTGCCCATCAAATGTCCCCGGATGTCAGACCAAGAGGCAAACTCCACTAAGGGATGGAGGCAGCACATGAGGCACCAGTGCTGCCTGTGCTTTGCTCCATCTCTCCACAGCTGTTATTGTAGTCCTGGTGATGTCTTGTTTATTTTCCGCATGCCCAGCAATGTGTTGCTGTCCCAGCTCCTTCCACCTCCCTGTGTTCATCTTCCCTGCAGGGCAGGGCAGGTGAGTGACCCTTCCTAGAGCAGGATGCCAGTGCTTCCCTGGCCATGAGTCACTGGGGACAGGAAGTGGCTCCAGCCATTTGCATCTAGCTTGGGGCTCTGAAGCATCCTGGCCTGGACAGCAGGGCAGGTCGGGATCCTCCAGTTTTCCCTCGTGCAAGACTGCTGCAGAGTGTGCAACACAATGAAGACAGTTCATGAATTTTCACCTGGTGGAGAGACCAATCCAATACCTGGTCCTTCTTTAAGTCTGTGTCTCCAAACAGTCCCATGGAATATGCTGTAGTTACTAGAAAGAATACAATATTCTTTATTTAGTAGAAAATGGCAAGATACATATATCTTTATTTAAAACAAGTCAGCATCTTCTTGAAGCAAAGTCTGTTGCAGTTTCTCATCATGGTCTGCTTTCCTAACTTGCATGACAGATGTCCCCTCAGCTTCAGGAAACAGCTCTCCCAAAATAACCTCCCAAGATGTCTTTGTATAGCCCAAAACCTGGCTGACATGACTCAGAGTAGCTTTCCAGTGAATTCGTAGGCTGTACTACATATGTTAACTGTGATTTGACACTAACAAAAAGCATTAGGGTATCCTAATATTTGATTGTCAGAGCTTGGCCTTGTCGGGCTCTTACTCTGCGTGGTATCAATGCAGCAAAACTTTGCTAATTTAAGAGTTTAATCACCTTGACTACACTCAGCCCCAGCTCAGGGACAAATGCACCATGGGTCGATTGCTTTTATTACTCATTAACACAAGGTGGTCTGTGCTCTCCGTTAAAGCCAAGCTATTTATGTTAGAGAAAGGAAGAAACTACTGCCAGTCTTGGGAGCTGGTTGTCACCAGTCTATTTACAAAATGATTTTTGCAGCAACACCCCACTGAGGTTGCAGTCCCATGAGCACAGAAGGGTGGTGTTCTGCCTTTACTCCCTCAGTGTCTAATATATAGTGTAGCAGAGAGCCTGGAGCAAGAAGGAAGTGGCGATGCTGTGCATTCATGCATGAAATACAGACCTTTCTGCAAACAGGCAAGCGGCCCGTGAGGTAACTCGTGTTCAGGGCCAGGGGATTGTCCAGCAGGAAGGGCTCAGGGGTCAGAGGAGGTGGGGAGCTTTGGAAGGGGTTTTCCTAAGAGCTCTTCTGCTCCATGGGCTTGTCTGCCCAACCCTCCCCACTCCTCCCTCCTGGTTGTACCCCCTCCATTTTCCGGCTTCGCACACCACCATCCACAGCCTCTAAGTGTCTTCACCTCCAGAGCAGTGCTCCTTGGACGTGAGATGTGTACGCAAATAAATTACAGAGCAGTGTGTAATGTTCCCCTTCAGCCATGCTCATACAGTCACAAAACCTTGAGATTTAGCTTGGCATTAGCTCAGTAACCCCAAGGAAAATAGTAAGACTTCTGAGCAACCTATGATTTTTCAAGCAGGCAATACATAAGATTAAAGGAAAATAGAAAAACAAAGGTATGTTCTGGTAGATGAGAGCTTAAAGGATTGGTAAGTAAAAACTGTGTTTGTACGTGTATGTTTGTGTGTCCGTGTATATTCTACACACAGGTATGATGTTTACACACGCTCTTTTAAAACTGCTTTTTTAGTCACACCAAAGCAATAAATGCTAAAACAAGCATTTCATTACAGTATTTTTAGGTTCTCAAAGTACCATGTTGTCTTCAGTACAATAAATTTAGTTTTATGGCTGCCTATGAAATCCCACACCTGAGAAACACATAATCTCAATGACGTATTACTAACCCCATTTTGGAGCTGGGGAAAACGGGGCCTTGGCTAAGTGCCTTTAGATCGAGAGCGAGGAGTCACAGTCCCGCTCCTCTTTAGCACCGGGGCAGGACTCTCTGCCTGGGCGTGGTGAGATCCGTATCAGTGGAAACGTGTGTGACCACTCGGCTTTCCTGAAAGCCGCCAGAGAATACGCGGTGCCGTCACTGCATACCAGCTCCACGCAGGTGTGTGTTGGCAGAGGAGCTGGGTAGTGGATCAGACACACCTTTTCCCGGCATGTCACAAGTTCCAGTCCACGGCCCTCGTCCCCAAGCACCCCGGGGGCTGTTGATGCCCTGCCACGTCCCTGCGGCGTCATCCTCATGCAAGCGTGCCTTTCCCAGCATGAGCCTGAACTTTCCCGTGCGCTGATACGAGGGTGATTAAAGGCAAGTGAAGCACAAGCTCTGTGTCACTGCTAGCAATCGTTCAGGAAGGGAAGGGAGAGCAGCGTGAGCATTTAGCTCTCTCCAGAGTACCAGAGAAAAGCACAGGAAGAAAGGTGCCGCGGTGGAAGGGGTTTGTGCTGTGCCTGTGCTCGGCTGCTGCTCCTCAGGGACACCTTAGCGCAGTGAGAGGGGCCGTACGTGCGCTTCACCCTGCAGGGCTCTCCTGGCTGAAATCCAGACCCCCTTGTGACTCATTTCACAATAAACATCCGCTTCGGGCCTCTGTGCCTCTCGCAGATACTCACCAACCTGCTTATCTGAGTGACGAGAGACCCTCTAGGAGACTCATCGAGAAAGGGACAAAAGTAACTGCTGGGTTAGAAATGCACAGTTTGGTAACAGGATGTTTCGTCTGCTATAAAAAGCCCAGGATGACAAGAGCTGAGGCTCGGAGAGAACAGTTGCTGCTGTGATTCACAGACCATGAACACAGGAGAGTTTTGAGATCGGGTTAGATTAGTGGGGGCCAGGTTTGGGTACTAGATCTGCAAGGAGTTTCCCTGAAGAACTCTGGGGCTGTGACTGTTTAAATCACTGTCTGCCCACCTGCCTCTACCCACACACTCACTCTCCCCTTCTGTTTAACATCCAGCATCCAAACGGGACACTGAACGCTGCCCAGAGCTGGCACAGTGACCACCGGCTCTGCCCCCCCACCCCCGGGGCACTGTACCCTCTGTGCACAGACAGGGTCTGGCAAGGGGGAGAAGCCAACTGCAAACAAACGCTCCTATAAGGCCACCCCTTCACTCCAGCCCTCTCCTTGTGCAGGCAAGGGACAGGGCAGGGATGTTTCTGCCCCTGCTGCAGAGCAAATGAGCATGAGCAGAGTCCCTCATGTCTCACATACACCGCATCACTCCCCAACTTCATCATGCAGGCAAGCTGTGCTGAGGCTGGAGGACAAAACCATGGAGGAGGAATAGAAGGAGGAAAGAAAGGGAAGGACAAATTAATCCTTGATGGAAATCCCCTATAAGGGCAGAATTGCAGTCCCAGCCCTGGGACAGGAGACAAGAAGAAGTGACTCCAGTCCTCATCTCACCCAAGGCATTTATATAGGGAGTGTCTTCATCTTCTCTACTATTTTCTCCCCTGTCCTGTCCTCTCCCCCACATCGGAGTCTCTCTGTGCACTATGAGAGGAAAGCACAGCATGTCCTTTCCCTCCTTCTTCTATCCTGTCCCTATTCTGCCCTGGTGGTCCCGATTCATGTAGGGTCCGGTTTCTGTTTTTTACGAAGATGTGTTGTTCCTCACCCAAGCTCTCCCTAAGGAGATCATCCCTCCCCCCTTTTCAGGCTTAGAGCTTCATTTGCACCTTCTTTGTCAACAGCACAGGGCGTGGGCTCCCGGAGTGCTCCCGAAACGCCCATCGGCAAAGCCTCTGTGTACATCGGGCTTACGGGAGAGTTTCACGAGCAGAGAGACACTGCTGTGAGAGAAACACCCCCAGCCAGATAACTGGGGTTTTCAACTCCCTCTAGGCACTGAAATACGACCTTGGGTTTCCAATGTGCGCTTTCAGTCCTAGTGATAAAGGGTGTGTTGGAAAGTCCAGGGAAGAAACTCCTTCCCTCCTCCTCTGCCAACACACAGCTCTGCTTTCAGCGCAGGTGGGTCTTGCACTTGGCCAAGGCTTTTCAAGGGTTTCATTCCCATGTAGGCACTGGAATAACTGGCCACATTTAAATACTTATTTAAGTGTTTAACCCTGCTCCCCACTGAAAAATCCAGCCATGTGGGTCACAGCAGGGGCTACTGAGTGCTTCAGAAATACCTGGCTTTGATTTGGGTGTCCTAAAGAGGACTGAAGCACATTGAATGTCAATACTTACAAATCCCACCCTTCTGCTCCTCTCAGTTTCCAGAGACAACTACTTGTTGGAAGATGATTTTACAGGGCCAGCGTATCTCTGAGGATGCTGAGCAGTTGTTAACTGGTTCTGATGTGTCACAAGGTTTCCTACAGCACAGTAATCTGTGTATCTTGAATTTTTCCAGTGTCCAAGGACAGCACAAATAGGTTTGGTCTTATTGATCCCCAGAGGAATTCAGAGCAACATGTGAAAGGGGCTAAGTTCAGCAACCTGAAAAAGATGTGAAACCTCGTCTCCTAAGATTGGCATTGCCCCTAACAGTCTGATCTAGAAATCTGGCAAGAGTTTATGGCAGAGCCTTTCTAGGAAGGACACTGGAGCACTTTATCTTCCCAGCACCAATTACCTGATATGTCATAAGGGCTTAGGAAAAGGGCAGAGGTTGTGGTCCAGGCACAAAAAGGTGAGACATAGCCATACCCTGAGATGAGAATCTTTGAGTAATTGACAAAGTGCTGAGTACAGCTTGGGCTTTTCCTTGGTGTGAATGTGACCCCAAAAACCAGACTCACAGGTACTTGATCCTGATGGCTCGCTTGGCCAGTGGTTGACCAATGTAAATGGTGGTAACTCTGACTTCACAGAGGTAACTCTGTCTTCAGGATTGTCTGAACAGTGGTTCCTGGGGAGGACGTCAGATCTAGTCATTAGGCATCTTCTCCCTTGTCTCTTTGTAATATCACTCCAATGCCCCCTTCCTTCCTTCATCTGATTTCAGGAAGAACAACCTGAGGTTATTCCAAAGAGGAAAATTTTTCAGTGGTGATTCTGAAGGTGGTCAGATTCTTGCCAGTCTCAGGAAAATAATTTCATAACTAGGGCATCAAGTTCATAAATGAGTATGAGCACCACTCATCACTGAACTCCTGGTGGACATTTGGTGAGGTTTGGGTAGAAATGTGATTCTTGCTATAACTGGTCATGGAGGATCAGGACCAAGACCTTGGAGGCATCAGGAACATGATGAGAGCAAACAGGATGGGTAGATGGCAAGGGTTAGGTCTTCACAGAGCCCATTTCCTGGAGGATCTGAGATGTTTTTCTATCTGCACTTAGAAAACTCTTCCATGGATGGTACCAGACATGAATTTTACTTTCTCAGGATCTTGATACACATTGCTCATGGCTCATGCACTATGACACTCACACACACATAGATCTGCCTCCCTCTCAGTCAGGCCTGGGTCTCACTTACTATCCCTGCTTCCCATCTCCTGCCCTGGGACTGTGACACCAGGAACTGCTGCTCTCCGTGTGTTCCTAGCGGCACATGGTGGGGAAAGTGGCCACACTTTGTGGTTGACCCTTCTGACAGGGCATGCTTTCCATTTGCCACATCACTGCTGGACCTCTTCCCCAGATGCCTCACCACACCTGTCCCATCATGACACCATGGTTAGTTTCATACATTCTGAAATGACATTTCTTGTTGATATGATGTAGAGCTACCCTCTATCTACAGCACATAACTCCCTGCTTTTCCCACCATTATCTCTCTAGTACTATGAAACTCATTGTTTCCAGGAATTTGATTGTGTCTGACTTTTGTTTTCTATCTGGCCTCTGGTACAGAATGTCCTGTGAAAGAACAATACTAAAATAGAAAAATTGAAAACAAAGTAAATCCTACCATACGGGTCAAATCTCTTGGCCTCCAAGGGTTGAGTTTTGTGCCATGGAATCTCTATCAGGGCTTCCAGTATTGGTTTGGGAAACAACACATGAGCAGCCAAGTGCAGGACCACCTTTATTCCTCAGCAGTTCACTGCCTTGCATGGGCAAGCCCTGAGGTCTAAGAGCTGTGGGTAATGACACACAAAGAACAGCTTTACACATGCCAAAACCACTTACTTACAGATGAGAAAGATTCCAGTGTTTCTGGGGCATTCTGAGGCACAGTCTTGGGCCCTGCAGTCATTGGCTGATTGCTGATTCAGAAGAGAAGAAAAAGCAAAGGTAACAGGTGAAAACTGAAAAGCCGGGGAGGAGACATGATTCCTTTCAGAGCCCTCACTAGAGGGAGGTTTGGAGGAGAAGTCAGGAGTTCAGCCAGCCTCACACAACTTCGGTGGGTTACATATAAGCACATTTTAGCTACAGCCAGATGAAATCCATCATCTGAAGAGCAGAATTAAACTACTCCCAAAACTGTAACCTCATTACAACCGGTGAGAAAATATGAATCTTTGAATGACTGCAAGAAGAGGGTTGATTATTAGCTTGGTTTATCTCCAGCTGATTAGGAATTCCAGGTCATGTCTGCTGACCAAACATAGATAGGTTTATGCTGTTCCTGTCCCCAATATTTGAGAAGGAGTAATTAATACAGCCTATTTTAAAACATATTTTCAGAATATATTCCCTGTATGTAATCAATATCAAATAAGTCCCATCAGCCCCTCCAACTGATGCTGCCTCCATCAACCACAAATTTCAACACCAAAGAGGAAATCTGAGCTTTGCTCCTGGAAATGACAATTTCAACTCATCTGTGCAGGCAAAAGCTCTGGTTTTGGTGCTGCTCACTGCCTTGTGGTTTTTAGGCAATAGGAGTCATTGAAGGAAGACTTCTCCAATAACCTTTTTGTAAAACTTTGTACTGAATGTCATCTCTGCAGGAGTGAACAGCAGGTGAAGGGTTAAGCTTTCCTTGTGCTGCTGCCCTCTCCAGCCCTGCAAGCTGTGATCTTTGGCTCCTTCAGCTACTACCATGGTCAAACACAGTCTGCCCCTCACTGCAGACAGGGCTGGACACAATCCTGACTAATCCCAGGGAAGATCTGCAGAGGCCTTAGATCCTCCTGACATCTGGGCAAAGACATCTGGGCGCTGCCTGCAAAACAGTGCTTGGAGCTAAGGTTCAGCTGGGGTGTTTCTCCTGGACGGATGGAGGAGTAAGTGGGAGAGAGAGAAGAAAAAGCAGCCTGCAGATAAACAACGAAGTCTTTTTAGTGTTTTTCTAGACAATGTAAACTTGAGCTAAACGCGTGTGGTTCTACCAGTCTGCTCTTTTCCTGCAGAACCTTGGGGACTTCAAATGAAACAGCAAGTCATAGGGTTCAAAAGAAACAAGGTGTTGCACTTTCCTGTGAAGCACAGAGTAAATCTGCAAAACTCCTTCCTGCACAATGCTGCAAGTGCCAGAAGTTTAAAAAAACAAGCAGCTGAATTTATGGAGGGAAAATCGAGTGAATAAAATTAAACTTAAAAGTACTGGCACTGGCTCAAGTTATATTCAGACGTGGATCAGGGCGGGCTGCAACACATTTTGGGGAAGGGTCACTGTGCTTGCATTATTTCCTGGTTCTACTACTGGCTGCTACCAGAAATATGGGCTGGAGTACTCTTGTCTGGCCATTCCCATTTTCTGGTCCAGTTATGGAGCTTGTGCCTTCACTCTGAAACCAGAATAATGCAGCTGTGCCTGCTCTGCACACCTGCTGCTCTGTGCACCTGCCCATACTTACAATAACTTACAATCAGATGTTTACCCTTATACATGAGTTCAAGGATGAAGTCAGGGGAGTCCGGGGGCCAGCTTTGGTGTGCACAAGGACAGGGAACCACATGTGAACCTGTGCTTCCCAAACACAGGCATTGCACAGTGAGACCTTCCCCAAGAAATGTCTGAGAGAAGAGGAAACCAGGCTGCTCATCTGCAAGTCCTGGCAAGTGTTAAGGCTTGTTTTTGCCAGAAAAGGAAACAGGTATCGTTTACTACCCACAGAGCTCAGATCTCTGCTGAGTATAGCGCTGAGGCTGCTCTCTGACTCACACTCCCCCCAAGGGAGTGACATGACCAAGGTGTTGAGCATTTGGCCAGCGCAGCCAGGGCTGTGGCACACGAGGGCAATCTCTTTGAACAATTAGAGGAGTTTCTCTAACTGTAGACAAAAACACCCCAGTTTGATTTCAGGGACTGTCTATGCACACGCCTCTTCTCACTTGGTCATGCTATTGTAAAGGAGAAAAAATTCAACTTGCATGTTTACTTAAGAGCAGGCCAATCACTAAGGACTGTCAGTATGGGAGTACCTTTAGCCTAGAGAATACAGAGGAGATTGCAACATCGTGGATAAACCCAGGTCTTTCAGCTGAGATTAATGATCTGAAGAAATGGTATTTCCCAAAAGTCAGGTATAAAAACTAGGTGAAAATAGAGTGAAAACTCTTTGGGACTTCCAATGAAAAAAAAACCAAAATAACCTCAGGCAGAGGAGGAAAGACAGTGATTATGGAGTAAAAAGAGGTTTTATTTTGCCCTTTGAAGCAGTGCAGAAAATCGTCCAATAAAAGAAATAAGGTATTTTATGTCTCAAAGAAATGAAGGAAGTGCAGAAGAGGAGACAAGGTGCTCTTAGGGATACTGTAAAATCCTCTGCAAATTCCACAGCACTGAGAACATCGACGAGTGATGAAGGGGAAAAGTGGAGTTTCAGTGTTTATCTTGCTATGTAAATTCCTTGTGATGATTCCACAGAAATAGTTTCTGGGTTTTGAAATCTTTCATGAAACATGAGTAAAAAATACCAACCTCAAATTGTCTCTAGAAAGCAAAATACAAATTGGGTGTTCATGAGGCTGGCACTGTGCATGAGGAGACTGTGTAAACTCTGTGTACAGGTTGTCAGGGATGTTCAGTGGTCAAAGAGACACTGGAAACTTGTGTTGCAGCCTGTGAGGACTATGGGAGGTCCGAGAGCACGTGGATGTGTGTCCTTATTGCCTTTCATCGGCTTTGTTTGACCCAAGGCTACTCTGTCACCCAGTAGCACTGCCCAGTGCAGCACCATCAGGGACAGAGGAGCAGTGGGATGGCTGTACAGCCCCTCAGGAGCACAGCGTCCATCTCCAGGCAGATATAGGCTGCAATCCCTCAGTAACCCTCACAGAATATTGCTGTCTCCAGTGTAAGTTCCGTGGCCTCCTGGAAGGGGAAGAAACTGAGCACACATGCTGTCCTACTGTATGAGCAAGCAGTCAGACTCACACTACAGACAGATTTGGCACAAACTGTCTCAAAAGTGCCACCAGGATAAATTCTAAGATAAATCCTAAGTCAAATTTTCCCACGGACAGAGTGGTCATGAATTTCAGTCCATCCAAGAGCTAGCAGCGTGGTCAGGGTGCTACAACACGCATCACATGCTGGTGGCTGCATTTCCCCAAGACCACTCTTGATGTCCCTCCCAGTACAAGTACAGTCGGATCATTGGCACCCGGGACTCCTCCCTGTGCTTTCCTAGAAAGTTCAGCATGAAGTCCAAGTCCTTCCCATACAGAATGGTTCTGTTCCCCCATGTCCTGGCTGCTCAGAGCCTGTAGACAAAGGATCTAAACCTGCTAAAAGTGTCTTGGTAGCTTTTAACCCTGTCCAGATCTGACCTTGCCCTGCAGGAGTCAGTGAGGAGCTGCCCAATCTGTCGGAGTGGGGTCTGGCAGGAGGGTCAGGAAAGGGGTGAGTCAGCTCAGTGCTCTGAAGCACTGGAAACACTGCACATTCCTTGGCAGATGGACACTCTTGGACTGAAATGACTATGCAGATGTCAATGATCAAATCCAGACACTCCTAACTCTGCTCTCCTCAGGTTCACATGAGTTTCTGCCCTGCCTTTTTACCAGGCAAGGGATTGTTCTTCACAGGAACTAGCTCCAATAGCCAGCACCATGCTGGTTTCCCTGCTCCCTGTATCAGAGTTCTTCATGAATACACAGATAAATGCATCTACTTTGTTATCTCTGCATTACCAAAGAAAACTTTACTGCTTTCTTCTTCTTCACTCCCAGAAGTATAAAACTGTGGTCCATGAAGACACAGGAAAACTGAAAATTCTTCAGATGCAGAGTCACAGCTCCCTATTCCTTCGAAAGTGAAAAAAACATGACTGTAAAAGTTTGCTACCAGGCAACTGGGGTGGATTTCATCACACCAGCACTGCTGCCTGGACAGTGGGGACCTGCAGCCCCAAGTGTTTCCAGAGCAAAACAGCCTTGCTTTGTATCTGCCCGGTGGGACAAGATTGCAGTGGCTTTTCTCCCCTTTGACCCCCCGGCATTGCACAGGACAGGTAGGTAATCATGAGCCTGTTTGTCTGTTTGCAAATCTCAGGAAGCAGCTCCAGCAAAATCTCCTAAGTCATCAGAATGCAGCAAAACACGGTGTCAAAACAATGCAACCCCATCCGTACCTCCAGCAGGACCTTTATCAGGAATTACCACCTGTTTATCTCAGAGTCTGGGATTACAGCAGGTCCAGGCTGAAGGACCCCTCCATCCAGCCTGTGGTGAGAGCAGGCAGCACCACCCAGCTCATGCCATGCCCTCTGAAGGAGACAGCATTTCTTCACTTTGCCTGTTCTGAGTCGGATGTGTCAATATTCAAATATTCACGCAAGAGAAAGGGAAACTATAGTAACTGGACAAACACACACCCAAGAGAGAGGACACTCCTTCCTGGTCTGTAATCCCCTGGTTCAATACAATTTAGCAAGTCACTGAAGTGAAATTTCTCCCACTAACGCAGAGGTGTACGGGACACTGTTCTTACTAAAATGGTAGGTTCAAAAGTTTGGATTTGTACGTGGATGATGAGTGTTTGCACAGCTGCCTCTCTGAAAGCCCTTAAAAATCATAGTACTCATAATTCCCATGACTGCGCTACTGCCTCCTCTGTAGCTGGTTGTCCCACGTGTGCTGCATGTCCAGGAGCCAGGCAGCGAATCTGCCAGGAGGGGAATGCCCCCCTGCCTTGCCTGGCGGCACTGAGGTGGCTGGGGAAGGTGGTCACACATGCAGCAACTGGACAAGTGGAACTGGCACAGCCCCATCCCCACTTCCCTGCCCACTGTGCTGGCTCCTGGAGGGAGGGACAGCCAAGTTTACAGCTCCAGCAGGTGAAGAACAGCAGCGGGCTGCCAGTCCCAAGGAAAGCGAGAGGGAGTTCTCACTCTCAGGACCCCCAGCTCTAGGAGGGGGCAGATCCACGAGCACAACCAGGGCACCCTTCGGAGGTGCCAAAACATCCAGAGGTGCCACCTCATCCCGCTGTGGGGGACAGAAGGGACGGTTCCACGAGGCCTTTCTCCAAAGGGAGGGGCAGGGCGGGGCGGGGGTCACCTGGGGCTGTGGGTCAGGCCGAAACCCTGAGGGAGGGGTCGCTCCGGGTGCGTTCGGGGCGGGGGTCACCTGGGGCTGTGGGTCAGGCCGAAACCCTGAGGGAGGGGTCGCTCCGGGTGCGTTCGGGGCTGGGGTCACCTGGGGCTGTGGGTCAGGCCGAAACCCTGAGGGAGGGGTCGCGTTCGGGGCTGCGCGGGCCGCGGGAGCCCCGCGGGGCGGGGCCGGGGCGCGGCCGGCAGGGGGCGCGCTGCGCGCGGGTTTAAGAGGCGCGCGGGGCGGCGCGCGGGCGGCAGAGCGGCGCGCGGGGTCGTGCGGAGCGCGCTCTCCGTCCCCTCGCTGCCACCGTCCCCCGGGCCCGCAGACATGGCCAGCGGAGGGCTGCAGCTCCTGGGCTTCGTCATGGCCTTCCTCGGCTGGATCGGCATCATCATCAGCACCGCCATGCCCCAGTGGAAGATGGCATCCTACGCGGGGGACAACATTGTCACGGCCCAGGCGCTCTACGAGGGGCTGTGGATGTCGTGCGCCATGCAGAGCACGGGGCAGATCCAGTGCAAGGTGTACGACTCGCTGCTCAAGCTGGAGAGTAAGTTGGGGCTGGGAAGTGGTGAGGGTGTTGGAGTGTCCGTCCCGTCGGGGCTGTCCCCTCCACCCCAGCGCCTCTTGCTCCGGTCGGGGCGGAGGGTACCAGTCCCGCAGGGCCATTACCCCGTGTCGGTGTCGGTCCTGTGGAAGCTCAGGCTGAAGTACTTAGACTGGGTTTGCCAGTCCTGTTGCACGTCCAGTCGTCGTCATCCGTGTCGTCCCCTCGCCCCTCCGAGTGCCTGTCGCGATGGGGGTGCCACTCCTTTCGGGTGTCACGGTCTCTGTCCCGTTGGATTTACTCAGCCTGTCCCTTCGGGGTTGAAGGTGCGGGGCTCGGGGTCCCCCATCTCTTTCATGATTCCTAATCCTGTCGGGGGTCGGATGCGTGTTTCTTGGGGTTCCCCGCTGGCTCTTCCCGCCGGAGCTGGGGGTCACTCCCCGGTGACGGGGGCACCCTCGGCAGTGCCTCCTCCCCGGGCGGGGAGCGGGGGCGCCCGGGGGGCAGTGCCCGGGCAGGAGCAGGAGCTACTCCGCATCCCCCTGCCGGTCCCCCTCCAGAAAATGTCCCGGGGGGAGGAAAGGTCAGATTCTCTACGTGTGTTCCGGAAAGCGCCTTGTTTGCGAACAAGAGCTTTTGGCTGTGGAGGTCCCGCGAAGGACTGGGTAGCCCTGGTTGGGCACGGCTGAGCAGGAGCAGAGCTCAGCAGCGTGGCCGTAGTGGGCTTTTGGAGCACGGGTCCTATTTGCCTTTGACTGTTTTGGTCTTTTGTTTCCTGGGAAAGTCGCTGATGCTCCCGTGGGGCTTTTAAGCAGAGGGCTGGCAGGTGAGCTGGCTTCCTGCCCAGCTAGCACTGCCTGTAGTTTTTAGGCAGGTCGGTGTGCCGAGATAATGTTTGGGTCTCTTATCTTATCCTGGGACGGCAAAGCCCATCTCATGCAGGCAGGAGCTGCAGCCCGGCTGGCTGGGGTATCAGCCTGGCTGCTGGGGTGTCATTCGGATGCTCAAGCCGAGCTGGAGCCACACAGAGGGCTGTTTCTAGAGCGCTGGGGCAGATAACTTATGCTGACACCCAAAGGGGTTAAAAAAAATTTACTCCTTTCTCAATACCCCTCGTCTCATCCCGAGTCCTGGAACACCCTCATCCTTCCCTAATTAATAAAATAATAATTGCCACCTTGGTCACCTTCTCCTTCCCAAAGGAACGAGCAGGCAGTTTCACGTAAGCCGAGGTCCGCGGGGAGTGTCCCCGAGTCCGATTGCTTCGGCCCTTCCTGTATGTCCCGCGGTGAAGCCGGACCCACCTTCGTGGCCAGCCCACATCAGTCTCTCCTGCTCCCTTGCCCCAAGCCCCCGTGGGCCCTGCAGCTGGCGGAGGTGCGGATTGCTCTCATCGGGAGTGCTGCGCACCCACTTGGCACTCGCAGAGTGCGGGGCTGTGGTAATCGGGGCAGGGCTGAGCGTACAGTCCGGAGTGGTAATTATGTGTAAGCTCAGCTTCAAGCCTCTTATCTCTCACTGGAGGTGGGGGGCGAAGATGCCAGCAGCTGCTGAGGAATCTCCATCCACCCCCTGGATAGCTTGCGAAAGGTAACCTTGCCTCGGGGGCTGTATACAGCCCTTTGTGCTGTAAATGAGACCCACCTGCGGAGCCCGCCTTGAACAGACTCCCCAAAACCTGCCCCAGGCCCTCCGGCCCTGGCCCATTCAGGGCTGAGCGCCGAAACCAGCTGCTCCCCTCACCTTTGTCCCGCGAACAATACGGGCTCTTCTCTTCCAGGGCTGCGAGGGAGGGAGGTGATGGGGACCGAGGCTGAGCTTGTAGTGGCCTTTTCTGTTCTCGCCGAGCTCTGCAGGACAGAATGCCTGAGAATTCTCAAATATCACAGGGGATGTTATCCTCACAGGGAAAATCAGTGAGGGCTGGCAAAAAGACTCCTCGTTCTTGCGGTCCCTCAGCTTGCTTAGGCTGTGCCTTTCCCGCTTGAAAGCGGATCATGCCTGGGGAAATACACCTTATCTGTCGTTTTCCCTCCTCATATCCCTTCAAGGTCTTACAGCCACATGGGCTTGGGCAGGGACTTGCAATGCTGGTTTGGATGGAGGTGCGAAAAAAAAGACCAAACAAAACCCCCAAACCGTTTATAGCCAATTCAACAGCCACACCCCGGGACAGGTGCAGTGGAGAGTTCCCTTACTGCATTCATCTGAGTCCTGGTGAAGGTGGCACAGCTGTGTGGGCAGAACTTCTGCCTGGCCACGCTTTCCTGCCAGAGCTTCACATGCCCCAGGTGCTCTGAGCCACATGTCAGAGCCTCATGTGCTGATGGGAGAGGCTCAGATCTGTAATTACGTTGTCCCTGTGGAAAGGACTGAACCTTCTTGCACCTGCAGTAACTCGTGTTTGTGGGAATGCTGGAAGGCTTTACCAGCAAGCTTTGGAGTAGCTGATAGCTGTTGCCATTGCTCTGGATGTGTCAGTGTTTGGCTGCAAGGCAGAGATGGGGTTGGCACAAGCTGATGAGCACCATTAGCCAACCGAGGGGCCTCCAGCTGCCCGTGTGGGCACACTGCTGGAGTGCACCCATGCTGGCACTTCTCCCGCAGCTGTGTTCAGCTGAGGGCTTATGTCACTGCTCCTATTCAGGCAACAGAAAGGCTGCGTTTTGCTGGCTTACGTGAAAAGCAGCGTGTGGCCACACGCAGACATTCAGGCAACAAATGCCACCCTTGCAACAAGGCTTTATTGCACAGCCTCAGCATTGTTCTTGTGGCCCTCCAGCATGGTCCATGGAGCTTAGCTCAGCTTTGTGCTCCTCGGGGTCTCAGGGGGATGGTCTCAGACAGGAGGGAGTAGGGCTCCTGGTACCTTTCTCTGAAAGTTTTCAGCCCCACCTAATCGCGTTCTCATGTTCAGAGCAGATGTTCTGGATCCTGTCTAGGCTGTTATAGCTGAAGATACTCATCGACCTGTTTGGTTTTGCTGGGAGAGGTTCTGTGCTTGAGACAAGCTGAGACTCACCTATCAATTCATCACCAAACCTAGTACATGCACAATGAGCCTTTGTGCCCTAGCCCAGAAAATAAACAAGGTTTTGAATGCCCTCTGGGTCAAGCAACATCGCTGAAATGTGAAATCTTCCCTCCTGCACCTTTACCACCCTGGCTGAGCCTGTTCCAGGAGCTGGGGAAGAGAATGGGTGGGGGAAGGAACGGTTCATGCTCAGGTTACTGCTGCTCAGTTCTGGTGGTAGGGGAGTTGGGAGGGTGGCCCAGGGAGGGACAAAGCATGAGGGACATGTGTCCAATTCTCCCATCTTTAGATCTTGATTAAGCAGGTAGAACCTGCTGGTGGTATCTGTGCTTTCATGTGGGTTAAGGGTTAATTTGCTACCGTGTTTCTCAATCCCTGTTCCTTCCTGATGAAAAATCATGATTGAGCGATAAAGGTCTCACTTGTGCTGGCTTTGAGAAGGTAGAGGGTTACTTGGAATGCCACCGAGGCTGTTCCTGTGCAGTGCCCTGGTGTGTCTGCAAGAGGGGATGGGAGTCTGTTGCAACACACTGGCTTTATTGCTCTACAAGCAGCTTCTAAGCGGCTTTAGCTGTTACTATGTGTTACTAAATCTCTTGGTAAGGGAATTTCCAGGCTTTGTGGGAAAACAGGCTGCCCAGGTCTCCTCTGACCAGGAACCTGGAAATGGTGGTACCATGCTTGTCTTGCCACCAATCTTTGTCAGTGAGCGTAGGAGGGAGGACACTGAACCTTACTTGCTTTCAGATACACAGCGTTCAAGCCCACTGTTACCTACTGAACTTACCTCTTTGCACTGGGCATGCAGTGGGGAGTTCCCAACCTTCCCATTTTTTCAAGAAACAGGACCCAGAGTCCCTGTTCTGCCTCGATACCTCTGTACCGTCTTCTAGACTGGTAGGGAGGCACTTTAAAAGTGTCCAGATTGGAATCTGATGCTGATGGGTATGCAGGGTGGGCCTTTGCAGTGTCTGGTAAGGGGGTTGAAAGCCTCCAAGCCATTAGCAGCTTTTGGGTGCAGTGAGAACGACTGCGAAGTGTGAGAGATGTTTGCTGGCCACCTCTGAAGCTGTTAACTGCTTGCTCTCTACTGCACAAAAGTAACTTTCGAATGCAGGCGGGGCAGACCAGCAGGATCTCAGGTCCCTCTCCTTCCAGGGGATCCAGCTTTCGTGAAACCCTGGTGGGAAGGCTTTGAAGGCTGCTGACTTCTCTTGGAGGCGGACAGTGGAACATGCTTCCTATACTGCAGGGGTGCTTGTAGCTCCTGGGGAACTTCCCTCCTAAGGATTAGAGGGAGCTGCACAGCATCTGTCTCACCTGTATTCTGTCATCAGTTAGCTGGATGGAGGCCCATGGGAAGGGAAGGAAAAGTCCTTATTTTAAATTAAGGCAGTTGATGAGCATCCCTATCAGAGAATAATCTGCACACAGAGCCATTACAGCAATTTTGCCTTACAAACAGGCATTACAAAAATCCCATGGCACTTTCCCAACAGCTTTTCTGTAATATAAATGACATAAACACATTGAATAAGGAAATGGGATGATAGAAAAAACCCTCAAACATCTGCAGGTGAAATACTGAAGTACTTTTTTATATAACTAAGCAGTTACCAGCAATTACTTCTGTCTCAGCTGATAGTTATGGGAAGGAAAAGTATTACTTAAGCTTCAGAAACCACTAACAAGAATTCTGAATGGTTTGTCAGTATGTTTTTAAAACAAGTGGGGCTTATTCTGTGAAACAGGTGTTATCTGCAGCAGCATGTTTGTTATTTTAGGCCTTGCAGAATGCAGATATGTTATTAACTGTCTTCAGTAGTTTTACGCCTCTGTTCTTCAGTTCTTGCTGCTTTCTTGCTGTGGGCTTTTCAGGCCATGTCTCTCATTGCTAACCAGCAATCAAAAGGCTTGGCTTCAGAGTCAATACTGGTTTATGTTGACAAAATACTGTTGCCGTCTGAAAGCTGTTGTTTGGTGCCAGACCAGTCTGTCTCACCTTGTGTAGGACTGTTTTTTTCCCCAAGGGCTCCCAAGACTGCCTGGGCTTTCCTGTTCCTGTTGGCGAGACAGTTGCAGCAGCAAGGAGTGTTGGGGAAATCCTGTTTTCCCTCTAATATGGTAGAAGTTGTAAAGTTAAATTGCTGTGGATTACTTTTACTTGCTGTCGGTAGCCTGTCCTGTTTAGCAGGTTGAGACAATATTGTACTTGTATAATTTTGGATTTTTAAAGCATCTGGAAAGGCCCGTGTGAACAACAGAACTATTATTAAAGTAGCTTTCCCAGCCCGTGGATGTGAAGCTTCCACTGACAGCGCATCTGTTAATGTGTAGTTAATAACTGGGAGCTTGTATGATGATTAACTGTGGCCAGTGCACTGCACACATTGCAAAAGTGGTAGGAGGACAAAAGCGCTGCCTCCCAGGCTGTGCTGGGAGCTCGGGGCCGGTGGAGGATGGCTGGCTAACACAGTCATGGCACATTACAGCTTCTTGGGACAAAGGAACAGAATGTTCTGCAAAGGCTCCAACCTGTTTTTCTGTCCCACTTCAAGTTTCCTACATATTTCTGTCCCTTTATGCCATGGAGCCATGCATGAGGAGGGGGCGAGGGCACCAGGAGTTGTCCCACCAGCGTCTGCTGAGAGTGGGCAGCCCTGGGGAATGCTCACAATGCTGTATTTTGTTCGGCTGCTCCTGCAAAGCTGTCGTGGCATGCATCCAGTTAATACTTAAACATCTTGAGATATTAGTGGGTTTCATAGTTGGGTTTTTAGAGGTCATATAAACTTTTTCCAGCATTTCTCTGTGTTTGTCCCTTGGCACTGTGTGTGAAGGTGAAATGTTTCTTCCCACCCTTATAATTGGTTTTTTAGTTTTTAGAAGATAGCATTGCCTATTTTGAGCTTCATGAAAGATCTCTTTCAAAACCCTCTCCTATAAAGTCATTTCTTCTGCAGCAAGACTGAGCCCAATTTACTGTAGTCTTGATAAAACCAGTTTGGTACCTCTGCCGAAAATACAGTTTCCCATGCGTAGTACAAACTGGTATTCAGCCATGGGCCTCTCCGGAGCTGCTGCTGTAGGGCACAATTTGGCCTTTAATGTATGGAGGCAGAGTTGGGTTTCCTGAGTGGCAACCTGTCAGTTGAAGTCTTTCTGAACATTGGCATTACTTTTGTAAGGTAGAAATTATATTTGGAGTGTAATCTCTGACACTGGAGATAAATCAATTAAAAACGAGTTTGGATCTGCAGTGGTGATTTATGCTAAAGTGACAAATGGCTTTGTTAATGTGTTTCTGTACTTGGTGCAGCAGATGGGTTTTGATTAACACATGGGTGGTGCGGAGGTGTGTCACCTTCCCCTTTGAAGAAAGGGAGAGATATTAGCCAAGCTGATGGAGGACTTTTTCCCAAGAAAGCAAACACTCATCTTATAAACGTGTGTTCCTTCCTGTTGCTCTGATTGTCTTTTTGTGTTGTGTGTAAGTGGTTTCGTAATCTATTTACAGAACAATAAGGCTGTGTGTGAAGGGGCAGATCCAGATCTGTTTTAATGCAGAATTAGAGCTTGGTGTTGGTGTGGGTCACAGGAGTTTTCCTGCACAAGCAGTTCTGTGGGACAAAGTGTAGTAAAGGACCTGCAGGGGCTGGCTGTGTGGCCGTACTCTCCTCCTAGCTGGTGTCAGGTCTGAGCTCTGAGTTTCAGATTGAGCCACAGAGCCCATTGTTGTGGCAGGGACTCGGGTGGGTTCACCATGCCAGCCCTGAGTGTGCAGGTGCTCTGTTGAAGGCTTAAATCTTGCAGTTGTTCAAGCCTGAAATGCTTTGCAGAGTTCTATCAGGATGCAGTCAGGGCGTTTTGAGGGGTGAGCTCCAGACCTGAGATTATGTGTCAGGGGACACTTGTGCCTTGGTTATAGCATGCTCCTTGGAATTTATTCCTTTTATTAACCAGCCCTGTTTGTTCTCAGGGCTTTACAGGGCTGTATATTAAAATCCATGCTGTTCAAACAAACTTGATTTGCCAGACAATAAAGCTCAGGCTCTTATTGCACTGCTAGTCAGGTGTTTTGTCACCTGAGGGTTTTTTTTAGTAATGACTTTGTTTATATCACTACTTGTCTTTCTGTCTTTGGTATCAAGAAAATCTGAGTTCAGTAGCTCACATTCCTAGAGTTAGTGTGTCAATGCCTTCAGATGAGTCCATATAAAACCAAAATCCTGGGTAAAGTACATCAAGTCTGTCTGCTGAGAAATCAGGCAAATTCCATGCTTGCCTACGGGAGGCATCACCCCATGCTCCAACTCTTCAAAGCACAAGAGGCTCTTTAAGCATTTGAGTGTCTTTGAGTCAGTTAAATATTTTAAAGAAAAGAAAACAAAGTATTTTTGAATTGGCTGGGAAAATCCTATTTCTTTTGCAATTGTATTTTTGTACCCTCTGTGACTCAAACTGAGAATTTAGCACCAAGAAAAAATCTAAATCAGCACTGAGTTATTTGTATAAAAGACAGGTTTTGGAAGTGTTGAGCAGTTAAGGGGCCTTGCTGTCTGCTGTGGGACTATTCATATGTATGTCACTATTCATATTAAAACGTGTGCTTAAGTACTTTGTCAAGGTAGAGCCTAAATCTGAATACTTCTTTTGATAAACAGATATGTCCTTCCAATTGGGATTCAAATGATCAAGGAACAAAAGATGTCTGAGGGCAATTCCCAGGTCATTTCCTGCAAAAACCGCTGCCTGCCCTTGTTTGCCATGCATTTTAGAAGAGGCTGAGTCCTCTGATCCTGATGCATGACAGTCTTGAGACTAAAGCTGAAAAAGAATGTCTTGCTTGGATGTATCCTGTGTACCAGGGAGTGGGAATATTTAGATACATGATTGCTGAGCCCAGTAATTTGAATTTCGATTTGTATCTTGAGTTTTCTTTGAGGGTAACTCAAATCCTAATGTCTTCCAGGCAGCCTGCAGGCCACAAGGGCTTTGATGGTGGCTTCAATACTCCTGGGGCTTGTCGGAGTGTTTGTTGCTGTGACAGGCATGAAATGCATGAAGTGCATGGAAGATGATCAGGTGAAGAAGATGAGGATGGCTGTCTTCGGTGGGGTGATCTTCATCATTTCAGGTTGGTAACCTACAGATGTGCTGAGTGTTCAGTGTGCTGTTTCCTAGGTGGCATATATCCTGTGATGAATGTGCAAGGGCTTGATGAGTTGCTCCAAAAGCATTTTGGTCTGGGAACTCCTTAGAGGCCTTTGACACAGTAGTTCAGGCTACCTGAGGCATCTTGGCACTGGCATTGCACTCTCTGTATGGACTTCATGCTTTCTGTACCTGTTGGCAGAGCTGAGTTTGACCTTGCTTCAGTGAAAAAAGTCTGTCAGCAGAGCAGTCCTGCCTTTGCTGCAGTGTAACTGGGGGAAACCTCAAATCTGTTCTTACCTTCTCTCCCAACCAGCACTAACTGAAACAGCTCAGAACCTCCAGGGTAGCAGCAGCTCGGCTTTACTCCAGATGCTGATTCTGCTGCAGTGATTTTGCTGATTGTTTTTTCTTAAGCCATGACATTGTGCTCTCTTTACGTGCAGGTCTGGCAGCACTGGTGGCCACGTCGTGGTACGGCAACAGAGTGGCTCGGGCCTTTTATGACCCTTTCACCCCTGTCAACACCAGGTACTGACCCTTTTGGTGTAACACCCTATAGTTCAGCATGACAAATACTCACAGAGCTTAGTTTTGAATAGCAGTTGCTCAAAATAAAGAAGGGAATTTTCTGAACTAGCTGGGTTGTATCCAAACTGTGCAGAAAGAGCTGGGACTAGATCTCATTATCCATGTGCTTCTTAGGTCTTGGCTTTAAGGCAGCATCCCTGCCAGAGACCTCTCTGGTGGGACTTCTGCGATTTTTACCCCACTGCATGCTACAGGCCTGGTTTGCACAGAGCTTGGCCTGCAGCTCTGGGGTGACCCAAAATACTGGACAAAGCCAGCTCTGAGCTTTGAGGGTCAACAAAGCCTGACTGCTCCAAGCTGCTGCCTTGCAGGAAGCCACATCCATCCCAGTTTTGGCTTCCTTCTGCTTTGTGTGAATGTATTACTCCAAGTAATATCCCTGGATTACAGTGATTTTCACTTTTTCCCTTCTTTCTTTAGATTTGAATTTGGGTCAGCTCTCTTCATTGGCTGGGCAGCTGCATCTCTGGCCATACTGGGGGGATCCTTCCTCTGCTGCTCCTGTCCACGGAGAGAAACTTCATATCCACCCACCCGAGGCTACCCAAAAAATGCCTCCTCCACAGGGAAGGATTATGTATAATGAAACAAAGAAGAGGAACCACCAGCACTGGTAGTGAAAGCATTTTGGAGAGGACACTACAATGCCACTGTCCTGAGCAGAGTCCAGGCTCTAGGTTCTGCCTTCCTCTTCTCCCAAAAATGTGTATATTTTTGTAATCCTCTTTGCTACTGGACATAACTTCTCCTTTCTCTCCCAGCCCGTGGAGGAAGGCTAGCCTAGATTCATAGGTATTGCCACTGGAAAGATGAAACCTCCAAGCTTGGGTTAAGTTTAGTTTTTGGGAGTAAAAGGGAAAATGATACTGTTTTTATAGACGGATGTTGGTGCTTTTTTTAGTTGTTTGTTTTGGTTTTTTTTTAAAAATAGATGGTAACAATTCAGTCCCATATCCCATTAAGTTAGAGCCCAGTGTGGTGTGTGTAGAAATTAAAGGAACATATATTATATACAAAATGATGAAACCAATAGCTTAAGGGGAAACATAATTTTGGGGAAAAGACTTTACATGTAGGAATGTTTGAAGAGATATAAAATTCTCTTGTACTGTCTTATTGGCATCATCTTCAGCACCCTCCTTGCCATGCAGACAAAGAGTCAGAAACAAATTGCTGTGACTTCAGTGGAAATCCATGCTGTCTGTGCACATGCTGTTGGCCAATGGAAGATGCAGTGTGAGGTAGAGACCACAGAAGTTATCAGACTCCCAAAGCATCTGCAGGTTTCCCTGGTGCCAGGGAAGAGCTCAAGGAAAAGGATTGCCTTCTGTTTTCACTGTGTTTCTCTGAGGCTGTAGCTGTTCCTTAGACACTAAGAGCTGCCAGTGATTGTTTCTCCCTGTTCCCACCCTGGCAGCTGAGCTTGAAGCTTTATCCCCTTGTGTGTGTTACAGGTTACCTTTTAACACTCTCCTCTTTCCTCAAGTCTTTCTTGTTTGGGCTTAGTTTGGCAGCAGATCAACAAATCTCTGTTTGCCTGATGCAGCTAGCTGTGTTAAAGCAAACTGAATGCACTGCCACTCCCTGATGTTTCCCCAAGGATACCTCACACGCTGCCATTCCATCCTGTCTGTTTCTTGTAAACACTTTCAGTGATGATAGGAAGGCAAATTCCAAGAAAACTGACCCAAAGGTTATGGCATTTGCTTGTAATCCAAGCTCACCAAAGAGGAAGAAACAAACATTTTAAAGATGTAGCCATCCTTGCATATTGAGTCATATCCAAAAAAAAAATAATAATAATGCTGTTCATCAAAGGTTCCCACCCCTTTCCCTGAAACACCCAGTCAGTCACTTGGTGTTGGCTGACACTGGGAGTTAAGTCTTGTAATTCCTAAAGGGATGGTGCCACTTCTCCAAAGCTCAACCTTTTTGTATAGAAGGAAACTGGTGCTTCTGACCAGGCTTTATAATTGTGTATATGTTCAGAGGCATCAGATCTCTTGATTTCCTTCTGTAGACAGGGAGAGCTATGTACCATGTTGGTGGTCTGTACAAGCCTTGTACCTCTGTTTTACCTGACTCCTGCAGCATAAAGTTACTAAAAGAAACCAACCAGAGCATTTGCTTCAGGCTTGAGTTGATGTTGGCCTGTACTTGGAGCTGGGCCATGTGGCTTCCCCTTCTCCATGGGGAATTGCCTGTGCACAGCAGCTGCCTCGAGAGACCTCTTGTCTTGGGAGATGGCAGCTCAGGTCACATTAAAGAGCTGCTGAAGTCTGTGCTTTTGTATTTGCATTAACCCTGAGCCAGGGAGCAGATGCTTGTATTGGGAACTTGTACAAAGTGTTTTAAAAATTTCAATAAATGGACTTTTTTAAGGAAAATCAGACTACTACTTCATTTCTTGTTTTTGAGCAGAACTTGGAATGGTGCACATGGAAGTGAAGAGTGGGAACTTGGGCTTTTGGGAGCCTGTCTGCCAGGATGGAGTTTGTTTAGCTGTGTGTATCTACAGCAGACATAGGTGGGGACAGATCTTCTGCAGTGAGTCAGGCAGTTGTGGCCTCTGGCAGAAGCTCACCCAGTAATCTGCTCCGATTGCAGCCCAGGAACCAGAAGGTCTGCTCTGCTCCTTGGCAAGGCAGGCTGCACCCTGGGTGGAGCAGGAAGGGGCAGGGGGAAGGCAGATGGCTCCCTTGCAGGGGAGTGGGAGCTGCAGGAATGGGGGAGGGATGGGGTGTGGAGCCAAGGTGTTCCCAGGGGAGCTGCTGTGCCCTCAGATCAGTGAGAGTCCTGCTGCTCCATGTGTGACTCCTTCCATCTCACTCTAAAGCTCTTTAGGGAGTGTACTGTGCTTCTATTGTGACAGCACAACCTTTTTTGCAGGCCAGGTAGAGAATGGTTCCTGTTGGGCATGGCATCTTCTAACCTGCACTGATACCTCCCCAGGGTATAGCAAAGCTCTATCCCCCTGCTTCTACTTGCCCTGGAAACCTTTTTCTGTTCACCAGGCTTTTGAGTTCATCCCTTTCATATTTTTAAGTATTTGTGATGAGAGGCAAAATGTATTAAAAACGTTTTCTTAAGCTCAGTCAAGGAGCTGCCTCTAGTCCCTCACTCCCCAAGAACTGTTTGCTTTTGTAATTACAAACAATAGGAGCAAAGCTAATTAGGCCTTGTAAAGCTGGCAGAGCAAAACAGCCAGGCATGTGGCTGGCTGAGTGAGCTTGCAGTGCCTGGAGCAGGCTGGTTGCCTGGCATAGTTTGGGGTCTATGGTCATTCTTATTCCAACCTGTCAATTAGTCAAGGATTTCCATTGAGATTAACTTTTTCCCATGTTTTCGTGCTCACTCCCTCTCCAAGGACTTTTGCAAGTTCTACTCTGAAGTTTCCTGGGCAGAAGAAGAGAGGAAAGCAATCCCATCTATAAAATGGTCAGGGCTTCTCAGCAGCTGGCAAAAATAGACCACTGCAGGAGATGTAGGTCTGTGTGTGGGACTGGCACAGGGGCAGGAGCCAGAGGCTACCTTGTTTATGTGTTTACTGTACTTTTAACTGGATGAAATTCAAAGCCAAACTTTAACTTCCCCTGCCTTTCTTCCATGATCATGCAATTGTACTCGGTCATGTTTTCTACAGCCCTTTGGCCATCTCTGCTGTAGGCTGCATAGAAAAGGAGTTGCATGGGTTGAAAGTTGGGGGAGTTTCTCACTGGATTTCAGTCTTTGCACGTGACTGACATTCCTTCTGCTAAAGCCATCTTGCAATGAAATGATGGCATTTGTCTCTGCAGACAATGGGAACTTTGACTGCTTCTTGGCATATTCTTCCATATCATATTTATTATTCACATAGTGCCTGAGCTCTGTATACTATGGAGGGAACTTCACTGTCAGTGGGAATTACATGCTCATTTATATTGCTTAGATATTTAAAAGGAGTAAGAGATCTCAAGATGTTTTTGGAATAGCATCAGCCTGTTGGATTTCTTGGCTTCTCCAACTCAATAATTTTAAGAAATTGTTGATGCCCAATGTCTTTTACAGATTCAGTTTCTGATTTGCACATGAGCTTCTTGTAATAAATTTGGCTCTGTTTTCTGTATTGCTCTGAACACATATCTAAAGAGTATTAAAGCACTGAAAACTGACAATTAAGATCCCAGAAATAGCCAAGAGACCTAGTGACAGCTGTTGATGGCTGTTTGTGGAACACTTATTCAAGCTCAGAATCTTTTTAATATAAGGCAGAAGCAGAAATAATGGCATTACCGAGCGAAAGAAGTTAATGAAGGACTTCTTCTTAAGAGAAAACCCCAGGAATGTCAGTAAACTTCTTAAGTTGCTCAAAAAGCAGCAGATTTACAAATCTAGATGAGTAACCAGACTGAAAGAGCTCGAGCCTTTGTCCTGAGCATGGAGGCATTTGGAGTAACTTTGGGACAGCCAATGAAGTGACAGTGGTGCAAAATTGTCTCAGTGTTTTCACAAAGGACAGCTAAAAGCTGCCAATGGTAGCAGCATCTTCCAGGGTCTTACACCTGAGTCTGCCTGAAAAGTTATTTTGTGGTCAGCTCTTTGCACAGTGTCAGGTCTGCAGTCAAATCACAGAACAGCCTGGGTTGGAAGGGACCTTTATGTGTCACCTTGTCTGTGTCCCTGCAATGGGTGGGGACATCTTCCATAAATCTTGCAATGTCAGACCTCGCAAGTGGCCAAAGCCCTGGCACTGGTGTGTATCCCATCAAGATTACTCACCCACAATGTGGTTTGCCCACCATCTTAGCACCTACCGGCTGGCAGAGGAGGTGGCTGGTGCCACACAGAGCAGAGGAGCCACAGGCTCACAACAATCACGTGTTTCAGCCAGGGCTTTGCATCCAACTGGGCAACTGATCTGAGCTTTCCAAACTGGCCTTTGGATTGCAACACAAACAGCATTGCAAGGGTGTCCTCCTTGTCCCCCTTCATTAGACTCTTCATTCCTCCACTCCCACTGGTTCTTCAATTTGCCTCGTTGCTGTTTCCCTGCTTCTAGAAGTCCAGCCTGCGACAAGGAGCTTGTTCTTCTATAGCATATTGCTTTTGACCCTTTCTGCAGCTCCTGAAGTCCTGCACTCAGGCATCTGCATCACTGATCAGAAAGGGAAAAACACTCCTTTGTTGAGCCTCATGTGCTTGATTGGAAAACATCCCAACTCCTACTGCTTTTCCAGAAAAGCCCTGCCTGGATTCCTGGCATACTGCGTCAGGGACTCGGTGTTCCTAGGGTCTACATTTCCTACTGCGACCTACTGTGGACACCAGGAGCCCTTGGAACTGTGGAGCCTGTGGGTGCTCCTGCTTTGCTGCCACAGGGGCCACAAGGAGCCATCAGCTTGTGGGTTCTGCCATGGCTGGGGGCCAAGCCCTAGACAACCCACCTGGATAACACATCTGCCAGGTTTGCCTTGAGGCACAGAAGCTGCCCTCTCCACTCCTCATCAGCCAGGCCCCAGGAGCAGGTTTCATGTCAGAAACATGAATTTTGATGTTAAGTTTCCCATATTTTTGCCTGGTTCTGCTTCCATTGTGTCCTGCTTCACTATGGTCATACAGATCCTCCCTCCTGCTGGAAGAAGGACTATTTGGAAAAGTGTTTTCATCACCAGGCAGGTCCACCTGACAATACCAGGCTGTTGTTGACCGGTACAGCCAGGCTGGGTGGCACTTTCTGGGACATTGCACAAGTCCCCATTCTTACCATGGTGTTTTTGTACTTCACCTGCCACATCATAAAATTCCAAGCCTGCAAAAGCTACATCGCTGGCTCTTGTCCAGGAAGGTGAAGGATGACAGACATAAAAAACTGCATTTTCACATCAGGGCAGAGGATCCCGAGGACTGGGGGGTACAAAGACAGACTTTGCCAATGTCCTATAGCTTGAAGGTGGGTTTTAATGGAAAAAAAAGAAGAAAGTGAGGGAAGAACAACATGAACTAGCTAGTGCCAAGCTTTCTTACTTCCCAGGCTCCTAGAAAAGTCCCAGCTATGTGAAAGCTTCTCAGTGCTAGTACCAGTGTTCTCCCCTGCCATGGATTCACCTCCCTCTGCATGGGAACCACACAGCAAGGTTCAGCAGTTGGGAGGCATGGGATGCTGCCGTTCCCAGCCCAGGACTCCTGGCTGCCCTCGGAGCCAGCTGCCCCAGCAGGACAGCAGCCGGGGAGACTGAAAACAAGCTCAGCCAAGGGAAAAAAAAGCAAGAAATAGCATTCTTATTACAAGGTAAACAGTATTAACTCCGTCTTGGGGGAGTAGCAACATCACGGCGGTGATCGGCTTTTCTGCCCACAAGCTGTGGAAGGGCGGTGGAACGTGCTCCACCCTCCCCTTGTGTAACGCTCCCCATGCAGCAGCTGTAAATAATCATTTACCTGTGTGGCTCCTCTTTCGCTGCTTGTTTTTTAGGGCCTCTCTTGTTAAATGCGGCTCCCGGAGGGGTGGCTGCCCTGAGGTGTGCATGGCAGAGCCTCAGCCCCGGGGCTGGCAGAGCTCTGTCACACACAGGCAGAGCTGGAGCCCCGGGTTACTCCTGCGAGCAAGGCTGCCAGCTGCGGTAAGGGGGATGGGAGAGTGTGGGCTGCATTTGTTGTTTTTCCAGGGAAAAGAGCTCAGTGGTTCCTTTTAATTATTGTTTTCCCAGAGCCACAATAACATTTCTCCACGCTGCATTCTCTAGAAAAGGTCTGGTAAAAACACATTGGCCAAAACACGTCTGTCAGAGAGCCAGGTCTGCTTGTTTACCTGACTCCAGGATTTCAACACAGGTGCTCTGGGGTCTTCTCTGAACCTTTCCTGACTTCAGGTGCTCAGAAATTGGGGACAGAAGGGGGAAGCCAGTCCCTTCCTACATGCTTTTTTTTCCCCAATGAGTAAAAATGCCTCACAACTGACCCAGAGCTATGGGCAGTCGCTTTTGCTGGGATTTACTGGTCACTGTCATATTGTAACATGACAAAAGCATCCTTTGGGAAGTACATGCTGGGATGGGTGCTCTGGGAGCATGAGCAGAAATGTGACTGTGCCCAGGCAGCCCTGTGCATGGAGCAGGGGAGATGAGGAGTAATGAAACCTCGGCCGCCGCCTTCCTTCAGGGAGGGATGTGGCCTTGGCCCAGCAAGCAGAGTCTGCACAAGAGGGAGTCTAATTTAGAGTGCCCTGTAATTTGCTGATGCTGTAATATGTTTAGCTTGGGGAAAAGGCTGTGTTGATGTTAACGTGTTCACTCACATTGGAGCTGCAGTATGTTCCATCCACATGGAAAACAACGCCACACAGGGCTGGGGCTGGGCAATCCTCGGGAAAATAACGGGCAGGAGCTCAGCTGGGGCTGAGCTGTTGGGGCTTTCGTGGGTGGGAGCAGCCCCCTGAATCCTCCAGACCCAGGTAGGATGTGACAGCCCAGCATCTGCTGCAGTGACACTCACTCTTCATTAAGAACTACTGCCCAGATTAATTAGACTTCAAGTGTCAGCACAGGACCAAGCAGTATTTCCCTAATGCTTTCGAACTGGCCCCAAATGACTGATTGCGGTGTCAGAAAACATAGCTCCATCCCCCCATCTACAACTTTTCCTCTAGCTGGTGCTTTTTTGAGTCCAGGCAACGAAGGTGACAATATTGTTGTCAGTACCAGCAGTGATAGCGGAAATACCACAAATGATCTCAAGACACAGGCTGGGGTGACAGGGTGATACTGGACAGACAGACAGCAAATAATTACTGCTCTGTGAACAGGTCCTGCTTTGGGATACAACACTGTCATGGCTCAAGCATGCCTCTGTTTGCCTGCTGGATTTGTTAGTAGTAATTGCTTACACCTATGCAGCACTTGAGCTCATGGGACTGCTCCAGGCTGTCTGCTCCATGTTTCAGGGTAAGACTGCAGGACTAAGCCCTGCAGATACAGAAAATACTTGTTTGAAATTCAAGCTAACTCCAGAGCAAGTATTTCTCTCCCAAGACTTGCATGGCTCTTTATACCTAAATTCTTCATCATCCTCAGAGCAGCCAAGTGAGTTAGAACACTCTGCTTCACATGGGCAGCAGGCAAACTATAGCCCTGAACCTTAAATGCCTGAAACCAGGTGAAGTGCCTACAGATCCAGGAGGCTTTGGACTTGAGTCTTCCATCATCTGTGCTGGTGCTTCTCCTCCTCCACAAATCCACCACACACTCAGAGAGCTCTGTGTGTGTTGGTGTGGGGCTGCCCAGACGTGAGGAGTTATTAACTCTGTCTGCAGGCACAGGATAAAGATGGACCACACTGTCCTCATGCTGCCCTGAAAAGGAAGAGGTCTCCCTTGCTCCATCCTTGCCAGCAGTATGTTCTCGACTCCTTCTTTTTGCCATCTCTGGAACACACAGAGCTGAACAGTTCTCTGCTGGGTTTGCCAGTGGGTGGTCAGGCCGGCAGAAGGCAGGGAGCTGGGCTGAGACCCTGCAGCTCAGAGGCAAGGGAGAAAAGCAGACCAGTGGGGTAGGACCACACTTCTGGCACTGGTAACTCCCTGGGCAAGGCAGGTCAGCAAAGCTCCCAGGCTTTCTGCAGAATTCCTCAGAAGCTGGAACATTGAGTAAGAGTCTACAAGGAGTTCTATGTTTCAGAGAAATGACCAAATTTTCCTTGCACACACCTAATTCTACTGAAGGCAAGAGTTAGTCCTGATCACTGCAAGACAATGTTTTAACAGGAATTTCCTTACAATTTGTTCCCAGAGCCAGGCTCAGGCCAGATTTGAAAGGTGATGACATCAAGACCAAAGTTAGGAGCTGATGAAAATTGTTTTTACAGAATTGCACTCAGCATGAACCCTTTTCCAAAGAAGACATATCAGGTGTTTCAAAATAAGTTAAAAACATTAATTACAGCTGTAGCAGTAGTTCAAAATGTGACAGGCCTTTTAGAACTTGTTTCCATAGATCACAATGTCAATATTGGAAAAGAGTAGTTTGTTTCCATCATAATCAAGTTGTCTAGCACTGAATAATGGACTACTGGAGGCTGCCTCTTTATCTTGGCATACACAGAGCTCAGCAGTGTGTGTCAACACCAAGAATACTTGAAGGCTTGCATTGCTTTGTCTGCTTGGACCCAAAAGTACAAGGGCTTTGGAGGGGATTCAAACTGTTTTGTGAAGTACTTTCTCTAAGCCAGCTTACCCCCTTCTAATATGGGCAAACTTGCTTATCTGTGTCCTGGTGTTCAGAACTTAGCCCTCCCTTTCCTCCTATTATTCACCTGGATAATTAAATCTGTGCTTGTGAAAGGGGCAGTGACACACAGTACACACAAACTGGCAGAGGTTTCCATTGGTGCACTTCTAACCCAAATTATTTCAGTGTTATAGAAATGGTGTCGGCCCTCAGGCCCTCTGAGCAGTGGCTTCAGCTAAGCTATGCCAGGTGCCATAAAAACAGCTCAGAGTTTGGAAAAACACATAATATAGTAAGGGTGGGACAGAACCAAATATATACACTTAAATCAGCTTGTTCATGCATGACTGGAGTGCAGTAACAGCTCTGGTGAAGCAGCCAATATTTAGCTCAGCGTTCCTGAGCCTGCAGCACCTGGGCTCCCTTGTGGGGCATCACTTGGCTGTTCCTACTCATTTTGAAGAAGGGATACCTATGGAAATGATAGGACAAATACAGCACAGAGGGTCCTGGAACTGACCATAGTCTTGTTCCAGTTTGTTCGTTTAAGCATTTCTTACAGAACAGCTGCAGATGGCACATTAAGTGCAGGGCAAGCTCTGCTCCCTTCCTGCCAGAGCACAGATGTGCAAGTAAAGCAGGGGATCTGCTAATCTCTTTCGCGATGAGATTTAGATAGAGGTTTGTTTGGGACTCCCCTGTGACACGGGTAATTATGATTCACATCTCTTGGAAAAATGGGAGCTAAAAGCAGTGATTACAATGTCCATGACTTCCCACAAGAGATTCTTTCAGGACATTGAGTTTTTACCTTTTGGCAGGACTAAAAGAAGTTCAGAAAAAAAATGCTGATAAAAGCTGAATATACACTTCCTTCTTTCCATGGAATTCAACTGCAAAACAACTTACAATGTAGCTAATAAAAACTGGAAAATTTCCTCTCGGAGTCATAGCTTTTCCTCTCGAGAGCAATTGAGGCGATTTCCTATGAAAGCCTGTTTCTGCCCAGTGCCAGTAGTGGTGCTTTTCTTCTCAGAAGAGGTGACTGCACATGTTTGTGGAGACCATCAGTGCACTTGCTGCTGGATGTGCCGTAACACCCACCCTGGGATGGAAGAAGGTGTCCCTCCCCACAAGCATGGGTCTGCTCCTAACACCAGTAACTCTTCATCCTCATGATCCTTGGGGCTCCTGTTGGCAGTGAAATCTCTTCCATGTCAGAGATTTATTTTTTCCTGCTGGATGTTTCTCATGTGGCTTTAATTCTGTTTGTGGAGGCAGCTGCATGCACAGATCAGAGGAACGGGCTGGGCACAGAGTCAGCTTCCCACAGCTTATCTCTGGTTGACTAGGGCAGGTGGGGAAGGGAGGATGTCATCTCCATTCGTCCCCAAAACCTGTGGGATGGCTAAGGATGGTTACTGTAGTGATGATATCTTCTTTCAGAGAAGACCAGAAGAACGTGGTGGGTGCAACCTGGGACACATTCCCACACCCGCCTCTGTGTACTTCGCTCATTCATCCTATTAAGCCTGATGGAAGCAATTAAAAAAAGCAGCAGTAGCTGTTCTTGCTCATTTGTGAACACCAGTTAGCAAGATTCTGTTACAGATGAGCAGTCAAATCTTAAGCTGACTGGTGAAGTTAGGCTCTCAGGGTAATTCTGTCTTTTGGAAACGTTGTGTGTGTGTGTGTCAGTGTAACACAAACCAGCCCAGCACAGGGAGCCCTCCAGCAGGGCGAAGTTTAACTGCTCAGTAGAGTGGAGAATGGGGATCTGCTCTGACTAGGACCAGCAGGAGAAAGTGTGTTTGTGTAAGCATGCACATCTGTAGGTGACACACACACTGGACTAAGTTTGCAAGGGCCAGTGCCAGCATCTGCTTGAAAAAGGCTTCTAGCAGCATCGTAAGAGTAATGAAAACTTGGGACTGCTGCCATTTGTGGGGCAATTTCTGTTATTTTTGTGTGGGAATCCCACTGGGAAAAAGGCTAAGTCCATTTGTTTGTTGTAACAACGCAGGAAGGGAAGAGGTTTTCCTTTTATCCTGCTAGAACAGCTACCTTTGGCATCGTATCCCTTTCCTCATCTGGTTGAGATCCATATTCAAACTAACAGAGCTTGTCCACAGTTACCATTCAGTAAACAGTAATGAGCTACAAGCCAGCTTTTATCTAGATTGAATTAAGCAGGCGGCAGATCGAAGATGTAACATGTTCACCTTTTCTTTTGCTAGAGCAGGAAGGGGTGTGTTGGACCCCACCAGGAAAGGGTCTCCCTTGGTTCTGATTGCAGAAGCTTGTGACTGCAGCTATCAAATAGAAAGCTCTTGAGTTACGATAAAACGTCCTAAATGTGGTTGAAGAGACAAAACTAGTGGTGAGCCCCTGATTCAGTTGGGTGCTCACATCAGTTCAAATCCAGAAATGATCAAGATCTCTCCAGACTGGTATTATTTGAAAATGCCATCAGATTTTCCCACCTGGAATTGCCCTGAGGCAATCCTTGGCTATTGACTCTGGACATCCAGCAGCCACCAAAACTTAAACTAAGTCCTTTCTCCTTTTGGATAAACAAACCACCCTTTGCCTCCCTGATCCCCATCCAACAGAACACTCACTCTTGTAAATGAAAGCAAGCTAATTTACTGATCTCAGCTGCTCTTTTCCCAACATAATATTCAATGCTGTGAGTCACCAAAAAAAGCTCTCCCCTTTTCCATTAAGGTCAGCAGCAGCTTTAGTAGGGAGCAGGCCCCTGGTCATAGCTCCAAGATGAGCTGGCAGCACCAGCAGCAGTGTCCAGGTGGAGGAAGGTTTTCTGCTTTTGCCTCTGCCACAGATACACATTGGACCGTAATGTCAAAGGAGGTCAGATAAACAAGATAAGCTGCATTGCCTGAACCTTCTTTTTTAACAACTCTTTTTGGATGCAAATAATTCAGTTTAATACAGGTAGGTGCTGCCCCAGGTCTAAACATAATTTGGGTGACAAATGAGGAATGGCTTAGAGGCAGGGAGCAGTCACCTAACTTTAGAAACAGTTTAATCTCTCTCTTAGAGCTGCAACAATGAGGACTTTTCTTTGTGTTTCTGTCCTCAAACAAACTTCCTTTGTTCTGATGTAGTTTCTCCTCCCCTGGAATTTGCTGTCCCAACTGCCTCACTCAAGTCATGCTCAGGCTTGCTCCAATGCCAGCATGTCTCACAAGTCTGATGAAACCTGAATGATGCCTTCTCCCCCTGTGTCCAGCCCTCCAAATAGAAGCCAGGAGCCATTTCCTGCAACAGTGTTGGCCCAACAGCAGTGCATGAGGAGCAGGAATGGAGGGATGGCACCTGCTGGAGCCCAGCCTTTGGGTACAGGTACTGAGTCACTCAGATGTCCAGAGTGGTGATTGACTCACCAGGAGCATGAGAGGCTCGTCTTGAGTCCCTGATGAGTGTTTTCACACCCAGACACACCTCAGCTGGAGTGGAGGACAGCGAGCCATCCAGAGAAGCTCAAAGTTAGGGCACTTCCTTGGGAGGACATTTGCAGCCTCCAAACTGACCAGAGCAGGAACATGAATTCAATCTTCCATCTCTCACATGGATATCCCAAATGTCAGCACCAGCACAGGCTGTCTTTGTTCAAGCTGGCCCTGGTTTTGGCTTTGTGCATGTCTGGGGCAGAAGTTGGGGAAATGCACATTAGTTCTTCAGGGCATCCAGCCTGAGCTGCTCCTTTCAAGGAACTCTGCTCTTGGACACGTTGGCACAGCTTGGGATCCTGCTGGGTACAAGGATGCCCCTGAGTGAGGAGCTGTAGGCTAGGAGCCTGTCCCATTCCCACCAGCTGAGACCAGTGGATCAGCAGTCTTGGTGGCTGACTCAGCCCAGCTCTCCCATTTGACCTTACTGAGGAGCAGCTTCTAAATCATGGCGTGACTTCAGAGTCAGGTGAATCAGACACTTGATCAAGAGTCACTCTAGGATTTATGGATTTGAGTGCAAGCTTAACTGTGGCCATAAAGGGCAACATCAAAATGCAAAGTCAGTGAGATGCCTGCTGCAAGAACCCCCCTCCATTTCATTGCTGCTCATGGGGCCATTTCTTCACACAGAGTCAGAGCAGTCTGAAATCTCCTGTGTCATCTTTAACCTTTATCAGGCTCCTCTACACATAATTGTAACAGGTAGGATCAAGCCTAGAGTGAAAAACAGCCCTGTGTTCAGTGAGGGAATTCTTACTGCTAGTGTCTGAGCCATGTTGTTCAAAGGCCCAGTGAGAAGCTGGGGCTGGAATCATTGGAGAGAGCAAAGTTTCACCTGGAGAGGCTGTTTGCATCAGCATTGCCTGCATCTGCTTGTGTGACATCCACTTGGAAGTTGTAGTGGGGGGGCAGGAAGGGCCCCACTCTGTCCCTAATCGAGTCTGTACACCCTCACCTTAGCTTCTTGCTGTATCCTGGTTTGCATTTTCTGCTGTGCCTTGTGGGAGCAGAACTCAGGTTTCAGGAAGCGTCTCATTAAATTTTCTGTATTTTGAAATGGAGTGACTCACTCACCAAGCCAGCCACTGTTTTGTCCTTGCTCTGTGCACTGAGACAAGCACAGGACTCACTCCTGCCCTGCAGCTGGCCCCAGGATTCTGGGGAGTCGGGGGTCCAGGCAGCAGCAAACACTCCTCACCTTCCCCCTCAAAAAATGTCCCTCTGTGGCTTTTAGACACAAATATGAATGTACATGAAAGGGCAGTGGGTGGGGGCTTGTGCTGAATAGTAAGCAGCAGCCAAACAAGTCGAGCAGGTCTGTGGAAGCAATTCAGGCAAGGCAAAAAGATCGGTAAGGTGAGATGTAATTATAATCCCTCTGAGCTGGGACACAGGGAGCCGAAGGATCCACAACATCAGCCGTGCAGCCCTGCTACACCAGGGGAAACCAAGCCTGAGTAACAACTTGTTTACAACTTCACATTGTCCTGGCTGAGCCAGCCCCACAATGATGTAACTCTGAGCGCCTTATACCTTGGCCAGGCCAAAATTTTTTGGGCTGTAAGAGCAGATAGGGAAGAGGCACACAGGTACATAGGTCAAATTTTCTTTTTTCCTTTCCTGTGTCCTGTCCTAAAAATATTTAGCTGAAGAACAATTTATTCAGGACTTTCCCTCTGTTTTTCCATTGTGTGTCATGTGCTTTGCTGGTGTGTCGATGATGGAGGAACTGAAGAGCAATAGCTCACATCCATCCACAGTATAATGAAAGTTCAGAACCCAAGCAAATGGTCCACAAACCTCTACTACCCTGTTGGGCAATAAAGAAGCCAAAAGGTGCCTTGGTTATCACCAGAAAACAGCCTATGGAAGCATCCTGCTCATTCAGCTGTCCCTCACTTGTTTTCTTTCTTTAGCTGTATGAGGTTTCCAGTCTCAGTTACCCAGTGGCACAACATGAAAGGGTGAAAGGGTGGCCCTTGAGAGCCAAGTGCCCAACCAGAAGCTGAAAGAAACCCGTTATAGCCAAAGACAAAGCTTAACCTAATGGGCATAATCAATAGAGAAAAATATGAAAGCAGAAGAGCTTCAAATTGTCCTGTCACTTCAGATAAGATCTGACTTTCTACATGTGAAAATGGGAATAAAATCAAAGGGAGGGGGGGAGAGAAAGAAGCTGCGGAAGTGCTGAAAGCTTTCAAGCTTTGTTCTTTCATCACAAAAAAAGAAAAAGAAAAAAGGGGCACGTTTTCCCCTTTGTAAGTTTTATTTAAGAGCTAGACCCTTCTTCATTTCGAGCCAAGGGAATTTTTGCTTTTGAGTTTGAAAAAAGCAGAATCAGGGTCATGATTTTAAAAAGCTTAATTCCCAGGCGTGTTTTAGAAACAGAATCAAAAGCACATGCTCACTGCAATTATCTACGCCTGCGGTATTTTCAGACATGTGGACTTCAGGAAAACAATAGCCAGCCCTGTTATCAGCACAAAGGAGGATCAGTTTGGAATTACCGTACCTGTAATGTAGGCAGCCCTCAGCTCTGAGGGTTTCCATTCCCACTGTTGTTCAGCTGTGAATTTACTTACAACATTCCTGAAATAAAAAAATAAAAGAAAGAAAGAAGAGAAAGAAGAGAAAGAAGAGAAAGAAGAGAAAGAGAGGCATTCCTGACTGAAGTATGGAGCAATTCAGAGCTGGCACCCTCTAAACAATAACTCTCAGCACAGGTCTTGCCTAAAATTAGGGGGATATTCTGCCCCTGGAAACTGATGGTTTTTGAAGCAGGAAAAAAAATCAGAGAGAGAGGATGTCTGAGCACTGGGATGCTCCAGGTCCAATGCAGACACTGCACAAGGGTAAAGAGGTGATAGATGTATCCCTGGCTGGAATATTCCCCTGTGCAGGAGCCATGAGTCTTTCCATACATTTGAAACAAAGGACCATGATGAACCACTGCAGCTCCAGAAGAGGGTTTAATAGAAAGTTTTGGTGCTGGTGGCAAATATCCAGATGCTACTCTGTGTGATCACTCAGAGGTACACACACCTTGGGTAGATGGGCTGGGCTGGCGAAGAACTGTCTCTTGGAAACGCCAAGCTCATTATTCAGGTTAGCTGCATGTGACTCCTTTATGTATTTGAGTTTAAAACTCTCGGGGATAATATTGTCGAATCTCAGAAAGCTGGGTGTGAATCAGAAAGGCATGGGCAGTCAAGCCTTAAGGACTTGAACTGAAAAAAAAAAAGTGATTGTGAGTTTTGGCAGGTCCTGGCTCCCCTGAGCAGCTCTGGAGGAAGTGGTCCCTCTGTGGTGTTTGCATTGCAAACTGTGCTGAGCAGGTAGTGACGTTGCCTAACCAAAGTACCAGAAACATCTTAAAAACATCTTAGAAATCTTGGGTCTCTGTGTCAGGGGCTACAAATCCTCAGTGGCCTGGATCTCTGTGGTGCAGTCACTGAAGGGTGATGAGTCCCCCTGTGTGTGGCTGAGCCCAGGGCAGCTGGGGGACAGGGGGACAGGACACACACACTGGTATCTGTAGCAGCCATCTCGGCTCCTTTCAGAATCGATGGGGAGAAACTGGGAGGAAGGCGTGATTCATCCCACCTGCCCGACGCTCCGCCTCGACTCCCCATGGGTCGCGGCCCTTCTGCCTGGAAAGTACTCTGCCAGACTCTGCCGGCACTCCTCTGCCTGCCACCCACACCCCGCACCCCACTGCCATGTGGATCTCCTGCTGGTGGCCCCCGAAGTCCCGACCCCGGGCAGGACGCTGCCATCTCCCTGCTGGCAGCTTGTGCTGTGAGCGCCGGGATGGGGCAGAAGCCGCGGTGCGGAGCAGCACCCCCAAAAAGCAGCATCCCGCCTCCTGCACGGGTGATCCCTTGTTGGCACTTGGGAACAGGAACAAGTTTGTGTCACCCTTATCTGCATGATCTCAGCTGTGCATTTCATTTCTCTGTGTGCCAGAGAAGGAGCTGAAACCTGCGCCAGGTGTGATTCATGTGCCATTTCCATGCGTAAGCCCCGTGGTGGCGATTAGCAATCGCTTATATAAAACACCGGGTTTCCAGGGTACTGAGCACCTGTGAACTCTGTTAAATCGCAGGCAGAGTTCTCGGGAAGCTTCTGGACCTTTTTGGTCTTTAGCAGGGTCACCCATGGGCTCCCCTTTGCCCCAGGCTAGCCAAAATTGTGATGCTGAGTGGCAGGGAGCCACGGTGGCAGCCCTGCCAGAGGGCTTTGCCCCGCGTGGGGAGCAAATAGTCAAACCTCCCAGGCAGGCTTATGTGGAGAGAGAAAAAGCCAGCAAGAAAGGACTTAGGGTGGGAGGAGGTAGAGCGGGGTGATGCTGGAAGGGAGGGTTTGGAGAGGGGGAAGTGCTTGGAGGCTTGGCTGGGGAGGAGAGGCTGGTGGAGGTGTAGGGTGAGAAGGTGACAGTGGAATGTGGGGACTCTGTGAACAGCCTTGCTGGAGTGGTTTGGAGCCGGGGAAAAACCAGTGGAGGAAGGGCGGTGAGGCAGATTGTTTTCCAGCTTTCTGTTGCAAATGAACAGAGGTGGGAGAGGCTCTGAGGGCAGATAGGGAGATTCAGCTAATCTCTATCAAGTTAACCATTCTTTAAAGACTTGCTGAGCAGGTAGTCCATCCATGGGGGATACCGGTGCCAGTCCTGATCCTTATCCTCCTGTGCCCGTGGAAATGCACTGCTCACCACTAACTCAGCACGTGCAGAGCCTGAGTGAGTCCGGCTGACGGCTGAGAGTGCCCCATGCCACTCTCACAGCCCCGGGTCTCCGGCAGGGGCCACACTGAGCCTTTGATGAAGCGGGATAAAGGGATCTGGGAGAACTGGTCCTGCAGGGAGCCCGGCAAACCCCACCGGACAGCTTATGCCCAGCGCTGCTATGCACTGCTTAAAGCCAGCTCCATTCTCAGCCAGAAAACCCCTCTGATAAGTAGTAAGCCAGCCAGCTGCATATTTACCTTCGGAGGCTGGCCAGCGCTGACATGCTTTGGAGAACCAGGCCCAGCTCCAGTGAGAGGGGGAGTGCCCGGGAATGCTGCGGCGCGAAGTGGGAGGATTTATAGCTGTTTGCGATGGGGGTCGGGTGGGTCACCTGAGCCGAGGGGGCCTCCCAGGTCCTTCTTCTCCCTTGCCAAGAAAGACTTTCCTTGTTTGGCCTCCCAGATAGCCGGGTCGTGCAGCCCCTTCCCAGGGAGCAGGGTCACTTGGGAGCAGCTGAGCCTGGGAAATGAAACCATGGGTAGGGCTCCCATCTCACCCGGAGCACAAGGAAATGGGCTTGGAGGGCTGCAGGGAGCTCAGCAGAGAAATGAACCCGACTGCAGACATGTTCTCTATTGCTGAGCATTTCTCTTTTGCCAGCTGACCATCTCTTTGTACACCCCCACCCTTCCGGGCTGCCCTCAAACAAAATAACCGCAAAAAATGGACATTTTCCAGGTAAAATGGGGTCAGTGCCTGACCGCGGAGGGGTGCATAGGGATGGACTTTGTTTTCAAAGTGCAATGGCTTAGAGAGACTGTTTTACCAGCCAGCAGAGCGTTCTGCAGGGACTGTAGCACCCCAGTGTTACCCCCCCATGGACTGACACACACGTAGCTACAGCTGAACTCCCCCAGCTCTGCTGCCTTGCTGGTTTGTTGGGGTTATTTTTCTTCTTTTACCAAGAATGCGGGAACCTGCTGCTCCTGGATGGCTCCGAGATGAGTTTCTGCTTGTAGCACTCCCACTTCCCAAGCGGAGCTGGGAGTGCAGCCGGCCGAGCTGCTGGAGAACCGCACTGAACCAGGGAAGCGCTTGGCAGAGATGCTGAGCACCCTGCAGTGCCTGGAGCAGCTGGCCTTGCACAGGGAAGGGGCCTGGGGCAGGAAAGGGGGATGTGCAGGGAACCCCGTCTCCTCTCTGGACAGATACAGCTGTGAGGAGCTGGAGGACGTTGTTCTGGCCACTGCTCCAGGGAGGTTGTGTAGGAGGAGGGCTCATATTAACATTTTTCCACAAAGCTGGATGAGGTCACAGAATGTTTGGAGTGACAATAGGTGGGATGTAGGCTTTTCCTCTGAGAGGAGTTCTTGCAGGAAAAGACAGAAAGCTAAGTAAGTTCTAGCAGGATCTCCTATGGCCAGGCCCTGGGGACAGGGTCAATCTTTCTGGGTCAGTGAATATTGAATATTTATGCTAATTGAAAAGCCTGGCAAGGTGAGGGCTGGCTCTCCAGGTTCATGTGATGGTAGTCCCACTCCCTGTCTTGCACTGCACTGAAAACTATTTTCAGCCTGTTTTTCTAAGCCAATATCCTGGCATTTGGGTTAGTGTGTGTTGGTTTGGGTACTTCTGCTGTTGGCAGGGCATTTTTGTCCAATCCCCATCTCTGAGATTTCTCACCCTAGTTAGGAAACTAGTTGCAGAGAACCACAGATTCCTCCAAACAGGACCATTTCCCAGCCTGGTGAGCCCTCGACTTTCCTGAGCCAACGTGAGAGTCTCTGTCCCCCTCCAGCCCTGCCTGGCTGCCTGCCTCACCCACCACGCACTGGGCTGTGCAGGCAGGGGATGCTGCTGCTGCTCCTCAGGACCTGCTCTTGCAGCTCCATCTGCAGGTGCTCACCCAGGCTGTGCTTGCACTGAGCCGCTCCCCGGAGCGTGGATTTCCAACCAGACTACAGTGCTCATGCTGGGCTTGCACAGTCTGTTGCTGTCTGTCCCCTTCCATGGGGTTCCTGCCCTTGGCTGTGACACTGGGGTGCCGCTCCTCCTGACTGCCCCACTGTCTGCCTCTCCACGTGGTGTGTTCTCATACTTTGCCTCCAAACTCTTTGAACCAGTCTGCAAGATCCTTCTTATCCTCCTCCAGATCTTCCCCTGAGAGGATTTCTCTGGGACAATGATGAGAAATTCATCGTCTAGCTATGAGGAGAGGAAGGGTGTGGGCTGGAATCTTTATCTCCTGCTGAGACACTGGCTCCTGATATGATGTGACCCATTTGCTGACAGCCACATTTTTAAACTCTCCAGCAGCTGTTCTGCTCACTGCTGGGTGTCTCTGGAGAACAGGATCACAAAGCCACAGGCAGCAAGTCCTGGGAAGATGCTCCAAGCAGTGTGCAAGGCTCCTGTACCCATCTGCCCATGTTACCCTGTGTCACAGGTAGCTGTCCCTGGACAAGACAGGAAGGTGTATTTGGCCTCAGTGCAAAGTCCAGCAGCAGTTAAAGCAGACCCCGTAACAACTTTTCATCATCCCAGTGTTCCTCTTCACTCAGTGCTCCTCAGGGCATGCAGGGACCTGTGGCAGCCTGTCCCACCTTTGTGCAGGGTTGTGGCCAGCACCTCTTGCTGCTCCTTTGGTGGCTGCAGCATTTGTGATGGAGGCTCTTGCACACCTTTGAAACCACAGTCACAGGGTTTCTGCATCAATCCAGGTGGTGGACAGTCAGATTAGCATCTACAAGGAGAGGATATGAGGGCTGAGAAGGCATTAAACACAAAAAACATCTCCAAATCAAACTGATACCTCAGGAGCAGTCATGACTGGGGAGGAGCCTTTTGGTCTTGCATTGCTAGTAACATAAATCCTACAAAACCTAGTGTGGGGCTTACGCAGGCAATTAATGTCCTGTTGGCTGGGCTTTGTGAAAGACCTGCTCTGAGATGTCTGTGGGCAGAGCTTGGCAAACTCCCCACAAGTGGGAATGTTGAGATACTGGAGCGGACTCTGGATTTACTTTCCAGGAAGGGATCCTCAGCCCAGGGCTGACTCACTGCCAAGTAGGATTTCAGGATTTCAAGATTATAAAATAAACAGGAACACCAGCCTACAAGGCTTTTAACTTGACAATTTTCCTGGATACATGAAAACAAAATGAGCTGGAGATGGTCAGTCCATCAAGCTTCCAGCTCTGCTTGAGGCGAAGTGTTCAGCCTGGGCTGCTCATGGGGTGTGTGTTGATCCCTTTAACCTAAGAAATCATGAGCATGGTCCCTCCTGTCAGCCAGATAAGTACTTTGCACTGTCTCTTGTACCTGCATGCATAACCCTTGTTCATCCATCCATCTGGAGAAGATGGCAGCAAGGACAGTTAGTCTGACCACTGGCCAAGAGTCTGGGATCTGCTGGCTGTGAAGTTTGGGCTTGGAGAAATTCTACTACCTGTGATATATAAAAAGGGGGTAATGATGCCTCAGCAGAAGTTACTTAGAGTGGTTATGGGGGTTAACTAGTTAATCCCTGCAAAATGCTGTAGGTATCTGAAGTGTGATGTTAGTATTACTGCCTTTCACACAGGCAAACATTGTTCACTTCATCTGAGAACGTAAAGCAGACTGTTCTCATTAAGTCTCCCAGAAGTTTGCAGCCTTTTGTGTACATGACCTTGTCAGGACTGACGTGCCCAGTCTGTGTGAAATAAACTGCTGTGATCCCATTCAATTTTTTTAGCAGGGAAGTATGGTTCTTTCATCAGCTCATTTGTCTGATGCAGAGACCAACACCTGGGATTTCAGGTCCCTGGACCAAGTCTGGTGCCTTTCTTGGCACAGCCGGGATGGTGTTGGACTGGCTTCACCTGCAGGTTTGCAAGCTCTCCGTACTGAGTAAGCTGGCAAGAAGCACATGAATAGCATCCATCCACTTACACATTCCCACACGGTAAACCCCGGCAGCCCTGTCTGGAGCAGAGCGTGCCTCGAGCGTTTCAGAACCAGGAGGGGGCAACGAGGAAGAAGCGTGCGATGGGGAAGCAGCTGTTGCAGAGAGCGGGGGAAGGTGGCATAGCGAAGAGGATCCCGGGCTCCGGGACGCTGCGGGGATGCGGAGCCACGCCAGAGGGTTCCTTGGAACCGCGGAGATTCCAGGCGGGAGCGGCGGTGGCGGGGAGTGGCCGGCAGGTGACGCTGCGGCCCCGGGCGCGCTGCGGGGGGAGGGCGCGGAAGCGATCCCGGAATCCCGGGATCCCTCCCCAAATCCTGCCCTGCAGGACCCCGTGTCCTCGGCTACAAGGAGCCCAGCGCCCCAAACTGCACCGTATCGCACCCAGCCCCGGTTGTGCTGCTCATTTGTGCTGCTGGGTACCGTCGTTTGTCACCCAGGCTCTGGCCGGGGGACCGTGCGGAGGATGGAGGCGGGAGTTCGCCCGGGAGCCTCCTGCTTCTGACCTTCCTACCATGGCCCCCTTCTGCCCCACTTCAGTGCAGGGGTGGCTGCTCGCCCGCCTCGCAGGGAATGAAGGGCCGGGGGGTGGATCAGAAGGAAGACATTGTGCCCTGCTAATCCCCTCGAGCCCACACTTGTCGCTAAAAAGAGTGACTTTGTTCCCAAAGTGTGTTTTCTGCCTTCCCAGTACAGCCAGGCGACTTTGTCCCTAAAATGCTGACTATCCCTTTCAAGAGGCTGCCAGCTATAACTTCAGACATCAAAATGGGATGGCAGCGCTCAGTGCCTCACCTGTGCTATCACTCCTCTTTTCTTTGCCTTGTACATCTTAAGTCTCTTAGCAAGAACTATGTGAACTTAATCCTTACACTTCCACCAAATTAATTTTCCTTTTTATCTTTCCCTGTTAAAGTGAGATGCTTTCCAGGTGGCAAGGATGCGCCTTACTCCTCCAAGAGCAGATGAATCGAGGGCTGAGGCACCACTGTGTTTTGGTGGGAGTGGGTGGGACACCAGAGAGCAGGGGGATGTGAGGGGGAGCAGCATGTCACTTGGACAGGTTATCAGCCCTCTGGAGGGACAGGGCAGTGCATGGGAAGGGAAAGAGAGGGACCTTCCACCATGGGCTGATATTATTTGATTTTATATTTTAGAGCATAAACTCTCCCAGAATGAGAGCCTGGGCAAGCACCCCCACACCTAGGAGTGGGGAGGACTCCCTCGTGGTCATCTCCTGCCTGTTTTCTGTCTCCTCAGGCTTGCCTGCACCCAGCATGACCCTCAGACCTTCCTCTTGGCCATCTTTGTCCCTCCTCTGCTCTTGCCTCAGTTTCCCGCGATCCTCCCTGCATTCCAGCCACAAAGGAAGAGCTGAGAGGAGGGCAGCAGAATGAGACAAGGAGCTGGGGTAGGAGTTAGAGAAAGGCCAGGGTGGCCATTACGTCTTTCCAGTGGGTCATTCTCCTCCCATGCCCCCCACAATCTCACTGCATCTCACATTTCTTCTGCAATATGGACCCCTTGCTTGCTTGCTACCCTCCAGCTCCCAAAATACAGTCCTATACTTTCCCTGTAACACTCCTATACTCTCCTTCTTGCCCTGTCTCCCATTCCAAGGAGAGAAAGGGAGCCATTCTCACTGTTCCAGTTTACAGGGCACTGTATCCTCCTTCTCCCCCCTGCAGCCATCGTAGCCAAGCGGCTGAGGACAAGGGGCTGTGGACAAGCATTCAAACTCCTGGGGCAGCCATAAAAACCCTAACACTGAATAATACCCTCCCATGAAGCCCAAGCCAAGGGCTGCTCCTTGCACACGTAGCATGCTGAAGCTGGCCCTGATTTTCAGCACACTTGTGCGGCCAAGTTCTGATTTATTTGTGGCAGTTTTCCAATCAACTGGAGTAGACCAGGACTTAGAGTGAGACACACATTCTCACTAATGTTTCATGTAGCTGTACTTTTTCTTCCAACACGATGGTCTTGTTAGCAGCTGGAAGGCTTCAGAAATGTGCAGAACAGATGCAGGTAATTTGGGATTTCCAGTCTTGGGAATATTTTGTGCCCACTGAAGTCAGTGAGAAAGCTACCACCACTTCCAGTGGGTGCTGGAATGCCTCTGAGCTATTTGGCAGAATAAAATTGATTGCCTTAACGAGTAAAGGAGGGCTTAGGTTTTCCACAGGATAAAACTTGTGTTATCACTTAGGTCTTTCATAAAAACAGACGAAGCCCAACAACAGCAACAAAGTCCTGAATGAGGGAAAAAGGAAACATTTTTTTCTTAAAAGCTCTGGGCATTTGGAGCACTGGGAATCATCTTAGTGCGGTGATAGGTTTGAAAATGAAAATTCTTACAAATTTTCAAATGAAAATTCTTAACCTCAGTTCATTGTGGGAATGTGCAGCCTGGTATTTCTGTTCTCAGCAAAGATCTTATCTGGCAAATGAGCCAAACTACCCAAAAGGCCTGTGTTTATCCCACTTCTATGACACAACAAGGTCCAAGTGCCACTCCACAGACTCACACAGCTGTGTGTGCAGCAGAGCTCATTTCAGGAGGACCTTTGAGATGTAGATTTCCAGGAGTGCCACAGTGTCCATGGGCTGCTTTTCTCCCACGTTATGGATGTTCCATGCACCCAGCTCACGAAGGCTGTGCCTCCTTCTCAACTACCCAGGGAAGGCTGCAAGGTCAGAGTCAAAGGCTGAGATTCAAACCTTTGCTGCACCTCTTCTTCTGTTCTATTACGCCATGTTTTCCCTTCCTCCAATAAGGAGGTTACTTTTTTCCCTCTGAGAATGGGTTCAGGAGAGGCAAAAAGAGCTCTCCATGCAAGAGCCAAACCTCTTGCATGGTGTGATGACAATTCACAGCCTCCTGTTACACTGATAGGTAACATGAGTGTCACCTGTGTAGTGGGGAGAATATTCCCAGGAGAGCTGAGGAATCTTGGACTAGATACAAAAGTACCTTGCCATGGAAATTTGAAATCATGAGCTATCAGAGGCTGTTTAAAGAAGTCATGAAAGCAACAGCCCTCTGAGCTTGTTGCTCAGGGAACTGCATGTTTTCCTAATCTGGGAATAGGTGATGGAAAAGCCCCCTTCCATTATCAAATCTTCATAACTGACCCCAGCCAGGAGAGTGTTTTCCCTATAGCGTGTTTTCCCTTTACATTTTGTTATTTCATCAGTTTAATACCCCTTGCATGTGTTTCTTCAGTTCACAGCTACAGAGAGTAGCTTCAGCTGGAGCTGTCCTGCAGCCAGACTGATGTGCTGCACGTAGGAGGCATCACCCTGGAGGTGACCTTGCAATGACTTCACTCGGTGCCTCACAGTAACCTATAGATACTGGTGCTGTAAAAATGGTTTTGTGAGAGGTATAAATACAAACACTGTGAGATCACATATTCCGGGCTGTAACTGGATGCAGACTCTTGGAAGAAAAACAACAAAGCCCTCCTGGAAAAAGCTGTCAAGTACAAGCACACTTCATAAATTTTTCCACAACCCCAAATGCACCATGCAACAAACAGGCTTCTTTTAGAAAGTGGGGCCATGAACCCCACAATGCCTGGGCATTATTCATATTATTTGCAATCTGTCCACGATGCGGAGGAGGAAGGGTTATCTCCAGTCCTTATTGTGTTGATGTTCGTAGGATCTCCATGGGAACCAAGACCCTCAGGAAGGAGTCACGTGCTTGCTCTACAAAGTGAGTGTGATGCCTTCAGTCTGGTGCCTGCCAGCAGGTCCCCTTGCCCAGGAAATACCCAGCGTGGCTGTTTCAGGCAGTGCCAGCAGTAAAACCAACCTGTGACTCAGGAGATCATGAGATCAGCCCACGCAGCCCAGCACTGACACTGGGCAAGGAGGACACACACCATGCAGGAAACTGTGCTTGAACCTCTGTGTTGCTGGACTCAAGTGCCACCAATGGATCTGAGAGTCAAACACATACCTGCCCAGAAGTTTAATTTTTGCTGTATTTTCTCTCTACTTCTAGGCAAGCCAAAGCAAGGACGGTCCAAGCAGGATTCATAACAGCTTGCTCTGGAGCCATCATCCTTCAGATTTCATTGGAGAAGGTTAACCATCCTGGCAGATGCTCCTGCTTGCAGTCAGAATAGCCAACATCTGCTGTGCAAGTGATTTAGTGGCAGTTTACCTGGCTGTGAAAGGTGCCATAACATTGACAATTACAGTATGCCCATAGGGAGCTCGGAGCTCCCTGCATTCCATCACACATTTGTCTGTTAGTGTCTGGTGATGTTGCACAAATGCCTAGAGCAGGCAATCAAAAAGAATTATGGCTTAATTAAAACCCACCATGACCATTAACCAGGCATAATGAAGCTATCTGACCTGGAATTCGCCCAGCACTCAAACATTTGCTGTTTCAAATGAGTGAGAGTGGCCAGAAGTGGTTTTACAGTTCAGGGGAAAATGGCGTGTCCAGTCCTACAGCCCCTCTACATCCATGCCAAGGCCTCAGTGCAGCCCAGTTGTTTGTGCATCTCCTATCAAGCACCATCTGGGCACAGGGCCACCCTCACACAGCCCCTGCCAGGAGCTTGGCCCCAGCTCAGTGTGCTGCACACCTCCTTCTGCTTCTCTGCATGTTTTTCTCCCTCTTTCCGGCAGTTACTCCTTCATTATTCACTGGAGCAGGGAGTGGATGCTGTGACAACAAAGCTTGTGCCACAATCCTGCAGAGTCCCTCCCAGACCAGTAAATAATTGTTGATATTGAAAATAATCTGTCTGGGCTTCTGTTCAGCCTCAGAGGAGGAGAATGCAGAGGCTGCACATGGCTTCCACTGCCACCTCCTACTCATGCTGCTTTTAATGAGGCTTAGCCATGCTCCTCAAGGCTCTGTCCCAGCGAGGGGCAGCAGAGCAAGGACATCTGGCTTGGGAGATGTGCCAGAGCTTGGCCATGATGCAGGACCCTGTCCCTCAGCAGGGTCAGCCCTGGTGACTGCTGCAGATTGTCCCTATAGGCACTGAGCATGGCCTGGGGGCCCACCTGCACTTCTGGGCAGCACCTCCCAGACCTTCTTCTGTGGCTCTGTTAAATACTCTGAGCTAAAGGTTTCCATGTGGTCTGTCCATCTCAGGCATTTCCATGGTTTTGGGGTGTTTCAGCTATAATTGTCCTATTCTCTGTGGCCAAGATTTGGGACAGATATATAGTTTTGTGCATTCTTGCCTCTGGTTTGTTGCAAAAACAAAAGTGTTGCCCAAGCCTGGAGGTTTGGCAGGGAGTGCCCACTTTGGGTGGGAGGTTTTCTGCTTTCCCCAAACTGGACAAGTTACAGGTGTCTGAAAAACTTCTTGTAGCACTTTCTCGGTGTGGTGGGGCTTGCAGATGCTCACTGATATGGCTGGTGTTAATATAGATTGTGTTCTAGATAGATTAAATATGCCATACTCTGAAAAATCAGCACACTGATGCCCCAGTAGGCACGCCAAAATTTGTTGCTGTATCTCATTTTGATTTTGTGTGGATTAATTTTATACAGCTAACATGGAGCTAATAGTATTTATTTCTTGCACAAAGAAATTAATGAATGCCAGAGTAGCATTTAGAGACAGCATAAAACAGTCAGAGAAAAGCTTAAAGTGAAGTGGTGTCCTCAGGACAGCATTTAAACACTTGCACTGAGTAAGACCTGAAGCTGCATGCTGAAGAGGAGGAAAACAAAGGATGAAATTGTTTCATATGACATGAACATCTACTCTGTGGTGTGAGCAAACCATAATGCTGAGGGGGAAAGAGGAAGGAAGAGTGAATAATGGACAATATGCCCTTGAGATCTGTAGAGCACTCAGCTTGTGGGAACAGCAGGAAGCAGAACAGAGCACCCTCAGCTCTGAAATCCTCTGATTTCAGAGGGTTTCACAGCATCCTTCCTTTTGCTTAGCCAGTTTAGGAACAGAGAACTTCCTTGCATGACCTTATAAAGTCATTTATTTGTGGTTTGCCTTCAGTGTCTGTGGGTCTTCGCCCTCCCCTGGTCTTGCATCAGTCCTGTGGATCTCCAGGGTCCTATGCCTCTCTTTATGAAGCCTGGCCAGGCTCAACACTGGTGTCTTTTCATCTTTCTGGATTACTGGATGAATGTCAAATGCACCTAATCCCATAACTCACAGTGGGAGTCAATTTCTCTCTCCCATCTGCAAGACGCCAGGTTGGGACTGAGGGCAGGGAAGGCAGCAGGAGACTGGGACGTTCTTCCATAACTGGGGACTTGGTGGGATGAGGAAAGGGGGAGGTTCCCTGGGTTTGTTTTTCATCATGAATTTAGTCATCATAAGTTTCTATTTTATTCATTTTTCTCTGTGTCTACCTGCTTTCTGTTTTTATATTGTGAGATCCTGAGAGAGGGGGACTGAGGTTTTTTTATTCTGGATTTTTACAGCACTCTGCACAAACCCCGAGTGCTGTCATAACAGAAAAATATTGCAAAAATTCCTGTGTATATAATAGGTTATGCTGTTTCCTGGTCTCATGATGAGGTGCCTAACTAACCTTGCATCTAATGCTTGGACCAGCTCCATAACTGGTGTAAACCAACACAGTCGCCTGTTTCTTGCCCTGTGGTAGCAGAGTTTAACCTGACTGGAATATTCCGTGTGTGGAGAGACTTCTGTCTGATTTTTTCATGCACACCTGTCACTGTGAGAGATCCTTTTGGTACAGGGAGGTGTTAGTTATCTCAGCCCTTCAGGGGGAAGTGGTTGCCCCAGGGGCCTGATCTTGGCTCTGTGTTTTCCTGACCTTAGAGTCTGTGCTGGAAATCAGCAGAAGCTCTGTGAAATAAATGGGTAGCACTGATATATGATAAAAATCCAGCTCAAAACATATTTAAGGGAGGGACATAGTGATCTTTTCTCTCCTAGCTGTTTGGATAAAGGACATAAAAATATAGCTAGGACAAAAATAAGACAACTAGGATGGTTGGGGGCCTGGGGGAGAAGAGAGTGGGCTGTATTCATGGGTGCCTGTCCGGCACTTTCCCCCTGACATGCTGAGAGGCAGTTCACAAATGCAAGAATTTATTGTCTGGGTGTGACATTGCTGAATGTCACTGAAATGTCTCAGACTTCAGGTTTTTTGTGCTAAGTGCAGCAGAAGTCTCAATGGCCAGACCACTGCAGAGATTAAGTGCTCCTGGCATCAGCTGGTAGCTGGTTTCTCTTGTATTTGGGGCTAATTCTGCCCACTTCTGTGTTGACCCTGCTCATTGTTCAGGGCAGAAGAAACCCAGCCTTGACATAGCTTTTGGGCTGGACACATGAAAACCTCAAGTATTGCTTTTTTGAGCACAGAAGCTCATTTTATTTGCACAGGAATGTTTGTGTGCTTGCGAGGCTGGGGGAGCAGCATGGGGAAGAATGAGTTCCTGTGATGTTTTGTGATGAAAAAGTGGACACACAGTTAAAGAAAAAAGGTCCCATTTTATCCCAGCCAAGCCTCATTGGGGAAACTCCAATAAAATCAGTGATGTTTGGCCCAGAGAGTGAGCATGTTGGCATAAGCATAAACTGGATCATCCAAAGTCACAGATGATTTATGAGAATTCCTCATGCCTTTACTGCCATTTCCTCCAGCTGTCCGAACTCCTTCCACACCATTCTCCCATTGGAGAGCAGGAATTAGCCTCCTTTTTCCTAAATGCTACATTTGGGGAGGACATCTGACTGACCAGGCCCTCTCTGCAGATGGGAATGGCTTCAAATATTGGAGGGCTTCTCTTAACATAAACATGCTAGCTCCAGCTCCCCTGGAAAACCAAACACCTCCCTTGGGCTCCTTTAGCAGGCATGGTTTCCCCTCATGGAAAGTCTGTGTGGGGTGGATACAGCATCAATTAGGGAAAATCTAGCACCAGCTGATGGGTGATTTGGTACCTCCCCAGTGTGACATGGACAGAGTTATTTTACTTTGGGTTCTCTACTTGCTTGTTCATTTCTTCCTGTCAAGTCTGTCCCAAGGGCTGAAGAATGCTTTTACATGTGTCCTTCTCCAGTCTTCACCTATGTCTTCGGTGGTTAGGGCAGGGTCCTCTGGGACCCCCCCAAAGCCATGTTTAATGTCCTGCAGAGACCTGCCATGGCTGCTGAGGAAAGAAGAGGGTCACAGACTTTTGGTGTCAACCTGACTGTCACGAGCTTGAAAAATCCAGGCAGCCTCTCACTTGCACTGGAGCACAGTGCTCCTGGTAGGTCTTGCTGATCCCTCATGTTGGGGGAACAATACTCAAAGCCAGCTTCTTTGCTCCCAGGTGACCTCTGGCTGGAGATGTGCCATGCTGAGGATAGGAGCCAAAGGGAATGGCAGTTTTAAAGCAGCTGGGGGATTGAGGGTGGCTCACCAAGACCACAGCCCTGGGAGGGGCCCTTGCTTGCTACTACCTGGTACTGACCATGATGTAGGTATTGACCCTCAGCACTGTCATCACAGCTGGATGTTGCTGTCTTCTCTCCTCAGGTTCTGTCTTGTCCATGAGCCATCCCCCTGGCCTAGAGACTGTCCCTTGTGTCTCTATCAGGATCTATCAGGATGAAGAAAACAGCTGTGGGCACAGCCACTCCAGGTGCCACTGATAGGCAGGATCCTGATTGCAAGCTGCTTTCATGAAGGTGAGGAAAAGCCCCTGAAGCCCCACCAGGTAGAGAAGCTCTGGCCAGTGCAGTATGAGCTGTTCTGCTCAGATGTCAGTGCAGAGGGAGAAAAGTTTCCCAGGGATGACTCACAAATTCCTGAATGTGCTGAATGTGCTGAGGTTTTTCTGAGATGAGGTCAGCTCTCACAGAAGCAGGACTGCTGCAGAAGGGGGTTAGCTGATGGCTTGATCTCCATCCTGTGTGTGTTCAAAGAGACACCACAACAGCCCTGGTGCAGAGTCCGGCACTGGCACACATCTCTCTCCAGCGGCTGAGCAAATACAAGGATCTCTGCCAGCCTCCCCTTTGCCACCTCTCCTTACTGGATTAGTATCTGCAAACTCATCTGGAAGCAGAATATCAGCAGTTCCTTGGGATTTGATCAGTGCTTATAACCAGCAGTGTAGCAGGCTTACAGGCAGACACAGAAGCAGAAGGAAACACAAGGAAACACTGCAGGCAATGCTAACATCAGACAGGCTTTTATTTCAGCTTTCAAGGTGGTTTTCCAGACCTAATTGTGCTCAGTATTTAAAAAGTGCATTCGTTTCTTCGTTACCCGCAGCATATTGGACGTCCCTGTTCTTAGGTTGTTTTGATTTCTAGGTATTTGAGGGTTTAAAAAGGTTTTATGTTTGTTTAAGGAATTATTGCCCACCCAATTGAAAGATAATGGGAAGCTGTAGCCTTGCCAAGTGTTTTATGCTTCAATAAAACAACAAGCAATTTACACAAGGCAATAAAACGGTACCCTGCCTCCTCAATGAAGAAACACAAAGCCATGGTTGAAACGATGTCTAGCTCAAAAAATAAATCCACCCTTACTCAATGCACTCCATAAAATTAACTAGGTACAAAATCCCCCATATGCTCTCCTTTTCCTAGAAGTTTGGAAAATTAGCACAAGATGTGTTTGAAAATCCTATAATGTATCAGCATAATTTGTCCCAAGATAGGTTGCTGTCTGTAAAACAACAGACTGACTACTCATTAAGACTTCCAGAGGGGCATAGGTTTGATCACATACCCCATCAATCCTTTATTTATTTCCTCTTTGGGCTCTGTCACTCTTTGAGCCCTGCCTGGTTGTGTGAAGCATTGAAGAATCCCCTCTGATGTAAGGAACTGCCTCTTTACCCACTCTGCTGCATGGCTCAGGCATTTGAGGGCATTTTCCACACTGGCATTCAGAAAATTTTGAAGGCTGTGCTGACCTTTTGCCCTCTGAACAGCTCTGTCATCTCTATTCAGGAGCTGAGAGCATCCTCGAGCCCTCAGGGAGGGCTCTTGTTGCCTTGCCTGCCTCTTCTGTAGAGGCAAAGGAGGATTTTGGAGTCCCATGGAGACAGATGGTAGCAGGGACATGAGAGCCCTGTTCCCTCAAAAGTGTCTTGCCGTGTGTATTACCTCAGTTTGAGTCTTGAGCTTTGAAAGCCTGCCTGGAGCTCCATCTGAAAGACCTCCTGGCCACAAGGATGCTCTGGCCTGCCCCTTCAGGGACTGCCATAGAGGAGAGATTTCAAGCTCTGTTGTGACTAAAGTGGCAAGAAGATGTCTGAGCCCAAAATGGAGTAGAACCCCCTTCTTGTTCTCACATAGGACTTTAATCTCAGCAGAAAGGGATTTCTGCTGGCTGTTCTGGTGGGAAATGGCACAACAAAACTGAGCAGCATGCAGCAATTAGTTCCACAAGTGTTGCTGTTGGTGGCGCAACAGGGGCACCAGCAATAAATAAAGGCTCAATTTTGCCTTTGCAGATGCCAACTGAACTGAGGCCCTGAAGCACAGGATGGCAAAGAGGATGGTAGAGACTCACTGCCCTTGATTCCAGCTGGGAGCCAGCGAGGAAACACACTCCCCACACTCCCCAGTGAAGGCCCTCCCAGAACCCATCCAACCCAGCATATCCAAGCATGTGCTGTTTAAATGCATTATCCCTACGGGCACGAGGCACCCCCAGAGCAGCATCCAGCTGTGGCCAAGGACCTTCTGAGATGCTTTTTGGGCCTGCATCTCCACCCAACCAGCTGCTAATCCTTTGGAAGTGCTCTGGTGACCTTTGCTTTGGGGCGCCCGCCAGCCTCTTCAGCAGCTGCTGCTCTGAGTGACCTTCCTGGCTTACAACAATGGAGGCTGTTTAAAGAAATAAATAAACAATCCAGCCTGTTGCAAAGCCAGGTTCACAGCAATCTTTCCTAACAAAAAAAGGTCAGAATCTCCTTAAGTAGAAACACACCCTGGTACTAAGATTAAAGTTTTCACATATCTCTTTTGCCATTAAAATCCCACTTCTCATGAGAAACCTCTCTTCTCCTTCCATAAATGCTCCATTTGAGCTGTTGGCTCATCGAAGTATGATGGATTAATGCAGCAAAAGGTTGCTGAAGCTTTTGGCTATCCTTCTCTGGACATATACTTCAAAAACCACCCTTGGCCTGGCACACAGAGCAAATTTCACTCCTAGTCCTGAAGGCTTGGCCAGGGGGATGCTTGTGAGACCAGATCACTGCTCTCTACAGAAATTACAGGGGTCAAAGAAGTAACCACAGTCTAATTTCTAACAGCTGAGACCTTCAATGCAAGGAGCTGATACAAAAGCAGCACTGTCTGTGCCTTACTTATTTTCCACTAAAAGCTGAAACATAAACTAGAAAATTAAGGGAAACTGAGTCCTTGCTACTGTGTTCAGACATCATCTCCTCTTGGCTACACTCTGGAATCTTTTTCTGGACAAGTCCCAGAGGTAATGCAATGTAGGAGAGAGGGAGGGAATGCACACTAGGGTCTATTTTTAGTGATTACAGTAAGGCTGAAATCTGTCCCCTCCCCCCAGTCCATCCTCAGCCAAAAAAAAGGCCCCAGAGAAACTGCTGAAGCTGCACTGAACAGGCTGTGCCAGTGACATCCTCTCTGCTGGGGTGCTCACCTTCCATGCCTGAGCCAGCAAAGGGTGTCCCCCTGCAAGGAGAGTCAGGGGAGCCTCTGTCCTGGGGGATTTCAGGCAGCCTGCTTCCCTGCCTGGGTGCACAGCACCTGGTATGCTGGGAATCTGCTCCCTCCACAGCCTTCTCCTGCTCCCCTCAGAGAAACAGCCACTAATCAGAGAAACATCAGCTTTCACAGAGTGCTACACCACAGGGAACACAGAGGAAATTTCCCTTCCCATTCTTCAAGAGTGTTTCTATTCTGCAATTTCTATAATTATAGGGAACACTTCAACGAGACAGGATATTTGCTCCTCTCCACTTCATTATCACCATCTGGATTTGCTGTTCTTGCCATATGTCCCACAGCTGATGTTACAGTCACCCTCTGTGCCTCCACTGCTGCCTGGTGTGCAGTTGGTGTCCCTGGAGCTTGGCATCCCTTAGAACAGTAGGAGAGGGTGGCACAGGGGAGCCTGAGGCAGATACTGATCTCAGAGTGTTGTTCTTGGAGTCACTCCATATCCTTCCACCATATCCCATGGTTTCCATACCCAGTCTTTCTGTGAGTAACACCACTGTGAAACCAGAGTAAATTTGCTGCAGGTGAGTTTGTCCAGCTTTACTTCACCTTTAATGAAGCCTAAATATTAGCCATGGGGGAAGAGAAGGAAAGAGAGGGAATGAGGGAACATGTCATTGCTTGGATTGGGAGAATCTTTTCCAAACTGAATGCTTTCCACTGGCCTGCAGTAGTTCTGCAAATAATGACATTAATGCACTCCTTCCAGGTCTCCTTCCTCCATTCACCCCTTCCAGCCCTTTCTCCAGCAGGAATGGCCCTGCACAGTATCTGTGCAGCCTCCCCAGTTACTGACACAGGTACAAGAGATGGGATAAGAGGAGGAATGATGGTGCAATCTCCTGCACACCTTAGCTGGCCACAGACCCTCTGTCTCCTTATTCCTTTCAGCCGGAGCTGGCCGAGTGTTAGGAGGTTTCTCGTGGGCTGGGGGCAGGAGGTACCCCTGCTGCTGTGTGTTCCCGAGCTGGTGCCAAGCACGGCAGTGTTGGTGTTACGGACCCACCGCCAGGTGAATCTGGGCGTGGTCCATTGCAGGCTCCCAGCACAACTCTGAACTCTTGGTGTTTCCTCTCGTTTGCCCCAGGGCCACACAGTTGGCTCCAGCACTCTGACTCCGGTATTACAACGGTGAAGACTGACCAAGACCCCCCCCGAGGACTCTGTATTACAAAAAGTGTTAAGAATTTAAGTTCTTCTTCCTTTCCCAGGAGTAATTTCCCTTAAGACAGGATTTTGCTGAGATGTCCTGGGTTGGTTATTCCCTTCCCACATCTGGGTGGGAAGCAGTGTGCCAACAATCTGCCTAGCAGCTGTAGTGAAGTGAGTTTTATGTGTATAGCATTAGCAGAACATTTTAGGATTCTCTAGGATGAAAACTATGGCCGAATAAACCTAACACCTTGCAGTGAAAATGATTCAGCCAAATGTGCTCTGGAGTGTAGTTTTAATCACCTCAGGGCCTCTCTCTCTGCATGCACAGTGTGTCTGTGATCTGCCCCAACAGCACTTCACCCTCATGAAGATTTTTGACTTTTAACCAGGGCAGGTCTTTAAGGAGATCAAAAGCTACTCCAACTAATACTTAAATGCACATCATTTCTTCTGGTTTCCCTTGTGCTGCAGCTGATGGGGCTGTAGAGGTTATGTGCACCTCTTGGTCAGCTCAGTCAGAACTGCACTAATGTACAGGAAAGATGGACTATGAAAGAGGAGCCACAGGGAACCCAGTGCTTGTGAAAGAAGTCTGTCTATGGAAGCTTCATGTCTTCCCTAGTCTCTCAGCCCCCCACTTTTTCACTGAATCATAAAACTAAAATTGGGAAAGACTGACAGCGCAGGAGTCCCCTCTATGCCTCTGCCATGCCAGTGTTGGTGAGAGCCTCTGGTATTTGCTGTGGTCCTGGATGGATCACAGTTATCATTTCTGGTGCTTAACCAGGGAGCTCCTCTCTGCTGTGTGTGTCCTACCATTGCCAGATTGTTTTCTCATTTCCTCAGTGGACTTTGTCTTTTGGGCTTCCACTGCTGCTCTCTCCACCCCTCTGCTTTCACAGGCAGGATGTTGGGTTTCCCACTGCAACAACTCTCCATTCTCTCCTGTTGGGTTGCCCTCCTTGTGGGCCTCTTCCCCCTGCCTGACATTTCCTTCTTTCTTCAATAAGTTGGGGTCTGGCTTATGTGGAGAGCTCTGTGGGGAAGACAAATATTTACTCTTGGAGTCACAGTCTCTCACTGCTGGGCAATGCAGGGAGAAAGGTCTGTGGATAAAACCTGGCTGTTTGCAAATTATATTTTGGATGAGATGCAGCACCTACCTGAGCTGGCTCAGCCTCCCCATGGCTTATACATAATCTTATTTTTAAATGTTTTCTAAGTCCTCAATGGTATTTTGAAACCAGACAAGACCTGATAAGAGGAATCACCAAAAAAAAAAACCAATTAAGGTGCTCAGATTATAATTTAATACATATGAAAAATAAGCATGAGGTCATACAGAGGAAATATACGGCCACACTGGATTTAGGGGTAGTTATATTGATTTTAATGAGGGTTTACTTAACATTTCCGCTAAAAGACACAGACTGCTTCAGATAGATTTTGAGAGGCCCTTGAGCATTTTCCTGTTGTCCCACTTTGATGCTGTCATAGGTTAGCAAGCATAGTCCCGGAAGGGACGTCCTTGCTAAGGGGTGTTACAGTTTCCTCTGGGAACTGATAGAACCTATCAGCTGGCCAGGTTGAATATGGACAATTCTCTAAGCCACTTAAAGTTGTGATCACCTCTGTGATCCACATTTAAGAATAGGCAAACTCCCCCTCCAAGCTCTCTCTCATTTCCGGCGCTGGGACAGGTGGCTGCGGGCCCCGTGTGGGGGCCAGCGGGCCCGGCCAGGCCCTGCTTGGGCCAGGCCGGGCCGGGCCACGGCCATCCTGAAGCCGATGGACCTGTTCCAGCCATGGAACCCCCCCCCCCCCCCACTGCCTTGCCGTGGGCAGCCGGAGCGGCTCGGCTCTCCCCCCTCTCCACTTCGATAAGAAAAATTCAACATTCCAGCTGCAAAGCTGCAAGGCCGAGGTGAGAGTAACCCTTTTATTGCTGTGAAGAGCTGAAAACCTGAGGGAAGAGAGAGAGGAGATGCTTAAAGCTGAAAGTCTGTTGTGAAGCTATGATATATCAGAGTATCCCGTTGTAATTTCATGAAGATATGGGGGGTGGAGTGTTCAACTCGTGAGCAGAAGCACCTGCGCTGAGATAGGCAGATGCTGATGCAGCTGTAATTTCATGAGAAGTTTGGACAGGGAGAGATGAACCAGATGAGGACTTTTGCTCCAAATGGGAAAGGAGAAAACCTCAGTTCCTAGAGATGCTCCCAGAGATAGTCCTAAAGATGAAGATGATGAAGACCCTTTGCTCCCAGGGAAGGAGAAGGGCCTCTGTTTTTTGTTTCTGAATGGCTCAACCTTAAAATTGTACCCCAAAAAACTTCAAGAGTGGACCCTCGAAAGCAGTTGCGGGAAAAGCTGCAAGTCGGGGGGAAAGGACTCACACGCAGGCAGAGAGACTCCTCTTCCTAAATGGACTGAACAATATTTGGAAGTGGGCGGCTGTCTCGTTGTGATAATGTTTTCATAGCATGAGCAAGAAGAGACTTCTCTTTCTAAATGGACTGAACAAGGCTATTATGGAAGTGGTAAACAGACTGAACATCTAAAGGGTTGTCTTTTCACATTGTCAGTGGGAGAAGGGAGGAAGGTGGGGGGAGGAGGAGAGTTCTGAAGGTGGTATAATTTTTTTTCCCTCTTTTAGGTCTGTTAATAAACTTCTTTATATTCTTTCAAGTTTGGTGCCTGTTTTGCATTTCTCCTAATTCTTATCTCACAGCAGATAAACAGTAATGAGTATTTTGGACCAAACCACTACACTAAATTGGTGTTTCTGCCCGGTTACAAACCGAACCCGCGACAGATGCCCACATCTTGCTTTCACAAACTCTGATTCTTCCATGTCACTCAACAGCAGCTGCGTCCTCATACTTTTCGGACAAACAGCCCCATTGCAGGCAGCAGAGCTGCCAGCACCAGGAAACCTGGGAATCAAATCCACCAGATGTTTATCCAAAAGGTTTTCATGGGCAGGACTTCCATGGGGAGCTTTTCTCTGGAGAGGGGGTGAGTCTGCAAACATCCACACCAGCTGCACAGGAGCCTGGGCCACTCCATCCGCACCCACACATCTCCATCAACCTCATTTGGGTCAGAAGAGGTTTGCCCTGTGTGGCCTCTCTCTGCCATCCCCTCTCTTTCTTTGCCCTTCACACACCACCCCAGAGGGCTGCTGGTTGTCAGACAGAAGTGTTACCTGTGGCTCTGCCCCTCCTAGATGAATTCTGTGTCCCTCAAACCCTATTCAGAGGCCACCTCAGCCAGCCTGTGCCACCCTCATCCATCTGTGTGTGTGACCTCCTCGAGCTGCAGCCAGGCTCCGGCTGTGCGAGCACACGCTCTACACTTGACCCATCATTTTGGCAATGTCACCAACTTCGGTCCAATTACAGCAGTCATGAATTGGACCCTGTTCACCCTCTGAAACTGCCACAGCTTACAGCTAAAGTTCAGACAGTCACACAATGAAACCATTCACACGTCTCATTAACTCTGGACTATGCATTGAAAATAACCGTGTCATATGTGTCTCTGATTTAATTTTCCCAGTTTATGTCATTTATAGGTACCTTCCTGTTCATAACAGCAACTCTAGTTGTGTAAAACTTTTTGTCTGTCAGTGTAGTAAAACTGGTATGTAGAGCACAATATAATAATTCTTTAGTGTCATTAATTATTGTCGTCCCAAATAATATAGGCCATGGAAGTATTTTAAATCCAAGCTCAAATGTACAGGCATGGGGCCAACTCCTTCAAGACACCAGTGTGCCTGCCTTTGGTTCAGTATTTTACACTTTTTGAACTTTATTGTTTTTTAATTTATAACCGTACTCAAGTCCAAGTTTCCAAGTAAGCAAAGTGTGAAGGCACTTGGAATTCAATACTGTTGTCTACACATGGGAAGACACAAGGATCATCTGCTTATGTGATTTATAGGATTGTATTTCTCTGCTGAGTGCCAACAGCAAACCTTGCGTTGTATTTGTCTGTGCTCTTGTATTAAGGTTTTTGTAACAGATGCAGCACAGGGGTTTCTGTGTATCACAAAGCACTTGCAAACTAAAGCACACGTGTCCAAAGCCTCAAGAGGCACAATGGAGGGATGATTGCAGAGATGGCTTTGGGGAGTTAGTTTCGGTTTGTGCTGCAGTATAGAAGCAATAGCAAATTCTAGAACTCAAAACCTTGTCTAAAACAGCAGAGGTACAGTAAATCCCATGAAATGAAGCAGAGAGACAGGACAGACCACGAAAGAATAGAATGAGCTGTCAAGGCTGGTATTAATAATGGTGTGCAGCAGAGAGAGAAGTGGACAAGCCTGTGCCAAGGCAACTTTACTGGGTGCTGCAAAGGAGGATATGAGATGACCTTGACAGTGTATGTGAAGATACAAGAGCAGGTCATGCACTTAGAGCAACACTGTAAGCAAAGCTTTGCTGGCAATCACTTGGTGCTTCTGCAGAGGTAATGTCAAGAGGAAGTCATTTAAAAAAAGAGGCTGTCACCAGCAAGATATGAGATGTACATGCTTTGGAGAAATGTCAGGATAGAGGCCTGCTAGGACAGAGGACATTCTGGGTTCTTGGGATTGTAGTTTATGATATAACAACAGGCAGTGTTTGATCACAGGTCAGACGTCTGGGAGAAAGCCATAGCTGCTCCCAGGTCCTGAACCTACACAAATATTGCTAGAAGGAAGTAAAAGTTAAAATGTTTAGGGAGAAAAATTAAAGACCTGTTCACCTGTGCTGACCTCAGGTCGTCAGCAACCCATGCAGAGCAATGCATCAGAGACAGGCCCAAACATAGAGTGGGACAGCTGTGGGGAAGCAGATTTGTAAGTCAACAGCAAAGAAACAACAGGTAAAACCTGGAGCACATGCAGTGGCATCCCCAGCAGGCACCTTGTGTTCTCTCCATCCATATTCTACACTGTTGTAATGTGCTACATCTTGCTATACCAAGAATAATAATTTACAGAGAAAATTCCTCCTTGGTCACTCATCCTTTCACTCTGCCCAAACCCAGACTAGTTTTATACAACTCTGATGATGGATTTTTCCTAGGAGAGTCCCAAAATATGGTGTGTAGTTAATATTGTAGCACCTCGTAATTAATATTGTAGCATCTTTTTATTTAGTATTAATTTCCTGACATTTACTGACATTCACAACCACTCTCACACTTTCTTGAATAAAAACAGTGTTGGGTAGATGGAAGCATTCTATGAAATTCAGCTATGGATTCGGGTCTAAATCATGAAGTACTAAACTAATGGATGTGATATAGTCAATTAACTCTCACTTTTGTACATGAGGCAAAAATCAAAACCCCTCAATAAGGGTATGTTTTACTTCTCCATCTGATTCAAAGCACTCTCACTAAGGTACATGGCTGAAGGGGTCACCTGTGTTTGATTTGGAATTACAAAGTTTGTCCACAATTAAATATGAAAGCAAGTCTACAAATGAAAGAGAGATGGCTTGGAACCTAGGTCTGCTTGTAAAAGTGCATGTTGAAAAGCCATTTTGAAAGGCATTTTAAATTTTGCTCTTATCTTGTTGCCAAATCATCAGTGGTTTGACTCACATATCAGAGTTTTCAAGGGAAAAAAAAAAAGCTTCAGATGAACCTATTTACGTAGGAAAAGGTTTTTCAAAACAACTGCACAGGGGCCAGGATCAACATCTGAACAGGGGCTGAGTTGTTACATTTTTAGAATTATTCCTTTCATTAAAGGCATGAGGGACATCTCAGGCATCCTGGGGCCTGATTCAGAGTTGTAACATCCTAAACCAGTAATTGCTGTACTGGGTGAAACCCTGTCTTTATATATGCAAGGCTTTCAAACCCTGCTCCTTTCCAGTTCCATGAAGGCAAGCCCACCTTGCCTGTGATGCTGGTGGCTGTAGCAGCAGCACGGCTGGATGTTATGGTCCAGATCTTCTGCAAGAACAAGACCCACAATAAAGGGACCAGCAAACTTCTTTCCATCTGGTTGCTGCTGTAGCAGTGAGCAGGGTCATAGAACTAAAGGTGGTTGTTCAAGCAAGTGCTCTGAATGTCAGAGAGATACCCTGGATTAAGAGCCCTGTATGTGCCAACTGTTGTTGAGCTCTTTGCTCCAATTAGGTAACAACAGACCAACAAGGTGAGGGAAAGCCAAATGTTTGTGAACAAAGAAAGTGAGACCCCAGGCAGGGAGACTGCAAAGTGGGGTGGTTGGCAGCCTGGTCCTAAAGCCAGCGGGTGCCTAAAAAATCCCTGGAAGAAGGGCAGCAGAATGGGGCCACAGGGTGTCAGAACAAAGAATTATTTCTTCCCTGTTTTAAAAAGGACTTTTAATGAGAAAAAAGATCTGGACCACAACATGCAGCAGTGTGAAATAAAACATTTTGTTTGACCTCCTTCTCTCTCCAGCCTCTTGCACTTGCTGCATTCCTTCCTAAGCAGGGCCTCTGTTACCACTGCAAGTGCAGAGATGTTGCTGACTTGGAAAGCAATGTGGAATTAGGTACAGCACTTCTGCAAACAGATCATCGGAGACGCATTGTTCAGCAACTGCACCCAGGGAGCCAAGCATTTTATCCCTGTGATAATGTCACAGGGATAAGAGCTCCCTCCTACTCTAAATTTCTGCAGTCACCAGTGGCACCTCTGGGACCCTTGAGAACGTTTAAGTAGCCCTCTCATAATGTCGCCTCTGCTCCCCAGGAGTGCTGATAAATTTTTCTTTGCAAAAGGCTTTATCTGGACCTGAGACCTTTGTTTTGCACAGGCAAATGGTTACAGCACATACCCCTCCCACTGCAGATACCCCTTCAGGGTGCTGTGCTCCCCCATTGTGAACACCCTCCCCAGCATGCCAGCCTGGCAGGCAGAAGGGTGGAGGGACACCCAAACCTTTAAAACATTTTGTGCCAATTTGCAAGAAAGCAACAAGAACAATTGTTATGAAATCTTTGCCAGATGGGAAAGATCTTCACCAAGAACCCTAGTAAATTTCTAGCCATGTGGAAAAAAACTTCCTTTATGTGAAACTGTTGTAAACTGACTCCATAATCTGACCACTTGCCTGATGAGAGGCTGCCGAGCCCTGTTCCTGATCCTGGACGCAGCAGTATAAACAAGGCATGATTTGATCAAAGTCACTGGAGCAGCAGAGGGGGATGCACAGCATGACCGTGAGGAACATCTGGCTTGATGCAGTAACAAAATCTGGACCAAGTGGATTTCAAGCATCTCCCATTTGCAGCTATTTTAGTCTATGAGAAGATAGGCAATATCTGTAGAGATATTCCTGAAATGTCTGAAAAAAATACGGCCACAATGCCTTGTGAGAGACCCTACTGAGCACAGTGCTGTATGCACAGACTTTGGAGTAGCAGAGCCCAGAACAGCTGACAGTAAAGCATCTAGCCAGATCCAGGGTTTGGTCATTCTCCCTCACTCAGGAACAGCTGATTTCAGCCGAATTAACTGTGTTAATATAAAAAACTTCTTGTTGACAGGTGTTCAACACTGAGATTATTTAAAATGCCAACTAAGATATTTTTTTTTCATGTGTCACCAGACTGCATTGCCAAGTGTCTCGTCACAAAAAAGCATAAAAATTCATGCAAAAAAAATGAGTAACATTTTTGGCAGGGCAGGGCATTGCAGCATTGGAAGAGAGAAATCTTGGAGGAATCGAGACAAACACACAGCTGGGAGCTGAGAAAGCTTCGCCAGCCACTCACTGTGCCCATCCCAGATTATTTATTTGCAGAATTCCCGAAGGCAGGAGGCTGCCGGGGTAAGAAGGGCGAGGGGGGTGGAGAACCCAGCAAAAACCGGCTCCAAACAGCAGCCTCGCAGGCAGACAAAACCAAGCATCCTTCGAATAAGAACGCCAGCGCGGGGATGCGGGGCGGCAGGAGGAGGTGCGAGGCACGGCAGGGAGAAGCGGGAGGAAAGGCTGCTGCCGCTGCTGCCGCTGCTGCCGCCGACATCACCCCGGGACGATTTACATTTCCCGACGTCACTCACGAGCCCCTGCGGCCGCAGGGGAGCGGGGATGCTCCGCGCAGCCCTGGCTGCTGTCGCGCCCCCTCCGCGCCCCCAGCTGGCTGCGGGGGGGCCGGGGCCGGGCCGGCGGCGCGGGCGGGGCGGGCCGGCGGCGCGGGGCCCTTTAAGAGGTGCCGGCGGCGCGGGAGGGCGGCACAGGCCGGGCGTGCATGGAGCCGCGGCCCCGCCGCCACCGCAGCCGAGCCCCGCGCACGGCCCCCGGAGCCCGCGGTGCCCCGGCCCGCTGCACCGAGCCCCGCTCTCGCTGACGGACCCCCGCGTCCCATCACACCGAGATCCATTGCGCGGATCTCCGCACCCCGCCGGGCGGACTCTACGGCGCGGAGCCCCGCATCCCACCACGCCGGGACCCACTGCACGGCGCCGCTTGCACGGACCGCACCACGCCGAGTTGCACCGCGCGGACCCCGCCGGGCGGACCGCACGGCGCGGAGCCCCGCACCGTCCCGCATCCCGCCGCCGAACCCCATCGCCCCGAGCGCGCCCGGACCGCGCTGCCCACGGCGCGTCCCGGCGGTGCGGCGGGCATGGCAGGCGGGAGCCGGCCCGGGGGGGCCCTGCTGCTGCCGCTGCTGCTGCCGCTGCTGGTGCTGCCGGCGGCGGGCGGCGGGTGCGCGGCGGAGGGCGGCCCGCTGGAGCCCTTCGATGCGCTGTACGCCAGCGGGGTGGAGGCGTACTACGGCGGGGACTTCGCGGGCGCGGCGCGGTGCCTGGAGCGGGCGCTGCGCAGCCGGCGGGAGCTGCGGGCGGCGCGGCTGCGGTGCCGGCGGCTGTGCCGAGCGCAGGTGCGGCTGGCGGCGCCGGGCCCGGGCGCCGGCGGGGACCTGCCCTTCTTCGGCTCGGTGCTGCGGCGCGCAGACTGCGTGCGGCGCTGCGAGGAGCCGCGCCTGGGGGCCGTGTCCCGCCACCGCGCCGCCGAGGAGGTGCGCGCCGACTTCCAGCGCAGGGTGCCCTACAGCTACCTGCAGCGCGCATACATCCAGGTAGGCACCGCCCGCCCCGGCCCGGCCCTCCTAGCTGCCCTCTCCTAAGGGTTACCGCGCTTCCGTACCGAATATCCCAAGTGTGCCCCCTCTGCCATCTCTGTCAGCCGTCCAGGTGTGGTCCCCCCCAACATTTTCACTGGTGTGTGTGGTCAGTGGTCATGGCCAGTTCTTGAGAAAAAGAATCCTGGATGGCAACGTGGATTCTGTCCAGCTTTGGCTTACCTGTGCGTTTCCTGGTTTGTTTTGGGTGGCTTTTCTGTTTGCTTTGGGGAAAGGATGTTTTTGTTTTAGTGTGACATAGCATAATTCTGAAAATTGTCTGCCTTCAGTTTGCAGAGAAAAGCCCCCAGAAACCCTGCAGTAACCCCCCAATGCCCTCTGCCAGAGGTGTTTCCCTTTCAGACAAGCTGAACTGATTCCATGTTCCAGAAGCTGGGACTGTACGTGAAGCTGGAGGATATGTAACCTGTGTTCCAGGGACCTGATGGTCGTTATCCTGATGTGATGTGAAATACTTCACAGTATTTCTGCAAAGTAACACTGTGCAGTCAGTATTTAGCAGTCACTGACATCCTGAGTATCATCCTCTTATCCCAGTAACTTCTGCCTTATAACTGGTAAAAAACATGAGAAAATGGTGTTACTCTTTGAACTTCCTTTCCAAAAAGAAGGAAAAAAAAAAAAAAAACCAGAGAAAAAAACCCCAAACAACCCCCCCACCAACCCACACCATGATAGTTAATGGTGCTTTTCTTATTCATTCAAGACTTGTGCTCTATCAAGCCAGCTACCTGTAGTAAGTCTTCCTGTTCATGACTAGTAAGGACAGAAACTGTGGGAGTTTTGTTTCATGCCAAGCTGAATGTTTAAAGCATTTCTGGAACATCTCCCTCTGGATTTCTGCTTTACTTGAGCCCATTCATAACCTTTTAGTTGCTTTAGGCAACTTAATAGGTGAAGACCTGCATAGCGGAGCACAGGGAAGGTGATTCTGCTGAAGTCCATTTCCAGGTGGAGAAGCAAATATCTTTCCTAGGCAGTGCTGGTGCCTGTGGTGCAGTGCTTACACAGCCACACATCAAGGAGGCAAACCATCAGCGCTCTGAAACCAAGTGGAAAATCATAGCTATATTGCTTTTTCTATGCTTCCTTTTCTGTCATTGCCTTAATGTCAGTTTTACAAGTCAGGGACTAGAACTGCACTGGCTTAAACTCTAGTGGCCATGTGGTGCACAGAGTTCCTGAAAGAAATCCTGGGAGTGAACTGGAACTGTAATTTGGCTTGTGTGCAATGCCAGTGCAGCTGATGGTCCTTACTATGAAAGATGCTCTATGTAGTGTCAGCATTTGTGGGAAGTGACACAAAATTTGTCATGCTAAAAAATTAAGTGATTTCTTATCCTGATTTCAAAACTTTTTCCAGACTCACTGATGTCAAACTCACTGAAAAACTTTCCTCTAAACAAAGCATTAGGGTGTTTGTCTCCCACTTCAGTAAAATTGATATATTTTCAGGCTCTTGAGGTTGACTGCTAATACCCAGAAGATTTTGGGGTATGGGCTTGTAGGTGTGCTTCTACTGAGACTGAGGTTATTTTCCTCATTTAAAATGGTATTCTGAGCTTATCAAAGCAATGTGTTGAAAACAGGCCTTTTAAAATTTATTTTATGTGTGACTCATCTTAATTTGCTTTTGCAACATCTGAGGATTTTATGTTCATGCTAGCACTGATTTCACTGCTCTCTGATGGAGTCGTGGATGTTCTTGGTATTTGCATGGCTGTCCGGGTGTCAGGCACTGCAGCCAAGGGAAGGTACTCTTTGACTAGACTTGTGTTTTTAATACCTTTTTCTTTAACACTTTCTGATGCTCTTGGGTTTTGTAAGCAGCACTGACCAACCTCATCCCACAGAGCACCCTGCAGTGATTTGTCCACGTCCTCACCTGGCTGCTGCCTGTATCTGAGTTCTGCTCCCAGGACTGCCCTTTTGCTCTGGCTCAACAAGTCTGTGCACAGGAGAAAATACCCCACTTGGAATTTGCCTGCACTTGCACCAAACACGAGGTCTAAAGTCATACACTCGGATGTGAACCACCCCTGAGTGCCAAGGCTGAGTGCCAAGGCTTTGGCATGTTCCCTGAGGGTTGGGATGCATCAGCTCCGCACCCTCTGGGTTGACTTTGGCTGCAGCATCTGCTCAGCATTTTGGCTGAAAAGAGGAGCTGCAAAGCGGGGCTTGTGCAGAACCTGCCTGCCTTGCTGTGGGTGCACAGACAGGCTGCACAGTTCTGGGGGTGGCCATTTCACCCTCGTGTTTTCTCCTTGAAACCCAAGAGGAAATGAGATGAGGTTAAAAACCCTGTTGTGTACCCTGTCCAGCTCCTCCCCGGGCTGCAAGATGAGGCCAGGATGCTGGGCAGTAGTACAGAGGACTGGAAGGATGGCAGGGTTTGGTGACATTTGTGGTTTGAGAGAAGAGGAGCAGCCTGGAATGTTCTTCCCACCTCCCACTCTTGCTGACCTCGTGCTTGTTTGTTTCTCAGGAGGGGAGAAACACATCCCTTCAGGAGGGAGTGACAGAGCAAGGAACAGATGAAAAAAAATTGAAGGGTTTGGCTCTTGTGCAGCACTTTGAAAAACGGTGCTGAATATACATGAACTAATTCTTGCAACACTCCTGTGGGGTAGGAAAAGCACAGGCTTTCAGTTCTGCTGGACAGATGCACAGCCAAACATTGGCCAGCACTGTGTGTGCCTCTGCTGTTTTGGGAGCAGCAGGGCTACCCAGATGCCCTGGGAGCAGGAAGGGCCTCCCACTGCCTTCTGGTGCCCTGGGAACGGGCTGGGGTCTGCCACTGCCTCTGGTCTCTCACTGCAGAGCAAGCACCAGCACAGCCTGGCCCAGTTGTGATGATGTAAATGAGACTCTGCAGTGAACTGGTGGAAATGTGGTGCTAGAATTGGAAGTTTTGGACTTCTTTTGCTTCTTTTTTTTGCTTTTTTGGGACTTTTAAAACTGGCCAATAGCAACAGCTGCACTGGGCTGCATTGCTCTTGCTTCTGAGCAGATGCTCAAGATATTCCTGCACAGAGTACTGTAAAGGGGCAGGGAGGTGATGATGTGTGTAGTGAAATACCGGTGCTATCCCTCTATAAAAACACGTTCTATCAGCCTCTGATGTGATCTTCCCCATCATCCTAGCAATCATTTCCTAATTTACCTGTACTTTTCTGAAACAGAAACAGTGGTCTTCTGAAGACCACTTTTCTATTTCACAGACGTGATCTGAGTGTTTCTGGTGACTCTGGCATGATGTGAGGGCAGACTGTGGTGCACTGCAGGAATGGGACAGCTTGTGGATTCAGCTGAAGGTTTCTGTCAGCTTTCGACTCAGGATCAGGCTCCTGAGGTTGACTGCAGACTCTACAGAGTCAAATTGCATTGAACAAGCAGCCCAAGTCCACATGTGTTTGTAAGACTTCTTTGCAGCTTCTCAATATGTATTTAAGTAGGAATACTCCTCCTTTTCCTAGGATAGCTGATATTTTCAGGTAATTTGGAAATACACTGGGTACAGCTATTTGAGGCAGTTAGGGTGGGATGGGTTTGAGAAGGTGTGGAAACAGAAGGAGATGAAAACATGGGATTTAACTCTTGCAGTGCATGTCTTGGGCTCTCCAGCCCACAGTGAAAAGGTTCTTCAGTGGGTTTCTGCTGTCATGTCCCACAGGCAGGACAGTTTGCTAAATGCTGCTGGTCTCTGCTGTGTACTGGCTGCTTGGTCTTTGTCAAAGAAATACCCTCTAGGCTTGGCAGGTGGGTGTGGTGGGATCTCTTTGCCCTCTTAAATATTTTATTAGTCATGTCTTCTCCTTGCTTTGCTGCTTTAGTCATCTTTTTTCTGTAAAAACCTAGCCTGCAGGCCGGGATGTTCCTAACCCTGCTTTTTGGAGTTTTTCTAGCTCTGAGAGTGAGTGGAGGAGGAAATGTACACAACGTACACTGTGACAGCGTTTGCTGCTGCGAGCTGCTGACTCAGGAGCCGTGTTGGAGCTTGCCCTGGATGGTCTGCCATGAACCCTGTGACAGAGCATTACTTCCAGTCCCCGGTCTAACTCCTGAAAGTCAGCTTGGTCCAAAAACAAGTAACCTGGAAAAGTTGATCACTGTCTCAACTGCAAAACCAGGCCTTGTTTCTCTTCTACCTTACCAACCCTCTCCTTGAGGTCTCTTTCCTTTGTGTCATCCTGTTTCCAGCCACAGCATTCCCTGGCCTGCTTGCTGGGTAGATGGCTATAGTCTGTTTTAATTTTCTCTGGATATTGGTGTGCTTTTGCTGAGCACTTCCTCCCACTTTGTAAATACTGACTTGCAGTGGTCTTGTCTTCCTAGTTGCCTGAATGCCCCGTTGCACATCAGTGAAGCATGGCAGGAATCATACGTATGTAGTTTGTAACCACCAGCCTTGGATCTAGATGAGTAAAAGCCTTTTAGTCTGTGCTTGGGTTTAAAACAATAAATAAAACAAGTCCCCAGCATGTTGGACATTGCTTCTATCTTAGTAATGCCAGATTGTAGGTGGAGCAAAAAGGGCAAGAATCTGACTATGTCTGGCGTATTCTGTTTTTGTCTTGAGTCCCCCCCTTGCCATGTCTGAGATGTTCTTCAGTTCTGTTACCATCATGACTTCATGTGTTGCAAGCATAAAACAATAATGTTTAGGTTTTCTGTGTTGTAGGAGAGGCTGTTTATTTTTTCTTTAAAGCTGTTCCTTTTTTTTAAAAAAAAGGTCTTGTTTGGGAAGAACTTCCACTTTTGTCTTCACTGCCGGGTCTTCTGCACTTCAGCAGATGGGGCAGTGCTGGGGGTGCTGCTGGGAACATGTCCTTGGGTCACACTGTGCTGTCCTGCCCACCCACGCCACCAAGATGTCTGAAATGCAGCACAGACACAATAGTCACTTGATAAAAGACCACGGAAGAGCAACAAAAGGGACAGAGTGGGAGCCCAGACTTCAGAAACACTTGCGATACAGATAATTGCCCGACTCCAGTTCTGCCTTTGAAAACTCCCTATTTAAGAGGATCCAGACCCAAGGGAGGAGAGTTGTGTATGTAAACCTTGGCCTTTAACTTCTCCAGTCCAGTTGTTCTGCCCTCTGCCAGAGCTTGTGTGATCTCTCCACCAGCCACGTTTGGGTGTCTGAGTGCCTGTACCAACCTTCAGCATGGTTGTTGAGACACCTCCACCAAATTCTTTCCACCTCCAGTAACTACTCACTGCTGCCCATCTCTGTGTGTTTCACAGGGCCAGAGACTTTTGTCTCCTTTACAGACATCCGGATTACCCACCTAGGGATTGTGGAGTAATTCTGGATTCACACCAACGTAGTTGCTTAGGGAATTGGTTTGTTTCACTCAAGGACTGCTGTTTTCCATGAGCATTTTGCTCAGTTTTCCTTCGTGCCACAATGCCGCATGGACCTAAGCAGATAATGGGGCCCTGTCCAGGGGTGAGCCACAGCCTTTGGGGTAAATATGGTTTCACTTGCAGCATCTCATGGGCAGTGACACAGAATAACGTGTAAAACCTCCTAATTTAAAGTCTTTGGGGGAGCAGCTATTTCTTACCACAGGCACCACCTGTCCTGCAAGGCCTGCCTGTGCAGTTGGTCTTGTTTTTGCAGGATTTATGACATCTCAGACAAAGACCTATAGTAAAAGATAATAATTATTATTTTGATTTTTACTATTAGTGGTGTTTATTTATCTTCAATCTTGAGAATTGGTATTACTCAGATACTGGATAAATAAACAGATCCCAGAATTAATCTCTTGGAACGTCTCTTTATTTAGATTTTCTGAGAAAGCATTCCTACTCCTCAGCAGAGGATAAATGTTAGTGCTCAGAAAGCTAAAATTATTTAGGACAAAAATAAACTCAGTTTATGGGGATGGAAAACACTGAGTCTTGATGGTTGGGTCAGTGTCCTGGGTTTAGAGCACGATATTTAGTCCTGCCCTAAGCCTGGGACACTGACCCAGCTGCCTCTGCTCCTGTTCTTGCTGACCACTTCAAATGAAATGTTTCTGAAATGTTTCTAAAATGTTTTGAGTTGAAAGTATTGTCAGAGATGGAAGGAGGTGACCCAGTGGTTCAATTCTGCTGCCAGCAAATGCAGACCAGGCACGTCTCAGTGGTGAAGGTGTCTCACTCTCTTCACAGGAGACTCAGTCTTGACTTTTTGGACTTGACTATGGGCTGGTGATGTACTAAAAATTAGACTACCTGTTGTAGTGATTTTCTGCTGGTTGTTTTTGTTTTGTTTTTTGAGTGTTTGGATTTGTTTGGTTTTGTTGTTTTTTTTTTTTAATAGAGCAAATCCAAAAGCAGAACTCAGTTGTTTGCAGTTTGCCACGTAATTTCAACTGGTAGTAAATTAGGACAGCTCTGCCCAGCAAATCAGGACACAACCAGTAAACACATACTGGTCTTAGACCCACTAAGCTCATTTCATACAGCCTAGTAATCATCCATTTGATAGCCAGGGCTGCTCTTTTTGTCTTGCCAAATTCCTCTTTCTCACTTCATGGCTATGCAGTCGTGCCAGGGCTTCAAAATACACTTGCCGTGGGTCCCAGTCTACAATATTTCTCAGTCTTTTGGAGAAAATAAGGTAAGCCTGGATTCCTCCTTATTTCTTGGCAATCCCTGGTGACGTGGCTTGGATGATGGATGAGACAGGTGTGACTCATATGGTTTGAGTGGATTCTTTGAGACATTGATCTAAAGGTCTCCCAGTGCACGAGCTAGGTTAATGTCCCAAGTGGAACAAAACTGGGCACCAGTAGTGCAGGAGAAACCAGACTCCTTGCTGGGATGTGACCCAGGAATCTGTTCCTTCCCTGTTCTTTTATCTCCTTAGTTTCTCGTGGTTTTTGCACCTTCCTCTGCTGGCTGCTCCTTGGCAGAGCCTTGCTGCTGAACTGCCCCGTCCATGCGCCTTGGTGTGCTGGGATTTGTTAAGTGGCTTTTTGTGCTGCCTGTTAAATCTCATCCATACATCCGAGAGCTCTGCTCTGGCTTCTGCGGAGCCCTTTTGTTGTCCTTGGCCACAGGAATAACAAACGGCAGCTGATGATGAACTGCATGTGAATGAGCAATGCAGTTTAGCCCTGCTAAGCAAACTTATGCCCAGTACTCTCTAGTTGTGGCTGAGGTTTCAACAAGGATTATTCTCATTTCCTTGTACAACTGGTGACTTCATCGTGGATGGCATGGGCAGTGGTGAGAAACCATCGTGTCAGTAGCTGAGCCATTTGCTGCTAACCTCCTGAGCACTGTTGGAGCCTTGCTAGCAGGATTCTGGGCTCAAAGCACTGCTGGATGTCTAGAGCAAGGAATTGAGGCGTTATTTATCTTAGTTTTTTCCTTTGGAGGTGGTATGAATTAGTCATTGTGATTGGGTTTGTTCCCAAGGAGTAGGAACCCCTGTACTCTGCACAGGGCATATTTCCATGTGTGTAGTCTGGACTGAGGCCAGGCTGAGTTTGGATAAATCAATGTGAACCCGGAGTGACCCAGCTAAGGGCCATGGAGTTTCTCTGCCTTAGCACTGGGGTAGCTGAGATCAGGACTTGGCCTGTAGTTTTCAACAGTAACAGATGGCAGGAAGGAGGGCACGAACTTCCCTGGATGCTTTTGTTTCCAGCCAACATGTCAGCAATAAGGTATTGACATTTTTATTTCTTGGCCATGAGCTGGTGATGACTAATGAAGGCAGGGGGTCTGCCTGTGGGTGGGTTCAGGCAGCAAGGAGCTGTACCTCATCAGCCTGTACATCCCAACCAGTCCTTCTCCTTTCCATGACAACTGGTCAGTTGAACAGACCCTCCAGGGCTGACGTCAAGGGTCAGGGATTTGGCCACCAAATAATTACAGCAACAAAAATAGCATCGCTTCCCCACCCCTTCCTTCCCACATGATCCTGCTGAATCCCAACTTATAAATGTCCTTATTTTTTCTTTCTTGGATGAGAAGCAAAGCCCACGTGTATTAGCTGGAACATATGGCAGGCTTTGGCTGCAGCCCATCAGCTGTGAAGGCCAAATACTCACTTGTAGCTTCTTGTTCACTTAAAAAAAAAAAAAAAGAGGAGAAAAACACGTTCTTTCAGGATTGGATGAAAGGCTGAGTCTGTGCTCGTGCTGGGGTGAGAAGCAGATAGGGTGTGGGACAGCACGCCGACCGTGCTGTGGTGACAGGGAACGTGTCCCCTCACAGCATGGAGGTGACTGGCTGGCCATTGAGAGGTGGCCTGGTGGCAGTGGCCACTGTCCCCTGCTCCCTGCCCTAATGCTGGTTCTTGGGTCAGGCAGAGTTTGCAGACAGGCTGCTCGGGAGAATGTCACCAGTACCAGAGGTGCAGAGCAGTCAGCAGGTTTTAAGTGTGGGTTAGCCATGGGCAGGAGAAAATTCTGTATTTACAGCACTAAAGATTTTATTAAGGGTTATGGGAACATCTGGGAGGTCACAGAAAATTAGTGAAGGAGAAGAAAATGAAGGGACACTGTCAGAAATGGACTATCTGCACCACTAGAATGTACCAGTATACCTGAATAAAAAAGATCAGAAAAATCACAAAAATGGTTGCTAGACACTGACATGCTGCTTTTCACCGTGGATTTTCCAAAGCAGCTGCAGTGGTGGCCTTGATCTCACATCATGTCCCTGCAGAAAGATAAGCCTGAGACTGTGCTGTGTCCTGTCAAAGTTAGAGGTGGGAGCACATGAATCCACAGAGCCTTCTGCCTGAAAAAAAAGGGTGGGCAAATCCTGCCTCAAAGTATTGCAGGTAGGGCAGTGCCTAAACCCACAGCTCTGTGAGGTCAGGGCTGGACTCTGGAGGGTGCAGTGGGGAGATGTGCTGAAGCTCATCGCCCAGGGCTGCGGGTGCAACTCCTTTTGAAGATGGAGCCAGCAGTATTCCTTCCCAGGAAAGATCCGTGTGGTACAGAGAGAAAGAGCTTGGAAAACATCCTTCAAAATATTTGCCCAAGGTGTTTCTGTGATTGCCCAGGGACTGAAGCACAGTCTGTTGGTTCCCTTGCTTGGAAAGCTGCTTTTAAAGTGGTTTTTTGCCAAGGTACTGCCTGTTCTAAGGTTTATATATATGCTGGGGCATCTGTGACCTGAGTTACTCTGTGTATTTGGAAGCAGAAGAGAAACGGCAAAGTTTCATTGAAAGAGTCTGAAAGGAGGAGCACTGACTTGTGGTATGTTTCACTGTCCTGCTGCTGGAAAACACTCCCCATCTGTGGCTGCCAACCTCATCCAAAGGATCTGTGATGAAGCAAAATATTTTAGTGAAAGGGAGGAAAATATGTTGTGTCTTATCCCCATTTTTCTTATTTATGGAGCTGCTGGTCTCTGTGCTGCAGGGGCTGAAAATGGACAGGAGTTTTCTTACCTGTGGGCAGCACTAATCCTGGGGATGTGTTTGCAGGCTGTTAAGCAAGAATTTGAAATGCACTGAGCTCCAGAGGTGGGTGAGGAAAGGCTGTTTGTGTAGAGGGAAGTCATGCTGCTTTGGGAGAGACTTTTATTGCATGGTGATGCAGAGTCCTGATCTGTGCTGCTGAGAGCAGGTGGTTGGGACAGGGTTTGCTGAGTGAGTGGTGCTTCTGCATCTTGTGCTCTTAATAACCTTGTTGCACTCAGCACACCGTGTGTAGGCACTGCAGGGTGCTGCACTAACTGCAGATCCCATTGTGGGCTGCTGGGGAAGCTGGTTACTACTGCTCCCTTTGCTTTAAATATTAATGTCTTTCGGCAGTGAGTGGTTCCTTGATTGGCAGTCCTACTCTATTTTCTTTAACATAAGTGTTGCACCCTGGTGTCCAGGTGGCTCTGCTGCTTCTCTGGAGTTGTCACTCCAGGGTCAGTCACAGGCTCCTCCAGCCAGTTACCTTGGCTCACTGGGGTGCTGCTAGTAAAACTTGGTTTCAGCTTGGATCCTGTTACAAGGCAGGCAAATAGCAAATAAAACAGTAATGTGCCACTTTAGGAAGCAGCTTGTCCACTCAGCTGTCAACTTCAGGTCCCTTCTGTGAAGCCTAGGCTGGGCTACAAGACTGTGGTAGCTCACTGCAGGCATGTCCTGTGTGTTGTGAGGATGCAAAGGACACCCTCAGGCTCCCCCAGAGCTCTCCCCAGGTAATGTCCGTGTCTGGGCTGTAGTCTCCAGCTGAGTTACAGCTGAAGCCTGGCTCAGACAGGCTTCATGCAGCACTTTTGCCTGCATGGGGGAGCCAAAACTGTTGCACCCCTGTCTGCCATCAGCATGACCTTTATATGCTCTCCCAGCCGCCCTTCCTGCTGCTGGAGTTTGCTCTCTGCCACCCAAACTGGCTGAATCTTTCTCCCTGGGGCCTGAGCATTCCTTGACCAGACTCACCACCTTATAAAGGGGCAGATCCTCTGTGCACCCAGTGTTTTAGTGCTGGGTTGAGGTCTCATTCCTGTAGCCTCAATGACTTGGGTGTCACAAAAGCACAACATGGGACATCAGTGCCTGGCTGTTCCCCAGTGCCCGGGCACAGTTCAGGCCTGGATGCTGGGAAGGCTGCAGCGAGCACTGTGGCAGGAGGCAGCTCTGCAAGGCACTGCTTTGTAGAGGACAAGGCTTGTAGCTCCCTGATGGCCTGGGATGTGCAGGACAGTTTCAGTTTTGGCAGCTGGACTCTCCCATGTGATAGCTGATGCTCTGGGAGCTGGAGTAGGCTATGATTCTTTTAATGTTGCCAAACTCAGATCTGAGCTTAACAAAAGAGATTTTCCCATCTTGGAAGACTCATTCCAGCCTGATTACTGTTTGGGTTGTTCAACAGAACAGTCCCTAGAAAATGACTTTTGCACTGTAGCACAAGGCTTCCTACAGTGGTGTTTTTAACTCCAAATCACTATTTCTTTAATCACTGTGCTTCTGTTTTCCAAATATATTCTTGGATCCTTGCTGTGGAATCTGGCTAGATTATTGACTCCTAAATAAACCACTTACAGCCTCTACTCTTTTTTGAATCAAACCAAACCAGGTAGAGAGACCTGAATAAGCATTCATCTGGACTTTTTCTTTGAAAGTTACAGCACTTAAAGCTGTCAGTGAGTTGCCAGCTATCAGTACACTCAGCTATTTTGAAAAACACAGTGTAGAAGCCATAGCGTCCTTCATGACGCTTTTGAGAAGTATTAGATAGTGAAAGTTTGCATGTTTCAGGCTTATTGTTTACATTCCTGTCCCTTTGATGCTGTTTTACATGGTGGATGTTACAGTTCAGCTCCTAGGTGGTGGAACCCTGCTCAGAAAGGGCCCCAGGTCCTTCAGGATCTTCTGTGCTGTCTTTGGGGTTGCTTTGGTATTGCAGCCAGCCTGTGCTGAGTAACAAAGTCCTGCTAAGTAGGATTGCCAGTTGAGCTCTTGCATGCTCTAGGTGTGTGTCACAGGCTCTTCTCACATGCACAGATGTGCATGGAGCTGGGGAGATGAACAGGAAAACTCTCCTTGTGTTTGCCTGTGCTGCACACCTGAGATGGGAGGGAGTGCTCAGGTATAAGAGCCAGCAGTGCTTAGCCCCTGAGTGAGGGATTATTTCATTGGGGTAAGAAGGTACTCAAGCCTAGGAAGGATTGTGTTTGGGAAGTGATGAGGATTACTGTGCTAAGTGAAACAGAATGCTGGTGGTGCTATCAGTGCTTTTAAGTGCCGGTTTGTCAATGGTGCAGCTGAGTCAATAGTGCATTATATGAATCACTTTACTGTCCATCTTATTTAAGCCACTTAATGACAGCTTTGGAACTTATTCTCTGCTATTGAGGAAGAAGAGGTAAGCCCAGACAGCTGAGAGTTCAACCATATTTAATTTTGCTCTGTTTGCTCTTGAGTCCTAGGTTTGGAAAAGTAAAGATTGCAGGAAGACAAGGAAGGGACAATCTGCTTTTCTTTTTATAGTGTTTCCTCTGTGGCAGGAGGATCATCAGGCGTTTTGGAGGTTATCCTTGTAGATTCCCCTTTTGCAAAACTGCAGTAGAATTCTGGCTGTGCGGTATTCTCCCTTTTATGTGCCAACAAGCTTGGCCCTCTGCTCTTATCTACACTTAGTGCTTTAGCAGTCCTGAGCACAGAAAACTAGATCTGCTTTTGCTTAGCATTATGAGCCAAAAAGCAGCACTCGGTTATCTCTTGTTTCAGAGCCAGGGTGCTGCTGAGTGCAATCAGAGACTTTGTCCAACCAGTGATGGGTGACAGCAGAAGGATGTCAGTGCTAGAGAATTTCAGACAGAGATATGTACCAAAGGCTGCTGAAAATAGCAGGGTTTGAAGCCTTCTGAGCTGCACACTTTGATCTTGGTCCATGCTGAGGACAACTGCTCTGACTGATGGACTGCACTGTAAGTTGGTGATGGATTTAGCAGAGTCCTCACAGGTGTCTGGATTTGAGACCTGCTGGTATTAGCAATAAAACTGTGTAAAATATGTAATGGTATGGGTGCATCTGTCCATTAATTTGAAAGCACTGAGATGGAGGTTGTAAGGACAAATGGAAGGGAGTGTGACGCAGCTTGTGCAGAAAGAAAAAGAGCTGAAGTGCTGCCTATACTTGCCATGGACTTACATCTGTTCTAGTGACTGTTCTAGTGACTCAGGTTGATGCCTGATGACTTACTAGAGCACAGCTGTGCATTGAACCACGTGTGTTGAATCCAGCCTGTTGGGTTTTCATTCTGCACAGTGCTCAGATGAGATCTGGCAGACCTCAGGCTTAGATGTAGCAACCGCCTGATGGTCACAACTGTGTTTGATTTGGGAGCGTGTGACCCAGACACCGGGAACAGTCTGTGAGGCAGGGCAGGAACAGCTGGGTTTGCTCTAGCCCAGCACTCCATGCCCTGATTTGCCCATCTGTGGGATGAGTTTGATGTGCAGTAATTACACACCAGGCACTCGGCATTGTAAGACACGACTGACATCACGTATTTGGGGAATGTCAGATGCGCCGCGTGGTGTCCGTGCTCTGTGAGTGAGCTCCAGCAGGAAGAGCACACATAAACAGTAGCAGATTAATTAAAGATGACCTGTGCTGCAACAGGCCAATTATGGAGCGGTTTGCTCAGAGTCAGTGGTGCTGCCTGGCTTGTTAGCAGGACATGAGCTAACTGTCCCCTCAGAGGAGAGCGGTCATACAGCAGTGACAATTCACTGTCACAACTGTCCTGCACGTGAAAGAGGAGACATGGATGTCAGCCGTGCAGGTCCAGGGCAGGTCAGCTTCCAACATGACCCTTTGTTAAAGCTCCTTCACAGGCACCAGAGCAGTGTCTGTGTTCCATACAGTAGAAATTCACACTCAGGTGTTCCTTACTACATTTGCAGGGATCTTTCTGACTTCAATACATTCAGTATGTTTTATGCCAGATGCTTTTCCTTGAGCTGCTGCTGCTGCTGTTTAAAAGGCCCTCAAAACCTGATAATATCCATGGGATCTGGGGGAAATTGAGCATTTCAGATGAGTGGGAGTCCTAAATAATTGCCAGGCTGCAGAATAATGGTTCTCCTTGTTTTGGGCCTTCAAAGCCTGATAGGATCATTGTAAGAAATGTGACTCAAGGGTTTTCGTTGGAGTAGTTCCTGAGTTACAAACATTTTCTGGTTGGGACCTGGACTGAATGTGGAAAGCCAGCTGCCTTGTCCAGGGGCAGCAGCTTTCATTTTACAGGACACATCTGGCTGAGGATGAAGTGTCCTAAATGTCCTAATGTCCTCAACCCACTCCCATCCCTCTGTCACACCACTGCCCAATGCCATAAATCCCATTCTATAGCTCACCATAAATTACCCTGGGAATCTGTTCTACACACATCCCTATTTCTTTCTGGTTTCTGGCGAACCTCACCAGCAAGACCCTGACAATCAGCATGAGCTACTGCAAGGAGAGTCAGACCCATCAGCCATGGGGCTGAGCAGGACTGACAGCTCGTCCTGTCTCAGCTGCGCTGCTTGAGGAGAGTTGCTGAGAGGGACTCTCCCTTCCCAGCAAGACTCTATCTATTTTTCATATTGCTTTACTTTAAACAAGAAAAAAAAATCATTACTGGAAAAATAATTATTACAACATCCACTGAGATTTGTTTTGGAAAGTTGATACTCTGCTTGATTTCAAATCCATGAGGTGAACTGAAATTTCAGCTCTGGAGCATATTTCAGTTTGTCTTCCACTCATGGGAGAGTGGAAAGAGAAGTATAAGCAAGAAAATTGGGGCAGGGAAGAGAAATGGCAAAGGGATCAGGGGAAAGGAGTCACAGCATCAAATGTGTTTGGCAGACTATTGTGCCAAACTGGAGGAGAAGGTCGTGGGGATGTTGTCATATTGAGGGGCACTTGCCCGTACCAGGGTTTGAGGAGGATGAGTAGCGATGGGTTTGTTTGGAAAGGAAGAACTTGCCAAAAGGTTGGATTTGAACTTCTTCCTGCAGAAAACTGGAGCAAGAGTTCATGCTGGGACTGAAGCAGCCAGGCAGGCTCACTGTGGCTGGGAAAGAGGGAGCTGATGGTAGTACCTCACAGGGTCTCGACCCTGCACAAAGCGAACAGCTGCTGTTCATGTCTCTCAGCTGGTCACTTTTGGAGGTTTTGAAGGCCGTGTAGCTTTGCTTCCACTGCTTAAAGCCTGTGTGCCAGGTGTCCAGAAAAGCCAGCACTGTCTCACAGGGGATTTGGTCCTTCCTCAGGAGGGACTCATCCTCCAGGCCAGGTAGGCAGAGAGGTTTAACCAGGATTATTCTCAGGTAGTGTGCATTGGGTTTTCTCATCACTGAAGCACGTCCAAAATTTTTCATTTTTTTTCCTAGATCACACTAGAAGATTTCATGTTTACAATAGGACATTGGTCTTCAGCAGCAAGCATAGACACATGTCTTTTCTGAGCTACAGAGACATGGATTGCTGCAGAAGAAAATTCACAATGGAGCTGATTGGTGTTTTGCTGGGTCCCAGGTTAGCAACTAGGGGTGTCTTAGCCAGTCCATAAACACCTTTTCTATTACAAAGTGAGGATTTCCAAGAGCTTTTGGCCTTTGCTTTAGCAAAAGGAATATACTTCCCTGGCATGGGATGCAGTACCCCAAACTCTGCTTTACCCCAGACATACATCTTTGTATCCAACTGCACAAGTGCTAGTGTGTTAAACTGCTGTGTGATATCTTCCACAGAGCTGGGCAGGGAGGCTTGTAAATTTGGGAGATCCTGGAGCTTGCTTGTGCATACACACTCGTGTGCAGTCATGGGTGCAGAGCTTTAGGAATGAGTGTAACAGTTGTATTCCTTGAATCTTTCTTAGTACCCCAATAGAAGAAAACTTGGCAAAATGTGGCACCCTGAATTTGTAACTGTTTGCTTCTTTGTTCACATTTGCTCATATCCCCGGAGGAATGAAGTCATTCATTTGATTTGCCCTGCTGCTTCACACTCCTGCTTATGAATGGCTGGGACAAGACTGGGAGTATGAATAGCCTGGCTGCATGTGGTTTGGAAAGACGTGTTCACTTGCACATTGGTGTCCAAACAGAGTAGCTGGCTCTGAAATCGTATCAGTAAGGCTTTTGAGTAACTTAAAACCCTTCTCATAGATGCTTTGAATTTCTTCCACTCTGACATTGTGTAAGCCCCTGTTGAAGTTTCATTACCTCAGTAACCACAGAAAAGCAGCCAGCCTTTTCACTGAAACCTTCCCCACAAAGGTCTGGATTCATTCCCCACCCCCCTTTTTCCTTGAAGGCAGAGCACGGCTTATTGTAGTTTAAATAACAGGGGAGAAGGCCAAGACTGCTTATGGATCTGGGTGGCATCATGCTAAAGAAGTAGGAATGTGTCCTGTCCCCTTGCTATCTCTGTGCCACTCTGTACTAAATATGGAAGCTGACCTGTATAATTTTCAACATAATTAGGATATTCAGTGCTTTCTTTAGAGTAGCTTATAACAGACCAGTCCCAAACAGCTGCTGTTTCATGGGCCATTCTTGGTATTTTCTGGGCTTTAAATAACTCCAGAGTTTCGTGATGTGCTCTGGTGAGACTTTTCCCTGCTTTCTCTCTAGAATTTGTTCCAGAGCCTTGTGTATTGAGTCAGTGATTCACCATCGGGTTAGCAGGGCATCATGGTGTGAGCAGTCACAAGATTGCTCTATTGCTTCTTCTCTTAGGGACAGTATTCCTGGCAGAGGAACTTCAGCCCTGCCCAGAATGGTACAAGTCCTCCTCAGCACAAATATCCCCTTCCCACATTCACTACGCAGCCCCACCCAGGTTGCTTCCAGCCTGATTCCTCCTGCTACTGGTAACATAGATCAGAACAGTTCCCCAAGAACAAAAAAATGGGGTTTTTGCTTATTTGTTATCTCATCTGGTTTCACCCAAGAACACAGTGACAGTGTATGTCACTGCTATGTAGAGAGGCTAAAATATCCTGTTAAAAATTTGAGGCAAACCTCTGCCAGCAGCCACTACATGGAGCTGCTGAGGACTTTTCCTTGCTGTGGAATACTGCTAGAATTTGGGAAAGATTTTAAGTTTTGCCTTTTTTTTCTTTTTGAGTGGCCTGACCCCAAAAAACTGAAATCGATGTCAAACTGAACATCAAGTGAAAAGGTTTCTTATTTGAACCACCCAAGTTCCCAGTTTAAATCAAGTCAAGTTCCACTAGCTGATGCTTGGAGAGGAAAAGGAAAGACTTTTTTAGACACCAGGCAGTGCATTATATGTGCCTCCCCAGACACTCTCACTTTCAGCCTTTTTTATATTCAGATACCTATAAAATTAAGGGATTATTTTCTTAGGCACAAGATCATGTCTATTTTCAGAAGCACCCACTTCAAATGCTGCTGGGGGAATCAGTGCCAGGCAGCTGCTCTTCATTTCTAGGGAATTTAAGAAAAGTTCACAGTGCTTAGCTGATGTTTTGTGTTTAGTAAAGCCTTTGTTTTCTCCCTCAAAATTTCATTAATCACATTATTTGTTGCTAAAGCAGCAAGGTAGCTATCAGGCAGAAATGATTGATATTACTTGCTCATATCCAATACAAAGTTGTTGAAGCATGAAAAGAAGATGAGAAGACTTCTCAGTCCTGAGAAAGAAAAGCTGTTACTTCTGGCTGTGCTGTGGGAGGCCCAAGGCAAGAAGTTTACCTTAGCTGAGCAATTAAGCACAAAACCCCATCTAACAGCTTTTCTCTTTCATGGTGGTTATATTTTCTTTTCCCCCCTCTAACTAATGATTTTTTCATGGGTAATCTGCACAGAGCCAGTGTGTGATTCTGCTCTGTGCTAGAGGATGGGATGCTCAGAGGCAGTAACAGGTGTACAAACTTCAGGAGTTCGTTCATCTCAAAGAGCCTGCAGTGCTTGCACTGGTGTGGTAAATAAATTACCCAGAGTGTACATGTTCAGCAAGGTGAAAGCAGCAGTGAGAGTTCCCTGCTCTTGGTTTGTGCCCGTGGTCAGAATCTGCTGGGCATCAGGCACTCACCACCCCAGTAAGATGAAAATATACGAAGGCAGTAGAAGTGTTATTATGTGTTTTGCCACGGATCACACCATGTCTTGTTAGAATTACTCAGTTTAGAAGACTAAAAGAGCCCAGTAAGTTGCCTTCCATAGAAAATGTTGAAAAAAGAAACCAAAAAAGCAGTGTATGCCAGAAGGGTGGCAGTAGGAAATGGGCTGACAGGGCTTCTCTCTGCCCTGCTCTGGACAGCATGAGTCTCTCCAACGATGTGAAATCCATCCCTTTCTTAATTTTTTAATTAATTTCAGTGGTGTAGCTATTCAAACTCCTGTGCAGGTGGGAGGGTTTGCTGTGCATATTTTCATTGCAGGTAACTACAAAAGGAAGGAGGCTTCACCACACCACAAGGGGTGCTGAGCTGCGTTCGTTGGCAGGAGGACAAGAATTATCTCTTCGTTAGCAAGCTGTGAATCGTTGATCTAAACGTGTTGTTGTGAATTGACACCTGCAATTCACGCCCTTCCCATTCCAGATGCTGCCAGGCTCATCAGTATAGCCACTCTTGGCCACCCTGTGATTCTGGTTAGACCTAACCAAACCCACAAGTGGGGTGGAAACAATTCTTGGTGCATACACACTTGTGTCCGGGTGAGACCAAGAGACACACTCTTGGTCTTTCCTTAATTGTTTCCAAGGCAGAGGATTGCCGTGTCTTTCAGTGGGTGTTGGCATTGCCCATGGATCCCTCTCTGGCTGATACTGCAGTAAACCATTTTACCATAAAAGCTGTGGTGCTAGAGCTGCTCCCCTGAGGCAGCTGACACTTCACACTCCTTGCTGAGAAAGCCTTGCTGTAATCTGCTAGGTAAGGAAAGTATTTTTACTTCACCTCCGAATACGCTGCTTGCTCAGAGTCTGGCTGTGCAACAACTGCACATTTTTGAAAGGAGAGGAGGAAGCTCTTGGTTACCACAGATGCTGATCTTACCCCTCAGAGCTTGCTGAGTCATGCAGATGCAGCCCAGACATGATGTAGGTTGCATCTCAGACTTCCCAGGTTTTTCCACCCTTGCAGACCTCCCATTGTGGTTTCAACTAAAAATAGAATTGAGGGACTTGATTCATGCTTTAGGGAAAGAGCACAAGAACAACCTGGATTTTCATGTCTGTTCCATGCACGAATTGGAATTCCAAAGGCTTGGTGTTGGCTTCTTGGAGAGATGACTGGCTTCCTGCTTCATTCTTGGGGACTCAGGACACTTTCTGACTGTCACATTTTGGGCTGTGTGCTAGCTTCTGTGGCACCTGGAGATGGGAAACCTTGCTGGGGAATTTGCTGTGGTGCTGATTCAGGAAAGCAGATGGGGAAGATGCTAGAAGATGCCTATATTTTGATATATGATCAAAAATGTCTCCGGGAAGAGAATTGCTATACTTCTTTCACAACTTCAGTTATAAGCAACCAGCCTGGAGGAGAGCCTGGAAAATGCAGAGTCACGGACTTTTTCATTCTTGGTTGTGCACAGCTTCTTCATTGTGGCCCTTGAGAAAGAACAGAGCTCTGGTTTATTATTTTCCAGCTCACAGCCAAGGCAGACTAGTCTCATGGAATCTGGATCCTTGCAGAAGGAAAGTTTAGAGGGTGTTGGTTTGTTTTCTTTGCTATTTATCTTGCTGGAGGAGATGAAGGACTGGGAATGAGACCGGTATATCATCCCTTGAAAAACGTGAATTGTCTAGTGTGTTTTGGGATTAATCCCAATTTCCTTTGGCTATTTTTTTCCTAAAAGTTGTCAAGTGCTGATGTAAATTTCATCAAGTGACTTGTTGATGCTTCTCTAGCAGTAGATGCTCCAGCTGAAAGGAGGCATGTTTCCCAGCATGAGGGAACAATCACAGGCTCTATGAGTGCCCTGGGGGTGGGCAGTAAGTGAGGCAGAAGCTGGAGGTACCAGCTGAGGAGAAGGCTGATGGAGGCAGTGGTGCACCAGTGACTGCCTGCTTGCCCCTGACACACTGATCTTGCACTACAGATTGATTTTCTGCCCCTCTGTTTTCAAAGATGCCCGTGATACCAGTCAAGCAGCTCTTTTTAATCTCTTTTCCTGTCTATACCATTGGGTTCAACTGGGTGCCAAGGGGCAGCACAAAAGCAGAGGTGCCTGGCCAACACAGGGCTCCTTTGACTTCGGGTTTCAGGAGGAGGCAGAGTTGGATGAGAAACAGTTTCCTACCTGGAATTTCCTGTTTGGGTCCTGGGAAGGTTGTTAGGGATTCCAATCTTAATTACGAATTTTCTGTTTCAATTAAGATGCCTCCCAGATAAAGCCCAATACCAGATGTGTCACAAACTGCTCCCTGCAATTCTGCTCCTTTGAAGCTCCTTGCAATAACAGGCTATGGACATGGAGTGCAGAAACCACATTTGGATTTTCTAGTGAGAAAACCTATTTGTCCCACGCTTTTTGTTATTGCTGTTGTTACTCTTAGTAACATTTGTGTGCACTAGAAAGCACATGATTAATGGTATTGGGGGAGGAGGAGGTTTGCTTTTGGTTTTTGTTTTTATGCAATTGACACAGAGAGCAGCTGTATCCAGTTAGAATAAAGGTCCCCAAGAGTGGCCAGGACTGGGCACTCAAGGAAGGACAGAAAAACAACTTCAGAGCACAAACAGAATGCTTGTTTTCAATATAAAAGGCAGTTAGCAATTGCTGGCAAATTTTCTGAATTAAAAGTGCTCAAGATCTTTCAGAAATTGTAATTAATTCTCAAAGATCATAGATTTATGTGAATGCTGCATTGAGAGGTACTTAAAAAACTTATGTAGTCCAGCCATTTGCTTGAGATAGGTGCATGCCAGATATTTATTATATATGTTTTTAAAATCCTCCTGAGGAGAATCCTGAATTCCCAAAGGAAAATGTCCTTGAAGTTGGGCATTATTTTTCCTGATACCTAGATAAACATTTTTACATGCTACTAACCAGTGGCTATACTCTGATTCCTCATCAGCTTTCTTTTTATATATCAGCCTGCATCTGAACTGTGTTTTCAGCTCCCCTCTGTGTTTTCAATTCTAGCTTGAGAAAGCCAACTGTTTTCAGTCCTCCCTCCTAGACCAGACCTTCCAGAGTAATTTTCTTTTTCTCTTGCCTCCTGTCCCTGCCCCAGCTCTGCTGGGTGTGTGTTTCACTTGGTTCCACTTTCCCCAAAGCATAGACTTGGCATTTCTTGCTGCTGGTGTCCTGCAGTGGGAATGCCAGGACTGATGTTGTTGTGAGATAGGCTGTTTGCAAGAGCAGCCCACATTCTTCAAGTTATTCTAGCCCTTACATTGCTGCAGAAATCAGATCATTTGCTGGGCAGGTGTGGCCTTTGTGTTCGTAGGTGTAAGGCTGAGTTAACTCTGTGCAGGGCTAAAGAGGAGAGTGCTTGTGAAAGGGCTCTTCCTGCTGAGGGAGGCTCTTCCTTCTGTCACAGGCACAGGCCGGGGGGATGCTGCCTACCCAAGAACTCTGACAGCATGTGCAGATGTTTTGGAGACAATGGGATGGACAAAGCCAGCATTTCCTGTCAGAGAAGGTTCCTTTGCTGAGGAAGTTGGTTTCAGAGCCAAAAGAGCAAGAGCAGAAGAGCCCCGTGGGTGGTTTTTGTGGTGTTTTTTCAGAGGAGATGCTGATTTAATGCTTCCTGTTGTTCAGTGGGATTCTCCAGTTCCCAGGGCAGGAAAGTTCATGGTGCTGAGCCTTTGCATAAGGGTGTGCAGTGCAATGGCCACACGTGCTCCCCAAGCCAGCAGATGTGGGAGATGCTGAGTGCTGCTGCCTGTCAGTCAGGCTGGAAAACGCTGCCAGATTCATCAGGAGGGGTCTGGAGAGTGGGGGCAGAACTGCAGAGTATTGCTCTGCAAGCAGATGGCATCCAGGGAGCCTCCTGCCTTGCTGGGAGCTGGTGAACAGGATAAGGTCATAGCAGGGGGTCTGAGCCAGCTCCACAGCAGCTCCATAGCTCCATGAAGCTGCAACTACTGATGAAGACAATAGTTCCTTAGTGTTTTACTTATAAGCAAATTCCCCTGCACTGGATAATGAATTATCAGATCCAGACAGAGGAAGTCTCTCATAATTCTCTTCCTCTGAGGTAACTCAGATTCTTTGTGAATTAACTTGTTTTACAAACTATAAGCACAGGATACAAAAACAGTGGTTAAGAATCTCCTCCAAGTAGTACTCCAGTAGATGGAAAGTTAATATAGGTCAGACAGCTGTGCCAAATCCCAGTTACCCAAACTGGGTAGCAGACTTTCTGCTTTCCTATATCCCTTCATATGCTGTGTGATGTAAGCATCAATAAGCAGCTCAACACGTGTGTCTATTGCAATCATGTCAATGGATAAAGCCACACAGAATGTGTGCTCCTTGGGCTAAAGTTGTCTTTGGAGAACTGGAGATGTGTTTTTCACCTTTCCCCTCTCACTCTGTTATCTCCAAAGAGAGCTGATAACCTTTTTACTTGCCATAAACTGCTGATAGACAATAGCAGACCAGTCTGTGAGTGAGCTGTCACTGAGCAGGGTCATCATCCTACACCATTGCAAAAGTGACAAGTGTTTGATACCATTTGTTTTTTCCCTTTTCCTTTTTCCCTTTTCCAATTTCCATCCTATGATGAAGTTTAAGTTCACTTGTTCCTGGCTGATCACATTTTGTCAGCCTTCCCAGCAGCAAGTAGTGTTTGGCAGAGTAATGCTGAAAGTGCATGGACCAAAAATTATAAATACCTTCAAATTTAGGTTGAATGCTCCAAATTTCATTTTTTTATAGGGGAAAAAGGATTGCTTCATGTTACAGAAGGGAAGTGGAAGAAGTGGAGAAAATCAAATGCTTCAAGCAAGGTCTTGTCCAGGAATGGAATCCAAACAAATGCTGTCAGCTTGTGGCCTGTACAGACAGAGGCAATTTGGGAAGGGGACGTGAGCTCGGCACTGTATTCCTGTGTCCGGGTACTTGGCTCTGCTGCTGGTGGAGAATGGGGAGAAGGGGCCAGTGATAGCTTGAAGATGCTCTTTCCAAAATGAGGAAGCGTCCTCAAAATGAGGAATTAGATGACAAGGACCCTGCACCCTGATCAGGTGAAGGAGGAGATGGGAGGTGTGGGTGTTCTCCATAGGTGACCTCTGTGAGTGGTGATAAGTGCTGGGAAGGAGGGTGCGTGCAGGGGGTCCAATCTGGAAAGTGCTTTTCCTGTAAATTCTGCATTGTGATGAAACCTAGGTGGGAGGGGAGGTATGTGTGTGTGACATTTATCCTGCAGAGTTTTGGGATGCTCCAAGGTTATTCTGGAGTGTTGACTACCTGGATTTATCGCTTCAGTGTAACCACCAAAGTTCTCCCCAAGTGCACCCCTGTGTCTCACCTGTGAAATGAGGCTTGTAGCCATGGATAAATTCATTCATTATATTTGGAAATTTTCATCATACATACATATTAAAAAAGGCCGGACACAAACCTGCATGAAATTCTAGGTGAGAACTGTTAGACATTTTAGTAGGAGATGAGCAGTGATTTAGGGGAGAGTTGATAGCAGGGATTATGGAAGAGTTGAACTGTTATGTTTCTGCTTTGTTAATTGAAAAAATATCCTGGGGAGAAAAAAAAAAAACCAACACAGTACATTTCTGTCAGGAGCTGGACACCAATGTTTAAAATACCTGTTTTGGTTTTGCCCTGTGGTGTGAGAGAGGAACCCCATTCAGCAATATATTCTGATTAATGTGTCAGTTCCCTTCTATGGAACACAGAGATCAAAGGTTTTTAGAAAATTCTTCCTTCCCACACGGAGGGCTATTCCTAGTATTATTTTTGGAACTGGGCTTACCAGAAGTTTTCCAGGAACAAAATTGCAAATCTCAGTGCTCCATGGGCCATCTACTTAATTTAATTTTTTTTTCTTTTTTTTTCCTTATACATGAGACATTTTGGAGCCTGTACGTAACCAGCCAGTCGTGTTGACTGATTCTGGCGTGTCACAGAACGAGCACCTTGTAGCCTGAACCAGATGTGGGGAGGCTAATGAGGTGTCTGTAACCTGAGTGTGAAAACCTGAAGCTGCAGCAAAAGTTTGGAATTTGATACCTCTTGAGGTAATGGAAATTAGTGCTTTAGGCAGAAGAGAGAGTGCAGATTTGGGGTAAAGTGCTATTAAAGGCAGTGAAGCAGTACCTGAATTAGAAATGAGGGATGTTACTTTGAGAATTGAATAGTTTCTAGAAAGTGAGGTCCCTGAAAAAGCTTTCATGATACATCTTTATATTTGGTTATTTTTAAGTGCCGAGAAAACACAGCTTGCAAACATGGAGTTTAAATCCATAATCCACTTTTACCTGGAGCATGATTTCCTCTGTTGCACTGAGAGCCAGAGCAGTGCTGATGGGGATTGTGGTCCAAGTCCCTGCACAGGGTCTGGAGCTCAGGAGCAGGCCATGAGTGGTGACACAGCCACTTCTCCCCACTAGTCACACACAGATGGAAAAGGGGGCGTTAGGGAAGGAGACCCTTTTGGAAGCTACCGTGGGATGCTGGATTTTCTTCTGCCTTGGCAGGAGCAAGGAAACTCAAATTTCCAGCTGTGTGCAGTCCCTTCAGACCACTGTCACTCATTTTGACATGCTTGGACCTCCAGCCCCATAGCTCAGAACTGTTAGTGACAGTATTTTTCTCTTCACTTGGCCTTTTGACAGCTCCCCTGGAATGTGAAAGCCTGTTGGGCAGCACAAGTAGCAGGGGCAGAACTAGCCAGTCTCATTAGCTGGAGACGTGGCTTTGCCTTCACCTTTCTGGTTCTGGATCCTTGAAATGCAGATTGTGGGGCACATCCCACCATCCCTGGATAACTGGGAGTCTGTGTGCCGTCTTCTCAGAGCTAAGGCAGGTCTCCTCCCATGCTCCCAGTTCCCATTGCCTCCCTGGGAACTGAACCCAAGGAGTGGTACCAGATGGGGCTGGTGGAGCTCAGGACATGCGGTGCATGCTGTTGCCCATGTTGGTGAAATCAGGGCTATCCTGTGACGTGGTTTTTGATCTGGAACTTGCTATTTGGTGTTCCCAGTGGTTTCAGGCTGTAAAGATCTTCCTGGTCTCTGGGCTGGGATTCCTTCATACTTGCAGCATAACATGGGTGTTGTGGGCTGGAGTGGGGAGAAACTGTTTGTGCCTGTCCTGGGGCTGCCAAACTCCCCGCAGGTATGCGAAGCTGCACTTAAATTAGAATGCAGAATTTTTGTGGTGGCATTATCCTAAAGTAGCAAGGAATGTTTTTATCACCTCTTGGAAAACCCACATAGCTTGGGGTATCTTGCTAGCACCCAGGCATTGCATGTGTCACAACTATCTAGACAGATAGAAATAACTACTTTAAATCATCCTCCTTACTTTAGGGCTTTTGCTTTCCTTTGGGAGAGGGCTCTTCGCTCATAAACCTTTGGGAAACTTCGTATGTTTGTTTTTGTCTTGTGTCTGTTTGGCACGTTGTAGCAAAATGATGTGATTGACCTTTAGGGTTACAGATGAAGCCTCGTTTCCCATCCTTGTTAATTTAGGATAGCTGGAGGAAAATCTCAGAAGCATTGAGATAGACTTTACAGATGAAAGCAGAAGCTGAATGGCTTGAAGAGGTTCAGCACTTTGGAAATTTGTAAATATTCAGCTGAGAAGAGCGGAGCATATGTGGGATTTACTGGGTGTCCTTGGCAACCTTCGCCTGTTTATTGGAGCAGAGCAGAAATAGCCATTATTTAAAAAAAAAAAAAAAAAGCAAAACAACAAACCAGTAAATATGTTTAAATTTTGCTTGAGGCTTCCCTGAGCACACAGATTAGGTGGCCTTGCTCTTAGGTCCCAGTGAAAGCCAAAGGCACGGAGAGGAGGCAAAGGGGGCACAGAGCAGAGCCGTGCTGGCGCTGCTGTTCCATGTGGCTGCATCCTGGTGGATCGCAGCCGCAGCCCTGGCGCCTCGGACCGCATCCTCCAAGCACTGCTTGCTCTGCAGCTGCTCAGCGCTGTCTGTGGGAGAGCTGCTCAGCATTTTTCTCAGGGATCTTGGAACGTGTTTTCAGCACCACGTGGATCACATGAAGCCCCTGGTTCCTGCTGGAGTGAAGAGGGAAGCTAGGTCCAATTCCCTGTCCGTGTGATGGAAACCTCCCCATCCCTGTTATCTGCCAGGCCCCTCCCAAGGAGTTTTTGAGAAGGGAGCGGCAATCTCTGAATTCGGCTCCAAAGGACTGTGGAGAGCCAGCCTCTCTCCTGTGCAATCTGCTGTAATAAACATCAGCCCAGAACCTGCGGGACAGATGGATAAATCCTCAAAGACCGTGCTGAGAGGGGCCACTCCACGTCACCGCGTGGCTCCGTTAGCACAACACTGAATATTCAGTGAGGTTGTTCCTGTTAAGTGTCCTGGGCTTTGGTTTAACCATCAGACAAACCCCTGCTTCGTGCAGCATCCCTGTCTGCTCGCTCAGCCCCGAGGAAGTCGAGGCTCTAATGGAGCGAAGCCGCAGCAATTCACCGGGAGGCGTTGGGGTAATTACTGACAAGGCTGTTTACATATCAAGTTCCCTCGTTGTCAAGCACTGATTTGGCACTTTGTACACAGCTGCCTGTTCAATGCTGAAGCCAGCCTTTTCCCAAGCTCGGCTGTGAGAGAACCGCTTAAAAATGTGTTGCTTAATTGCTGTTGCTTAATTAACGGTAAGAGCATGCCAGCTCTGCATCCTGGCTGCGCCAGAGAAGGGAGGCAAGCAAAACTGGGAGGGGAAAGCTCAGAGGAAGCCTGGAGCACAGTGGGTTTGTGCAGGTTTTAATGATCTGCCAAATGCTGCTGAACCTTTTCACTGGACTGCAAAAAACTGTTACAAATTTTTCTTCTTTCTCCTGTCCCTTCTTCCCCACATGGAGCCAAATCTGCGAGCCAGCAGCTTGGTATGGTATGGATTGGAAGGGAAGGTTTTAGGCTTAACAAGTCACAGAATCACAGAATATTCTGAGTTGGAAGGGACCTACAAGGATTATTGAGTCCAACTCTGACATGAATGGCCTGTCCTGGAGGTTTGTTTCTGGCTATCCCTATGTTTGCTTTGAGTGTGTGGAGAGTGGGTGTCCTGTGGTTGCCAGAATCTGGGGCAACCCATCAGCGTGGAGCAGTGCAGCACCAGCAGAGCTGCCAGAAGGGGCTGAAAGCAGAGTGGTTGTGTTTGCTTACTGCTGTGCACTCAGATGTCTCTGCACCCATGGGGTAGACAAGCCTGGTGCTTCACCAGTCTGACTCTTTGACTCTAATTTCACGGGGGTTTTTTTGGTTGTTGGTTTTTTGGGGTTTTTTTTGTTTGTTTTGTTTTGTTGGGTTTTTATTGTTTTGGTTTTTTTTTTTTTGGTAATATTTTACTACCTTGCACTTCTGGACTTGGACTTACAGAGGTAAGAAAGGCTTGCATAGTCTCTTCCTGTGCAGGGGTCCTCTCGTGGGGAGCTGGAGGCTGAGCAGCACTGGCCTGGCTGGCCTCACTGGTGGGAAGTGCAAACAGGAAGGTGTTGATGTTCAGACTCAGTCACCAGCTCCCAGCCAGCCTGTTTTTAGCATTAACTGTCTGCTGCAGTGGAAAAGCCACGTTCAAGCAGACTATCCCTCTGTGGGTCTTGGATGACAGTGGCATGGGTGAAGGAGTGAATGAGTGGGTGTTCCCTTTTGCTCCCTGCAGATGGATATGTGCAGCTCCTGCCCTTGGAGTTCAGAGAGGGGTTTAGATCCATCTGCAGAAGTGCACTGAGCCTCTGCCATGGTTAAATGGCTGTTCAGACTTGGAAGGAAGGAGTGGAACATAAGATCAAAGGTAGATGGATGAGGCTGTGGGTCTCAGACATCTGCTAAGTGCATTGCAGCTGGCTGTGCTGCAACATTAAATTCCTAATGCCTCTTGCAGAAGAGAATTCCCATTGCCTGCGTTACATGGCAGCCCAAATACACAGCCTGTGCTGTGCTGCAATAGAGTTTAATTTTTTTCCAGACCGGCTTTTAATCCACTTACTTTTCAATAGGCCTTTTTGAACACAAATGAATGCAATTAAATGTGTGTTTCCCAGTTGGATGAAGGCAAGGTAGAGGAAGGCATATGGCCTGGAAGGGAACACAAAGACTTTGGAACAAGCTGCTGTGAGGTGCTCCTGTGTGGTTTTTGGAGTTCATGAGCATCCAGTGAGGAAGATGCCAGGGAAAAGGTGGCTTATACCCATATGAATTGCCTTGAGCAGAATCCTCCTGTTTGTTGTAGAAGTGCGTGGGACTCGTCAGGGGAAGTGGTGAGGAAATTAATGTCTTTGGGATCTCAGTTATTGCTATGTAGGAGTGTGAACATGCTGTGCTGTTGCTGTAGATCTGTTGCAGCTGTGTCATCTGATGAGGTGCTGAGCAAAGAGCTCTTCAGGCCAAGGGGTATTGGTGTCATTCAGTGTTTTGCAGGATTTGGTGCACCAGAGTAACTTATGAGGGACCTCAGAGTGTGTGTGCATGTGGAAGGGAGCATCTGGGTATGATACAGGTCAAATTTAATTCTCACACTAGTGTGAAGGCAATTTTTTATTTCTTGTTGAAGTGTGGAGTAGACTGAACTGGACCAATGGAAATTCCCTCAAGTCTTTTGACTGGTGTGACAGTGGAGTTCAATGCCTGCCTGTGATCAGATAAAACCTGAAGCTTGCTACACGGTCTGAGGAAAAGGAGTCCCACAAATCTGTCCATAAGTTTCAGTTGCTTAAAAGGACTTCCTGGGATTGAATCTTTGGTTTGCTTGCCCATCATTTTGCCAGGTGAAGTGAGATGTAGTTTCAGTGCCTGAGTTCAGTGCTTTCAGAACTAGACTGAAGATTTTTTTGATGAAAATCCTCTTCAAGCTTTAAAGGGAAAAGCTGTGGTTTACTATCAAATCTTCTCCCCAGCACAAGGTTTGTCCCAAAAGTGCTCTCAGAATGCTCCCACTCTTGCTGGCACCAGATCAGTTTGACACTGGCAGGAGGCTCAGGGTGCTGCTGGGAGCAGATCAGTGACCACCATCCTGTGCCTGGGGAAGGTGGCATGGGGTCAGGGTCAGCTGCTGGAAGGGAAGGTAGCCTGAAGGTTAAGGGATGCAGAGCATCACTTTTGTTTCAGCTGCAAGGTCTGTAGCATCTCCCATCAGTGGAACTGGGAGAAGGGGCAGGAGCGATGTTTTGGAGGTTTTGGTGGTGTGGGGTGTAGCTGTCCTGCTCCTTCCCTCCCCATGGCAGCTCAGTGGGGACAGGAGCCATGCTCAAAGCAGTTTGCTCACCCCCACGGTGACAGCAGGAGCATCAGTGCTGTGTGTGGAGATGGAGCACAGCTGCTTGGAGCGGGTGACAGATGAGAGAGCTGCTGCCATGGCCTCCTCAGGCCTCTCGGCAGCGATCCCAGAGCCGCTGCCTCAAAGCTGCAAGGGGGGGACAAGGTCTGGGGAAGGAGTGCAGGGAAGCCAAGGACCCACGGGCTGGGGCAGGGTGACCTCTGAGCTGTCTTGTTCCCTCAGTGAGGGCAGCAGGGCAGGGAGGGGAGTCAGTGTTTCCAGTCTTGGCTTTTACACTTTATTGCTGCTGCTTTCAGCAAATTGCTTTGGCTGGAGGAGCTGTGGGGGGTTGCAGACAATGGCTGCTCACATTTTCCAGCTGTCAGATGCTTAATGACATTAACTCCCCAGCCTCCTGGTTTTTTTTACTGATTTAATTTATTTTCTTCTCTCTGGCACAGCCAGATGAAGTGCTTCCAGCAGCCAGATAGACCAAATCCTGGCCCCCAGCAGCACTGCCCTTCCCCTCTCAGGGACCCTGCTCTGCCAGGCTGCCCTCCCGCAGCAAAGGGGTTTCTTGCTTATTGGAAGCAAAGTGCCAAACATCTGAGGTGCAGTGGGGATCCCTGGACTTTCCCTTCCCTGCAGGAGCTGTAAATGTGCATTAACCTGATGGGTGTGTGAGAGGGAAGTGTCTCCTCCTTAAGAGCAAGGAAATAATTCGTTTTGTGTATGGAAAAGGCATCTATTCTCTGCACAGACTGCTGAAGGCAGCAAAAGCCATGGGGTCTGAGCATCCCAGAGAAGGGGAGGGCGCAGGGGTTTGCCAACTCCATGGCCCTGCTCACCCACAGCCACCAGTGTCCCTGCCTTTGACCCTTTGAAGGCCCTTCCTGCAAAGGCTGGCAGGTTCCCATCGCTCTGTGTCAGTCGCTGGGCTGCAAGGTCAGTGGAGCCCTGGGCAGGGTGAGGCTTGAGCCTCACACCCTGGTGTCTCCAGTCATTTTCTTGAGCTCTGCTGTGCTGGTTTTGGGTTGAAGGACAGCTGAGCTGGGAACTGTGCTAAGCCTTGCTGCAGCCCAATTTGTTCAGTTATTTTTGTGAATTAACAGATAATTTGCATTCAGCTTTTCCTGGGGGTAAGGGTGATTGGGGAGAAGACAGCACAAAGAGAGAAAAGGAAAAGCACCTTTGAACTCTGTCCAGCAGCTTGAATTCTGGAGCTGAGGAGCATCACACCACTTCTAAACTGATCCTTTCCACCTAGCTTTGACTCCAGGCATACAGTTTGCCCTTGTTATAATATATGCATTATATATAAGTGCATGCAGGTCTGCAGACAGCTGGCATGCTGTCACAACATGCTGCTGCCATGTGTGAGCATGCCTGTGTGTTTAGATGATAAGAGCTGTAATGCTTGAGGAAGCTTTGGCCTGGGAACATCCTGAAGACTTACAGTGCCTTTATGGCCCACTGTGGGGTGTACCTGCTAGGTGTGTGCTCTCATATGCATTCTGCTTCCCTCTCATCATGTGCTCTGGATTCTGCACAGGATCTGCACGAAAAAAGAAAAAAAAAAAGCTCATTAAGTCATTTGGGAACACTCTAGAGAGTTTCAGTAAGTTGCTTCAATTATTCTTTGGTATTCCTGCTGGTTATTTTCTTTTTTTCTTTTATAATGCCATAGCAGTAGACCGTCACAAAAAGTCAGTGCTTTAGTTTATAAATCAGTGTACAGGCATGTTAGCAAACCCTTCCTGCCCCACAGAGCCCAGGCTCTGTCTGGGCTGTGGGTTGGTGGAGTGTGAGGGACCCAGCATGGGACAGCCACAGCACCAAAGTCGGGCAAGGTCTAAGCTGTCATTCTGTGTAGCAGCAAGGAGATGTCCTCTCCAGGTTTTGATTTAAGAGCTGAGAGCCTGTGGGTCAGGCTGTTGAGCCAAAATTCATAACTGGAGTTAAATGCCAGCAAAAGCATCTTTTCTCCCCTTTGCACTGAAGGAAATGCACTTTAATGGTTCTCAGAGGTAGCAAGTGAGGATGTTCTTCCCCCAGCCATCAGAGTGGGCAGTGGGGCCATCTGGCTCACGTTTCCCAGGGGCTTGCTTTAGCTTGCAGACACTTGCCAATTTACCAGCAGTGCAAAGGCAGGAGTGTGGGAGGATTCCTATGGGATGGAGAGTAGGAGTTGATAGCTTGTACCTCCCAGACCTCCCAATGTGCAAGAGAAAAACTCAAGTATTAAGGGCATTTGAGGGTTGTCATTCATGCAGACCTGACATTATTCCAGTCCACTTCACCCGAGGCTTCTCCTTTTTGCACCGTTTCATTTTCTGCTTCACTGCCAATGAAAGCAATATGCTATTTTGATATTATTAGTGGTGGAAAGCCTCATCAGCCCTTTTCTTTCCTTGACAATATCTGCCCTGCCTGCCTGAGAGCTGATCCACCCTGCCCTGCCAGTCACGCAGCAGGATTTCCCAAGGGCTGTGGCACAGCATCCTCCTCCCTTTCTTGATGTTTTTCCCATTTACCAGGCACCGAGGGCTGTGGGAAAAAGTCAGGCTGACTTTTTCATCCTCCTTGCTCTGAACTGACACATACTGAAGTCATTAACTTGGCTATCAAATCTCAGCTGTGGGCTGAAACTTGGCAAAGAAGGTTTTGGGGCAAAGTGTGTGTGGGACAGGATGTAGTAGAGCTTCCTGTAGGAAGCCACCTGGATCAGGGACATAAGCAAGAGGGGTCGTCATCACCATGCCTTCAGATTTCTTCACAGCAATGGGATTTATGGGCAGGGCACTCATCCTAGTTCAGATTTCTTTCACCAGTATTTGTGGGCTTGTGGTTCATGCTGATCTGCTGTACTTCTGACCCCTTCTTGCCAGCTAAACACATGGTTGAGTCTTGTTAGGGTCATTCATTGCAGCGGTCAAGGTACAGTAATAGAAATATGGCTTTCTCCCTGGGAAGCTTCAGAAGTGCCCCTCTCCCCATCTGCGGATTTGGTATTACCATCCAAGAAAGCTGTGGAGTTAGGCTGTTAAGAAGCAGGCAAACCTGGAGCACCTGATTTGGGGCCACTTCACCTGGGGCTGTATTTTGAGCTCCCCTTAGCACTAGGAGATTTGCCATTGACTGTCATGGCTGTAAGTTTTGATATTTTCCTGCACCTGTGTGTGAGCCCAGAACCATGGAGCCTTACACGCAGTAGCTGGGGAAATACTTGGGGCGTGCATTACTTCTTGTACTGTTCTACAGCAGAAGGTAGGGAGGGAAACCCACCCAGCACCAGTGTGGTTGGCTGCACCCCATGAAGTGTGGTGACTCACCCATACAGGGCATTGGCCTGCCTGCTGTGTGCCAAACATAGACATGGCCATCACTCCACTAGAGCAGGTGGTCAAATGCTGGAGAGGGCGTTTCCCTCTGGTAGAAGAAGGGACAGAGCCCATCTGTGTGTCAGTGCAGCACCACACCGTGCCCTAACACCTCTCACACTTTGCACACCCTGCTTCCCTGCTGGATGCAAGTAAGGAGAGCTGAGGAGGATTTTCTTTCATTTTGTTTCACCGGCTTTCTAATTTGGTCTGCCTGTCACTTCCTTGCTCCAAAACTACTTATTTGGCAGGGTTGGGAGCGTGAGTCATGGCTGTGGCCCAGGATCCTGCCTCCTGCTCTGGCCAGCAGCACTGCAGCTGGGGCAGAGCAGATCTGCTGCTGCTGCTCCAGTGTGCCTGCTTGCTGCAGGGCATGGAGGCACTAACCTGGGGCAGGGGAGAGTGTAAATTAATAGGTTAATGGGCGAAACCACTTGTCTGATGTCTGAGCCCAAACGGTTTCCTAATGTACTGCTTTCCAAGGAGAGGGTTGTGTGCACTCACTTGGTAACTTCAGCAAACTTCTCCCAGAGGCAGGCTCGCTCTCAAAAGAAAAAGTTGGTGGGAGATGCATCTGCACAGAGCCTGTCTCTAGTATCATGGGCTGGGAGATGAAACTGAATTCTAAAAGGAGATACTCCTTAGAGATTGAATGGGCTTTGCAGAATTTGTGCTGAATAGGGGTAGCCTTTCCATCAGGCTTGTAGGGGACACAGGTTTTGTTCTTTCTGTTGGTATCTGTCTGTGTGACTTGTGCTGGACCCACTGCTGGAAGAAGAAATGCAGTTCCAGTTGGCAACACAATGAGTACAAGGTTTCCTGGAGATATCCCTTCTGGTTTCCATCCTGGCAGGACCCTGTGGGCCAGTCTTCAAGGGTTTGGCTCTTGCACCCCACTGCTGAAAAATGCAGAGAATGTAGATATGCAGACCCTTAGAAAAACTGCCCAGCAATTTTGTTGGTGAAAATGCCAGTACCTGCTTCCGGTAAGAAAGGCAGGGAGAGAGGAAAGGAGCAATATTTTGTTTCTGGTGCATAATGTTAAAAGCAAACAAAAAGCTCCTCTTAGGGATAAAAGAGACTCTCAGAAGTGCTGTAGCCTGCTTGAGACATGCAGAACTTTGTCCACAACCTTGAGGACTTCCAGGCCAGCTTCAAGCATCGCATGTGTTGGCCAGACAATGAACCCTTTGAACACACTTTGGGTCAGAGTACTGTTTTCTTGGAGGGGGAAAGGGAAGGGAGGCTGGTGCTTTGGTCTTGTATCAGCAGCCATCTGTGGTGAGCCGCAGATGCTTTCGGTGGATGGCAGGGCTGGCTGTGGCTTCTCTGTGCAGGCTGCTTCTTGAGGCACTGAATCCACAGCAGTGGATCTGCTGCAGAACCATTGCTGTGCAAGACTTGAAGTGCCTCTGCCCTAGCTCTGTGCTTTCAAAGAGAGCTTTTAAACTAACGTGAGAGCCTGTGAAATTACCCTGCTGCGATGTGTCAGCTGTTGACACAGCAACATGACAGCATGTCAACACTTATTTCCTGCTTGAGGGATCATAAAGCCTTTTTCCATGGTTTGGGCCCATCTGCTTTCCAAAAGTGAAAGTTTATTTTATCTCTCTCACCCTCATTGTTCTCCTCTTCCAGACTTGGCCTCTGGTGCCTTTCCTGAACCTTGCTCATGAGCTCTCTGGGGTGAGGTGAGAGAAGGAATTACCCACCTTCTCCTACATGTTTGGGGCTGCACTGGCCCTGCTCTGAGCCATCTCTGTGGATCACTGTCATCTGCTGACAAAGAAGACTATTCTGTGCAGTTAATGGGTACCTAAGTCTGACCCCTTTGCCTGAACAGCCTGGGACCAGAAATGTCACCAGGCCAGCTGACCTGTTGGTTGGTTGACCTGCTCTATTGAGCATGAGACAAAAGTGAGTGATATGGCACATGAGAAACAGCAGTTGCTTTGCAGCACTGGTTTGAGCATCCAGGCATGGTGGGAAGCCCTCAGCCCATACCTGAAGGGGAGTTTGAATCTCTATTGCAGTGGGAAGCCCACACTGTCCTGGGCAAACCAAGAGGTGCAGCTCTTGAGACTTTGGCCCTCCCTGGTGCTTCACTCAGAGCATCTCTTTTTTCCAGGAGTCTTAAGCTGCTACTGCTGTTGTTGGTCTGGTATAAAATCCAGCCCAGGGTTTATGGAGCTTGTTGTCTCTCCTGCCCCATCACAGACAGAGCTTTTGCTGCTGCATCTGTCCCATAAAGCAGAGCCTTTTCCCCTTGCCAGGGCAGGGACAGGCCTGTGCAGCTGGGAATCGGACATATGGGCGGTCTCATGGTAAATCCTTTGGAGAGCTGCTGAAGGAGCTTGGCTCAGGTCTCGTGTCAAGTAGGATGAGAGAGGGGAACGCCTCCAGCTTGTTTGTGGTCTGGCAGCCAGAGAACTTTCTGCTGCTGTCACTGGAAACCAAGGTTCTTTTTTACATTTACGTCATTCCTGGAACGTTTCTGCTGCGAGTGCCTGTGCCACAGCCCGGCACCGTGAGCGCTCCAGAGCATCTTGCTCCAGGGAAGTGCTCCCCAAGAGCAGGAGGGGAGGGATGCTGTCGTCATAGGAAGCCCCTGTAAATAATAACCCAGAGAGCTGAATGCAGCACTGGTGCTAACTGTGCAAGTCTGCCCATGGCGCCATTTGCCAAGTCACCACTTAGGTCATGCAGATTTTATTCTGTGCCCCAGATTTATTTTGGATGGAAAGCCACGTGTTTACAGTGAAGTTACACCTGCAGGGATTTATGTTTTGAATTAGCTTCAGCAATGACCAAAACACATTTGTCAAAAGTTCTGCATAGTTGTACTTTTTAAAGCACAAATCTTTCTTTTTTTTTTTTCTTTTTTTGGTAGTGTTAGAAGGATGCTCTGCTTTTTTAACAGTAGTCTGATCTGGGAGCAGATGAATGTTTTTCCAACAGCTTCTTGAAATGAACAGCTGTTGTGCACTAAGTCAAACAGAAGGGTTTTGTGGAAACTAAGTCCAAAGTGATTATTTTTAAAACCAAAATTAGATGCGGTATTATGGTTAGGTGCACGTGCCAGAGACTGAGTAAATGTAACAATAGGCTTGTGATTTAGTCTTCACCCTATTTAATCCGTCAGTAGTTGGCTGTAAATCTCTGTTTAGAACGGAAATGTTGGGAAGTGCTGCAGCTCCTGCGCTCTCCAGCCCAGGATGCTCTGAGCTATTGTTAGAGGTGCGTGGTGGCAGATCCTTCTCACTGGCTGTGATGGGATTTCTCAGGGCTTGTAGTTTCCTCTCAGGGGTTTGGGGTGGGTCACATAGGATGTCATTACATCCTGCCTGCCTTGCTGCCCTCTGTGACTTTCTGTCTTTGCCTGTCTCAGTTGTCACCCTGGATTGTATTTAACCAAGTTAAAGGATCTTTGTGAACCAGATGATGATTAGTATCCTTACCAGAAGTTTTGTTAAAATACTTAGCTATATTTTCTTTTAAAAATCCCTGCACTGACATATCTGTTTCATCACGCATTCTCTTTACTGTGCCAGGGAAAACCAGACCTGGTACCAGTGAGAGAGAGACCGGTTCGGTTCTGCTGCTCCAGGCCAGGAAAAATTTAGTGGCGTGAAGTCTGCTAGATGGCAGACTTCCTCTGCCTTCATCCATGTCATGTGCTGCCATTGAAGCTGCTAACAGGTTTTATTTTCTAAATAAATAAAATTTTTTAAGGGTTCCTGAGTTTGCTGATTGGGTTTTCAACAAAATGGAAACATTTGCAGAAAGCAAAATGGTGAATCAATATCTGGCAATTACCTCAGCCACTGTATTTTTTGTTCTTTCTTGTGGATAAATGCAAAAAAGAATTTAAGTGAAGTCTTTGTGCACATAAAACCCTCACTGTCCAAGCATGATTGATTAGGGACGCTTGCTGTTTCCCTAATTCTCTTTCTTAATCTTGGCATCATCCACATTTTCCATCTTAGCTATTTCCACTGGAGATGAAACGCTTCTTTGCAGAGGGGCAGGAGACACCCACCCACGTCGAAGGCTCCTCAGACAAACGGGTCAGTGTTCCCTGCAATCACGGGGGGAGCAGGAAGCCACCCCCTGGCCACAGCTCAGGGCAGCAAAGCCATAGAGAGCCTGACCCTATTTGACTTCTCTTTTCTAGATCTCAGTCTCTATAAACAGCTTTATATGGTATTTGCCTTTCAAAGAGGAACCAGGGTGTGGATGGGAACGATGACAAAGAGCCACTTATAAGGACTGAGTGAGCTCTTACAGGAGTCCAGTGCATAATTTTCAGATCAACAGAAAAATCTTGCAATGTCTTAAGCCCTGACATGTCATCTGAGGTATTTAAATGTTGTCATTCAGCCTCCCAGCAGTTAGGGCCAAAAGGTTTGTGCTCCTGTTTAACAGGGAAACTGAGTCATGGGGGTACTTGGTGCCTGGCAGAAGAATTCCCAGTAAATCAGAACCAGAGCCAGCAATTGGAAAACACTGGCTTCTCAGGGAGCATGACTTCAGCTGTGTCCTCAGCAAGGGCAGACAGCTCCTCATTTTTTGCATAGTGGAGCACAGCTTTGCCCCAGACAGCAGGTACCGTCTCTCACGGTGCCAGGGTGATGTCAGTGCTGGGGCTGCAGCGGGGACACAGAGTGTGCCAGTGCCATGAGTGACAACAGCCTGTGCATCCTGTGCATCCCTGTGGGACGCAGCAGCTGGCAGGGCTCCCTCTGTGGAGGGCTGCCATCCCTCCCTGGAGCTGCACCAAGCAGCTGCTTTCCCCATCTCAGGCAGGCAGAGCAACGCAAGCAGTGATGGAATAAACACCTGTGCCATGCCTCAAGTGACATGTGCATCCTTCAGGATGTTGCTTCCTGGTGCTGGTTGAGAACTGAGAAACTGAGGAGCCGGTGCTTGGGTAAGAGACCAGCAAAGGTCATCCATCATCACAGATGCTTTTAAGCCCTTGATGTGAAGAAGGTTGTGGAGGAGTGTGTCTGTACAGGGTTTCCAGCAAGCAGGGCCACAAGGGTGTCAGAGGTTGAACACTGTATGTCTTTGAGTTCCTCCAGGCTGTGGCTGGCATCCAGCCTGGCTCTATCCATATCTGCCCCCAGTGCAGGAATCTGTGCAGACCAAGTGCCCAGTCTGTGCACTGCTCTTGCCCAGGGTAGTGGTCTGTGTCTTATTTCCAGCTTGTGGCTGTGAGGAAGAAGGGTGAAGGTACACACCTGTAGGAGAGCACCCAGAGTCAGAAATGTGGGATGTGCCACTGGTCAGCCCTTTGCAGAGGGCACATCTCTTGGCTGCTTTCAAGGACAGACATGTGCCCACTTCCTCTTGGGTCACTCACTCCTTTGGCCACATGTGAACCGGTCCAACTGGGAGCTGACACATCCCACATTCATTCTACTAATTCTTGTGAAAGGAAAGCCGCACCACTGGGAGGACCCACTCCGCCTTTCTGTAAGCTCTTTACCAAGCCAGGATAACAGGATTAGTGAGAGTGCCTGGAAGCCTCGGTCAGAGGAAGCACAACTCCTTAGCTCAAGTCTCCTCGCCTTTGTTCTCCAAGCAGGTTTGCCATAGGTCGCTCCCATTGGATGCAGATGTTTGGCAGCCCTCTGGAATGGGCAGCAGCTCCTGGGCAGCTCACAGGGTAAAAGTGACACTGCTGCAGCAGCAGATCTTGTGATTTGGTGCTAATGACTCTATAACTCCATTACTGTGCATTTGTAGGCAGCTTTTTATACACTAATTAACCCACAGTTTGATTTGATGGTGATACTCTGGGCTCTATTATGAGTGGGCAATTGTAACTCAACGTCCCAGTGGGCCCCATGGCACAAAGGAGGGGTTTGAAAGCACCGCTCTGTGTGCAGCACATTTGGCAAAGGCTCCTTCATCCCACCGCTGGATCGAATGTCCTGGATCGAATGTCCTGATAACGGGATGGAGCTGTGAGGGCCTGTTTGACTCCTTCGAGGAATGGCATTAGGAACCGGCAGCCCCGACGTCTGGTTCTGATTTGCTGTGAGACATCAGACTCCTTACCTGCAATTCAGGGAAAATAATACCTCTTTGCAGGGGCCTCGCAGCATTCAGCTAAGATTAATAAGGGAGGGAGGGGAGATGAAATATCTGTGGCATTTTGTTGTTATTATTAATGATGTAGAGTGAAGCCAGAGCATCTCTGTGAATGATCACTGCATTTTCCTCTTGAGATCTGGCTGTGTTTCTTCCCTCCCCTACCCTCTACTAATCAGAGCAAAGTTAAACATTGTAGTAGAAGGGCTCAGAAACCAGCATTTCTCAGTGTCTGAAGAAAAAGCGGCACGTTTCCCGGGGTAATTAGGTCCAGGCTCTCAGGAAATGAAGGCTGTCTAGCTGATAAGTGTTTAGTAACGATTACCAAGCCAAGGCTGGGGAAAGGAAGCAAAGTGTTTTCATTTCAGAAGCAGCAAATCCAGCTGAGACTTGTGGTGTGTGTCATGTATGGAGGCAATTGTCCAAGTGGTATGTGGCCTTGCCTACTGGAGCATGAGCCAAATCTGCCCTGGTGTAACTCCGCAGGAGCCTCTGGAGCTGCACCAAGAGCCTGAACAGCAGAGTACACTTCTCCATACAGTGCCCCGGGGCTGTCAGAGGTGTCAGTCTGGGGACTTGGTGTTACTCTTCTCTCAAAGCCAGCAATTCCTCTCTCAAATTAGTAACAGTGCTCATCAAAGCTGGGGGAGCCGGAGGAGGGTAAAAGTCACGTTTGCAAGGGTAGAGTTACACCTTCTCCAGATGAAATACACGTTTCTTTAGTGGTGCTGGGTAAACGGAACGTGGCAATGCCTCAAGGTGGGTTCTTCAGCATGCTTTTGTTCCGTGTGTCAGCTCTTACGAAAGGGAACCTCTCCTCCGGAAACTTCAGGGTCAGATTTTGCAGAGAACGTGTCTGGCAGTTGCTCTGCTGTGAAGTCAGTGTAGTCCATCCCATGCCAGCATACTCATCCTGTCAACAACCCTTGAGACCCAGCGTGCTCTCAGTGTTCTGGATGAGAGGGTGGGTTGTGGACCCCTTCCCCTGCCCTGTTTCGTGTCCCTTCATTTCAGAAGATGCATTTTGGTGGGAAGCCCTATCCCTGTTTATTCAGATGGGTTTGAGTTTTACGAACATTGAGCATTGGAGGAACCTGAGGAGATTTGCAGTGCTGCTGCAATGCCTCTTGCTTTCCTGAGGAGTCAACATGTACTTTGCAGTAACTTCCACCTTTTCTGAAAACTCTAACATAGCCTAGTGGTAGGTCTTTCTCAACCACACATGTACTCTGGTGAAAATAATACACTGATGTCTTAAAATCTCCTAAACCCCTTATTTATTGCAGCCTGTATAAATGAGTTCTAGAAAGGATTACACAGCTCCATGGAGGACAGATCCATCAGTGGCTTTTAAGCACAGTGGTCCAGAGGCAGATCCTGGTTCAGGAAGCCTGTAAGCTGCTGGACATTGCAGGCAATGCCCTGTGTGTGAGGGTGAATGTGTACCCGCCATGTCCTTGTGCCTTGCCCACAAGTATCCACCCCTAGCCACTGCTGGGGGAAGATTCCTGGGATACTTGAACCTTTGGACTGAACTTGGCAGCCCATACAGGTAGTATCCCTGGCGAGTCCTCTCCTTTGCTTTTCAGACCAACCAAGATTAAATTGCAGAACTATGGATATGTTTTCACTTCTTTCCTTGTACTCTCTCCCTTCCTCTGCAAACTCTCTGCTGCCAGTGCAGTGCCCTGATGCTGGCCCTGTAGTGGTGAATCAGCACAGAAATTTCTTTTCAAATATGGCAGTTTTCTGCAAACCCAACTAAGGCATAAGCTGAGTTTGCTTCCCCTTGGTGTCAGTCAGTTCCCCTCACAGTGAGCAAAGCCTACCCCCAATCTGCAGGTCTTCTTTAGACTTTTCAAAATGCTTGAATTGGAATCCAATGATTATTTAATCAGATCTGCAGTGCCCTAATGTCCATCACCATCATGATGGTTTCCATGAATTCAGCAGCTGTGAGGCATGATTCGCTGGTTTATGACTTGAGCCCTTGAAAAGGTATTCAAGAAACATTGTGTCTGGAAAAAACGTGAATTAAAACCATTTCCTTGAAGACTGTCAAGGGTTTTGGGTGAGGGAACGATGCATAGATATGCTGTGAGTCTGTTTTCCCATTGAAATTTATGGTTTGTTTGCTTCTCCCTTTGCTGCCCCATCACAGGTCAGGGCAGGGAGAGATAACTTCTTCCTCAGATAGCACAGTCCTGTTTGCAGCTACCCTCAGGGCTCTGCACTCTGCTTTTCAAACTAAAGCTCTGGTGCTAACACCATAAACTGACCGTGGTCACTGTGCGAATCAGTCAGCACCTTCTTCAGGAGAGGACTTTTCAGGCTGGCACAGGCTGTAAACCCGTTGACAAAATTCCATTTACATCATAAAAGGGCTGCAAAAAACAAGGATCATTTATCACCAGGTCGCTGTGGCTTCCTGGCTCCGGGATGGTCATGGAAAACCATGTGTCTTCTGAGGAGGGCGTATTCTAGGGACACACGTAGCTGTTTGGATGTTGTTAAGTAGCAGCAGACAAGCAAATGCATTTGCATAGGAAACTTTGGCTCCCAAAGGGCATTCAACAGCTCATCATGTCTGACTCTTCTAAGAGGTGCTGAGCCATTGCTAAACCGTAGAAAGGGAGGAAAGTTCCTGCTGTAAGAATTTTTCTGCTTGTCTCAGATTTTTCTGTCGTGTTTTTCTTAAGTGTTTTAGTAATTATTTCTATAGAGATACCAGTGTGGAGACAGCTGGGTTAGGAGTCTGACCCAGTTATCAATCGGGGCAGTTTGATTAGCTGCAATGTCCAGGGAGGCAGGATGCTGGAGAAAATTCACATCTAAACTGAAAAGCTGCTTTTAACTGCCTGCCAAGTTTGTTTAGTTCTGATTTTCCCCTAAAAGCATGAGACCCTCTTCCCCTGATAGCAAAGGCCTCCCTTGCTCCTTGCCAGCGTCTTCAGCAAGATTCACCTTTCTTCTCCCAGGTATTTCCGTGACTCTGGGGACTGCCTGCCTCTCTGTTATCAGTCAGTATATCAGATTAAAAGCTCATTATTTGTCTAACAGGCAGTGGCCTGCAGGAGTGCTGGTGGTCCCTGGGGAGGGGATAGTCACATCCTGCTTGTTCCCAGCTGCTCGATTTCATTAGCCTAAAATGCCTGGGCTAATCTTTGATACTTTCCAGGTGAGCAGAGACTCAAGCTGCCACAGGGATGTTATAACAACAGGAGGAAGGACATGCAAGAAAAAATTCTGCTGTGGAAAGCCTGTTTGGTTTTATACTGTCCACCTTTTGTTGCACTGATAGTTGTCATTAGTCTGTGAGTGTATTGCTTCTCCCATGCTACTCATCTCCAAGGGCACTGGTTAATTACCTGACCAAGGAAAACTCTGGGGTGTAGGAGCTTCATGGGTAACCATCCTCACACATTCCTGAGGGCTGAATACATCCCACGTTTTCCTCACTGAAAATACTGTTTCACACACAACTCAGCTGCTCTCAGAGTATGTTGGACAGAACTGAGTGTCTACATAGGACAAAATGCAACTTAGAGTGTATTTCACAATCAGTCAGCTCGAAGGTTCAGTAAACACAAACACATTTACCACTGCTTGCTGTGCAGATGAATCCTGCAATGCTTCAGTGTGTTGGAAATTTGTACGGGAAGGGTCCTTCCCGCTGGGAAGTGGTTTTGCTGTGAGTAATGCCCTGCTCCTTGTGCAGGATTTGTTACACAAGTGTGCACTGAAACGTATAAAGCACAGCCAGGAACGTGTGGAAATCTTCATTCTTACATGCCTGGGAACAGTTCAGGAGGAGCATGTCAGAGAGGGAAGGAAGGGAGAATGTAAGTGACAATCTAATTCGCTTTCTCAATGCAAAATGGCCCTTTCAGACAGGGTTATCCAGTCAGTCTGCTCAGCATGGACTCATGCACACATAAAATAATGCCAGCATGGCTCAAGTGAGAGATTCGTTAAGAAATATGATTTCTGTCTTGATTATTTAAAATAATTTTTTCCATGAAGAATATTGAAGTGGTGTGTTCAGTTTGATTTTAAATTTCCAAGTATCTCCCACTTTCTGGAGAATAATTCATCATCTAATCAGCTCTTTTGACCATGTACCTACCAATCCAGCTATGTTTGTGTCTTGAAAATTGCTTGTTGGAATACCAAAAAAACTCCAAACCTTTTCTAAATTTCCTTTCTCAGGAGAGATTTTCCCTGTGCCAATTGTCCAAATTTGTTCTGTTTTGGATTTGGGTCTACCAGAGTGAGTGGTAGGGAGCAGCACACAAGCTGGGGTGGTCTAAGAGGAACTGTCCAAAGCAGGCTGCAGGTTGTCTTCATTTTGAAAATGAAAAAGACCTCTGAAAAGATACATGTGGAGTCTCCAGGAGTGCATCATTATTGCCCCTCATCACAGCAGTAGCAGGGATAGGAGTCAACCCTGTTTATCTTGAGTTGGAAGACAAGAAACTGGTGAAAGGTTTGGAGAGCAGGGGATGGTGTGGTACAGAACTTAGAGACAGCCTCACACCTTTGGCTCTTGGTACCTATTCCCTGCACTTGATTAAGGTCCTTTCCTGCCGTGTACTTGCCTCGCTCTCTGATTTTGGTGGTTTTGTGGGGCCAGTGGGTGCCATGGTGGGCTGCAAACAGCTCAAGGATCATTCTGCAAATATGTGACCCATCAGCAGAGGAAAAATTTCCTGATTAATTTCTCAGGAGAATTTCTTCCTTCTTATTTGCAATAATAAAATAGTTGAGGCAAGGTCAGATGCTATTTATAGCCATCTCACTGCTGCTTGCTCCTACTCGCCTGGGCAGTAAGCTCTGCACAGACACAACGAGATTAATCCTTCATGACACTGAACCTTTTATTTCCCTTGTTGTGCTTGCAGACTCCAGAGCCTCCTTCCTCTGCAGAGTCCAGTGCACTAAGCCTTCAATACAACACAGCAGCAGTGGAGCCATGGAAAAGTTTAGAAAAACATTATCTGTTCAGCAAACCAGGGATTGTCTGCGAGGTTGGAGACTTTGGTTTCTAGGTCAGCTGAATGGTTTGAAATTTTTCATCACAAGCTCCATGCCAAGCTCATACACTGTGGAATTAACTGAGGTCATGTGCAGGTAGGTCCAGTCCTGGCATGGCAAGAAATGCTGAGCACTCTGACATATTTTCCAGTATATAAACCTTACTTCATTTCCCCTCAAAAACAAAAGTTTTAATTGAAGCTATATCTTATGTGATGAAGAGACCTTAATATAGAAGCAGGTTCGATAGGACAGTCTAACACAGAATGCATGACAGCTGCCAATAATCTGATATTAAGTTTAATGCAAGGGGAACTCATTATGAAAAATAGTCTGAGGTCTTGGTTATATCACACCTGTGACCTCTCATCTCAGGCAGTCAGAATTGGTTTGATTTGGCTACATTCTCTCTAAAATCCTCTGACTTTTGCACCTCTTTCATCCTTGTTTTTGCTGTGAAAAGCTCAGGGTGAGCTGGGAGCAGCTGAATACCTGTAGTTGCTCTGGCTACAGCTGCTTCTCCCCATAAGCTTCAGTGTGTCAGTGCTCAACACAAGCAAAGTGATGGTGGGAGGGCAGCCCTGGCTGCGTGAGCTGATTGTACAGCTGTGCAGTGCTTGTCTCACTGGCACTCTGCCTGTTCCACTTCCTTATCCCCACTGCCAAGCTCCAGAGAGCAAACTTAAAGGACTGAAACTTTTGGGTCGTATCTGAAGCCATGGTGCTGCTGTGAGGCCTTTTCCCTAGGGAAGGGGACAGGAGTTTGTGCCAGCTTGCTGAGCATCTGGCATGAGAGGGGCTTTGGTAAGAATTCATTTGCAAGTAGTGAAGGCAAGTGTGAATTCAGAACATGTGCACATGGAGCTGAGCCAGTCTGTGGTGTTTGGGGTGGGTGTTAGCAATGAGGTGAATCCTCTGTGTTTCTCTTTGGGGGACACAGCAGCCGAAGTGATGGAAAAATCAAACAGCAAGTTGTACATGTTTCAGTGAGACAGCTTGTTTCTTAAGCCCAGGTGGTTGGTGACTGTGGCGTCACAGGTACAAATCAGATTGCTCAGCATGGAGTTTGCTGACTTAAACATATCTTAACAGGTCCCAGAATGACGATGAATAGTAAGGGTCTGTTAGTGTTATGTTATGTGTCACCATGCAGCCTGTGGAGGCTCCATAAAGGATTCTCTCAACGGCTATCAGTGAGAATTGGGCTCAATTGTCTAGTGATGGTCAAGATGCTCACTCAAGGTTCTTTCTCTAGCCTTTGTTCCTGCACAATGCTCCAGTTACAGCAGCCTTTCTAATCCAAGCCACCTCTGCAGGCTGGAAGCCACAATCCCACCGAAGCCCAGCCAGCACTGTCCCAGATGCAAGTGAAACTGAGCCTTTACAGTTTGCTGAAATTCTTTCACCTGAGGTTCTGCTGCTTAAAATATTTTTTCCTATTTTTCTGTGAAATGAACCACTCCTAAATCTCAATGAGGAAAATAAACATCTTCCAGCATCAGAACCCAGCAGCACTTACGTGTTGTGTTTTCCCCTTCTTGGCTCTAGATGTTGGCATGTTAAGATCAAGATGGACAGGGCAGGGTGTTCCCAGGGCTCTCTCAGTGCTGCTGCTCTGATTTCATGTGTCTTCTCTGGCTGAAATACACAGGGTTTGGTGCAAAGCTGCAGCAATGGTCCAGCGATCTCATTCCAGTGGGGTGAGCAAGCAGACCTTTGAGCACATACTGAAGTTGTGAGTCTACATTTGTCATTTTTTCCTTGCTGATTTTCATTCAGCAGTTGTTGTACAAAGATCAAAATCTCCTTGTGTTACGTGCTTGCACATGCTTATGGCCCCCAATAATAAATAAACAAAATTACTACTCTGTGGGAGAAATGCTATTATTTTTATTGTTATTAGCTTAAAACGATGGAAAACCAGGCACAAAGAAAACAAAACTGTTTTTTTCCAGTGGCTGCACAGTGAGATTGTGACAGGGCCAGGAACTGAGTCCAGGTGTCCTGAGTCCCAGCCCAGACCTTTAAGCACCAAAATATCCCGCTCCTTGTGAATTCAGAGTGTTTTGGCAAAAGTTTCCCCATAATGTTTCATAACTAATGTCAGAGCTAGACTCTGAACGTGTCTTACCAGTTAGGAATTTTGCTTTTATATACACTCACCCACTTAAAAACTCCCCCAAACTTAGCAGCTGTTGGCTTCTTTGTGTTACTTGAGTGTTTCTAAGGCAAATATGGAACATGATAAATTGAAAAGCGTTGAGTTGAAATGTTCTGCTTTGAGTCTGCTTAGCAAACTCCAAAGGTCATCTCTGCTGTGAAGAGCCAGCAGGACAAGACACAGTGTGAGCCTTGTTTGAAAGGGATTTTCTATTGTCTAGAAATCAGGCTTGTCACATTTCACAGGGGTGGATGTTATCCAGAACTAAGCCCATCCTGGGATCTCTGACAGTTTTTGACAGCTTCTGGAAAGGATCTAGAACTAAGGGGAAAAAGAACATCCCACAACAGACTATTGCAGGTTGTGTCTTGAGGGACCACTTCCCCTTCTGAGATGCCTTCAGTCTCTTTTAAATCTGCACAGGCAGGGTGTTGTTTGTGAATAGAAGTCTGTGGTGTGAAGGAATGCAATTCCCCCAAGCAGCTCAAATCGTGGCTTCTTAGGAGCCCTCTGGATCAGGTCAGCAACTTGTGTATCTCCAACAAACCTCTTGTTCCATCTTGACTGTCCTAATTACCAGCTGCAGTGGCATTCCTGCAGACACTCAGCAGGACCTGAAAATTCCCATTGTGAGATGCTCTGGTCAGTCCTTTATTCCATACTCGATGGTGTCCAGCTGCAATGAACTTTTCCAGAGTGGAATTATGTTGAAATGATCTGTTTCAAAATGGAATGTATGTTTCTGAATAGGAATGTCTCTTTAAAAAAAAAAATACTTCTGCACTGAAGGGGTTTTGGTTTTTTATGTGCTGTCTCAGTTAAAAATTTCTTACAGTCATTTTTCATGCCTGCTGGAAAGCCAAGGGATTATTATGGAGAGTGGTGTCCTTTGGAAAACTCCAAATGAAAGACTGGAATAGATGTTGTTTTTGCAGTAAAATCTGGCTTCCCTGCACATGTTGTCAGTACAGAGATAAAAACTTCTGAAGTTTACACAAGGCAAATTTTTTGCGTTTCTGTGGGCACTGTAGCACAGCTGTGCTTTGGTGTGCAGACCTGGGGAGCAGGCTGGGATGCCGTGGCTTTCACCTTCTTTTTGGGGATATTCCTGTGTGCTTCTTGGACTGTCTCTACCCTGGAGCCTGTCTGCTCTGCTGCAGGATGGCAGGGTGTGAAGCTCATGCTTTGCTGCAGGTCTCTGTTCTCGTTCTGCTGGTGGGATTTGTCTGCTGGGTGCCTGTGCAGGTGAGCTGCTGTACCATGTCACATGGATGTGCCTGAGCTTGCTGGCTCTGGTGCCTCAGGAGCAGCCTCTTGGCACAGGGCTTGGTGTGGGTTTTGATGTCAAGGAGAACACTTGGACACAGCCTAGCCAGGGCTAGCATTAGCCTGGCCCTGGCTGATACGTTTGGGTCAGAGTGTGGATGTGTCCCAGGGACCTCACTGCAGCTTGCTGGTACTCAGTGGTGTTGGCTTTCTTTCAGAAGCAAGTGCTTGAGTGACTTCTCTCCTGCTAGCTCATGCAGATGTTTCACCTGAACATCTGTTCTACTCCTGATGCTCCCAGCAGCTGCTGTGGATGTTCTTAGCACTAACAGTTCTGTTTGTTTACGAGGCTTTCTCCAGGGTGAAACTAATGTCTGGTCTCAGTTCTGAATCTCTAAACCCAAAATAACTTGGTATACCAAAATAAACTTCTCTTTATACCTCTGCCACTATCAGCAGAGTCAGGCCTTTTGCAGCTATACACAGCTGAGCTTAATAAATGGTTCTGAGTCCCCATCTCCAAGTAGAAGCCCTCAGCCTGGACATAGCTCAGCCTCCAAGGCTTGTAGACAGAGCGGTCTCAGCAGCTGCTTTCTTCTTCTCTCTCCATCTCATCTTTCCACCTGGGACTGTGCAGGTGGTTGGAGCAGCTGAGTTAAGAGGATGTGCTGCTGGAAAACAGGCTGGATCTCATCACCAGTTGCAGTGACTTATCTGGCTCTCAGCAACTCCAGCTCTTTCCATTTCACTTATATGGGGCTTTCCTCTCAATTCAGCTTTTTTCTTTAGCCTCTGCATTCAGGTTTTCCTTGGTTATCCCATCATTTCCCAGTCCAGTGGTGTCAAAAGGATGTCAGAGGATGCAGCATAAACTGTGTTCACCTTCCTACATCACCAACCTTACCTGGTCTTTCTAACCTTGTTACAGCTGAACAAGCTGGAGGAGGCAGCAAATGCAGCTCACACCTTCTTCATGGCAAACCCTGAGCACATGGAGATACAACAGGACCTCGAGAACTACAAGACCACATCAGGGAAGGTCAGCTTGATTGACCAGGAGGCCAGGCAGCACATGGTGAGTCTGAGTTGAAGAGGTGCCCAGCTTAAGTATCAGGAAGTCTGGAGAGGAGAGATTTAGGAGGCCAAGAGAGATGCATCTATAAATGGGGAGATTCTTACCAGTGCAGCAAAACAAACTTTCCCTTTCAGCATTTTCCCTTGAGGTAAGCCTGCTCCTGCCTTCTCAAGGCACTCTGCTCTTTGTTTGATTGCTACATCCCCAGCCTGGCCCCCCTCTTCAGAGAACTTGGGGGTCATCCATGGCTGCGAACACACACCAGCGGACAGCTTCGATGGAAGCCTCCACGACAGATCTTGGCTCCTGTGTGTTTCTTTTGAGCTGAGTTCTCCCACCTGGGTGGGGTACATGCGCTCGAGTGGCTGTGCTGGTGAGGGTGCAGGGTGGCAGGCAGGAGTGTGTCAGCTTTTTCCACCTCCCCAAAGCAAAAGCCCAAGACAAATGCCAGGGCCACCCCCAACTTCCCAATTTCACAAGAATCAAGGGAGCAGGAGTGGCTGTTTGGTGTAATTAATGGAGGTGCTCATTAAGGGCCATTCTAAGAACAATCTTCCTAGGTCAGGACCAATCTTTTTCCTTGGCATTCAGTGTTGTTATTTGTTGGGAGGGTAAAAACAGAAAAAAAGGATTTTTTTTATATAATGCATAATCTAGGAGTGGCACTGAGAATTCCCTAAGTATGGAGGAGTTGAGAAGAGCATTTAGGCAGGTTTAGTAGGTTCCAGTGGTCCAAAAGTCCACTGATGGCTTAAACACAGTTTGGTACAAGTGATTACATCTGGTAGGTATCTGGGGAGAGATTGTCCTGTCCCTGCCCCCTTGTTCCTTCTTTTGAGAAGCATCTACAGGTGGCAAGGGCAGGGTGCTGTGGTCCAGGCAGTGTAGCCTGCTCATGGTTTGTGTTCTGCCTTCCTACTTTGCAGGAGGACTACAGTGCTGGAGTGAGGCACTATGACAGGGAGGAGTACGAGCTGGCCATTGAATTCTTGGAGCGTGCCTTGAAAGGATACTACTCCGAGGATGAGGATTGCCAGATCATGTGCGAGGGACCGCAGAGATTTGAGGAGCACGAGTACCTGGATTACAAGGCTGGTCTCTACGAAGCTGTTGCAGGTGAGATCTTTTTGCATTTTTAGAATTCTCACCCTTGGCCCTGAAATGTTTTTAATTACTGAGTTTGGGCCTTTGGCTGGATTTGGTGAAGTATTTTCCCTTCCATCTCTGCTGCTGGTGAGTAACGCTGCAGGAGGCACCTGGAAGCCCAGAAAGTGCAAACTCAGAAGACAGTGAACTAGAACATCTCATTTTGGTCCTGAATGGAAGCTGGGCTAGAAGAATTGTGTTTGCAGATGTGGGAGCATTTGCAGCTTTCCATTACAGCTTGAAGTTTAGGTGCTTTATCATTAACTGCTTCCGTTTCCCCTGTACACGTCTCGCACACCTCCCTGGGATCTAGACATTGCTGGCCTTTGTTTATGTTTTCTGTTTCTGAGAGCATATGAAAAGAGCAGCAGAGTTCTCTTGGCCATGCTCCAGAGGGCCAGGAAAGTTGCCAAAAAGGCTCGCAACATGGATTTTCTCTCCATCCAAAAGGATGGATTTGTCATTAGTGGAGGCCCACCTAATTATGATCTTGACTGAAATCTCTGGAGAGAATTGAGCGTTGCTATGTAATCTTCAGATTTGCATGTGTGGCTCTGAGCCAGAGGGGATTAAAACAGTTCATTCTCAGTAGAAATGAGATTACATTTAATTAGTCAGGAGGGAAGGAAGAGCAATAAATTAAGGTTTGTTTGGTGACAGAAATCTTATTTATCTGCTTATGGTCTTGGAGTAGCATCAAGCCCTGGAATCTTGCTTCTTGTGTGGAAAATACTTCACTCAGATGCAGACTGCTTTTTGGGTTTGCATAATTCTGTTTGTGTCGAGACAGGAAATCTAATTGAAACAACCAAGAGGAGAAACCACCAGCATACCAGACGGGAAGCTACCCTGGTGGGGTTTGTTTACCCATGCGAAAAATAGAAGTGTTGGAAGGGCTGACTTGGTACCAGTGTGGCTCTCAGCTGATCAGACCTGCTTTTAGAGCCCTGACTAGGACCCCAGGGGCCACATCAAGAGAGCAGTCTTCAGTGGCAAAGCAAACCCAGCATCCTTCTCACTGAAAGCTGCTGCTCTTCGAACAGGACAAACTGTTTCTGTGCTGGGCAAGCCAGGTGCAGCCCCAGTGAGCCGAGGGGTTTCTGTGCTGGCCCATCCTGAGCACAGACAGGGTCATGGTGTGGTGGTGCTCAGAGCAGCACATCACCTGGGAGGGACAACAGGCCAGATGGTCCCTGCAAGTGCTGTGGCTTGGCCAGGGATGCCTGGGCATAACAACTCTAAACCCCGGGACCATTCAGGTACCCAACAAAAAAGGGAGTTGAGGGAGGGAAATAAGATACGTGATGCAACTGCTTTCCTGCTGGAAACTTGGTGGTTCCTTCCAGGGCAGCATAATCCAAAGTTCACCCCTGGTCCAAGGCACTCAGGCACAGATGTTTCAACAGGGAGTGGGAACACTAATATACAAGGAAAAGAGAGTTTCGGTTTCTTCAAAACTCATTTCTCTCTTTAATCCCAAACTGCTTTGCTGTGCTGCTGCTTGAGGTTGAAGCACTCTCACCTTTTCCCCCCAGGGACAGATACATTTCAGTGAATTGATTCCAGTCTATATAACCCTAGTTCTAGGGCACTTTGAGAGTACCAAGAAAAAGCAGTGCTTCTCAGTGATGGATTATTTCGGATCTAGGATGCTTAAACAGCTTTAAATTACAACAATATGATTTATGTCCTTTCCCTTCTTGCTTTTCTTAATATAATACCCTGTGTGTGTATGGTAAGTCAGATAACTACTCGGACTACCTGTCAAGAGCAAATAGGCACTGTTCTGAGTCTCCACTTGATTTCATTGCAAATTCCTCAGGCGTTTTTTATGGCAGCTCTAAGAAATGCTTTGGTAGCTGAGCACATGGTTATTTTCGAGCCTGTATTTGTTCCTTAAGGTTTTTAATGGTGTGCAGAGACAGAGCAAGCAGAGTAGATTCGTAAGTACATTGCAGCAAAGGCTCTAAAATGGAATCAGATGTCAGTGTTGGCTTTAAAAACTGTGCAGCTGGTACAACGCCTATACTGTGGACTCCCACCAATTAAGAAACTTTGTTAATGGCAGATGTTTACCATGTGTTCGTGATTCCCTGGGAGATACCTCATCTTTGAGAAGCAGCAGACATGGGGTTTTCTGCTGCCCAGATTTGCACCTCAGACCTTTTGGATGGAGTGCAGGTGCCTTGCTTGGCCGTGCTGGAGAATCCGCACCAACCCCTCTTAGCTAAGCCTCCCCGTGCCCTCACAGGACCTTCCTTGCTGCAGGAAAGGAGAGGATTAAAGATGAGGTGAAGGAAGGGAGTCTGGAGCTGGATTTCATGTGGCAGCACATGTGGCCGCTTGTCTTCACACCTCTGCTTGCTTTGTGGGTTTGTCTCTTGGGGTTGAAGTGCTACCTGCCACCTGCAGTCCCTGCCACCAGCTTCCCTGGGCAGAAACAGCGCTCCTGCCACACAAAAGAGATGCTCAAGCTCCCTCTACAGTTGACAGAAGGAGGAAGGCGTTTCTCAAGGGGGGCAAGGCTGTAACTGCAACTCTCTCAAATTGGTTTTGGGGAGGAGCCTTTCTCTCAGTGCACACTCGCCTGCCAGACCAAAGCAGTGTGAGTTGCACATCCCTCAGCTCAGGAGTTTTATCCTCTGTCTGTCCTTGTCTCAGCACTGTCGCCATCCTTCTCAGCTCAGGCCACCTTCTCCCTCTTTTCTTGGCAGATCACTACATGCAGGTCCTGGCCTGCAAACACGACTGTGTCCGAGAGCTTGCCACACGTTCGGGCCGGATCTCACCCATCGAAAATTTCCTTCCCCTCCATTATGACTACTTGCAGTTTGCCTATTACAGAGGTAAAGGCTCTTGTACTGTTCCTCGTAGCACCTGGCTGAGTTCTGTTCATTTTGTGCAAGTTTATATTGTTCCATGTGGGAGTAAGGCAATTTCCCCCTCATGTCCACACTACAGTGATGCAGAGACATGGTCTGAAAGAGAAGCAAATAACAGTGGAAATTGTCTCTTCAAAAGTCAGGTTGACTGAAATACAATTAAGTAGTTTTGTGAAGGTGTTTTAGATCATCAGTCAGGTTTTAAAAGACCAACCTTTAGCTTAAACATTACTGTTCTTTAAATAAATCGTGCTTTTTAGGATCCTTTCATTTGGCTTTTGATATTAAAATCCTTGGGATTTATATGTTTCACAATTTCTGAAATGACCTGATAAATTTTCTAAATTAAAATATAAGAGATATATGAATTAGCTCAAGTTTATCCCAAGATGCCAATTTTTTGCCAATTGCCAAATATTTTAAGATTCGCAGTAAAGTCGCAGGAGCTGGCAGCATGGCAAAATGTCAGGAGTCAGCAGTGCTAAAAAATAATGCCAGTTGTGTGGCTCTGTGTGCTATTTTATTATGTTCTGTTATATAAAAGAAAATAGAAATCTGCTCTCTCAGGATTCTGCAAAGAGCTCTTTCCTGAAGAGGGCAGAATGCACAATGGTCAAAATTTCTACTCAGACATAAAGATTCTTCATTCATCAACACAGTGGGAAGAAAGAAGGAGGAGTCAGCAGCGTTTCATGTGTGGTGTACAGGCTTCTTTATTCCTCTGCCCAGTTAGAGGTTTAATGTGGTGGGTAAAACCCCCTGGGCCCTGAGAGATGCTGCACAGATGAGAAGCAGCTTGATGCCAGACAGTATCCACATCCTGCCCATCCAGTTGGATCCCATTTGGATACCATCTGATCTATGCATGGTGGCAGAAAAGTCTCGTGTCTGTGCCTCAGTTTTCTTGCTGGTGGAGTGGTTAAGACAAAGTGGCATGAAAAGAGCCTTGTGAAGTGCTGGGCTGCCCCTTCAGCTGATGGGGAGCTCAGGCTGTGCCTCCATCCCTGCAGTCCCCTCCTGGGCTCTGTGTGAGCCCCCTGTGCCCCCCTGACCACTGCTGTGTTGCTCCCCAGTCGGTGACTACGTAAAAGCCCTGGAGTGTGCCAAGTCCTACCTGCTCTTCCACCCGGATGATGAAGATGTCCTGGAGAATGCAGGTTATTACGAGGGTCTCTTGGAAGGTACAGTGGATCCAGCCACCATCAAACCCCGAAAGGTGAGAGTGAGTGACACCTGAGAGCTCTTGGTGGGAGGCTTTAGTAAAAGAATCTGCTGAAAATAAAAGCAGCTTGGCAGCTTTCCCACAGTGGGACCACTTTGAAAAGAGAAGTGGAAGTGCTGGGCTCGCTGGTGATGCTGAGGTGGTGATTTTTGTTCAAGTTCACAAGTTCAAGTTCAGAGTCACTGGTGTGGAGGAGAGGCCAGTGAACAGGATCTGCTTTAAATGGGGACTTCAGCTTAGTAAAGCCTGAGCAAGGGCAGGGAGGGCAGTGACCAACAGTGTAAACCCTTCTCTTGTCCAGTGCTCCGGAGGATGCGCAGAGGAGGAATGCAATGAAACACCCAGCAAAAGGCTGAGAAATATTTCCCAGGGGAGGCTGGGATCCCAGCATTACTCTCAAGTGTCTTAGCTTGGAGTTCAGGGCTCAGCCTGTCCTGCAGGGAGTAGCTTTGTTGTCACAGGGTTAGGCTGGGGTCAAATAACCAAACTGTGTGTGTTCCATCAACCAGCAGGACTGGCTTCCTCTCTGGTCTGGGCAGCCTTTATCTGTGGCCCTGGGGCTGCCTTCCTCACCATGCAGAAGTTCCTCCCATCCCATCACAGCCCTGCTCATACCTCTTGCACCATAAGTAGAGTGTTGGCAGGAATTGGTTTTTCCATTCCTTTGGGAACTCCTTGACTTCCAGGCAAATCGAGGTGAATTTGGTAAAGTGTTAAGAAATAAAAGCAAATTGATAAAAAGGAAAACAAGAATAATTGTTGTTTTTCCTAACAAAATGAATCTAGGAAAAAAACCTTAAGTTGACAAAAACATTTAATTGTTTACAGCGTTTTGAAGTTTTCTGTAACAAATGAATTGATTTTTGCTTTGCACAATACTTTTCTAGGAGAAATACCAGTGTTTTGTTTACAGACTTTTCATTCAAAATAAAGCCCTCTGATGGACAATTTCCAGCTGGCTGTGCTTTGTGGTCCCCATCCAAGCACTCTGCGTGCATCCCAGGGCCAGGCCATGGGCTCCATGTGGGGAACTGAGGCACAGTCCAGCCGGGGTCCCTGCCCCATCAGCCTGCCCCTGTTCTGCAGCTGGGGTTTCTCTGGCCAGCCTTTTGCCCAGATATTTGGAGGCTCTCCAAGGCGCTCAGGAGTTTCTTCCAGCTATGGACATGTGTTTTGGGGATTCAGGCTTCCTAAATGAGTTGCTGAACACTTTCTGTCATGTACTGAGTGCCTCAGCCTTGTTCCTGGGGCTGCTCCAAGCATCCCTCGCCCCACGGGACTTTGCAGCATTGCATGGAAACCAAACCCCTCTGAAGCAGAGGTGCATTGCCACTGTCTTGCAAAAGCTTGCCATGTGCAACTACTCCTGTTTTCCTTCTCTTTTCAGGAAGCAAAAACGCTGCTGCGGCGCCACAAGCTGGAGTCTCACCTCTTGCAGGTGGCTGCGGCCGGCCTGGGATACGCCTACACGGAGCCGGTAATGCCTGGGTGTGCTGTGGCAGGACCTGTAGGAGTTCACAGCTGTAGGACCAGCTCCCCCCCTCCCCTCTGCTAGAAAGCCAGTCCTGTGCAGGTGACTCGGGAGCTGGGTCTTGGCCTGGTTTGTTCCCTATAGGAAAATAGTGGTGGCAAAGCAAAGGCAGGCAGTCCTGGGGTGATGGAGAGGCACATACAGCCTCGTCCAGCTCTCCTGCCATGGGGTCTGTCTGAGTCCCAGCCACTGCCATGGTGATGGGGTGAGACAGAGATGCCTGGGCAAGCTGGGCTTCCTAGGTACTCATCACAATGTGCCAGTTTGGATTCACATTTTCAATCTGGTGACCTCAGGCCATTGCCCAAAGTTGTGTGGGATGGATCCAGAGAGGCTGGCTGATGTTCCTGGGAGTCAGGCAGAGCAGGTAATGCCCTGGCTTTGGCTGGGCATTAAATTAAGAAGTTTGACCTCTCTCTTTTCCCACAGAACTACTGGAACAGGTATGGCCCCCGCCAGGACGAGCACAGGTGAGCCACAGTCACCCCAGCTGACCTGCAGCTTTGCCATTCCCCACGGTGGGATCAAGGGGATGTGCTCATGGTGGGGTACCAGCCTGCCATTCGGGGGTACTGCCCATCCACCCAGCTCACCATCATGGCTGAACTAGGGCCCATTGCCCCCTACCATTACAAACATTCCCACAAGGACCTTATTTTAGCTGAGTGCCTCAAAACCAGCAATGGTCTGGAGGGAATTTGATTGATGGGGCAAGTGGTGCTGGTCAGATTTGTTGGTGTCTGTGCTTTGCTGGTGGAAACTGTTGCTCCCATTCCCAGATGTTTGCCACAGGACAGGGTGAGGGCTTCAGCTTGTATGTTGTGACATTTGTACAAAGTACTGATCTGTTTGGGGGTTTTGTGTATTAGTTTCCAAAGGGTGCAAAAGTGCAAGTGCAAGAACTTGTGGCCAAAGTTGGGATGTTCCTCTTCTCTTTTGCTCCTCAGTGTCCCATCAAGTATCAGCAGTGAACCAGAGGATGGGCCCCGGCTGTCCCTGACAAAGAAACCCATGCCAAAGCCAGATCGAGAGCTGAAGGAGGGTAAGGCTGATGGAGATGTTTCAACAAAATCGGAATGGTTTTTTTCCTATTGCTAGAGACTACACACTGCAAAGGCTGGCCACTGAGCAATGAGAGCCACTCCTATTTAAGGAGTTCCAGTTTTGTTTAAGAGACAGAGAAGTCTTCATGCTGCCACAGCATTTCTGGGTCTGTGGATCCCAGGGCACTGCTTTTTGGACGTGTTTTTCCCACCTGCTGAGGTGACAGAGCCCTGAGATGTGGAGCTGGGAGGTTGGGTCTTCCTCACCATGAGGAAAGTGACACCAGCACACAGTAGTCTTTCCTCTTTTGGTGCTTTTAAGATCAACGTGTTCCCTGTTGTCCAGGCTGCAGAAGGAGGGATGCTGGAAGCATCTGGTCCTGATGCTTTGCTAAATGTGCTGGATCACACTGTATTAGCTTATGATTTCATGTCTTAGCTCACATGAAATCACTTGTTTATAAGCCTGTCAGCAGACACTTCAACTGATTTCAGCACATTTTCAGCAACCACAGAAAATACCATAGCATCTTCTACTAAAGACAGGATTTTTCCCCATAACAATTTTGAAAAACAATATTGTAGCCAAGCACCAAAGCAGAGTCCTTACTGCAAAACAACAGGGTCTCAAGCCAGGAGGTGTCTTGTGTCTCTAGCAAGCCAGCTCCACAGCAGCAGGCAATTAAACCTCCCTCTAATGCAATGGATGGTAGCGCTTTTTGGGGAATTTCACAGCTTTCCCCAGCCTGTGTCCAACTGCTCAGTGTTGTGTTCAGAGTGTTGTTATCCCTTCTCTAGCCATACATAAAATAGGCAAATACCACAGTAAGATCCCAAAGATCTTGCTTAAGCCAAGAGCTGGTTGAATTACATTTGTTGGCCTGTTTGCCATTTATAACCAAGTAATTTCAGAGTCCTTCTTTCTGTTTTTATTTTTCTCTATGCTCTTATTCTGGTTTACTTGCAGAATGTTTTTGTTTACAAAGAAAACTGAAACCATTCAAAAAGAAACTGGGATTTTTGTCCATCCAGCTGCTGCCTTTCTCTGTTGTCTTTTTTTCTTTCTCTCTTTTTACTTGGAAAAAGGCCGAAAGAAAAAAGCCTGTTTTAGTTTTGTACTCTTCCATACTTCTACCCTTCCCCCCTTCCTCCTTTCTGCCAATGCCTTCACTCCCAAGAGTCCAAAGAATTCGTCAGTTTCTTTGGGGTGTTTTTCACAGAGCAAAGAGACATGGAACAGGCCTGTCTCTGCTGATGCTTAGAGGAGGCGGAGGCAAGGAAAGCAGGTGGGAGCACACTGTCAGTGTGGGACAAGGGTTCAGTGTCCATGGCACAGAGCTGGCCCACTGGATCCCTGGGAGGAACAGAAGAAATGTTGGAAGTGGTGAGTGATGCTTCCCATGTTCATCCCTCATGTGCCTGTGGCTGGGGAAGAGCATCTGAGCTGGAAAACGCAGCACTGATTTGGAGCGTGCCAGGAGTATGGATTTGAGAATCCTGATTCTGATCCAGCTGCATTTGCAATAAGTGTGGTTATCAGGCAACAAAATCAGCACAGTGAACGCCAGAAACATCCCATCTTTTCCATTTCCAAGAAACCTAACTCTTCAGAAATAAAGTTGTGGGCTAATCACAGGGCTCTGTGGGTGTTACGTGTCCTCCATGGGCCAAGGAAACCTGCCAAGAACACAGTTTTGACTCAACAGGCAAGAAAAGTTACAAAAACATTGTCACAGAGAAGTTCCGTAGTGCCACATGGTGAGAGGAGCTCTGTGACTCTGTTTCCTCTATTTCATTGTGTCTCTGTGACAACAAATAATTTTCCCCACAGTTTAGATGTATTTCACTTTTCTCCTGGAGAAACGTCTGGTTTAGGCTTTTATTGTTACCATTCATTTCATTTTCTCTCTTTAAGGAGATGCAAGAAAGAGACTTCAAAAGATGGTGGTTTAGGGGCCTTGCTCTGGTTTTTTGATCAGTCAAATTTGATGGGGATGGATTGAAACCTCTCATGAAAAGCTTGCAGGCAGAGGGAGGCAGCTCAGAGGCAGGATGTGAGGGATGGCAGGGACAGCCATGGCAGCTCCTTTGCCTCAGTGGAGGAGGATTGTCCTCAGAGTGCTCTGGCTCACCCACTCCCTGCCCCCATTCTTGGAGGAGAGCAGGGCTTGCTGCAAGCTCAGCACCACGTGAGGTTTTCTCTCTGTATAGAAGACAAAAAACACTGATGACAGTTGCAGAGAGTGGCTTTGCATGCCAAGCCAGCAGGATCCACACAGCACAAATGCAATGGGAGCCTACAGCCTTGATGGTGTTGACGGCTGGGCCAGAGAGCCAAGTTAGCCACTGCCCGTATCTCTCCCTGTGTCCCCCTGGGGTTTGGTGTTTCCAGGCTGTGGTCCCTGCATTTGCAGGGCAGCTGTTCAGATGGTAGAAAATGCTGATGCTCCTGCAGCAAATTGGTTTCATCTCCATGTGTTCCCATTGCTTCTCTTTCTTATGTTACTGATGGGAGGCCAAACTCTGCTCTCTGCTGTGGAGCTCTTTGCCTGTCAGCGCACCTGGGTGACTTCAGCTGGCCTCCAGCCACTGTACAAGATGTCAGCAAGGCCAGGGCATGTTCAGCAGGATGGTTTTGTGTCTCTGCTCAGGGGGCCCCCTTCTCTACAGCGATGTGAAGTTTGTCTACAACTCTCAGCAGCTGAATGGCACCCAGCGAGTGCTGCTGGATAACGTCATCTCGGAGGAGCAGTGCCGGGAGCTGCACAGGGTGGCCAGTGTGAGTAGGCAGTGGCCCTGGGCTGAGTGTGACAGCTGAATGTATGACCAGCCTCTGGAGAGCTTCTGGGTTTATGCCTTGCTCCTGGGTGTTACAGCTGATGCCGGGATGCCTGTGGAGAGCAGGTGGATGCTTGTCCCCATAGCACACCCATAACTGCAGCACGGGAGCTGCTGCTCCATCCTGGGCTGTTCTTACGAACACGCTGCAAGACAGAGCCTGGGCAGAAGGAGCTCTTTCTCCATGTTATACACAACCCCAAAGGATGCTAATCCACAAGTCTGGTTGAGCCTTCTCATTCACCATTAACTGAGCCTGGCAAGGGACTGAGGGTGCCAGAACATCCCCAGGTAGGAGGTGGGTGGTTGATATCCAGCATCCCCGTTCACAGAGAGCTGCAGCACCTTCCCACCCAACTCACCTGGCCCAGTGAATGCAGCCCTGGGGGATTTGGGGAAGAGGGTGCCTGCCATGTGCTTCCATTGCAGACACCTCTCTCCTGACAAACCAGTTCACCCCTCATCTGTATTCATGTCTTCCAGGGGATCATGTTGGCTGGAGATGGCTACAGGGGCAAAACCTCCCCCCACACCCCAAATGAGAGATTTGAAGGAGCCACTGTCCTCAAAGCCCTCAAGGTACAGCTCCCTCTTCTTTCTCCTCCTCCTGTGCCCTCCCTCCCACTCTGCACATAACACTGACCCCTTCTGGCCTTTCTCCTTGCCCAGTATGGCTACGAGGGCCGTGTCCCGCTGAAGAGTGCCCGGCTGTTCTATGACATCAGTGAGAAGGCTCGCAGGATCGTCGAGTCCTACTTCCAGCTCAACTCCACGCTCTACTTCTCCTACACACACCTGGTGTGCCGCACCGCCCTCTCTGGTGAGGAATTGGAGCTAGCAGTGGAGCAGGGAGGATGGCAGAGGTTCAGCCCTCCGTGGGGGCTTTATGAATGGGGGTCAGAGTAGCTCCATTTTGCTTGATGTTTAAATTGGTGGCCAAGGGCTGGGCAAAGTCAGCATCCCACAGCAGCAAAAAGTGGGCACTGCTGTCCCAAAGGAGCTCATTTCTGTTATGTCTCTTAATTTTCATGTCTGCAACTCTTCTGTTTTCTCCTCCCTCTTCTCTTGCCTCCTCTGTCTTTCCCTTCTCCTTTCCACCCCAGCCCCAGCTCTCCATCTCGCTTCCCTGCAGTAAGGAACAGGCAGACCTGTGCAGATCTGAGTCCTTAGATGTTGCCTTTTCTCCCCAGCCATTCCTTTCCTTCTCTCACCTGTGAACATCATCCAATGTGGGGTCAGGGTAGGCTCCCACCCCATGATGAGACCCCACAGAGCATGGCATTTCCATCTCATCCACCCCTTCTCCTTCCCCCTTCCTCCACATGGTTCTGCCTAGGCCAGCAGGAGAGAAGGAATGATCTGAGCCATCCCATCCATGCTGACAACTGCCTCTTGGACCCCGAGGCCAACGAGTGCTGGAAGGAGCCTCCTGCCTATACCTTTCGGGATTACAGGTAGGAAGGAAGGGAGGGGATCTCCCTAGGGACTTCTCTCCCTCTGGCTGTCCCCCACCTGTGGCTTAGTGGAGCAGTGTGGGATCTGTCCACGAGGTGGGGGTCAGCCTTGAGACCTCCCCAGTGCTGCCCTTACGGGGATCTCCCACTTCCTCCCCCAGTGCCCTCCTGTACATGAACGCAGATTTCGAAGGCGGCGAGTTCATTTTCACTGAGATGGATGCCAAAACTGTGACGGTGAGTTGGTGCTGCGGGCCAAAAGCTGTTCCTCAGTAGTCCATGCTGAGGGCTCTGCACTTCCCTGGGCAGCCTGCAGCTCCTAACTTGCAAACAGCCCATACAAAATCCTGCTGCAGAGGAGCACAGACCTTCTGTTTCTCCCCACCCCCAGTGCAGGCAAAGGGCTGGCTGGTAGCTGTCCCTGCCTGGAGGACTGCTGAGCTGCCACCCCATCTCGTGGTCAAACATGAACTGGTGCCTCCATACAGATGCAGTGCCTGATCCAAGTCTCTTCTTCCAGAGTGTGTCACCGTGATGGACATCAGACCCTGAGAGGGATGTGGCTCCGGCATGAGCCCTCACCTCTGTTTGTGGCCATTAAGGAAGCTGGGCACTCACTCTGTGGTTGAACAGAGGTCTGGGCACCCTGCTGGGGTCTCTGGAGGAGCTGGAGGGTAGATTGGGTCTACTTAAGTGCCTGAGGGTCGATTTGATTGGCACTTCTGCTCCCTCCTGAGGTCCTGCAGGACTCTTGTGGGCTCTGCCAAGAGAAGAAAAAAAGAGATGTTTCACAGCCATGCCAGGCTTACCCTGGACGTCCCTGGAGTTACACCATGGCCCCATTTTGCTCTAGGTGGTCAGCTATAGTTTTGCAGAGACTCCATGCCACTGTCGTTTCTGCACGACGTCTGCACAGCAGGAGCAAGCTTCACACCTGCCTATTTACTCCACACATTTTCCCAGGCACGCCTAGAGCTCTGCATGTCCCCCAGAGCAGCTGAGCAGGTCCTGGGGCGATGCAAAGGGATGTCCAGTGAGGTCCCAGGCCCTGGACCATGGTGAGCCTGGCCACAGCCAGCACGTGCAGCTCCTTGCCAGCCTGCTGTTGCTGTTTCCCTGCAGGCCTCCATCAAGCCCAAGTGTGGGAGAATGATCAGCTTCTCGTCGGGTGGCGAGAACCCCCATGGGGTGAAGGCGGTCACCAAAGGCCAGCGGTGCGCTGTGGCTCTCTGGTTCACCTTGGACCCTCTTTACAGAGAGCTGGTGAGTCCCTCCATTCTGCTGTGAGGGGAGTTGGGGCATAGCCAGCATCCCACAGGAGCCGGGACCATCTTATTCTCCAGTCCCAGTCCATCTGTTTTCCTCCCATTACACCTCCCACAGCAGCATTCCCATGATATGAGCTGGTGGCCCTGGGGCAGGTTTTTGCTGCCAGTCCTGCTCCTGGGCAGCCATTGCCCTTGGCCCGTGGGGTGCAGTGCTGGGCTGGGGTGCTGAGTGGGGCATGGAAGGGCTCCGTGCAGGGCTGGGCTGGCCATTTCTGACACCTAGTGGCAGCAGCCTGATGGATGGGGAGCTCCTCCAGAGCCGTCCACAGCTCCGAGTGCTGTGCTGAGTCGTGCTGCTAAGTCCGCTCATAGGCATTTTGGCAACCTGAAGTCCATGGCTCTGGGCACCCAAGGTGCCTTGCAAGATCTGGGTTGTGATGCCTTTCACCAGGCACCTTCCACATTCTGTTTTAAAAAGCTGCTGTTCCAGCCCCTGCCTCTCTTTGATAGCAGTTCTGGTCTGTAGAAATAAAAGATACAAGACCAAGCAAAACTAAATGCACTGAGAAAGCGAAACCCTCGTTCCTTTCCCTTGTGATGGAGGTGGGCTGCAAGGTTTGGGGAAAAGCTTATTTTCAGCCATGTACTTCGATGTCTCTCAGATTTTTTACACTAGCAGAAATTCCTCCAGCCTTGGTGCCTGTGTGGTAGGAGATCAGCCCTGCCCAGGGAGCTGGAAATCAGTGGAGGGGACAGGAGGAGGTTGTGCTGCAGCAGTGGCTGCTAGTGGAGTGTGATAAGGGAGCTGCAGAACATCAGCTCTGCCCCAACCACTGCAGCCCTGCAGGGAGGAGAGAATCAGGTATTGAGGTGGGAAAGGATTTGATTTATTTTGCCCAGGAAATCCCCAGCTCGAGTCCCAGGCTCTCCGCATCCTCTCACCTACACTGCTGGTTCTGGGGTAAAATCCTTGCTGCATGTCCTCCCAGCAGCCTGAGCCTCACTGAATTAGCTGGAGCAGGCACTGAAGCTCTGCTGTTACCATTTCATCGCTTCCCCTCTTGCAGGAACGAATCCAGGCAGATGAAGTGATTGCAATGTTGGACCAGGAGCATCTAGGACCCAGTGAAATGAACATCAACCCAAAGGATGAGCTATGAACTAGGCCAAAGACTTTTTCTATTAAATATTTATTTAATATTGTTATTCTTATTAGAACCCTTCTATTTTTGTACAGAGATGCTGTATAAATTAACAGGTTAATATGATTGTGGAGTTTCAGGAGTGCCTCTTCTGTGTTTAGCACAGCTTTTGCTGGAACCCTCATCCTTATGCCAGCATCTCCTGGTGGGGCTGACTCTGCTTCCAGCATTCCCTGTTCTTCTCTAGCACTTCTCAGGACTCATTCAGGCCCACTCTACACCCTCGGAGAATCTATTTTTTTTCTTTTTCAACCAAAAATAGCTGCTTCTCTTTAGCATCTGCTGGAGAAATGTCTCAGGTGTCCTAAGGCACCAGTCTTCCTCCTCCTGCTTCCTCTTAGGGGAAATTGGAGCACAAAAACTGGAGTAATGATTGTCCCTCACCATTTGAAATATGCCTTTAAGGGGAAAAAACAAAGGAAAACCCAAATCCTAGCAAAATGAAGATACCTCTGTAGCCATGCAAAGCTGGTGTTTGGGCATTAATTCTGAGCAGAGCTTCCAGAAATCAGCTGCTGAGCAGGGGCATGAGCTGTGCACGGGCATGAAAGGATGTGATTTGCAGCTGACTCTGGTGAAATAGGGTCTGTCACTCATGTTCAGTCCCTTCTCTTGCTAATGGCCTGGGAACATGAAGGATGCTGCTTCACACTGCATACTTAGAGCTTCCAGCCCAGTCTGCCTCTGGTAGAACCCAAAGTTTGTAGTCATAATTTCCAAGTTCCTGTTGCAAAGCAGCTTAGGAAGAACCATGGTGTTGGATGGTCATGGTGCAGCTCTGTACTCTGGGTGTCCTGGCTGCATCCTCCCATCCTGGCAGTGCAGAAGCAGCAGATGTTCATGGTGTAGTAGTATCTATTTGCTCAGAGTGGTTCTGACCCAGCCTGTTGCAGTGAAAGCACTTTTTGCAAGTAGTCAAGTAACTGCTGCTAAGCCAGTAAATCATCCCTCCCCAGCTATTAAATTTAGTCCTGTGGGATCAGAGCAGCCCCATCTCAATCAGAACAGGCACTGAGCCACAGAATTGCTGTCCCAGACCTAAGGACAGCTTTTACTTTGACCCAGCAGCTGCTGCTGCTGCTGGAACGCAGTTCCTAAAAGGCAGATTTTAACAACCTTGAAATTACTGCAAGGCTGCAATCTATCCAGAAAACACTGCAGGGACCTTTGCTGGAGTTCACATCCTTGAGCAGCTTTGCTCAGCTGCCTGCTGCATTGGCTCTTTCTTCAGTCCTTTTCTGCTCCCCTCTGCCAGTTTTAGCATTCCCAGGACTTAAAATCTGCAATAGAGAATTGTCTTTTCTCTTTGCTCCTGCAGCTTGTTCCTATTCAAACCTCCCAGGCTCAGAAGCCCCCTCTTCCCATCCAGTCACTGGCTGCAAAGGCTGTAGACAAGGATTGTCCTTCTGTAGAGACCTCCTCAAAAGCTGGTCCTGGGCAAGACAGGGGGGAACTCTGTGCATCTGGAAAAACAAGTGCCCAGACTGTGAAGAGGGCACTATTACCGCCTAGAAAATGCTGGAAGAGTCTTTTGCTGCACTTCCTCCATGCTGAATCTGCAGAGGAAAAAGCTCTGGGTGTTTCTGAGCCACCAGCATTGCTTATTCCTTTGAGGTTATCTCCTTTCCTCGAAGATGGTTGAAAAGATTCCTCATGTGGGCTCCCTAAAGAACTGCCCCAGGTCTCTGCCTTCAAAGAGCCTTCCCTGTTTTAGTGCCTCTTCTGTAAGTGCTTAACGCCCCCTCCCCTTTTTCAAAACAGCCAGAGGAGAAGCTGGGGGGAAGGAGGGGAGGGCAGCTGTTCAGTTTGGAGAGCTGACACCCATTTCATTGTCTCTCCACATGCACCACGCTGCTGCATCCAAGGCTTGACTCCTAATGCTGCACCTTCTGCATGGCTCTGTGCTGCCATCCCCCAACAACCATTACCCAAGTGCATCCTGCAGAGCTGCCCCTCGGCGCAGCCCCAGCCCTCCCAGGGATCCCACCAGCTGGTTCTCCTGTGAGGAGGTGCAGGGGCTGGCACAGGTCATGGTTTGTTTGCTGCTGTGGTGGTCAGCCAGAGCTGTGTTTAAATCCAGGGAAAATAAACTTAAACACATCTGTGCCTGTCTTTGTCTTTCTTCAGTGAAATGTTGGATAGACCAAGGAATTTGGGGCCTGCTTCATGATGGTATCTGTCCCTTTGGCGTTTCCTGCCTTAGACCTTTGAGCAGAGCCCCCTCTCCATGCTGGAGGAGCGTGGATTGTGTGTGTGGGCTTCTGGCTGCCTGTCCATCTCCCTTGCTCTGTATCCAGCTGTGCAGTAACTTCCATACTGTGGACATGCTTCAGGCAGTTTGGTGAGCAGAGGGAGTCACAGCCCCTGTGCACTGCTGGGGTGTGCAGGGCCACAGACACCTCAGTGAAACAGTTTTGGTGCAGCACCATGGAGCAGCCTCAGGGGGATGCAATATTTCAGGACTCAGTTGCAAACATGGCCCCTGAATCCCCAAGAAGGGAAAAGACTCTGTGCTGCCTGGGCCATGCTGTTCACTGCACAGCTCTGCCAATGGAACCTGCTGGCAGCCTGAGCCAGGCTGAAGCCAGGAAATGGGAATGCAGTGAGTCAAAGGCACTTCTCCCGTTTGTTTTTCCAGCTCTCTGCTCTGGCAAAGTCTAGCTCAGAAGTTGATCTGTATTTCTGCTGCAACAGCAGAGGTGGGTGCCAAGTTTATTTGCACTCTGTAGCCTCACAGGAGCAAGTGGCAGAGCTCTTTGGGGTAAAATACAACACAGGTTCTTGTATCCAAGTGGGATGGGTTGCCACCAAGGTGGCTTGGACTCTGAGAAATTAATTTTAACTCTTAGATTTGATGCAGGGGCCTGGTATCTGGCAGAGCTGTCAGGGTCACATCCAGAGTGCCTCAGAGCACCTGCATCCCTGTGAAAAGAAAGCTGATGACAATACTGAACATATACACTCCTCCTTGGTCAAATATGCCCCAGGGACAACCTGCACTTACATTTTTGCTTCCTCCTACTTCAATTCACATTGTTACTCCTCTCTTGACCTGCCAGTCTAGTAATTGCTGCTTCCCAAAGCCCCATCGTGAAGCAGCTCCGCAGGGAGGCAGTGCCTGCAGTCACAGCACTGAGCACAAAGCTGATGTGCATTCCAGAGCACACTTCATGGCTCCCAGGCCAGCTCCGAGCTCCTCTAGCCAAGGCTTGGCCACCAAAGAGAAGCACAACCCAGGTAGGTGTTGGTCATGTGTTACACAGTCCCCAGTTCTATCACCAGCAACAGGAGCCTTTTGGAGATGGAGGTGGTTGAACTGTGCCTTAGTTCCTTGTGCACTCTGCCATGCCCTTCCCAATAATAATAATAATAATAATAATATAAATAGAGTGGGATTAGTAGGGTTGATTTATGACAGTCAACGAGGAAAAAAAAACAACAACTCCCCATAAAGGAAATGTAATGGAATTTAAAAGTATTTAAAACAACAGCTGAGGTGGTTCTGTGTGTGTGTGCATGCGTTTGGGTGTGGATGTGGTTTTGAAAGCGAAGCCTGCATGGTGTTACTCCATGCCAGGGGACCTTTACTACCAAGAGGATTTGTTTTGTTTTGTTTTGATGCCCAAGTGGGCCCAAGCCAAGTTCACTTGCCCATTACACAAAGCTGCTGTAGGTTGTGGGGGCACTGGAGGAGCCTGCTCTGTGCCACAGGCATGTCTCAGCAAAGGGAGGTCAGTCATATTTCAGGACAATACAGATGAAATGATGCCTGCATTAAGGACAAGATTGCACTTTGCAGCCAGGGATTCAGCAACAGAGTGTGAAGAGCCAGTGAGAGCAAAAGCACCAAGGCTTGGGGAGCAGTGGCTAGCAGGAGGCATGACAGCCCAGCAAGGTACCTGATGCCTCATGCAGAGGGTAGGAGCATGGAAAACACCTTGTGTAAGTAAAAAACCTCCAAGAGAGGCCAGCAGAAAGTCTGAGGCTGAGCCCCCTTGGGCTGTAAATGCCTTACTCCACGTGGCTGCAGAAAGCTTCTCTCCAGCCAAAAGCTCACCCCTGAAACATCACCCGAAAAGAGGACTTGTGGGTACTTACAAGTTGCTGAATCTACACTCAAGGCTGAAATACCTAAACCTCTTTTTGTCTAGTGGCTGCAGTCTAAAGAAACCTGGACGTTCCACAGGCATTAGCCTGAGAGACTTTCTGAGGCATTAATTTTAAGCAACTGAACCTTGCCAATATTGTTGTGGAGGCTTAGGGCCATGTGGACAGTGAGTCTCCAACAAGAGGGAAAAGATGTGGGCAGAACAAGGAGATGGAGTTTGCACTGAGCCCTGCTCATCCTTCCTGCTTACGCCTGGGCAGAGCCAACCTGAGCACTTACAGGCAGCTGAACATCTTCCCATGAAAAACTGTCATTAAAAAAAAAAGGTTGTTTCCTCCTGTCCACACCCTTGCCCAGCCGGGATGGGGAGGGGGGAGGGGAGAGAAAAAATAACAAAACAGCTGGCAGTGAGATAAAATTGGGCTAGTCCTGCTTCGGGGAAGAACTATATTAAAAGAGAAAAGAAGTATGTCTTTTGTTTCCACAACTGCTCCTTATGTCCACACCCCACTGTAAGAGCCACCTTTTCCTGGGGGAAGTGTTCCTGCTTGTCTGTGCATTGGGGTATGACCCTGGCCAGGTCCCAAGACACTGTGCTCTTCCCCACGTGTGGATGGGCCCATGTAGATGTGTGCTGCTCCTCCCACCAGCCCATTTCCACACCAGCACCCAGACAGATGGGATGCCCTGGTGTCAGTGAGAGCACCAGAACCAACAGGCAGCCATGCACAGTCAGATCCTGCACTGTTGTTCACCCCAAGCACAGCCCTGCCTTCACGTTGGGCCTGGGGCTCCACATGGACAGGTCCAATAGATGTCCCTGAGAGCAACAGAGCTCCCCAGTATCCTCTGGGAGCACGGTGCAGTGTGTGTGGGCCACCTGACCATCCCCCCAGTGGAAACTGCTGTCTCCACAGCTCTAGAGGATACCACGGCCAGCCCAGAATTGCTTTTATCTTGTTTTAAACACATGGTGAAAGCTGGCACTGAGTTTGTTTCCTTCTCATTTAGCAAAACTTTTGTTATGCAGAAAAACAAAAATCATAAATGTCATCACGTCCCAACCTCCTGGCCATCATCCAACCCCACAAAAAATAAGTGCAGCACACTAGAGGAATTTGAGAAAGCAAAACAGGTGACTCAGAGAGCTGCCTGGCCATTCTCACCTTGTTTCTGGTTGAAAGCACCCCTGAACTTCAGGGGAGGGGGTCCAGCTGTGGTCCAGCCGGGCAGCAGCGTGCGGGGCTGTGGTGGCAGAGTACAAGTGCAGGAGCCTGCAGTATGTGCCCTGGTGGGAGCCATGGTGGGAGCAGGCACCGTGGGGGCCCTGTGGGCAAAGAGAGCAGGCTGGTGAGTGGCCACCCTTGGCAAAGGAGCAAGTCAGCTAATGATTGTTTCCAGGGATGGTTTGGGTAACAAGAACGGCAATTCTAGTAGGTATTTCCTGAAGCTGAGCAGGGCAGGGCAGGGGGAATTAATATGAGCTCAGTTTAGCTTCTACTCCTCCTTTATTTGTAATGAGATTAGCAGCAGAGATGGCAGCGCACCATCTCCCGCTGCCGCGATGGGGTGAGCTGATAAGCAGCTCCTGCCCGGCCTTGCGTGCAAGCCCAGCAGCTGAGCCACGAGGGGAAAAACACCACAAAAAACCACCCTGCCATCACACATGGCTTTTTTGCAATGGTCCTAAGCTCGGGGGTAAAATACTGCATCAGACTGGCTGGGCTGATCCCGGCAGTGCCAGGGGTGTTGCTGATATCCCAGCGCAGCCCAGGGTCACATCATCTCCTTGCAGTGCTTCTGCACCTAATGTCAGCTGAAAGCATCAGGTTAAAGGCTTTTCCCTGCTTTACTGGTGAGACATGAGGCCACCACTTGCCACCAATGTGCCTTGGGCAGCCCCAGTGCAAGAAATGAGAGTGGTTGATCTGACTGCATTGAGGAAGAAGCGGTGAAGAAGCGTGACTGCCCTGCAGAGCATCTCCCAGCTGCTCACAATGCTGTAACTGGACTGTAGCAAAGGTGAAGAAGCTGTCTTAAGATTTCCCCCCCACAGAGAGGAGAACATGGATCCCCTGACAAACTTTGAAAAAATCTTCATTGCACCCATGACAAGGTCTGTTCATGGCAAACCCAGAGCCACCTCTGAGACTACATAGCCCTAAGTAGGGGAATTTTGTCTGTGAAACCACTGAAATCCCCCCCACCTGTATTTTAAAGTCTCGTATTAGTTACAGCAACCAAACATGCATGGGCCAAGTGTACCCATCCAGGGCAGAAGCTCCAGCTGTGGGGCACCTTGGTACCTGGTTTATCCTTGCAGGGGTCCCTGCAACCATTGGGCACACCTGAGGTGATGGCCAAGCCTGAGGTCCCCTTCAGCATGTTGTCACTGGCTGCATTGTCCCAAGCCAGGATGCCCATGAAAGCCATCTGTGGTGACATGCATTTCTCACCAAGTCCTTTTCATTGAGCCAAATCAACGTGTGCCATAGCTCAGGGGTGACTAAGCTGCTACAGGGGAAGTTGCCCACTCATGGGGTGATTGTGGGGGGCTGCTCCCACCACCACACGGGGAAAAACAACCTACCTGCATCTTAAAACCAGTTTGTGGCTCCCAGGCACCTGGGAGTTGTTTTTTCATCTTTCATTTTGACACCTCATGTGAGAGGCTGGGAGCTGGCATTCACTGCTCCTGTGGTGCCAGCTCCGAGATAGTTTTATTTGATTTGCCAACCAAAATGGGTGGAAGGGTGGAGACTGTATTTTCCCCTTCATTTTTGTTTTCAAAAAACCCTTCTGGCCCTGGGTGAGGCAGAGTAGTTTCATGTCTATCTACTCTGTGACAGTTACCTGCCTACAGCATCAGGGCACAGCCTGGCTCCTCCAAGCAGAACTGGGTGTGGGTGGATGGGCTCCCTGTCTAGGCGGGGAAAGCCTTCGGCCACCTCCCACGGCATTTTTTTCCCCCCACTAAGCACACTGGAAAAAGCTGTTGTGTGAGCCCCTCCTTCTTTCCTCTGGCCAGAGGGTCAAAGGAAAAATAGAGTCTTTTATATGAGCAGCTCGTGGCACTGGGAGAGGATGGGGCAGGCTGTGAACTCCCCATCAGCAGTGGGGTGATCGCCGCACTCATTTTGCACAGCTGCAGGGCAGGGGTTTGTCACTAAAGGTCCCCAGGGAAAACCCTGAGCCGCGTGTGGTTGACACCCTGAGGTGCTCTGAGCAAACACTTTGAGAATACCCATCCCCACACCGAAATGTGTCCCCAACTCTTAGGGATGAAGTGCACACGGACTTTCTCTGGAGCATGGCTGCACCCTGTGCTTCCCCAGGTGACTCACACAGCCTTCACAGCATCTCTGCAAGCAGAGCAGCCCGGGAGGGTTTTTCCATCCTGCTCGTGGCTATGAAGAGACGGATGTTCACGTGCATCTTCCAAAAGTTCAGCCACCAGCAAATGATGTGCTGTGCTCCTCTGCGCCCAGCAACCTGCCAGGTCCACGCTGCCAGCCGCAAGCCCACCGTGCTGCCACCAGGCTTCCCGGGCAACTTGGGCTTGCCCACCCTTCTGGAGCCTCCTGAGAGGCCGCGGGGAAAGTAAACGTGCTTGCACCGAAGCCAGGCGCTGCAGGGAGTGAGAAACCCTGGCTGCTGAGCACACACCCTGCCCTGCTCAGCTGGCACCGTGCACGTCCCTCCCTGTTCGCCGCCGTGCTGCCCCTGCAGCCACGACCCGCACCCTGCTAATGAGTCTTTAGCAGTTCCCCTTGAGGTGGAAGATGCCACATCCTTTTCAGACTAATTACACTGAAACAAAAGGGGAGATACACCATACCAGGAATGCTACCAAGCCCGTGAGTCCCCCACCCAGCGGGATGAGGTGGGAGCTCTGGATGGCACGGATACAGCAGCCAGCCTCCCACTCTTGCTCAACTGCTGGCGCCACCAGACGAAAGATAACAAACATCTCTCCTGCTCTTGTGATGGGCCTAGCAGCAAATGAAAATTTCCAGGTCAGAAGCTGCTGCTGGGTAGCCCATGCTCCAGGCTATGGGGAAAAACTGCAATCCCAAATTGTTCCCACTGTGAGCACTGCATAGTCCTGGGAGACCCAAGTGCTGCACACCCCAGGCACTGCCCTGGGTTCTCTCCCCTGCTGCCTTCAAACTGCATCTCACTTCCAGCACTTCCACCCTTCCCAAGAAATCACATGGCTGCAGCGAATTCCTTCTAAACGCCTGCAACTTCTGGGGAAAACCCAACAGGACTTTTTGCTTTGCCCTCCTTCAGTAGCTCTGCAAGCCATTAGTCACCGTGCATTAGTCTGAGGGCAGCTCTGCCTTGCAGACACACTTGCTATAAACAGGGATTAATGCACCAAAGGGATCATCCTGTTCTAACCTACGAGGGGGAAAAGGGCAGAGTGCTGCCTGGAACACAGGCCAGCTCTGGGAGCATCACCTTGACCTTTTCCCTCCCTGCCATGCCTGGCCACCCCAGTCAGCATTGCTGTGCTCTCACTCGCAGTGGGGGATGCTCACAGCCAGCTAAAGCAGCATTCATGGGAAGCAAATCAGGCTTAGAAAATCTTCCTGTATTAGTACAGATAGTTGTCTTGGGCATCCTTTTCTGCAGCCTCACTGGGTTTGATTTGCCTGTCCCAACTAGCTGAGATCCTTGTCAAAGCTATTCCAGATACCCTGGCCTAACCAGGCATGCAAGGGTTAACCTGTGTGCTCCTTGGACCCAGCATCACCTCACTTCAAGTGCAGATGTGAGACCCAAGAGCTACAGTTTCTTCCCATCTAGATTCTCTTGCTGGGCTTCACGTCCTGTGAAACACCTTGGCATCTCTTTTCTGCTTCCTGGCCATGGGGGCACTAATACAAAAACAACAGCAAACAAATAAACAAACAAAAATCCAATTTCTGTCAGCTCTCTGGTTCCTGGGTCCTGTTCAGACAGCAGCTGGTCACTGCCTGTGTAGGATCCAGGGTGCCTTCACCTCCTCACCTGCCCATCTTTCTGTGGCTGCTGGCAACCCATGTCCAATTTCCTCACCTCCGAGGCAAGGCTGAAGTCATCTGAGACAGCTGCTGCCCATGGCCTGACTGTAACGTACTTGGCTTGATGGTTACTCGCTAATATTTTACCCTTGGGTGAAATGATAAGGTTCTGGGCCAGGTGGAACACGTTCAGCCATCTCTTCTTGAGGGCAAGCTGAGTCACTGCTGTTAGAGTTGTGCAAAATCAAGTTTGTGTGTGGTTTTGGTGCATGCGTTTTTACTGTGAGCCCTTAACCTCCAATGCACAGCACAATCCTGCCTGCTGATAGCTCCTAAACACCGACTTCCTCCTGTTCAATCACTAGTTAAGCAGCAGGAAAGCCAAAATATAAACGGTAATAGAAGCAACTGTATTGCTACCCAGTCACTTAAAGGTGGAATAAAACTTTTCTCTAAGAAGGGCAAGTCACCCTCAGTGGCAGCCAGGAACCACCACAGGCTGCTCCTCCAGCTAAGGGAAGCGCTGCTCAGGATTTTCAAAGGATGTTGTGGGTTTGAGGCTCAGGCCAGAGGGATAGGACTGGCTCCCACATGCCAGTGCTCAGGGCTGGGTAGCCTTGAGAGGCCAAATACTGCCCTGAGGGGAGGGCACTGGGCACTGCTCCTGGGCCAGGCTTCTTACACACAGGCATTGCAGCATCTTCTAGGCACAGCAGGTGGAGATGATCCATTACCTCCTGTTTCTGTGGAAAACATCTCCAAGAAATACTCTTGTTCCCCTTCAGGCCAGCAACTCTCTACAGGCTCAGCAAGGGCTGCTTGACCGTGTCCTTGGAAAAAGAAATCAATGCCTTTATCTTGCATTTTGCCACAGTGCGTGGATAATTTGATGCAATTGTGTAGCCACCCACGCCTTTAATTAATCAAAGAGTTTTTCATGCAGCACTGTGCAATATTTTATTTCCTAACATCCCTGCTATGGTGTACTTGGGTCTGTTGCAACGTTTCTTACCCAATTCCAGCACTGAGAGCTATGCAGCCAAGAAGAAGATGGATCACATGTGTAGAAATGTTCAGCGTTGTCTCCAGAGGTGACTGCCAAGGAATCAGAAGCTGAATTAATCAGAGGCTCACAAAGAGATTTGGGAAAACAAAAAAAAACAAAAACAAACAAAAAAAAACCCAAACCAACCAAACAACAAAAAAAGAACCAGCCAACAAATGTAAACAACTTCAGGAAGAAAACAGGAAGAAGTCAGCAGATTTCCTGGGGTTCCACTTAGGAAGCTCAGGAAAAACTGGAGGACATCAGAGGTTCTCTTAAAAAACTGGGAAACACCTTGCTAGAGTTCACTGTTCTAGGACAGAGCTGAAAATCCCTTCCAAGGGGCCACCCCAACATCCTCCCCTTCCGACCTGCTCCTGCCCAGCTTCATGTTGGTGCTGCTGATGGGGAGAGGGAAGTGCAGGTAAAGCCTGGAGATGGTTGGGCTCAATGCTGAACACCTGAACAGAAGTGCCTGAAAAATGCCTGTCCACACCTGAGAGCTGAGCACCCAGCCCACACCTTTGGGTGCAAATGAGTGTTTTGGATTCCCTGCAGAACATGAGACCCCAGCCAGGAAAACTCTGCTGGGCCTGGAGACCGAGGCAGGGGTGAGCAGCGGGGGTGACTTGCTGCCGAGGAGAGAGGTGGCCCCACACCAAGCACTGCCCATGACTGCCAGCACAGCACCGTTCTCCACCTGCCAGCCAAGGTGGGTGCCCTCCTCTCCAGCTCCCCAGCTTCCCCTTGGGAGCTGCACAGCGTCTCCATGGCACAGCCCCGAGCTGCAGCGGGTGCCTGCCCAGCGCTGGGGGGTTTCTCACATTTGGCCTCCCCGGAGCAGGATCCACGTGTGCCAGGGTGAGCTTTGAAAGATGAACCATCAAACTGAGCCGCAGCAGCTCTCAGTCCCCGGGCCAGCAGCCCCCGGGCAGCAGCGCCCCGGAGCCGCACAGGTGCTCGGGGGGTGCCGGCAGCCGCAGGCTCTGGCGGGGTGCCGGGGTCCCCACCCAGACTGGCTGGGCTGGCTGCCGTGGGAGCTGTGCCGGCCGCCGCTGCTCCTGCAGCCAGGTGCTGCTGTGGGAGTTCCTGGCTGCGGCGTGTGCGCTCTGCAAAATACCCGCTGCTATTTTCTCAGCTGGAAGAAGCGATGTGTATCGCTCTGGCAGGGAAGACTTCTGCAGCCAGGGCTCTGGGTGTGTGCGTGAAGGGAAGGTGGAGCACCCCTCCTGGCCCTCGGGCAGGGCACGCACGATGCTCGGAGCCCGGGGCGCTGGTGCTGGGAGCCCGGAGCGCTGGGGCACACTGGCTTTGGCTGTGGGGTGTTGCAGCACGGGGTACTCATGCAGAGCTGCTGCCTCCAATGTGCCTCCTGGAGTGGGCAGGCTCTGGCTCTGAAAGCATCTCTGGGCAGAGGTTCGCCAGCGAAAGGCACAGCTTCGGGCTTCTCGCACCCAAGAGCTGCCTGGGGTGAGAGTAGACATCTCTCCTGGTTTGGCAGCTGATGGGTTTTGGTCTTCATCTTCTGAATTTCTCATTTGTGCTGGTGTGGGTTGGAATGGGCACAACACTGGGGATCCCCTGTGTACACGGCAAAGGGCAGCACGGCAGCAGCTTTCCCAAAAGGCAGCTGCAGGAACACCAACAAGTCACTCACTTGCTTATTCCACCCATGCAAAATAAACAAACAGGAGCTGCTGCTGCTGCCCTTGCACGTGGGGTGCAGGGGGTGAGAAGAGGCGGCTTTCTGAACTCGTGCCCACGCTGTGAGCACCGGAGGTGGCCGGGGGGGACGCGCAGCTCCTCGGGGCTGGAGCGGAGCCCCGCACCCCGAGCCGCGGCTGCGGTGCCGAGCGGGACCGCCAGGGGGCAGTGGCTGCGCGGCAGCGCTCGGGGCTCTGCCTTCCTTTGGGATGCCGGCTCCGCGAATCCCGGCCGCGCGCGCGGGGCGATGGGCGCGGGAGAGAGAGGCCTGCCTCCTGTGCAACCCGATCTCCCCTCGCCTCAATTGTTGGGTTTTCTTTCTTTTTTTTTCTTTTTTTTTTAATGCAAGTTTGGATCTTCTCTTCTCTTCTCTTCTCTTCTCTTCTCTTCTCTTCTCTTCTCTTCTCTTCTCTTTTTTTTTTTTTTTAGACTGCTCCAAGACACTCATTTTAAGACTGCTGACAGTTAAACAGAAGAGGAAAAGCACCATCTCTTCCCCAGACCTGCTGATTTGTTTCATTTTCCCCCTTTTTCTCTTCAGCCCCTGCACCAGTTTCTTTGCTGCACGTGGCTGTGCCATGACAGTGTCTCTCTCAGTGCAGCCACAAGCTTTAGGAACTCAGCAAAGCTGATTGTACAGTCAGAGCCACCCTGCTAAATATTAACAAACAAGCTTAGTCTTCCCTTGGCCTTGATGCAGGCAATAATGAGACCACATCTTCCAGGGCATGATTCAGAGTGGGAGTCTAATATGCTCTGAATGGCTCCCCAAGGACTTTCTTGCCACTGATTGTGCAGGGAGCCTAATCTCCTACCCTAGGCCGTTGGGAGAGACAATGTAAGCATCTCCCTTGCATGCTGTAATGGTTGGTATCAGCCCAGCTGCTGGTGAGTAATTGCTGAGCGTGCCAGCAGGCACACACCTCCTGTTGGAGCATGTATCCCCATCATCCAGGGAAGTGGCACAGCCAGAAAGCCACTGGGCTGCTGTGCCCACATTACCACAAAGGCAAAGGGCAGCGCCCTGCAACAGCAGCGAGAAAATCAGCTGAATGGTGTATGGCAACCCCCTCCAAGCAATCTGAGAGCACTCAAATTGCAATCCGGTTGTCCAGCAGGGTGACACATGGCACTGCTGTGACTGCAGTCACCAAGGCAGAAGCACACTGGGCACCATCAATGTCCTCAGGTGTAGCAGGGACCCTTCAGGCCTTGGCTTCAATGCTACAGGCACACAGTCACTGTATACCACCCCCCAGTGATGCCCCTCGGCGCTCATCCATGCCCTGGACCTGTAGCTGCAGGCCCCTTGTCCTGCCCCAAATCCTGCATCTCCTGCTCCTTAATCCCACAAAGTTTTTCCTTCACTCACCTGTGGCCCCAGGCACTTGGCTCATTTCATGAAGGCAGAGCTGATGTTCCTAAGAATAAAACATAAAACACTAGGAGTGTTTGCAAGGAAGTCAAAACATTTTAACAAAACCAGTTAATTCCCCCAACACCCCAAAAAAAGGGCTTTGACCAGTTTGAGCCAAGGAAGCCCACAGCCACACTCACCCAGCAGCAGGCACGGCTGTGATGGGCAGCCCTGCAACATCCACAGGCACACAAATGGGGTGCAGAGGGGTTCTGACTCCTCAGGGAATTAAAGGCACCTACTAACAGCAGTGCATACGAATCTAAAACCACCTGGTTTCACAGCACTGATGTTAAGACCTTGTGGGAAGGAATCCATACAGTTAGAGAGGCTGGGCATATATCAGTTGATGGGGCCCAGATCAGGATAGCAAAGCTGTAGCAAAGGACAACTACCATACACCTCTGAATAAAATTTTGGCTCCTTCATCTTAGGGAAGCAAGCTGGGAGAAAGCCACAGCCAGTCCTTGCCAACAGAGCATAAAGATAATCTTCCTTCCTGTTTATTTGACCTTCATGGCCAGGGTATCCAAATACCAGCAATAAGGCTCCAAAGCTCCAGCCTCCAGATTTTGCTGTGTGCTCAGGAAGACAATTCTGCCATGGGTCACAGAGAGGCAAAACAACTCAGGACCCAGAAACCACGGGCTGTGGCCTGGCAGGCAGACAGAGCTGTTTGCCAAACCTCCCTGGCACAGGCTCAGCACAGGCACAGCCCACAGGGGACCAGGCAGGGCAGCCCTGCAGGGCCTGCCATGGCTCCTCACTAACCCCCACACAGCAGATGACAACACTGACACGTTCTATAGCTCAGTAAATCAGAAGGGCAAACAGCCCAAGCTCTGACTCGGTGCTAGGGCTGGGCTGCCCACATGGTTTTCCCACGGAGAAACAACTTGGGAAGAGGCAGAGTGGGAGGCCAGGTCCTGCAATCCTTCCCCCATGGCACAGGCAGTGGCTTTGCTGTCAGGAAGGGGTTTTGCTGAGGCACAAGGGACAGGAAGAACGTGATGAGCAAGACACCCTCCACAGCCCCCACACGGACTTGTGCCAAGTTTTGTTATGTCCGGATAAGTTTCATTCCAGGGGACTGCTAGCTTCAGCACACTTAGGACTAACAGCAGAGAAGGGCATGCACGTCCTCAGAGGTCCACCCAGGCTTGCAAAACACAGCTGGAAGCTTGTAATGGATCCCTGCCCTGAAAACTTCGTGCCTGCATACGAAGCATCCCAATATCCAAAGACAAAATTCCAGTGGGTATGGGTGGAGAGCAAAAGGGAGAGCACCAGCTTGGGATTCCTCAACACTGATACCCTTGCTGTAACCTAAGCAGTGTAGAGGTTCCCCTCTTCAGCAGTGGATCACAGCAGTCAGAAATTGCAACCATATCTCAAGCCTACCTGTTTAATGGAAACTGAAATCTTATCTGATCCAGTTTGCTCATCTAGAGGCAGAGCCCATCAGCTGAAACCGCAAGTTCTCACAGCTGTTCTAGTAGCACTTCTCTCTTTTGAGAACAGCATTACTGGTTTTTAACACCACATTCAGGCAATCCCCAACTGCCAAAGGGCAACCAGGGTACTGATACCTCTGGATATTGGTATCTGGAGTCAACTGCTTCTCTCATCGTTTGACAAAAAGGAAAAGCAACAGCAATCAGAACCAAAGAAACCAGGTGGACACTCCCTACCCAAATTAAACCAGCTCCCAAGGGAAGTTAGGGCAGCCTCTTCTTCTAAGACCTTTGTGGGGTTTTCTTTTGACTCTCCCCATTCCTAAGCATCCTCCCCCCCCCCCAACCATAACCCATAAAAACTGCAAGACACAGCCATGGGGCCCCTGACAGAAACCACTGATGAAGCTGGGCTGTTAATAGGTGGTCCATGGACAGAATGAAGTCCCCATTTGATGGAGGCCACTCCCATCATCTTCAGGACAGCCACCCCACTGGCTCTGAGCTGTTCTTACCTCAAATCCTTGGAAGAAGGATTGAGACGCAAAGGAGAAGGAAAGGGCTTTGCTAGGGGAGAGGATGCACAGGGTGATGCACAAAGTCTTTGGTGCGAGGCTATTTCCCAAGTGTGGGTGTCAAAGGGCAGCACTGACCCTGCCTGCTCCAAGCACACACTCCCTCCCTCCAGCAGGACATGGAACGTGAGGCACTACCTGGTGCCCTGCTCAGAAATAAAATAAGGAAATCTGATGAAAGGGCAAAAAAGAACTATGCTAAAGGCTGAACACTTCACAGTTCAGCAAGAGGCTCATGAAACTGACCTGTAGCATCTGCCAGAAAGGCAGCAGATGGATGTGTGACAGTACCCTGGAACACACCCTCATGACACAAATCCTGTGGGGACAGAAAACTGCACCCATGAGCAAAGGTGACACAGCCCAGCCCCAGCTGCTCAGACGACACTGCAGCACTCCTGCTCACTTCCAAGGTGGCGCACAAGGAGTAAAAGAAGTTATTTGGGAATTCAGTGTCATTTTCAGTTTTGGCTTTTATTTTCACTCACTTCAACAACAAGGTGTTCCAAAACACACCGAGGTCTTGGTGCAGGCAACACTGTCATTGCTACAAGCATTGGTAGATTCTCAGCTCGATTAAGCCATAACACTTTGATGCATCAAAACAAAACAAAATCACAGCTCTACAGGGGAGGGTAAAAGCTACAGCAGTTCAAACTCTCATGACGATTCCAGTTAAACAGAAGTGTGCTCCATAGTGGCATACAGTAGAAAAAAGGTTTTCACAGCATATATTTTAATCATTAGTGATGCAGCAGAAAAGCTCCATCTTGCTGCTGAGTTGAAAAGCAGATACTGAAGTGCTTGCACCCAGACTCTGGGCACAGCATTAACTGCATTAACCTTTATAGTCAGAAGCTTCTTAGTTCCTAAAAATGACGGTGTCTTTTGCATCAATGTATGTACAGTACTGAAGCAGCTCAGAAGGACTACACAATGGAGATGCAAAACCTTGGAGGTGAGAAGGGAACAGCCTAATTCACCTCCAGGGATTTGTAAAGTATCTGCACTAACACTTTCCCCGCACTAACATTGCCCTGCTGAATTAATCATTGCATCAAGTCAAGAGCAGGAGGACTTGCTTCTTTTGTACCATATAGAAAAAAAATAAAGAGATATAGTAAGTTCTCACACTGAGCACGTTAAATACTTTGAAATCTAGGACACTGCTCTTTGAAGTGTTACAAAATAAAATGATAAAACAGGCTTTCAATACCTGCCCCCTCCCCACTCAACTGCAAAGTAACACAGTAATCTCAGTATGAAAAATACAAATATATTCATCCAGTGACTAGTTGTTTGTTACACGATTTGTAACTGTAAGCATCCTGCATAAAAATAATAATTAAAAAACAGAAAAACAAACAACAACATTTTATTGTGGTTCTGTCAGACCCAGTAGCCCAAGAAGAAATAAAAATTGTCATGTTATGCTGTAGGAAAACAAAAAATTACACATACAAAAAAATATTTATATACAGACTTTACAGTGTAACCATCTGGCATTACCGTTTATAGCTAACCAAAACAGGCTTGCACAGCTACAAAAAGGCAGTCTTTGAATGCAACACAGACCTGGCACAACAGACAGATGGAGGATGCTAACCATATTGGACTTAAATGAAATACGTGGCACACAGCAGGGCCCACAAAACAGCCACTGCATTGAAACGAGAATATTCAGCCATAGCAAGGTAGGATAACAAGTTATTTAAGCTGCTTTTTTAATCTTTCCCCAGCAAAAAAAAAAAAAAAAAAAAAAAAAAAAAAAAGCCAGGCTTACTGTTAAAAAGAGCAAGCCAACTTGAAAGCAGCTGTGCTGAGCCTTGCTCCTCAGCTTAGGTTTGTTTTGTATACCTTAGAGTCTTACTACCTTGGCCAATAAAAATGTGAAAACACACATTGTTCAGTTATTTGTCCACAGGACCACTGGCAGTCAGAGGAAATGCCTCAGAGCACAACTGTGGTAGAACCAGTAAAGGAAAAAACAGAGAAAAATCAATTTCTCATGTAAACATGGCTTATTGCAGTAACAACACTCATAGTACCAGGAACTGGTCCTTGTTTTAAGGCAGTCAACAGTTATTTTTGAAGTCTCCACTTCTAGTTGCTTGTCACTTAACCTATAGCAACAAACACAACAGGTTCCAACCTATTACAGATACATCTAAAGACAGGTCTACTTTACTTGGGAGGAAACCAATCTAGCCTGGTCTAAACAAAAGATTGTCTGAGTTTAGGATAGCTGAAGCCCTACAAACCAGTGTGCAGCTCTTGCTCCTCCATTTAACTGGAGGCTAGGTGGGCAAATCCTTATGCTAAACTAGCCAGGCTGCATGTGTGGCAAAGCCTAATTCTATAGCTTAAATGTCAGTAGTATTACAGCATGGTTAAAGGTTGGGTGGGGGCAGAGTTCAAGAGTGACCAGTAGCTTTATTTACACTTCTGAACCTGAAAGGAGCAAACCAGGACATACATATGGATGTATATCCAAAACAAGAAGAGACAGCAGGCTTGGTTTTTCCAGAGAAGGCGAGGGAGAAGGAAAAAGTAGGATGCAGGTGCTGTAAGCGCTGGCCTGCCCAGCAAAGTGCATGTGCTGTCTCCGCTGGAGAATATTACACATGAACAGAGCACTCAGCTCCACGGGAAGAGGCTGTTTAAGTGCAGCGTTCAGCAGATCGATTCCCATTTATTTTTCAGATAAACTGTCAGTTCAGGGTTGGGTTGCTTTGGGTTTTTTGCATTTGGTTTTGTTGTTGGGGTAGGTTTGGTTGCTTGGGGTTTGGTTTTTTTTTTTTTTTGGGTTATTTTTGGCTTTTTAGAATTTTATTTTAACCTTCCTGCTTTTCAAAGTGGGATCACTGGGTGAGAGAAACAAGTGTGCAGGTCAGGGCACCCACAAGGTGTGAAGATTCAAAGGTCAAGAAAAGAAGCCCTCTCCCCAAAGGAAAACACAAAACAAGTTGGCCTTCTCAAGAAGGTCAATGGTTTTCAAGGAAATACCACCCGCCTTCCCCCTTCGCTCAGCTCTTCTCTCGCAAGAGCTGGGGTGGAGGCTGCAGTCCAGGAGTACGACCTAGACAGCACCCAGGGCATGACCTAGCAGGAGTGAGCAAGAAGGTTCCCTCCGCCCTTCGTCCGGGGGTGCAGTACCAAGCAGAAGGAAGACAAATGAAGGGCTGAGCAGTTCGTGGCCGAGGCAGGGTGGAGCGGGGCCCGAGGGTCTCACTCCCCTTCCTCTTTGATGCGTTGCTGTTTGTTGCGCCGGGCATCCATGTCGAAGTTGAAGTCGTTCCACTCGTCGCGGGGGGGGAAGGAGATGGTTTGCCGCAGCGTGAAGCGCACGGCGTCGATGACCCGCTCCCCGCGCGTCTCGCTCGAGCCCACGCTCACCGTGGAGGCGCCGCTGGGGGTGCGCAGCAGGTGGGGAGGGGAGGAGAAGTCATGGAGCTGCCGGTGGTCCAGGATGCCCTTCCAGATGGCATGGCGGAACTGCTCTGGGATCTTGAGGCTCACCAGATCCTGCAAGGCAAGGTGCAGGGCTTAGCAGGGCAATCCCAGGGCAAGCTGGACACAGGAGTGAACACAGTCTCTGGGCCACCAAGAACCACCACAGCTGCTAAAATCCAGGTGGCCACACACTGCAGAAGACAAGCCACTAATTCTGCAACAGGTGTGTATGGCCATGAGGCAGCAATGGCCCGTTTTGAAGGCACAAAGTCTATTTTTAAGTTGCACAAAACACTCATTCATGCGTAAGACGTGTGACCAAAAGCTAGAAGCCTAACTAGACTGCAAGGCCTCCAAGGCAACCTCAGGGAGATCTGCTGGCTGTCAGTGGTGGGGGATGCTGGGCTGCTGAAGGTCAATGGCTTTGAAAATGTCCATGTTTAATTCTAAGCCTGCAAAATGATTATAGAATCCAAGCCTGAGCTCCAGTATTCAAAGCTCTGGGTGTGACTCTGTAGGAACTGTCTTAATTACCTGAACATAACCAAATTTAATAACAGACATAACCTTAGAAAACTTGTGCTTTGAGGCCCCATCATTTCTGGTGCAAAACCTGAGGGTTGCATTACCTAAACTCTGGGATACATGGTATCAGCTTCTGAAAAAATTAGCAACCAACTTTGGTTAATTTGGGCCAGCTTTTCTAATTAGAGCAGCAGCAAAAGGAAGGCAGCCCACTCTAGGGAGCAAGAGCACCACAGTCTCCCAAAGCCTTGAGGAAAAAAAATGAGACAGCCAGCTCAGAAGAGAGCAATGGCTCTGGAGACGAAGCAGCAACCCTACAGCAAAAGCCATGCAAGAGTAAAAAAGGGAAAACAACAAACAGGGGTGAGATGCCAGTGGCAAGGGAAGATGATTAAGGCAAGGCCAGAAAACAGAAGCAGGGAGGAAAAATGCAGACCACTTCTGGACAGCCTACTTGTCTGCAGGCAAGTGAGGTGTAAACTGAAACTGAGCCTTGCAGAATTAACAGGCGCGTGGGCTGGGGCCACTTCGGGGGCTCAGACAGAGAGAGCTGGGGAAGGGGAAACACTCTTTCTCTCTGCCAGGCAAGGCAGTTACAGTGCTGGCCCCAAGTCCAGCCTCTCTTCACCTCACAACATCTCTTCTCTACATGCAACAGCCTTAAATCAAACTAACCATGTAAAATAAAAGTATACTGAGTCTGGATTTCTGACCTGTTCCTAAAGCAGGGCCAAGAGTGCAAACAAAGGAAATGGTGAGGAGTTACTTACATCCATGGAGTAATGCTCAATCTGATAGATGGTGGTCAGCCCCTGGGTCGTGAAATAATCCACACAGGATGAGCAGCCCAACCTCGCTAAGAAGCTGCAGAGGAGGAAGGAAGGAAGGAGAGAGAAAATAGGATCACCCTGGCTGCAACAGCCCAAACCACAGAAAAACCAAACACTCAGCCAATCTGCAGCAACAGGAAACAAAGCTTTCACCCTTGGCTTGACCTCCTCCAAGACATCTCAGGCCAACAAGCCGCTTTGCTGCCGCATCAAACAAACGAGGGAGTCCTTCAGCTCAGCACCCAGCAGACAGCCCTCACGGCAGCATCTTGCCTTAGTCAAGAGCCAGTGCTGCACAGCCTGGGTCTTGAGGCAGGAGGGCTAAAACAGACCCTCCTGCCAGGTCACGTCATCCAGAAGATGGCTGAGCCCATGGCAGCCTGGTGCATGCACAGAGGGCTTCAGCAAGGCATGGGGTCTGGGGCTCAGACACATCATGCCCTTCCAATCAGCACATTCCTCCCTAAGTGTAAAGGATTCCTCGTTTATGGGCAGCATCTTTCAACTGGTTTGACCTCACAAAGGCCAGAGGGGCTTCTGACCCCAGCCATGGCTTGTCAAGTGTCCAAAGGGGAAAAAAGAAAAACAAGAAATGTTTGCAAGACTGCCTGGTGCCCTCAAACTCCACCACTCCAACAGATGCTGCATCCCTCGGCTGTCTTGCAGTCCTAATCTCCCTGTTTCTCTCAGCTGCTCAGAGGTGGGGATTTGAGGCTCGGTGCCCAGAGGGTGCCAGCCTCGGGACTGCCAAGGGCCCAGTGGGATCCAGTGCTCCAGGATCATTCAGGCTCCTGACCCAAGGGCTCTGCTCCCTTTGTGTGGGAAACGTGCTGGGCAGCCTGCTCCCGCTCACCTGACGATGCTGCAGTCTGAGGGGTATGGAGGAGGGGGGGTGCAGTGGGACGTTGAAGGCATGGAGAGGGGAGGAGGCAGCGCCTGCGTGGGGCTGAGGCCATTCATGTCACCGGTCATGGCCATGTGGGTGCCCATCATGGGAACTGGAGGAGAGAAGAAGGAGGAGGACATTGTTACCCAGGCATGCCCAGATCGCGGCTTCGCCCCCAGCACGGCACCCAAGGACAGCACCCACAGCTGAAGCAGCCTGAAATCCCCTGTAAAGCCCTACACAGGGCAAGCTCATGAGAAGTTTCAGGCAGGGCCAAACCAGATAACAGACAGTCCTTCTGGAGCTCTCCCCTCACAGGAGAAAGTGCCACCGTCGCATCACCTTCCCTCCCAGACAGGCTGGATAGAAACCCTGGCTTGCCCTGCCACAGGAGAGGAGCAGGACAGAGCCAGCAGAGTAACCTAATACAGCAGCCAAACAGCTTTGTTTTCAGAGACAGAAAGAGCACCAGAAGGGGATCAGCAACAGGTGTGGGCAAGAGTCCAGCTGTTCTGAAATAAATTAAAAAACAAAACACCAACCAAAAAAGCTCCAACAAAACTCTGCCCACAGAACCATGTCTGTCATCCTGGATTTACAGGGCTGCTGAGCACACAGCAGCAGCCAGGAGGAACAGAGCTGCGAGATGTTTCCTTTGAAATTAAGAACTGTCTGAATTGAACTGAAGGAAAAAAATGTTGTCAACATTTGCATCTCCTCTGCTGGGAAAGGAAGAAGAAAAAAAGTCTTGAAAGCCAGGGGACAGTGCAGCCAGCTAGATCTGCAGCAAGAAGCAGCTCTGTTCACCCTGTGAGGCTCTGAGCAGGATGCTGAAGCCTTGCCCCATGGCACACCAGCAAGCAGTATTTATTTGGCTCTGCAGGTTTGTGGCTCCAGGCTCTCCAGCGTAACAGTAGCCACTTGGAGATGCCAAGTCTCCTTGTTCAGACTAGCAGGGAGCACGCAGGGAACTGGAGAAGGAGGAGTAAGGGTTTCTTACTGTTGGTTCCCATGCTGTCGGGGATGGTGGTTGGGGTCAGGGCATTGCGCTGCTGGGGGTTGATGAGCTGGCTGACCGAGGGCAGCTTGTTCATGCTGTTCATTTTGCTGAGTGGTGGAGAGTTGGAGCCGTAGGAGGACTGCGACTGCATGGAGGTCCTGCAAACCAAGGAGATGTTAGCACAGGGATCACAGCAGCTGCTTGTTCAGAGTGTGCACCCAAGGGGCCACATGGCCAGTGAAATCACTGACACCATAGGAGCATCACAGATAAAGATCACTGGAGAATGAGTCAACAGGAAATAAGAAGTTTCCCAGGTATTCTGGACACTTATTTCACTTTAAAAAAGTGAAATACCAAAAAAAGGAAAGCTTAACTATTGGTTGAAACTTTTTACTCAAGGAAAAGTGTCTATGCAACTTTTTCAGTTGAAAAGAATATACGGAGAGCCAGCAAACATCTGCAAAGATTTGAAGAGTATTTTTAAGTTAAACTCTCCTTGTGGTCAAAGACTTCTTCATAAGAACATCCTAAATACCCCTGAAACCTGACTGCAGAAACAATTTTCAGATCAGGTCATACTTATCACCTTGTTTTTCCCAAAATTTCTAGTTATTCATATAATCAGGCTGTTCTCAGGTGTGTATCTAACAGCCAGAGGCTCTTTGCTCAAGACAGATTCCATGCAGTTCAAGGACCACTGCTGAGATGGTCAGAACTGCCTGGGATGCCAACAGGCAGCTTTTGTCAGTGTTAAGGCAAAGCTGGTATCCAAACCCTGCAGGCTGCTTGCAAAGAGGATCAGGTTCCTGCTACCACCTGACAACAGCACTAGCCTCCCTCAGGTCCCTCCAGCCCCAAACTCCATCCAGCATATTCATGGAGTGGGCCAGAGATGTTTGCCAGAGCTCCCTGCTGCCCAGTCCCAAGGGTCCCAGCTGCAGTCCCACCATGTAAGAGATCCAGACTGCCAAGACTGGGCTGCTTCTGAACGGCAGCCCAGCTCCCAGATCGAGTTACGGCTGCAGCATCCCATCTGGAGTGGGGTCTTATGTGGGATATGCAGGAAATTATCATTCAAGCTGGTCCAACAGCACAATTGGCACAGCACTGCCATGCCACAAGGGAGCAGGTTTTTCTCTCTCTGACACCAGGGACATTTGTAGGCCTGGGCAAAGGTTTGGGAAATGTGCCTGCATCCCCACGCTTCCCAGGCACAAGTACCCTCAAGCCCTGGTCACCCTGCAGAGCAGCGGTCACCCAGCACTTGTATCACACTGACCCCCATGGTGAATGTCCAAGGGCACATTCCCATCTTATTTCCCATTGGGAAACTTGTTTCCATCTGGGTGTAACTGGTTACATCAATTCCTGGGAACTGGCTTTTCTTCTATGCAAATAGAATAATTATTACTCCAAATAAGCAAAGTGTAAAAGGAAAGAAAAGTCTTATTCCTAGGTAATTTATTAAAACCTTCAGCACTCAAGGTCAAGTTCCACACAATTACATTGTCTCCAGCTTCCTGCACTTTCAAGACTTGCAGTGTTGGGTGGAGAAAACATCTATGCTAACAGGCTAGAGTATCTAAGGCCCTGAAGAAATGTTACCTAATTACACAATTACAGGAGGTACAGAAGGGTGTGAACTGTCCTTTGGCAGTGAAGATGCAGGACAAGATCCGGCAAACTTCACAGACTCAAGGAAGTGGAAAGCACAAGAAGCTTCACAAATTAATATTAACAATGGCAGCAACTCCCAAGGGGAAGTGAAACCGAGCCATGAGGGTCAGACCCAACTTTTCAGAGTGAAGGGAATGATTCAGATCTGAGGTTTCAATTCCCCAATTATGAAAGTTGAGGCCAGCCATGAAATTCAAATCAGGTTGACACCACCCTTAGCCTAAGAGGCTTCTGGATTTAGGACCAATGAGTATTTCTACTTCACAGGTTCAGACACTTATCTTAACTGAGCTTCAGCTGAAGTTAATACACACCTGAAGCGTCTCTTACAGCAAAATCTGCACGATCTGCAAGTGAGGATGTCAATGAACACAGCGAAATTCCAAATCAAATCAACAAAGGCTTCCCAAAAGAGCCTGAGTTGCACTGTTTGAGGGGAGTAGTGGGCCTATCTCTGCCCTCTGCCACCAACAGTTATCTCAGCAAAGCTAATTAGGAGACTACAAAATACTTTGGGGATAAAAGAAAAACAAAAACCAATCAAACACAAGCCAACCCAAAGCTTTAGAAAACAAATGCATACTTGAACGTACAGCTTAGGGACTCCACTCTAAGAGTCAAGATTAACACAATCAAGTTCAAGGGAATAAAACAGAAAACAAGCATTTTTCTTTGTACCCATACCACTTTCAACCAAGCTATTCCATCACATGAGCAGATGTTTAAAAGGCCTACAGAAAGCCATCTACCCGAAGAAAAGTCACAAGATAAACCAAGATATAAAATTTTATTGAAAATTAATGTCACACATCAATATAGCAAGAGCCTTAGAAACACAAGAAAATGTTTTTGGTATTAAGCACAAGGACTACATGGTGTTTGAGGATCCATATAAAATGTATTGCTTTTTTCCTCCATTTTTAAAAACAGATATAAGAATGTCATGCACAGTGATTTTCATTAAAATTGTACTTACTATGTCTCAAGAAAGATTAGAAGTCAGAGCACTAACATTTCTTTGATATCAATGCCAATGAAATGCATTTTAATATCAAGGTATACGGACTTCAATTAAGAGATTATTATACTTCTTGGAAGAGTCTGATACAAAAGGCACTGAGTCACAATCTGCAACTGAGTTTTCTCTCTTCAAGAGGCTATGTAATTATTTAGCAAATAACATTTGTAGTTATGCAAGCTCATATGAGGGCAATCAGTTTCTCATGCTTCAAGGCATATACCGATCATCTCAAGAGGTCAGGAAGGAACTTCCTTCTTCTCCCATATATGAACAAAGTTCAGTTCACAGGCTACCTCGTATAACTACGTTTTCCCAGCTCATTGGATACCAGCTCTTCACCAGAGGTAGCAAACTGCTGGGATAGACCAATTACCTGATTGAGCAGACCAGAGTCCTCGTTCACCAGAGGAGCACACAGCCGTGTAAGCAGCCTTAATGAAAATGACATCAAAGGTTCACTTAATGCAACTGGACAGCTCAGGCTCAGAGTTTAAGATTTCACCCAAGCCCCTGTGCCTACAGTTTGCTGTCCCTGAAGACCCAGAGCCAGTCAGTGCAGAGACACAAGAGTAGAATCAGAGCTTCCAGTTCTGTGTCTGCACTCCCTTTCAGTAGCCACTCCAAGGATCACATCCCGAGTTCATATGAGGCCAACGTGCTCACTGACGATGGTTTTCAAAGCAAGGTTTCCCATCACTGACACTGGGGTGTCACTGATGTAGTCTAATAATGGCACACAAGTGACACAGATGATGCTCAGTTGCACTCAGCTGCTCTGAAGGCCCATGAAGGAGCAGGACACTAAAAAGCAGAGAGATGCCCTTGCTCCCCACACCCCAACTGCTGCTGTTCTAAAGCTAACAACAGTGCACCTGGAAATCCCACCAGTGGTTTGTAGGCTTGGTACCTCACTGGGAGCATGGAAAGAAGGAGCTCCAACAGTTACTGGGCAGACAGGAACTACAGCACAGGGACAGGAGGGCAATAATGACTCCCCTTAGACTCTAGGTATGGGAATTTCTCAAGGCAGGCCGTGGATGCAACCTGCTCTCCAGGGAATGGAGCTGTAATACAGGGAGTGGATATACATCAAGTAGTTGACACAGACTGATACAACCTGACTGACTGATAAGGCCCGATTAGTCCACTTGGTTATTATTCCTTGAAAGGAAAAGGTTTACTTTCCTGAAGACACAGAGATGGTAAAGAAGCAATGAAAAGACAGCTGGGAAAAGTTCTCATTTTATCTGCACAGGACAGACTACAAAGCAACTCAAATTGCTTTCAGCTCCAGGTATTTGATAAAAGAAAAAAAGAATAGCACCTTCTAATATAACCACCTGGTAGATGGAAAGCAAATCAAGTCACCACTAAGATCAGCTTCACAATCATCATCCTCTTATAGCCAAGTAGGACAAATCAGAAAGGCTTTCCAGGAAACAACAGGATTCAAATAATTTATGTTCTTGTTTAGTGGAATTCTCAGATGTTGTATTGCCCATTACAGTACAACAGATTTCCTAGAGGCCACACCAAATGATGAACTGGAATCTTCCAGTGCAGGCTGTGGATGCCTTCTATCGTCTGGTGGGCTGCCTCCTCAACCTTGCTGGTGGACAGGCCCAGGAGCAGAGCTCTAGATACAGATCAGTATTCCCCTGTCAAAGTATTTCCATATTGCCATCCAGAAGCAGACAAGGCAAAAATCCAGGAATAAACCTTCACTGGAAGAACAGACAACAGTGCCAAGCATAATCCTACATCTGGGCTGCATTCACAGTTCAGATTCCCACCTCTGACAGGGAAAGGAATCACACTGCCTTTCTTTACCCAAATAAAAAGGCACAGAATCATAGTGACCTGCTTTGTTATCTTAAAGAACTTCCTGGAATTTCCAGGGAAGGTAAAGAGGCACTTGATTTTGATTAGCTTTACACGAAGAATGATGGTAGAGGTGCAACTGTACGAAAGAGGCACTGCTAGTGTTTAATTAGCTATTACTTATATACTTAATCCCAATTTTGGGGGCTCTTTTCCATCAGCCCTCCTCCACAGTGCTACAGTAGAGCAAGTCTTGGTAAGACATTGAAGATACCCAGAGACAGGATACAGCTCTCAAAGGAGATGTTAGTACGAGTCACCACCTGCTCAGATCCCCGCTCTGCTGCCTGGAAGCAGATGATGTGACGATCAGAATTAAGCATCTTCTCCAACTGCATCAAGCTTTTTTCCCTTGGTGGGTGGCCAGGAGGCCCACTACACATTTGGGAGGCACCCTCTCTTCACACTGCCTAAACACCAGTTTGTCAGAGCTGCGTATGCATCTACCCCAAATAAATCCAGCACAGACTGCACTGCAGCGCACACAGGTCCCCAGCAGGACTGATAGAGCCTCCCAAGTTTCTCAGAAGCTGCTGATCAGTGGCATTTGCAACTGAGCTCTGCTCCCCAGCCACTGTTCCTGGTATACCTTCAGTAACTTCCTCACATTTCTATTTCTTACTCCTGTGAACATTGGAGGGTTCCTCAGAAGCAATGCCTGAGAGTGTGTGTTGAAGGACCCTTCCCTCCCAGCATCAGGGGGTGCTCTTCATGTAAAGATGTCTGAGCACCTCTCAGTGGGCAAAATGTCTACCCTCAAATCCCTCCTGCCTCACTGCAAGTATCCACACCCAGTGCCATGCTCAACATGGCCAGGTTAACTGCATGGCATGTCACCTGCCTATTGACTGTTCCTCTCTTGTGACAGTCAGGGCTTGATGCAGACCCCTCCTCCCTGCCTAGCCAAACCCTATATGAATGGCTTTCAGAGACAGAGTTTGATAAAAGCAGTGTGAGAATTTACAAGTCCTTGCTCAGAAAAGGTCTTCTGTGAAGGAATTGCTAAACCCAGATGCACTTCATGGACACAATCAGCAAGACCCTCTGGCTGCAGGACTAATGGGCAAGGTAGACATGGCCTGAGGCCACTTGGCTGAGTCAACTACAACATATGCTGGCACTGCTCTCCTTTGAGGCTTGGAGAGAAGGGGCAGAACATACCAGGGCTGATGAAAATGTTAAGGCAGCATCTAGCAACTTCTGAACATATGTAAGGAAAGAGGCAAGCTCCAACCCCTTTTCACAGGTAGGGTACTAGGAAGTTTTGGACACTCCACCCTTTACACCCTGAGTTGCAAAGGGACAGGACACTGGGCACACGTGGATGTCGCTACAATTCAACCACACATTCAACTGGTGAAGTTCAGCCCACCACTTAGATTGAGCCCATAGAGTCAGGAGGAACTTTGTAAGTTCAGTAAAGCTGGATCAATGCCAGCAGTGCTGGTGCTAAGTCAAAGTCACCCAGTCTTCCTTACAATTTTGATGTACTTTATATCAGACCCTTTAAGGTTGGAAGTAAGTGGAAACAATTCCTGATGCCAAAGCAGAGGGCATTTCTACAGGAAAAAAAACCCGATTTCTTAGCAGTGCCAGTTCATATAATTATTACCTCTCCCTGTCCAGCAGTACAAATACATCAGCTACGTGCACTATTAGTGCATGACCAGCATTAAAACAGGCCAAATTGACTATCACAGACCATTTAAACACACATCCTCTGCTTCCATCCCCCCAGTCCATGGACACATTTATAACTTAAACAAGACAAAAGGCATTTTAAAATTGAGACCTGCTCAGAGAAACCCTGCCGAGTTTCACAAATACAGAAGTAAGAAGAAAGAGTAACAACGCATTACAAAAACGGGAAAAAAAGTTACACCAAGACAGATGACATCGTGGTTCCCGACCTCTCAACGCTAAGGGCTACAGCTAAGAGGTCTGTAGAAGTGTCTGTTGCTTTTGCAAAGTTTGAGTCCCTTCAGAAGTTTGCTCTCACTATTCACTCTGCTGCTATCAGGCTGTGTATTTGCCCCACTGTTTCTAGTCCTGCCAGCTGGGCAAAGTGACCCTGCCAGCTCGGTTTATGGATATACTGATGGGTTTGGGGGGCTGGAATGTTTTAGGATGGCATCAGTCTGTTTGGGAGGGTCTCTCCTTGAGTCCATGAGTTCATTCCTGAAGCAGGCCGAAAGGAGACTGTAAAGAAGGAACCAGAGAAAAGAAAAAGATGAATGTACAGGACCCTTTGCCAGCCACCAAGAGAGAAGCAGTCACTTTCCACCTTCATGATCACAGTATGGGCTTTCAGAGGGAAAAAGGAGATGTCTTAGCACCTACAGTGAGGGTATGTAACAGGGAGATTTAGGAAGCTGGAAAGCCCCAGGCACAAGGAGTGCTTGGCAAGGAAGGGAGAAGAACCAGTTAATAGGGAAATCTGATTCTGTCCTAGTCTCACGGGTACAAATAAGGCCCTGATAATGTTTCCAGTGACAAACACAAGAGGAACAAAAGCATTCAGCCAAAGGGGAAAAGAAGTAGCAACTTCCTTTGAGTCCATTTCTAACTACAATCACTTCAAAACCAGAAGCTGGTGCTAGACAGGGAGAATGGTGCCTATTGGCCATACTGATTACAGCTCAGCTACTCCCCTTTGAAAAGCTGAGGGGTCCCTGGGGCCACCAGCTGATGCAGAAGGGCACTGTGTCCTCGCAGCTCACAAAGCACTTCTAGTCGGTTCCTTTCACCTTGGCCATTCTGTAGTGAGAACACTATCCAGGTGCCTGGAGTTCACATGCAAGCACAGCACTACAAAACCAAACCAAACCATGCAAAAATCCACTATTAGCTTTCACACCAAAAGCCAGATTAACGAGGTGAAGGTACAAGGAATACCCTCCCCACCAGCCCCCTTCCCACAAGAGCAAGCACTGGGATCCTTGCAGTTCACAGCCCAGCTGGGACACTCCAGGCATTGGATAGCTCAGTTCTGTCACAGCTCACTTATGAGGTTAATTCCTTCTCGTTTGGATAATGAGTTGTGCTGCTCACTAGACTGAAAGGCAGCCAGTGGGCTGGTAGCTGAAGCCCTGCTGATAGGAAAGAAATATTTTCTGGGATACAAGATCCCACTTGGACATAAGAGCCCTCTTCTTGGTAGCCATTGGAAGACTTTGTGAAAACCCTTCAACCACAGGAGCTGGGCTTGGTGTTCCTTATGAACTTTATGGGTCCCTTCCACCTTGAAATGTTCTGTGATTCTCTGCTGAAGGAAACTGCAATACAGATAGTTCAGAAAACAGTGCTCAGCAGAGTGAAACCCACCACACGAGAAAGGGTTTTCTAGTGAAACCCTTAAAGACTGTGCAGGTAACTCTCTGGGAATATTAATGGTAAATGTATTTCACAGCAGGGTTATGAGGAAACACTTCCTCCTCAACAAAGCATGAGCCACCTCTGACATCTCTCACAGCAGTAATCATCTGGCAAATCTATATTTTACACAAATGGCAGCAGACTATGAAAAGGAAGTCTTTTAAATAAACATGTGTGTGCTGCAGTTCAAGCATGGGCCCCAGGATTTGATAGTGAAAAAGGAAGAACAAACTGAAGAAAAAACCCAAAAACTTCCCACCTATGATCATGAAGGTATTTTGGCATAACAGTAAATAAGAGAAAACCATGCACAAAGGAGCAAGCAGAGAGAGGAGATGAGACAGAGAAATATTGTGGTCTGGCTTTGCAGTATTTTGGTAATCTAGTGGGACACAAGAATTCTGATTGTCACCAGATTTGTCCTTTTTATTCCAGAATAGTCAGACAGCTGCATCTGCTGGCCTGTCAAATGCATTGCTGGTCTGTATGTGCACGAGAGCAATTATACAGCTGTTTTCCAAAATGACAAGATTTATATTTTTAAAACTACCTTTCCACCATGATAATCTCAATCTTGCTTTTCCTACTCTTCAAAAAAAGTTGAAGCTTTCCATGTTGCAGGAGTGAAAGGGAAAACTCTTTCCACACACCTAGATAGCTTTTCTATGTTAATCACTGCCCAGAAAAGTAACCTGAAAAATCAAGCAATTCCTCCACCACGGCTTGACTCTGGAGCATTTGTGGATGCTGCTCTATTTTGAGAAGGAAGAGCCAACAGCAACTTTCAAACATTCCAGTCCCACAGAGCCCTGCTAGGACATACAGCTTCCAACACTTTCCAGCTTGGTCACAGCATACACACTTTCCCAGCTCCCACTTTTCATGTGTACATTGAACTAAAGGTGAATCGAGACCAAAATTTTAAAGTACATCCCTACATACAAAGTGAGAGACCAGAACAGATTCAAAAAGGAGTCCCTGTGCTCCTAAGTTTGGCCAGCCTGACAAGGAAGCGGTGGCAAAAGTTCTCCCAGCAACCTGTTCACAGTGGAAGTTTGCTCTTATCCAAACCACTCTCTACAAAGCAGCTGCTCTAACCCATTCTCACACAGACCTGATGCTCCTTTTTTGGGGTGCAATTTCATCTTAGAGTATTTTCAGCCTAAACATCCCTTTGCCCTGAACACATTCATTCAGATATTAAGTCATACCCTGGATTATTGAGGAAAAAGTAGCAAAACCCAAAGTGCACCTAAGAAACTATTGCCTGAACATGCATTTCAGCACAGAGGGCCCTTCTTGATGGCAAGCTGTCTGCACAGACAACCGCAGCAGCTCTGGACAAACACTAAAAGTTATTTTTCTCCACACTCCTGGCACTCTTAAAAGCTCTTAATCTTTCTCCCGTGTATCTGAGCACACTCAGCAACTGAGAAAAAATGAGTATATAACTGGACAAGTGCCAGGAGACATGCCAAAAGAAGTTTCATTAAATTAAATGGCTGGACTTCTACATGCTGGTCTTAAAGGTAACACAAATACCAACCTCATTTGCCAGGAACCCATCCTACTGATATAGAAAGAATGAAAACAGTAATTATGGCAAAGCCAACCATGCTGGTCCCAACCAGCACCAAGGGAAAGCTGTCATCTGCTGCTGTCCATTTCTGCTTACAAAACCATTTCTCAGCTGAAATGGCTGTGGTTCAGGTGAAGCTTTGAAGACAAGCAGCAGAGCACACAAAGGCCACAGTGCCTAGGAGCTAGTAAATACAATCTATGGTATATACAAACAGTGCAGATGACTGATAAGTAAATAATAATAATGAGATTTTTAAGTGCCCCAAAAAAAGAGTCCAGAGCCCTTGGATGCTCCAGACATTTTGGCAGAAGGTTTTTTTCACACCTCCACAGGACTCCAGCTGACACTAAAAACATACAGGTTGAAATGTGAACACATGCAGAGATCTGGCAGAAAGCTGTGGTATTGCAGAAGTCCTGAGACAAGGCCAAGGCACTGAAATAAATCCCTACAGGCTCAAGTGGGACTTATGTGGTGCCTTGGCCCCATGCTAACCTCTGCAGAGGAATGAGTTATACCCACAGCCTCCTGACGTGAGAGCTTCCCAGCAGGAACGCACGAGATCCGAAGCACTACCGCTGGCAGACAGCTACAGCCCAGGGGGCTATTTTCTGTCACCCGAGACAGCAGGTGAAGCAATGCCCATGAATGACACCGCTTACAGCCCGCCTGGGAAGTCATTCTCTGCCCAAGCCTCTGTAACTGCAAGGCTTTGGGAACCCAGACACCTATTTGGCCCTTCTTTTCTCCATCTTCCTCGCACTTAGAGCTCCCAAAGCAATCCCAGTGCAGCCCTGTCAGCTGAGTTCAGGGAGGATGGAAGATTTCTCATGAGCAATGTGAAGAGTCAGCTGGCAAAGTGCAGTTTTTGACAACACTTTAAAAGCGTGTATAGAATCTTTCTTTGAAGTGCCCACTGGCCACAAAGGAAATCTTGCTGTGTGTTTCACCCTTGCTCTCAACTTTCAGCTGCCTGTTTTATAGGTGAAAAACCTGAACTATTGTTGTACCACTGAGACACCAGCCCTCCAATGCACCAGAGATGCTCTGCAGCGGGGTCCAAGCACTCAGCTGAGCTGGTGCTCACAGTCCCAACTCTACATACTCTTAGCAAGATGCTCAGATGGATACGCTGGAGAAAGCGCGGAGATGGTTCCATGTTTGCTGCCATTCCCATGGAGAGATGAGAGAGGAGTGCACCCAGCCTGCGCTCCCCAGCTGGGACGGGCACACGCAGCAGGCTTCTGACCACAGGCTCTCAATGGCTCTGCCTCGCTGTGCTGTGCCTGGGGCTCTGGCTGAAGGTCAGAAATGAGGCACTGAGCCCATCCTCATTCACCCTCTGAGGCCAAAAGGTGAAATGTGAGGGATGAAAGACTAGAGAGGGACCTCGCAAGCAGTCAGGATGCACACTTGGGGAAGGAAGACTGCTTTGTCCCATTGCTTGGCCCTCATTTGAGCACCCTGTCCCTGTGAACAACTGTGCAGCAGCCTTCTGTGTCTCTCTCCTCTCTCCCCCTTTCCCACTGTCCCCACTGCACTGACACTGCAAGCATAGTGGTACTCACTGCTTCTGGAGCAAGTGCTGGTGCTGCTGCTGCTGCTGCTGCCGGTAGGTCTCAATCGTGTGCTGGGGAAGGTACTGCATCAGCTCCAGGGACTCTTTGATCTTCAGCAGCATTTCATACGTCTCCCGTCCCCTCACCTGGATCATGGGAGAAGGAAAGGGGGTGGGGGGGGGGGGGGAACAAAAGCTTTAAAGGACTGCATCTATAGCCCTTAGTGTAGTCACCTTAGAGAGTTTTAGATAAAGTCAAGTAAACAACCAGAGCAGGATACAAATACTCTGCTTATACACTATGCTCACACAATAAAACTGCTAAGTCTTGTTCTAGAGGTGCAGCACATAATGTTGAAGAGTGATAATCTCACACTGAAGGCTGATGAACATCTTGGGGTTGTCATATGGCTCAACGTGAATCTACGCCAGCCAAAAGCAACATTCTGATCCAACCTATTTAGACAGAAAATGTCTTTACTTGCCTCAGATGTAAGCAGATCTGGTGCTGAATCTCACATGCCAAAAGATAGCGCTTGAATTTGGGAGCTGGGTTTGGCTCGCCCTTCTCCTCCAAGCACACCATGGTTTGTGATTTATCCAACTAAACATGGCTCATGGGGAAGGAGCTAAATGGCCAGTTAGAGATATTTCTTGCTCTTTCTGAGCCTGCATTTAATACAGCATAGTTCACTCCTATCACTGAATTACAATGGCAATACACGTAAAAGCCATAGAAGCATCCACCTATCAGTAAGATAATTCCCAGTATTTCTAGAGAAAGGTCATGTGCCACAGACCCAGCAATGACAGAGGAGGAAACCTAGTTAGACCTCAGACAAGGTTTCCACCAGGACAGACAGATCCCTTGGGATAGTCCCATATGCCTTGCATAAGCCATTCTTAGCACCTAGTGGGATCTTTAATATTTTTTATTTGGAGTATGTATTTAAAATAGGTGGCTCACAGGATTAAAGAAAATAAAAATTATCCTTTCACACCCCAACCCCATCCTCAGTTCTCTCTGAAGTCTAGGTAAGCCTCAAGTCACTGTCAAAGATAGCTAACATAGGGTAAATACAAAGACAGAGAGAACTCACTGGCAAGTATAAGAGCTCATCATCTGGGGAACGCCTTTTTTTGATAGATGTCATCTGTATGCCGTGAGTTCCTTGTCGAAAAGCTGGAAGAGAAACCCCGAAGGCACCCCATTAAAAAAAAGAAAGGGGGGGGAGAGGGACAGGAAGAGTGTACAAAGAAGAAAAAGGCACAGAGACAGACACAAAAGAGGTAAGAAGTGCATGGCCAGCTCAGATCTGTAGTGCTCTGAAGGGATCTCTGCCTGAGCCACTCCAGAACTGTCCTTGCAGCTCCTGGCTCTTTAAGGCAGACACAACTGCAGATGCTGCCTGACCATGTCACTTGGGGAAACACATAAGCCAAGGCACGCTGGATATATGACAAAGCCCTGGCAAGCCACACTTAGAACAAATGCTGGCTCTTTACAGGAAAGTTACAGAAAGTTTTGGTATTACAGGGCTCACGAGCTGTTGGTGAATCAGTGATCCACAAAGGTGAGACCACTGGCAGGGAGCAGAACTCACAAAGAAAACAAAGCCCCACTCCAGTCTGTCTCCTGTCATAACCTGTGCCCTGCTGTCCAGCCTGCTGCCCTCACTGAGTACAGGGGAAAACCAAAGGTGGATTTCCACATCCTGCATGTCCAGTGAGTACTCAGATCTCTTTAGAGAGAGGCCACTTTCCAGAGCATCTCCAATGCACAGCACGGTTTGTTTGCTCAGTCTAGATCCCTGTGGCTGGAAGACACCTGCCACAGCACAGAACACTGGCCAGATGAAGCAGAGAACAACAGCATGGCCCCAAACAGGCAGTGAAGGTTCAAAAGGTTGAAGTCCCAGCCATACAGCTGGAAGGTGGCAAATAAGCACCCCCTCACCCACCACTGGCAGGGCTAACCTAGCACCAGCAGTGCTGCAAGGGAGCCCACAAACCCAGATTGTCAGACACCGCTTTGTGAACTCCAGCTCATTTTCTAGGCTGATTCACCCTGGGAAAAGAGATGTCTAATGCCCTCCTGCCTCCAAGCCCATGCCCAGCACCACTCTGTCCCTGTGGCACAAGCACCCAGTGACAGCCCAATCTGCGATCTGCCCAGCTCTGCCAGCTACTTACGGCGCTTCGTACCATCACCATTCTTTGTGCTGTCAGACACTTGCTGCTTGCGGATGCTGTCCTCGTCTGCCTTGCGGTCTCTGCCTGGGCAAGCACAAATACGGGCTTCGAAACAACGGCGGCCCAAGACTTGCCCACTGGGAAGAGAGGTAAGGAGAAACATCAGCTAGCATTCTGGACACAGGCCAGCAGCTCCTCTCAACTTCATACCACACTGTGCATCTCCCATTTCCCAATCCAGATTTCCTGAGTGCTGGGCAACTCCCACCCGCAAACATCTAAGAAATATCCTATAGCCTCTTGAATGAAGCTGTTCCTAAGGATATGGAATGCTGCCCTGAGGAGAAGAGGAGCCAGAAGGGTTACAGTCGTGATGCACAACTTACTCTCTGGTTTCCAGGGTCACAATGATGAGGATCGGGCGGCGGTTCATCCCTCCAACGCAGCTGCTGTTGCACATGAAGTTGTACAAGACTGTAGTGAACTCAGTACCGACCTGGATGAGACAAAGGCCATGACCAGAAGAGAGGGAGGATGGAGAGCTCTGCTTTTTCCAAGCTCTCCTCTCCTATTTCCCAAGCTGGACTGCAAACAGAACAGCGTGAATAGGCCCCCACAACAAAGCTTCCTTAAGAGAAATGAAGAACCCCTGCTCTCAAGGAATAAAGAGGGTGTTTCACAGCTCATTTCTGACAAAAAGGAAGAAGGGATTAATTGTGATGAGGAAAGCCCAAGATCCCAGCTCCTCTGGCTAAGGTTACAACTCCCACCCCTCTGTGTGCCAGGATGCCACCAGCCCGAGCTCACAACATACCTGGGGTGGCTCATAAGGGACCAGCACACTCTGCCTCCCAGTGATGGGGTCTTCTACATACTGGGCATGGCTGTTCCCTTCCACTCTGATCAGGTGGCTGGGAGGCGCAATCTGCCCTGCAAGGGTAAAGACGGGAATAAACAAGAGACACTGTTCAGTGAAGCAAGACCATACACAGGGTGGCAAGATCTGCCATCCAGGGAGATGCACGTGGCCTCGGAAGTCTACCAGAGCACACACACAGGTGCCTCCCAGCCCTTAAAGCATCCCTTCCCAAGATCCCTGCTGTCAAACACCAAAAGCAACAAAGGCTTTCTCAAGCTCACTCTGGATACCTGTGGCTAAACTTGAACCAGAGCTTCCCAAGATCCCACACTGAGCCCAAATGTGAACTGAGTGGCAGCTCAGCAGCTCTTCCAGCAGATAACTCCTGCCGGATTTTCACACCAGCTGAAAGCCTTTATTTTCCTCCCTCTAATGCACACACAAAGCAAATTCCTTCAAGTCTCAATTTCTACTCTTCTTCCTATCAATTGCTAGCCCTCTTCTGCTCCCTCACATCAGTCTTGATCCTAAAAGAAAGATTCAAGTAGCAAGAGAAATATGCATTTAATTAATGGTCAGCTTGAAAAATCATGCTCGCTTATAGCAGCAGCAAAAGGGAACATGATCATCTTGGTTCCTAGGCCACCTTCCAATAATTAAAAGCTTCCTTCCTGCAAATTTTCTTCCATGTTTCTACAACATACAACTACATTCTGAGGAGAGGACCCTGCTATGGGTTCATCTCGAGAATTTGTTTTGTATATTAACTATTCATTTCTTACTCAAAGTACAGCCTATTTCTAGAGAAATAACTACTTCAGAATAAGAATTTATAGGACTTTTTTTTCTTCCTTAAAAATCCATTACTGAATAGCGTCAACCCTCAATAAATCCAGTTCTGTCAGAAAAGCACTTTTTAAAATAAAAAACTGTTTTGAAGAACTGTCTCACTCCACTCTGATTTTACACTCCCACATCCTTGTTTATTTCTGGGACTTGTCTAGCTGGCTGCACTGTAACCAGCAATGGGATCCAGGCTCCCAAGACATCCTGCTAACTGACACCAACCACGGTTCTTTCTACAGTAGGAGATAAATAATGTACGTAGAATAAAACAGATGCTCATTTGAACTTAGGTGAACTTAAGTGGCCAAGACAAAATGGAACCCAGCCCATGAGCTTGCAGAAAAGCAAAGGACATTTTAAAAACAGCTGCTGCTTCACTAACATGAGGAGAAGCAAGTAAAATGTTAAAACATTAATACTGAACTGAGAGTGTTAAATGTAGAAGAACGATGCCCACAGTTGATGCTGGCACTTAGCATTACCCTGCCAGAGATAAACAGCCCCTCCGTCTTTGAGGCGTGGATTAAGGACTGGAGATGATATTGCATCCTGTTACTAAATCCCTGTCCCAGCAACATGGAAGCTCATTCCTGAGCACAACAGCTGCTTCTCATTGCAGAAGCAAAAGCAGAGCAGAGGAAGGCTGCCAGAGGGGCACTGCCTGCCCTGGGAACAGACACCCACCCAACCTAGGCAGTCATGAGGTTTATTTCAGTACTTTCCTCCCAAGGATGTGCTTGCACAGGGACAGCTAAAGCATTGCATGACACTTCCTGGCAAGCACGGGAAATACAAAGCTGCACAAGGTGTCGCAAGGAGGTCTGCTTCCAGAAGGTTTGCTCTGAAGCTGCTGTCACATCCCTCAGTGGCTGTTCATCAGCCAAGCAGCTCTGGAGAGAGACTGCCAGGATAGCACTGCCCTCCTTACCCTCGTTGAACTCCCGGCTCAGCTCATGGTTCGGGCAGCGTTTGACCACTTCGGTGACGTGTTCAGCTTTCTTGTAGACAGGCATAGCCCTGATGACAGCTCCCTGGGGTGGTGGGGTCATCACTTTGATCTGGATGGGACACGTCTTGGCGATCTGGCAGTACAGCTTTTTCAGTTCGGTGGAATACTGCATGGGGAACAGACCAAGACAGAGTCAGGAGTTCAGCTAGGGATGAAGGCACACCAGGAACATGGAGATGGCTTTGCATTTGTAACTAAAAGCACCAGCCACTGCATGTGCACTGCACTTGTTTGCACAACAGCCACGCTTCCAGAAAAGTGAAAAAATCCCTAGACCTTTACCTGCTGTAAAATAGCAGAGCATAAATCTACATCCTAGCATTCCCAAACGCAAAAATCTTCAGATAAAGAGCACTTCATTTACTCGAACAAATAAAGGCTTTATTTCTCTTGGGCACACACTCCCTCTTGCAAGAGACACCCATTACCCACCTAACAAAACAGATGCTATTCTTTTCACAGCATCCTGTAATCCTGGAAGCACTCAAAACCACAGACAAAGTGTTTCATCCTGTTTTCTACGAAGCCCTCCTACTCTTGCAGAGGGATTAAATAAAAACATCAACCTTAGAACTGAACAGTACTTGAAAACAAGACCCTGATCAATTTGGGAGTTGTACCAAATCTGACATTTCAATCATCTTTTAAAACCATCTTCTACATCTACTGAGCACCACTGTAGTAATCTTCTCACTTCTAAACTCAAAGTATTATAGCCAAAAATAAGGTAAAAAAAACCCAAACAGTATTTTTATTTCAAAGCCAGAAGAGTTGAACAGCCCAAACATCAGCTCCATGCTGAGACCTAGACGATAACCCAGCAGCTGGCTCCAAAAGGGAGGCTGTGACCATGCAGTGAACACCTGGAACAGAAGAAGATACTTTTATTCACTGTGCTAATTTGGAAACTATTAGATTTCTCTTAAGATATTCCTCACTAAAACAGTAAACCGATGCAGCATTTTCCTGGAGGGTGTTCACATCTGGAAACCTTTACTCAGCAAAACGTCAAGGCTGAAGTTGGTGGTTTCTTTTCAAAACCCCTCTGAAATAAAGGCATCTGTTTAGCAGGGAGGACAGCAAGGAAAGTCCCAAGTGGTTCAATGCTGCACAACCTAAATCCATTTTCCTGGATGTCTCCCATGAAGGAGACTCTCCAGTCTCCCCTGCTGTACAAGCCTGTTCCAAAATATGGCAGGTTTTTCAGTACCCCACTCCAGAGGCATTCAGTTTTCTCCTGGTATTCAGACATTAATGAGTGCAGAGATCTCCCTGTAACAACATAACCCACAGGAATTGCTGGCATTTCCCCATCTCCACATCCTCGGTTCTTGCAGGAAAAGAAAAGTGACAGCCCCAAGGTGGTTGTTTCCTCACAAAAAAAGGTCTCTAGCAGCCATGGGCCAATACATCCCTCTTCCCAGCTGTTCAAACAGAGCAGTGACAGGTTCATACTGGTCAAGAGCACCCTGTGGCCATGGACCCCACTGGGACTGGGAGAGCCAGCGTGTGCACTGGTGGGTGGCAGATGATGCAGCAGCAAAAGGATTAGCTAGTGATATTCAGGGATTATTTGCATTTCAAAGTGTACACACTGCTAACATAGGAAAAACCAAACTTCCGAGAGACACTGGGTAGGAGAGAGGGATTAAACGTAAGCCAAGCCAGTCCCTTCCCTCCTCACTCAACACCATCTTGCCATGTGGCAGAGAAGATGCTACAGGTATTTAAGCTACGAAAAAAGATTTCTTTAAAATGCAAAGGCCAAATTGTGCAATGTATTTTATGTGCCTGCAGGCTACAGATTAAACCCACAAAGGATTTACCCAGCCTGCGGAAATGGGGAGCATGCCAAACAATTACAAAAAAAAAAAGTTGCGAAACAGATCTAGATGGTGATTTATATCATACATCTTTTAAACCTGAAATTCCTTATTGTTTTTTAATTAAAAAGCAATTCCTTACTGAAGGTAAGAATGAGCTCACCATGTTGTCTTTTCATCTCAAGAGGTAGAAAAAGAATCACTTATATTTAAAAAGGAAGAAAACCTGTAAAGCTTTGTTTCCTTCAACACATCAGTTTGCTCATAGCATTGTGAAGGTTTCAAGGACAGAAAGCCTCAAAAATCTCAAAAAGCCAGCTAATCACTTGGATGCCTTAACATCACTGAAGCACAAAGAAATTGGGCACCCAAAGGTGATGGGCTGAAATGCAAGCAAAAATACGGAAGAGCAGTGGTGCACAGAGGGCACAGCACACGCCAGGAGCCAACGTGTCCGGTGTCTGCAGGCATCCAGAGAATTGAACAAATGGAAGGAGATACACAGCCCTCGGTCACTGACCGGGACTCTTGGTGCTGACTGTAATTTTACGTATAATATCTTCAAAGACAGAAAGCTGGGGTTACAAGAAAGGGGAAAAATAAAAATCACTGCTTTCAGAAGGACTGAGAGGTACCCAACACCAGCATCAATACCGAGGCTCCTGATCAAACAGTGTGGCCCCTCTGCCAGCAGAGAAAGGGATCTACTCCTCATACACCCAAATGGCACGGTTGGACCCCGCTGACTACAACCAGCAAGGAAGGCATTGGACCCACAGCTGAAATTCACAGAAAGCAAACAGCCAAGAGCTAATGGCCAACAACTTGAACTTGGCATGTCAGAAAAGGAGGGTAACCAGGGGCCCACCTCTGCCTCAGGACACAGTCAGGACAGGGAAGATTGCCCAGCACAAGCAAAAGAGACAGCAGGAGGCTGAGCAGCCTTTTTGTCACCTGATTGTGAGAAGAGTTCAAGCCTCACAGGCACTGCACAGGGCTTGGGGACATGGCGTAGAGCCATGATTTCACATCTACCCCAGGCACAGCCGCCTTCGAGCATGTAATCACTGAAGGGATGGACATTTAACACCAGTGTAAATCTGTCTGCAGGGTACCTGCTGTCAGACAGAGAGGGGCTCGAGTTTCCCACCCCGCCAATTTTGCTGCAACCAGGGGTAACCTGATGCACAGCCATTTATTGGCATAAATAGATGCCAACAACTAGGTCATGGTGACTTCGTCCTGGATCAGTGATAATCGCTATATCCACAGAGCAAGACAGGATATTGTATATAGATTTCAAAGCAAAGGCACTTCAGAAAGAGAACCCAAGGCAGGAGCTGTCTGGGCATTCAGATAGTGCCTGCAAGCAAGGATCACACTCTTGGCACAGGTGCTGCTCCTCAGTGGTCCCAAACGACCCCACCCTGCAGGAGGTGACAGTCCCCCTGCCCACCATCTTGCTGTGAACTGACACTTGCTGTATGAGGGCTAGGACCATGAGCAATTCCCAGAAATCCAAAGCATGACTATTAATAAACACACTTGAGCAGGAAAACTAAATTAATTAGGAGTACAAATATAAAAAAATGAGCTTGACCCAACAAACAAGTCTAGCAGTTAACAAGATGACAATAGCCATTATCCAGCAGTAGGAACAAAGGTTGTGCCAACAGCCTGAGGAGTACAAACACCACTTCCCCCAGAGTAGAGACCTGAAAGCCATTTAAAACAAAAGAGTTGAGCCTGGAAACATGTTATCTGCTCAAGAGGGAGAGGAAAGAGCGTTGGCTCGGACTTTTCTTTGGAGTTCGACTGCTGTCTGTCATGAATTTAGCTTTTTGCTTAATAATACGTTTTAAAAGGAAAGATGAAAACATTCCAGTGCCTGCAGCTCTGCTCTCCCCACCTGCCCGTGCAGACATACTGTATTACCCACTCTTGGCACCCTGGCTGGTAATTCAGTAGCACAATACACACACCAGCTACCATCAGGCAACACCTGTCTGATTTCTCAGTAAGCCCCTTCTACGGAAGGTGTGTCAACAAAGTGTTGGAAGTCAAAAACAAAACACTTTTTGACTCTCAAATGGACAATTTTTGTTAGAAGGGACTGAAGTCTCCTGGAAGTAAGTGTGCAACGCAATACAAGCCACAATGGCTTTTCACTGTGTGTTCAATTCCTCTGCAAAACTCTGATGCAGTGAAATCCCCCAAACACTACTTTTGAAATCTAGCTCTAATATCTGGTTTACCATCTGATCTAGCAGAGGGATTATGGCCTCTAAATCTTTAAAAGCAGTGGGGTTCAGTCAGCTCTACAAATGCTAATGGCTGTCAGCTTGAAGGGGATCCCAGAGGTTGGCTTAAGGCATTACAGCTCCCTGAGCCCCTCCTGCTCAGATCGACAGGTCTTTCAAATCTTCTGCAAACTTCTTTTAAGTAGTCATGTTTTAATTAAACTCCGTTAACTAGATTCATTTTACTTTATGTTTTCAAAGCTGTCAGCTATGATTTCTCCCCTATCAAACTAACTCCCTAAGAAGGGGAAAAAAAAACAGGTTAGAAGAGTGGGAATGCAACAGTTACCTGCACCAGAGTATTCACAGGTGAAAACAAGGAGAGTCACAAAGAAATAGAAAATAATTTGAATCTATTTTAATTATTTAGGAGAAAAAAAGGCAGTGGGAAGAAAGGAAGCTACCAACTAAGAATAAAAATTGAAATTTACCCAAGCACCTTAAACATTTTTTATATGCTAGACCATGATCTAACTTTCCATTTACAAAAAGCTGCTGGGAGCATGTGGGGGCAAATCAGGAACACATGTATGCACACGCACACACACACTCTCTTAGGAACCAATGTGTACCCAGAGGACTTTCAGTGAAGAGGAGCTGGACCAGGAGTGCTGCACACAAGGACACCTCCTCCTTCCAGATTTAACCTTCAGCTCAGCATAACGTAAACCCCATGGCTTGTGAGCGGACTTGTTGCAGCTGCAGTTTGAAGTCCTCTATCCCACCAGGTGCCAGAGAAAAGTGGACAGCTTGCTGCCAGTGGGCATAGCCGGCATTCAAACCCTGGGCACGGCTGACAGGTCCAGTAATACAGATCCACCACGTGTGGCAACAATCCCCAGCCTCACAGCGCAGGGCACCGGAGAGGCATGCCTGTGAGCATCCCCTATCTGTAAGGGAAGCCATCGTGCGATGCCCGGGAGCATGGGAGCGGATGCTGATGCAGCCCCACCAGTGCTTTGGAGGCATTTATCAAATTTCTCCACCCCGGGGCAAAGGAAAAACCATGTCACACTCCTTTCCCTCTTGAGGAAGGGCAGTGAATCACCCAAGGGCGTCCGCCTTTGCAAAGACTTAAAACTTCATTTTCCCCCCAGGCTCCTCTGCCCTCTCCCCGTCGCCTCGCCAGGCGCTCACGAACGGTGCTGACGAGCTATTAAAATCCTTCCTCCGAGTGCTTTTCGCCAGGAGCCGCAGCCAAAGGCCGCCTGTTGCCACCTGTCAGTCGCGGGGATTAATTACCTGCGCCGGGCGGGGAGCGGCACATTCCTGCCGGCCTCGCCCGCCGGGATGTTGACATCAGGCAGGTGGGCCCCGCGTCCCCCGGCCGCCCGCGCCGAGGGGGGACGCGACCCACGAGGGGTGCGTGGGGACCGGCATTGCAAACCGCAGGGACAGCGGGACACGGGGAGGGAGGGAGGGAGGAGCGCGGCGGGGCTGCCCCGGGGCAGGCGGCACTCCCAGCGCCGGCAGCTGCTGCTGCTGTGCCTTGGAAACCTTAGCGAAAAAAAATAAATATATGGGTGCGTGTGTGTGTCGACCTGCTTAGGTAAACGGGGAAGGGGAAGGGTGGCAGGGAGGAGAGCGGAGAAACGTAGCCTGCGGACAGGGATTCAGGGGCCGCTGCCCGGTGCGCCGGGTCCCGCTGCGGAGCCGCTCCCCGCCCGCGGGCACCGCGGGGCGCAGCCGCTGAGCTCCTGCGCTGTGCCATCGCGGGGGAACGAGGGGGAGAAAAGGCGCTCTTCCCCCTCTGGCAGAGGCACAGCCATCCCCTCGCCTTGGCAGGCTGACAGCTGCGCGTTCCCCCTCCCCGCAGGAGCTCCTGCGGGTCCCTGTGAGCAGCACTCCCGCCCCGTCCCCCAAACACACCCCGACTCGGAGGGCGCGATGAGAAGGGGACATGCACACGTGGCCATGGTAGAGGAGATCCCCTGAAATCCCCCCAAAATACCGAATTGAGAGCATCTGCTAGATTCTCACATTTTTAGGATAATGAGGTAATTCCTTCATGTGACAATATTCAGCATCTCGCTTGAGGCTCCCCAGGGGTTTCAATTCAAAACTGCCTCGATCAGGATATATCATCTCTACCTGACACTGTCAGCAAAGCCACGATAACAGAAATAACACCAATAATTTCCCATACTGCTTTTGCACTGTGAAACTCTAGTAAATGTGAAAACTTTACATATGAGGGCTTTTACATTGCAATTTCGTAGCTACATACTTACTTCACCAACAAATGAAGTCCTCTTGAGGTTGAGCTTGAAAACCATTTTAAAAATAAACAACAACAAGAACAAAGAATCAACTGAAAAGTATCCTGTTTCAAGAGGAAAAAACCTCCAACGGAAAACTCTGAAGGCAAGCTTTATGCATTTTTTGATACAAAGTGATGGGTGTAAAGGAAAGCTTTACTATTTGGTTTTGTGAGTTCTCTTCCTTTGCCAGTCTATTATTTAAATATTTTTGAAATTAATTTATTTAAAAACCAAAATCGTTAGACTCCTGCAGTCAAATGGCCTTAGCTTGTGCAGCCAGCTCACACACTGCATGTGTATTGTGTCCAGTTTCTCTGACAGTTTCTAAACTGAAACTTTAGCAGTAGCAAACAAGTTTCAGATGCTAACAATGTCTAATAATTTACATTTCTGATAGATTGCTTTGCATCAGAAATTCTGTGACATAAAAGTAAGAAATAAGAGCAAATCTGCTGAAAGGCAAAGCTGATCTGATTCCGAACATCTTCCCCTGATATCTACGTCTCCCAGTGACTTCTCTACTATGAATGCACAACAAATAAGCAACCTGTTTGCCTACCACAGAAAATACAATATTAGGAAACACACACTGTAGGAAATTCACCCTCATTCTACCCAAACTCACCTAAAGGCTTATGATGTGCTAAATTCCAGCAGAATAGCGAGGAGCGATCAAAGTTAGTCTAAAACATTACTTGAAATTGGATTTGGAAAACATCCACTCCAATTATTAAGCATTAATTAGTAAACCAACAAAATTCAACAGCAAAGTTTTTAATCATTACAGTGATTGCCAAAGCAGCTTTGTGAGTAATTCCATTGCATTTCTTCCCTCCTTCCACAGCCCCGCTACTCTCAAAGACACGTGGCTACTTCACATCCTCCTAGCAGGAGGGTAACCCACTGCTAACAAAGCACTACACTGGAGTTACAAATATTTGCATCTCTATAAAATACACACACCTGCTTGCACGTAATGCGAGTGGACAGTACACATATGACCACGTTTGCCTACATGAAACTAAATTGACTGTATGACCTCAAGCATCAGAGCAGCTAACACTGCAACAGTGACATAACCAGCAACAGTCCTTTCAGGCAATTCTACTCATTACACCAGAATGTATACTCTAATGCTGCAGGCAAAAACCTCCAGGACTTGATTTAGCAAAAAAATCTTCAGCATATGCTTAACTTTTGGCAGCACTGTTAACCACCGCCTGCTCAAGTCAGTGTGCCTCTGTGTAAGGGAATTTGTGAAGTCAAACCTGAGCTTAAAGATCTGATTCAACCTGTATCTTAAAGGAAATCGGATTTCTGTTATAAAGGGCTCCAGAAATGAACTGAAAAGAACATATTCAGGCTCCAAACAGCAAACCCACCTCACCACATACTGCTCCTGACTCACATGCCTTGGCTTCTGATACTGAGCACGAGAACCTGTTCTGCTCATGGGCTGCTTTAAGTAAAGTCCAGGCTGGCGATTTCAAACCTCCTCCTAGCTTGGTGTGGGGGATTCAACTTTCTTACAGTCATCTGTCCCAGGCTCAGCCAAAGAGGAAAGCTGCTGTGTGTTTCTTCCCAGATTTCACTTGTTTCACGTTTGCATGTTGTAGCATGCTCCATCCTACTGATGCCTTAGGTTTTAACTTTTACATTTTTCAAATCCTGTATTGCCTAGTGTGTAACTCTGAAGTTTCGTGTGGCCCGTTAACTACTGTTCTCTCATGCTGGTTAGACATAACAAGCCTCTCCAAGGACACCCAGATTGTCCTAGGCCCAAAATGTGTAAACTAACATCTTAAGAACAGGGGTAAAATTCGGGAAATTACATCATTAACTGAAGTTATAATTGGAGAATTAACCCTGATATGGAAATGAACAAAACTTATAAAAGTGTGAAGAACCCGTGACTCAGGGTCCATCTTGGGTGTAGCTTTTGGCCTGCCCAGGCTGTACCTTTGAACACCCTTCAAATAAATACCTATCTTTATTCCCTTATTCTTGCCTAGTCTCTGTTTTTAGGTGGCCATCTCAGGCATCACTACCAGCCAAACTCCAAAAACTCTCATCAGCTAGAGGAAACATTGTCTGGAGTAACCAGACACCAGTTTTTAGTGCATCTCCCCATCACTTTTGTCCCCTGCTGAAAGTCAAAGAGTGATGAACTCAATGATAAGGGAAGAAGCACAGCAGTACATAAAGGTTGCTCAATTAAGACAAAGTAAATGGCAAAGCAAAAATCCCAAAGCTCTCTAAAATATTTCTGCTCCTACCAATTCCAACCTGGTTTCAAAAACATGAGTCATCAGTAAAAGTCCCAGACAAGCAGGTCAAACCTTGCAGCCCCATAGAGAGTAGATAGAGGGTTTGGATCCTCTGCAATTTGGGATACAGCCACAGGTTCAGGTAGTTCCACAGGAGCCAAAGATCAAGGGGAAGAAGCAGGGTACAAGGAAAGGCCCAATGTAAGACCTAAGTACAAAACTCATTTTAGTTCCTTCATCTGCAAATAAGGGGATTTCATTAATAACTCAGAGGAAAGTGAATGAGTCACTAGTACAGTATCTGTTACAGCAGAGGGAAGCCAATCTGGACGAGAGAACACATTAAAAAACAAAACAAACAACACAACAAAGTTGGTCTGGCAATGTAGTCTTTTCAATCAGCAACATCCTAAGCCTGCACATTAGGGGCAGCATCAGTCCCAGAACTATCAAGCACTCTGCCACAGACTGCACTGGCCACTCAACACCATAGAAAGCAAGACACTGCTAGATGGTGACAGATTTCCACCCAAATTCTGGCTCATGCCAAATGACTGGCCTACTTGTAAAATACCACAGCACATTGCAAGGGTAAGAGTATTTACATCAAATACTGGCCCATCTTACTGGCTGGGGCACAAGACAGGCTCACAGGAGATGCAAACCAGTTTTTGCACATTCATTCTGATACAGAAAAGAAAGTTCAAGCAACTCAAAGCTAAAACCAGGTTTAATGTCTTGTGATCTATCATACTAAACGCCTTTGCCCAGATACATTTTCTATCCTGTTTGTTCTTTCTTGACTTAGGGTTCAGATTCAATGGACTCTACAAAAAGGTCAAATAATCCCTGAAGAACTTCACATGCAAATAATTAGGTTTTTTTTCTTGCCTTCCTACAGCGCTACTGCTGTTGTGCTGTGACCAAGTGCAGGACTGCTCCCTGACTGTTTCTGGAGTGGAAAACTGCCCAGTGCACCCACGGAGCAGGGCTGGTAGATAACTGGGAGGCCAAGGGGCTCAGCCATGAACTTCAATAAAACAAGGGGCCACCAATCAAGTCAATGAGTGCTCCTCCAGATATGCACTCTTGACAAAGACCAAATGGCTCAGATGGAAAAAGGTGATCCCTTTTCTTCTACTCACTTTGCTTCTCCTCCCATTTATTCCACCTGAGGGAAGGTGCAGATACCTCTCCACTTCATCCTTCTAATAGACTATTAATCACACCTATGGGAGGCAATGGAAGGAAAGACAAAGTATTAAATCTGACAGGCTCTCAAAGTGGCAGTGCCAGTGAAATGCATCATTAAGGTGAGTAATTTTCCTGTTTACTTCATATAGCCTCTGAGCCCCCCCGCTCCCTCCTCCCTGCCTAGATGTGGGCAGGACCCATCAAGGCAAAGCTTTGGAAGCAAGTAGCAGCGTCCCCAATTTCTACATAAACGCTGCAGGCCAAAGAGCAAAGGCAGGTTCCAACTGAGTCCTTGACAGTAATCAAGCACTGCGGCGCCTCTGGTCTTGTCTTGTGCATACCTTGCAAGTAGCATCATGTCTTCCCAGGGAGACTTCACTAGCAGAGCACGCAAGCGCCTTGTTCCTTGGCTTCTATCTCAGAAAAAGATAGTCCTGAAAACACACACACACGCCCCTGCTTTTCTGCTCCAAGGGAGACCATTTCCCTCTAAATCTCCAGTGTACTGTTAGAAGCCCTTTCAGAACAGATTGATGAATTTGCCAGAAATCTCTTTTGTTCCTGCGCAGAAAGGTTAGTGCCAGACCCTTGTCAAAATGGCATTGAGTCTTCCCTGTTAACGTCCAGGAAACTATCCTGAGTCAGATCTTATTACATTTGAAACAAAGTGCAAGTACCAGCAAGTCTCTTCCATGATAACAGCCAGGGCCTGTCCCATTTCCTGATCACATTACACTCAATTTCCAGAACTACATCTATGCAAATATTGTTCTCCTGCTTGCCAAGCATTTCATTGATAATTAAAGTGAAAAGCCAGCAAAGCTTTTCTGGCCAGGATGGTGAGCAAGGCAACAAACTCATACACAGACACCAAGCAGGGACAAACGCTCTTCCTCTGTATGAAGACCACCAAAAAAGAGCCCTCTCCTCCTCCTAGAGGACAGAGAATCCAGACTGAACCAAACAATTTCTGCAAACATCCCTCTGTTTTTTGGAATTACTGACCCAATGAGGTCACACTCTAGTTCTGAGTCACAGTGAAAACATAAGGATTAGGAAAAACAAAAATTGCACCTAACTGAGCAAGTCATAGTTTAACTGAGACCACAGAGATGCAGAAACTCAGATCTAAGTTATATCAATCAAGCCTGACAGCAGCTCCAGAATACTTAGGATGAATACTGACTAAATCAAACCTTTAAACCTTTTATTCATACAATTAAGCTTTGGGGATGTATGGCAAGAAAGTCAGACAAGAACACAATCACCAGCATTTGCAGGGTTCTGGGACCTGTATTTTACCCAGATCCTCCTCCTTCTCAGCCCTCTCCTTCCATCCTCAATGACCTAGCTAAGCACCGTCCTTGAGTCAACTCATGTGGTTTCTCCCGAGTCTACTTTCAAAGTCAAGACATGATTCAGCAAGGTGTTTAAGCAGATGCCTACCTTTAAGCTTGGGAGCAGCCTTGCTGACTCCAACGGAACCCAAGAGATTTCACTGGGAATATTCACGTGCTAGAGGTTATGCACTCACTCAAGTGCCTTACTGAACCGAGACCTTGATTTTCCTATGTACCGTGGGAAACAATTCATCAAGTTCCATGCTGAGGAACACAGCAGAGCAGCTGCCGCAGCCATCAGGACATTCCCTGCTCAAAAACACAGGGCCTCGCCCCCAGCCAGCCAGTGAGGTCAATGCTGTGGCATCTCCTCTGCTAGGAAGATCAACAATCCCATACAGGTTTGGGGTACTCCTCCATTTTTTCTCACACTCCCTGCAGCTGTACAACTTCAGAAAAGGGAAGAAAGCTGTTCCACAGAACAGCATTTAGAAAGGGAGGAAGGCTTGCAATGAGTTCAGAAAATGTTAGCAGCAGTCCTTCCTACCCCTCAGAGAAATAACAAATCTTTGGTTTTGCATCTTCTGTCCCCTAAGAGCAGAGTGCAAAACCACGTCCCAGTGGACATACAAACCAAAGGGAATTGTGCAGTAACATGTCACAGAAAAAATGGAAGGCTTGAACACAGTATAGTCTAGATCTCTGGTTTTTAGGCTGCTTTGAAATTTCAGCAAGAAAGCACAAGTACATAAAGCAAGCTTGCATGGACCTGGATGCACTTCACAGGCAGATCTACAAAAGCCCGCTAGGTAAACTCAAAAGGAATGACTGCCCAAATACTCCATGACATAGTAACAGATCTATAAATTATTAGAAGTAGATTACATCAAGTCTCTCAATACCTAGAAATTTATTTATTTCATTTGGTAGCAAAGATAATAATGTCATCTGCATGATCTAACTGGAAACATAACAGGAACGAATGTGGATTTAGATGCAAATCCTTGCAACCACAACCTGAAGATGGCTTTCCAAGGAAAACACCGAACAGCCCTTTGTCCCTGCAGACCTCACTGCTCTGCACTGCTTCATTTGCAAACTGCAAGCTCTGAAGACCCCAAGCAACAGATGCTTTGTGAGAAGACCTAGCCCATTCAAAGCAAGACTGCTTTCCCAACCAAAAAGCAGTCTTTGTTACTGGCTAACAATGAGAACAGGAATAGTTCCCTGAGAAACATAATTTTGAAGTCAGATTTCCCAACTAACCACACCCAATTAGTAAGTAATGCCATGCTTTTGAGTGATTATGGAATCCCAGCAGATTTTTTAATAGTTTCAATTTTATGATTTTCTCTATCTTCACAAAAACAACAAAAAAGGAAACAAAACCCCCTCATGATCTTATATAGGTGGCTGGTAACTAAAGGCAAGCCCCTACCTCACTAAAAAGTAGTAAAACAAAATGGAACAAAACAAGAGAGTTGCAACATCAGAAGTTACTCGCTCACACTGTCTGGCACTCCCATTTTCCTTACAGCTCATATGTGGTGCATCAGAGAAAGGTGCAAAGTCTCCATGGGCAGAACAGGCTGTTGCCCTGCACGATGCTGTGCAATGAATTCCTTCCCTAGCAGAAAGCAAGATTTGTTCTAAGATAGCTACCATGAATCTCATGCACCTGCACCACTGCAAATGCTATCAAGGGTAACACTTAAAAGCATTTCCTCAGCAGCTCTGAATGTAATGCTCTCCAAATGAAAAGGCAGGAGAAGGGCTGGGACTAACACTAGCAAGCCATTTGCAAGTGTAGCCCATTGAAGACAATCAATTGGTACCAAAGAAATCAAGGATTTGGAACCTGCAGAAGTTCACTGCCTCTCTAGAATTTTATCAGCCACTATGTAGAGAAGACACCAATAAACAATTGACTCTTTCTATCCACCAGCTTCTCAACTGAACAACAGAAAAGAGTTTACAGGGGAGTAAATATTTAGCTCTCCAGCTGCAGACAGCAAAACACCAGATGCAGAAAAACCCTAAACAGGATCAGAGATACTACAAAACACCACAGGGATGCGACCATACTACTGCTATGACGGACAGCAGCTCATTATTGTGTAAGGTAGAGTGCAAAGCTCCTTTGCACAAAGCACTGGGTTTGAAGGGAAAAACCCCCATTTTTACAAAGTGTGGAGGCAACAGATTGAAACACTCCAGAGGGAGATACTTGGGAAGAAGAAAGCTGTTGAGGGAGGAGAAGCCCTAGCCACAGCACACCATCTATCTGACCCTAAAGGACAGCAAAGAATAGAGGCCCAGCCAGACTGTAACTGTTGCCATGTATTTCTTATTTAAATGCAATTTGTTTAATCTCAAGTTAGATTCAACCATCAAAGGCTCTCTTCTGTAGCACACTGACAGTTCGCTCTAAATCTCTGCACCTTTAATCCTTTAATTAGCCAAGAAAAATGCAATCTCAACTCTTCCACCAACCTAAGCTAATTTTCTGCATGAAGCTTCCATCTCCTGTAGGTTACAGGTTTTAGCTGCTTGTGTAGCCAAGGGGAAAAATACAAAACACAACATTCCCACACAGGCTGATGTGTGCTTCTCCAAGGAGCAAGCTTCTTGAAAAGTCCTTGCAGAAGCAAGAGGGACCCCTTTTCCCATTGCAGTAGTGGGCTGGGAGGCATAACTACATCACCCAATTCAGAGGAAGAGCCAACAGAGGTTTCTGCGAATAAGACAATGCATAGGACAGGGATAAAACTGGAGTGTTAAGCCAATGCTTGGCTAAGAGAGTGCCATTAGTGGCTTTGGCCATCTTTCTCAGTGATTTTGGGATGGGAGCTCCTAAGCAAGCAAACAGAACCCCAGTAAGTCAATCACTTTGAAAACTCTCTCCAAAGGAGATGAGCCCTGCTATTTCTCAAAACTGTCACAGCAACCCAGCTCTCAATGAAGAAATGGAAGATTTCATGAGCCACCAGAGCATCAGGACAGAGACCCATTTGGGCAGCCTGAAATACTTATCAGGTTCTTCATGCAGTCCCAGCAAGAGCAAACTCAACGAAGGACAAGAGGGCCTCCAAAATTCTTCTTTGTCTAAAGCCCTAAGCACGTTGGAGTGAGGTATAATCTGCACCTGAACAGAAGCCTGACTGTCTCTCCAGGTCAGGATGAGTCTTGCAGGGCAAGGCAAAAGCAAACAGTGCTCCTGCTCAAGGCATGGTCATGGTGCACCTACAGGGACTGCTGGCTGGCCACATGCTGTGACCCCATGTGTAACAAGCCAAGCCATCTCTGCACAGCCCCCAAACCATCACATTCCAGCTGCAATATGCCAGAGCCAACGACCCTGCCCATTGCTGCAGCACTACACAGACAGCACATCTCTTTCTAGGCACAGCCTGCATGTCCACGCAATGCTGCATGGAGCCCAAGGCTGTGCCTCACATGTGTGTTTAACTGCCAAGGGTGGACAAGCTGTAGGAGGCGTTCCTGGTAGCTGGTCAGGGAACATATGTGAACAGCAGCACCAAGTCATCAGGGATTTGACAAAGGCATGAAGACATGGGAGTAAGAATAACCTCCCTCTGAAGAACAAATGCACAGTGGAAGAGCCCTGTCGACATCAAAGGCAGAGGACAGGCATTTGTGGATCTTGCAGTTCCTTAATTTGCTTCTGTGTTGAGGTCTTGACAAAGATCAGCACATGACCAGGGCTGCCCCGCTTACACAAGCGCTTTTGATGAAGTCACAGCAGGATTTGGTTTGAGAAAAGGGGAGAAAAAGCCTCAACAGACTACTGCTTTTAAGCACTAGCAAAATACTACCCAGGTAGTATTACAACCCCATCTCTACCTAGAATAGAGCACTTGGAATGCATGCCCCTTTCCTCTGAAAGGATTTTAGAGGCACTGTGTTCACACTGCCCACCTTACTCAGCCCAAATCAGTCCCCCTCATCTCCTCAGCAAGGAATTCAGTCCATTAGACAAGCAAAAGGATCTGAGTAACAGTTGCTACGCTCCACTGACAACAAACCCAGTTACACACAGTCTGCACCTTCAATACCCACAGTAGTTACACATGCAAACCAGAAATGTGGCTGCATGTATATCTCCGGGGTTGTCTTACAAAAAAAAAAAAAAAAAAAAAAAACAAAACCCAAAACAATGCAGAGCTCAACGTGATGATGAGAACCATCAGTGCAATGATAGGAGAACCTCAGCATGAGAACTACTGCCGGTCTAATGCCAACCTCAGCACTCCAGCCACTCCCGAGTCATGTAACTGTTCTCCACTGCCACGGGCCTTCCGAAAGAGGCATTTCAAGTGCACAATTAAAGGCAGGCAAATGACTCTGCAAGCTGCAGTTGCAAGATATTCATGCTACGTTCAGTTCCTACAGGGCAAAGAGGACAGGAGTAGCTCACGAGGAGCTTTGGAGAGGGAAGCTGCATTCCAGGGTCCAGGCAGCCAGCCTGGTAACTGAATCTCTGCACTTTGATCAGTGTATTACAGAACATCCTTCCACTGACAGTCCTCAGGGTGAGTACAGAAAAGTAGCAAATAGTAAGTAGATTTGCTCTGGGTCACAAAGCAAGCTCATCTCACAGCACCAAGATGAGTAGAATTCTCTCTTTTAAGAAAGAAAAAAAAAAAAATATATTCTACAGTGCTCTGAAAGCAGCTAATCAGATTATTAAAGTGCTTGAAAGTTTAATGAAGAAATCAAAGCTATTAAGCAAACATTCAGCTTGATGTCTCTTTTCCTTCTTACCCACCCTTCCTCAATGCATTCAAAACCTCTTTTTGCTATGCTATAACATGTTTGAACAGGTACTGAGATACAAACAAGTCTTGGCCCCATCTCATACAGAATGGATTGGTTGCAGATGTTCTCCTGCAAGCTACATCTTGCCTCCTGCAAGAGCATTCATCTCCAAAACACATCATTTCACTTAGTTTGCCTGAAGCAAAAACTCAAAGGTTATTTAATTTTTAATATTTTTTTTATTAACTCTAACATACCTACAGCTGTGCAAGCAAAACCCCATCTGGTTTTTCAAGGCACAAAGAGGCGAGCAACTAAGTTTAGATAAAAGTAACCAAGTTGGGGCAGTTATCTTTCTGCTCACCTCTGCAGGAGCCAACAGCAAAGTCAGGGGTGCAATAAAACAAAAACCTGCTATATTTCAGAGAAGCCTGACATATTTCACTATCTTCCTAGGACAAGTCAGACATGAGCTCATACAGTGGCAGGTGAGTCAGTGACGAGTCAGATGAGCTCCTTAATTAAGCTTTATGGGCAGATGATCCCTCGAAGGTGTAATCAGATTGGTATGGCCAGTGGAAAAAGGAGAAAAAAAAAAAAAAGAAAAACATTTTAAAAAGCTGACTGAACTGCTACACCCTTGCTGAGCCATGCTGGGCAGGCTGAAGGCAGCACTGCCCTGAGCCCCCAGCATGCAGGAATACCTGGCCATCATGCACCACTCCCTGGCAGTCAGCACCTGCCTGTGTGCTCAGTTCTGCTCCTCCAGGGAGCAGAGAAACGCTGACTTCCCCAGCAAGCAGGTCACACTGGGGTCACACTGCAGACACAGTGCCATCCCAGGTGTCCAGTGTAAGGGGCAAGCACCCCATGAGCTCCACTTTCAGAGGCAAGGGGGTTGCCAACAGCTCTGATCTGCGCGGTGGAGAGGTAAGAAGTCATGACTGAGTCACTCCCAATCACTAACAGAATCAATCTTGGCTAGGTGATTTATCAACGTTTAAATGCTACCAAGCTGCCTCACTTAACAGAAAAGCCCCATGAATTTTGTGTTTTGGAAGCTTCCCTGAAATAAGCTGCAAACCACACATCAAAGTATCAGTATATTGAAACAAAACAGGGCCATTAAACAGATTGAGATCAGCAGGGTGACTAACGGCATCAGAGCATTTTTGTTCTCTTGACACCAGACAGGCAGCATGGAAACGGTTTTCTTCCAGCACGTGTCCCTGCAAATTCATCCTGGAAACTTGTCTCGCCCATGTAGCAGCTCTTCCTGTGCTGCAGTGCTCCCTCCAGCAGCACAGGAACACCAGCAGCATCAGCACAACCCAGCTCTCCCCATCTTTATCTTGCACAGATCAGTCTGCTGAAAAACAAGCCCAGAAAGACAGACTCCAACCTCTGCAGCCCTTCTGAGAGGCATGGCAAAGGAAATGGGCAAAAATGACTCATCAGAGAAGTCAGCACACAAAGGGAATGCCAAACAAAGGTTAAATTTATGAATTCCTTATGGAAACTGATTGCAAAGCAATCACTCCACATGCTTTGTCTCTTGTCTAACCTTACAGAACTAATGATAACACTTCTGAAGATTTTCCTAGGGCCTCACCACTTTCTTTGTGAGCACCAGTACCATAAGAGGTTTTAGTAGGATATCTAGAAGTGCACAGACATTTTTCTGTTTAAGCCCCGTTTGCTCATACACTTACAAGTACTCACCAAGGATGGGTCAAGAAAAAATGACTAAGAATGAGTTGTATGAGAGGTTTGCAGGAGAAGAGATGGGAGACAAGGAACTCATTGCAAAACCAGCCACCACCCTGCTGATTAATGAAGAGGGATCATTCAGTGCTCAGACACTGGACAAACATCTCATGGGAAGACTCTTTCTCTTTCACCTATGGCGATGCTGATGCTCAAAGGCAGACAGAGCGGAGGCACTGCCTGCCCCGCTGCTGGCTCTGCAAACACCCTTCAGGCAGGGCACCAAGCCCAGTGGCACCGCTCCCATCCCTTCCCCATGGGAATCCTTTCCAGCCCTGCCCTTTAACGGGGGGGGGTCCAAAGAGCTCTAGGTGAAGGTCTGATAGCAAACCTGGGCTCATTTTTCTCCCACTGTAAGGTCAGGAGGGAGGCAGCTCCCAGCCACAGCTCGCACAGTTGAGCTAATGTGCCCCGACAAGCAGCGGGGTGAGTTTGTTGAGGCTCGGCACCACAACTAACATAGCATTGGTACAGCACTGTGCTCTGCCTACAGAACAGGGGCACGCTTTCCCTCTAGCCATAGCCCCTAAATGGCCTGTGTGTCAGTAATTTTCACACCTGGTAGGCCCAATGCTGGTAAAGCTCAATATATCAAGCAGGGGAAGCAATAACCCAAGCAGCATTCAGGCTTCAAGTTTTAGCCTGAAGACACATTTTGGTTGCCTCACCAGTTAGTTTGTAGAAAGACTCTGATGTCCTGTAAACAAATCAAAATAAGAGGCCTGAAAGCTAAGGCAAGTGATAGGGCACCCACAGCAAGCAGCAGTATCCAGTTGCCCCCCTCAGGCATTTCACATCAGGGGTCTAAGTGTTTTACAGCATGGGATTGCCACAACACCGTCCCATATTTGAGGGTGGCTCCGTTGAAAGCAGGCAGAGGGAGTAACTTGCACAATGTTACCCAGATCACATCTAAATCACAGGGCAGGAGCAGCTCCAAGGATGGGCTGGGAGCCAAACGCAGGCAATGCTGCTCCTCAGCAGGGCATCTCTCGGCAGCGTGGCTGCTCTCTCCAGGAGGAGAGCGTGGTGCACCCCAGGGCACAAAACATGCAGGGAGGAGAGCCCCAAGGCAGCATAGCCATCATGGCTAATGGGGAAAACAACAGGGCCACAAAATGTAGACCCAAGTCCCATCTCATTTGTTTAGGAAAGCCAGGTCAGCCTTCAGGTGCTGTTTCCTCTAGCACATTTTTCACCTTTCCACAAAGCTGAATTTAGATGGACTTCAGCAGCTAACATGTATCAGTAGATCATAAACTCCTTATCAGACAAGTAATATTCTCCTCTGTTAAGAAAACATTCTCACAGAATAGATCTAAAAAATAAATAAAACAAATGAGGGAGAAGTAGCACTCTTCTCCTGTGGCTCCAGCAATGTTTTAAATGTTATCTTGAACAACTGGAAACGGTACCATTTATATCAACACTCAGGTCTATTTGCGAGAGGATCTAAGCTCTTACCTGGGTACCTATCCTGCTGCGTTTACAATAACAAATCTGACACACCTGCACATAGCAAAACCTCATGAAAAGACTTCCATTGCATAATAAAGTTCATGCTCTTTCTATATAGAAGCCATTCCTACCCAGGACATTTCTTTTTAAAACAAAGTAGGAATTTCTTCCCAGTACATGGTCTGCCAAGCACTGCAGCTAAACCCTCAGCATACAGAGCACCACCAATGCAACACACAGAGAATTATTCTTGCTTCAGCACACCTCCTAACTGCTCTGTACTGAGTTGGCAGGGACATAATATCTATGACAAACGTGGTATTTCAGCTGACCTAAAGAAAGGAATGATCATCTCCAAGGGCGGTCTTTGTCTACATGGTGAGCAATACCTATTGCACCAGCCTTCCTGAAAAAATTTACCCAAAAGCAACTTCTTCAGCAGCCACTCAAATAGTTTTTGCACAAGTTTTTTTTTGTAGGGTTGAAGTATCTTCTAACAGTGCTCAGTAGATGCGGTTAAAGTTATAAAGATCAATGGTATGGGGGAAACTGGCAACGTATTAGGAAACCCTCCTTGCCCTGGAGCTGCTGCCTCCCTTCTGGGCCAGCAGCCGTAACCTTTGGAAAGGTAAGGAGGCAACTGTGCCGATGCCTCTCAGCTCTGCCAGGCTGCTTTGCATGCCTAGCACTTGTGAAATCCAGAAGAGCTCAGCAGCTTTTACATGCCAGTCCAGAGGCAGTCCCCGTGCTGAATGCAACAACAAAAAAACCCAACAAACCGAAGCATAAAAAAATAAAAAAATTCCACTCCAAAAAACTGCTGGTTCGGAAACTTCGGCACTTCTGGCGCCTTGGTTTCCCGTCTCTAAAATGGTGACTCCACACCTGATTTGCCTACCAAGCAAAGGTGTTTGCTGATTAGGGAAGTAATGTTTGTGCAGCACTTTGAAGATTTAAAGTACTACATTAATCCTACATGTTGTTCTTACTAGAAGCCAATTTTTAACTAAGAGAAGGGAAAAAAAAAGCTGATTTAAATAGTGACCCTCCCCCACTTCAAGATGTTCACTCGTCTCCCAACATCAGCTATTCTTATCTGTAAATGTTTTTTTAACCCTTCCTTCTCACAGTTCTCAGAAACCACAAGTCTCATTCAGCTTTTATTTGAAAAATGGCTTCTTTCCAGGCTGTGGCTGTTTCTTGTAAAGTTAATTCCTTTGGTAATACTGCTGGAGGCACCTTGGTATGTTTGGTGTGTGTATGTACACATATATATTTTCCCCTTTTTCACACGGTGTCGTTTTTATATATGTGTAGTGAAAGATACCTAATCCAGGATTATGATTCTCTTTATTCCTTTCTCATGAAAGTAGGTGGGACTTTTCTTGTGCAAGTTGCAGTGATGGAAATTATGTTTAATGAATACTTTTTCCTCTCCACATAGACAAAAAAAAGGTCTCCTTAAAAACCAAAAGAAGTTTCTTGCACTCAAATTTTTCCCCTCTGAGTTTTCCTTCAAAAACAGCTAAAACCTTAAAACAAATTTTCTGAAGAAAAAAAAAATTGCGATGCCAGTAAAAGTAGAAATTGCTTGTACAAATCAGCAGAGGGATCTGCTGCCCCAGTGGGGGACACACCCCCTTCCCCCATCCTATGTTCTAATGCCTCATGATTTTTCACTTGCAGATCCTGGAAGACCTGTAGTGAGGTCTAACTCATCTCCAGTGACAGTGGGAGGGAATCAGCCACAAACATTGCAGCCAAGAGGCTAAATCCTAGTGGAGAGAGAGGGTCATCCACACCATCTGATGCCTGCTTTCTCCCAGCATCCTGGGTGCCCTACACCGACTGTGCTGTTTGAAGATCAGAGTACACACTCAAAGCAGGAGACCCAAATTTTCAGCTCACAGTGCTGACAAACACCAGTTCACACTGTAAGTAAATAACTTCCCTTCTCATCCTTCCTGGGTATCACTAGTTGCACGGGGTACAGACTGTCCCTTGCAGCACGGTCCTGCACCAAAGTTCAGTCCTGTCACCACAGAGGGCACTGCTCTAACAGAGCATAGAGCAAAACTCCTGCTCATACAGAGAGGCCATACTGCCTTGGTAGGATTTACAAAACAATCAGGGACATAAAAACAGGGGGGAAAAGAAAGAAAGACAGCTCACATCACAAGACATTTTCTAGAAACTGCTCCACAGGTCTGTACAGCTGCTTGTAAGGAGTAACAGAACATGATAACTGGTAATAAAAACAAAATATACATGACAAAGATATTATGGGGAAAAAGCACAATTACATTCTAATGGGAACCTAATGCACTCAGATCTCGTTTTACTCAAGCATAAAAACCCAAACAGAAGCCAGCAGTCCCCTCCTGGCTGGTTCTCACAGGTGAACTGGTTCTTCCCAGCTTTGTGAGCTTGAAAACACCTCCCTGCCGTGAGAAAGGCACCTCCTTCAAAGACAGTAAAAGCCTGGCTCCTCTCTTTCCAGGTAGATGACCTAGGACAAGTTACTTATGCCTCAACAGCCGTGGTGTTAGGCCCTGTAATGTCCCACAGAGGGAAACACACCTCAGAAGCTCCCCAAGCAAGAAAACACAATCACCCCCTCTCCCTGCACAAGGGCAATGGTGGCAATTGACATCTGCCCTGCCTCCCCACCTGCCCAGTGCCAAGAGCACACGCATGCTGGAAGCAGCCTCTTGAGGCAGGCACAGCTGCTGAGGGCTTAAGGAAGCCAAATCTGAGCCACTTTTCACCTGAGACAAATGGCCAAGCACCGCAGCGCTGCTGATCTGCCTCATGAAGGATCAGCTCACAGCACTGCAACAGCCTGCAGCGCCTGCATCCCACACTGCAACCCCATCTCCTCCCCCACGGCCTTCTCCTTCCAGGTTGCTTCTCCCCTCTGCCTTAACAAGTGGGGGCTATCACCAGTGAAATAAACTTCACTGAAGAACCAGCTGGGCTGAAGACATTCACTACCAGAGTGGCCCAGAGGTGACCAATTTGTCTCCCCACGGAGGGCTGCAAATGCTCTGCACAAATGAATCTCTTACAGGGACCCTTCTCAACTGCCCTGTGCAAACAGGAAAAGCCTACACCATTACTGACTAGGAGCCTCTGAGGATAAAAAAACCCCTAATCCTGTAACAAGGCCACATCCAATCCCTCTCTCCTGACAGCTTTAAATACAACGTTAAAGGGTGAAACTGGAAAGCTCAAATTATACTGAGCAACACACCACCAAGGAATCACAAAGCTAAGACTTCACAGGAGCACTCAGCATAGTCTTACATGTATATTCACTGAGAGAGCCACGAGGCCTTAAAAAAGTTTTCACTTATGATACTGAGAGATAATCAGCAGTTGGGACATACCGGACATGACCAGAGTTACTGAAATGATGCACTATTTGAACAGATTAAGAGAACACCGAATATATAATTAGGAACTGTTGAGTCAAGGCAATGTACACATCTAATTGCCCTCTCACTGCTTCACTATGCTTATGCACAGTCATTTTATAGAGACTAAAATGTCCCAAATTTACTACATGGGTCAGAACACAGAATGTATTTAAAATAAAAATGGAATTAATCAATCTGAAATAGAAATACTGAGATATCCCAGCCAAGGAATCTGTTCTCTCAACCACAAAAACCCGTTATTGCTTGTGTGGACTAATTTAAGTGCATTCTTTTCAGCTTCCTTAAGATGCAGCTTTTCCAAATTCACTAATCCCAGCCAGCACAATCCATTTAGTTGCTTTCATGCATGTTGCACACACTATTATCCAGCTTTTCTAGCAAAGAGAGTCTGAAATCTGAGCATTTTCTGATGGTTGTAGGCACAGCTGAGTTTACTGAGAACAGGAAAACCAGTGAGCCTGCCTGGAACATGGATTGCAGCTTTGAAGAGCTCCAGGTTTCATAACAAATCCTGCAAGGACCAACCCAGCTCAGCTCCAACCTACTGCAGGGCATGAGAAAAAACTGCTAAACTCAGGTATTGCCAACACCTGAATTATGCAAGTCTTGCAGGGCTGGGTGTCTTTCTTCAGCAGAATCAAAAATTTGCAAATAAATTTCAGTTTTCATTTAAAAAGTTAAAGCAATTTCTGCCTTCTTGTGACTATCAAGAAAAGCTTTAAAATATTTAGTAGATGCACCCTAAAGGCTCAAAGACCTGGGAGAGAGTAAGAAGAACCTGTTTGTCTTTTAAAAAAGAGTCTCATGACTTATAAGGTGGTACCTTGCTTTTGGGGATGGGTAGATGAGATTAATTTTTTGATAGCTTGCATTTGGCAGTAATGTTCACTTTTACTTACCTTGACATACAATTTTAATTTTTACTTTCCTACTGCAATCATGTTTTCCCCCATGTAACAGGTTCTGCTAGTGGCAGGTGATTGCCAAATATATTTCAGGGGGAAAAGGGAGTGCAGTTGTTTCTTTATTTATTTGTGCTCCGAGTGGGTGGGGAAGGTCGGCATGCAACTTCCACAAACAAAAAAAAAATCTGAGGTGGCACACTTTTGAAATGCCTTGTTTGCTTCTGCTGCAGAAACAGGAGGAGATACTGCAATGCATGGGTATACAAGAATTCTCCCACAATAAACGAGATGCTATTCTGCTTAAGTTCTGACTTCATCCAACTCAGAGGGCTTCTCCCTCAACCTCAACAACCTACTCTCTATCTCAGCATTACAAACAATAAGTGCTTGTTCCTTTGCAGCATGGTTTTCAAGAAGGTTTTATTGTTTGAGTGTGCATGTGAGAAACTTTGTTCAATTTAGACTATAAAGGCTTTTGTTTTTAAACACTTCAATAGAGTTTCAATTGTTAAAGACTTTCCTTCTGAAAAGACTGATTAACCTGCTTATATTCTTACTTGCATTCTGAGGTAATTAATTAAAAAAATAATCAAGGATGCTTATAAAGTCCTCTGCAATCCAATCTCAATTTGTCATCATTAATTAGATCAACACTGCATACAAATGAGACCTAACCTGATTAGACAGCATGTTTTACTGGAATTCCTACTTAAGGTCATGGAAGACTTCAGAGAGAAAATTTGCAGTATTTTCAAAGTAAACTGCTCATACATATGGAATCACCCTGTCACCTAGCATCAGCTAATGTTTCTCTTTGTAATTTTGGCCTTTTTATTCTTTTTTCCCCCCTTTAATTAGGGGCCCATCACAAACCTGAGCAGAGAAGCTGTCACACTCATCTCCCTCCCAGCCTACACTACACAAATACTGCTGATTTTGCAAAGGGTGTCCACTGTCCTAGGACAATAAACCTCCCTCACTGCAAAATTTGGAGGAGTAAAACAAAAAATCATTTTAAGAGAAAAAATGATCCCAGGGCTGTTTTCAGAGACATAGAATTTACGTAACCAGCAAGGACGCTCTCTGCTTTCCCCCACCTCCAACAGAAGTCACCTTGGGATCTAAATGCACAAAGTGGCTTAGAAATCTGAAGCACCTTCACAGGTCTCCAATCACTCCATGAAAGCAGCTCTTGCTCTTTGGAGAAATTACCCATTCCTCTTACCCAGCTCACCGGCTTTGCTCCCATGACCTAATCTGACATGACTCAGCCCAGAAGCTCAGAGGAGCTCTGGTGAAGCACGCTGTCAGCCAGGACAGCAGATCCCCTGCCAGGCACCACCAACCCTTCCCAGCACGACAAGGTAGGTCAGACTGGCTCATCCCCTCCAAAAAGGAGGAAAGTGCAACACATTGGATTTCCTTACTTAATACTGTTACCTGGGGAACTGCAAGAGGGAAAACAGGAAAAAAAAATAGAACACTAAACCAAACAAACTAAGAAACAAGGCTTTCAAGTTTTGGACTCTTAATAAGGGTGGGGCCATCAAGTAATTAAACTTTTAATAGGTCACTACAGTGGAAGAAACTCTTCCAGTTGGGTAAGTTCCTAATCCATCATTAAAAAAGACGACAGGCATTAATCAAAGTGTATGAAGTCACATGACGGGGGGGCAACTCCAAGAACTTGCTCTTGCTGAGAGGATGGGGCAATCACTCCTCCTTTCATCAACATTTCATGCGTGTTTCCACACTTCTCAGGATGACAGTGGGAAGGAGAGCCTTCACGTCCTTCCCCACCCACCCCACTGATAAAGCTGTCGAACACAGATTACCAACTGCTCAAGAGCTCATGTGAAACGAGTTGGTGGATTAATTAGCAGAAGGGCAGAGCTCTGAAGATGGATAGGTGCTCTACTTTGCAAGGCGTATTGATTGAAAGTCCCCAGCCAGCACCACAGGACTGTCATAATCCACTGTGAACACATAGCACACTGCCAGCTCCTGCACAAGCAGCTAAATATGGGTCACTTGGCTCAGTGCAGGGACACCTGGACCATGCTCCCTCCTCCCTGATCAGAGAGCTGTTTAAGAGCCCATTCCTTCAGTAAAATACATGGACTTAGACCTGAACAGACTGCAACATATACGGGGAATACACCTTCATCTGCAGGTCCACATCAGGGCAAAGGAAAAGAAGGGAAGGCTAAACATGCCTTTCCCCAGGCTGCACACACCTGATGACTGTAGTCACCAAATAGTAATTTTATTTCTTTTTTCAAAGTCAGCATGTAATCTGAGCTTTGACCACTACCTAGATCCACATTAAAATTCAGCCCTTACTTCTACCCCAAAAAGCCACTATCAATGAGGTGAAACATCTCATTTAAGCTTGCTAGGAGCTTTCCTGCCTTCATCTCTGCTGGAACAGCCTACTACATACATTCAAACCTCATTTCAAAAGACTGCTTTTCGTAGTTGAAAGGACAGCATCAAACACTCTGGCTCCTTGCAGCTGCGTTAGATAATTCTTTGTACCATACGTATCAAAAGAGAACATCTTTTCATATCTCCTTCAAAGGACCCTCTCCAGAACAGCTTGCAAAAATCCAAGCCAGCATTTTCTTGCCCTGAGAAATGCAAAGCAGAACTGACCAACAGTTTCCTTACCTAAAGGGAATTGAAAATAAATATAGTGTGTAGTGTAATTGGAGAAACAAGGACATGAAAACATGTGTGAACTACAGCAGATCATCACTCCCCAGGCTGATGAGTAAAAAATGCAATTTCAACCTCACTTAAAAATACCTCACTCTTTTATGCATAAAGAAATGAAAATTTGGTTGTGACTGAACCTATCACATTTTAACCTCATTTAACACCATTTTCTGAAAGAAGTTATTAATGTCAGTTCTAGACAAATTTTAGCAGAAAAGACTTTTAAAATACAAGGGATGTAACCTTATAGTGATCTGTTGTTATATGGCATCTTTTTCCAGAAGAGAGCACAAGGGCTCTGCTGCTTTGCTGGCAGCAGTAGCTCGGAGTTTTTTAGTTGCATCTGCAGCTAGATTGTATCTGAGATCAAAGTAGTTCCTCAGATTAATAAGAAAAATAAAAAACCCCACACTATTTTAATGCTCTTAGCTTTTGGTAAAAAGTCGATCTTTTTTTGCTTAAAAAAAAATTTAAAAATTAAGTCTTTGCTTTTATTCAGGTAGCATGGGGCAGGATATTATTCACTGCACCTACTCCAAGTGCCTGCAGGAGAGGAAGGCAAATATTGAACATCTTTAAGATAGCAATATTCTCCATTGTAAACATCTCTACTCTAGAGCCCTAAACCACAACAGCTGGGCTTACAGCTCCAGCAGTGCTGTGTCCTGAGAACAATCAAGCCAGCACCACCAAAAATCAAGAGCTGGGCTTCAGGTTTCAAGCTTCTGCATTTTTTGGTAAGAAAAGTAGTGTTCTGTCAGCAAAGTGTTAAATAAAAAAACCAAACCAACAAACCAACAACAAAGCCCCATAACAGAACAACCCCACCCCCTTCAACAAAACCCCAAATAACACACAGGGCTGACCCGAGCTGGTGACACACTGGGGTTCCCATACCAGCTGCAAGAGGAGAAGGACACAGAGAAGATGACAGCCTCACACTCCATGGGTCTGAGCAGGGAGCACCACCTCCATCCTGCTGGCACGGCCCTGCATGCCAAACCTCATACAAACCCACGGATGTTGAAGAAAGCCAAGGCAAGCACTGAGGCAATGCTAATGCCCACCTCAGGTTTTACTCCAGAGCTCCTGTTAGACCCAAAAGGAGAGCCACTCTTTCATCATGCATGGTCTTTAGGTGATTGATTTTTTGCAAGGCATTTTTAGTCCCCTGGGATTTAGTGATATTACTGAGGGTTAAATTCCCACCACACCCTCTCAGAGCAACCAAGATAAATCTCTCCCTTCTGTGTGACACATCACACTCTGCAGAGGACTCAGGTCACTTTACTCTTGCACAAGCCTGGGTATGTATCACATGAATAATGTCACTAGGGGCAGGGGGACCAAAGCCAGCGAAGGAGCAAAAGGAGCCATGTCCTTACCGTCCATGTTGCTGACTTTGCTGTGCTGGACTGTTGAAATGATACATCGAAGCTGTGAGGTCCTGGGTAGTCTGTGTTGGAAGGGATGGCTGGGGAGGGAGAGAGGGCATCAAAAGTGGAGCTGGGCTGGGCGTAGGGCGAGGGGGCCGTGACGCTGTTCTGCGCGTGCTCCGTGTTGTAAGGGCTGGTGGAGGAAGAGCCATTCTGGATCTGCTGGTCCATGCTGTTCAGGAGCCCCAGGTTCGTGTACTGTGGCTGCAGGCAAGGAGAGATGCACAGGAATGTTAGAGGAGAAGCACCAGCACAGGCTGGCCAGACACAGCATGGCCTCCACCACAGAGGATGCACAGCATCATCTCAGCACCACTGTACGTGCCACACCAGGAGGGAGATATGCAAAGGATATCCCCCTCTTTACACTGGTGACTGAAACAGAAAGGAGTACAGCTTCTCACAGACACACGGTGGATCAACAGGAGAGCTGGGAGAAGAGCCTGTGCATCACCAGGAGGTGATTTGCAGGGCAGAAAGCCGTCCCAAGGAGACAGGCTCGCTATGCCTAGCAACACCCAGTCAGACCTTTTCAGAGGTACTGCTATAAGCTGATAAAAATCAGCAGGTTCAGAACTACAGTGCAACTGGCTCTAACCTGTACGAGGCTACACCGTCTTCAACAGTCTTATGCTCTACACAAAGGCGATGGATCTGACCCCACTACACGGGGTGACATTAGCTCCTCTAACCCAGGTAGTAACTGTGCTGAAATGTGACTCACTGGCAAAATGGTTAGGAGCCACAAGCCTATCTGCACCATACATTCAACTCCCAGTGACCAGTCACACACGGTGGTAGAGAATTAAAGTTCTCATCAAGTAGGCTGGAAAGTGACAGCATGGAAGGCTTCTTCTCATGCTTAAGAAGTATCAATTGTACAGTTACGTGTAGTTAACTGCACTTAACTAGTAGTAGCTACTTAGCACATAAGTAGCCTTCAAGTACAAACAATATATGAAACAACTGAAGACATCAAAACCGAAAACCTCAGAGAATAAAGAAAAGGCAAAGGTTAGATTAAGGAGAGGTTAACAGAAAAAAACACATCTAATACCCTAAATTCAATGCGTAGCCATGGTCTCCCACCTCAAAGAGATGAGAGGGGAACACAGTTTAGAGGAAGATGACAAGAGTAAGCAAATCCTTTTAATGCCATCCTGTAACATAGCAAGTGGGTGACAACTTTTTAGCCTGGAAAAAAACTGAAAAGGTGGAACTCAGTATGATAAAAGGGGATGAATTCCTAGATTACACGGAAAAAGAGCAAATACAAAATTAATTTTCATGTTCTCTTAAAAGAGGTGTTTGGGAACAAGCAAACAGCTTGAGCAGAATTTTGGCTTAAACACACAGAGTGATTCTTCACAAAACCCACAAATAAACATGGATTTTTTTTTGCCACAAAATGTCACAATGCTAAAAGCCTAAGTTCAAAAAAGCAGGAGACAAGTTCTGCTTGAGGAAAATCCACCAAGACAAGTCTATCTGATTTTAAAATTCTGAACTATCACTTGGAAACTGAGAAAGTATTCTGGAGAAAGAGTTACACAACTGCCACACGTTTTTAATCCTCCAAAAGACGTGGCACTGGCCAGAGTGACAGGGCAGCAGGCAAGTGGGATTCAGTCAGGTACACTGGGTGCACAGCCCCATCCTGGTGTATGTCCAAAGGGCACGAAACTGTGCCCAACTCAGGGCAAGCACCATCCAAAGGTTTGTGCTACCCATTCCCAACAGCTCCGGGCTCAGCCAGGAACATGAGGCAATAAAGGCACCTGGTTCTGCTGTTAGCTGCTGACACAGCAGAAGGGACTCAAGCTCTTCCTCTCATCCAAGGCTCCAAGCAGCTCATGTCCCTCAACATCCTATATCTCCAATCCCACCCAGAGCAACCAAGCTCACCTATCTGTCAGTATCTCAGCCAGTCTGCTCGCAGCTGCCCTCATTTTTCCAACAGTTGTTCTTCTTATCAGCCACTGAGCAAAGGCTCCCCGAATCAGAACACCAACCACAAGATCCATAAAAAAAAAAGCTTTCTCAATAGTGGGAACTCCAGCAGCCCTTTGAGTAGCACTCCTCCAAAGGCCTGAAAGGGAAGGGCACAACCTAGCTGCTGAGCTCACCTGGGAACTTTGGACAAGCCATTTAACACCCAGCTTTACCAGTCATTTCAGACACAGAGGGAAACAAGATGGTCCCTTTGCAAGGATGAAGTGACTTCCATATACCCAAAGACTTCACACTCTCAGCTGTACTTCCAGAATGGAAGTAGAGAAGTTAAAACCAGCCACCGCAGTTCTTCCTTCGGTTTCTGTTTCACTGGAAGAGGTTAGTATTTTCTGGGCTTTTCATTAAACACTCAAGGTGAGGCTGGTGCTCTGGGATCTTCAGTGAGGCGAGTGGGCCCTTCCAGAGATGCATCAACTTGCCACTAGGAGCTGTGCTGTGAAGGTCTGGGCAGGGGGGAACAGCACCGAGAACTTCATTTTGGAAGCTGAGATAGGCTGCAGAGAGAAGGGAGAGCTGGTTCCCTCCCTTGCGCTGTCAGCGATTTGCTGTGTCCTTGGGCAAGGCACCTCTCCTCCCCCTCCACCCTCACCCTACTGCAGGCAGCAAGGTCTGCAGGGCAGGGATTGCTCCTCACCACGTAAAAAGCCTTGCACTTAATGGGCCTCCTTTGTCTGAGGCCTGCAGGCAGCAGAGTAATAAAAGCAATTACATATTGAGTCCTAATCCTGCGTGAACCAGTGACTCAGGTTAGTCATTTGCCCTCCCTGCCTCAGTTTCCCCCTCCAGAGCAGTGTGGATGTTTAAGTGTCCAGCACCCCTGTTAGATGGGAGAGCTTGTATCTGTGATTGGACTCAAAGCTCAATAGTCGATGGGAGAGAGAGAGATCCAGACTGGTTCTTCTCTTCCAAAAGGAGATTGCAGCTTTGGCAACACAGATGACAGTTATGTCTCATCTCCTGCAGGCTATTCACTCAATCAAGACCTATTTAACGGACTTTTGGTACATGTCTTCCCTTGAGGCTAATTCCATATGGAAAGAGCCAGAATTCTGACATACTGTACCAGGAAGAGTCTCTTACCTGCTCAATAATTTTGCATTTCATCAAAAAACAACCCTCCCGCCCCAGATTAACCTAGTAAGACCTGAAGACTTCTCAAAAATGTAGAATATCACTCAATTGTTTCATTCCTCATGGAGATTAACATCAGACACACTCCCTAACCAGTAAATGATGAGAAGACAGCTGTGATGAAAACAGTCTCCTACACCAGCTCAGACATACAGACAGCAAAACAATAGTGTTTCAGCTTTCACTTAAAAAGTACTCCTCTAATCCCAGGCCACTCAAGCTAATGGGGAAAGATGGCCAAACAAGCAGCCAGTGTTAACAAGACAGCACAGCCTGGAAATGCTGAAGGTGCTGCCTGGGAGCCAATTAACCAAAAATAATAAAATAAGTGTCCCATTAAAATGTAAGATATCCTTAAGATATTCCAAGATCCTTTTCATTCCTTTCAGTCCAGGGGCCATCTGTCTAAATGTTATCAGCGGAGCAGCCATTCCACTGCATTTATACACTCACATGCCACAGCCGAATGCCGTGTCCCCATTTGCTCTTTAAATAACTATTAATCTCCTTGCACTTATCCTCATGCTGACACAAGCAGCTGTTGGACTCCCCTTCTGCCGCTTCGAGTCCCACCAGCCTTTCACCTTCCCCGGCCCCTGGGTCCCCTCCCCAGGCAGGTGCTCCATCGCGGTGACAAAGCCACCGGGTTTGCACACACGAGCACTAAGCCCCGTCTCGAAGCTATGCCCCAAGGCAGGCGCGGAGTTGTTTGCGCTCAAGGGGTCAACATCTGAGCTGCTTGCACGGTTTTGGAGGAATCAGATAAGACTTCGGGAGGCACACGCCTTTTGACAACAGGACAATTAGAGGGGCAGCAGGCCCGGGGAAGGCACACGCAGGAATTCACCCCCTTGGCCCCAGCAGCGCTGGGGATGGCGAGAACAAAGAGGCTGCAGACCGTCTGCAAGGTATTGCCCCTCAGGAGGGGGCTGCAGGGCGTGTGTTTGCACACACACTGCTTCCTTTCACCATTCACAGAAAGGAACACAACAGCATTTAATCCAGAAATTAATTCTTGGCAGGTTGGGAGCCCAGAATTTAACACATGCTCATATTTTGCTGTGGGGTCATTTTAAATGACTGCAGAATGTAGCCCGACCACCGATTCCTCATATAAAGAGAAAGCTATTTGGTGGAAAGAAATGAATTGCATGCAAAGCTGAAAGAACAGATAATCTAATTTTCAGAGCTTTTGTTTGCTATTTTGTTCCCTCCACCAAGCTTCTGAAACTATTAGTATCACTGAAGCATTACAAAAACCTTCAGGCAAGTTTAACTGCAAATAATTAGAGAGCTACAATTAGATCTTAGACTATGTATTTCAGAGCATCATTTCAATAATGCATCTTGAACTATCAGTTTCACTTCCTACATCCCATCAGCTTCACTTTCAGGTTTTCATGCTAACTCATGCTTCTGGATTAGGAGAAACACGGTTTTACTGGAGGGGTTGCTGAATTAAAACCAGACTGAAAACGGAAGATGGTTTAAGCACGGTTTGCTGCCGGGCGGGTGCCATCTCCCCCGGGAACATGGGGAACAAGGTACAGCAGAGCCTGTAGCCAGCGGCTCCGGGGCACTTGCCACCAGAGGGCAATGCAAATGCTCCAGCACGGCAGAGCTGGAGCGCGGGGAAGACGCCCCAGCCCACCCAAACTTGGGCCCTTCTCACCCTGCCTTGCAGCAAAAACCCACCCCTAGCTCTCCGGATTTAAGCCCATTGTGTTAATTAATAAGGTTATGAGAAAGATCTGCAAAAAGACCCTCCGTTTGAAAGGAAGTAACTAATGCAAGTCATGAAAAGCTCTCAAGGGGACTTCCACACCAAAAATCCCCTAAAATACACAGCTCCAGCTATTAACTACCCAGTTACCAACATTTCGGAGCGTTTTGAGAGTTTCTCCACTTGAGAAAATAGACAAGAAGTTACCATCTTCAGGTGTAGAACACCTAGATGCCTCCACCCCCATCGAAACCCTTCTCCCTAATTCCAAAAGAACGAGCATCTTTGCCATGCACACCTACTGACTGCATTTTAATTTTCACCACTGGATCTACACAGCCCAAGAGCAGTGTCCAGCTACTCAAAAGCCTTGCAAAACACCTGGTGCTTATTCTCCAAAGATATGAAATGATGAAACCAATAAACTATAATGGTTATTAGCAACAAGAAGATTTGCACAGCACTTTGGAAATTCTGTGCTTTGTCCTTAGCTGCACCACAGTGATGCACTAGGGCTAACACTTGAAGGACTAGTAAGCAACTTACAGCAATATTTCAGTGCTGGCCCATAGAAATATTCAGATTCCTGTTAGGGAACAGCTATCATAAAAGCAACAAGATAAATGTTTCCCAGAGTGCTTGATGCCTGTCCAAATCAGATGACAGACACCTTGAATGTATCCAGAATGATTTAAATCCACCTAAGTTTTCAAACCTTCCTAACAAAGGATTTTAGTAGGTGGAAATAAGTCCCTTAAGCTCAACAGAAGTGCTTCTATCACAATTATTAACCAAGATACTGCTGACTGCCAGCTGCTCAGAAGGCAGCTGATACAATACCCCATGTCAGCGCTCTGCTTGTGCCATGACAGAGCAGTGCCAAGAAATAAAAGGCTCCACCCATGGCCCTCAGCTAAGATCAGGGCTGAAGCAGACATATCTCACCTCACTCATCTCAATGAAAGCTGTGATTTGGTTTGCCTCTCTAGTCTGTTTTCTCACATAAAAAGCTTCAAACAAAAAAACCAACCAAAAAACAAATCAAACAAAAAAAAAAAAAAAGAAGGAGAAAGAGACTGAAAAATTTCTTCATGAGGAACAAACTCAGTTTGGACACTCCTCTGGTCCCCTCCAAGCCGTGAGGGGAAGATGTGTGAGGGAACAAATAACTTCGGTTGAACCAAAGATATTAACAGTTACCAAGATTGATTTGTTCTAGGATAGTGCCTGGAAACCTATTTGATTTGAGCAATCCTACTGCTGGGTCATTGCTTTTTCCTGGAAGAGAGGAGGCTATTTCCCATCCCAGTGGTATAATAGGTTCCCAGCGCAATGGAAGGCACAGGACTAAAAGAAGCCCTGGAATCAGTCAACTCCTGTCCTGGATATTACCCCTGCTGCACAACCAAACAGCCTCTGCTCAGCTCAATCCCACCTGTAAGCAGGGAGCACAAACATTCCTGCATATTTTCTCCTGTACTATTGAGAAGGGAATCTGTTTGAGATCTACAGGGCTGTGCAATATGTACAACCACAGTAATTTTAAGGAACTATATTCAAGACTAATAAAGAAAAAAAAACATTCTTCTTCCAAGAAGAATAAAAACCAAAACCCCATGAGTGACACACACAATTGTCCTGCACAGGTATTTCATGTTAAGTAGTTAGATAACCCCAGCAGTTGCCTGGACAGCTTCCAACATCACCTAAGTACATAAGGAAAGCCTAAGGAAAACACTCCATTTCAACCAGCTGGGGAGGAGAAAAAACAAAACAAAACCAACCCCCATAACTACTCTCTCCCTCTCAAAAAAACCCACCATTAAATGACCAACTCGAATCATACCACTACATTTCAAGCTTAAAAACTTGACTGCTCTGCCCACTTTAACAGAGCATCCCTTCCATCCCAGCCATCCCAAACAGCCCTATGCCCCCTTTGGTGAACAACGCACCACAGAAGCGGAACAGGAGAAATCGGTGCACGTCAGTAATTTGCAAACACACACAGAATCACACTTGAAAAACAATCTGGCTTGTATACTGGGGGGAGGGAGGGAGAAGAGTCTGTGCCATTTTCACTGGGATGAGCTATTCCAGCACGCACACCGTGCCACATCTACACCCTTTAGGTTCAGGGAAGCAGCACAGTTTTAACAGCCATACCCTGTAAGGCTGCAGATCACATTTCACTGAGAAACAGTACTGTTGAACACAGCAGAACTTCATGTTCAAGTTAAAGTCCACATATGCAGGTATTTGTGGGCTCAGAGAATGAGACAATTAAGGAAAAGCAACGTGAGGGTGAGTTTCTGTCTACCCACAAGGGCTGTAAGCTTTGGAGTTGTCTTGTTCCCCCCAGCTGTAATAGTTTTCTTTTTTAGCTGAACTTCGAGTTTTGCCCCTTGGTTAATTCATTTAACTCAGCAAGAAGTGTTTTTCAGCCAGAAGCAGGGTGTCTTTTAAAACAAGCACAGCCCAAAGCAGGAATGCCTGTAATTCCTGACTCCTACCACCTGCCACAGGTTCATGTAAAAGACCTCGTCTAATTCGAGGATTATCAGAATGACAGTGCATCCCACTTCACACAAATATCAAGGCTGGACACCCTACACTGTGTAAGCGCTTCTAAATATTTTCCAGTGCATATAAAAATAATATCCCTGGACTTCCCTAGAGCAGCATTTTAGGCTCTAAAAAAAAAAAATTCTAAATTGGGCTCTTGAAAAAAGTTCTACTTGCATAAAAAACAACAGTGTTTCTGAAAGTCAGACCATTTAAGGGTTTTTAGACTATAAAGCTTTCATAAACATAAAATATTTTCCTTAGAGTATCTCAGCCATGCTTAGTTACTTTGAAAATACAGACAGTTTAGAACAGGAAAGTCCAAGATCCACCTCCACAGTCATTTCTTGACCCTGAGCTTGTGCTCAACAATTTATTTGACATGAAATTTGAAAACATATAAACAAAAAAGAGAGGAAGACAGTAAAAAAAAAAAGGAAATAATACAATATCATCTCTATGAAATGCATGAAATCACAAAACATTAGAACTCCATGATCTTAAAAGAAATTGACTAATAACCCAAACACTCAGCTTCCTAAAACTGAAAGAGGCCAAGAGTTTCCTACGTTCTCCTATTACCAGCTGGACAACACAACATCAACAAAGATCTGAAGAGCCATAAAGTACAGACAAATAGAAAAAGCACCCCCTCACACTCCCAGGAGATGCAAACATAACTGAAGACAAAGACCTGCATCAGAAAAAACAGAAAAAAACTGCAAGATCTCCGTGAGGCTTTTTTTGCCTGGTTTCAGCAGCTGAAAACAACTGTAAGATCCCAGCTCAGTCAGCTGCCCAGAAATCCTGTGTGCTGAGTTTGTACAACAATGTTGAAAAGGTGGATTAAAAAAATAAAAATAGAATTTTAAACGTTAAGAGGAACCAACTAAAAAATGGGGAGGTGTGGAGAAGAAGCAGGGGCTGGAGAGAAAAACCCCAGTAGTTGATTAAAGCTGCCTCGTTTCTTGAGCTCTTTACTGGACAGTAACCATTGATGTCACCAGTCATTTCAGACATGCAGCATTTTATTGTGTTGAGAGGGCAGCTTAGGCTGGACAGGATATCTGTGTGTCATCCACAGTGAAAGGCTGCAGGCACAGCAACCACCAAAGTATGGCCAAAGGGCACAAGGACAGTGAATAATCAGGGTCAGAATAGGACCAGGAATTGAAGTTAGCTCCCAAATGCATCATTATGCTCAATAAAATCTGAATGCATCATCTTTTAGACACGAAAGTAAAATACTCCAGCTAGGTAGCATTTTAGTCAGAACAAGAAATTCAGATCATCTACAAGTTAAATAAGTCAAGCAGTTAAACACACACACAAAAAAAAAAAAAAAAGAAAAAGAAAAAGGAAAAAAAAGCCACACACATAAACCCCCCACGCCCACTCTTTGAAGCGTGGTGCAACTATGGAATATAAGAATTCATAAAGAAGAGTTATAGGAGGGCAAAGGGCAAATTAAAACAAGTTAGAGCAAGCAGCGGAAAAGGGTTACAGAGCAGCATCAGATTTCTTATAGATTAAAAGGAAGATCTACTGGATTTTCTGATGTATTTGGCCATTTCTTCTGTCCAAATCAAGCAGGAAAACTCCTGGATGGTGCTCCCAAAAGCCTGAACACCAAATAGCAGACTGAAAAGCTTTCAAGATTGAGGGGGGAGTCAAGATGACTGGATGCCAAATTCTGGCTAGATCCCAGCTGCAGAGAACAAAAGGAGGCAGGGCTTTGCCTTCCAACACTATTTTTTACATGAAAGCAGCTCCTGGCCTGCACTAAGCTGGCATTGCCTGCACCCAAGGATCTGCTGGGGTTCAGTACCACAGGATACACACACCCAGGAGAACCCCCCCACCCACCCTGCCTCTGTAGGTCACGTCAGAAACAGCTTCACATCACTACTGCAGCTTACTCAGAGGTGAGCAGGAACTTTATATGTTGTTTTCCAAAGGTGCCAGGCTGTGCATACAGCGGACCCAAAAGCTGGTCTTTGAGAGAGGAGGTGTGAGTGTACACAGGCACAACATGCATGCAAAGGCACTGCTTCTTCCACAGCGACTTCATCAGCTTTACAAACACCAAGAATATTCTCCCCAACTATTTAAATCACCTTGACACATATTCTGCACATGCAGGATTTCCAACAGGCTCTCTGGCATGGGGCCTCCAATGTCTAACAGCAAACCTAAACCCAGTTTTCAGTACCTCCCTCCCTGTCCAAAACTACTGACTTCAGCAAACACCAGGACACATGGTGCCATGGTCACTTACGCAAGGCACAGCTTCAGAGATTTACATTTGAGGTATTCAGCTGCACAGACCTTTCCCTGTGAAGACAGAAAGGTGTTCTTCCAGATTTTTGACTAATGATATACCTACTAATTTCCATCTGATACCACATTAAACTCCCTACCCCTCCAGCTTGAACATTCACAGTTCCTTTCAGACACAAAACACAGTGGACTGATTAAGGCTCATCTCAACAGCTTTCCCACCTTCGTATCAAGCAGCAGTTTCCCATTTCCAAAGTACTGGTGACACATAGCCAGTGTATGTTCTGGTTTCCTTTTAAAAAACTTCTTGCACACTTTGCTGCTGCTGAAAAGAAGGTGGAGGGAGATTTAATCAACTATTTAGTTCCAGTCAGTCACCACCAACACTCCTGAGGGAGCCAGTTCTTAGACTATGGATGAAATGCAGAGTAAAACTGCAGCAGTGAGAAATCACAGTAGAGCCTTGGCAGAGGCTACTGAGAATCTCAGACACATAACTTAAACCTGCAGAATCCAAATTTTACAAAGCAGAATTTTTTTTTTGTTTTGAGCCATCACTCTTCCAAAAAAGACTTCTCTGATTCCCAAAACCACTATGACATTAAGTAAAAATGCCAGAACAAAGACACAAATAAATACACTTTTCAGTCATTTCCCATACAGCAGAGAGATCCAGTTGCTGACTCAACACTTCTGCTGGAATCCACCAATTCCTATTGTTCTGTTCCCCTCCGTTCCTGAGGTGGCACACTCCAGTGCATCATCCCCTTACACAGCTGGACCACGGCTCTGCAGCGCAGGGATTTCTGCCTCAGCAGCACAGCCGAAAAGCCTGGCACCTCCTCCCCTCTCCCCAAAGTCGGCAAGATTCTTTGTATTTACTTCCTAGATGTGGATTAAAACTGAAAGATTCATATCTGCTGAGACACAATCCATCCCTTTCATTCCCAAACACTACTCCACCATAAAATATTTCCCCTTCCCTCCCTGAGCTGGGCGTTTCCTCCCACTCTCTTGCCCTTGGTAAAAACATTCATCTTCTTGCCATCTTGAGGAAGTTGGACTCATCTCAAATTTCACCGAGTCCCCTTGTATACCACTTCCCAAAGTCCTTGGGGGGAGGTTTAATCCGGATCCAAACTCTGGAATCAATCCCAAGAGGCTGCTGGGCTCAAATCAATGCACTAATTTTCAAGCAGGCTCAGCCTTGCCACCTGGGTCCACTTCCAAAGAGAGCGGATGACTGAGCACAAGCCCAGAAATACATCACACCTCGAGCCATCCATTCAAGATACCAACACGCACATCCTGGTTAAAACACTGCTCCTTTAGTTGTTCCACTAAGACCCCAGGTGAAACAGCAGTGGCAGGGGATTTGCAAAAATACAAGATATCATTGAGCATTCTTGGATCAACTCCCAGTTGACTCAAACCTAGCACAAATTAAAAAATAAAACCCAATCGGAACCAAACAAAACCAAAAAGGCACCCACCAAAAAGCTCCCCCCACTCATCTGCCATGTTTTTGTTGCTTGGAGCTGATAACAATGGTCAGTAACTTCAAATAAAATCATCAAATTTAGATTCAAGTTCACCAAGAGTATCCAAGTTTACTCCACCAATGCCACGGAACTGTAGCTTTCATGCATCTTATCTGAGACTTCCTGAACAGTTGTTTCTTACTGGTTTTGTTACTTACTCTTTGCCCCTTATATTAGTAGCATCACAGAAGTAAAACCCCTATCACCTTAAACATCATCCTGCTCTATTTGTTCCTTGCTGAAGCAGCTAAGCTAACCCTGGAAAGCCTCTCATAGGCTCTTCCTTTAGAGGAGAGCTGAGATTCTCCCCCAGGACCCAGTGTGTTTATAAGAAATAGTGCAGAGAAACGTAGGGGTAAACCTTTCTTGTCAGTAGCTCACAGCCAAATCATTGCTTGCAAAGCCTTGTATGTTTTGGGCTGCTATACAAAAAGCTTTATGCCATGGTCTGCTCCTACTGAAAAGCAGCTCTTTAACCCATCCAACAATTACAGCCTCTTCTCCCAGCACAGAGAAGTTCTGATGGGAAGCTCTGGGAGACTGAAGACTGGAAGATTTCTCAGAAATCATTTACTACGGTAACTGAAGAAGCCAAAACAAAACAGAGAAATTTTTAAGAACAGCAAGTTTATTCACTTGGAGAGACCCACCCACATGCCTGACCATGGCTGAGCTCGTGTGTCACTCTAAAGATCATGGCCTTGGATAGCTGACAAAGGACTGCAAGGATCATGGCACTGAGACAGCAGAGAATCTAGAAAACGCATGCAAGGGGAAAAAAAGTTGAACCTTAACACCCTTGGAGAGAAATTATTTCCCTCTTAATTCTACTTGATACCAAAAGTGACTTAACACTAATCCAGGCCAAGTGGCATAAAGAGCTTGAGCTCACTTCTCTGCTGGAGAGGATGGAGTGAGTGTTGCTGTTAAGAGTACAAGAAGCTCCTCTCCTTTCTGATGATTTATGCAACCTTGCTTTAAAAGAGTTGCATTCATTTTATTGCCTACTCTGCACATTCTCAAGAGGCGTTGGAGGCAGTGCCAGAAAAATAACAGGGTTTAACAATGTCTAGCACAAATCCATCGGTGCAAGAGCTCCTTTCTGAAGCGTTTCCAGATTTTTTTTTTCCAGTGGGAACATTTTGTAAATAGAATTTAAAATTTGCCTTGAGCCAGGCAACACCCGCTTTTATTCAGCCCTTCACGATAATGAAGTAAGTAGTTTCTCCACTAGTTATAACTAATGCCTTCCAGAGGAAAAAGTGCAAAGCAAATGGTTTACACCCTCTCACATCCCACATCCACAGCTTTCCTGTTGCAGATGCCATGTCTTCTACTTCAGAACTACTGAAGCTTTTGTCTCACAGTAAACAGAGCTGCAACTGGAAATAAACCCTTCCACGAGGCATAACTTGGCAAATGCAAACCAGAAGGTTGCCACCAGATGGGCTGAAACACAAGGTAGAAAAAGTTCCTTTCTGTCATTTCTCTATGCCCAGGGAGAAAAAAAGAAAGCAATTTCATTTGACTTAAAGCCATTAGACCATTATTTTAAAAAAAAAAAAAAAAAAAAAGTAAAAAGAAAGGAAAATCGCTCCCGAGGGAGCTAGGCAACAGCATAACTGGGCTCATCTTAGAAGAAATTAGAGAAATCAGGTGTTGGAGACACTGTCGAAGATTCAAACCATCAGACCAATAAAAATAACTGGGCAAAATAGCAGTTCTAGTCCCCAAGGAAAAATCATTACCACACTATGGAGATAGATAGATAATTTCATCCTGTCTCAACCAAGGCCAACTTACAGCAAACAAAATGGATCATCAGTTGCAACCACTTCAAGATATAAAACATCCTGACCCACTGCAATGGCAGCTCTTTTTCCATCTCTCACACTGTAAAACTACATTTTCATACTAGAAAATGTATTTTTTTTTTTTCCAAATGAAACAAGAAACTGAGAAGATCATCTGTCCCTGATTTCATACTGCTTACTAACCTTCCTTTTGACCATGGAAAACTCTAAAACAGAGCTGCAATTTCCAATCTGATGTCAAGTGCAATTACATGACTGCACAAACCCCAGTACGTAACTGAGCAGTACCAACACAGCCAAACTTCCCTGATTTCTGCACAAGTACTGCACAGTTAAAGCAGAACAGATGGTTGAGGGTCATCAGGTTTCATTTTTGTGTAGTAAAGCACACATTTCATTCTTTCCACCCACATGCAGGTTACAATCACTTGTTTCTGGGCTACACTCATAGCCTTTGACTGTTGAGGTCTCATACCTCCACCTAAACAAGGAGAGGATTTCTCCAGGTGAAATTCCCAATTCACTGCTCAACGTGGGGGTCACACTACCTGTACTACCACAAAAAGCTTTTGGTACTCTACAATAGAACAAAAGGCCATCCATGGCGTGACAAACCTGCTCCAGTGAGGAGCTGGATCTTTACTGGAAGCATGCTCAACTCTTGCCCTTCCCTGTGCTTCTCCCGCAGCGCAGTCCTCGTTTCAGCCAGGAGGGAGATGGAAGTGCAGGGCAAGAGGAAGGTTTCAGCTTCCCACTACCCATCTCTCTGGTCTACTTCACCCTCTTCACTGGCGAACCCAAACAGAGCAGTAGCATCCACTTATTCTCTCCAAACAAAAGATAAACGCCCATCTGACCTGAGGCTTTTCTACCTCAGATTAAACCTTTGCAACTGGAATGCAGTTTGAAAACATCTTGGAGAAAAAGGAACCCGGTTATATAGGGCGTCTACAACTTTGCAGAAGACCTCTGTGGCCCAAAGATAAGACACATGCCTCTCAAGCCTGCACACATGACATCATATCACAAAAACTTTAATCTCCTAAGTGCAATTACAGCAAAATCGAAGGATGAACGCACAAGAAGCGTAGCTGGAATTGCAGGGATACCATCAAGAAACACAACCACCAATGCATCTCCCTATTTTTCACTCCTAATGACAGACTGTGCCCAAACATGTGGGGTGTTGATATCATTTAAATAAAGAGAGGCCACTGGAAGGCATGGAACTCACATCTGAATCCTGCACAGCTCAGGGAGAGGTTTCTTTCCCCGGGGATTGAGAATTGTTTGCCTGCTCAAAGCCAGCAGAACTCCAAGATATCATCACAAACAGGAAACCAGGAGAGAGGGTCAGGTTTAGCCAAAACCTTCTTCCTTGAGAAATAAATTAGGCTTTATACAGCATCTATCCATCCAAGTGCTTTCATCTTGGGGTAGGTCAAGATGTGGGGTTCAGTGGGTACTGCACAGATAATCCTTTCTTCTTGGTACCTCCAGATGGAAGGAAGGGAGTAGGTGGGCTGCTCTCCTGGGCAGTAACCAGGCAGCTTCAGAGACCAGACCTTCAGAGATCACTTCCTTTACCCCAGGTTTGGCTGAGGGCCACAGAGAAGGGGCAGCAAGAGGGAAAGAGCCTTTGTCAAATGCAGTCATGCTGACTATGCCATGTGGCAAAATCAGCCAAAGAAAGCCATGGCTTTGTCCTCTGGTAGTTCTCAGCCAAATCCAGGCTGACAGTAAGGATGATAAGCCCTGGACACACTTTTGCTGCACGCCAATGAAGCTGACGCTCAAAATACCAGTTACATCTCAATCCCCAAATTCTTTAACCTTAAACTAAGGTTTGCTGAACCAATATCCCAGATAGGTGCAAGAAATGTTTCTCTCACTGACAAGGTCCAGCTCCCTCAGGACATCGTTCCAGGCCACCCCAGAGCCCCACATGCCTGCTCCTGCAAAGAAAGGACTCACACCCAGGGCACTACAGCTCAAACACACCCATCTGAATTATTATTTAAAAGCTAAGAGGGAAAAGAAAAACAAAACAAAAAATGCACCCTTCTGAAGAGACTACCCTAACCCTCAAAGATATTTGTAGCTATGTGTATATAGCTTAATTTTCGGTGCAAAGGAATCCTGCCAAAAACCTATAAAGCAGTGCACAAGTTCTTTTAGTACAAAACTAGTTTCCCCCCACCCCTCCCAAAACTATGATAAAAATCTTAACGGAAAGAGATTCTTTAATTTGTCTCCCACAAAGAGCAAGAAGATCTTTGGGAAGGATGACGGATATAATCAAAAGTCATGGCGCATATTTCTTATCAGTGTTTGAACAAGATGTGTTTATTCTTTTGGCAATGATTTAATTTGATTTTAGCAAGCACTCCAAACTCTGCATCATCACTCAGCCAAACTGCAGAAGAACCCAGAGTCCCTAAAGGAATCACTATTGCTCTCATCTCCCCCACCAAGACACAGGAAACTTTGACAAAACCAGACAAACTTGCAGATACTCTCCTTCACACCCAATTTTGTGCGTGCTTCCCTGCAGACGTTTGTACACAACGCATGTGGAGGTGAGGCAGGAAGACACAATGACATTCAAAGGGTTCCTGTTCATCAGCACCTCATCATCCTACTAATAACCACCCAAAGTCTCTCTCCTTTTCACATCTCCTACTCATAAAGGAGCACAGGAACAGATCTCTAGGGGTCATCAAGTCCAGTGCTCTGCCAACCAAGAGTTTAATTGTTCTTACAGCTGACCCAGATCAAATGCTGGGATAGATTAAGCTGAAAAAGTGGTTGAAACAGGTTCCACCTCCAGCCTCTCAGGGCCGTGATTCACTTTAACACCCTTCTCCCCTCTCTCAGCTTTTCTCAAGCAGATCTGACCCATTTGGGAGGAACCCATCTGACCATGGTGTTTGGCACCACGCTCGAAGGCACGGGTGCCCCAGGGCCGTGGGTGATGGTTCGAGCTCGCTGCCCTGACCACACAGCCTGCACTGGGGCTTGTGCAATGGCCCATTCCCAGGCTGGGAATGCATTCCCAGGGCGGAATGCACCACACAGCCAGTGTGTGAAGACAGCAGAGCTCGGCATCTGCCAGCATCCTGGGGTGGCTGGGAAAAGCACAAGGAAATGGGCTTGGAATGAGAGAGTACTCCCTGCTCTTCATTTTAAAACTTGGTTTTAAAACGGGGGAATTACTTCCCACCCTTAAATAAGGTCAATTTTTAAACCCAAAAGCTAGTCTATACTAAGTTTTTCCATGAGTTGGTATGCCTGCCTTGCGACCAACCCAGCAACAGCACTAAAATCTGAACCGCAGTCACCGGTGACAACAAAGTGCTACTTCTATTTGCACACTGAGAGCTTTTTATTTTTCCTTCTTTTTTAAGGAAACCATGCCAAACCCTACTTCTTGTTTACAAGCTTAAGTTGGGCGAGGTTCATCATCACCAATATATTTTAATTGAGCATTAATAAGTCTCCCTCTGTTTTGAGACAAGTCATTAGCAAGGCTGCTCTTCCTCAGAAACAAAGCCAAGTCAATGCTAATCAGGTTTTCCTTCCCCAGAGTACAACACTTCGCTGGATGAACAAAGTCAGCGCACCTTGTTCAAATCCAAGGAGGTAAGAGGGAGAGTGGGGGGGGTGGGAAACAGAGCTAAAGCCTTTTAAAAACCTCCCCTGACAGAAACAGTGACGAGTGGCATTTAAGCGGAGCGAGAACGCTCCTGAGCGCATCGCTTCTGACAGATGAGCCCAGCCAGTCAACCATAGGGACTCCACAGCCCCACCGCTGCTATTCAGCGAAAGTTGATCAGATAGCAGCAGACAAATAGCACCAAGCAAACACTCCAAGAAGTGCTCTCTCCACATTTAAGAGTTTATAATTAACCTAGGAAAAAAAAAGAAGTCACCCGTTTGGGTCTCCTGCATGGAGCAGAGGAACCACGCGCACACGGGGGTTTGGGCTCCCTGCGGAGAGCACGCTGGTTTCAGTTTACCCCTCGCTCTCCCCGAGCCACAAGCCCGCCATCCCAGGCGTGCAAGCCTCGAGTATACCTTCAACACACTTTTCCTCACCAGCTCTCTCATCTCCTAGCTATGCTCTCGGCCTTTCAATTTCTATTTTGTTTTCTCTTGCAAGTGGCTGAGCTTCTGTCTGCTTTGGGGCTCGCACCCCGTGCCCTCCACTTGAAGCCTTTTCTCCAGGAACACACACACGCACACACACATACACACACAGAGCTTTGGCTGCTTTGCCATTCTGGCAAGTGTCAACACAGCTGCTGTCTCCGCTGGAATGTAAACCAATATTGTCGTTAGATCTCCCTCAACCCCTGGTAACTTCCTCCAAGATTTGCACAGCGTGTGGCAATCCTCTCCACTGCCACCTTACAAAGCATCGACCCAGCTGGTTAAAAGCAATTAAATAAATAATTTTTAAAAATGAAATCAAAGCTGCACCTGAAGTTTGCGTCCCACTCACGCCCATGAGGTGCAAAGCGCTGTAGAAAGCAAAATGCATCCATTGTACACACATTTATCCTCATATAATATGCTTACACAAACACCCTGTGTAAAATACCTCACTGCTGGAAATTATGAGGCAAGGTATTAACAGCACCGAGTAAAAGAGGTATTGGTGTGGATGCTAACGCAGCATTTGCAGCTGAGAATCTTTGCTTGCATATTCTTTTACTTAAAAAAAGTAACCTAAGAAGGGATTTATAACACATTTTTAGTTATTTCCTAGATACCATCCACTTTAAATCACAAGCAGCAATTTTGGCAATAAAAGACTCATAAAAGAGTTATAACGCAGTCAACACAGATAGTGTTCACACTGCTACAGGAATGCAATCTGTGTGTATTGCCCACCATAAACAACTGCCTTGCTTCTCCTATGAAAGAAAATTATGTTTGGCTGATCAGGGCTCCCAAAATAAATTCGCTGTCCCACACATAAAGAGTAGAAGTTCACTCTCATTCAGATATTTAGCCCAGCAAACTCTGCTTCCCATTGTAAAATGCGAAACTCTCACAAAAACAAGTGTCTATTCCACACGTAACTTCAGGGGTGAAGAAATTGCACGTATTCACTAAAAATAAAAATACATTAGCGATATCACAGCTCAAACCTAGAGTCCTTACCTCACTATACTGGGACTGGGCATTGTTTTCCAGGTACAACATGTTAGCAGTCAAATTGATCAACGCTGCTGTTCTTTCTTCTGGCTCCAGGATTTTGACAAACACCTCCCACCCCCTAGAAGACCCCTAAAAATATGTGATGCTACTGTGAAGATAACAGGACTCGGAGTGTGCCTCTCTGCATAATTGAAGTTTCCCTTATATACCTAACTATAGGCAAGGAGGAGGAGGTGGGGCTCTCCTGCCTTACCTGTCCAATCTGTCAAAGTGCCACCTGGAGTCCTCCACTCCAATGGAGAGAGGCCTCTCCCAGCTCATTAAGTAGTTAGAATTCCTTATCACCAATCTCTAAAAAGCAAAGGGAAGGGAAGGGGGGGAAAATGGCCAAAAAAAGAGAAAAGAAAAAAAGAAAGAGACAGACAGGGAAAAGAAAGGAAACAATAACTTTCCCCTGTCACTTTCTGACAAGTTTAGGAACTCAAAAGAGAGCCATGGAGTTGCTCTAAAGGAGCTGCTCCAAGGAACTTCTCCTATTTATTTATTTTCTGCAAGGATTCCAGGGCTGTTTTTTCCCAGGCACAGGCTTTGCTGCTACCAAGAACCAAAACATTCAGGAAGGGATTGAGATGCAATGCTCAACACTGATGGTGCCGTAAAGTAGCCAAGTATCTGGCTGCTGCTGTGTGCAGATATGGGACAAAAACCCCAAGGAGCTTTCTAAGAGTCAGTCACTGGTTTCATGCACCATAATCCAGCTACATTCTCCATCATCTGTGTGCTCCCATCCACACTCACAGCAAACAGGTCCTGTGTTTGCAGGGCATCACTCCGGCGACATTTTTTTTCCCTTTTTCTCTGCAATTGCTTCGAACTTGCACCATGGTTAAAAAATAAGTAAAAAACAACAACTCGTCCAAAGGGACTCACAGTGTTGAATTAATATATAGGAGAAGTTTTTGGGTACCACTCACTAAAAAACCACCTGGACACAATGCCCACGGCAAACTTTTCAAAAGAAAGATAGAGAAAGAGCACTTAGCTGAGATCTGCGGGAGAGATCCCACTGTGATTTTACTCTGGACAAGCAGACAAAACCCCTTATCCTGCCCTGGTGTCCCGCAGGGAGCCCCCGGAGCGTGCCGGGGGAGCGAGGTCAGCGCTGTGCTGGCGGCACCCCGAGCCCCTCCGGACACCCCGGGGATCCGCCGCCCGCCGGGCGAGCGGGATGCACGGCAGAACAAAAGGCAGCTGCTCCCGAAGCGCCACCGCGCCAGGAGAAACAGAACACCTTTCCGAAGGGCTGGGCAGGGGGGAGAGAGGAAACCAAACATCCAGATCAGAGCGCGGCCGCCCTCCCAGCCTAATGACAGCGCTCCGAACTTTATTTGAGGACCTGTCGTCAAGCAGGGCTCTGCGGAAACGCAGAGCACGGACTGCGAGCGCTGCCGGGGAACACCGAGCCACCCTCCCACTTGCGGGGGGCGAGAGACTGATCCACAGGGGCTTTGCAGGGAGGGACAAGGGTCCTGGGCAGGGCTGACACCCACACACGGCCTCAGCACCTCCCCGCAGCCCCGCTCCTGCCCCAGGAGCTGCCGCTGCTCCTGCCACGCCTCGGCCCCGGGCATCATTTAACCCCAGCTTGGCTGGGCACGCAGGGAGGGACTCGGGCTCACGGGGCGAGCGGGCTGTGCTGCTCAGGGGGCTGGCGGCTCCTGGGCTGCGTTCTTTGCACACGGCAGCTCTGCAAATTAAAGCACACTGCAAGCTCACCAGCCTATTCCAGGCCGAAGCCAGGCAGCACGTTCATAAGGCTGCCCAATAATAAAACGGAGCAAAACCATCTTCAGGCAGGAAGCAAAACAAGAACAAATACAGAGCAGAGGATTACAGTGTCCCCCTTCCCCCGCAGCAGCCCCTTGCCACAAGAAGCAGGGTAGGGGCCTGATTTAGCTCTCACCCTGCAAGCACAGCTCACTGGGGCTGCTGGCTGCAAGCAAAAGGTTGGAAGCATTTCCTGTGCACCTTCCCACCTTCCCAACTCACAGTGCAAAGAGGCACTTCCAAGAACAGGCTGCAGAGAGGCGCACTGAGCCTCCCCACCTACCACCACCAGCAATATCCCAGCTCACGCTGGGGCCACACACACCTTCAGCGCTCCTGAGCTACCAGCAAGAGCCTGCTGAGCACACAGCAGATTTCCTACATCACAGGAACAACTCAACAGACCACTGCCACAGCCCCTTGCCCTCCTCTCCATCTTCGCCAGCACCAAGTTAGACCAGGGGCTGTGCCCGATGTACTTATCTGATCTCACCTGATATGGGCACAAGCCAAAAAGCCACACCAGTGCTAATCTGGCGATCCAGGCAAAGTTTGCAGGGAGCAGCCACAGCACCGTTAGCCAAACAGGGCACTTTGCAGCATCACTGGAAAGCTTACACGGAGCTGGACACAAAGCAAGAAGTCACCGCGAATTTTCTGTTGTCCAACAGTGAGGAATAGTTATGCTGTGCTCAGATGACCATTTTGATCCCTAAATACTGTCAAGTTTTCAATACTGGCTCATGAGTTCAAAAACTATGGAGGGTAAGGAAAGAGGAGGGGAAGGCACATACATAAATCTCCCAACCTCAGCAGGTCATTGCAAAAATGTCTTTCACAGCTATGCTATGAAACTCAGAAGATCCTCCTTTTCCAGGTCATTAATGCAGCATTGTTGTGTGAGGTATCTGCCATCTTCTGCCCCACAGGTGGCTGGAGGTGGCTGTGGGTGAAACAACACCCAGATAAAGAGAGATACATGGAAGTTTATCCAAAGAGATCTGCATGTCAAACACGAGGAGAGGTGTATATAGCATGAATAAATTGACATGTCAGCACAAATCCCTGCCCTCTGTACACACAGCCCCGACCTGGCTCAGTGTTTCAGATGCATTACCCTGTGCGGTCACCTTGAAGCAGATGCTGGACAAGTGGCTTTTTGCAAATCCATCATCCATAAGGGGCACAAAGGAGGACACCACCACCCCAGCAGGGGTGGCAGGAGGTAACAGAGCAGACACCTGACGCTGCGCCCACCAATGCTGCTGCAGCCCAGGCACGAGTGTGTCCCTCTCATCACCCCAGGGACCCAAACTGTGTTTCACTGGCTTCAGACCTAAATGCACTCTCCTCATAAGATGCTTCCCTGTCTCACAGGCTGGTGCCATGCCTTGGATTTCATACTGGCACCAGTGGCACAAGGGAAAAGTAAAGGCTCGAACCCTTCCACCTTATCATGAGGAAGAAAAGTTCCCAGATCCTCATTTGATTCTCTCCTTTTGCAGATACAAAATTTTCATATAGATGAGCCACCAACAACCTAACAGCAGCCAGGCAGCATCTCTTTGGGGTTTTTAGAGGAAAACTTGATTTCCTGAAATACCCTATGCTTAAATGGCTGAGTCATAAAAGCAGAAGAACACCCCCACCTCCTCACACTCCACACTCACTTTTCAGCCATGGGACAGTGATAGTTATAATTTGTCTGAGCCTTCTGGACAAGTCTCCAAGGGAATCATCAACTGTAATGGTCTAAAGTCATGGCAAGACAATCTTTGTAAACAGAGATTATGCCTTATCATACCAATTAGCCTAATCAGAAAAAGCAAACAGATTCAGGCAAAGGCTCTCCTTTCAGACATTAGTACGAATTACTTCTTGCTGAGGCCAGATGAACAAGGTTTAACTCTATTTTTGTAGTCCAACAAGCTCTCCCCCACCCCAAACAGGAAAAGAATAAAGTAGGAAACAAAGAAAGCAACTCAAAGCATCGAGAGAAAAGCCTGGCACTTATGTTCTGGATGCTTAGTTGGATTGAAATTAAAAAAAAAAAAGTAGTTCAGCCTCAGGAAAGGAAGTCTCCTCAAAGTAATTTACCTCCAATACTGTAGGAAACTAAAAATAATAATTGCTAGTTAGATTTGAAAGTTTCAGCTGCAACCCTCCCAGGTCTGACTCAGATATTCTAGAAAGCTTCTGGCAATGCTTTGTGGCTCCTGCTGGTATGCCGAAGAACAAAATAAAATGCAAACAAGACCCCTAAGTTTCCAAAATGAGCTGTCGGCCAAGTCAAACTGCTGATTCAGATTCTTTGTTTGAATGCTGTTTCCCCATGCTCTTTCATGGCTCATCCCAGCTCCTCTCACCAGTACCACATGCGAGTTCTCAATAACCCTCCCTGGTCACAAGGTAAGTGCGCAAAATTGTGACGATTAAAAAAGTCATTACCACAACTGCAGTGTTAATTGGTGATTGTGTAATTTCTTGTAGAAGGGAGGAGCGTGGATGCACACCTGCCTGCATGTTAGGCAGTTCATGCACAATTTCCTGCAGATCAAATAAAAAAAATTCTGCTCAGACCTCCCACTCGTATAAAAATAGCATCTGGATCGACCGTGTCACCACGGACTGTGACATTCACTTAACTCAGAAATGTTTACAAATTAGGACTGAGATAACAGGAGGATGAGGGGAAAAAATAGAACAGTTTTTGGTGGATTTTTTTTTCCTGTTACCTCTGAATAACTGCTGAATGGTCAAAAAACAAGCCTCTGCCAATTGGCTCTGACAGATCTTTCCAGTGAAGATCTTCCAGGGACAGATGTGTACTCTGCAATAGCAGGAAGCCAGGTTAAAGAGCAAAAATAAAATACTTTCAAAAAAATGCAAAAATCAACCTGCCTTCTTGAAAACTCATGCAGAGGTGATCTTCACTGCTCAAACCCTGAAGAAGAGCGGGAAAAACAACATGGTCCCTGAAACAGGGACTTTCCTCTTTTTTATTTTTAATCCAACCATTTATGGTAAGACAGAACAAATAAAAAAAGAGATGAGGTAAAAAAGGCAACATCCTACTTGCTGCTGACTGGCTACAGCCTTGTGTGCATCCCAGGCAGGCTGCTCCACACCACCGCATGGAATGGCAGCTGATCCATACGCAAGAGAGGGACCAGGCACCCCTAGCTCTGAGAGTAACCTCTCTGCTGCACCCAGGAGCACAAATTCGACCCTCCTTGTTTCCTCACCACTCACCCAGGGACAGGTCTGAAGCCCAGAAATTCCTCTGAATCGCACTCAAATATATGAACCTTCAAGTTAGGAACACGTCCCATATGGAAATGCTTAGTACCAAGGATCAAACCCTTCTTTTAAGGACTCCTAACTTCATTTTTTTCCCCTGCGTTTTAAAAGTGCAGGGTAAATAGCTGGACTTGCCAAAGGCAGGAGGAGAGCCCAGCTCCAAGCTCTGCCCATGGTGCAGGTCAGCTCCTCCTTCCCAAAGAACATGCCCTCCCCAAGGCAATCGCCTGTCACAACAGCCCTGCCCTCCGACCCTGGGTAAACATCTGCGCACGCTGCTTATTTGAGCTCCTACAGTCTCGTTATCTCCCCCAGAACACCCCTAGGGCTAATTAGAGAGTTAATGGCATCATGTCAAGAGATAACGCTACATGGTGGGGGAGCAGGGAGAGGGAAGGTGGAAAGGAATTGTGAAACAAAACCAGTTCCCTTCACAACCACTGTGCAATATTGGTTTAGGAAGGGCGCACGAAGCCCCTGGGGCCTCTGCCCTCCAGCTGCAGAGCTCCATTTAATGAGAGCAAGACCTCCGGAGAGATTCAGCTCTCCAGCCAAGGTGATGCAAGGTCCCCACACCTTCCCCACCATCTGCACAACCAAAAACGCTGCAAGCCCATCAAGGGACATTCCCACTCAAGTGCCAGCAGTGACTCACCTCCCACAATTGGTGTATGACACAGGAGGCAGACAAAGCATACAGATCACTTATCAAAAAGTTTCTGTTTATCCCTGATGCTCCTTTTATCTAATTTTCCCACTTTTAATGTACCCTAGTGATTCTTTCTAAAGAACAGCTGCTTTCACTGTGAAAGCTTAGAGGTAAAACCATCAGGACACAGGTTTCTTGGCAAGGTAGCACATAAGCCCTCAAAACCACTGGCCAGCAGACACTTTTACATTGATGAACACAAACCCATGGGTCAATCAAACACTCAAGCATAGAGATGTGACCAGGAGACTCTGGGGGTTCAAGCCAGGGCAGCTCTTTGTTTGGGGTAATGACCCTCAACATTACTGCATTTTTGCCTCATGAGGATCTTTGGATGCTCAGCACAGCATGAATGACCACCCCCTCAACTCCCCATATTTATAAAGTATTTTTCAAAAGATAAGAGGGGGGAAGTTACACAAGAAAATTCATGAAAATTGCTCCTGATTGGCATAAACAGTCCGCCCCACCAGCTGGAGGTAGGGCAGGGTCATGGCACTAACCTTCACCCGAGAGACCAAGCACTCTAGCCAGGGAAAGGAAGGAGGAGATGGCGACAGATTACAGAGCTTTTGCTTTCAATTAGAAAAAGAAGCAACTGTTGACAGACCAGGGCTGTTCTTGCACAAGCAGCTGAGGGGAAAGTGTTGTTCTTCCCTTATCTTATATAAACTACAGATTGGTCTCATGAAATGCACACCTGTTTATAAATGCACAATCACAGCAGCTCTCTCCAACCGGTCTCTGCTCCCAACTCCCTCCCACACAAGCCCTTTTACAATAATCCAGTATTTAAAAGGAAGTTACCAGTTTGCAATAATTCAAGAAAAGTCTTCCAAACCTCTGGTTACACACTGACCCTGCAATCCATGGCCATTCACACTTTTCTCATTAACATATTGCTGTTACCCAGTATAGCCCAGGTGCCTTCAAGTGCAACACACTTCCTGAGGCAAGAAGCCAGGAAGCCTGTTTATGCCTTTTTTCCTATGAAGAAATGTTGCACTTTGCAGTGCTGGTCCTTCCCAGAAGATTGATCTCTTTTGGTGCAGACTTGTTTAATTTTAATTCAGTCTGGACATCACCATGAGGTCTACCATACCCATCCATGCTCTCAAGGGGAAATAAGAGTGCTTCAGGGTACCTTTTCCTCCTATTTAAGCAGGCTGGAGATAGAAGTCCACGCTTTTAAAGTGAAAGTTATACTTGTTACTGAAAACTCCTTTGATCTTTCATTAATCTCTGCAAATTCAGCTGCTGATTAGAGTTCAGTCAGCAGTGAGCAAACGAACCCAGGCCACAAACCACTCCTTAATCTACGCTTCACAGAGACTGATTTAATTTTTTGTGACTGCCTGACAATTCACTCCCTCATTAATTTCACTGCTATCAAATCAGTGACAGTGAGGTGGAAAGCAGATGGTAGTGACATTCAGTAGAAAACATTACCTAGTCCAAAAGTCTCCTCTTGAAATATTGGAAGAAAAAAATAATAGTCATTAAGAGGACTGTGGGCAGGATCTGCAGAACCACAAAGCAACATATACAGTGAGACTTTGGATGCCTATGACTCTCTTCAAAGCAAGAATCCCAATTAATGCAAGAGAGAACTTTTAAAACAAAAGCTACACCCCACAGCTGGCTGCAGCACAGACACTTTGGCTGTGCTGGACAAGGAAGGGGAGCAGGACATTCCCAGGGCTGTGCTCCAGGTTTGCCTTAGCCTGGAAAGAGAACCCCCTCCCTGGCACGGTCAGCTCTGCAGCTTGAAACAGCACTATGAGGTACTTCCCATCCTCCACTCATGTCACCTCACAAAGAGGGGTGCCACAAAGCTCCACTAAGTTTTCATTTGGCTGGATATGGACAGCTCAATTCATCACCCTACTTCCAGCTAACAAGAGAAAAGGACCTTATTTTCTTTCTTCAAACAATTTGGTTTAGAATAAAAAAAGTAAAAAAACCAACAAAAAATAACAACACAAAACCAAAATGTCCAGAGGAAGGTGAATTCTGGGGAAAAAGAGGATCCTATCAACTAGATAGAAACAATGAGTGAAGTTCCCATCAAGACACCATAAACCTTAAACTTGCTCCAGATGCAAAGGTGCCTACAATCTACTGCTTCAAGATCAAGATGCCTTTTAATTAAGTGTTTGTGCAGACCTTTTAAAGATGTAAAATAAGCACTAACACATTATTGCTCCATACTTGCTCAAGGAGCATGTGTAGCACCACAGAAACCTTTGGAGGCAGGCCTAGCTGCTTGAGGAAGATGTTTTCTAAAGTGACTGCACCTTTTGTTTGGAGGCATTTACATACAGGCAGAGGACAGGACTCCAATTACCACACTCTTCCACTTCAGGTGCTCGTAGAAATAGAGTTAGGGAGTTAAAGCCACCCCTCCTGAAACACCCCATCTCATATGTGACTCTCTCCCAGCAGGTTTGTGCTTTTCAGCTCAGAATTAGTTTATTCCTTCCCAAGATGAATGTATAGCAAGGTGCTGAAAGGGAAGAAAATGTAAAGAAATTTTAAATATGTTTCCAAAATGATCACACAGCAGACAGATCACCCATTAGTTTTCTTCAATACCATTGAGAATCCTGGGAATTGACATTAAGAACAAAACACTTGGTGTAAGGATACTACTCATCAACTGGCAGCATTCCTGCAAGAAGAAATGCAGCCATCCATGGTCTGCAGCCAGAACTAGGGCCAAAGAGCACAGGAAAGGGAGCTAGGGAAGAATTATTCTAAAGAAACATAAATATGTCTTTAGAGCCCTGCTACACACAAGATGAGGACAGTCTTCAGGTTTTGGTCAAACTAAATGTACAGATAAATTCTTTACATTCATTCTTATCTGAAAGAACTGACCATTTCTAGATCTGGATCTGCAGCCCTAAATGTGATGATTAAATCATCTGGAGGGACCTACACAGTGAAAGATTAAACATCCAGCGGGATTACAAAGCCAAACCTAAATTAGGAGAGCTTCTGAGTTCAACTGCAAACAGAAGAGGTGCTGGAGGGAAGCTTCCAATAGAAGAATGCCTTTGCTCATTATGGAAATGCCTTTGCATAATCTCAACTTTCTTTGCACAGCTATGGAACGAATAAATAACCACAAAGAAGAGAAACTTGGCAAGCCTCAAACTCTCTCAAACAAAAACCAGACAGTAATAAAAGCTTTGATCACATCCCTGTGCTGTACAAAGTCCTTCCTTCCTTTCTATAGTCAGTCTGGGAATGGAAACGGATGGCCACACAAGCCACTTTGCTACATCTCCTTATCAAACTGGCCTCATCCTCCAGGTGCAAAACCATTTCCCAACAAAATGCAGAGCTGTGGCAGCTGCCAGAGCCTGTAGCAGCACACACCATGTATTAGTTAGTCCCTGCACTGAGGCACTATTCCTGCGCTGCTCACCACATCAGCTCCCCGCCCTGCTGTGGGTGCACAGGGACATCGTTCCCATCCCACAGTTCCACCACCCCATAACCAGCTTTCATCTGCTTCTTCAGCCATTACCTTACAACAAGTGGAGTTCTCCTCTCCTGACCCAGAAAAACACTTCTAAGGAAGCAACTAAAATTAACAGAGTTTAGAGCCTGTGCTTTAATATTGAAGTGCTGGGTAGGATGCAACAGTGTCATGCAGGACAGTGGGGTGGGGGCTTTTTGGGTCTGTCCAACAGACGCACAGCTGATCCCGACCACAGCTCCCAGCTGATGGGGACCAGGAATTCAGTGCATGGCCATCAAATATGAATTACTGATTTACATGGTGCTAAGGCTGAGGGCATGCACAAGAGAGCCAGCATCCACTTTGGGCCAGAGCAGCTCCTCTACAGCTTGCTGGGCTGCAGCATGGGAAGGTATCCTGTGCAAGGTGGCTTGGGTGGCTCCTTCATGAGCCTACAGCAGATTAAATATGGGAAAGGTTTCTTGTTTCCATTGGGAAGCATCAAATACCAACTCTGAGATGTGTCATTGGTAAAAGGACTGAGGCTGAGAGTCTTGATTCCTCCATTTCCTACACAGGATGCATCCAGTCTATCCTACAGCCATCTCCACCTCTGTGCATAAAGGAGAACAGCAGAGTCACAGAGCTGAAGCTCTCAATTTTCAAACTATGAAACACACGCTGGAAGTTCTGTAGCTACCTGGCTTGGGACACCCAAAAAGCTGTACACCCGAACCCAGCCCTATACACACCACCGTCCCCAGGGCAGAAACCCAGCCCACAGGCTGCTCAGCATTGCCTAATCAAGCCACACACAGCAAATCCCCACGATTATTTGCAGAAGATGAGGGAGCACAAATGAATTTTTTAAAAAAGGCCTTTTATGGGGAGGGATGGATCCAGGTTAAGAAAACTCTGGCCACGGCACTGTCTGGGGAGCAGGCATTCCGCTGAACTGGTTAGGCAAGGGGCTGCAGGAGGACGGCTCGCTCAGGGGCATGACAGGAAGGTATGCACAGGGGGAGGGGGATGAGCTGCTCCATCCCTGGGGACAGCACTCCAGCTCCTGCAAACAGGGTCCCCGCAGCCCTGGCCACACTGGTAGGATGGCGGTGGCAGACAACTTAGAGACTCTGCAAACCCTGCAAATAACACTTTTACCAGGATGCTCTTGCTGAAGTCCTTAGCCCAAAGCAGCTTTGTTTGGGTCCAGACCAGCATCTCTCAGCATCAATGAGCAGTTTACAGGACTTTTGAGGGATGGTAAAAGAAAGCAATTTTGCACCTGGTAGGGCAGGCTGACAGCCCTAAGAGGGCTCCGGGACAATGCAGGGGTTATTGCACTGCCACACGCCTGCTTCTACAGAGATCTCCAGACCCCTCCTCCCCGTTGCTCCAGGGCATTTAACCAGTCAGACACAAATATAAAATTGCTATAACATTACCTGATTTCTAGCACTGCAGGATACAGGCTTTGCAATCAGTGTTCATCCTGAACACAGGGAGCTAGACATCACCCCACCACACCCCACAGTTGCTGGCTACATCCTTGATCAGAGTAGAGGTTGGGGACCACCTTCTTTGGACACTTAATGAATGGCAGGAGACCCCCCAAAGACACATATTCAACTCACCTTCCTGGCCATCTGCAGCTCCTTCCCACACCAGGGCCATGTCAGAAACTGACTGTTCTCCACACCCACAGGGCCCACCAGCCCTTCACTCCAGTTATGCAAAAAAGGCAGATCTTTGCTGGGGTTTCCCAGTCTGCCTGTGGTTCACACCAGGGGAAAGGAAGGGCCACAGCTGACAGCCAGGATGGGCCACCCATTGTGAAAGAGCCAGTCACAAGGCACATGGCTGGGGAAGACTGCTGACTGTTTAATGTTATACCAGACCCAGAAACCTCTTCCTGATCCCCCCAGATATTTTCATTCCAAGGCAGTGCAGATCACCAGTTTCTCTTACCCCTTTCTTATACAGGCACAGGATATTATTTCTTCCTTGAAACAAGTACGTGAGAACTGCAAGGTCTCAGCAAGAGACAGGGCTATAGCCCAGCTGAGAGGGGTTTCTGCATCACCCAACCTTCCTCCCAAGGTCTCTCCCCAAACAGTTGCACTTTCAAGGCAATGAACACAACTGATGGGTGTGCAGCAGGGCAGGACTCATGCTCATTTTCCAGCCCACTGATGGGACAGTTTCTTCAGGCACTGCAGCTCCTTCCCTACTGCTATCTCTGTTGTGAACAAGCACCTGTACCCCCAAAAGTCAAATAATGATTTAAAAAAATAATTAAAAAAATCACAGGTCTCACCAATACAACTCTTAGGATCAAGGAATGACATCTTTTAAAACCGCTAGTTTCATTTTTCAGCCATAAATTGCAAGAAGGTGCAAAGCTTATTTTAAAAGCGGACGGGAATTGCTTTAAAGTCCACACAAGGACAATTGTTTCAAATAAACCACTCCTAATTGCTCTGCACCCATTTAAATCTCACATGGTGATGCATTTTGGAGAAAAACTGGCCTTGGTCTTTTCCTAAGACAAATGTGATACCATAAAGCACTCTGCCTTGATCTCAGTGCTCATCTCCCAGGGCCCCTCTGTTTCTGCTGCATTCCTTTGTGTTTATCTGCCCTCTTCAACCCTTTGCTGCAATCAGCTGCGTGCAGCACCTCTTGTCTAGAAGTGACATGGCTGAGGTTACAGGAGAGACAGGTGCAAGGGAAGCTCGTGCCCCGAAGCTATCCAAAGGAAAAGAGAAGCTGGAGGGGAAGAGAGTTGTAAGGTATTTCAGATGAAAGCAAACACCTTGCCCCAGGCTACACATTCTCTGCCAATGAAAGCTGCAGCCGCCGGTGAGCCCCAGAAACAGCAAAGCAAACACAGACTTCTCTGCAAGGGGAGTTGTCACCTGTCAGGGATGTTTGCAAATTTATAGGGAGGTGGTGGTGGTGGTAAGGGGAGTAAAAAGAGCTTTCCTCATTTTAAAAGACGGGCTGTTTGCACAGGTTTGCAATGCATATTTTGCTTTGTGAAGGCTTTTGTCCAGCATTCAACTGAGAGAAGGTGCTGTCTTCCACTGAAGACAAACTGGAACATTTATTAATGTACATACATTAATGTACTCCAAGCTGCTGCCTTTACAGTAAGGGTGAGGATGGGATGGAATTTCCCCACTCCCCCTTCAGCTTGTCACATCAGTGAAAAAGACTTCTCAAGAAGAAGTCACCCTGCAGCCTGGCCTCTCCAGAAATGCCTCCTGCAAGGCTGGGATCAACCCCATCATCAGCAAGAAGTAACTGCATAGAGAAAGCTTCTTGTCCCCTTCCCAGGCAGCAGCACTCACCTCACCTTAACAAGGGAAAAGGACTTTCATGCTTCACTGCACCACTGACGGGAGAGGGAGACTCTGAACAGGCCTGCAGTGAGCCCGACAGCCACCACAGTGCTCTGCAGACAGCTTGGAGGAACGGGGGATGGGGAGGTGAGCTCGTGCTCGATGCCACAAATCCAGAGTTGAGCATGGAAGGAGAAAAGTTACTGCTGATGATCTTTAAACCATTGGGGATCGTTTTTTAAGAGGACATAGTTCAAATAGACCATTACTATCCATTTCGAAAATCAGAAGCTCCTGTAAATGTGTAGAATCTTTTGGACTATTGAAGAGACACCATTTTACTAGAGCTGTGCTGTAATGGTGGAAAAAGCCAAGATCCAGATGGAAGGCTTGTACCTCACCCCTCTGTGCCCCATCAAATAGTGAATCAAAAGATAACCAGACTTGACATCAGTCACCTCTCCTTGTGCACTTGGATTAGCTTCACCACATTAGCCAGGCACATACCCAACCTCAAATTGGCCTTTTAACCCTTTGCAACCTTCCTGGAAAGAGGACTACAGCCTCCCCAACAGCCACACCAGAGCAGCACTAACAGGTCAAACCTCCTGTCACCAGAGACTGCAACCAGAATGACCAGGAGCTCTTTCTTTGCAGACACAATCCTCCAGATCACAAACACTACCGGGATACAGGTTGCCAACACACCATCACTGGGCACATTAAAAGCTGTGGTTGATTAGCCAGGGAGTTAAATGACAACAGTTTCTCAGGATGGAAACAGTACAACAAGAATATTTACAGATACCAACACAAATTTCAAACTATACTTTATTTGTACCCCAAAGTAAACAAAACCCAAGAAGAACAGAAACAGGACATGAACAACTCAGACTCCTGAAATACCTCCTGCTCCAGCCTGCAAGAACAGCACTTCTTCAGAAGAGCTATTGCTAAGAAAGGGCCAGTCTGTGCAAAAGGCAATGAACCAGCAACCACCAGTGCCTCATCTACATTCCAGTCTTGAGCCATATCCCTGAGACCCCCATGGCCAACAGTCATTACAAACACTCTCTAGTCTGAAGAAACAGGAGGGGAAAAGAACCCAACCATGGTCTGAAAACAAGTTTTCATTCATGTGTGACCCTCAAGAGAAGAAAAACCAGTGAAGAACCTCTAGCCTTGGTCAGCAAAATTGCAACTGTGCCCAGAATCCAAACTATTTTAACCCTGAGGTCACACAAACTATCTCTAAGCAGGGAGAGTGCAGGGATGGTTGAGTACCCAGTGCAACAGACTCCTCAGCTCTCCTGCCAGTTCAGCTGCCTCATCCCCTTCTCCTGCCATTGCTGCTGCAGGAAAGGAGGAGCAGGTGAGGAGCCAGCCAAGGTAGGAAGATGGCCCTGGGGCAACACAGCTGGAATAGCTCCTGCAAAAACTCCCCATCTGCCCCAAAGGTTAAGGAAGTGTCTCCTTACTCACCCACATTGGGTCATTCAGCTCCGTGTCCTGCACCCGGACACAATCCATGCTGATCTCAATTTTGTTTGTGGAGCCATCTTCAGATGGGCCATCGATGAAGTTTAAATCGATTGGCTGAACTGAGCATATTGGCCTGGAAAGAACACAGTAATGAAGTTAAAATTGGCCAAGTTCTATTTCCCACCACCCCGCCTTCCTTCCCTTCCCCCGTGCCCAGGACTTCGGCATTGCCATGAGCCAGTCTCATGGCAAAGTAAGGAATTACTAAGGAACAACTACCTCCTCACCACTGTACTACAGCAGCCCCTGAACAGGACAGGGCCTGGAGGGACATTTTACTTGCTCTGAGGCAAGAGCACAGGAGTCAAATCACTGAAAGACAGAAGTCATGGAGGATTTATGGCAGTAACTGTTTCAGCATCAGTCATGGCAAGCCAGGAATGGGAACAGAGTCAGTTTTCTTTCATTCAATGGACATGACAGGGTGAACTCTGCACCATCTTCACCTCCTCTCCCTCCCTGGTATCAGCAAGGGGAAAACATGCAGCCTGGACACAGAGTGATGGGCCCATTTCCTGAGGGAAAATGCCAACCATGTGCCTTAGGAAGCAGCCAGCTCAGCCACCAGAGGCCTGGCAGAGAGTCAGTGTCACTGCTGACCGCTGCATTTGGTCCCCACAGCCTGTGTGTAGAACCTCTGGACAGCTCAAGAGCTGTCAGTCACCACAGACTGACACATCCAATCATCACATCCATATCTAATTAACAAGTACAGAAGACTCCAAGCTCCCCAGCATCAATCCCCTGAGCAGCCTGATTATAGAGGCAGCCTGCCCTAAAACATCTTCCATATGTTCCACATAAGGGCTACTTACTGTTCCAGGAAGTCCCAGATATGCTGGATTACCTCTGGGCTGAGGAATTCCCTGGGCTGAGAGCTCTGGGACATGGCTGATCGGTAGTAACTCTCCTTCCAGGAGAAGGGGCTCGGAGTTTCTACAAATCTTAAAAAACAAAAGCAAAAAAAAAAAAAAAAAAGGAAAGAACAAAAAAAACAAAAGAAAAACACACACAAAGACATGTTGAATGCATGAGTCCAGCTCAATGAAAACCCATAAATAGAAGCTATTGTGTGAAAAAGGAGACGCGCTGAATGCCTGAGACATTCACAGCTGTACAACACACATTCCACACTGCTGCAGATGCTGTATTTAGATGGGAGAGAATTTGGCCACCCTTCCCAGTAAGTTAAATACTCCTCAGAGTCCACTGGGATGCTGTGTCATAAGAATCCCGGGGGGGGGGGGGGGGGGGGGGGGGGGGGGGAGGGGGGGGGAGAATCCCATTTCCATTTTACCCCCAAATAATCAATTTCCCATATGAAGCAGGTAGCCTTTGCAGCAGGTGAAGCAGCTAAGCAGTGTGTGATTCCAATGTCCCTGGCTGTTTGCCTGTCTAAATGGCATGCCCTTGGATGATTCTTCTACACCCAGCCACTGCAGCTGAGGTTTTGAACTAAGTATTAAGTTGGTTTTTTGTTTGTTTGTTTTTGGGTTTGGGGGTTTTTTTTTGTTTTCTTTTTAAAATTTGAATAATAATAATCAAAAAATAATTTATTTTATTTTCTACAGAAATAAGTTCAATCACATGAGATTTTATCTGCTTGTCAACTGCCTTCTCACCTCCAGCAATTTCTGAGCCAGACCAACTGATTTCTACCAGATCTGCTAATTACCCTGGCCATTTTTATCCCTTTAAGCTTCCACAAGCCTCACAGAAATAGGTGGGCCCAAGAGGAGCAGTGACAGAGCTGGAGCACTCGTGCCTTCCACAGCTGCACATTCTCATCCCACTGGCCAATTTCTAAATTCAAACACAGCAGCTTTTACACCCATGTCAAAATACTTGACGGCTGTAGGGATGTAAAGGGGGCGGGAGGAATTTCTCCAGTATATTTGCAGTTGACAAAACCTCTCAGTTTAGCTTCAGAGTATGAGGCAGGTGACCACCTCTCCTGCTGCAGGGTTGGGGCCATCCTGCAAAATTCCCATATAAAAGAGTTATTTCAGCACAATGCAAGTGAATGACCACATTCCCTGCCAGGGGAACGGCTGTGGCAGGAGCCAAGGTTATAAATGGATTCCAGAGAGAATTGGACTAATATTTGGTTTGGCACATATTGGTCCTGTTTAACACAATGGTCTAAACAAATTGCATGGAAGACCCTAATTTATTAAGCTGCCAAAATTAAGAGTGCTTCAGAGGGAGGATCACACTATAGTGCTTTTACTCCACTTTTCCTGAAGTATTTACTTCTGGCTGCTGTCAGCAAGGTATCTAGCCCTCTTTACTGGATTTTTAAAGCCTCTTAAGTTTTGAGGACGACTCTGGTCTGCAAAAAGCAGGGCTTTCCTCACCTCTGCTGTCCACAGAACTGCATGCTCTTAAAAAAAAGAGCAGACTGTTATCCTAAGCTAAGGGAAATCAAAGTGGCTTAAGCCCCCTGGAGCCAAAGCAGGGCATGCCTTGAAAGAGGTGAAAGTATCACTTCAGTTTCTCATCCTTTTTGTAATTAAGAAAAAAAACCTCCAGCATAATGTAAAAGTTTATGAACAGCCAGAGACACAAATGAAATGCAGACGTGCACGGCTAATAGCTCTGCCTCACAGATGTGAGCACATGCCCATACTACATGTGAAAAAATAATCACAAATCCTCTGAGAACAGCAGTTATCCCACAAAGTACCCAAAACTACCCCTTTCAGGCTTGCAGTCTGGTAAGACACTTTCAAGAATGCCACATTGAGACACAGAAGAACAGATCTGGCCTAAAGCCTGTCATATAAACTGCAGGTCAATGCCTCCACGAGCCTTGGAGGAGCACAGTGGGAAGCTCTGCAACCTGCTCTGCTGCTAAACCCAGACAGACCACAGGCATTGCTCAATACCCTCCACCCAGTCCTGACCGCCAGGAATGGGCAGAGAAATCCCACAGTGGGTTCTCCCAAGCCACCGAAGTGCTCATCGTTAACAATTGTTTTGCCACTCACCACAGCTGCTCTTGAATTTTATCACAACTCTTCTTGACTTGTACACTAAAAATCACTTTTCATTACTACATAAGTAGGAACTAACTTCAATGAAAAAAGAAGTTTTAATTTTTCATTTTCCTTCTCTGGGGAAGGTCTGTTTTTTTATAACAGAACAGACCTTCCCTGGAGACCCTTGCTTCAAAAAGTCTCAGTGCAACAAGGTTCCTGCATGCCATGGCATGCCCCAGCTTTGGTTTACTTCTGGACAAAGTTCTCAGTCTTGAAAAGGCAAAGTGTCCCAGTTTACACTTCTGGACAAAGTTCTCAGTCTTGAAAAGGCAAAGTGTCCCAGTTTACCCTGTCTGCTCTGGTCCTGATGGTCCTGTTCAGCAGGAATTCCATAAACGCACCCCAACCAAGCAGTGCAGGAGACATCAGCTGCTCAGACTGATAAAGTCAGGTTTGACACTACACCTTTGCAGCTAACAGAACTGTTGGAAAGCACTGGACCAGTTAAGGACACAGCTGGTGCATATCCCTCTACTAAACACAACTCTAAATTTCTCCAAAGAAGGATGTTTTCCAGGTGCATCACCTTTATCCCTGTAGCCAGCCAAGTTCCTAGCTTACTGTTTCTAGGTAAAGCATTACCAAATTTTACCTGATGGCCAAAAAGGCACATTTCCCTACACCAAGCACAAGGAGTCTCCTGATTAATGTTTTCTCAGAGACTCCTTCAACACTCTCTGCAACACCTTTACTACCTGTACAGCTCTGTTTCCAAAGGAGGCAGCAAGATTAGGCAGTCAGTTTTGGCAAGACAAGTGAGAGGGCCATGGCATTACAGAGGTAGTAAACATTGCTTTTTACTCAGTTTGGTGCACCCTGCTCTCAGGTGGGAAAGGGCTGTCAAAATGCAAGAAAACCAACTTCAGCTCAGCACAAAGCTGCACACAAGATAAACTGTCTCCTTCCCTGTGGTCTTAATAGAATCTAAACCTAGTGCTATTTTCCTTAACTAACAGCCTTCAACATAGAGGAGAAGCCTTTGACTACTAAACACATACTTCAGTGTCTGAATTTTCACTGGAAAATAACAGCTAAAGCCTAAGCAAATCTGTGCGTAAATTTCACTATTTTAGTTAATGGTCTTCTCCCACATCAGCAAATGCTCTACTTGCAGTAAAATAATCTCTGAGTGCCTAAAGTTAATTACAAGATTGCATTGCTTCAATTGCTTCTACAAACCAGATGCTTTTTTTATTAACAGACACTTAAACAATATCCTTGTACCAACAACTGCTCATCCCAAAGGCCGTCACAGGACACAGCACTACTAAACGCAGCCTCTTACACCAAAAAACTGGCTACAACAGGACAAGGCACAGCAGTAAGTCTCGTCTGGGTTGCCTCTGTTTTAAGTCTACAAGGTAAGTCCCTGCATTGACTGCTGAACTATCTGGCAAGATGCTTTTCACAGAGAGCACTAACTGCACCAGGAACTACAGGGGGATTTACAGCCCCCTTCAAACTGCAAGTTGAATAGGACATTGCATCCACAAGCCCCTCCTTTAAAAACCACCAGGGGATTATTCATAGCAAGTTAAGTCTTAGAGAAGCGGCACCTTACCAAGAGCAGTGTTCCTTTGTGCAGTGCTGAGACACTGCTCCTGAGCCACTGAATCCCAAGACAAGTTTCAAACAGCACTACCCTTCCACTGAGGTCTGGGTCAGCTTTATCCTATTTATCTGGCTGAAACAAGAGCAGCCCCGAGTCCAGGTGAAAGCACTTCTCCAAATTCACTAGGTGGGCTGGAGCCTCAGGCACGCTGATTGTTGTGCGGTCTCCTGAGCACTCCCCCAGCAGAGCTGTGTTGCAGCCCCCCTGAGTGGGGCTGTGTCTGTGTCCCAGCTGATCCCCTTTGCCATCCCACTGATGAGTGACATCTCTGCAAAACACAGCAGTGATAGCAACATGTCCCTGCAGCTGTGCCCAGACAGCACTCCTCCATTTCAGAGTCTTCCGGAAGGCTGGGAATGTTAAACTTTACAAAAAAACCCCAAAGCCAACAAAAAACCAACCAACCAACCAACCCAAAAACCAATTCACCCTTCCAAAAACCAACAAGCAAAGCACAGCATTTGCTTCTCATATGTTGTAGCCACACTGCTGTTGCCTCTCCCTGGAGCTGAGGATCCCACCACAGGAGGAAATGAAGCCCTGACTGCTGGGCCCAGTGTGACATAAACACGGTGGTGAAGGGGAGAGACAACAAGACCATTTCTGCTCCCACTGCTCACTCTGAGCTCATCCTTCCATTCTTCACCACACTTCCCCCTTTCCTACCTTCATATCAAAGAGATTAAAGATAAAGCAAACAAACCACTCTCCACCCCAGGAAACAATGACAGAAAACTATTAAACTCAACTACTGCAATACAGCAACACTTCTCACCCAAAATGCCACCTCTCACTGCAAACAGTCTTTCTTAGAAAGGGCTAAACCCCAAACACCCAGGTTTGACTTACCACTGGGGAAAAGCCACGAGCTCCCGAGGACAGCAAGAGCCAGGCTTGACACTGAACATGCACAGCCCAGCCCCTCCTCTGTAGCTTTGAACCTTAAAGGCAGATGCCACCTGCTTGTGCTGATAGAGGGTCAAATCTGACACAGGGTGCAGCCCAAGCACCACTGGGGCGCATGTGTGAGTCCAGCAACCTCATTCCAAAAATAAAGACTGTCGCAACCAAGAAGTGGCTGGTTTCCTTTGTTTTTTCATCCAAAACGGGCTTGGTTCTTCAACGTTCTGAACTACTCCTGGGTTAATAGCATGGCTTATGAGGAAACCAGAAATGATTAAGGTATTTCAGTGAAGCTGCTGTGTTGGGTTTGAAGAGGTCCAAGCACCTCCTGCTCTCCTTAGCTTCCCTCGAAAGCTGGAGCTCTGGGTTGGTTTGTGTTTCTCCTGCACAGTGTGCAAGTTCTCAGAAACTATCAGTATGGTTTATAGGTGCAGAACTTCATGGCTTGATGTTGGTGTAAAGCCAGACTGTAAAATTTTGTAACATGAAATCTTTCACAGCAGGGATGAGCGAAATGATTTGGAGCTTTTTTTCTGCTTGTTGCCAAAACTACAGGATGTTGGTTTCTGCTTCTCCCCACGAGATGTCTATCAATGGTGTACAATTTTCTATCACTGAGCCTGTATTCTCAGTCAGTGGACATGCAGATGGGCCAGAGAAGTCTTTCTCTGTAAGCTAAAAATTTTGCTCTTTTTCACAAGATACAGTCCCCTAAAGAATAAGATAGTGAAGTACTCAGGAAACCTTGATGCAGAGAGAAGAACATCTGTTCTTATGAAGAAAGCACTTCCACATTATACAAATGTACCCAACAAATGATTAATAACGTCTAAATAATGATATCTAATGTGGCTCATTTTATTCATAGTTCTCAAAGTGCTCTACAAAGGAAGATAGTGTGATTACTCCCATATTACCTGGGAGAAAACTAAGACACCAGGAGGTCATCGAATTACTCACCATTAGTCAGCAAGCCATAAATACAACCTTGGTCACCCGAGTCCCAGTCTGGTGCTTGCTCTAAAAGGAACTAGTGATTTTGGCTGTTTAGATAGAGAAATTCAGAAAGGCCTTAATTTCTTCAGGTAGAGTATACACTGTACCTCCTGCACTAAGAAACTCCCAAACTTCATTTATCTTCAGGCACCAAAATGCTGATGCCCAGGAATGAAAATCAAGGAGCTGCAGAAATGCCGTGACCAGCTTTTAGACACACACAGAGTTCAGGATGGAAGTAGAATTCTAACCCAGACTAGAAGACAATCCTTATTCCTGATTGACACAGCATTTAACCCCTTAAAATCATGTGCAGGTTAATATATTAGCTCTCAACCATCACAGGCTGTGAGCTGGGTAGAGATTTAAGTCACAGAGAAGTCGGCAGCTTCAGCTCCAGCAATCCCAATCCACATGCTCGTCCCTGCCTTCTCCAGTTACACCTTGAAGTGCATCAAAAGCAATGGTAAACAAATGATTTAAAGTTCATGAGCATTACGCCTAAATGCCTGAATCTCGGTGTCAGTCATATTTTTAGTTTTTGAGTGGGGAGGGGGCTCCTTTTCAGATCACACCGTTAAAACTGGAGGAACTTGGCAGCCCTCATCCTGCTGGAATTCCCCCTGCTCTGCATTGTAACACTGCAGTGATTTGTAGACATCAGTACCTAATGAAGCTCACAGCTGTGCAAGAGGAGAAGGATGCGGGGTCTGGCAGCACGGGACAAGCGTGCGCCTGGCAGGCAATGTCATCTGGAATTCCCCAACGTGCAGAGCACTCTTGTCCCCCATGCCTGGAGCAGCCACTCTCAGCCAGCAGAGCACACCCTGGAAGCACCTCATTGTAACCCTTTTCCAAAGGTTAGAGACCTCTGGAAATCAGGCAGGTTCATTGCTACCCCCTAAACAGGGGGGCCAAAATGAAAGCCAGATGGGAGACAGGCAGGCTCTCCACCCCCTCAGAGAAGATTGCAGTTGAATTTCATCAACCTCTATTGCGCCTCTTTTTATGTCTACTTGATCAACAAGCAGCCTCTCTTCCCAGCATGAATTGCACTGTAGAATGCATTTTCCTGCTTCTTTCTCTGCCTGATGCCATATACCAAAGCCTTAGCTCACATGAGCCCAAAAGAGACTGACTCCCATCCTGACCAAGGCAGGTTGTGCTGAACTGAGCTCACGAGTGTTTATTCTCCTTTCGATTTTGAGCCGAACTTTCAGGTTTAGCATTTTAAAATTTAGTTTTCCAGCAACTTCTTTAAACCCTTCAGATTGTCTTTGCACATAACGCTGCTCCTATGTGTCAGTCCTAGAAAATAACTCCGAAAGAACGCTTACAGATGCACAGGTTAGAAAGGACAATAATGTAAGGAGTAACAAACACCAACAGAGCATTCTTTTGAGAGAGAATATAACTTCCACCTATGGTTCAGTTTTTTTCCCAGTTCCCACATTTGTCAAATGTTTCACAGATCTGGTGTCTCACAAAAAAACGTAGACAGCAGCACGGGTTATGGGGAGGGGCAGCTGTGACAAAAGTGGTCGAGTGGCACAAGGGATATGCATTAGGAAATGAAAGAAGCTGACTGCAGAAGGGTGAACCCTGATCTCAGAAGTGGCCAACAGCCAAGGAGATGAGGGAACACATGAAGGAACAGGGAGTGGCAGCAGCAAAGGGCTCTGTGACACTGCTGATGTCCTACAGCATCTGTCAAGGACAGACCAGGGAGGGCTGTTAGCTTCTCCTGTTCGTTAGGCAAAGGGTGCTTGTACTGCACACACCCTGTTTCACTGTGAGCTATATGGTATTTAGAGGAAATAAAGCAATTCTGTCTCACAGGAATGCTGAGCGTTCTGCTAGGGTCTACTTTAACAGTGCATTCTGATCTCCCTGTAACTTAGATTTGTCTTTTGGAAGCATATGTGTGTGAGATGAATGGAAAGGGGTAGGAAGGGATGGTTCAGCTTCCTGGTTGCTCTTTACTCAAATCTTCAGTGCACAGGCAACACTGACCTATATCAAAGAAAGTGAAACTGGCTGTACAGAGTAATCCTCCTAATTCACCATGCTGCAAAACACATGGGGGATTTTTCTCCTTTCATCATCTCCTTTCAGTTAGAGTCATCTTGAGTAAGACTATGCCTGCAGTGAATGCAACATTTGCAGCTTTGTGGCGGCCCTCAAAGCACGTTGTATCACTGCAGCCCTGTGCCCCACATCAGTGCCCTGCCCCAGTGCTGGCTGCAGAGCTCCTCTGGGAGAAAAAGACTCCCTCTGTATTCTCACTGGGGTTCCCAGCATGAGCCCTGCATGGCCTGCTCCCTGCAAACTGCTGGGAATGGCTTCTTGAAGCTGAACCATTTCAGTACCTCCACAGCCCTGGAACCCACTGCATCTCATATCAACATCTCATCTAATCAGCCATCTACATATCATCATTGTCAGCCTGACAACAGTGACCACTTTTACATCACAGAAGTATGTCTTCATCCTCAGGGTTTCAGGCAGCTCAGCACTCCACCACCACGAGAGAGACTCTCCCCTAATTGTAACCCCTGATTTTTTTTTTTGCCTTCAAGGTTTCCTTCAGCATCTTGTGAATTTTCTCAGATGTCTCTTATCTCCCACTCAGCTTTTGACACTCCCTTCTTAACCATCCTCAGAAGCTCAGCCATGGACATTCCCTCCCCTTCTGCTCAGCCCTGACACCCACTCCCTTTCTCAGCCCTGACCAAGGTGAAGCACTGCCTCAGCAATTCCTCTACCTGCCCACTGCAATAGGTGCTTTCTACTCTGGGGTAAAAACTCCTCATAACCCACAGAAGACCACTCAGGGACCTGAGCAACCTGTGTCGAGAAGCCCAGAGTTAGAATGCAAACCTGGAGCTCAGGACACCCAGCTCAATCCCCAGCCCCTGGGTGACCTGTCCAGCTTTGTTCTTCCATTCCTAAGGTATAACAGTATCCCCGAATTTGCAAAATCCACCGAGACCTGTTAACAATCGGTGCATCTCTAGGGAAACATGGTCTCAAGACTTTACAAATTTAGATAATAAAAGAAAATGTAAATAATCAATTTTAACAAAGCCTTAAACCCAAAACAAATTTAAAAGCAGTTGCATTATTTTGTAACTCACTTTTCCAGTCAATCCCTTTCCCAAACCTATTGTAGTAGTGGTGAAAAGCAGTGCCCATCTGGAGAGGGAAGAGTCAGAGCTGCTGGACAGAGATGAGATCTTTTACTGCAGTAGGTGAGAAAGTCTTCTCAAAAGCAGCACAAGTGGAAAATCCAGGCCCAACCCTCAAAATTCTGAGGTATTTTTGGTCCAAGTCCAAAAATAAGTGTTGTAAGAAAAACTTTACAGGCAAACTGTTCAGAAGCCACAAAACATTTGCAAGTCCCTTTAAAAAACAATTAATCTCTTTGGTCTAAGTAATAGATATCATTTGCTCTATTTCAAATACCCATCTGAAAACATGTATTTGGGTCTAACTTTCGAAGTTTATGCAAGAGTTTCTGTAGCCAGACAGCCCTGATAGTTTCACAGCAGGACAAAATGAGCGATGCTGCCTCCTCTCAGGGGAGGAGAGGACAAGCACAGCTCTCTGCTGAGCCATCTCCTGCTGGGTCAGTGCTGCCTCCAGCTCTTCTGCCACATCCAAACTCTTCAGCTTCAACTGAAGACAGCAGAGCAACAGAGACCATCTTTTGGCTCAGTGCCTAACTCAAAATCACTCCATGGCCCACTCGTCCACCATCAATAATCTGCAGCAGGTGCCTGAGGGCACGTAGGTAAGTAGGAACTCAGACCCCTCTGCTCTTGCATTCTGCTGCACAGTATGGGGAGGCCCCTCATCTTTCCTGGAGGAGCAGTGTTAAATGCCCGAAGCAGCCTAGACTGGTTAACCATATCCTTTTCCAGATATGCAAATCTCTGCAGCATCAGGGAATATTAAAAGAAATAAAGCATCAGCCCCAGAAATAAAAGTGGGCAAGGTCATTTTCAAGAGGTGTCAGTCATGAGAAAAATACAGCTATTACAGGTCTTCATCACTACTCTTCTCTAGTGATTTTAGATATTTAATAAGGAAAATTGAAAAGTTCTGGAGAAGCAATGGCCAGAAATCTGACCTTCCTCAGGTTTGCTAAACCAAATTCCCCTCTTTTGAGATTTTGTCATCAGTATTTTTCCTGCTATCACAGCATTTACCCAATAAAATTTTTTTTGCCCAAGTGCTTGGTGTGCTGCAGCTGTAACCTCCAGCAAGGGCAGGTGCTGAGCTGCTGTTGTCCCGGCCCATACAGGACAGGCATTTCCCAAATTTGGCCACCCTGAGGAGGTGGCAGGGAGAGAGTGGTGAGAGGACATCCCACATGGGTCATCTCAGCATGGCCCCTCACATCAAGAGGAAGCAAAGCAAGAGAAATCATGCAGCCCACACTGGTTTTCAGCCCTGGGAAACTATGCATAGCAGGGCATTTAGTCACATAAATATAGTGAGAGAAGAGGGGGACAGACAGGGAGCATGAAATACATGGTTCTTTTTTATAACAGGAGGGTTCTCTGCCTACTGCAAAAGGCTTGTGACATTTTGTGTTGAGCCAGGTAAGACACTTGGCTCCCTAAGGTACCTACTCTTACAAAAGCTGCTTCTGTCTTTAGTTACACAAACTCCTTATGAACTGCTCAGGGGACTTATAAAGTCCCTCTCTCAAGCTTTCTCTCAAAGGTTGAATTCTAAAAAAATATCAAATAAATCATCATGATAATACAGAAAGTCCCCAGAACTCTTTAGAAGCAGGAAACTGTAAACAGCAACATCCGGAGTTTCAGTAAATAATTAAAATGCAAAACAGAAGCACCAGCGAAGCAGATGTTAAGTGCAGATTCCTGTAATATGAATTTGGCTGAAGCTCTCCAAACTTGTTAACCGCCCTAGCCAACCTGTGAAATCTGGTGTGGTTTGGATACTGAACATTAACTCCCATTCCTCACCCTTGCCACCAGTGATACTCCAACAGAAAAAGGAGGTCTTCTTCTAAATACCATGCGGGCTGCATTTTTCAGCGTGTAGCAACTCTGTGGCAGGCTATTCCTAAGCCCAAGGGCAAAGAATCCTTCTCTCAAAAATAAGAGCACTTGCAAAAACCTTTCTGTGTGTCACAAAATAGCTCCAAGACAGGGCAGGTGAAGGACAAAGAATTAAGAGCAGATTATAGTCCTGGAAGACAGGAACAAATGAACTGTTTGTCAGGAGCACTGCTGGTGTGTAAGGGAATGCTACCTGGAGCGCTCACAGGATCTTTGCTTTTGTAACTATGCTGGGTGCTAAGAAATTACAGGGTTGGCTCCCTATAATTTTATCAATACATTGCCACACCTAATGTGATTTATGATTTTTGCTTGTGATTATTTTAAAGCTGTAGCTACTATAGTGCTACAAATACACAGCATCTCCCTTTCCATCAAAAACAGGAATGACATTTCCAGCCTGTATATTTTAAGAGGAATATTCACAAATATGAGCAACCAAACTTGGAAAATTGTGTAAAGTAATTTTGTTTTTTAACATGGAGATTTTTAACCCTGTAATATTTGACCACCTAATGCCCATGTTAACTCTCAGAGCCAGCTGAACTAGTTTCACACCTGTCACAGCCACCTTATATACCCCACTGGGAACAGTTCCAGCCATCCCACTGTTGTGCCCCCCCAGCTCCTGCTCCCCAGACACTGCTGGCAATACACAGCTGACCCACTGCTGTTCACAGCATCCAGCTCACCAGCACAATTCAAGCTCCTTTCCATGCATTTCTCCAGTCTGCAGTGACTTTTGTGCCTATCAACATTACTAAACCACACAGGCACTGAACCTCCCAGGGCAAGGTTTTGTAAGCAGGCTTATTTTTGTGTTGCAAAGAACCTACAGAAGCCCTGATCACTTACTTCAGGGTTTCCCCCTTCTCACTCAGGGAGGTAGCTGTTCTCTTTATAGCTCCATGCACTAACTGAATTCCCCTTGCTTATGTGTATTGGTATTTATCACATCAGACCACCAGCATTTAAACACCTGATTGGAAATGACTCAGCAGCAAAATCCTGTGGGGAGATGATCTGCTACACAGGAGTGATTGTAAACAGGCACCAAAAACTCCCAAGTAAGCTTAAGAACAGATACAGACGTTTTCATGAAGCTATCTAAGCAGATGTTATCTATTATCAGCAGAGCTAGTCAAACAAACCTCAGAAATCTATTACAACAAAACATTTTCCTTCTGATTATTTCAGTGTTGATCATGGACTACAAAATTTTAAGGTAAACAGAAGTGAAAATTTGTGTGGCAGAATAACCACTGGCTCCCACCACAATGTCCATGTTTCCAGGAAGTTTTCACATAAGTGCAAAACTAGCTTAGAGCCAGGCACCAAATTGAAAGCCAAGTTTCCTTGATTTCTTCCCCATCCAAGATCCTCCTTCCTCCCCCATACTTTATGACCCCTATTAAAATTATTTTATAAGGGTTCAATATTCTTTGGACACATATTGAACAGCAGAGGGTTTTATCTTTCTCCAAATAAAAGCTGAGCCCTTTTGCTTTGTATCAGGCCAGAAATCCTTGTGTTTATTGAAAGGAGCTGTTACAAATTAGCTGGTAGCAGAAGGTACAATGTAAACCAGCATGGAATTGTAACTTATAACATGTACCATGAACACCCTAAACATCTCTGAACAGATGAACTGTTAAGAACTTGCTTCTTTAATTTCTTCAGGGTTTTTGAAAGTTGAGAAAGGCACTACGAATTAGCTCTCCTCTCCTCACAGTACAAGGGACCCCATGAATGATTTCACATACTCTCTTTACAGTCCTTTGGGATCTGAGAAAAAACAGAAAGCGGTTGGTTTGGTTCCACTTTAATCCTTTAAGCAGCACTAAAAGGACCTCCAAGCAGACAAATATTTTCTTGAGAAGCCTATACTGTTTTGAAGAAGAAAAGGTGCTGTCCTTGTCAGTGACTGTGGAGCAAAGAGGTCCAGCAAGGACAGAACAAAGAGGGGCAGCAGGGATAAGCAGAGTTCAGGGGCTCTGCCAGGAGGAAAGAGGGTTTAATGTGCAGCTCTTGAGCACTGTTTTGCAAAAATTCTATCTTCTAAACCCATCTTCTGGGGAGATTGCAGTACAAGAACAGGACAGTGACCAAAGAACAGACCTCAAGGATGAGATACATACCCTCCCCTCCTCACCACCAGCAGCACGCATCCCTGGCAAGGTGCTGGAGGCAGCTAAGAGGTCCCATGCTGGCAGCATCTGCACTGCAAAGCCCTCCTGCCAAGGAGGCCACTCTGCAGGAGTTGTTTTGGCTCATGGAATGCTGTCCCTTCATGTGCATCTGGCTCCAGCTATTGTCCTTCTCCCATGGATTTTTTACGAGGGGCAGCGGCACAGCTGTGAAGGTGACCACCGCCCCACGGGAGAGCTCACAAAGGCCAGAAGCAAGAGCACCTCCACCTCCCCTCCACTTTTCCTTCCTGCATGGAGCCAATTCTGCTCCTTCAGAAGTCACCAGCTGCTCTGAGCACACCACAAGCTGCTCAGAACAATTTCTGGGCCCTCTGTGTGTCTCTGGAAAGTACCTGCACTATCACTGGCTGTTTCTGCAAATAGACCTATACCAAGTCATGCGTCTTTCTTTACTTGAGTTCAGGTCTTTCTGCCAACACAGCAAATTTAGGCTCCCATTGCATAGGTGAAGGCAACTGAAATTTGTCCATTCTGTCATAGCAGGAGTTCAGTTATTCCTCAGCAAACATAGTATGAGGAAAGAGAAAAAATGTGCATTTGTCCAAATGCAAGGATTCTGCAGAGCCTGCACATGGGATGAGATGGTCCTGTGGGACATAACCCTATGACAACTTAAGCAAATCTCTGTCACAATGTCACCCAGCTGATACCCAAGTGAAAGGAGAGCCGATGACTCCAGCATTGATTCATGACCATGAGGGGACGCAGCACTCTGCTGCCTGTAGCCAGCACATTTTGTCTGGTTGTGCCCCCTTCCAAACCAAGGGAGAGAAGCCTGCAGTCTCATTAGTGCCTACTGGCAGTGATGAGCACAGGGTACAGTGAGTTTCCACCTATGTGCTGCACTGCAGCATTAACCTTGGCCAGACTCCTCTCTGATAATTGCAGTCCATTCACCAGCCCTGTTTGATACATGTGGGAACCAATGAGGGAAGGTGAAGTGACGCATGCAATGCTCCTGATGAAAGATCTCTTTGAACCCAGGAGCTCTGGCTGGCTGGAGCCAGGCCCTGCTCACCAAAATCCGTCCAGATACAGTACCCAATAGATGATGCTTCCATGGCTCATACACTCCCCCCCTTTCCAACTGATTTCTAATACTAATTCAACTAATTTCTGACAGTTTTCCTCATTGTTTTCTAAAACTAAATTTTTTTTCTACATACGTGGATGGGGGATTTTGTTTGATTTTTTGGTTTTGGCAACCTCCTCAAAATCCAGGATCATGTCTGAAAAACCAGGTTTCCAGCACAGATGCTGCAGAGACCAGAGGATTTCAGGGTTGTTCCTCTGTTATTAGTGAGAATTGGGAGGCTGGACTGTATCACATTGTGCTGAGAATACAAAGCAAGAAATGAAAGGAGAAAGAGCAGCTTGTGTGAGAGCCCTTTCATTCAAAAGGGAGGAGTGAGCCACAGTGAACACCTTCAACACAGCAACGATGTGAAATCCTGAGGCCACCAATTAGCCTGGGCATGGGGAGAGGGAGGAGCAGGGCAGGCAAGACTGCAGTCCAGTGCACCAGCAGGTGCATTCCCAACAGCTCCCAAAGAAGAGAGCTCCTGGGTAAAACACAGCCTAATGACCATTATTTCCAAGAACACAAGTAACTTATCTGTAAACATCACTTCCCCAACCAGGCATTAGCTGAAAAAAAAGCAGCTTTGGGGAGAGATACTAATTACATAGCTCTCAACAGCTGGACTTTGATCATAATTACAGTGCCTTCTTCATCTTACATTAGTGGCTTTCAGCTGCAGCTAGGTGGGCACTTCTTGGAAGGTGGAAATCCCGCCTGTTTCAGATAATCAGCTCTTTTTATGACTCAGAGCTGACCTGGGTTTTCTGCAGCACAGGATGAGCTCCCACGGTATCATCCCAGCCAGTAATTCACGGGGGTCAGTGGCCTGGCACTTCAGTGCAGGTGCTTCTTTCGTTACAGCCGCACTTCCCGAGCCCCAGGAGCCAGAGCGCTGAGTGTGTGTATTCCAGATTTTGAGGATTTCCCTTTACAAGGGAAGTAGAAGGAGAAAGATTTTGAGGTCTGCTGAACTTTAGCATCTCTTAGTGCTTTCTGTTTAAGAAGAAAGATGAGCAGACTCAGGATACACCTGTCCAAACAACCCCACTTCAGTCACAAGCTACATTTGCATCCTTCACTTCTGCATAATGATGTACATCCCCATCAACACCCAGTGCCCCTCTCTCAGCTGGGCTGCAGCTCCAGCAGTGCATTCCAGCACACAGCAACAAGTGGGGTTGTGAAGGAGGAGGCTGCTGCCATGTGCCCCAGCTGATTTCTCTAGGACTTTTTGTGCTGCTTTGCTTTGATACCCACATTTACAAAGAATTTAATAGCCTAAATGAGGGAGCCGGGCTGTTGAAACAGAGGCTGGAGTGGCCTAAACAATCACACATGGCACAGAGTCTGGGCACTCAGCTATTTTTCCTCATCTGTGGCACTGAATACTGTGTTGTTTGGACATATCATTTCACAGTGGCCTGTAAAATGACAGGCATGAAGCATATGAGCATCATAATGGCACATTAGCTAATGCTCCTCGGTGTGATCTGTGTTCACCTCTTGGCAATGTTTTAGCTGCCTCCCACATGTCCTGCCTACTGGACACCCCCAAACTGAAGAGATAAAAACAGATGAAGCAACAGCAGAGGGTAAATCAAAGCCACAAATCTTAGAGTTAACTGGAATTTATAACTGCTTCCCCCTCCACGCTGAACTACAGGGAAAGCTGTGTGACACACATACCCTCCCACCAGTCTAACAGTATTTAAAGCAGCTTTTACTATCGGTTTTTTGCCAGCATACATCAGCTCAACGTTATCAGTTTGCTGGTTAGATAATTACTAGATGTAATTTTAAGGTTGCAAAGAAGCCCACTGGTATTAGCTAAATGAAGTATTTTGACCACATCAAAGCAGAAGTGTTTCAAACTGTGTAAAATAAATGCAATCTGAAACTATTGAATTTTGTTAAAGCAGTCAGAGAAATGTCACATAACACATCCTGAGTATGCAATCAATGGAGCTTAAAGATGAAGACCATCTATGTCTCAGGCTGAGAAAAGTATTTTTGGGACTAGGTTTGAGCTGATTTTGACCTGTGGCAGAGCAGTCACTAATAATTGAACAAATGCCACTCTTGGCTCATGTAAACAGACGTGCATAACAGCTGAGACATGTTGTTACTCTAAGCTACATCTCAAACAGGTTTTATGACTGAGGGGTGTCACAAATTCTATCTGTCCTGAGGCTTCCCACACTGCAATGGTCACTTAAAAACTCATCATGCTGCTAAGGCATGTGGTGAGGAGCAGCATTTCTACTGAAAGGCCTGACTTGCTGGATGAGGCAGATTTGAAGGGGTGAAAGGCTTATTTAAAAAGTTCTACCAAATACAGCCAATGGATTCTTTTTCTCTTTAATTCATGCTCCAGCTGAACTTTTGCCTGAGCCCCAGCACCAATTTTCTGAACCTGTTCTTTGACATGAGATGGGATACAAACTGGCTGGAGTTCACAGGCTGGGAAGCTGTCCCAGAACTCAGGTACACTTCCCAGTGCATCTTCACACTTTCCAAGGTCAGGTTTTTTCCCTTTTTTCCTTTTTCTTTATTTTCAGTTTTGGAATTTGCCTGGCTGGGGCTTCCAGCCATGGAAACATTAATCTGCTGAAGACTCCACTGCTGCCAGCCCAAATCCATCTTGCTGCATGGGCACTGTTCTTGCACTGCTCTTCTGCTGGCCACAGACACATCTCCGCCAGGGTCAGCGGGGCTGGGTGGATCTGCAGGAGATCAGAGTGTGGCTGCATGTGCCTGGCCAGCCCTGGGGCTCGTGCTGTGGAAGGTCTCACTGGGGAATCCAATACCCCCGGCTCCATTCCATCTTCCTCTGCCCCGGCAGCACGGCCAAGGACCGTGCGCTATTTCCCAGCCTCTCTCCTTACCCTCTGCTGGCCCCAAATGCGGCCCTTCCTCGCTGCCAGGTCTCCACTCTCCTCCCCAGGACCTTCACACAGCAGTGGCACCAAACACCCGGGATTAAAGGGGGGATAAAAGCCCCCACAAACGTTGTAACAAATCACAACAGTAGGGAAAAAATGCAGAGATCACAAAGCTGCCTGCAATGCCACGGGCTGGGTGATGGTGGCCAAGCCCTTTCTCCAACACCCTGCGGAGGATGCAGAGTTAACTATTAACTCTTCCAGGAATCAAATGCCTCCGTGAGACACCAGCCAGGGCTTTTACAAAGCACAGACAGAAACCAGTCTTAAAGGAGCTCAACAAGTGGCTGTGCCCAGAGAATTTCACCTCTCCAAACTTTACGACTGGAAAAATACCATCTACATGTCATTTGCATGCTTAAATATAGTATCTTCTATTGGGAGAAACAAACAAACAGACAATGTGATACTGTGACACCTCGTGTGGACATGCTCTTTTATCTGCTGGAAAGTTATAAAACTCAGAGTAACAACAAAGCTAAAATAAGAGTGGTTGTCAGGCTCTGACGCTGGCTGTTAGACAGAAGGAAAAAATATTCCTGGAAAATTGCTCTCTCTTAGAAGTGTAGTTTTTTCTTCTCTGAATCTTTTAAATTAGTTATTTTTCCTTTAAATTCAAAAATCTCAGGGCTTAATAGTTCAGCTCATATTATTCCCGGGAGTTTTTTTTCATTTAAAGAAACAAACAAACACACCACAGACAGCTAAAGCCATTGGACATAGCTGTCCTACCCAAAGCACAGTGCAACCTTCTGCTCCAAAACAAAAGGGAAAGATACTATCAGCTTTCATGTTATTTATCATATATTTTTCTCCTCTAATGCCAAAGAGGAAAAGGGGATATCTTAAACGGATGCCTATAATTAAACAGTAACCTGTTAGAAAGCCAAAAATAATAATAAGCTCCACTGAGCATGAAGAGAGCGGCACATTTTTTCCTCGTGCAGCCCAGCTGCCACCGGCTGATAGCAGGAAAGTTAAAAATTACACAAGAGACTCGGATCAAATCTGCGATAGCAGAGTTACGTCACGCTCAGACTCACCGCTGGATGCAGGGATCAGGGTAGTACGGCAAGGTGGTGAAAGGTGCTGCTTCAAAATTCATTTCCTTCCAGCCCCTCCTTGGGGACAAACCGAAATAAAATAAATAAATAGATATAAAGCCAGCAGGCTAAAAGCAATAAGGTCAAGTGGTACACGAGGTACAACTTTAGAGATTTATTTTACACTTGTGGATGGGTGGGATCTCCCGGGGACTTGGCCAATGGGATTCATCCAGTTACCCGAGCATCACCACCACTCCCTCCTCACCAGCTGGGCATCTTCTGCACAGATATTTTCCCCTCCTCTCAACATCCTTAATAAACTTTGGTGTACGCTGGCCACACTTGTTGGGAGCTCATCTGGGGCTTCTCTGAACTTCTGATCCCGCCAGCCATTGGTTGCCTTCCTGCCTGACTTCACAGTTTAATTTTGGCAGCTCTTGCAATTTTACAAACTGCTGTGGCCGCTGGTCATCCTCGTCTCCAGATGGCCGGAGTTTCCTCTGCTGGGTGCAGCGCCCGTGCTGAATTTCAACGTACTTAAAAAGGTTTTCTTGTCAACTCTGGGGTTAGTACCTGCTTCTAGCTGCCTGGGGAATTTTTCAGTCTTTCTCACACCACAGTTCAAACAGTCTGTTGTGGTCACAGTTTCAAAAGCTGAATGACAAAATATGGGAAATTCCTCAATTAAAATTAGCTCCGAACTTTTGCTCGTCTGCCTCCCCTTCCTGCCCTCCTCCCTGCAAGAAAACTATCAGATATGTTTGTTAATGTTTCCCTTTATAGCTTTTCACCATTTTTTCCAAAACAATTGAGATGACACAGAAATCTTGCATTGTTCTAGTGTTCTGTAAATAACATATCCATTTTCCACATTAGAAAACCCCCAATATTTTCAATTATCTTGAGGAGAAAATAAGAGTAAGAAAATAGAAATCACATCTTTGTCAGACACTAAAGCCTAGAGAAACAAGAGTGAAGTCCACCAAAACAAAAATGTCCAGAGATGAAAAGCAGATCTGATTTTCTGAAAGGAACATGAAAGCAAGAAAGAACAGCTTTAATTCTCTCCCCACCACCTCCTTTTCTTTTTTCTCTCTTTTGAGTCACACAGAAAATCATTCAGGAAAGCAACCTGTTTTGTTGCCCTGTGTTTTCCCCCTCCATGATTTATCCAAATAGTACAGGCTGTAAACCTATCCTGGTTTTGTGGGTTTGGAGAATGAATGAAATATGAATCAGGAGCTAAATTAAAATGGATTCCAGCAGGAAAAAAATAGCACCCACATATCTGTGGACCAGAGGGATTGCATCTTCAAGCAGACCTATACGTTTGTGCAGACAAGGAGTGTAAGGGACCTATATATATGTATAGCTCACCTATAGGGCATATTTTGTGCTGATGTCAGCACAAATTCCAGCCACCCCTGACCAAAAGCCAGGAACCCTCTAAGACAGCAGCAATTGCCTCTTATTTCTCCCCTCTGTGTTTTCCTTGTAGGAAATGTTTGTTCGAAGAATGTCACGTGGAAACATTTTCTTTGCTGCCTGTGCCAGGGTGGCAAGAGAGCTATTTCAGACTTGACATTCTCCACCCACACTCGGCCTGATAGTTCCTAACATCTGTGAATTGTGAATCCTGTAAACTCGCAGGGCTGATCCTCGGCCAAGTCCAAACAGCTTTGACTAAGTGGCACTCACCAAGGAAAAGAGGCTGGAAGTGAAGGATGTGTTTATTAACTGGAGTTAAGGGCTCCCTCCTGCTGGACACTGCTTCCCCTGCCTGGCCTGTGGAAGAACAGTAATATCAAACACCTTTTCTCTCAGGCTGAACCCTGGAGTAAACATCAAACCTTCTAGCTCGTGTCATTGGGGAGGAAGTATGGGAATCTCCAAATCTGCTGGGGAGGAGAGAGGAAGAATCACACCAGGGCTTGCACACACACAAAGCAGCCCAGGGTGAGCTTCAGAGTGGCTGCAATCCCCTTCTGCTGCTGAAATTGGGGCTGTGGGCAAATACCTCCAGGGAATGGGCAAGGAGGACCAGACAAACTTGTGGTCCACACTGCCAGCTTGGTTTTGGGTCTGTCTCCCGGTGGGAATTATTCCCTGCTCCCAGTGCATGTGCCCGGATCACACATCCCAAGGGTTTTGTGAAGTAAAACTGGCAGCTCCTGACACTGATGCTGCTGGGCTGGCCCCTGTCTCTGAGGGTGAATGTGGCCTCTGGTTTTACACTGCCTTAGCTCTGCACAGCCTTGGTACCCCAGGCACAGTAAATACAAGTCTGTTACAGCCCAAATCCCCAGTCCTGTGATTCCTGTTTGCAATGCTGAACATGTCTCACAGTGCCACAGTCGAGACGTGGTAGTCTCCAGCTAGCAATCCACACCAAAAGAATAATTTCTCCTGAAAAAAAAAAATTAAAAAAGCAGCAGTACATAATTCTGATGAGAAATAGTGGCAGGGCTGTCTTCTCACTCACAAGGCACTGATGAGAGGAGTTTCCAGCAAGGGTATTTCTACAAAACTTCAAAAACTTCAAAACTGCCCAAGACCTGTACCAACCCTCGTACCTGAGGCTGGGCAAATGCAAATTGCTCATGGTTTGGTTTGCTGTGGCAGTGCACACAGCACCTGCCTGCTTTTCCCAGAGAAACGGACATTTTCAGCCTCCCACAGAGATCTGGACATGTTCTGGGGTAGCTCAGAAGGTTTATCTTTTGCTTTTCCCACCTGCAAAACAGCGCCATGGAAACCCACTGGCAGTAGTATACAAAAGCCCCCTGCAAAAGCCAGCAAGTGTCCTGATTTCTCTCCTGCAACTCAAACTCCCTTCCTCCCTCCTGCTCACAGGCAACACTTAGCCGTGGGTTGATCGGCCATGAATTTGGGCAGAGATCTTCACCAGTGCAGTGAGGTTGCATCCAGCTCCTCTCAGCTGCAAGGCACTTTGCATAGCACAGTCGGCAGTGGAAACACAAGCACAGGGTGTGTGCCTGTGTGAATTGCCAGTGCCCCATGCATAGCTGGGAGGCTCCCGGGGCTCAGTGGTATTTGGCCAAGTTCATTTGCACTGCCTTAAAGGAAATCTGCTGGGAGATGGAGCCCGAGACATTTTAGAGTTGGGGATTTCAGAGGGGGGCCTGAGTGGGTACATGAGGACTAGTAAACTTCATTTAGGAAGAAAGTCGTTATTTAGGGAGAAATTCTTCGCTTTAAGAAGAGATTCTTTTCTGTGAGGGTGGTGAGGCAGTGGAACAGGTTGCCCAGAGAAGTTGTGGACAGACCATCCCTGCAAGTGTTCAAGGACAGGCTGGATGGAGCTCTGAGCAACCTCTTCTAGTGGAAGGTGTCCCTGCCCCAGAGTAAGGGGCTTGGAACTGGATGATCTTTAAGGTCCCTTCCAACCCAAACCAGTCCGTGATTCTATGATCCTGGGAGCACAGGCAAGGAGGAGCTTCTCGCAGTGGCAAACCTCAAGAGGAAAAGGAACTTGCGGCATCCTCAGCGTTCACTGTCCCTCCTAGGAGGCTTCCCTGCTGCTGGTGGGCGTGAGGCTGATCTCCCGGCTCCAGGCACGTGTCCCGCAGGAGCGGGGCGGAAGCCGGGGTGTCAGGGATCTGTCTGGACAGCGGATTTACGGCCGAGCCCGCAGTGCTCGCGGCGGGCAGGCAGCACAGGAGGCATGTGTGTAGGTGGGCAGGAATGCGGTGCTTCGCTCCGCTCCGCCGCCGCTGCTGCTTCCACGTCTGGGAGAGACAAACAGCCAGGAAACAGCTGTGGAATACTCTCCCGTTACCCCTCCGTGCACCCTCTCTCGGCTTGAGCTGTCACTGAAATGACCAGGAGATTATCTTCTAGCAGAGGCAAACATTTATATCCCCGGGAGGAGACTGCCGGGGATTTATGATGGTCTCCCCACCGCCACCCAAGGTCAGGGCCAGGATGCCTGTGTGCAGCCCCATCCTGAAAAGGGCACAAGGGAGAGGCAGTTTCCTGACATCTCTGTGCCTCCTGTCCTGTTCTGTGGGTCCAGGGACCTCTGAACCACTTGGAGCTGAAGAAGATGGGAAGATGCCAGCTTTGCTCTGAGCCACCTTTGCAACTGCTGGCTTCAGGATTTGCCTGAAATCAGACCCGCCCTTTACAGCAGGGGATGAAACGTTTCATTCACAGCTCGGGGTTTCCAGGGGAGTGGTTGTGGTCGTTTGTTGTTTTCTGTTTTTTACAGTTAACATTAATTTAAGAGCAAGAAGTCTGTGGGATATTTGGGGATTTTTGTTAGAAAAAGTTGAAGAGAGGGAAATAATTCCCTCCTACCAGCAATAAAATATTTTAACTTGGCTATCCAAGGGATCAGAAACCCATGTCAGTGTGCCTTTCGAGCACATTTTTCAATTTTAGCTAAATATTAGAGATGTTTGAAGTTTTCAAAGGAATGAAGGTTTTAGGAGCTTTGTGAACAGAAGTAAGCAAAGACAACTCTTTAGTAACTCCAGTGAAGGGAAAGAGGAAACAGAAGTATGACCCTCACAGGATTTGGAGGATCTACCCCAATGCTGTGATGGGGGTAAAAGCTTCCTCAAGAATTCAGATTTTTGCCTCCAGCCGATCTCTGATCCCACTGCTCCAGAAGTGTCAAATTTCTGGCTTTTGTCTCATACAAGCCTTCGCCCCCACACACCTCCCATATTGAGAGACAAGGGACAAGGAGGAGAGCAACCTTAAAAAGTAAATTAGTAAATAAGAATACCACAGTTTTACACACAATCCTGCCCATTCCCCCCAGCACCTTTTGTCCCTAGTACCAATACAAAGCAGCAAAGAAGAGCACTCATACCTCAGGCACCCCATGCTGGCACTGCCCTGCCTGGGGAGCACAGAGCTGCTGGTGGGGCCTGAGGGACTGAGCCCAGGCAGCAGCTCCCAACATCTGTGCAGGTCATGCTTAGTCACCGATGGCCAAGTGTAGGCCCAGGGCTGGTGACAATCCAGTGAGCAAGCAGTCCAGCACAACAGGCACATCTAGAGAGATGACAAAGGTGTCTTAATGTACCTCTCCCCACATCCTTCTCCTCCAGCTAAACCTGAACATCTCAGTGCCCAACAGCTGTGGACTTTAAAATACACACCAGCTTCAAGCTGCCATCTGCGTGTGAATACCACACACCTGGAGCTCTGCACAATCCTCATGTTGGCCATCAACTATTTAGGCAGAGTTAAGAGGAAACAAAGAACAGCCCTGCTCAACAGGACAATGGGAACTGCTTTCAGAGATGTCTGGTTGCCTTTGGTGTCTCCTCTGTCACATCTGTAGTGTCAGAGCATCATCCACTCACAGCAAAGGTCAGTATAGTTTGGTGTTTTCCTTTGCAGGGATAACAGATGTTTTCATGAGGCACAAACCACTTCTTGAGTGTTTGTCCCCAGGATCTTGTCTCAGCAGGAACTCACATGACAGGGACTGGAAGACTGACTGCCTCACAGGAAAAAAGCTGAAGTCTCCATGTTCTCATCCCTCACCATCACTTACTTTGTAGTTTCTTCAGGACATGCCATAGTTCTCTGCTTGAGCAACCCTGAAACTATTAATACTTTCAAGTCACACAGAACAGCTACAACAGGAGTTTCTCACTGTCTCCCTTCCTATTTCAACCCCACAGCTTCCAGCAAAGCACTTTTTACTGTTTTCCTGTTCTCCCACATGCTTATGGAGACTTCCAGCTCCCACGGGACACTTAGTGGCATCCTTTGTTTGCTCTAGGCTTTCCCATCTTCCAGATCCCAGGGCAGAGACTGGTTCTAGGAGAAAGCCCAGAGCACCCATCTCAGCAGGTTAATTGAGTTATGCTCTGGGCCCCCTGCAAGCACCAGCTCCTTGAGTTTCTGTGGGATCACACCAAGCCAAAAAGCTTGCCTGAGGCCAGCCTCACCTCTAATCCTCCCTTCTAATCCATCAACTTCTTTATCTCACTGACCCCCCCCATCAAATCCTCAGAGTCGTAGTTTCCTGTGTCACAGTCTGTTGGTTAAGCCTCAGTACAGCTGTGAATATCCCCTCTCCTGGAGACATTCCCACCACTGAGGACCACACTGTGTCTTTTTTCTCCAGAAATGGGGGCAGAAAGAAGTTTTGACCCTTGTTTTCAAGTAGCTGGAAGGAGATGTCATAGGACCAGACTTGAAGCTGAACATGTGTTTTGGAAGCTGCAGTCTCCATTTCCTCACCTTGAGGAGTCATCAAACAAAACTAACTATAAGGGTAATACCATCAGCAAAGAGCAGATATGAGCACTGGAGAAGTTTCTTTCCACTGTTACTAAAAAACAGGCCTCTTCTCTCTATGAAGAGGGAGCAAAAGGAACCAGGTCTGAGAGACTGAATTTGGAATATTGCTCCATCTCCCTTGCCAAGCCCTATGGTTGTTCAAGCACATGTGAAGAAGGTAAAACACAAAGCAGCAACTATAGTCATAAATCAGAAACAAGCTGTCTCCCAGCTCTGGCCCCAGGAGAGCCTGCCCTGTCCTCAAGAGCTGGCAGGACACTGCACAACTCCCACAGGAAACTCCTGCCACCCGAAGCGGGGAGGGAGGGAATTTCCCTCCCTGACGTCAGTGCAGCTGCGCCACATCTCCAGACGTTCCCGAGACATAGCGGGGCCACAGCCTGGGCTAAAGTGGGTCTGGAGGCCAGAGTGCCCCAGGACAGGTGGCAACACCCTGCTGTGGGGTCAGGATTGCATATCAAAGGGGTGGCAGGAGCTGTGTAGGTGGAAGGCTTGGTCTCCCCATTCAGCTGCCACACAACATGTCTGGCATTCTGGCAAGAACCGTGCCACAAATACACACAGTGCCATCACACCCTGTAGGGTCAAGCCCAGGTTGGGGACAGGAACCTCGGTGACCACATCCCTTGTGGGTGAAGGTCTGCCCCAGCCCTGCTGTGCAATGGGGTGGGTGGCGGAGGGGGGCAGGACCAGGAGCTCCCTACAATTTCCCATCAGTTTTCTAGCACAGGCTCACACTCATCCTCTCACCACAGACCCATCCCAGAGTTTTCTCACACTCTGCTCGTATCTTCCAGGTGTTCACATCGGAAGCTGCAGAGGCTGGTTTGTGGAATTCCAGGATATCAGCTTCTGAAGTGCTGGTGACAGGCAGCAGCACCAGCCCAGCAGCAAATGAAAGAAGAGGTTTCCTCTACATGAAGCAAAGCAAAAGATTTGCTGAATCAAGTTGTCTGTGTGGAGAGATTGACTCAGAGAGAAAGCTCCTAACAAGGAGAACATTTACTGTCAGCCTCGATGGAAGACACACAAATGCAGTAAACTGAGTTTATTGCTGCATCACTCATCTTTCACAGCCTTTAACTCTTCCTTGTGACTCAGAGCTGAGCTGAATTGTAGCAACGTCATGTTGCTGCTATCAACCCTGCTGTTCCTGCACTTTCCCATCTCCTGCATGCTCTGCAAAAGTAGAAGCCTGTCTGGCCTTTTGGCAGCTTCAGAAAATAAATCCTCAATGCAAAAGCATCGGTCTCAAAAGAATTTCTCATTTCCAAACAGGATACAACAAAAACTCACTGCTTGGCTGGGAGAGTTGTAGTTCCCAGCATTAAGGCTATGTCTCTTCTGCAATCCAAGGTGCAAGCACAGCTCCTGCAGGCATACCTGAACTAATGGGATTAAAGCCAGTTCAAGAACAGTAGCAATTAAAACAAAAATCCCTAAAGCATTAACCACTAGCGATGGAAGCCCTGTTTGCAAACCTGCACATCCTCTGCTAAAGCCTGCACTTCCACACCTCCCCAGCCGGCAGTACCCAGCTCACCATTAAGGTGGGTGTGTTCACATAGGTAGTAATTTCCCTCCAGTCTGTGCTGGAGATAGAGCCCAAGAATGCCTGCATTTAGGGGCACAGGTCCTTTTCCAGGCATACGGTGTGAAAAACAGTAGGGATGGGACATGCTTAACTCTGCTAATTGGTCCGTCCTCCTCAGGATGGAGCACAGAATCCACTTAATCACTGACAGTACAGTACATGGGCATAAAATAAGAGTTTAGTGTCACTTAAGTTAATAAAACCTTCTTTCCTGTCTCAGGGCAAAGCTGAGGAAAGCTGAAGAGCCAGTGTTTCATGTCTTTGTGGAGATGATAACGACTAAAAGAGAGTTTCTTGCATTGCCCCCATCCTTGTGCTTTGATGTTAATAACCATACATGCGTCCCTGAAAAAAAACAAAGCCTCACATGCGATATGATCAAATCTTCGCACCTCACTTTTTCCAAAGTGAAACAATTTCTGCTGTGACTCAGCCTAAGCACACCGTACCCTGCACCCTTGAGGAAGGCAAAAGATAACTCCCTCTCCCAAACTCCCAACTCAGCCTTCAGCTTTTCAAACCAGGGTAATTTTCCCACGGCCACGGGATGGCAGAAGCCAGTATTGCTCATCCTGGGGAAGTGAAGCTGCCAGAAGTGACACCATCGGGTAACACAGCTAAAACAAGAGGTACCGAACACACAGGTGACCCTGCATTTTTAGAAGCCCAGTCCCTCGTTCTGAGGGGATCAAACCTCCCCCAGCCAGCAACACAGCGGGCAGACTGAGAACCAATAGTTGATTTTTAACAATAAGCCTCTTAAAAACCTCGGCAACGCTGCCTGTTCCGAGGCAGCGCCGTGCAAAAAAGTGAGTTACTGCGAGTGCGCGTAACAGTGCCATCTGCTGATCCCTGTCACCAGGGATCCCTGCCCTCTGCTGATCCCTGCCCTCTGCTGATCCCTGTCACCAGGGATCCCTGCCCTCTGCTGATCCCTGTCACCAGGGATCCCTGCCCTCTGCTGATCCCTGCCCTCTGCTGATCCCTGTCACCAGGGATCCCTGCCCTCTGCTGATCCCTGCCCTCTGCTGATCCCTGTCACCAGGGATCCCTGCCCTCTGCTGATCCCTGCCCTCTGCTGATCCCTGTCACCAGGGATCCCTACCCTCTGCTGATCCCTGTCACCAGGGATCCCTGCCCTCTGCTGATCCCTGCCCTCTGCTGATCCCTGTCACCAGGGATCCCTGCCCTCTGCTGATCCCTGTCACCAGGGATCCCTGCCCTCTGCTGATCCCTGCCCTCTGCTGATCCCTGTCACCAGGGATCCCTGCCCTCTGCTGATCCTTGCCCTCTGCTGATCCCTGTCACCAGGGATCCCTGCCCTCTGCTGATCCCTGCCCTCTGCTGATCCCTGTCACCAGGGATCCCTGCCCTCTGCTGATCCCTGCCGCGGCATTACTGGCAGCTGGGCAGTGGCAGCAGCCACCCAAAACTCCTGGTACCAGTGGTAGTGGCTCCGGGGTGCTCTGCGGACCCTTTACTGCCAAGTCTCACTGCTGTTGTCTCACGGGGAGATAGGTCAGAAATACGCAATTTCCGAGCAGGGATAAGGGTGGCGGAGGGTGCTTTTCTTTCTCACTGCATACTAGCTTTCCTGAAAAGTCCTGCAGGCATGAGTTTTGGCAAAACTGAGCTAGGTCCCTCTATTCCCCATCCTATTGCCATCCATCAAAAGGCTGTGAGCCAAATCCTGCCCTGCTGTGGCCACTAACTTTCCATAACTTTTTCCCAGGGGCTGTTCCAGATTCACTTAGAGACCATGGTCTGTGTGGCTGTGAAAGCAGAGGTCAGCTCTGTCTCGCAGGAGTGCACTAGCCCTGAACAGCAAGGGTATTTTAGCCCCTAGGTCCACATTTGAGACAAGTGCAGAGATGGGAAATATTCCTGCTTTTTTGTTTGGTTTTTTTCCCAAGTCACCCTTCTTAAGAGTAGGGCTCCAAAGCATGGCACAAGTTGCCCAAACAACATCAGTTCAGAAACCTTACCACCACCTGCCTCCTGCTCAAGGATTCCCAGCATTAACTGCACTAAATGTAGCATCTTGTACAAGTCCTGTGGAGCCCACAGAGGATACGCCCAACTCCTGCACCAAAATCTGCTGCAGCTTAAGCAGCACTGAGGGAAAACCAAAATGCAAGGGATGATGATTAGCCACTGAGCGGTTATGGGCTGTCTGCGTGCCTATAATCCACAATAAATACCAAGTAGCTGGCATTCCCTGTTCCCTTCATGCTCACCACAAAAGAGATGCCACCTAAGTCCTCCAGGGAGAGGTCCTGAAAAGCTTTGAGGAAAACCTGTCACTTAACACAGCTCTTGCCAGCCTGCTGCAAAGCAAGGAGGGGACACCTCTAAAACCTCTCAGGCAGCTGTAGCCCCAGCAAGTGCATCATTAGTGTAGTAACGGATGTCCCAATATCCCAAGTAGATAGAGGTGAACCTTTCCAGTAAATCATCTCAGAAGGTGAGGAAGGGAAATGCTCATAAGAACTTTTCCTCTGATGTTTTCTCAATCTCCAGGAATGATCCAGAACTGTTCATGTTCTCTTTCTGGGAGAGCTGGCTTCACATACCTTTGGTAGGATGTGTCATAGACCCCCCCGCCCCCCGACTCTAGTAAGAGTAGGGTGAAAAAAAACATAAAATATAAAAACCATTTCCAGAGTCTGCAAAGCTCACAGTAACACCACTCCATGTTTCTTTGCCTGATGCTAACTCCTGCCTCTCAGGAAATGAGAAGCTTATTCAATTGCTTCCAGTTCTCATGTCATGAGGTCTCTACTTGAAAGTGGTGTTAAATGTGATTTAAATTATATTTCTGAAAGCTCCTTTTAAAACATATTTATAAATAAAATATGTTCCTGTCTAAGAGCACCTAATTAATGCCTCTTTCCAAATACCTTAACCTGAAGCATTAGCAATCAATTACTAGGCAGACAGGTTTTAAGAAAGTCTCTTCTAAAACGGATTGTAACATGCAGATTCTGTATTGTTAAAACAATTAACATGCCTTTTTCACACATGATTTCAAGTTACTGAGGTAAGCAAGACCACACAATATAACTTAATACATAGCAATCAAAAATTTCCACACCATCCTTTAATACAGAGCCATGTCCCCATGTAATAAGTGATGCAACAGACTTTCCCTGAAGTCCCAGTTCCTACAATTGAAGCTTAAGCCCAGCAAAGAAAGAATTAACATTCTTTGATTGCTGCTGAATCACCGGCTGCATTGGGTTTTTTTCCTGTGCATTAGACTTTAATTACAACTAAGCTTTAGCCATCTGTTCTACTCCCTAATTACAGATGCAACAAATATTTCACAATTCCAACCGTTAAAGAGATCTAAGGAAGCTCCATCTATGGTGTGCAAGGCTGTCTTCACTGGGGCCCTTTGTACTCCTTTCTAAAGCACGGGGGAAGAGGAAAGGATCCTCTGCACATGAAGCAGATCCTGTTATTAATTTCAGGAGGCCTTTGCTGTGTCAGCTTTCACACCTCTTGGAGGGATTGTAAACTTCCCTGTGCCAGGGCACAGAGGGCCACAGCAGTGCTACCTGCTCGTGGCCTCTAACCCAGATGTTCCTGTCCCACAAGAACTTGAGAGAAGGATGAGCAGTTCAGAACACCTGATGCATCAGCAGTTACAGCATTGGGAAAGGACTCTGACAGATTACTTCTGGGCTTTTTTGGTGTGGATGCTAAAGGTGTTTCAACCCCAGGTGCCCACCTGGCTCCTCTTGCTGTGTTTGTTATCACACTGCACACATCCTACTAGGGTAGGTCCCTGCGACTGTTTCAGCTTTATCACTTCATGGGCCAGTTTCTCACCAACATGAAGGAAGGTGGGACTTTATACATCATACTGTGGTCAGCAGCCTCTGAAGGCAAAGCCCCCACTGTGTTCCATGCCTTCACCAAGAGTAATTATCTCAGCAGAGAAAAGGGTTGGATGAAGGCATGACAGTGCCCCAACCATCCACAGCAGCACTTCTGGCTTAGCTGGGGGCATTGTTACCAACTCTCCCTGCACAGCTGGGGCTGGCTGTCCTTGCCCATAGGATGTTGGATAGCCCAAGAGGAGAAACTTGCTGCAGACTCTGGAGCCTCTCAGTCACCGTCCCAACAGCTCTGCTCACTGTCACGAGACACAGCTGCAGTTGCCTGAGCTGCCACCACCACACTCCCCTGTCCTCAACCCTTCCCTGTCCAGAGCCTCAAGTGCACTCGTAGCTGTGGGGTTGTGCTTGTGCCTCCACCAACCACCTGGACAACTGCCCAGTGTTTTGTAATTGCACACGCCGCCACTGACCTCAGCAATCCCTTCACCAGTCATAGTCAGATGCCTGGTGAGCTCCAGAGCTGTTATTCATTACAAAAAGATTTGGTTTCACAGCAGCTGCCTGCGACTGCGTCCATGCCCAGTTGTGGAGAGAAGGGCATGTCCTCTCCAGGTACAAGCCATGGGCTACTTTTTGTTTGTGTGAGCATCTGGGGAAAGCACAGACAAAGGGGATAGGAGAACAAAATGTTAAATTCACAGAGCTGAAGTGTGAATGTTTATATTTGTTAGTGTACCAGAAAAAAATAGAGCTTTTTAGACAAAAGAGAAAGCTAAGAAAGGGTAGAGTAATCCAGAAGTACAGTTTCCACGGTGGGATTTCACATAGTTATATTTAAATTATCTCATCTCCTCCATCCACAGTAAGTTTTCAAATGATATCCAGTGGTTTTTCACCACAATCATATGTAAGACCCTCTTTACATTTCTAACATTTAGGTATACGCCCAAACTTTCACTCCAAATGTAATGTTAAAATGAATTTTTGAAAAGTAATCAGCCAACACTCTTCTGCTGTGCTTTGACAAGGACCCAAAACCACCACGTTTCTTGTGGTTTTCTTCTAAAATCATTATGACAGGGCTGAGTGGAATCACGAGGCAGGTTTGCTGAGTGGTTTGGTTCTGAGAATATAATAGAGTCCAGAGTCAAAGTATTTATCTCTTGCATCAGGGCAAGGGATCACAGTGTTTCTGTGGGTATTCATAACCATGTGCTTGCATGTCCTAGCCTCTGGGTGATTATATATCACACAAGGTGATAACATGCACACTGAGAATAACCCTGCAGGAGACACCGTGCATGAAAAGAAGCCACTCTCCATGATGATTTCCTTGAAGTTGGTCCCAGAGCCAGAAAATCCTGCTCTGTCATTCTAGTTCAACTTCAGGCCATAAGGAAAGCAACAGCAGAACAATATCAGTTGCTTCAGCCTCAAGGAAGAAGCAGAACAAAGTCTAGCATTCTCCAAAGACCTCCTAAAGCTTTCCAGAGCCATATGTGGAGTTATGCCCTCAAGCAAAGCAGTTTTATTTACCGCTGCAAAGGTCCTGAAAACTGGTGTCTTCCCTTTCTGCCACAGAGGAGTGTTTGGGTTGGGCTTTGATGTTGCATTCAGGAATCATTTGAGAAGTGACCAGAGCCAAGAGCAGGCCATGGATGAGAGTGCAACGTGAAGTTCAAAACCTAAATAAAAGCAGCAGAGGTTTAAATGGCCTAAAAGCAATAAAAATGGGACACATGGATCCAGGTCTGGGCTGAAACTGTCCTTATTCACGTCACAAAAGAATTCTCACTGACTTAAGCAAGGTTTTTTCCACTGGGATATTGTTTTCAGTTTAATTAACAGGCTCCAGCTGTCTCTTTCCCTTTTTGGTATTTTCCCAGTTTTCATGCCCTGGGGAGTGCTCAGGAAGCAAGCGGCCTGGGGAACAGCTATGCAGAAATCACTCTTAGCACAGGAATCAGAACTGTGAGCAACTTTGCCTGTGCTGAGGCTGACACAGACACTGTGAGCAAATGCCTGCAAGGAAGCCAGATTAGGGGATCTGCTTAAAGAGATTAAATAATTCACTGTGGCATTTTTCAAGAACTAAGTTAAAAGGGAAACCATCCCTTCATTTGAATGATCCCCCCTCCCCCTTACATAAAAGGATAAAGACCTGCTTACTCTTCTTCCCACACACAATCAATTTTATTCAGTATGATTTCTGTTCCTGATCTTCCTGTTTTTGCATCCCTGAGCCAGCCAATTCTGTACTGTAAGCCCCGAGAAAGGAGGAAAGCAGCACAGTGAAAGACTGCAGCCCAAAAAGGAGCTGTGTGCTTTGAGTCAGATGTATGTTCTTACAAGATATAGCACAAATTCTGAATCAAACCCCAGGATTTTCCCCACCCACCGCCCTATATTCACTGAACATCCCAAGCAATAAATTCAACACGTCGCTCTGGGAGATTAAGTTATGCTGCCTGCATAGCAAGGACAGCTGCGCTGCACTGAGGATAGGCTCACAATGTAGAATTATATTGATTTTGGCTGATCTCAACACTGTTGACCTCAAGATGTGTGATGCCAGATGAAGATTAATGGTGAGGAATCTGAATGGATCAACTACTAGATTCTGTAGACAAATTTGCCGTATCTGTGGGATACGTATGTTGAGTTGTGCTGCTGGTCTCTGAGCAGATCCATAGTAAGCTCAGCTCCAACCAGGTAAGATTCAGCTCAGGACCCAAAGCTGTGCAGTTATTTGAGTCTGGCTGAGACCCCAGACCAATATACCCAGCACCAACATAGCCATGGCTCCGTCCAGTGCTGGCTTTTGTCCAGGCCAGACAGGGGTCACATCTGTCTGCAAACACTGCACTGCCATCCTCTCCATCCAGCCAGGTCTGATCCTGCTCTGTGCTCAGAGTGTGCCTTGTGCCTCACGATGCACTCCCCATCATCTCAGGTCAGACCAGCTGTTAAGGGGTCGGAGAAACTCCTGCATTTCACAATGATCAAAAACTGTGCAAGCCAGGCTGGGGAAGCCATTCAGCAGATTCAGGCTGTCCATAGGTGATGTAGCTGACCAAAAGCAAGTTATTCACAGGTGACTGGACAGTAGTAAACAAGTCATCCTGCCTGCAGCAGCAGAAAACATCACAAATATACAAGTTACAGTAACTTTCCAGAAAAGGAGAGGGGGGAATAAGTGGAGACCTGCTCAGAGGTGATTAAGTGGATAGAGTCATATGCCGTCACCGCAGTGCACCTGCTCTGAGGCTCTCCTGCTCCAGCCCTCGGCACCCTCACCTCGCCTTCCCGCACTGCCACATCAGTGCAAACCCAATGCACATCTCCGTGCCTGAGGCAGCTCAGGAGTTCCTAGAAGTGCAGGAACAGGAGCAGGGAGAGGGACAGAGCTGGGGTAGGGAGCTGGAAATGGTAAGAGAAAGGGCGAAGAGCCCTGCGGTCCCTGCTTGTTTGCCAGATGGAAAGGATCAAAGAACAGCAGCCCCTTTCTGAAAGCTTCCCCTGCCCAGCAAGAGCCATATGGGCCAAGGTTTCCTGCAGCAGGCACACAGCTGGTGTGGCCACCAGCTTGGCTTTCTCGGGCTCCAGTCTCAATGAAATGGAGAGCAGACCTTGCCAGGACTGCCTTGCCATTTTGGCAGCCAGCTAACACGGGCAACTGCCTGTGGTTACAGAGTGCCCTACAGGCAAGAGCACCAGATGCCTCTTGTGGGGAATTTCTGAAGAAAATCCAAAAGGTTTGGACCATCTGAAAGTGTAGAAAGAGATTCATAAGAGTAGGAAAAAATTAATGACTTTGTCAGGGAACAGAAAAGCAGCCCTTAAGCAATGAAAGATAAGAAATCATGATAATAGCAGATTGCATTCAGCACAGACAGACCCCAGCAGAGAGGATAGGCTGGGGTCCCAAAATTAAGGCTATAGGGATTCTCTGAAGATGTGTTTCAGCACAAGTCTCCTCCTCACTGTCACATTGAATATGTAGTTGAATATGAATATGTGAATATGTCTGCAACTTGGCAGACTGGGCTTGGCAGAAATGGATCACCAGTGCATGCCCTGTTTGTGCTAAAGGTCCCAAATATGTGCCATTCTGGAGCAGCCTGCTGGGAGAGGTTTTGCTATGATCCTGGAAAGGCATTGGAACATGAGAATGGATCTCCAAAGATATGCATGGGAGGAAAAAATAAGAAATCAATCTAGGGATGTGGCAGGGGGGTATCCTGACAGGGACATACTCTTATTGCCCCAGCTTCTATCTATTGTCAGTATGAACTATTCCTTTTCTTTCCTATGAGGCTGGGTCACCAAGAAGCCACAGTTTTCATTTTTTTGGGTTAATGGGCCAAGCTGGGTCGGAAATTTTAGTACCTACACTATGTCAATGGCTTGAACTGATCACACAGCCAAGAACTTGTACCAACCCACAGCCTTCAAAGGCTGAGCTTTTGCAACAGAGAGCACATGCACATGGATGAAAAGTCTTGTGAATGTCGCCTGGTTTACGTGCAGACTCATACAGATGCACACTCCAGGTATAGATAATGTACATAAATGTGCAGTGAGGTAGAAAAGAGAGCCCACAAAACAGTCAGGACAAGGATGGTCCTCAGAAGAATCAAAGTTGTTCTCATCTATGTGCTAACTCAGCTGCCAGCAACCATAAAGCTCTGTCTTGAGCATCACAAATGAAAAAGATTCATCAAGGACATCCTAAGAAAAGCTGAGCTCAAACACCAGGTTTGCTTTCTAATGGAAACAACCTGCTAGATATTGAACATTGTGGGTTATTTGCTGGTGCCAATGCGGAACGAGTCACACAAGACTACTTCATAAACATCAGAACTCAGAATATTAATTCTTGGCTTGCAAATGAATGTCACTTCAATTAATGAGATACTGCCTTGTGTTTGCGAACATCGGAGCCCCTGAGGCTTTTATGGGTGTGAGGATCAAAACAGCCAAGCTGTTCTGATCCAGTGCAGTGGTACACACAGGACCACTACAAATGAACAAAAAAGGACAAAAAAAATCTCGTTCGCCCAGAACCAGGCAGCTAAATATTGTGGTGTGACCCTGCTACTCTGGTAGAACCAGGTGAGGATAAACCACATGAAAGACAGCTTGTCCACACGGGAAAGCCAGCTGGAGCTGGTGTTGTGAAATGCTGTCACCTGCCACTCTGCAGTGGATCCCAGTTGGCCACTCTGTTCCTGAGCAAAAGTAGCTTTAGCTCTGGGCAGTTCAAAGACAACTCATCATCCTGGGCAGCTTCTCTTCTGCTCTGTACCCATGACCCACAACTTGGACAAAGTCTGCCATTCTAAAGCAAGATAATTATACCCAACATCATTAGCAACAAAACAATTAATTCCTAATTCCAAAGTGCTTATATAAAGAAGATGAAGATAAGAAAGAGAACAAACCCTTTGCAAATGCAGCAGAGCATTGACTGTCTGCATATGCCTCACTTAATTACCTATTCAAAAGGAACAAAGCGTCTTTCGCACTGTGACTCCAAAAATTAATTAGTCTCAGATCTCATTAACTAAAGATCCAGTTCAACTCTAATTAAATTAGGCTGCCTTTGACAATCAGCTGCAGTCTAGCTATTGAAGGTAGCAAGCCCCTTTTCCTTGCATCTCTCCCAAGTGTCAGCAAGGGCAGGGATGCTGGCAGCATCCTGCAACCCCGACCCTGCCACCAAGCATGGAGCATGACCAGGATGCCCACGGGCCTCGGCACAAAGGAAACCTCTTGGACTTCAGGTCTTCTCTTTCAAGAACTAATGCCTCAGGGAGAACCAACTCCTCTGCAGCCAGACAACACGCATTCAGCATTGTATTTCAGCATGTTCTGCTTTTTGTCACTGCTGTGTTCAGCCCCAGATGTTCCACATACCCCTGCAAACTCTCTCTGACTGCTGGAGGAGACTCAGCCTGGCTCAACATTTGTTCTCTTCACGATTTCCCAGGAACAAACACAAGGCAAAGACTCGTGCCCTGGGCTTCAGCTAGAGGATGAAGGACAAGGAGGAGATACAGCTTCTTCAGAAAAAAGAAGAGGGGGGCTGAAGTTTATTATATCACCATATCACCACTGATGCTGACACAGAAAATCTGCCCTGTGAGTGCTGAACCCAGCGTTCAACGCAGGCTTCCTTCTGCACCACTCAAGGATGGTGGGATCTCAGCACAGCAATATCTTTCTTGCTGAGCTGATTCCTTGCAAGTCTCATTATCCTGCAGCTGATATGGGCCAATTCACCTCCCACATTTTCTGCTGTTCTGTCGGACCCTGAAGAGGAGCTTAAGGGAGAGGGACCATGCCCACGCTTGAGTTAAGGGGGTGGGTTACAGCACATCAGACTCACCAGGTCCCTACCTGCAGCACTTCATCATTCTTTAATGTTTTCCAGCTTTGGGAGACCCCAAGTCAGAGATGTTAATGTTGCATTTAGTAACCCAGTCATATGTCTTTCATTAGTTACCTAATTTTAAACTGTAAGGAGCTTTTTTACTCACAGCTTCCTCTAGTAAGAAGTTACACCACGTAATGTCTCAGTATGACAGGAGCAACTCTGATCAGAGGAAAGAAATGCATGACTGTGAGTTGCAGGCACTCTCCTTTGGATTGTTCTGCACTTCACAGCCATCCATCTACTTTTATGCTCCAGCTCCTGAGAATAACTGAGCAGGAAGCATATAGATAACCTTCTATATGTCACTCACTAGTTAGATGACTCCTCTTGCCCTTTTCCTCGCTTTTTTGAGGCTGGAGTTATCACCTCCTTAGCTGTCTCTTCTGTGGAAACTGCTTCACTTCTTTACTCATCAATTGGTTCTTTTGAATCTTGACTAAATTTCCAGAAACCTAAATGTTTCCCAAAAAATCACTGGGAAATATAGTGAGCAAGGAACTCAGGGTAACTCCCACACTGAAATAGCTTTTAATCCTGTAACATTTTACATCTCCCAAGAGCAGGAAAATTTATAAAGGCAAGAAGATTATAACTGTGAATAGATCAACAGTGACAAACCGCAGATAAGCATTTCTGAGAATTTGCATAATAATCTGTGTGTCAGTGAGCTGTCAATAAAGCCTGACTGAATAGTAACCTTGTAAAATGAAGTCCAACTCTTCAGCAAAAAACTACATTAACTTTCTCAGGCAGCATCACTATCCACTTCACTCTGAAATGTCACCTCTGCAAAAGACCACATGCAGATCTCCTTGTGGAGATATCACTCCAAGGTGCCTATTAGGTACCAGCCAGTGTCCTTACTCATTCAGTAAATGCCTGCTCCAGCAGAAAGGCAAATGGATGGACCTGCTGATTCCCCTTCTCATTTTCCAGGCAAGTATTGCAGCTCCTAACCCCACCAAACATCCATGCTCAGATCAGTGGAAACTTGTAGTGTTCCAACATGTTCAAATTACCCTGAACTCCCTGCAATCCGAGAGCTCCCAAAGTGCCCCCACATTAAGGAGATTACACAAAAATGTGAAATGCTCAAGTCATTTGAAATCACCATGTGATCAGCACAGAGTAAAGGGACATTACTGGACTGCTTTGGATGGTTCTGTAAAGCCTCATGGCCTGGGATTCAAGCAGCACTAGGAGATGTGCATACATCCCTTAAGAGGTATCAAACAGAGATGGAAAGGGGCAAAGAATAGTTGTAGTGGGGCCTTGAGTCAGATAAGGTCTGTGTGCCAACCACATCCGGATGCTGCTGCTCTTCTTACCTGATAAGACCTTCTAGGAATCAGTGAATGAAACCCATTCTGTGTAGGAGAGATATGTGGTGGTGCTGGGGAATGGGACAGGAAATATAAGCCACTAGAGAGAGACAGACCTGCAGGAACTGAGCCATTTTCTCAAGCTTAAGTAAAAAGAAGTATGTGTTCCCATTTGTATCCCTACAGAAACCTCCAGAGAACAGTTAAGGCATCTTTCTTCAGGGTCTGGTGCACTGTGACTGTGTCTGAATGCTTTGTTCCAATTTCTCCTTACAAAGGTTTCAGCAGAAGGTGGTACTGTCTTTACAAGAAAGCTTTTAAGAAGATTGTAACAACATGTTTTTTCTCCCTCTGCCTTTACAACTTCCCTACTTTCTTTTTGGAACTGGCTAGTTCCCACTGCTGCTGACAGATGCTCAGGAAAATTCTCAATTCTTACAAATTTTATGCTGCCTGGTGATCAGGTAGGTAGAAAACATGAATGCCCTGTGTTCCTTAAAGGGAAGCATGCAAGAAGTGGTTCAGCCTTGATCAGATTTAAATTAATCTTAATGAGAACATCTATAAAGGATGTAGGATCTATAAGGATGTAGGAGAAGTAGCCGTGGGGGAGGCTATTTTATTAAATAGCAGAGATTCCCTTTGTCCATCAGGGGATCTCTCTGCTGTGCATATATAATGCTTATTATTTCATTGCAGTCTCAGTATAATGAAGTAGGAGAAAGAAAGTTCTGGAAAAAAAACCCAAACAAAACCAAACAAACCCAACGAACAAGCCCTTCATTATCCACCCGACAAAGACCTAATAAATCTGACTTCATTGTCTGCCCATGACAGAACCCACTTGCCCGTTGTTAAAATTGAAAAATATCATGGTCAGTCTCAGCATGGAAGGAAGAGAGCCTGGAAAAGCACTCATTTTCCAAGTTTTGATTTCCCATTTGCATGAGAGGAAACTGGTGGTGGTTTTGCTGCAGAAGGAGGCAGCTCTGGGCTCATGTCCCAGAGCCTACGCTGCAGGGACAGAGCTGGCCCAGGGATGCACAAAGCAGATGTGCGCAAGCAAGGAAAGCCCTGCAAAACACGAGAGACACAAGGGTTTTGTGATTGCAGCTCTGATTGCAACCACTTGTGCATCACTTCAATGAAACTACCTACATGATCTGGGCTTTGGGAGGGACAGACGTGGGAATTGGAGCAAAACATTGCACTGTGCTCCAGGGAATGGCCACAAAGATGTATCCCTGCACCTGAGCGACACCCACCCTGTCACTCCAAAAGGTCATCAGTGGGCATAGGACCAGTTGCTTTGGAGATGTGTATTTGGACAAGCTCCAGTATGGGTGTGTTATTTTGGATGCCAAGTACCTTTCTAAGTTAGTGTCATTTTTAGTTTTGCATTAAGGGAAGAGGAAGCAGGGGAAGGGGGAGACCAAGTTTCCTGGCTGGAGCAGAAATAGAGCTTCCCAAGCTGAAAAATGACAGAGTGTGCAAGCAGATCCCAAATTCAGAGCAGGCTGGGGGGAGCACTGCTCCACACTGAATGTTCCTATTTGGGTGGGGTGGGAGATGCACAGTGTATTTCTGTCTTGGACCACGAGTGAAAGACCATGTTGCCAAGTAAACCAGCAGACAGCAGAAGCCTTTTTCCCTAAGAGCAGCTCTTGGATTCAAAGCCTTTTCAAAGCCGGTGAAAAAGGTACCAAGAACTCAAATTTACACAGCGATGATAAGTTGCAAGAGAAGGATTCCACTTCTTACATTGTACATATTAGAATTTCAAGGGCTTTTGACTTTGTCTAATCAAAACCCATTTTCCCTACAACACTCAAAGACTTTGAATGAAATCAAGATAATTCCCTTGCCAAATTTTCTCTGAGTAAACTATTTCTCCTCATGTGCCAAGTTGAATTAAAAAAAAGAGTAACAAGTTTTAACATTTTTCTCTGCTATTAGTCAGAGAGGAGAGTTAAACCACTGAGCCTTGAGTTTCCACACACAAAAAAAATCTCTAATTAAACAGAAAAAGTGCATAGGACATTTCACCAAGATTCCTGGAAAAGGAACAGGGGATAGAAAAGCTAAGACCACTCAAGCCGAATCAGGGTCTTCTCTTCTCCCACAATAAGTTCTGTCTCCACGGCTGAGGTGTGGATTTTGCAGAAGTTCGGTCTGAGCTGCAGACTCCATAGAGTTCCCACAAAGTAGAAACAAAAGCAAGAGTCTCTCACGCTGCTTGTGCACATTTCTGCAAGGCAGTGCCTCACCCAGTTCTTAACAGGAAGCTTCCCATTAAGAATAAGAGATGGATGACGAATGAGCGCTGACATACTCTCCAAACCCCTTCACTTCTAATTGTTTTATGATATAAACCATGCTAGTCACACAAGTTTTTCAGAGAACTTCTATTCTGCATGCTCAAAGTGAACCAGAATGGTTCTGTGGCACATCTTGCCCCGGCACTGTACTGCAGGCTGCACAAAATGATTTGCAAGAGGGTGCTCTGGCTGGCTATTGCAAACAGCCTACACATGCTCCAGAAAACTCAAGGATGGCTCTGCACCCCATAGCCCCACTTTTCACATAGCTTGTGTCAAGTATTGATAGAAAGGAGAGGGGGGAAGTATTCAGTCTTCTGCTTTGGAGGGATGAATGCTAAATCACATCTGATATGCTGAGAACAGCCCCCAAGAGCAACCCTACACTGAGGAGCTTGTAGGAATTTCCCACTGACCACCTGCTCTTGAAACTGTAGGGGGAAATCCCACATGCTCTGGGATGAAGGGAGTTCAGTTAAAAACAGCCCTTAACAATTACAGCTGGAGGTTATTTTTAATTGAATTCAGATGATGAATGTGAAATAGATGATTTTGAGTGAGATAAGCAGGGAAATACTTGCTCTTGTCAAGAAGGTAAGGAGCAAACAGTTTTCCCAACCAGTCTAGATAGGAACTTTTTAATCACGGAAGGAAAAATAATGGATCCAAACTATCAAGATTTATTTTAATCCAAATGAGGGATTTGATTTAAAGTGGCTCAAAATCCAGTTCTATCAGATTATTTTGAAACTGCAACTGAGTCTGTAAACTTAAGGTCTCCAGTGCTCAAAATAGCCACAGGCTGAGTCACCAGGAGGTGCAGGTTCGTGTCTCTGCACAGACCTAGAGGGCCTTGAGAAGCTTCTCTGTTCAAGGACTGACCACAGAGTTGCTGCACAGCTCTCCCTGTCACATCAACACCACAGCTGGGACAGTCGTGGAGAAAGGAGAGGGGTGATGTTCTCACACTCACTCCACTGCAGTTCAGAGCTCACTACAGACTCCTCACACAACCTCAGATGCACTGATGAAATTGTCCAGGCAAGTTTCCCCCCCCAGAGAAACAGGGACAATACTCCCTTTCTCCCACTCTTTGTCTTGTCCATCTATGTGATAAGTCCTTTTACATGTAAAAGGTGCTGTGAAACAGCAAAACATCCAGAATTTGTGCAATGAACAAGTACCTGTAACTGAACTGCGGCTTTGGTCCTACAGAGCTGCCAGCTGCTTTTCATGTGCCACTGTGCATTCAGGTGGGTAATTGGATGCTGAAATGAAAGCTTTGTAGGCACAATGGATGTCCCTCAGCATTGACAGAAAATAAGAATAGATTTGATAATTTTGGGATATTTTCCACAGAAGCTGACAAAAACATTCATCAAAACTAGGGACACCATTTCCCAGACTGAATATTAACAGAGCAATGTGGACATGTGCCCAAACTGCCAAGAGAGACATCTCCCACCACCACATCTTTTACTTAGATTTTGAGCTCATTTTGCTCATACACATGGCAGAACTGTAAAAAAAGACAAAAAAAGTCTTTTCTAGGCTATTGTTACATGAAAATACTCCAGTGGAACTTGATCAACACTCATTTCTAATGCAATGAAAAGAGCTCTGACACAGCTCCCTTTCCCTCAACGAGAGACCTTTGCAGGACATTATTTCCATTAGAAAAGATTAACTGTAAGTGCACATGTGCAAAAGAAAGGGATGAGCAGAGCTGGGAAAAAAACCCCATGCCTAAAAGCATACAGTGTTTCACAAGATAATTGCAGATCAAATAGAAAGCAGAGCCAGATAAACACAGCCAGCCCGTGCCATGTTCTCATGGCCATCTCAACAGCATTTTAAGACAAAGAGAAATGGAACAGGAATTTTTCCACTGAGACATCTTCTGGTATCTCAAACATTACTAAAAATAAAAATTAGAGTCGAAGCACTACTGAGTAGGCACAGGTGTTGCACACACTGTGCATGTTTAGAGTCAATGCCTATATGCTTGGAGGAAGACATAGCTCAGCACAAGGTGGAACCAATCTATTTCTTAAAAGCACTCCACAGCTGCCACATGGCAAGAAAACCTCACTATGACCCAGCCAGGTGGGATTTGGGCTGGCAATCTCCCTGCAAACATTTTCACAAACCTTCACTACAGCCTGCTCCTCCATTCTCTCTCTGAAGAGAGATCCAAGTTAGATGGATAAGTTTTACAAAATCATACTAAGAGAAGGAAAGGAAATCCAGCAGTTACCTGCCACAATTTAAATGCAAAGTAACTGGAAACTACCATCCAAAGAGCTGGAAGAAGAAATAATGCATCCCATGGAGCACCATTCCCGCCCCCGCCCCACCCAGGTTATCTCCTGGCCAGGTGAGCCACCTCCCAAAGGGAGCATCATTATTCTCCACCCTGGCTTAGCCCTGGGCTCAAAGCAACTGATCACTGTTAGCTTCCCAGGGCTCTTTCAGAAGTGGCAGTCACTTACCTTCTCCCTGGAGTGTAGGCTGATTTGTTAACTAGCTATTGAAATTAGTAATCCTCAGTTGAGTCAACAGTTAGGCAGTTGCTTATATCACCTTACAAGGAAAAAAATATTGACACTCTTATACTGTCAACAGATCAGAAGTAGGCAAATATAGACAGAGATAGAGTATTCAGATAACCTGCCAACCCCTGCCAATTGCAAGCAAAAATATAAACAGAAGGCTCTCTGCTTTATGAAGATTTGCAACAGGGCAGCAGCTACATAAGGAGCTGAGGAAGCATCTTCTGAGCTGAGTTTTAGGCCAGAGGAGCATTATTTTGCTAACTCAAGGACTTGATTTCTGCTCAGAAGAGCTGCTGATGTTATAGGCTTGAGCAACTGGGAAGCAGTGCCTCCCTCCCTTTGGCAGAGGCATCAGGAGTTTACAGATTCAGCTGCAGTTACAGAATAATACAACAGAACTGGAGCAGTCTGGATTTTGAGCCATTTTAAACCAAAATTCCTAATTTAATTTTAAACAAATCTTGGTGTTGTCCTGCTCATTATGGCTTACTGACAAAATGGACACAGACATCCTCAATCTAGAGCCCATCCCAGATTTCAGGGATACAGTACGTAGCCCAGCTCTTCATCACTCACCATTTTCTCCCATGGCTGGTAAATGTCAGAAGATGTTTAGCCAGCAAATGCTTCTGATTACCCTGTCAGAAGCTGTTCCCTTTTCTATGCCTTCTCCCATTGCTCCGTGTCCTGTAGCCCTTCTTTCCATCTGTATACTAGATGTCCTCTTTCAGCCACATCCCTGCAGGGTCCTTTCCTTAGGCATCTCTTTATCACTGGGCCATCCTATTCCCATTCTACATGATCTGGGAGGGACCAATGCTTTAACAGGTTACTTCTGTGGAAGTAACTGGCAGAAGATCTTTCCCTAAATGGGCAAGTGTCCTTTTACAAAATCAGGCTAATTGTTCTTCCTCCTAGAGCAGTTGGGACAAGGGCTGGGTGAGCAGCTTGTAACCCTTTCAGCAATGAGTTAGGGCTAATACAACTGAAAAATAACTTTGTTGTGCAGAGACCAATTCTTTATGGAGGTGTAATCACCAGGATTGCCCTAAGGGCAGGAAGAAACCTCTCCATAGAGCCCCTTGCTCTATTTTTTCTGAGTCAACTCAGAGGAAGACTATTCAATCCCTTTCCTCATGAAAACCACACAGACTCTCCAACAATGACAAGTGGCTGCTTGGGCTAACCACATGCATCCCCACAGCCCCTACTTTCTAACACCCTCTTGGCAAAGCCAAAGGGACACATTGGTTTGTGGTCCTGTGGGGAGTAAATCTCTACCAGAAGCCTGAAGCTCACACCAGTCTGGGATAGGTGTGCATGGAATAAACGCTGGCTGATGTTCAAATAATCAACCTCAAGGTAGGGCAGAGGGGCAGACATGCAGGAGAAAGGTTTTAAGGTACCAGCCATACATTTCTCAATGTCTATGAAGGTTCAGCTCTGAGGATAGACATATTCTAAGCTCAGGTTTCTGAGTTGGAGGAAGACAAAATTTAGGCTCAGCCCATCAAGAAATGGGCAAAGGTTCAGTCTGAGCTGCAGTTTCTTCTTCCTGAACCAGTTTGCCCAGCCCTGGAGATGCTACTCAAGATATTAGCTTTGCTGAGGTTCCCACCTGACATCTTTCAAGGAAGGCAGAAGGGCTCAGAGAACTCCAACTCCACCTTGGCTTATAAACCTGCCAAACATGTTTCTTGGCAAGGTAGCAGAGTCATTTCCCCAAAGGCATGGTGGTTTTGCTTTGTCTTTTACCATGTTCTAGTCCTGTGGTGCTAGCAGTTGTCACTGGGAGACAATCATAAACCAAGAAAGCAAAGCAGGAAAAAAGTAAATAAATAAAAAACAACAAAAAACATTAAGACCACAACAACAAGCAAAAAAGGACATGTTGTTGAGCAGACAAAAGCCAAGATGGATGAAAAAAAAATGACTCATTTCTTTTCATAAGTTTTTTGCTTGCTCCAAAGTAAAACCAAATGGTGGAATAAATCATTTCCATTGTGTTTAGCTGCTCTCTGTGCTTTTTACCAGTAGCCACAATTGTCTGCATTTACTTAACTATTATTTATAAAGTACAAGGAATGAGTTGTGGAAAAGTCAACCGGGGATTTGACAAACTGCAAGAAAGACCTTGGAACTTTTTCTAGTCCTCACTGTGCTTGACACTCAGCAGCACCGGCCTCTTTCTGCCTCTTTCCCTTTTCTGCCCGTGATAAGAGAGTTTTGTCATTTCATCCTAGTCTGTACTACAGGCTGAGAACACTTCAACATCAGCAGTGACACGAACTCATCCAGCAATAAAAAGAGGAAGATTTTGGCACTCATTTGAGAAAGCATTGGAAATGAAAAAAGGAAGAAGGTAGGTTGATTCTCTAGGAGACCCACAACCATCCAGGGTGCAGTGCGACTGTCACTCCTCCCAAAACACAATGGACACAGATGTGTCAGTGCAGTAGGTGCAGAGATGCCCAAGCAGGCTCTGCATGTGGCAGCCTTGGGTTGACATGAGCCGTGAAGGCAGTGCACTTACTCCTGTTCTGATGGCACACTACCAGCTTTAGTCTGGAGATGGCCTGGTCACAGTTCCAGGCACTGCTGTGCAAACTCAGTCACTTTGTTTCTGAACAGGATTAACGTGCTGAAATGGCACTTTTCCAGTCTGCATGTGCTGTCTCATGTGTCCGGTTGACCATTTTATGCTCTACCATGGAAAAACCACCCAGTTCCTCCCGTGGCAAAACCATCTGGTCCAGACCTCCTTACTCTTCCCCTTGCCTGTCTTGGCTCAAGTATAATTTGAATTGAAATTCCTAAGCAAACCAAAACCCTTCATTTTAAACTAACTTTTGAGAACTGCTTCAGAATCCTTAATACTTGCAGATTCAATAAAAGTTTCATTTTAATCAAAAATATTACAGAGGTTCTATAAAAGATATCCAGGTCAACATACTGTACTTAATTGTAAAAAATCCCCTCATTATTTCCTGAATATCTTGACACTGTTTCTCCCTCTTAGGATGAATGCAAACACATCTTAGAGTTTCCCAAGGGACAGAAATATATTATCACATCCTCTGAACCTGCCTATTAGAACATTCCAGGCTTGCACGGTTTGTAGGAATGTTTTTTGGTTTTGATCAGCACAAGACGCACCAGCTGCTTCTCTTGACTCACCTCCTAACATGGTGATTTTAGTCTCAAACTGGGGCAGAAGTCAAATTACAGGCAGCATGATTCATGTGCCTCTCACTTCAATCTACCCTCTTCTTCTCGGAAAATGAATAACTATTTGCTTTGAAGTAATATTTCTCTCAAGTTAACTTTTATAGGATTTGCAACCTGCTTGCTGACTTGGTTTGGCATAAATTGTTGTATTACTATGGTGATCTCGCTGCTGAAGGCAGCAGGGTGATGTCAAGAGGAGCTTTCCTGCAGCAGGGCCATGTGGTCCTTGTGCATCTGTCTCAGATTTCTTTTATACCCACCACAGCAACTCTTCTGGCACATCACAGAGTTACGGAATCACAGAATCAGGTCACAGTTTTCAGGGAGCTGTAGAGAGGGATAAGGTCCCTCCCGAGCCTCCTCTTTTCCAGGCTGAGCTCCCTCAGCCGCTCCTCATAAGACTTGTGCTCCAAACCCTTCCCCAACTTCATTGCCCTTCTCTGGAGTTGCTCCAGCACCTCGATGTCCTTCCTGAATTGAGGGGTCCAGAATAAGAATAGGGCCCCAAACTGTGGCAAGCTTTTGACCTGTAGAGCCTTGTCTGCTGCAGAAAGATTGACTCTGCATGTATTAAGACAAGACTAAAGGCTCCGCAAACTTGAATAACTTTAAAAGTGATCCTTTTTCTGTGTAAGAACTGTAGTTAATCTTGTCTATTGTCAATTAAAACAAATAAGAGAAAAAGAGGTCCAACTCCAAACCCAAGGAAATCTGGAGTAATTAAACAAGCAGCTTCCTTTTCTTTGACTCTTGCCGTTTCCATACTGATCCTCTCCACAGTTGTCTTGACAAGACTTCTCCAAGGCAAATTTAAAGTATATCCTTCACTATTCTCTTTCTAAACAAAGATACCCTGCCCCAGGCTACCAGCCTCTTCAATTTGCACTGGTCCCTCATCAGAATCTAGAGAACTGTCATCAAATTCCCTAGGTCTCTCAAGACAGTACTTGGTAATATAGATCTTGGATTTTTTGAAATTGCATACATAATCTTCATTGGCTCAGCCATTCTTAAGCCATGATTAATAATCAAAATAATAAAATGAAAAAAAAAAAGGTAATTACACCCATGCTGGTAACTAAAGTGAATAGATTTCTTGCACACAAAACAAATCCCTGTACATTGACTTCCTCTGAGTCACGCCCCAATACACCCACGCCTCGCCTCACTAAGGTATTTCTCATGTCATCGTAGCCTAAAGCAAACACCTACACTCTCTCCGAGCCTGCAGAAGAGAGAACCCAAGCTTGCAGCACTGGGATCAAAGGTGTAAACGCCACCATCTTCCCCAGGATGTCCTGCAATTAGCAGGCGATAACCTGGAGATGGTGGCATGGCCTGAGGGATTTTTCTCGAGGGAGAGGGTGTGTGATGGCTTCTGGTGTAGCAATAAGCTCCAGACATTGGGCCAGGTGCAGCAAAGGAGCCTCCAGCTCCTCTAGCCTCAGTCAGTTTGACCCCTCTGAGGACCACAGTTTGGATGGAGTGAAATGAGGCTCTTACGCAATGTGCCTGGTTTCAGACTGGGGTTTGCAGAGATGCTTGGACAAATGGGCATAACTCTGCATCTAAAAAGCAGAGAAAAAGATGGGAAAATGGAAGAGAGGACAGATAAGAGGCACAATGAGGGGGAAAAAAAGAAACAGAAAAACCATGAAGACTGGAGTGATGGAAATGCTTTCAAGAAAACACAGACTCTTGCTCCTCTCTGGTTTCTTTTGTTGGGTTTGCATTTGTGTATACAGCCCTGTCTGACAGCTCCAGTTTCTGCTGCAAAGCAACCCTGGGCTAACAGTTTTGCAAGGTCCCACTGCATGGGCAGCGTGTTTTACAGATGAATGTTCTTTTTGCCTTCCACAAAGCATCCTTGCATCAGCTCTAGCTCCTGAAGAGTGGTGTTTCCCACCAGGCACAGAAAATTTAATAAGTGTTCATGCTCTTGGGTTACAAAGAAGGGCAGGTCACGTTACGGTCATGCAGTGCCCTCAGCTTGCCGTGAGCCAGCCGGGCTTGAAAGCCTCAGTGAATCTCAGCCGCCACAGAGTGACCTCAGGTGCCTCTGGGCTGCAGGTGCTTCTCCTCACTGCTGTGTTGTGCAGTCTCAGCTCCCTGCAGAGCCTCCTGCCTGCCCTGGTTGTCCTCCTGCCAATGCTGCAGCTTGGCTGGATATCAGTTCCTAAAGCTGGCAGCAGCTGCCGGGGTGTCACTGCCACCGCTGCACTGCTGTCCCCCAGCACACCCTGGGCTTGCTCAAGCTGGCTGCAGCTTCACCAAGAAGGTCTGGACATCCCAACAGCAAGGCCCCACTCTGCTCATATATTCCAAATACCTGCTGGAGGCAGAGCAGAGCACACTGGGACTGTGCTCTCCCTGAGGCCACCGGCTTTGTTGAGGAGGGATTTACTGGACAAGTACCCAGCACTACCTTTAAGCAGCTGCAAACCCCTCAGCTGAGGCTGGAGCTGACCCTGAGTTCTGACTTACACATCAGCTGTGGGTTGGATGGTCTTGTCCTGGGCTATTTTGGGCAGCTCAATCATTATTTATGCTCAGCAAGACTCTTGTAACATCCAAGACTGAAGCAGTACCTTTCACACGAGCAGGGTTAGCAGTATAACCAGCTCCAAACCCAGCATTAGCTACAGAAATGACACCCAGTGACCAATCTTCATGGCCAGCGTATTATCTGCAAGGCTTTCCAGACTCAGAAGGCAGAAGCAGAAGTTAAAACTGAGGTCAACAAAATGGTTTAAGCAGCATTTTCTTGTCCTGCACTGTCCCCTTACAGTTGTGACCATCAAAGCAAAAGCTGGGGCCACTGAACTGGATTTTCAGCGATTGTGCTCTTGAGGCAGAAGAGGAGTTGGAAGGACCCTTACCCCCTTCCCAGCTCCCATGAACATCCTACTGCATCCCTGAATTTAGAATGGCTGAAAATCCCAGGAGACTGAGAGAGGTAATGTGGGGAGCAATTACACCCCTGTCAGTAACTGTGGGCTGAAGTACTTTCCATGCCAGCCATGTCCTTACCTTTCCTAACAGTACAGAAAAGGAACATAACTAGCAGCAAACAGCACACTGATGTGTTTCAAAATCTTTGCTGGAATACCAACACCCAGGCAAACAAACAGTGCTGAGCATGCTGCAACGAATATCTGCCCCATCTACAAAGAGGCGCTCTCCCCATTTCAGTAACCTGCAGTGAGGAATTCAGCCTACAGATCTGCCAGGTCTGTGCCAGGCAGACACACATCAGGGCTTCTCTGCAGCAACCAAACAGACAGAGACCCATGAAAGGGTGATAGTGATGGCACAGTTGGATAGTCCCGAAATACCAGTTTCCCCATAAATAGGCAAATCAATTAAAGGTTACGAAATGCAGTAATTTTCTCTGGGTGTAGCTACATGCTTCTGAGTTTAATGAGCAAGTAAATGAAGCTGGGAGAGAGAAAGCAAAAAACACACTTTGGGCTTCCACTGTTTCGTTCCTCAAAACCTACAAAACTTCACAAGCCTTAGATCACATCTGGTGACCCTTTCAGGATCTTCCAGTTGATGCCATCCTGCAAACAGTCACTCCTGCCCGCCATCCCCTTGGGCCTGATGACTCCTAGGAGGATGGGGAAGTAGAACTGCCTGTCAGGCACAGAAAGTCAGGCACAGAGATGAGATATTGTCCAACCAATTTTACAGATGGTGAGGGGAAAGGAAAAGGGCTAGGAAAAATGTCAAAAGGCAAAAACCTGCAGAGAGAAGTAGGACTGGAAATGGACTAAGTCCAATATTGCCCCATTTTATGTCCTTTGAAAAAAGTTTTAGCAGCTTTCCTTTTCCAAAGCCAGGTAAAGACCTCAAGCATCCAGAGAGGTTTTATATCTCCTGCAGGAGGACAACCCTATCCCTACAAAGGACAGACACCTGTGTATGACCCTCTATCTCAAAAAGCAGAGCAGTTTTCCAGATGAACTTCAGGAGAGCCCTTCATAATGCCCCAGCTTTGTCTCTTAACTTATAACCTGATCTCCCTGGTATCCTACCTTTAAAACAGAACAATTCATTGTTGCTTTAGGGGCAAGTGTTCACACATGCCTATGAGCCTTTAGGCTTGTGTGCCTTGGTTCCTTTACGCAGTGAAAATTTCTGCTAATTCGGAGCCATGACTGAGAACTTTGCCCTAATTTCTTTCTCTGCTGTACTTTTTTGAGGGTTCCTCCTTTACGGCAGCCCAGTTTGTATAAAGAGGTGGTACAGTTAATCATTCTAAGACTTCCCAGTTCCGGGGGAACAATGGGGACTACCCATGCACAGGCAATAATAGGCTTTCTGAATCATTCTACAACAATTTCTTGGCATTGCATTTGGGGGATGAGATACACCTCCAGAGTTGTCCACTCCCCAAAAGAGAGGATACAGACACTTGGGCATATTTAGTAATAGAAAAAATAGGAATAAAGTTGCTGTTCCATTAGAGCTGGCCACAGAATTTCCTTCTGTTGGTTTTTGGTACACAGAACCATACTTGGTTGCAATTTACTGGTTGAAAAGTCGCTTCTGGGACCACCTTTGTCCTGCTACATGCCCTAGTCCTAAAAATGCTCCAGCCATGATCAAGGGCTTGGTCCCAAATTTAGGAATGGATGCTCTTAGGCATGACCAGAGATCTGGCATTCCTTCCAGGAGAGGGCAGGAGTCCTCACTTGGCCAAAGGCCCAGAACTACTAAAATCACTGCTTTCCTATCACAGGCAGTTTTGATAATCAGAATGAGAGAATTCTGCTGTCCTGGAATGCAGACAGAAGCATGGTGACTTCATTGCACAGCACATATGGGAAGGGAAGTCTTTGCTTCTGATTGAAATGTTTTTTCTAACCAGGAGAGATTGCTTAAAAGAATATAAAAGTTCAAACACTACAGCATAAACTAAAGTGAGAAGAAATTTGTTAGATAAAGAGTCCTTTTAACCAACCCCTCCAACTTTAGACTCCCTTTTTTAGATCTACTTTAAGCTTATCAATGTCACAGGATTACAAGTAAACAAAATAATTCAGTAGGTTTGAAAATCACAAACCAAAGAACCTATAATTTTCCATTAAAAAACAGGGACAAACATTTTGCCTGACTTCACAACCATTAAAAAAAAAAATCTGAATTCCAACACTGCAGTATTTGAACCTTATGTTTAACTAACAGATGTGTCAGTAGGATCAACATGACAGTATTCATGTCCTGGAATAATTTCAGTTTCACATCGGTTATAGAAGAGACACTGTGAGCGTCACTGTGAACACAGGACCTGCCCTTGCTAACATTGTGCTCTCCCAAACCAGATCTCAGCTTTATACATTGGGCTCCTCCCAAGGTCCATTTACTGCTGCACAACCATTCCATTCTCTGTATAATGGCACAAGAGAAATTCATATTACTTCTAATAAAGATCCACTTCACAGGCCTTATTTTAAATTTGCATTACACAGACACCTTTAAAAAGAAGGTGTCGTTAGGCCAGAGGAGCTGGCTCTGCAACATGCTTCTTTGGTAATAATATCTTCCACATTCTGTAACTTCTGAAATATAGGTATGACATAAACCCTATGGGGGCTCATATCACAGAGATACTGCTAACCTGAGCCCTGCAGCCCTTCTCATTGGGTGCATGGGGCAGACACTGCAGCCAACCACCCTCCCAGAGTAAGCAAAGATGCTTGCATACTGTGCTCTGGAGCCGTGTCCTGCCTTCAGTGGTAACCTTAGAAAGACTATCTTTTCAGTTTGGCCATTAGATAATCTACAAAAATATCCCATGCTGTGATCTCAGCACAAAGGGCACACAAGAGCACAGGTGGAGGGAGATCTCGCCTCAGGAGGATGCTAAGTGGAAACCAAAGTCAAGGCTGATGATGCCAAGGATCCTTCAACAGTATTTGTCTTTCTGAAAAGGGGTCCTTCTCCTTGGAGAGCATTTATTGCCATTCTGGCAGCTCAGCTGCCTGCTTGGAGACATGCTTCTTTTCAAACCAGAGCGTGTACACTGGTTTTGGGCTGGAGTGAAATTCTGAGGAAAAGTACCTTCAAGATAGATTTGCAGCTACTGTGATGACACAACCACACAAGGATGTCAGGAAATTGGATGGGCTACTTCCCATCTTCCTCCCACACTGGTCAGGATGCGAGGATCTGGTGTGTGATGAAGTTGCTATTGCCTAATGAGCTATTGCACATCCTCTGACATGGTGCAAGAGATTATGTCCTGGGCTTTGCCTGAAGCAAATGAAGCTTGGCTCTCTTTCCTCACGTTAAATGCAATTTGCTGCAACGTAGGTGTCTGTGTGTGTGCACTGTTACCGTATGACAATGGGTATTGTTGAGCTGCTGTAAAGGGAACAGTGCCTGTGTCCTTTTCTAGGGAGCTGCATTTGACACAGTAGGCAAGAACTCAACCTCTTGAATGAAAACTCTGTAAAATGGTGTGGCTTGTAAAACAGGATTAATTTGGGCAAAAAAAGATAGGGAAGGAAAAGTCCTGAAAATCTGGACAACAATCAAAGAGGGATCTCCTGTCAACTGCTTGTGTATTGAGACTCTTTTTGAGTAAGGCACCTCTGTCTCTGCAACTCCATCAAGGAGTTGTGTGCCTAAAACTCAACAACGGGAGCCAGCATCACAGGTCCTTCTTAATCCCACCTGAGCCAATCCTTCATGATTTTGATCAAAGAAACGCAATCCTGCAAAGCATAGGCAAGAAAACCAGATGCATAAAGCAAAATAGAAGTTGAGTTGCAATTCCCCGGAGGCATTAAACTCCCAAATTCTTAGCTTTTTGCTTGTAAGATACTCTCCCTACAGAGAGCAATATGGACTAAGCAGTGTCTCAGGGTTGGGCAGTCTTCCAAACTCCATCTCACCTCTCCTGAGAGTGTCTGAAGAAGACCTGGCATTGCAGAACAAGGAATGTTTGAAAGTTGGTGCCTCTGGGTGCTTCTGTGAAGCCTTAGGTGCTTAAATACCTGCATCTGTGATTTTGAATAAATACTAGATTTCATGGAACAATTTTGCTCCAAGTGCATTCACTTCATGTACAATGGAGAGCATTTTTCCTTAAAAAAAAAAAAACATAGTAGGGTCTTTTCCTTTGGCAAGGTCCTTGGAGAAAGGCAAGGAAGGTTCACAAACACTCTTCACCGAGGCACATTTACCCTGAAAGTGCTTGTGCAGGCATCGTGAAAGTGTTGTGGGCTTCAGCTCACTGGGGAGTGAGAGCTGTGCTCGTGAGGCAGGTGACCGATGAGACACCCCTGGGAGCAGCTGCTGACTGGTGCACAGTCAGAACAATCCCTGCACTGAAGAACATCTGAATAACCAGCAGGGCGGATACACAGCCAGCAAACGTGGGGTGAACAATTCCACACAAACAAATTTGTAAATCTGTCTGTTTGCATAACATGAGCCCAGACTGCAGGACAAAATTCAGTAATAAATTTTGAATGTTGAGGTGAGAAGTGGTGGTTGCACTGGATTTTGGAGACAAAAGGAGACATTTTGTAAGAGTCAATTTTTTATTTGAGGACCCCCTTTTCCTCTGCCAGGTCCTGACCTGATATACCTCAACCTCAGCAATGTTCTGACAGCTGTTGGGATGGGAAAGGCCGTGGTCTGCCAGGTAAGAGCCATATTCCAGGATCACATCCAGGAGGCAGAACATTAGGAAAAAAACAAGCAAGGTTCTGCCACACAGCGGCAGTGAGATGTGCAGCGTTGGACACTGAGGACTGGGGTCATCAGCTCAAAGAAAGGGCGGTTAGGTCACTAAAGGCTTAAACGAGTGGAAGAGGTGACCAAACACATTCATGGAATCTGCAGCTATTAAGTGTCATGAAAGTATCAGGATGGTCTGGGAAAGCACCTGGTTGCAAGCACCACAACATGTCCTGTTTTCAGACTTATTCCGAGCCATAAATGGGTACAGCCAGAGGCAGTGCTTGGGTTACTCCAATCCTTAGCCTTTAGCAGAGCTCTGAGCTCCTGGAGTTCTCCTCTTGGAAGTAATTCCCTTCCCTATAAATGCTTAAATGTCCATTATAATAAAGTACACACATTATAGTTCACTGGCCAGGGCTGGCAGATGGTATGGAAAGCTTAAACACAAGTTCCCTAATTCTCTCCTGGGTTTCTGCATGTGAAAGCTCCTACTGTCATTGCAGTGGGAGACCAAATGACACCGTCTTGAGACTCCCCAAAATTTGATTCCCCCTCAGCAGCTACAATTCTATGAAATGCTGAGTTAGCAAAAGGTGCTGCAGTATTATAAGCTGATGAAATCACCCAAGAGACTGGCAAATGGCTCAAAGGTCCCAAGCCCTATTTGCTGGTAACCATGGCACTGCAAAATCTGTTTGCTAGATACTGGCCCTGAAGGGAAGGCAAAGGTGAGAGGCTTGCAGGAGGCAGGGTACAGTACATGTTGCTAAGCCACTGAGCAATAACATGTTGTGTGTTTCATGGGTGTGATGCCATCAGTCAGAGCAGGCATGTGACTCAGCCCCACCAACACTGAATCGAACCTTGTAAAGCACATGGCTAAATTCTCTTTTTATCTCCAGGGGATACCAGAAGAAGAAAATAAAAACCTGTCAAGAAAAACCTTTCAATTTACTTACGTTCATAGAAGTATCAAAAGATTAAACTGCTAAGCAGAGTAATTTTTCAAATGCTTGATTCTTCCTTGATGTAGGATAGCCAGGCCTTTTTGAGTTTATCCATCAATTCTCAGTCAGTGGGAGCAAAATTAAGTTCCCAGTCACCAGGAATAACCACTCTCAGCCATCCCAAGCTTTGGAGATGAGGCTGGTTTTGGGTAGAAGAGCATGTAGTGAGCAGATCCTTGAACCCTTGGGGCCTTAGGAGCCTGGCTTCCATTGATGTCCCACTGAGAAGCAAAGAGCTTTGGTGCTATGTAATAAAACTCAGCACAGAGATCTTGGAGTTCATGAAATAACCAGTGGGGAGTGGCCTGGCCAGGCTCTGGCAGTGCTGGAACCAGAGCCCAACAATGTGGTTCCTAAAACTCTGCACTGCTTCATGAGGAATGTCCTTTGGCCAAAGCCCCCTTATGTCCCCATTGGGACAATGTGGCTTTGAAAATACTACCTTGTCTATCCAACAGCCAAAATGTCAGCCAGGAAAAGAGAAGGAAGGAAAGCAAGGAGCCACCAAGTGTTGCAGAGTATGTGGTCTCAGCTGCCACTCTGCTGAGCCATTCCTGTTCTCTCCAGCACTCTTGGGTTTTAAGGCAGGATAAGGCTCTCTCCATTCACCTTTCCTGGTCACCCTACGCAGGTGTTTCTTGCAAGTATGAGTGTTGAAGAGCCTCAAGTGCTTCTACAGACACTAAACTGTGTGTGGTTAGTCAAAATCATAATTTACTGATACCAGCTGACTCCTGGGATGAGCAGAAACATGCTGGGATCAAGCTGTGCAAATTAACCCTATTAAATTATTCTTCAGTGGCTGCCTGTGCTCATGAATGCAGTGTGCACATAACTCATGAAGGGAGCTGTGGTGAGAGCAGGTGAAGGGGAGGATGAGGCTCCTGCTGCCCATGATTGCAGTGTGGTAAGTCTGGGAGGCACCATGGCAAGACCTTTGTTGAGGAGCAGCTCCTGCACTGATGCTCAGAGTGCAGGAGAAAACTCACATCAGGAGTTTCACTTCTGCCTTACAGCTGACAGCGGCTCAGAGAGACGAGGTCAAGGATGAGTGGGTGGATTGGGATGGAATAAAAGCAAATGCTTTTGATCCCTTCTCCCAGCTCCCCGTAGCATAGGAAACTGTGTTTTGGAAAAGTCTGAATTCCCACTCTCTAAATCTCTTGATTCCTACACGCATCAGCTCTTTCTCCAGCACTGTAACATAACCTCCAGAGACCTAGCTGGGTTTTTGGGTTTGGCTTGTTCTGGTTTTTGGGGATCTTTTTCAGAAATTCTATGCTCACAGCATTTTCAACTCAATTTAGGGCACCGACACAACCGGCTCCTCTTCCTGCACCCAAAATTATTAACCAGCAACCTTTCTACCCCACCTCTGTGACAGTTTCTGGGATAGGTCAGCACCAAGCCTCTCATTTAGAAATTGAATTTTTCATAACATGTGGCTCAGACTCAAAGGCCTGCATACAGGATCGAAGTGAAGTTTGACCCCATTATGTCAGTGGCAGTATTCTCATGCTTCACAAAGATTCCCTGAGTCCTGAGCCTTCAAATGCACACATACCACCCACAGCAGAAAACCTGTCCCAAGGCTCAATACTGTTACACACCCAGTGTCCAAGGTGCACTCACTGCATCTTCCATTGGGAAATCCTGGTTATGTATTACATGTATTGCTGCACTATATGGGTGCTACCCACAGCTTTCCAACTCCACGTCTTCATTTCTGTCTCAGGAGAGGTCTTTAGCATCAATGAGTGATGCCCACAGATCTCTGTACCTTATAGATAATGCAGGTATTAAGCACAGTCTGGATGCCTTGAAGTTACTATGAACTAGGAATGCTTTTTCAGAAGATGCTATACTAAAGTTTGGATAGAGGGAGAGCATGCCGTGGACATTAAAAAGATGGGAGGTAATTCTTCAAAGTGGCTGAGAGAGAGACCCCTGGGTGCTTCACCTTGTCATCACACCAGCAGCATTTTTTGTGACCACTGCTTGGTCACCTTCTTGCAAAGATCCACTTGGCAAATTGAGTGTTTACAGAGGTAAAGGTAGTGCAAAAGGAAAGTCCATACTCTTCTCTCCTAATTTTTTTTCAGGACCCAGTTCAACCATAATGCATATTACTTTGGATTTTAGGGAGAGAATTGGCACAAATTTGGCATATTTTTTAGTCTCCAGATCATCTCCACTCTTCATCAGATTGCACCCAGCATCTAGATCTGTACACTCTTTGGAGCAGGGGCTCATTGTTCACATACAGATGACAACTAGCAGACACTATCTCTTTAGAACTGCACTATCAGTAACAAAATCCAGCAACGGTTTTAAAAGAAGATCCATTAGAAACCTGCTTAGTTTTCCTGTGAGATTTTCACCACATTAGGACTGCAGGATCCAGTGTATCTTTTATTAACCACATTAAGCTCTTCAAAAAAGCAGTTCCTATATGACAAAAAGCCCTAATTGAGCACCCAGCAGCCGAGGCGAGCTCATTGTGTTACCTTGTTGAGGGCACACTCAGTTAATCCTCGCGGAAAGTCCCCTCCAGTCCCCTGAAGTCATTGTAACATACACGCAAGTGTGCGTGCATGGGTATAAATAAAAAAATGCATCATGGACCTCGGTCACCAAATCTGGCCTTACTTGTAAGTGCTCCCCTTGCCACAGCCTTTTCTAGCCTTGACGTGAGGGGAGGAGGAAGGTATCACCTGTTGGTGTCCTTGACAGATGTAAGTGTGGGCATGCGAGGGGAGACATTTCAGAAACATGGAAGGAGGGAAAACCACTCTTGGCAGCAGCCAAGGGTCCAGCAGAGCCCCTGATGCACAGTTCAGCCCTGAACAGGAATGAAAGGTACTCAGTGTGAAAGGGAATGAGAGGCTGGAGAAAATACCGAGCAGTGCATCTCTCCTCTGGGAACAACGGAGAGAGGTACTAAGGGCAAAGCATATTCATCCTAAAGCCCACCTCTACATAACCTGCTCAGTCTAGTGATGATCAGAGCTTGTTAAAAAGTTTCTAAGAAAACATGAGGGAAATACGGTTTTTGGACAACATTAATCACACAGTCACCCCTGTGATCATGACATCCATTCCATGTATCTCTCATGTAAGCTGCAAGGTCTGAGCTATCTTCTGGTGAAATTTTAAGATTTTATGGCAGTTTTGTACTTTGTTTATAATTGTGCTTTCCAAAAAAAAAGAAAACCCACCCAAAAAAAAAAAAAAAAAAACCAAACAAAAAAAAACAAAAACCAAACCAAAACCAAACAGAATACCAACTGCTTGTATGTAACATTTTCCCTGAAAATTTGAAACAGACAGAATAATTTGTTTCCTTGCTATGTTTCTTTTCATGCCTGAAATTATTGCGAAGAAGAACTCTTTTCACATCACTTTACAGATGCTGGTCTCATCCTTCACCCATTTCATCATCTTTTGTTCTCAGGCTTACATACGTGGGTAAACTTCACTATGCACAGGGGTGAACACAGTCAGAGCATACGGGTTTCTGGACACTGCTGTAGTGCAGCCACTAACAGGACTGAGCACGGTTCAGCATCTGGTGTCATGACATTAGAGCAAAGGAATGGTTCCATGAATTAGTTCCATGAGATATTAGTTGCTTATCTTTGGCTTTGGTTGCTTTAACCTGAAGTAATTGTATCCTGGAAAGAACACTGATTTAAAGTGTTCCTTTTTGCAGTCACACACGTGCCCGTGCACAGAGCCTCAAACAGACGGGCACTGAGGGTGCACACAAACCCCGCTCTCTCATGTGTTAGTAGTGCCAGAAAGCCACAAGGAATGAAAAGCATTCCCTACTTATCCGAGCACTGGGAACCAGTATTTCAAGTCATTTCTGTTTGCAGAACTAAACTGAACTCCCCTGCAGCCCAGGTGGGAGGCAGAGCAGCCCTGGCTCCTGGCAGAAACATGAGCTGCAGAGCTCCTGGAGCCCCTGCTCTCACAGAGGGCAGCTGGTGGCACAGCCTGCCCCAAGAGGAAAACCTCCACAGCAGGCAAGGGCAGAGCAAGTGCCACTTCCCCAAAGACCTGACCCTCAACATATCAGAGACAGCAGCTCTGCTAGCCCTCCATGATCTGACGGTCAGGGAAACAGAAATTTGGGAAGCTGCCTCCTAGGTTCCAGGGAGCAGGGATGGATCCCTCATCCTCTGACCCCCCGGGAGGGTAAAAGGTGCCCAATACCTCATTGTTATTTGAACATCACTTGGGCAGTCCAGGATGATCCAGTGTGGAGCAAGTTTGGACAGAAAATTGCAAGTGCTCCCAACATGAGGGATGCCCCAGTTTCTACACAAGCACACAGCTGCCATACCAGAACTGGGCAGAACTGGAAAATTATACCATATATTAATGTGGCATGTGAGAGGGTTACGGTTTACCTTTTGTTCTTATTTAATGAGAGGGTGGGAGAGGAGGGGGTTAAGGGAGGGGTGAGATCATGATAGATGAAGAGAACTGGCTTGGCTAACTCTCCATAGCCTGTAGCTACTGCAATATTTATGAAAGGGAAGGTGCACCTTGGCAAGCTAACCTGCCTGAAATTGGAAGGTTTCAGATGAAAGGGAAACCCTGTAAAGTAAAACTGAGTGGTGCTTGAGAGGAACATGATGGCAGGGAAAGAAAAGCTATCTCCTCACCAAGGGTTTCCATTTCTGAATGCTTTGCCCAAAAAAAAAAAAAAAAAAAACACCCACAAAGGAAAGCAACCTGGCCAGGCCTGCCCGCTCCCAGAGCGCAGGAATCAAAGTGCCAACAAACATCAAACTCCCTTTTCGCAACTGGCAGAGGTCCTCTGGTATGTGCTAACACTGCACATTGCCCTGCCTGCGAGGCTGGAAGGGTCCTGTCCGGAGAGTGGCTGATTTCTACTGCGTTTTCCTCAATTTTGAGGTTATTTGCACAGACAGGGCAGGGCCCTTGGGTGTCCATTACAGGTCTGCTTTTTCAAGAGGAAAAGCTTGAAGATTCTATCATGAATGGCATTTCCTGCTTCTCCTACAGTTCTTATTGACATAAAAAAAGGAAGAATTTTCTGTCAGTGTTACCAAGACCTCTTATTTACCAAACACTGTATCAGCACAGGGCTTGGACTTTTTAGAAGAAAAAAAGCATTTAGATGATAAAAGCAGGAATGTCAGGATCCTGCAAAATATTGCCTTGATTTCTTTTTAGCACCAAGACATGGAAACAACTTTGAAAAAATTCAGGAAAATATTTGATATCATATAGATAATTTTTAATTAAGATCTTGCCTGTGGGCAGACCCACAGCCCTGGCATCTCTTATCTGCCAGCACAAGGCACTCCCAGTATCCTGTACTCCTATGGAAGGAGCGAGCTCTGTGCATGCAGGGATGGGTTTCTTTTAGTTGCTTAACTGTCTCCTCCACAAAGATAGCTCCAAAGTGAGGTGACAAACCGCTGCTGGAATTGCAGGAAGGTTTATGAAAAATATAGATCTTTCCCATTCTCTCCTTCCACCAAACAGAAAGGTTTCAACCAGACTGGACGAGTGGCTGTGCTTTCTATTGCTTTCATTTTTTAAACTATAATTTCCCAAATTTTGATCTCAATCTATCACTAAAAACAAAAGAGTGGTCTGAAAGGTTCAAAAGAGAATGGTGTGATTTTTACAGCAGCTTTTCTTATTGTCCCTGCCTTCCCATGCCAGCCCTGGCGCAGGGACAGGGGAGGAGAGTGCTTGGCACTCTGGAGGTTCTCACACCCCTCTCCTGTCTAGACCAGGGCTACGTCTGATTTTCTATCACCCCAAGGCTACAATTTCCAGTGAAGAAAGCATTAAATTCAAAACCATCTGCCCATCTCAGCTCCTTCCAAAAAGTCAAAACCTGTCAGAGGCTGAATTCCCACGTCTGGCATCAGCAAACCTCCTGTCCAATTTGCAGCTTTAACATCGTCATTGTCCAACCCATGACGTTAAAGGCTCTCACAACGTGTTTGAGGCAGGGACAGACACTCATGTAAAGCCTGGATTTCATGAGGCTACTGAGAAAAGAGTGGGTACAGCATGGAGCAAAGGTGCTGGGAGCTGAGCAGGATTTAACCCATTTAAATTTATTCCTTGTCTGACTCGTTCTGCTGTCCTCTGACTTTTCCCTGCAGAGACCTTTGGCTCAAGCTTGCTGCTGCTGACTGGGCCAGAATCTCATTTGCAGCATTAATCACGGGCAGCTCTCCCTGGGGCTCGGTGGCAAGCCGGGGTCAGCGCTGGGGTGCTGGGAGGGGAGGAGGAACAAGGCGAGTCACTCAATCTGCTGCCTGGTGTCACAAGTGATTTATGGCCCGCTTCAAACACAGCCATCGATCTGTTCTGCTTTCCCCAGCACGCTTGTCAGCATGTAATAAAGCCAATGGGAATTCCTGGGTGTTGAGTCAAAGAACTTAAGTATGCTCAGGTTTGCTTATTTAAAAAAACACACCTAAAGTCTCCCCATTTGGGAAACAGCTCAAGATTTACAATCCTGCAGAAATTTGCAAGGGTAAGAACAAGAAATACAACCCCAACCAGCCCTTCAGGCAGCTGGCCAATTAATCTTCCCTTTGCTGTCTGCTGCTTGTTCTTCTTTCTGCCTTCAGCAATTTTGGAAGATCTAAGCCAAGCAGCAGCAGTGACTTCCTCACGCCTGGCCCGCAGTGAACCCCCGAGATCCATCCCAGAGGTGAACCCGGCCATTCCCTGGGATGCATCTCCCAGAAAGGCTGCTCTGGCAATCACCTGCTGCTTTCAGTGCAGGTGAGTTCTGAAGCCAGGCCGAGCACTGTGTGGGCACAGCAAGACAAGGGCTGTGCAGCCACCTGAGCTTACCAGCAAATGTCTGCTCAGCTCTGAGCTTGAGCTCAGAGGACCAGCTCTGGGACTTGGGGGCCTTTCTAAGAACGATTCTCTCCTCACCTGGGATTGCTGCAGGGAGGGAGGTGGTGCAGGGATGAGCCAGGTCAGGCAAAACACGACTGTGCCATCGGCGCTGCGGGATTGTGCGTGGTAAGGGACAGCACAAGGCACTGATTTCTCTCCCCACTGCTCCCAGGTCACCTGAAGCCACAGCCCACACACGGGTTTGCATCCATGCCATGTAGGACGAAGAAGAGCATGGACTGAATGACAAGAGAGACACCTTGCCCAGAAGGCAGCACAGATGTCACCAGGCAGTTCATACTGTTCTGCCCATGATTGTAGCATCAATGACTTCTCACTTCCGTCAAGAAGGAAACATTGCTCTACTGCCTAGCATGGGCTACACATTTAAAATACTGAAAGGGTAACACTTCTTCCCAGTAAAATGATGTAAGACATCTTATTCTCTTGCTTTGCTCTTGATTAAAAAACAAATAATAAAAATTCCCCAACAAAACAAATCCACATTTTCTTGTGCAACCTTTTAAAACAAAAAATTTGCATCTTACATTAGAAATGTGATGTCAGGAAACTCCCCAAATTCTACTTCTCAAAAGTAGTTTTCCTAAAAGTAACATTTCCAATACATTCTTCTTTTTCTAATCAGAAACATTGACTGAGGAACCTAATAAGAAAGTAGTTGATAAGCCCCAGCAATTTTTATCCTGACAAGATATTCACTTTCTCTGCGAAGAAAATTCCCATTAACAATTACTAGGCAGTAGAATAATGAGATTTCAGGAGCTGCTCCACATATCTCATTAAAACTGCCAACCTAGGATCACGTCATGCTCTATTTCAGAGCACTCACGAATGTTCAGCTCCTCTGGAAAGGCAGGGGTGAACCATTTGCCACAGGTACCTAAAAAAATCACAGAATTCCCAATCAGTGGCCATTGAGAAGATGTGGGCCCCAGTTCAATGGATTTTAAATTTCAGCTACTGAAATTTCAACCTGTCATAACAATCAAACTGTGTGAAACAGAGAGCAGCAGGTTCCTAAGAAATATTAATGCCAAGTCTGATTGAGTAATGAAGGAAAATGCACACCTATGGGACTTTCCATAATTCTTATCAGTTCTCAAAAAACCCCCAAGAGACACACACATCTTCCAGTCTCTTTTTTTTCTGGGATGAACTTCCCAGCACTCTGGGAAGGAAGGAGAGAAGTGGGTGGAATAGAAAATCCCTTTTGAATGAAACATTGAATTAAATGCCAATGAAAAGATGATATTTAAAACACCCACTCACATATGGACGATCTGGGAAGGTCAGCCCACAGTGGTGCTCGATTCCCAGCCCAGTGCATAGAACAGCTTCCAGTTTTTCCTATCTGAGCACTGTTTTCAAGAAACTCAGTCCTCGTTACTGTATCTACCATTTCAACATTCTCTGTGACTCCCAAGGGACAGGGAGAGCTGGGAAGAGGTGATCTCCTAGGAAAAGAGGGAATATTGTGGCCGAAACCATAACTGCTAGGACAGAAAGAGGGATTTCTTGCTTACTGCACTTCAGTTTTTATGTGCCCTCCCAAGAGACAGCAGAGCTGTCACTACAAGTGTGGCAGAGACATCGAATGCCCCAGCACTGCCAGCGTCTTTTGTGTAGATTAACACCACAAACTCCTTTGCTTTTCCAAGGCAGATTTTGTGACTTTTCTTGTCCAGAAGGCAAGTCCCAGGGTGATAAAAGCAGCCAGCTTGTCCTGCTAGCAATCCAGACACTGCCCCATCTCTGTAGCAGAGGGAAGCTTTTTCCCAACAGACCCTGCCTGGCTAAATCCTACTGTAGCAACCAGCTGGAGTCTGCATGTAAACAGCACACACATCTGAAAGCAGCTGGGCAGCTTGAGTAAAGGCTGGCATTCACAGCCAAGCCCTTGGAGCCCTGCTCAGGCGCAAAAATTGTCTGCAGTGCAATCCTTGCAGTATGGAGCTCTCAGCTTTGTGATTGAGCCCAGTAGTAGTTCCCCTGAAGAATCCTAGATTAAACTGGTTGTGATGAAAAGATTCTGCTGGTACACATCAATCCCTGACTTCAGTGTTAACATTCTCCCACCTGAGCAGAATTAGGTAAAGAAGTATATGGCATCACCTCAGAGGGAAAAGTGCAGGTTTATGGGGATTTGAGGACATTATTTTATACTGGCTGAAAATCTGGCCCCTAAATATCTTACAAAATTTGGTAGAAAACTGCACAGACTGCTGCCGAGAGGGATGCTCATTCCATGGCTTTAGAGGAAAGATAGAGGCAAATTTGGACCTGTAACTTCCCCAGAATCATACAGTAGGGACCCAGCAAGAGAAGTGCTGTATTTGAAATAGGCTCATACAGTGCGAAACACTCCCTCACACTCTCCCAGATAAAGTGAGAGGAGTTGCTCTTCCACCTCCCAGATCAAGCCTTTAACAAAGCAATTAATTTGAAAAGGGCAATTTGATTAGACTCAATTTTGCCTGGAGCAAAAAGCATCCATTAACAAACACCAGCTAATGAAAAGGTGCTCAGTTTCTCCTGGGCTTTCTGGCTATGTCAGTTGGGAGCATACATGGTAATGGATTCATCAGAGCCGAAGGTGACAAGTTGGGGTTTAACTCAAGACACCGTACACCTGGTATTTTTCAGACTTCATATAGGAAATAACCGGAAGATGCTCAGCTCTTGACAACACTGACAGCAAGAAGGGGTACATGGGGAAGTGACAGATACCTGTCTGTGTTCCTGCCACCCTGAACACTGTCCCAGTGCAGAAGCTGCCACACCAACAAAACCAGTGTTAAAGTCACCTCCAACAAACCAGGATAAAGCCATCAGTGGAAGCTGGGAGATACTGCCCTTGTGGGAGATACTCCCACAATCAGGCTACAACCAGATTGTCTCACTGGCTCAAATATCTAGAAAACTCACATCTCTACACTCAGGAATGACCTTACAGCCACAACTTCCTTTTACCTGTTTAAATGTGGTTTGTTAAATTTATTTGAGGAGCAGATGAGAGCCCTTCCTGGAGGACCACACAGACAGCTACAGAAACGGGGTGAGATGAAGAGACATCACTGCTCTGTGCTGTGCGTGCTCTCCATCAAGGGTGCTGGCAAGTGCTCTGTACGTTCTAGCTCAGTGACTGTGTGCATATCCACCCACCCACATGGGCTCGTACCCTGCTCTGCAGTATTTTCTAGGCACAATCTGGTGATGAACAGCCCACATTGACACAGCCTGAGGGGCACAGCCACCAGGCACATGCTTGCACATTTAATCTGGCAGCAGAAGCAGCAGTGCCTCTTGGGACACCCAATACAGGGCCACGGAGGGGAAAACCAGCTACCCAAATCACGCGGATGCCTTTGAGAGCATCTGTCAGTATTGCCATAGCACAGTATCTGCTGGTTCATGCACCAACAGACTCATTTAGCACTAAATGAGTAACATTTGGACTAACTCAAGCTGTCTGAGCCAAGCTTGCAAAGGACACCATTAACCATGGTACACACCACTGCTGCATGCCCCTATTGGGCTTGAGTTCATGGCAGCCCCCTTGGAAAAACCTGGAATATCTGCTTGTTGTGCAAATTGTAACAGTAGCCTTTGTGCCCTGCCTGTGTGGTAATGGAGCGTGTTTAAGCCACTGACAATGCTGAGTTCCTTGAAGTTGCTAATGGGTTAAAGCTGGGACATCTGGTGAAATACTAGCCTCAGCTGTTCCTCAAGTGACATCTTCTTGGGTCAAATTTATCTCTTCTTGCCAGTCCATCTGCTCACAGCCTGTCAATGATAAACACTTGAGAGCCACAGAGTGAGTGAGGCAGCAGACAGCAGTGAAGGACAGCATCTTGGACTCTAACTAGATAGTGATATGGGAGCAAAAATAGCCCCAGTGCTCCCTCCCTCCCAGTCATCTTCCTCCCGTTGTGCTCCAGGGTCAGGGTCAGGCCAGGGAAGCAGTGTGTGCCACGCTGAATACAGAGCCTCGAGCTGGCCACCTGAGGGCTAAGGACAGACTTGTTTGTTCCCTAACGTAACAAGAAAAAAGCCAACACGCACAACTCAACATTACTGTACTTGCTCGTCCTTCTAACGTCCTAGGGGAAAGGTTCGCACCCTTTCTTCCAGCTGGTGAATGTTCATTGCCTTCTGCAAGGCACTCCAGAGCCTCCCAGTCTTTGCTGGCTACCCCTGGGCTGTCCTGCCCACATAGAACCAGCCCAGAGCCATGCAGCAAGAGGCACAGGGGAGCTGAAGGCTACCAGGGAAGGCACAGGAGAAATGTGCTTCTCAGTTTCTGAGGAGTTTGTACGTTCAAGGTCCATTGCTTCCTTACCCATGTCTCTAGGAAGGACACCTGTCTTCCAGAAAGCAATGACCCTCACTGTAGACATAACACACACACACAACTCAAGAGCCCCAGGTCACCCTGCAGCCTGTAAAACAACAAGGTGGGGGTTGAACATGACCTTCCCCCACTGCTCCAAGGGGATTATGTATCTGAGACCAGAATGGTATAAAACCCATCCAAAAGGGGACGTACTGCAAGGATTCATGGAGGCTGTGTGTGTGTGTGTGTGTGAGAGAGAGAGTGGGCAAGGAATCACTTCACATTAAAGTACTCTGGGAAAAACAGATTAAGCTTTCCTTGGTATCAGCTGACCATCAATGACCTCTGAAGATGCATTAACCTGATGGGTCTGGTGAACAAATATTTTGGTTTAAAATGGGCAGACACAGCACAGTTTTGCCCCATGAGTTGCAAGGGTATATCCACAGTTAAACAAGCACTCTGTGCTCTTATGTCTTGCTACCACAGTGGTGATGTCCTGCAGCTCGCGAGGATCAGTTTCAAGCTGGCCCTTTTCTACGCAATGAGAAACTTCTACCTTGAGTCACTTGGATTCTTTCACAGCAGTGTCATAACACTGCACTGTGCTATTGCAATGCACCTGCTCATGGCCCGATGCTGCCCCAAACACAGCAAGAAGACATCATCATGACCCCCATGAAGCAACAAGGCTTCTTGGCATGCTACGAATACCCTTGAAGAGAAAAAGCTCTTTCACACTGCCAGTGCTATGCAATTGCTCTAATGAGCCACACGACTCTAAGGAAAGCATTTGCCTTCTCCTTCACAGACTTCTCCATCCCTCCAATTAACTACATTACCATCATAACTAACCCCCTGTGCCTGGCGCGTGCTGGCAGCTGGCAGAGCCCACGTTTCAAGACGTGCTTGATGCGTTGCTGCACAGCAGATCGGGACACAGACATTTTAGTGTGCGTCAGACACCACATTTCTCCATCCTTGAAACTGATCCTGCCGGAGTGTGCTCTCTGCAGAGCCAGGACTTTAACCCGAGAGCACAGCTGCATTTTTAAGTATCATGTTAATACAGTGTTGTGGTGGGGATTTTGTTCAAGGCAGGATGGCTCCACTCTGACCTTCGGCTCCAGAGGCACGCTTTAGAATTAAAACCTTTCTTCTTCTGTGACCCACCACTAATTTATCTCCCTTCATACAATAGTGTTATTCTAAAAACCATTTGCATTCTCGTCTGCTAGTGTGCACGGCCCTTTGTACATGCCAGCAAAGGGCAAGAGAAGGACAGTGCGTGCTCTGTTTTTAACCCAAGAAGTCTTTTATAGATGCATTAACTCAGAAAAGATAGGAAGACCTTGGTTTTGTCCATCTGGCATGGTGGTATCCCAGCTCTGAGCTTGGGGTCAGAGCCACAGATCAAGAAATTACATTAAACCAACAGTTGAGCCAAGCCAAAAGTTTCCTTGGGGACCCTGGATTCTGGTGAGGAGGGAGCAATGAGGATAGTGGCCAAGAAGAGCACCAGCAGCACTGGGAGCCTTCATCTGCTTCTGCTGCCACGTGTTCTTGATTCATCATGGCAAGTCCTCTCCTCGGCATGAGCTTGCTTCTGCTCCTGCACTGCCCCATCCAGCGGGCAGCAGGTAGCCTGGAAGCACTGTGTGTCCATGGGGCCTGCGTCGGTCTGACCATCCATCCCTGCTCTGCATCCTCGGCACAGCCAGATCCACTCTGAGAAATGAGACTTCCTTATGCTTTTAATTGTGCTACCCTCTAGTGGCCAATGCCATCCCCTTGGAGCTCGGATATCCACTCCCGGCAGAGGAGAGGCTTTGGACGGCAAACCTTCAAAACCAGAAGCGAGCTTAGAGCTGTGCAAGAGCGATTTGCACATTTGATAGGAGACAGAGACCTGGCAAGGCCAAACGCCAGCCCAGGCTCCACCACCCCGGCTCTGCTTTGGTCTTAGGAAGGGCAAGATCTCCCTGCTCAGGCTGAGAGGTCTTGACCAGAGCAGGGTGAAGCCAGCTCAGTATCAGGTGCTTGCAACTCGAAAAGCATCACTCTTGGCAGGCTCTCCCAGAGAATCCGCTTCCTTCCTTCTCCCTGCTGTCTCACACCAGGCACTCCAGCAGCTTGGATGGCAGCAGAAACACTCAACATGTCAATAAAAATGGGTTAGAATTCAAGGAACGTCCTTGCAATTACCGAGATAATTGCTACATTTCAGAACCAAACATTACTTAATGGCGCTCAATTATCTTGTGGCGGGGCCTGCAATGGCAGCAACTAATTGCTTAACTAAAGACTTTCTTCTTTCCACCCTGTGTCAACACGCATTCACGAAATTAGGCCGCTGGTGCACGGAGGAAAGGAGATACTTGTTGTGAAAAGACGGGTTAAGTGGCAGCCACAGCCATGTTCCAAAGCTCAGAGGACAGGTGTCTTGACTCAGACTTTATAAGGATGTGAAGCAGAACCTCAAAGGCCCAGGAGGGAAAAGGATACAGGTTTTTGCTTCCTGTCTCTGAACAAAGACCTGAAATGACTGCTCAATGTGACTGGTGCCCTTCTTAGAGGCTTATAGGCCCCTCAGACTCAGCTGTGTGTCAGTAGCCTTTCCACAGTTTATCAGTCTGCAGAGTTCACAGACACTAACAAAAAGAAAAAAACCAATCAACTAGCCTAAAAGCTAATAGAAGACTTCCCCTTGGTTACTTTCAAGCTTGTTGAAAACCTGCTTGTTGTTAATCTCTTCGCTAAGCATCTCTCATATGAAAGAGAAGCAAAGGGAAAATAGGTGCACTTTCCTCATTATTTGCCATTTCACCACATCTTCACAATTCTCTATAGTATCTTCAGAACTCCCATGAGCAGAACCTTTCATTTTGCTTTGACACACAACTACTCCCTGTCCTCCAAGTTCCTGTCCCTTCTCCCTGGCTTTTTCAGCCTCTCTTTTACTTGAGGTGGAAACACAAGACCCCAGATCAGAGCATTACCCTTGTGAAAGCATCAGGTCCTGGTTTCTACCCCACACTGGTCATGTTTTGTTTGTTCCTCTGACCAGACAGGGCTCACCACAGAGCCAGCCCCAGGCCTTGTCTCCTGAACATTGGCTACCCTGGATCCAAGGGCTGTGCCTGTTCGGCTCGTCTCGTCCTTTCCAGACTCACATTTCTCAGACATGAATTCCCAAGGCTGTTTTCCTGTTCAGTTACCAGCTCAACTCCCTCCCTTTGAAGCCCCTCCTCAGTACTCCTAAGGACATTTTTTTTTTCTACCATTCATCATAGTTTCCACAGAAGCAATAAACAAACTAGGGTTGACTGTCCAGCTAAGAGCCCTCTTTGGGGGCCTTCAGTTTGATATAAAACTGTCTGTTCTCATCCTGGTTTTGTATATTTGACTGTTAAATTACAGTCACAGTTTACTTGCGTCCTTTCAGTTACTTAACAGCCCTATGAAGATTTGAGACAAAGGCTTCAGGGCCCCAGGTTTTATCTTTCAAATCTCCATTTTCCTCTTTGCTACATTAGCAGCTTCCACAAGCTAAAGGACACAGTCGTCTCTCCAGACCCCCACACTAGTTTGTCCTCATTTCTCCCCATCGTTTAAGTCCTGTGCGTGTTCTTAGGACTTGTATTCCAGTTACAAACCGAGAAAGGGGACAAGACCAGTAGGGCACTGAGATCCTGTGGACTCAAACTGGTCACTTGGAAGAATCACGACCCAGCAAGGGAATAGTTAACATTCCCTAAGACCGAGTCAGTTTCACAGCACACAGTTCAGTTTGCTAGCAACGCACCCTCTCCGTTTTCACACGCACGCACATGGGCTAATTGTTTCACAGGAATAACCTCACCTGCAATTAGCCACTGTTTTAAGTCTTTGATCTCTATAACTCTCCAGAGGACAGCAAGATTCCCACATGAAAGTGCTTTATTATTTTATTCCACATTTGGGAGTGACCCTATGCTCCTGGATTTATTAAAAAAAGTCCTTACCTGATCTCAGAGATCCCCATTGAGCTGAGGGAGGCTGTTGCAAGGGGAAAAGCTCCCTTTGGGAGATGGTTCTCCCAGGTGTTACAGCTAAGTAAGTACAGCCCCTACCTGATGGCCTTCACCTGCTCTCTGAGCAGACTGTTGCTCTGCCAGCATCAAACCCATCCCGGAGATGGACTTTCTGGGGACGTGTCTTGTCTTGCTGATTCACTTCCTAGGGTAAATTTATTTCTTTGAGCTATTGTCCAATTCACAGTTAAGAACCAGCACACAATGTCCCTTTCCAGGGAGCTTACCTTAGCCAACAGAGAGGAGACACCTATATCTGATCCTGTAGCTGAGGCCAGAGGGTGCACACAGCTCCTGAAGAGCCGGTTGCCAGATTCTGCCTGCCTGTTTTTCCAGGGAAAGGGATGGGGCAGAGCAGGTAGCTCAGAGGCCCAAGCCATAGGTCTGGTCCCAAAGAAAACAAAAAGTCCAGGCTTCAAGGCTCTTAATTAACTCTATTAGAGTGATAATCATGGCTTGCCCAACCCCAGGGGAATGGAAAAAACCCTCCTGTGTGAGATGCATATAAAGGTACTGGACTGAAACGTGAATATTTTTACCCACTGTCAGCGGTTAGAAGGCAGTGGGGGGTGGGAGGATGGTGAGAAGAAAAGATCCTCAGTTCAAGGAGATTCTGGTTTAGCACCAACACGTAGGAAACAACCTAGAAGTCAAAGAGATTTCTGTGAAGTGTATTTGCTTTTTGCAGGGCTGCTTTCAAAACATCTGAAAAATTTAGACTGTATCCTTTACAGTTCATTAGTGCACAGTAAAATATGCCCCTAACCACTTCCTTTTTGTCTTTTTTTTTTTTGAAATTAGATGTGGCTTAAAAATAAATCTCTCACATTTCCTTGCAAAAGAGCAGGTAGGACAGTGCTTTAAGAGAGCCAGCACTGCTTCTATGCCTCTGTGCAAGAGTTGGGCTCCAGTGATGGGGCTCTTTTCACCTCACAGGGATGTGCTTCCAGAAACCGGTTCAAGGGAGTGGGAGAGGTGCCTGGTTCCCACAGCTACCAGAGTCCATTCAGTGGCTGGTACTGCAGCTTCATAGAGTCATTGAATATACTAATGTGGAAAGGACTCAGGAGGATCATGAAAGTCCAGTTCCTGGCCCTGCACAGGATAGCCCCAAGTTCTGTCCCTTGGGAGCCTCCTCCTCCTCCTTTGGATATGAAGAGACCTTATGGGAGTCAGGGCAAAACCACCCCTCATGAGCAGCACTCCTGGGCTGGTGTGAAAGGACACAACATCTGGCAGGCAGCAAGAGGCAGGAGCTACTCTTACCACTCAAACTGTGTGGGTTTGGAGTTTCAGATGTAGCACCATGAAGATGCATAATTAGAGCACCCCAGAAGCTGCTTTAAATCATGAAATCAGCTTAATTTGCCTGCTGCCTTTGGAAGGAAGAGACACTTCACACCACCTTTTTCCATCTGAGCCTGCAGGCAGGAGATTCTGACCCCAGCCAGTCAGTGGGATCAGGACAGCTTTTTCCCTGCCTCATGCAGTTGTGGACCCCCAGCATATGCTGATAAAGGAGGTTTTAGAAGACAGCCTAAAGTGCAGTGCTGTCAGGGTGCAGACCTACTGGGCTCCCCTGGCTCTGCATTTAGTAGCAGCTTCTCCTGCCAGCTTCCCACCGGTGCAGTGTTCTTGAGTCTAAGCACATGGCACATAAGTAGCACCAAATTCAAAAATCTTTTCCCCACTAAGCACCCAGCTCAACCCAGGGTCTCAGCCCTGAAATGTCTCTTTCATCTTCTTTGGTTGTAAAACCTACAGTGTCAGCTCATCACTTATAAAAGCCTCATATCACTCTGAAGTGTGGTTTGCCCCAGTTATAAAAAAACCCACAATCACAAATAATGTATACTCAAAATGGTCAGTTAAAGGTTGGCTTTCCTTTCTGGCTTCTTCACTTTCAGGCAACACGCACTTCACCCTTTCAAACTCTTCTTTGCTAATCTGGGAACTAGAATTTCACTTTGACGTAAATGAACGCTGAGATGAGGGCAGAGAAGTACACATGACTGACTGGCCCTGGCTTAATGAACAACCATTCCCCAGCTGAACCACAGGCTCATCACCCTCTCACCCTGACCTGACAGCTCAGTTCAGCTGATGGTCCAGCCACTCTGCACCAGGAGAAGCATGTTACTGCCACAGCCTGGACCCTCTGTCACACTTACAAAGCTAGCATGCTAAGGGGGAAAGGAAGGAAAGGGTAAGTAATATGAATTTCCCAATTAAAAATCACTGCATCATGACACTCAAATGCAGACATTATTTCCAGCTTTAAGCCTAAAAAGCCTGTGGGATATGAACCCTTCTTCATTGGTGTTACTGCATCTCACTGAGGGCAGACCTTGTCAGCGCTTTCATCATCTCCTTTCATCTCACAGGCCCCTTACCTTCCCACGTGACTGGAAAAAGTCAGGAAATCATGGTCTGTGCTGCTCTGGTACCTGCGGGTACCATTCAATAACAGGTGCTGCAAGCACAGGGCTGCTCCTGCCCTCAGTCTCATGCCAGAAGCCTGTAAGGCAGCTGCTCTGCCTAAACTGTACCCTGCTAACAGAGGACAGTGCTTGCCTTTCTCCTCCTCCTCCTCCTCCACTGGGAGCTCTTATTTCTCACCTCCCACTGCAACACTTATCAGAGAATATATCCTTCACCTCTAGCTCAGTGTCCCTTTCCCCAGACTGGAAAGTCACTGATGATGGGGGTGGGAGGTGGCAGCTTGTTCTCAGCTCATTAATCTATTACAAACCTCTGCACCAGGCTAGCTGCCTCCAGTCCTCATTCATTTTCAAGCACAAAGGATGTTTGTGTTTGATTGGATATGCTGGATAAATGATTCCAAGCTGTGAATTTCATTTCATGACTAATCACAGGCACAGGTTGAAATCCTGTGCATGAAGTTGACAAATAAACTTCCATTGACCTCCATGGCAAGGTGGGACACTGGTCACTGTGAAATAAATAATAATGTAAATTAGATCATAGCAGTCTCAGGGAGGGGATATGCAAGAAGACATCATTCACATCATCCTTATCTTTGCTCCTGGTCTGTGGATTCACATATGAAGGGGATACTTGCTTTCCTGTATTACTAGTATCTGTGGAACAGAAACACATAATTAAGGAGCCTCACAGTCCCAGCTCAGACAAACCCCAGAAGCTTCTAAACCAGCTCCAAGATGGTCTTAGAACCTCAGTCAGACCTTTCAGCTTTGCTGGTAGCTTTGATATCCCTATGGATAAGGGATGCTTCTCCTCTGGGCACAGAGAAGTCTCTGCCTACCTCCAGCAGAAAGCTTTCCCATGGGGCTCACACCATCCCTGGAAGTGTCACTGCAGGGCTTAGGGCTGGTGGCACAGCTTCAGCACTCTTCATTTTCTAGCAGAGGAGATGACTCAGACTCCTTTTCCAAGGACGTAAAGGGTCACCCCTCCAAACTGGCAAATTAGTCAGGTGCTCAACATGGAATTTCTCCCAGGAATCAGGAGAAGCAAAAATCCCATTTAATTTCTTATTCTTTTTTCTTAAATGCTAGGATTGTGCAGTAGGGTCTAGATGTGTATGCCTGGCTTTTTTTTCACAAAGACCCCAAATCCCAAAGTCAGACCAGGGATATCAGTAACAGATTTCAGAAAGTTTCAGCACCTCTACTGTGCCCAGGCAGGCTGGAGTGAGAGTTGTGTAGTCCTGTATGAAAAGAGCCGGCAGTTCCCAGCCCAGCCCTGTAGTACAGCATCCTCTTTGAACAAAGCCCCTATATCACATATAACATCACAAAGGAGAGACGGGGGAGAAAGAAAAGGGAGGTGAAACGCATGACGGGAGGAACAGAGAAGACAGAAGGACACACAGTCATGACCTGTGCTTGTTACTAGTGCAGCAATACACATCTGCACTTCACAGCTTGTGGTCTGTGCTCTGGAGCTGCTGAAGGTCTAATGGCTTCTCCCACTGCTGTGCCATGATGTGACATGTCCTTGTCTGGGCATTACGGGCCTAGGAGGAAACTTTAAGGGAAAAGCTGCTCAGCATTAACTGTGCTCAGCAGGGCAGCCTGGGCATCGCCTCCCTGACTGAATGATGAATGGCCTCAGCACTGCAACATCCACAAAAATGCACTTGTCTGAATCTCTCCACAGCACCTCACTGGCCTCCAGAACCTAATTCCTGAAATTAGGTACTAGGGCAGAGGTTTTTGGTTTCCAAACCAGACAATGTGCTGGAGAATGGCCAGAGGCTGTGGGTACACTGAGCGAGGGTGAGGTAATTTGGGGGGAAGCTTTCTGCCTACAGGGAGAGCAGGATGCGTGAGAGCAAGTCTGCAGCTCTCAGCTGGAGCAAAAAATACCAGCAGATTATCATCTTGATAGCAAGATTTAGTGCAAGGAGGGCCAGGCCAGGTGAGTCACCCTGCTGCTGCTGCCAGTGGTTGGGGCTGCTGATGGCTGTGATAACCCAATGAGCACGGAGTGGGGACAGGCAGGGAGATTGCCAGGTTAGTTATGGAGCTGGGCACTCTGGAATGTCAGCAGCTGCTGCCTGTGCCCCTTTATGCCACCAGATACTGGAGAGGACAGAGCACAGGGCCTGAGACATGTCAGCTTTTGCCACTTGTTACTCGGGTGGGCTGCACCCTGCGCATGGCACAGCCCATCCTATCCCAGGAATTGGGTGCGGAAGCAGATTTCGCTCCACCGCAAGCTCCTCCTCTGGGGGTGCACATGAGGAGCTGAACATCTCCCAACCCCAACAAGGCAACAGCTGAACTTGGCTCACTGAACCATGGTCAAGCACCAGAGACTAAAACCTGTGGCCAAGCTTCTCGGCAAGCCCAGATCAAAGATCTTGAAGAACTAAAGCAGAAGGGAATAAATTCCCCAAAACAAGAAACAGCCTCTCTGGTCGTCTCTGAGAGCACCAGGCCCTGATGAGACAGGAAGGTCTGGGCTCTGCCATCTTCAGTTCAGTCATTTGCCACAGCAGATGAATGAGCTCAGATACCTGTCCTTTACTTCAGAGTTTGCACACCCAGCACCTCACCCATCTCAGCAGGTAGTGTCACATTGGGTATCGTTTTGACACCGTGGTCTCTTACCCTTTCTCTGTGCAGGTCTAGTTTGAACAGGGATGGGCTCCCAAACAGTCCTGCTCAGTCTATTAGCCAGAGATCACGTTGCACCAGAGGGTGTGGAGTGGCCCTTGACACCAAAATGTTTTGACAATCAAACATCCCCAAGCAACTCTAGGCACAGCACAGCTGATGCATGGGTGGCCAAAGCAGCTTTGAGCTGTCTAGAGCCACAGACACATAACAGAGCTCAGCAAATCCTTCCTGAGAAGTGGTGTGAACTCTTGGGTTACTGCTACACACAAAGCCATCTCTGCACACCCAGTGCCACCTATGCTGATGGGAGCCCCAGTCTGTGCAAGCTGAGATGCTGGTGCACGCTGGTGCTGCTGACTGCTCAGTTTTTAGGAGCCACATACACCCTACAGAGCACAAGGAAAGCCATCACCCTCCACAGGCCCTTCCACACGGCCAGCACTGCACCTGCCAGCCCTTCCTGCAGCAGAGAGAAACAGAGACTGCAGATACTGCTGAACAGTCCCTGCAGGCATGAGGCTCCACAGGCTCACCACTGTAACCAGTAAGGGATGGAAGGTTCAGGCTCTCTGGCTAACACTACTGCATCTCCTGCTTAAGAGCAAAGATAGTGGCTGCCCCTGCTTTGCACTGGGGGTCTCTCCCCCATGGATGCACTCTAAGCCCAAACACATCATCCTCTTGCTGGGGCTCCCATCTTCCTATTGCTCCAGGTGGAAGTGGTGACTGGATGTGATGAGGTGCTACTTGGCCTGAAAAACCTTTAGATGTTGCAATTCTTTGCTCAGGGGCTGCAGCTGGTCTAGATTAGATTATACTGGGCCAACCAGAGAGATTTTTGCTGCGTTTCTTCAGCACATGCTAACCACAAATCATGAAGCAGCAAGAAGACCTAAAAAATGTTCACATCTGAAATGCTTTCTCACAAAGCAAGTCCAATTAACAAAAAGTCCCATGAGGTCAAAAGAGAAATGAAAAGTAATCGCTGGGGTCGGAGGTCGTACAGTGCACTGAGTATTGAAATTACTCACCCTGCTACAGTCCAGCTGCAAGACTTTCTGTTTGCTTTGCCCTCATTTTTGGGTGGTTTACAGTGATTGGAATGATAAATTAAACTCCTACACTAAAAAATAGCTGGTGGCAATGGAAGTGGGGTAATTTCATGAGTTAACTGTGACAGACCAATATGAGAAACATTATGATCCAATTTTGGTTTAAATTTGGAGACAAAAGTACACCTCAGTGCTTATTTTGTCAAAATGGCTTATTAAGCTCAAGAACATATTTTGCATCCCTATTTCCCCTGCTGCACAGTGGAATATGATGCTGTGCACTCTGCTTGTCATAGCTCAGATTCTGTCTTACATTTCTGTAATGCCTTGCGTGCTGGAGAGTTTTGGCATGCTTCACAAACTGCTGTATACATGGCCAGAATCAGACACACAGCCACTTCTGGGGTGGAAGGCAGCAAGAACTGCGTGTGCTGGACTGGGGGGAATAAGATTCTGTCCCAGAAGAGATGCTTTTGCATAGCATGTCATTAATGTCAATCTCTGAACACCCAGCAAGCTCCTGGCTACAAGTTTAGCAGCATCTCAAGGACTGGAAATTTTACTGCTGGGATGTGAACCTGTAGTTCCAGGCAATCTATTTATGCCTAATCTGCTAGGCTGTCAGTAGCTGTTTTCATCACTTACATACACTACAGAACAATAATAGATAAATATCAATGTATATCTCAGCCTCCTGCACCTTTTGGAAGGGGTTATGTCTTCTCAAAGGATGCTTTTGAGAAAGGAACCGACACCAGGTGGAAAAGGAGACAAGTTGCCAGAAAAAGAGTAGTCATGTCTCTCCCACCTCTCATCATCAGCAGGTCTCTCTTCTTTTCACTGCCCTGCAATGCAAAAAGGAGGCACATCATGAAGGTTAGGAGGGCAAAGGTGGAGAAGGAGGGAGGACATGGCTTGGGCTGTGATTCTCACTGAGCTGCATGAGCTGCATGAGCTGCAGAGATTGAAGAATGCATGGTAGCAAAGGTGGGACACAGGTTCTGTTCTCCCAGTGCCTCCTGCAGCACTCAGGGTCCTGCACATCCCTCCCTGGTTGAAGAGAGAGCAGTGTAACAACTCAACTGACTGTCAAACAGTGAGAGTTCAGTGCCTGGAGCTGACATGTCCCCACTGAACATGCTCCTTAATTTAGGCTCCTAATACTATTCCCATATTAAATGCCAGACTCCAGGCATCCTGCAGCTTCCATGACACCTACCTGGAGCCACTTGCCATAGCCTACCTGCTCATCTCCATCCCCTTTCCCAAAATCCTGGATGCCAAAAGCGTGTCCTGGCAGTCAGAGAGGTTCCAGCAAGGTTCTTCTTGAGGTACCTTCTTGTTGCCTTCCAGCACTTGGGAAGGCACCAGTGAAAAGGCAGGTGATGCTGAGCAGATTGGAAGTTGAACAAGGGCACCTGTGACCTGCCCACAGTGCTGCTACCAGCTTCTTCCTCAACTGGGTATTAGTTTACTTGTTTTGATTTTAAACAGGCCTAAAAATTGGCTACTCGTAAGGAAGGAGAGGAAAAACTCCCTTTTTCCATGCCACCCCTTTTTAACATCCTCCTGGAGCTACATGCGGAGAATGATGCCCCTTTCTTCCTGCACACTAAGGAGGTACAGAGGAAAGAGCAGTGCCTGTGGCCCTGAGCACTGCCTGGGGCACCAGCTGCAGCTGAAGGAGACCTGGTTTGCAGCCACACACCCAAGTGCTGTGGTGTGTGTCCTACCTCAGCCTGAATCACAGCTGCCAGCGGGAGTGAACACCTGGGTTTGCAGGGAGCTCTGCCTTCAGCTGCACCCAGCTCCTTGCGCATGGGAAACCACAGCCCTGGGTATGGTGTAGCTGAAACTTGGGTGAGCATCTTTAAGCAGTGGGCAGACTACTGCTATTTTTTAGAAGGCATTTCCATTTCAGTGGGGTAGAGGTTAACAAGTGGCTGGCTATAAAATGGGATCCAACATACTGAAAATTTGATTGCTGCTGACACACAATAGCCCTGAACCATTTGATCCATCCCTGGCTCCCAGTGGCCATGAGGGCACAACAGCCTCCCAAAACATTCAACTAAATATTCTGCATGCAGGGCCGCAGGGTGTTGGGTACCCCACTACCTGGAGTTTGCTGGAATGTTAACTTAATTTCCTAAGCACTGATGTAGGAATGAGAGGCTACTGGTGAGCCAATGGACCAGCCTGTCCATAAACCTGTGTTTATAAGGTGCTATGGCTGAACAGGGCTGAGGCTTCACCTCCAAAGCCAGTGTCTGGATAATGAGCTTGAAATCAGCAAACAGAAGAAAAACAAACTCATTCCAGGCTCTGCCTTTCCTTGCCACCATGCACCATCCCAGCTGCTTCCTGTTCCTCAACAGCATCTTCCACCTTGAGACATTTGAGACAGCGTTTCCCTTCATCTCAAAAAGCAGCATGTGGGGCAGAGAGACAACAAAGCTCTGGTATCTCAGAGCCACATCTCTGCCTTGTGTATTTCTGTGCAGTGCCAAAAACCATCGGGATGGGCAGCCCTGGGGTAGCCGCTATCTCCAGCCCTGCCTCTTCTCCCCAACCACAGGCAAATGCAGCTCTACGTTGGACCAGGACCTCGTACCAGCCTCCAACGTCATTTGTTCCATCACCTGGACCTGTTGTTTTCAAATGAAGGGGCCAAGGGATATATTTGTTGATGGTATGTATGTTGGTTACTACCGGGACTGCGGTTTTAAGGATTTTCCACATATCGTGTGTCCTGTATCCGTCCACGTTGCAGTGCAGTGACCCAGACACAACACTGACAGCTGCAGGGTAAATAAATAAAAACAGAGTATTTTGATCTTGGAAGGGGAGGTGGTTTGGAGGGAAAGGGGGGGCCACGGTGTCAGCAGCCAGAACAGGGTGGCCACAGCTGTGATGGGAACAGATGCGGCACAGGGAGCGGGAGCAGGGAATAAAGTTCTGCAAATGCAAGCAATGCTGGAGAGTCTTTGAGAATGGCATGCATATTTGGGACAGGTGGGAAGTGTTTACATTGAAATAAGAAGGATGATGGCCTGGCAGAATGCTGGTCATGTTACCTGTGACCCAAACTGACCGGCCACAGCTCTCATGGGCCCAGAACATCTGAGACCACCATTTGTCACAGCAGAGCCCACTGAATGCCTGTAGGGTCCCGTGCAGTGGTAGGGCTGCTGCTGCTTGTAGGTGTTTTGTCCCTCTCACAAGCAAGCTGATGTTGTCTCTAAGCCAGCCTTTATCCCAGCCTAGCTTGTGGTGGATCTCTGTAGGACCCCTGTGGAAGCCTTGAACCAGGCAGGTATAAGGGAATATCAAGACCTGAGCCAGAAAACCTGCCAGTGTGGTCTCCAGCACAGCTGGAGCACAGATGGCAGTGCCCAAAGACACATATCTGACTCACCCCAAACAGCAGCTCTGCCATGGCCGGGTCCCAAGCTGGTTACATTGGTTTACTGGCTTTGGTGCTTGGTTTTTGTTTTGGTTGTTTTGCTTGTGTTTTTTTGGTTGGTTGTTTTTTTGTAAGTCTAGCAGAAGTTATTTCTCAACCAGTATTTAAATGATGAGACAACTAGAGTCGCATACCTTTCAAACTCTCAGAAGCAGCCCAGCTGCCAGGAGGAGCTCAGTGAGGCTCTTGCAAAGCAGGTATCCTGCTGCTGGCTGCTGCCTGACTGAAGTGCCATCTGGGTATAAAGCAGGTGTGCTGTGTGCTCTCTCTGCTGATGGTCATTAAAGACAGAGGTTGTGGGGCTTGTTGCAGAGGATCTTTGCAATGCTTCACTGAATTTCGTCCATCCAAAAGACTCATCACAACAAATGATGTGAACAAAATCCTTCTTTTCTTCTGGCCCTTTATACCCTTTCCATAAAACATTAAGGGCTGGGTTTTTCAAGAACCCTAGAGGCACACGTGTCCCCATTTAAAGTTAGTGGAGGGCTGGGAACTCATCTCCCTAAGGTGCTCTTGAAACCCCAGCTAAAGGGGTTGAGCTGAGCCCAGTAAAGGCAGAGAGCATGGCTCTGTCACACCTGCATTACACAAGGATGGCAAGGAGACTTGTCCAAGGTCATTTTATGCAGTGCACTGAAGAGTAGAGGCCAGAGGATCCATCTCCTAAGCCTCCGGTCTGCCTCCAAGCTTCCCTTTTGCTCCTGGCTGCTCGCTGACTTGCGTGACCCACAGGAGAAGGAATCCTCCTGACTGCAGCTATGTCACAGGAGGATGCTCAAAGGCAGCTTGCAAGAAAGTTTGAGCATTTCCAGTCAAGCTTCAGAAAGGCTCACAAACACAAAGTCATGTTGAGAGACATTCCTTGCATTTATTCACACCCTAGCCCCTAGATAAAAATAGCTTTGTATGTTAAGTTTAGGACCAGTGGATAGCAAGGGATTATCACAAAAGGGCAGCAAGGCAGTCAAAAAGAGCCTGAGGGACATTTTGTACAATTTCCATGAAGAGAATAATTAATTCAAACTGTGTACAGACAGCTCTGGGAGTGTCCACTCTGGAGATGTTCAAAGAGTCCTTTGCTGCTTTGGGCTCACCTTAAATCGTGTCCTAAAAACCACTTCAGCTATGCATTTCTTTTCAGTTCTACAGAGTGCTTGAATGCCAAGGGGATCAGAGAAAACTTTGTTATTAAAGAGCTGCAAGACTTTAACAAGGTACACAGTCATTAGAAAGTTGTTGAGTCATGAAAATACTCTCAATAATTTGAAATTAATGTTTAGTGTGTGCTGTACCATAAAAATGCTTAGATGTTGTGGCCATGGATACTAAAGAAAAGCCTTAAGGCCATGACTACGCGAGCAAGTTACCGCAAGGTGAGCGAGGGTGTAATTTCAGAGCACACCACTTACAATAAGGTAACTTCCCTTTTTCCAGCTCTTGTCCTGGGACCAGGGGAGGTGGTTAAGTCCTTGCTGAACATGGCACAGGCTGCCTTTTGAAGGCTGTTGGCTGAGGGTGTGCACGTGGCTGGCTACAGCAGAACAGATATGGTGCAGTAAATCTGCGCAATAACTGATCTAATCTTTTAGTAACTTTGCTCTCCAGCACAGATGCAAGGATGGGTGGATGATGTGTAGTAGCCAATGCCATAGGAATACACACAATCAGATAATTAAGAAGGTAAATAGAAACAGATGGAACTTAATGTGATGATTCTGTTTCATAAGAACAAATATATATATATTAATAAATGCTTGCAAATAACAAGCAGGGCTCTAGTTTCCCTATACCAGTGGCTCTCTTGACAAGGCAGGGAAAAATGACAAACTAACAAGTGTTTCCTTCCCTCCTTTCTTTTCCAGAAAAACACAATTATCTGAATTCAGACTGCTTCTGGTAATCTGTCCTTTCTTTTCCATCCTTGGCAAAGCAAAGTTCCAGGGTATCCTGGAGATTTTTATCTTCAACACAGTAATGATCATTGCTTCTTTCTTTTCTTCTCATGTCAGTGTCTCAAGAGTTAAACTACCTGGAAGAAGGGGATTTTAGTAGAAGATCTGGAATGGTGAACATTATCAGCAGTGTTAATCTGTCACATCTTTCCTGGACTGTACATACCACGCTCCATCACTCTGGCATGTCATGGCCTGCATTGTTACAAGATGTGCTGAAGCTGTAGCCAGCCAGAGTTTGGCATCTCAGTGAACCTTCTGATCCAAGAAAATACAGGAAGGAGAAAATAATAGTGCTATTTTCAAAAAGAAAAAACCCTACAGAGACCAACCCACCTTATAAAAATCAACCAAAACTAACTCCTAGACTTCTAAGCAAGTACTAAAATAGAATTTTTCAAACACAACTTTAGAACAAACCAGTTTGAATTAAAGGTGAGCTAGACCCTTGCACATCACTAAGAGATGCCAGATGGCTCAAAATCTAGAGTTTTTCTCTGTCATTTTTCTCTCATATTCAGACACATACAAACTAAAAAAAAAAAATAAAGTATTTGTTTTCCTGGTTCCCATTTCCCACTTCTGGAAAGAACCCGGCCAGCAGCCAGGCTGGCCTGAAAACATCCCATGTTATCTGAGCTTGGAAATGCAGCAGACTCAAGCTGGAGCAGTTCTTGGAGTTGACTTGGAGAGTCCACACCCCAGTGCAGACACTGGACTGCAGACACCAGATGAGAGGGAAGGCTCTTGGCGCTTTTGTTGTTGTTGAGCTCCTGCAAAGGAGCTAGTAAGAGGAAAAATGTTCTGGATAGCATAAAAAAACTCTCACAGGAATGGATGATCTCACTTGTCCACACACACACACCCAGATGCACAAATATATATAATTAACTGGAAAATACTGTGTGGTACAAAGGTTTCTTCAGCTTGGGATCATCACAGTTGGGTTAGTTAAGGTTGGTAGAGCCATAACAAAGATTACTTCCCACACATCTCCTGCTAAGAGCCCTTCTACCACATCACAGCATTTTAGTAGGCATTTATATCTGTTGATAGGTACCTCTATGCTTTTCACACAGAGAAAAGTAGGCATGTGATACAATTATTAAATGTACGTGTAATAGCCCATCTAGTCATTAGGAGAACAGATGGGCTCTATGCCCACACATGTTCTTATGTAGACAGACTGTGGACCCCTTTAAATGGTCACAGGGGTGTATAAGGGACAGGACACAAAGAGACTGTGCTGTTTGAATACCATGAAGAATAAAAACAAAAGAAGGAATAAAATCAAAAGAAGGAATGAAACCAAAAGCTACTGAAGGCAGATCCACAGGTTTTGCCCCTGTGCATGGCATCTGTGGTGAAACAAAGGGAGGGCCACTGGTGGTACTGTGGGATTTTGGGGTTTCTTAAGCAGCCCCATGACAACCTGGAGACAGTTCCAAAAAGCAGCTCAACTTACAGACATAAGTTATCAGTTTCAAAGGTCACAAAACACCTTCTGCACCTCTTTCCCCATTTCCTAGACAGTGCTTTCTAAGGGACACAGCAGAGTGCTCCTCAGAGCATGGCTGAGACCTTCCCAGCTCACCAAAGCAGCAAAGGCATTGCCATGCATTGCTGGGCTGCCATATTACATGACAAACAAGTCCTTGCTCTATTCTGTTCCAAAGATGTTATACACATGTACATACATATATAGACAAATATATATATATTTTAATCTGGGCTTGTTTTTATTTAAATGAAACACATATGCCTCTATTTGTTTTGTTGTTTGGTTGAGGGGTTTGGGTTTTTTTGCTGTTTTGGTTTTTTATGGGAGGGGGCAATTTGTTTAGGTTTTTGTTTTGTTTTAGGAAAAGCTATTAAGCATTCCCACATACTTTGCACTCATGCTGAAGATGAAATTGTGTCCTTGAATACAGTTAGTGGTACCCATTGTTTCCACCTCGGAGGTGCACATGGGCATCCTCAGCTCTGTCCAGGCCATTCTTCATCCTCAGGAGCTGAAGCATGAGAGCAAAACCAAACCTTTTCCTTGCAAAAATCCCACACGACATCTCTTAGAACTTTGCAAGAACCAAAACTATCTTCATAAAACAAAGAACAAGAGGGAGAGCAAAAAAGGAGCTGTGTTACCTCCGCTTTGATAACTCCAGAAGCCACTTCATGCTTGTAGCATTAACTGGAAACAGTTGACTGCTTCTGTTGTTTGTCTCGCACTGAAGAAGTAGGACAGTGTTTCTCAGCAGGAAGGGCTGTCTGGATCCCAGGCAAAGAGGGCTCAGGAACACCAGCCCTCAAATGACCCAACCACTCGCTCATCCTGACCCTTCACACATTGAAGAAAACTCACCACCACAGCTGCAGATTTTCATCCAGCTTCCCCACAAAACAGTTAACGTAATCCCTAAGCAGAGATACTAATGTGAGAAGCCAAGAACGGTTATTTTTTAGGTAACAAGAATGCCCCAAATTTCACTGGTGTTACATAACTTTTAGCTTCTTGTTCCAAGCCCCAAGCTACTGAAAAGCTTCTCTGTTTTTTAAGACTACAGGTCATTCCTTTCTCTGTGTCCAAGCTGCTCTTCCAATATATTTTTAAACTGTATGTTTGTTTCCAGTGAGTGGACTCCAAGTGACAGGAAAAACTCTGTAAGAGAGATTGTCTTCTTGCCTATAAATCTTAATTTGAAAGGAGACAGTATTTTTGGAATTCAAGGCCTAAGGTTTTTTCTCTGCAATATTTTTCTTCTGCCACTTACAGAAACACTTTGTCTCTAGAAGGAAGTTGCTTGATCAACTCTAAACTGAAGCAGGAGGCACAAGGCAAAAATCTCCTGTCTAACCCACATTTCTTGGATGGAGGAGGTATTTTCTTTTAGACTGTTCAGGACTTTGTTCCTTTGTCTACATCCAGGTGTGCAGGATTCCTTGTAGGGATGCTACATCTTCCTAAATACAATACAGCACAAATTTTTGGTTGTCTGGTCTCACTCTAAAATGCCCTAGGATGTCAGTGCCTCACCTAATCCTAAATCAGGAGCAATGGCCCTCATGGTACAGACGACTCAGAGATGCTTTGAGGTTCACGTATCCATTTTAAGAGTCTTGACCGAAACATTATTTATTACAGGTTACTCAACAACAGCAACAAACATAAACTTGCAAGAATGGATTGGGAGTGTCAAAGGCAGAAAAGTTCTACCCCAAAGGCTTGTTCTTTATACAAACTGGACGGAAAGAAACAGCGCAACACAATGATGAGAAGCTCAGAAAATGGCTTAACATCTCAGACAGTGGACAGATTTCAGATGGGTGAAAACATACTCCTAAAGCCAGCTTCTGACCCCAATGGTTTCTTGCCTCCATCCTCTGATTTATATACTGCTGCTCTGATGGACTGGCTGTTAGAGCTCCTGCTGAATGCCGTGCCTGTCACCAGGATCTGGAAGCAGCCCAGAACTGGAGAGCAGCTAGCAGGCCCCCAGCCACACAGTTAAAAGCCACTTAAAATCTCCCCTATTTTTTGAAGCCTGGTGAAGTAGGCTTTTCTTTGCTGAGGGACCCAACTTACCCCCAGCACAGTAGGTGATATCATGGTCTCATGCTTGGGCAAAGGAGATACCAAGATATTTGGGGACTTTGTGTGTAACTGATGGTAGCTCTGACTTCCTAGAGAGAGGAGATACAATCTTTGCTCAGCACTGTGCCCAGCTGGTTGCACTGACCACACTGAGGCACACTTCCAGGTGTACAGTTCATTATAAGATGAAGAGGGATATACAAAAATTCAAGATGGAGCACTGACTTGATAGCTGGATGTTCCTTTCTCAACCCCAGAAGCAGCAGAAGACCTGGAAGACACAAAGACAAGTACAGAACAAATCAGCTTTCTCATCTGTTGATGCTTTACATGGCCATGGCCAACACAAAGACAGAGAGAGGGATTCAGCTTGCCTTACAGCCCAGGATCTCCATCCAACATGAGCACTCTGGGCTTGTGTCACAGCTGCTGGAAAAAAACTGGCATATTTTTAGGGAAGATTAGCCAGGCTTGTGTGGGATGTCAGGTTAAAGTGACTCAGCCCCTAGACACACCTCTTGCTTTTTGCTTGTTGGAAGGGGTGTCTAGACAGTTCAGGTGTAGGCGTTGCCGTGTCCACATTCAGTGGGATTAATCCCCGTTGGAGGACCACAGGCTGTGCCAAGGCAGCCCTCTGACACCACCTTGGTAAGCAGGGCAGAGGGCTGCAAACAGGCAGAAGAAGCCTATACCCCCATGAGGATTTAGTGGCCTCACTCCTGGATGACTTGCACAGCCACATGTGGCTGCAAGCAAAAAAACAGTGCCCAAAGCCCAACTCTCCTCTTCTCCTGGGGTGATTTGGTAACCGAGTTGTTCCCCTCTGGGAGCTCTGCAGGGGCAGCAAGAAGCCACACAACAAGGAGGGCCAGTGCTGATGAAGCCCCCAATTAACCTGCCTGATGGACGGGCTTCTCCAAGCAACCCCCAGCATCTGGGTGAAAACAGGAATGCAGCCCTTGCTGCCCATGGTCTCCAAGGGGACACCCCCAGTGTGTACACAACAGGACCATCAGGTAGCTGTTTCTGTTTCACTGATCATCACAACCTTTTATTCCTGGCACAGGGCACAGAGAGATGAAGGAGACTGGTATGAGAAATGGCACCACCCTGCTGTAATGGAGCTAATTCTTCAGTGTCATTCTCCAAAATTGTGTGTCCACATACACACCTCACTGCCCTTTGTTTCAGTATCCCTCGGTTGTACCAGCACTACTTACCTTAAAAGGCATCTTTTAATTTTTTTTTTAATTAATTTTCACTACTTGTGGTCCAATCTTAATGATGTCCACCTAGCAAAGGCAGGTAGCAAAGGGTATCAGTTATCATGTTTATTTTTGGGTGTGGACTCAAACGGTTTGACTGGATAGTGGTAAGTGAATAGTTTTCATAAAAATGTCTAAATGCAAACAGAACACTGGAGTCCAGCCCTCCTTCCATTTGCAGTCAATTCCTTCAACAGCCAGGTCCCAAAAGTAACTCAAGATATTTCCAGTGAGAGAATAAGCAAGGTATGGAAGATCCTGCAGACACATTGCCTGTTTTAAATGCAAAAAGAACTCCAAAGAGATGATTTAACAAATGAGATTTAGTGCCTCACACAGCCAACATTCATGTGAAGAATTTTACTTTCTATGAACCAGGTACAGTGATTTCACTGAGTGCCACAGTGCTCTTGTCTGATGCCCAGTAGGTTTCCAGTTGTCCAAACCTTGGGAAGCACTGTTCAACAGCTCCATTTAGTCTTGCCATATATATCAAAGTTCAAATAGCTGGACCCTGTTGGTACCCAAGCCTATGATGATGACCATGAACTTAATCAATCAAAGGACTTTTCAACCACTTCCCAGAGGCATGAAGAAAGGGCAGCCCTGGAAGCCAAGGAGCAATGAACACACTCACAAGTAGATATAGAGAGACTTGTGCAGAAATATCTGCACGTGCATGTGTGAGAGGAAAAGACAAGATGAACTAATCCCTCTCCATGGGGCTATGTCTTTACTCTTTCAGACTAGCACGTGTCTCCTTTGTTTTTGATAATAAGAGGTAATTATATCTGAAATGTTGAACTGTAAATCCATCACGTAATTAAGGGAATTCAAACTGCACAGAACTATGGGAATATTTAAGGATGGATTAGGGACAGGGACTCCGAGAATCACACTCTGTGTTTTCCATTCCTTGACTCAAAGACTCAGGCAGTTTGCTGCTTTCCCCAGGGACTTTCTATCTCCCCACCACAAGATAAGGGAACCACATGCTGATTCCAGGGAGAATCACTAGTGTACTGTGGTGGAAGAAAACAGCCTTCAGACAGGGGTTTATGGCTTGTGTTTCCTTTAATTTTTTTTGACCCTCCTTATCACTAAACAAAAGCTTGTGGTCTTTCCTAGATAATCACATTTAAGCTCTTATAAAACCACATGCCTGGATAAAGCAAGTCTTATGCAAGTCAGATGAAGCTTCTTTTCCCCAGTGCAATTATTATTGAAGAAATCTATCATATTTTACAGCAAAGCCTAAAAGGCAAAGTGCTCAATTAAAAATACAGATGAAGCATATTTCCACATCCTCCCACCCTCTACTGCTTCTATTTGCAAACAAAAGAAGGAAGAAGAAAGGAGTACTAAAAAAGGAGACTCATTATTTCCTCATAGGATCACCAGTGACACTCACCTCCCGTGGGCAGTGCAGGAGGGAGTGCCTGGGCTTATCCCACAGTACTGTGTGGAAGCCTCTCCAGGGCAATGCTGGAGCCATGGTGCTGGTGAAAAAGAGGGGATTCAAGCCACAGCGGCCTTAAATGCAGGGTCTAATGTCCTTCACATCTTTCTATATTGGTGTCTGCTGGCCAAGCTCAGGCCCAAGGCATCAGTCCTTGTTTAGAGTGAGCCTGGCGTTGCTGCTGCTGGGAAGGTGCGCATCTATGTACAGCTGGCCTGGGCTGCCACACCAGAAGAGCTCTTCCTTATAGAAAAGGAAGGCGAGGGTGGTTTGAGCACAGCCTCAGATATGGGCATCACCAGAAAAACAGGGGCAGACATCAGGAACTAGAGACTGCTTGGGTTCTGCTGGGTCTATTTTGTTCTTAGTGTCCAGGTGAACTGTATCTGACATTATGAGCAGAGGCAAGAGTCATTTGCACCTTTCTCTCCAACAGTTCTTTCCAAACATGAACAGAGAGTGATTTTTCGGGGGTGATCTTTGGGCAAGGAATGCCATTACTTACACCACAGTCACTTGGGATAATATTTATTACCGATAGGCTTTTGTGGGGCAAGCTCAGGCAAGGGAGATCAAATCACTGCTTCAGGGCAGCCCTTGACTTATAACTGCAGAAATGCCAACACCACAAAAAGTTAAATGCAAAATGGAATATGAGTGTACAGGGCTTGACTCAGAAATGGTAAGATTCGGTGAGGTACTTTTATTTTACTTTGGGATGTACATGGGTCATATTCTACATAAGTGTAAGGGCTAGAAACACATTTTGGGTTGTTTGGGGAGTTTGGTGGTTGGTTGGTTGTTTTTTATGGGAATTAAATTTCTTAGATGTAAACAGATTTTTTTTTTTTTTTTTTAATAAAAGCATCACAGTGCAAAATTCAGAATAAAATTATGAGAACTGGCTACACAGTAACTACTGCTTCCACTTCTGCATCCAGCGTTGCAAAAACCTTGATTAAAAGCTAGACAACTTTCTTCCACTCACCACATTTGGTTCATTAAACAACCCAAAGATCTTCATATTTTGAGTATCATCCAATATTAGTCGAAATCTTTTGACTGGCCTAGATTTGTTTCCTTGCTGGAATAAGTGAGACAAGTACTCCACCCTTTCTTTTAAATAGACTTAAGGTGTACCATGGAAGTTACTTGGAACAGGGTGCAGGGACCATCAGGAAAGGATTAACTGTAACAAAATCTTTGTGAGGTTAAAAACTGGGCAACCTGGTAATTTAAACTCTGCAACGGGTCATTTGCCTGCAACAAACCAGCTTCCCGAAAACCAGCCTAATTACATGTATCTACCTTAAAGGTGTTGTGTGAGGGTTTCTGTTGTTACTGGAAGATGCCTCTATGGAAATGCCTCCATAAAGCTTTTAAGGAGCCACCAACTCTGACAGAGCGGACGGGTGGACTGCAGACTGGGATTTATTTAGTGAGAGGCGTGAAAAGCCAGCAATCCGGCCCAGCATTCCCTGGATTTCGTCTCTGGCACAGGAAGGGTTTGCATGTTTCCCGCTTGTGGCTTCTATTTTAGCCTGTATTCATTGCTGGGATGCTTGGACACAGCTGTGCTGGTTCATTAACCGCCCAGCGTGTCACTCAGCCCAAGCAAATGGCTTTGGGGTAGTGTTTTCCAATGACTCAAAGGGAGGGTAGACCTTTCTGTGAGGAAAGGAAGGTGTTGGTCTAGGAGATATTTGATAATCTCCTGAGATACGTTTAAAATGAGGAAAAAAGAAGACGACTCAGGCAGGAGCAAGGCAGATTCCCACAGCAAAAAGGCTGGGACTCAAACGAACATTTCAAGAATACACCTCAGCCACCAAGAAACCCGAATGAGATATGAACCAAGACCATGAAGTGATCAATGAACCAATATCTCCCTTTGTGTTACAGCCAGTATCTGTAATAGAAAGCTCACTGCTCCTGTGGCTTTCCCTGTAGGCTCAGGAGTGAACAGTTTGAGGGTACTAACTGGACACCAAGAATGAGGGAAATGGATCTACAGTATCCCCACCCTTTTCTGGTCATTACGTCCTGCTCTCAGGCAAGAGCCATTCACAAAATTAGAGCATGCTCAAGCCTTGCCCTTGGGTGCTTCAGTCTGGAAGGTGCCCTGCCCTGTTCCAGAAGCTGTGTCACGGACTTGCTGAGCTGTGCAGCTGCTAGCTGGGTGCAGTTTCCAAAGAAACAGGGTCCACATCCTGCTGCAAGTGACTCATGCTGAGATTATCCCACTCAGGAAAAGACAGAAGGAGCTGTCCCACCTCTTCCTCCAGGGAGGATTTGCAGCACGGAGGAGCAAAGCAGGTGCTGCAAGTGGGGAGGTTTGGGGCTTTTTTGTGCAGAAGAAAAGAGACAGCCCCTAAGGAAGATGTTGTCTGCCAGCCCACACTGTGGCATCCATCACAATGACAGCCCTTGGCCAGGGGCAGTCTGGAAGAAGCATCCCTGGCATGTTGGCACGCCTCCGTTCCTTCCCCCAGCCTGGCTGTAACCCCTGCACTGCCCTGCCTCCCTGCTCCTGCCTCCCCATGGGCATTAGGACAACCCCCTGGGGCTGCTCGCTTCATCCTTTCCATGGCTAGTCTCTGGAAGGCCACTGTGGGCCCAGGTAGATTTAGGGGCTGTGGATACTTGGCTTTAAAGGCAGGAAATCCACATGAAAACATGACAAGCACGAAGTCCCCGTGACTATTGCCATGCTGGTACTAACCCTGTCTCAATAACCAGCTGGGGAAGCCACTCATCTTAAGTATTTCCCAAGGTATCTAAAACTAGTTCTAGTTTAAAAATCAGATTCAGGCTTAGAAGGTCAGCAAGAAGTGAGCCCAGCAGCCCTAGAGCCATCAGTCCAGCCCCCTACTGTGGCACAGCATTTCTCAGCAGGAAACATTGAGAGGGCTATCATTTACACGCTCACATCTACATCTCTAGGAACACAGATGCTTAAGACAATATGGACTCTGTAGTGTTACTTTCCAATCCAACATGTTGTGCTTGTCACTGGGTTGTTCTAGCCTTTGACCTGCACCATTACAGTTCTTCCCAAGCAGCATCCTCTGTAGTCACTTCCATGCACATGCACTCACACATGCCTGCACCACACAGGCTGCTGACTCCTGCTCCTCCAGGCAGTCAGTGCTGTTCCAATTGCCCACTGGAAACCCAGCTTGGCCCAAAAACTAAAGAGATTGACAAAAACACATTTCACTGCTCTTCCTGCAAAACTCTTGAACTCGTGAAAGTTGAACACATGAAAGCAATCTGAGGTTAGCGTATAATACAAAAACCACATGAAAGAGATAATTTAGCATTAGACACATGTTACCAGAAGCAGGTTGAAACTAATACAGGTTTTGCATTCAGGTCATAAAATCCAGCCCTTACATCACCTTGTGAGGTGTCCCTACTTAGCGTGCCTTGATGGGGGAACAGCTACACATGCTTCAATGCTGATACAAGTTGAACACACAGAGCACCCTTCTCCTTCAGTCTTTTCACCCACTCTTTGAAAGAGATACTCACACCTGCAGGAGAGACTCTGAATAGTAACAGACAATCCAGGAGGAATAGGGGTCAAAACCATTTTCTGGTGCCGTTACAAACCTACTGAAAGGCCAGACCAACAAGCTGAATCCAAGCACTACAGCAATCTTATAACACTGTTTTTTATCATTGCCGTAACATACCTTAAAGACCTGGTGCCAGTGATCCAGCTGGAGCACTAGAAGGGAGAGTAAGTGGTCCCCAGCACTGTCCACCAACTGTGGCACTGGAACAGAGGGATGAGGCCAGAGATCAGCCTCCAAGCAGCATTAAGGAGCCTTTGTTTGATCTCTGTTCTAATCCTGGAGGAAATCACATACAACCTAATGTTAGAAACATCTGGCCATGGTTGACTCCTGCAGGAGTCAACCATGTTACCACTATTTTTACAGAACACAAAGCACTTGTGCTCACTTTAGGCCAGAAAAAACCCAACAAATTCAACAAATTTCAAAGAAGATGAAGTTCTGAAAACAGAGCTCTGTTGCACCTTTAAAAAGTGTGTTGGCAGAGGAACTGGGAACTGGATTTACTTTGAAAGTTAGTTTGGGATGAAAGAGCTACACAGCAAAATTCTAAATCCCTTTAGAGAACAGAATGAAATAAAAGCAGATATTTCATCTCTTAACACCTTGTCAGCAAAATTCTCCTTCTCAGGGAGGACTTTTTTCCTTTTGCAAAATTATTGTGCTAGTTTGCCAATGGAGCTTTTCTAAGAACAACATAGCTGCTTTCTCATCCTGCCTCTCCCAACACTTCAACACTCCCTTCTGTAGCTCAAGCAGAAAATTCTTTCCCTTGGGGCCTGCAATGAAGCTCATACAAGTTATTGGGAGAAAACACTGCACTGATGTAAAACCCACTTCCCTCTTTTGTCTCTCCCCCCCCTTTTAAGATCCTGACCTTGACTTTCAACTACTGTTCTAGCTGGAGCTTCAGAAATGGATATGATTTGAGATATTTCTACTGATGTGCTTTACACAAAAATAAACCTATCAAGGGGCACTAAAACTATGAAGATCAATCAACTCAGAGTTAGGCTGAAAAAAATTCCAGTGTGACCGATGGCCTGACTTGCTAATGATGTACTGGCAAACACAATTCAATTGATCTTGTGGGCTGCGTTCAACTTAGGCTTTTAAAGAAAATTCTAGATAGAACTGTGAATATTAATCAAAAGACACTATCACTGAGAAAGGTTCTATAAACATTCTGGGCTAGCAGTAAAGACCACAGAAGAGGACAGTCTATGTCCTATTTTTAACTCTTTATTCACCAGCTGCGAATAACTGGAAGAATAGCAAAGGTATCACACACTGACCTTAATTAAGACAGTGATTCACCCTTTGCTCTCTGCAGACAAATGGAACAGCTTGGAGCTAGAAGGCTGACATGCAAAGAGAGTTTGGGTGAAGACGTAATATTTACCATGCAGGGCATCTTTTGAGGGAGAATACAGGGTTTCTGATACACATTATCCCGGAGAACACACAGAGTCAATTCATCTGTTTTTCTGGAAACCTAGAGAAATACAAGTATGAAAGGTATTGAGTTTTGAAAGTGTGGAAATCACAAGTTAATTTATCACTTTATCCTGACCCTTATAGAAACAGGGCTTTCATCAATCTAATTATACAATGTATTTATTTTACAAAAAATCAGACCTTGCAACATCTAGGAAACTATTTTTTTTTTATTCCTTCTCACCTAATCTTATTGTTCCAGGTGAAATGTCCTTCGAGAACAGCTCCAGAAAGAATGTTTATCTTGTAAGAATCAACACTATTTCAGTGTTATTTTTGCTTTGACTAGATCTTCACAAAGTTAATTTCGACAGCAATCTTTTCTTGACTAAGGAGACCCAATATTGAAAGTATATTAAAGAAGGAGCAATTTCTTTCTAGTTTTATTAATAAATTGTTCCAGAGGTTTCCAACTGATCCAAACCAAAGCCACTTCTTTATAAAACAGAATGTATTTTAAAAGATATTATTCATGATATTACTACCATTGCTCCACAAAGGTATCAAATGTAATCATCCCACAACCTACCTTGAATGCCTATCAACTGCTGATAATGAAAATATTTATATCACTTTACAGTCATGATACCAAATGCCTTCAGATGAAACAGGGAACTACATCTCTATCTACCACATTGATAAAGAGCTTTAAAGAGAAAAAATGAACCAGAAGTATCTCTTAGAGTTCTTGGGGGGTGGGATTTTAAAAGCCCAGCTTTGCATGAGTAATTGAATAACCACACCTGTTCTGATGCCCAAAAAAACCCAAGGGCCCTGTGTAGGTGTCAGCATGGAGAGCCTGGTGCAGGACCACAACCAACTGTGGGTCCTTGTGCTGGGCTGTCTCCACAGTCTGGGTAGGGATAAAAAAAAGGAAGTTTGTCCAATCAAAGTGGGAAAACTGAGAGTACAGAATCAACTTCAATCATAGCAGAGTCTGAGTCTTACAAAAGAACTTCTGGAGAAAGCTATATACAGACATGAAAGTAAGCAAAAAACCTCCGTTGAAATAAAATATTTCAGATCAAGGCTTCAGCAAAATTTCCTTGCTTCACATCATCCTGGTGACGATACTTTTCTGTAGGAGGAAGAAAAGTGGCCTCTGTTTGGTAAACCCAGGGCTCAGAAATCAAAGCAGCCCAGTAGGGAAGTGGGGAAAACCACAGATCTGGTTTCATTTGGAGAGTTTTGAGTGGTTCTAGAGAAGTACTACTTCTAAAATGTCAAGAACCCAAATTCAAGGCTCAGACATCCTCCAAACTTGAGGTTTGACCAAAGAATATTAGGATTCAATCCCAATTCAATGAACACTGAGATGTGCCATGCCCATTTCTGTTTTTAAGACTTCAGGGGAAGATTTCAGGCAGGCTTCATTCTCACAGGGCATGTACAGTGTAGGCAGCAGAAAGGCAGAATTTCTTGCTGTGCCATTGCCAATGTGCCTTTTTTGCTGCCCAAGAGGAATTCTCTCCTCAGAGAGGAAGGCAGGGTAACAGCCAAGGCCACAGGGTACCACAGAGACTGACTGGTAGTCAAAACTGCAAGGTCAGGCTTTGTTACAGGGAGCATCAGGGGTATGACCTGGCACCAGAGAGATGGTTCTTCTCTTCTCTGCTCTCCCTTGTCCATTTCACAAATGTTGGTGGATCCTTCTGCCAGACCATGATTTCAAGGCTTTGAGGAAAGGAGCCTGACTTTAACTGTTCATTCAAAACCTCCTGCCCTGCCCCCTGCCAAAGGCTGTGTGCTGATATGAGAATTGTAAACACAGATAAATGGTTTTAAAATGAACATTAGTCCCTCAGCTTTTCATATGGTCAAACAAAATCTCACGTACAAATTCTTCCAGAAATTCGCATTCTATCCAATCCTACAATGAAACTGAAGAATGGAGCTTAAGATCAGACAGCAGAATTAGCATCTTGAAGGATTTTGTGTCTCTAGATCACAAACAGTTTGGAAGGAAAATCCTGATCTATAAGCTAACAGAGCCAGAGGGCAGCTGTGGTCAGCTAGGTTTGACTCCTGAAAGGATGCCAGCAACAAGGCTGCTCTGAATGAATATCCTGCATGAACCTGAGTGTAACTGATGGGAAAAGCATCCAATCTCTACTGCAAATGATGCAAATAAATCATAGTTCTGACTTTTGCTCCAAGAACGGTTTCCGCTGTTAAAGTTGAAGACTTATATGCAGTATGAACTCATCCAACTTCTGACTATTAATTCTTATAATACTATTGCCCAAAGGAGCTTCTGTTTCTGAATTTGTCTTCCTTATATAGCATGCCTGAAAACCAGACTTCTCTTGACTTGTTGTTTGGTAAGCTAAGGAGATGGACTGCACTGTAAGGCGTTTGCCAATCCCCCAGTCATTTTTGTGGCTCCTCTCTGAAAGATTGCCAGGTTTTCAACATCCTTCTTTAATTGTGGGCACCACAGCTGGATGGAGTGTTCCCAAAGTAGTTGCACCAATGCCAAACACAGCAGTAAAGCAATCCCTGAGTACAGAGACAGGGAATATCACGCAAGCATTAGAAAGGATCCAAAGATTGCTTTAGACCCTTTGGCCACAGCACTAGAGTGAGAGATGACACTCAGCCAATTATGCATTCAAGCCCTCAATCATTTTCCAGATTCCTGTTTCTCAGCCCGGTCTATTCCATCTGGTACATAGATCTCAGATTTTTAATTTCCTTTACCTGTAGGATCCTGAAAAGAAAAATTATTTGCTACTTCCATTCTACCAAGGGATCCAAACCATGCTAATCTGGCCCTTGTATCACCTGCTAACACCAGCAGAGTGGAGTTCACCCCTTCTCACAGTCACTGCCACACCATTAAGCAATTCAGTGCAACAAATGGATCCCACTAGGAACACAATTATTTGATGTATTTACACTTTAAACCTCTTTACAAATCCCACTTTAAAATTTGTAACTGAAACAGTTGGACTCCATCTGCTATTTCTTATTTGATACTGTAACATTTGAGTTGATGAAAGAATACGTATGGGAGCACGTTTAAGGCATATAAGAGGTTCTCCCATCAACGTTAGTGTAATAATCAACCAGAGGGACTTATTTTTTTTTTAATCCAACTGAAGCTGACCAAAGTTAATTGCCAAAAACAGTAATAGATGTCTCCAAGTGATACACTGCTTTAGTATGTTATTCCTTATGTATTCCTTGCATATCCTTAAATTTCCTTGAATATTAAATTATTAATGATCATAGCAATCTACTTAAAATATTGATCTAAATTTAGATTTCTTTAGCCTCTAGAACTTCCTCAGTGTTTCTTATCAGAAATCAAAATAAAGACCTAGGAAGTTCTTCAGCTTTGTACCTCTAGGATTTGGAGTTAGAAAAACCCAGTGAGATTTGCATATGTAACTTTAAACCTGATTAATATTCTCCCGAGTACCAATGAAGTGAAAATTATTCCATTATCCAGAGAAAACATTCATCTTTTGTTTATTCATAAGATACAAAACAGGGTCTCTTTGTGCCACTATTATCAGTTTTATCACAACCAGTCAGCCAATTGATGGATTGGATGGATTAATCCTATGGATTATTTACTTTAAACTCTATTATCTTATTTATTTATCTGATTTTCCAAGGGAGAATGTCCTAATCAGACCTTCCTTGAGGCACTAGCATTGAACTCTAATTGGGCATTAGTGAGCAAAGTAGCAGAAGCAGTTTTCACTCTTATGAAAACAAGGAATCCAAGCATCCTAAAAGAGATCTGGGACACAGCATTTTTTCAGGCCACAAATCTGCTGTGAGTATTCCAATATTTTCTTACTCTCAGAAAAGCTCTAGGTTATCTTCTGCCGCCCTGGGGGGCAGCCCCGCTCTGCACTGGTTTGGCTGCTGCCTCCCTGAAAACTTCAGATTCCCAGCAGTCAGCTGCCGAGGGAGACGCTGTTCCAGAGTTAAGTTTGTGATTCTACTGAAGGTCATTTTCTCCCCGTGTGCAGGCGAGCACAGCCCGGCTGGTGCATTAGAATAAACAGATGATATCGGCACCAGCAACAAATTATCTTCCTAGGCTCTGTAATTTCTGGAGAGTAGCAGGTTGCAGCAAGTCAATTTACATTGAGGATGAGAGAGGGAGGGAAGCAGAGGTTATACTGGCATTAGCAAGCAATTCAGTACAAGGGAAAAGGAACAGTGAATTGGAGCTGGACAACTACACTGTGAAAGAAGCCACTATCTGTGCACCCATATTGCTCCTAGTGAGATACACAGCAAACCAGAGGTGGGAATATGGAGGTTTCACACCTGAAAGGGATTTGTGTTTTATGCTCAAGTGCAAAAAAACCAGAGAGAACATGTGCATATGCATGTAAATGTTTTGGGACATGTAACTGACCACATGAAAAGCAGTTCCTTGCACCAGGACTTGGGGATATGCTGCAGCAGGAGGGGACAACCCACTCTTAGTTTGCTGTTTCCAGGAGAACATTTTTCTACGGCTGAGATTCCAGTCCCAAAATCAGAGTGGTGGCAAAACCGCACTCAGGAATCCTTCCACTGCTTCTCTGCAAGAGTAGGAGAGCACATCTCCCTATATATTTTCAGATGCACAAATATTTTAGCCTGTAGTACTATGCATAAGTACCTGCCAATAAGTTGGCAGAACTGGCAGAAAGACACGGAAAAACTTTATAACAAAATGAGGAATGGAGCTCCACACTCCTAAAACCCAACTTGGGGTCCCAGAGAAGATGACTTGCTCAATTTCTGTGACCCAGGCTAGTCTCTGCTATGTTCAGACAGAGCACACACACCTGTCTGTGCACAGAACTGCAAGATAAGCCCTGAAGTTTATGTAATTTCTCCAGATGAGGTACCCATTAAAGGCAAGTCTTACACCTCTGTTTTAGTCATAGTATCTCTACACCCATTTCAAACCAGCCCAAAAAGCCTGCACTGCTTTTTCATAATATTTTCCTAAGTGTTTTAAGAAGAATTCGTATTTCTTATTGGGGCTGGGGAGCAACGAAACCCTCTGCTACAATCTTATTTGCAGAAGACAGCAGACACTCATTTCAAAACTAGTCTGGCTTTATCACCACAGTGAAAGATGCTATTTCAGCATTCCTCTGCTGGGATGGAAAGACAAAGCTACCACACATCTCCGTGCAGGTAACTCTTCCTACCTCTAGACTCAAGAGAATTGTTCTTCCCCTCCCATATGTGCTGGCAAAAAAAATATTCATTCCAGCACCCTGCAGATCCAGCCCTGACATTTTCTACTGCTGTCAAGAAAATATCTGCAGATATTGATGAGTTTTGATGTTTCATTCATATCAATCCACAGCTGCCTACACTATCTGATATTAGTTTGCATTTACCCAACCAAAAAAGGAAACTAATCTTACCAGTCCTGAAAGACTTCAGTACAAATGTGAGGGGTAAGTCACTCAAGAAACTCAGAGATATAGAAATTCCTCTAGTTTTTCTATAAGAACACATTTATATTTTTCGTCTAGAGGAACACACAAAATTTAGATATCATTAACCTTTGCAGGCTACATTAGAGCTAGAGGCAAAAAATTTAAAACCCCCAGCCACTTGCAAAGCATTACAAATATTACTCTATGTTCCCTACATCATCCTTTAGATACTTACAGGTTTCCACCTGCTGTCCTGATTCCTCATTTCCCTTACTTGAGAGAGTGCAATGAAAATTCTACTGCCATTCTTTGTCTGATGTTCACTAAAGGTCTCCTAGGGGACATCTGTAGACCCAGGGTTTCAGTGGAGCAGGACCAATCTTTCCTTCAAATGATTCAAGGGACTTCTCATGCCTTCTCCTTTCCCCTATTAAATAATCAATTCAGAACAAAGAAATACATTCAATAACGTGACTCAAAACTAAGAGTTCTCAACAATTTCAAGTCAGTAGCATTTCAAATTATAGGTCAGCTATTCACACAGAGCTGAAAGCAATCAGTATAAATCTAGATTATTTTAGGAAGAGTCTGATGTCTCCTTTTCAAACTGCTGGGTGACTGTAGTACAAACAAAATCAGGCTGCTGATTCTCTGATTTAAGGGCTTGCAACATTAGAAATTAAAGAATCCGCTCTCCCGACTCATTTCCATGCCTTTGTACTGCTATCAAATCCGGGTGGGTGCAGCATCTTATCCTTCTAGCGCAATATTTACAATATCCTGCTATTCCTCTCTCAAGCCCTGTTGAGGTTTCTTGATTTTTCAATTCAGTTCAAAACAGGAACAGTACTTTTTCTCTCCTAATACCTGTTAATATTTTAGGCAAATCCAGTTGAAATGGCCTGTGATTAGCTTTCAAGGGGCCGATCCATATACTGTATTATAGGCAAATGACTACATTGCTCAACATTTTAAATGATGCTGAAAAAGAAATCTTAGCAGAGGGAGAAGTCCAAATATTCTTCCAAGGAAACTGGGCTAGCACATTCAAAGCACAAAAGTTTCCATAGCCAAAACATTCGCATCTGGATGCTTTTAACTTAGTCAGCATGGCCAGACACCCACTTGTATCTGGGTGTTGTGCAATTCCAGCATGAAACTCAAACTCATATCATGAATCCAGAAGAATCAGCCTAACACTCTGCCCTCACACCCCTTCTTGTAAATCTTTGATCCTAGAGAACTTCTTCCAGCTCTAGGGTTTGGAATAACTTGTTTTCAGACCAAAGCTGTCTTCTCCAAACCAAGTCCTGTATCCTGGCTGAGTTAGCTGGAGTTAAATCAGCATAAAACTAAAATAGCACAATGGAAAGTCAGGCTTACTATTAAATCATGCTCTATTTTTATCTGGCAAAGCACTTAAGCATGTGGTTGAGATGCACAGAACTTAAGCACATGAGTAAAGTTAGTCCTCTGTTTACACGCATTGTTAACTCAGGGCTTATAAATCAACTGATTTCATGAATCTGGCTGAAATATTGTGATTTTTAAAAGAAAACACACACTGCTGATCTCCAAATATAAAAAGGGATCCATAGGGTCAGGATGCAGAAGCTTGTACATCAAGCAGGAAAAGCTGAGTATTGGCAGTTGGGCTAGAAGTTCACACACACCTACAGAAAGGAAAAGGAGTGTTTCCAAGTGAATTACGGGACAACACAAAGGAGGAAACAAATTTTGGAGTTAAGCAGGTTCAACCTTAGCAGAATAGGGATACAAACATGGTGGTGCAGGTAAAGCCAAGCTTTATCTAGCCCAGCAGTCTACCATCAACTCTGTCCAAAAGCAGATACTTAACAAACACACAACACAGGCCATGCACAGAATGGCCACAGTCCTCCAGCTTCTGGCCCTTGGCAATTTAGGGACTAGAAGCAATCTCCAAGCCCACACAGGCCCTTGTGTTTGCAAGTCTCTGGTGAATGGATCCTACAGAATTTTGACTCATCCTCTCTTAAAGTTATTTCATTTTGCTATTTCCAGTATCTGTCATCACTTACACAATAAAATAATTTTAAAAGTACACGATTTATTCAATGCCCCTCTCGATCTAGTTTCTTTAGCACCCTTAGCTCTTATGTTGCAAGAAGAAAGGAATGGTCAGCTCCCATTCATCTCCTCCATATCACTCATGATTTTATGATCCTCTGTCAAATGCTTCTTCCATTTTCAAGGCTGAGAAGCATTACTTTATTTAGACTTCTCCATAAAAAAAAAAAAAAGAGAGATTTCATACTTCTAGCTATTCTTACTGCTCTTTTCTATGCTTTCTACTCCTAATACATCTTTTCTGAAATTGAGTGAACAGTCCTACATGCAGCAGCCAAGAATGCAGGAACACTATAGGAAGAGCCACATCTCTGTCTCTCTCCTCTATATACTGCAGTGGCATAAGTTTTTTATTTTGCTGTCAATTATTAAAAAAACTCCAAAAATCTCTCTTTGACATTTATAGGACTTCTAGTACTTATCTGACATTTCAGGAAAATGAGCAACCATGACTTTATTAATCAATTTCCTGAGTACAGAAACCACAGAGAACATAGCAACCTAGAGGCATGAATGGTCAGGATTATTTTCCCCTGTGTTATTTATGTGTATTAACATTGACTTTTGTCTACCATTCTATTGCCCAGTCTCTCAAGACCCTTGAGAAAAGGACCAAAAAAAGTTTAGTTTTCACTGTGATAGTGATTTTTTGGCATGAATGACTTCCCTGCCCTCCCTACTAATGCTTTTTTCCAGATAGGGCTGTTGAAGAACATAGTTTCCCCTGCCCCAGAAACTCTACAAGAACTGCCCTCCCCTCCTCACCCCGAAAGGATCACTAAAAGGAACATGAACATTTTCTAGTGTGAAAATTGGCTAGTTACAGGTATCTTTTTCTTCATACCTTGCTGAGACCTTTTCAAAATCCATTCAAAACCGCAACCACACTATATTAGGTGTCACATGCTTTTCCAGATGCTTATTCACTCCTTTGAAGATCTCCAGGGTTTGCAGTGCATGCCTTTAGTTTACAAGGGTCGTGTTAGCATGCCCGCACTATATCGTATTTACGTATGCTGCCACTAAATCTGTTGTAATTTCCTTTCCATTTTTCCTGGTACAGAAGCCAGACTTGAGGCACCTGCAGTTTTTTTCAGCCCTGCAGGAACACTTTTTAGGACTGGTGTTGCATTAGTTACCTCTGCTAGGATTGAGGCTGACTGAACCCAGAAGTTTCACCCCAGAGCAATTTAGAACATTTGAGTGAATATTGTTTGTCCTGGTGATTCGCTATTGTTCATTTCATTCACATCTGTTTTAAAAGCTCTTCTGCCAACAATTCAATTAGATACCATTTGCTGGGCTCAAACCTTGGAGGACTTTCCTGCTGGCTGTGCAGGCAGTGCCTCTGCTGTCAGTGGGTTTGCTGACCTCCTTTCACACCTTGAGTATTTGCTGAACCTGTCAGTTCCTGTCGTATTTGAAGGAAATTTGTTACGATTTCCATGGTTTTTGTGAGTCACTCCTCAGACCACTTTAGTTTGTGTTGCAGTAAGTTTACATTTATCTTGTAAGAAATTATATTCCTCTCTGATTTCTTTGTTTAGGTGTGATTTCCACTTTTTTAAAGACACCATTTTATTGTCCCCTTCCTCCATTGTTTAACTGTAGTAACTTTTTGGGGGGTTAGGTGAATTTTGGGAACAGGTATGTTTTCTCCACTATACAGGTACAGTACTTACACTCTTAGTTAATTTTTCCACTCATTAACGTTATTAAAATAAATTAAATTTCTTAATATTACAATGTTTTTGAAATAAAAACTGTCATGGTCTTTGGGTTTTTCCTAGTGTTGCTATTCCTACTAAAGTAATTTAACTGACCATGAATTGGTCAGTATTGTGAAGCCATTCTTCAGTGCAACAGCTATAATTTAAACAAGGTCTTAGCCAAAAATTAATTTTGTCTTTTATTGGTCTGTTTAGAAATATAAATTAAAATTTGCCCTTTATATCCTAAGTAGGATAAATCTTCTCCAGTCTATTTTCTTGCATACTGTCCATTGCCTCTGATCTTTTTAAAGCATTTCATAGATATTTTCACTGCCATGGTCAGCTGTTTAAAAGGATAAGTTTATTATAATGTTTTTCTTGATTTGGCATGGCAACATCCAATCCATAGAGAGTGGGTGGCAAATGATGATACAGATAATTGATTTATCTTATTGGACTCTGATTTCCAACCAACTGTGAGTCACTCCTCCAATGGCAAAATCTATTCCTGTTATTTCCACATCATGAGTATCCTGGTAGTGCAGTGTTGGTACTGATGAGCTTCATTCAGTAAGATTTCTGTGAGGCCACAACAGCACAATTCACCCACGTCCTTACCTTATATGCATTTAATATTTCTAGGAAAGCACAGATACTTTTCGGTCTTAGTCTGTGAGTGCCTCATTTAACTGGGGATTTGCTTAGACTCTTGGATTATCTGAACATTACTGGTGTCTATTCTGTCCTGCCATGAAGGCACAGAAGGAAATTTGCCATCAGGACGAGTGCGTTCTTCTCCAGGATCTCTTCTCAAATAATTTTGAAGACCCTCCCAGTGTTTGTTTTCATTCCCAGTGCCACCAACCTGGCTGTCCCCATTTCAGAAGACATCATCCCTCCCATCCATTTTTGAGCATCTCTCCTCTTTCTAAGATATCTCTTCTCTTTCTTCCCACACCACTTGCTTAGACACACAGTGGGGGTCTCTCATTGTCTGGGACAAGTATTTCTTTAATGCTGTAATGGAGCTCCTGTTCTTTACCATTCTCCCCTATCAAAATGTTATGTTTTACCTCCTGGACCTCTCCCTTGTGTTTCTTGCTCACACAACCATGACCAGACATGGTGCACAAGGAAGGTCATCAGCTCCTCTCCAGTACCCCCTCAAAGGCTGCCCAGACACCACAAGATACAATGCCTCCAGAGCACAGGCAAACCACTACATGCTCTCTTCCTGGCCTCATATTCCCAGTTATCCATCCCACACAGCACCACAGCCTGCCTCTTCCTCCTCAGCGGGACTGTGGTTCTTCCAGCATGTCTGGCTTAAGTGGATACACAAAGTTGCCTTCCGGCAAAATAGAGAGGGGTCACATGGACAGTATCTTTTGCACACATGTTTACTCATTCAGTCTGAAACACGATTTTATGATTTGCCTCATTGTCTCCTAACTGAAGCACCAACAGCAAGTCAAGCCAATTCTCCCAATCAAATCTCTTCTAAATGTTCATTGTACATTCAGCACCCAGAAAACAAAGCTTCTTTTACCACACACCTAAAACTAGCACAAAAACAGGCAAGCATGTGCTTTCCAGAGAGAAATCTTGGTGCTAATACCTCCTATCACCACAGTCTTCACTTTCCTGTGCTTAGGGAAGTTTTCTTCTATTTAGAAGCCAACCTTCTGGGGAACACAACTGTGGTTTTTGCAATATTTTTATTTTCTAAAGACTGACCCTGTGTTTAATTTGCAGAAATCACATGGTACAGAACAGATCAGGGATTTTAGCACAGAGGCAGGAGGTACCTTCAACCCTTGGTCAATTAAACATGAAATGTAAAACCTGGCAGGTATTGCATTTAATCCTCTTTGCACCCCTTAGCCCCCTGCCAAGGATCAAAAGTACTTCTCTTCTTAAAAAGAATAAAAGATTTCGGAACACATCATCAACTCCTCCCTTCAGCCCTCAATACTGACAGTGTTATCTCTATACACAAAGCTTCTCCCCCTTTCTCCAACTTGGCAACAAAACCCAAGCTCAATGAATATTTTATGTGTGTGTGGTTAATGGAGCATTCTGGCTCCAGTCCATTAGGAACCTTACACAACGGTGTATTAACTGCTTCTCAATGTAACATTTTGAGTCTGTCCAAAGGGGATGTGTGTTTGCCAGTTGAGCCAACACACTATTATTGTCCTGTCAGCCTAGTTCCTGTCTTTGGTTGAAGAGCAGGGTCCACTGCCACAGCAATTTGCCACCATTGTGCTCCCAGCAGCAACCCAAGAAGATTAGCTCGGCTCCAAGCTCTATGTTCCCCTTTGTATTTTAAGGTCTGTATCTCATGTGGGGTGGGGAATGCCTGCAGTCTTTCCCCTTCAAAGATATACACAGGGATAAGCAATCACATCACAGATTAACATAAGGGTGAATATAAAGCAGTTGAGATCTTCAGTTGTAATGGAAAGCAGGCCCCCATATTTTTTCATTAGCTCTGAAACTGGTAACCTTAAAATCCACTTGATTGATTGAAAACAAATGATAGCAGAATGACAACATTTGACAAAGTACTTATTACCTCCTCACTTTAAAAACCTCCTTTGCTCCTCTGGGCCACCACAGGCAGAACACCATCTCCATCAAAACCAAAATCAGCACAAAGATATCTCAACAGTCACTTGGGCACAGGTCACTCCCCTTAAAGCCAGGGACAGGGTAATTCCACCCTGCACACAGACAATATCCATGGTAAATAGTAAAAAGTAGCAGGTGCTGGATTTCTCAGATGAAGAGCCCTGTGAGAGTTAGGGGTCCAGATCTGAATGTTCCCCTATGCCTCCCAGACAGCTTGTGGAGTGCACGGGAGCTTCCAAAGAGTGAATCATCCCAACCTAAGGCAGATGTCTAGAGTGGGTAAGGTGAATGGCATGGGCTGTTTATCACTCCTCACTGAGCAAAGAGGGAGTCTAGATGACAATCTTAAACTTTATGTCTAAGTTTTAGATAACCAAAATCAGGTGAGACGATTCCCAGCCCCAAGGTTTGCAGACTCATTACCAGGTGAGCCACAGACCCTGACAGACTCAGGGCAGAAAACAACAAGATAAAGAAAAGTGCTGATGTGGAAAGACTGATCTCATTCCTTCCTGCCTGAAAGCAGAAAGAGATGATGTTTCAGAAGGCAAAGCCCATCCCTTGCTCTCACACTGTTGCTGAAACACAGCGGAAGAAAGGGACCACCATTGCTGGACTTGCCGGGGCACTGTCGTGCTTTCTACAACACCTGTATGAGGCAGTCACCACCCACAAGGGGCTTGGGTATTGCAGGCCAGTAAGCAAGGCCCAGAGGAGGTAGGGAGGGTCAACTGGCCAAAAAATACGTGAAGTGAAGGCTTTCAATAGGTAGGGATCACCTCTAGACAGATGGTTCCTCCTCAGCCAGCAGTGTCTGCACACCCATGACTTACCCAAAATGGGCAGTGGTGGAAGGGTCTGGAGCTGAAGGATGTGGGGAAATGTCTCAAAGACACACAATTAAGGGAAGCTCCATGCAAGCTTTGAAGTAATTTCCCATTGCAAGGATTTGGAAGAAAAAGCAGTGGTTTCCCCGAATGCCCTGACAGGATCACCACGTCTCATGTCACTCTTGAGAAAGGACAGGCACAGCACAAATGCAATTAAAAGCCATAAATCTGACTGACCAGAAGCTGAGCTGCTCTGAATACAGCTCTGAAGTCAGGTTGTTTCTCTGTCCCAGAGGCACAGGCAGCAAATCAGTCATCCCACCAGTAGATAATCCAGTTACCAGCCCTCCCTCTTCTCCCTCCCAGATCCCTCAGCTCCCCCCAGCCCCTTAGCGCTATCATCAATGGAAAGTTTTAGAGAATTAGCTGAAAACAACCAAAGCACCTAATTGACTGAAGAAGGGAAATGGCAACTTCCATCATCTCAAAAAGCTGCACCTTTCTCCTACTCATCTCAAAGCAGAATAAAGGAATTAAAAACACAGCCTGGGGCAGCCAGCAGAGATTTACAAGAAGCAGACATTAGTTCTAACTCTAAAAGCTGGGTGTGTGCTTGAGCCAGGAGGAGCAAACAGAGAAAGGGAGCAGAAACATACAGTCTTTGCATTTAAAGAGGAGGAAGGAGAAAGAAAAAAAAGAAAAAAAAAGAATCAACAACATTTAAGCCCTTCCTAATGAAACAAAGATCATCCTGGCAACATGAAATGCTACCCTACATTGTTTATTTATCGACACAAAGAAAGAAGCAAGTTGGCACCTCAGAGGGTATTAAATCCTGGGTTTTTGCTGATTGAATGACCTCAGCTGAAATATTTTCCATGACAAGAGCCCAGAAGACGCTGGCACAGTGTCAGACAATAAGATTTTCAGAGTGTATTTACATTCTATCCATGGCCCCAGGCTGTTCCAAACCCATAGGCAGGTGCTGCCTTTATCTGTTCTTTGCTCACCTGGCTCCCTAGCAAAATGTTCTGAGACCTGTGGCTCAGCTGCCTTAACTGTTTGCTGCCTGGTGCTCAGAAAGCTTCAGAGACATCTGAAATCCTGGCAAACAGAGATGGAGACACTGTTTGCCCCTCAAAGCAGACCACTGAGTGGTGTGTAAGGCACTCTTGCCACAAAGTAGAGGGAAAACCATGGTGATGCAATGGTAAGAGACAGCTAAAAAACAGATTAATTCATGCTGAGAAAAGTGATGCTTTTTAAAAAAGGAAGGGAGAAGGTGGTTCTTTCAAGGATGCACTGCATTTTCCATGACTTGGGATCTTTAAACTAGGTCTGGATAGTTCTCTAACAAGCAACAGTCAAGATCCTGAAGAAAACCAGAGGAAGAGGGTCACAATTTTACAACTCGAAGCCTTGAAGTCTGTGCAGGACAATATTCTACTGTCAAGCAGAATCCCACATCCGTAAAGCAGTGGACAAAAGGGAGGGAAGCAGGCTAAGCCACAAAGAACCACAGTGTTCTGCCTTTCGTCTCCATGGTGCAAGCTCCCTACATTGCAGGCTTCCAGCTACATTCTCCCCTGGACCAGCTCCTGACCTGGTCTTCAGCAAAACAATCTGTTCCATCCCTGCGGTGGAAACAGCCTCCTCTTTGCTCAGTTTAATTTGGCTTCTCGTGCACAGCTCCTCTCTCTTGAGTAATAAGCCTCCAGGAGATACTGTGAGAGGCTACGCCCTTCATACCGCCCAACCAGGAAGAATGATAATTGCACTTCTAACAGCACCATGTACAAGGCAGCCACCAAGGCAGAGGAAGCATGAATTAAAGCAGGATGAAAAGGAGGGGCTTTACCCTCTACCTAATAAGGTATTATTCATGCTTTTGGAAAGCTTCCTTGCAGAGAGATAAAACCAGACATAATGGGTATTCATAAGCAACTGCCTCTGGAAAAGGAAAGGCCTGCTTGCCATCTCACCCCCATTGTCAAGCTGGACTCACCTTCAACCTTCCCAACCTTCAACTCCCCTTCCCTTTCCTACCTTCTTGCCATGTGTCCTTGTTTAACCTGTTTTGTACCCAAGTCAGCTCCCCCTTGCCCTCGTGCATGGCTCAGGTCTGACTCAAACACATCTTCCCACCAGTTCCTCCAGTCCCATCACCTTCACCCAATCAAGGAAAATTTATTTTTTCCTTTCTTTTTCCCTTTCTCTCATTCCTGTCCTCCCCGCAAAGTTCTTCAACTCAAATTCACTCCAGGCCTCTCCTGTGTGCAAATCATTTCCCTTTTCATACTCCTCCTCCAGCCCACACCCATCATGTCACCCCACATCCGAAAGGATGCCGACATCTACTAACTGCGCTTGTAACTGTATTTCTGTATTTGTCTGGCCTCACTTTTCACCCAGGAAAGAAAAATGTGACCTTACCCTCCAACAAATTTACCATAATAAACTTCCACTCATGAGCCCAAAACAATGGTGAGTTTTAAACATCTTCACAAAGTAAATTATCCACTGCTCACTTACATAACCTGTCACTGTCCTTTTCAATCCTGTCCAACAGGTTATCACAGTGCATGAGCACCTTTCAGCCTTTGCCATTTCTGAAGCTGTTCTATGCAGCGGGACTATGTTCTATGGGCAGGACTTGCCACATCGGGAAGTGCAGCTCCAGGCACGAAACCAACCAAACAAAAAACAAACCCTGATTAAACTTCACAAGGACTTTGGGTGCATGGCAAATGGACTCCTAGAGGAGTTTTCTAAGAATCCTGATAAAGGTAAACATAGCAATCTCATCAAAGTCACAGAAATTTGGATATCCAATGAGCTAAGGCCCTTTGAAAGCTCTGTAGGCATCTTCAGGTACTAAAATGCCTTTGGAAACAAGACATGGAAACTGCAGCTAGTTATTAAATGTTTAACCAGGTCTGTGGACAGCTCTTTGGTGCCTATCCTGGGATAGGATCAATATGCACACACACACTAAGACCACCACACAAGTAGATGTACAGAGAACTTTTTAAAGCTGTCCCTTCCCTGGCTCTGCCCTCACAACCATCATTACAGACTTGTTTAAGAAACAAACCACAACAAACAAACAGACAAAAAAATCCCCCAACAACCAGTCAATCAATCTGCAGACCTCCTGGGATGAAATAAATAAGCAATGAAGAGCTCCTCTCAGCTGGAACAGCAAGGATAAAAATGAAAGAAAACAGAAGACTAACCAGGTATCTGCCACCTTCCATTCTCAGCAGGAGCTCTGAGTGCTGCTTGCACTCAATGTTGCTGCACTGTCCAACCCAAGGACATCTTTTAAACAATGTCTCACTGATAATCCTGTAAGGATTTTCAGCTCTGTCCTGCACAGCATTTTAATTACTCACACTGTTTCATGAGCTCAATCATTTACAGAAGGTATTTTCATCCCACTAACTGTAGGTTTCCCAGAGGACTCAGTACAGTATTTCATGTCCTTGGTGCTATTAAATGCATTAGGAAAGCATCCAGACTCCAGAAGTCAAATTTTTTTGTGCATGCATATGTTTTAGGAGAGGAAGAGGGCAAATCAGGTAAAGGAAAACTTTTAGGCGTTAAACAAAAAAGAAATTTCAACTATCAACTTCCAATGGAAAAAAAAAAAATCCAACAGACAATATTTCAAATAATGTTACAAAAGACTCGTTGAAGTCAGCAGCAGGTCTGGAACCTGAAATCTCTAATGCTAATAGCATGCAGGTATACCCCTGCACTGGGAAAAGCAATTTCGTTAGTTAGTAGGTAAAGGTTATATCTGTATCTCTAATGGCACCCAGCCTAGGGAGCAATTCCCAGCCTCCCAGGACAGGTAATACAGAACATCTCCTGCTGAGACTGCCCAGGGCCAGCTTGGCTCTGGAGCAGAATGGCCATGCCCACAACGTGTGGCACTTGGCCTTGTGGCCATAAGACACAATAGTTGCTTGTGTGCGTGCTTGAAGTCAACACACCTAAAATAGTTTGGGAGTTTTGTGGCAGCTCACGAAGGTGATGATTTTCCTGCCTGGCACTGAAGGGCTGTGCTGCAAGGCCTGCAGGAGGAGGGTGGTGGCAGGGTACAGCCAAGGGCACAAGGTCTAGGATGGCACAGAAGGGCTGCAAGGGGCACATGGAAGCCAAACACCAGTGTTGTGCTGCCCTATGGGAGCAGTCCTGCAAGCTGTTTTTTGGTGGAGTCTGGCTGGTTCACCCCAATGCCAGACACAGAAACGGGCTGGGAGGCTGAGATTTCTGGTATTGGTGAGCCATGACATTTACTGCAGGCTGTCACCTTAACAGGCAAACCATGAGAGTCAGAGACCCACAGCTTCCAAATGCAGTAACTAGAGCCAGGTATTTTTAAGGAAGGAAAGAATGGAGGTTTCCTAGTGTATCTGTATAGCATATCTGAAAGGTAATAATTCCACGGTACTGCATTCCCTGGAGTGGTGGTAACGTCAGCTCTTCCCTCCATGCCAAGGAAATTTAGACACAGCCCAAGGAGAAAACTGCAATTCTAGTGGAAAAAGGGCTGATATCTGCCAAGTCCTTGGAGCTCACCACATTGGGAGGGGTATGGAGATACAGCAAGTGGGGGATCTATAGCCCAAAGGAGAATCCCTTTTTCCAGCCCCTTCCTGTCTTGTACAAAGTGCTCTAAAGTGAAGATAACATTCAGCCTTGTGTTTCATGATGCTGCAATGGTGGAAAAGGCTCACAAGTGCTGTCCCACAGATGAAGGCACATTATATGAGCTGGGTAGAAGTAACCCTCAGTGCAAATGCTCTTAGTTATGTGAAAAGCAGGTTTGGCACTGTGGCTCATAGTGGGGGCTGTGAGCTGATCAGCAATAAATTATTGGATTGCTGTACCTCAGCTGTGACCTTGAGTCTTCAGGAAAAGAAGTCTCCACAACTGTGATCTCTGGGCTATTGTGGTATGTAGATCCCAGGAGGCAAGTCTGGTTTACTCTGGCTCTTAGCAAACAAGAATCTGCATCACAAAACCCAATATCACAGTTGGCATTAACCACCGAGCACCTTACTAGTTATCTCTGCAGACATACCCAGGTGAAATGGCCCAGTAAAGCCAGAAGACCCCTACCTGCATAAGAAATACCCATGCTGATGAGAATTGGCTGCTCATGACATGAGAACATGCAGCAGCTCTTCCAGTGCTGAAGAAGAGACATCCTCCAGCAGCTCCTTTTGTTGCTCCTTATAAGTGTTTTTCGATGTTAATTAAAGGTGATGGGTCTTTGCACTAGGTGGGAATTAAACTCAGTGGAGTTCCACTAGCCAGAAATAACAATAAGGACAACACAATCCATTGGGAATTTCTTTTGACTTCAGGTGTGTTTCCACTCAAAAAGGTGACATGGATTGCAAGGACAGGACCACCCAAACCAATTACCTCAAATACTGTCCTGTCCTGACAGCAATGGTATCCTGAGAGAATTCACTTTCACTACCCACAATCCTGCACCCTGGAACTCTCACCTGGCACATCTGACTGAGGTGGACCTAGGAATATTCTAAAAATGGAGCTTTTACATCCCCCGCAGGGGTACAAAGCACAGTGAAAACGGTGTGACTCAGATACTGCCTGGAACATGTAATGAGGATATTAAACTAGATCGTCGTTTTATAGGTTACCTTATTTTTAATTGGGAAAAAAAAAAAAAAAAAAAAGAAAACACAGAAGCCAACCAACCTACATATTTGGCCTTCAGATGAATTTTTTTGTTTTACGTGACAGCTTTTTCCTCTACTTAAAAATTTGCATAAATACTGTCAAGACAGGACATGCATGGTAAAGAATATGCAAAATCCTGAGCTAAGCCCAGCTGCCTCTCCCACTGTGCTGTGCCAGGACAGAGCAGCGGGGCTAGTACTGGGAGCAGCCCCTCTTTCTCCATGCCACTAGGTCAGGGACATGGTCCTGCTGGCACAGAGCCCTTCAGGGAGCCTTTCTTGACAGACCCCACACAGAGAGCCCAATTTGGGTTCACTCAGCCCTTTTCCTGTAAGGTCACCATGGTGGTGAAGGGGGATTAGCTTATTTTCCTGTGGAAATTGAAAATAAGAAGCTTCAATGTGACCTCCCCTGCCAAGAAGGGAGAGCAGGCAGGCAAAGCACAGCAGTGAAAGCCAAGGATGCTGGAAGGGACGTGAGGTTGTGTTTACCCACACAAGGGCACCCTGCAGAATTTCACGCAGAATTAATTCAGCTCGTGCAAACTCCCGTGCAGACACTTACTTGTGGTTCAGGGAGATTTATCTCTGCTAACAGGATTAGGAAAGGTTTAAGCTAAACCAAAAAGAATACACACAAGCACATTCACAGCTTAGAAAACAAACAAATACTGAGCAAACCTGCCTTTAGACATGGCCAAAGAAACCAGAGCTCCCTTCCCAGAAGCCCTCGGCACAGAGAGCATGTTATCTAATGCCATCCCTCTTTGCTGCTTTTCCTGCTGCACCCCTACCTTACCACCCACTCAGAACAGAAAATTGCTGCACTTTACACCTACATGCTGCTAAATGACTTACCTCACTCCAGAATTTGGCCCAAGTAGCCACAGTGGAATATGAAGAGGTGTGCAAAACAGCTAAGAAAATTTTTTTTGTCCCTCTAAGAGGGCAGTGGGCAGCAGAGTGTTCCTGTGCTGTGAGAGCCTAGCACTGTGCTGCAGTAGGAAAAGACAAAGGCAAAACAGAGCTCCAGCTGCTAGCCCACATGCAGCACAAGGAGGCTACTGCTCAAACCAGATATGACCAAGACTTCCAAAACCCCTATTGGTGGGGAAACACTTCCCATTTAAACAGTCCCTTTACAGTGAGGACATTTGCACACATTGAGAGGGCATTTGCTGTCTGCCCCAGTAGTACTGCTGCCATCTGTCCCAAGCTCTGCAGCGGTTCAGCTGGAGGTACAATGTGACCCAGCAGGGAAAGCAAAGTCTGCTGCATCCTCCTGAAAGGGCAGGGTGGATCTCCATCTGCATGGTGTGGTTGCTTTGAGATGGAATTTGGTTTGGACTTTGGGGTAATAGCAGGAGTCCCGTGATGTTCATTCTGGAAAGATGAGGGTGTTGGGCTTACATTTTTTCCAAAAGGTTAGGAGCTGTGGTGAGCCTAATAACTCTGGCATGTCAACCTGTGCTACCCAGGGGGAAGAGCACCACCTTCTGAATTACCAAGTCAAATTGACTGTAGCAATCAACTTCTCCTTCTAAGTCCCCATCCAAAAACAAACAGGCCCAACCCTGCTTAACTTATGAGATCATAGCCCAAGGCAGTGTAGCTCCCTGAGACATCACTGCCTCACCCATCATCTACAAACATCAGTTGTGCAGGGATGGTATGGATCTCTCCCAGATTTTACATACATAGAGATCTCTGACCAATGACATTAGCCCACTAGGAAGTGCCTGCAGCACCTCTCCAAGGTGGTAGGCAACCAGCAGAGCCATGGAAATAAGGACAGAGCAATGGAATCATCAGGAACACGTCCTTTGTGGATCTCTAATCTCTCCCGGCTGGCTCGGAGTGAAAGCCTCTTGCCCAAATTGGTGTTTGTCATTCAAAGTTGCCTTTTGTGAACCTTGCCACACCAATGCTTTGCTGCTGCTCCGTTCTACTCTGGGTAACATATTCATCTTCTCATCATCACCTTAGAACCTATTTGCATTGTTAAATTGCTAAAAGAAATTGGTTTTCCCTTGATACCTTCAAATCAAAGCTGCTGGAGCTGAAGATGTTTCTTCTGTTAAGTAATGTTACTAACCCTTAATGGGTTTCTCAAATGAATAATCCACACATTTCACTTCATAAATCATAGTCTTACTGTCCTACAATTCATGCCTGGCTCATCACTGAAGCAAAAATTTCTCATTGACATGTTCTTGAATCTGGCCTTTTCATAGCATTGGTTCTCTGACATCAATATAGGAACCTTCACCAATGCTAACAGAACTAACTTTATTGATCAACACCTTACACATGGCAAAACAGAGGTATGACAAGCTGCAGAGGTTTGTGACAGGTCAGGCTGCGACTCTACCTGTGCCTGATATCAGAAGGTCTGAACTCCGGACCCAAGACAGCTCTTTAACCACTACTTTCTACCAACTTTTTTTCATGAGATGCTTTGCAACACAAAACACATGAAACAGAAAGAATAGGAGAAGGAGAACTCTTAATCTCCTAAACAGAGCAAAAGTGTTGTAACTGGTACACTTGATAAGCATTCCATAAGTTGCATTGTCTTGAGTGTTCTGCTTGACAGCCTTGATCCCGGAAATTAGTTCCATTCAATAGTTTAATAAAGAAAATCACATTAATTAATTGACAATGTGTATACCACTTTTGCAGGCTACACAAAGCTAAGATGAGCTGACATTATATAGAAGAGAAGACCAAAAGTCAAAATTATCTTGATCATTTGTGAACATTGGGGATGGGGGGGTTTAATTAGTAAAAATCAGTGCAAGATACTATGCTTGTAAAGGAATCCTTCCTGCCTGCTCAGCACAGGTAAGCTCTCGACTGGTGGATTGCCTGTAGCCTCACTCACCCTTCAAAAAATATGTGGACAGATCACAGAGTCCAGGGAAAAATCAGAAATATGGGAAACACCATCTCCAGCAAACACACGAGCTGGGGTGTTTAGGCAAGGGGGGAGCTGATTAAATGGAGCAAGCGGGATGTCCTCAACTGTGTACAAGGCTATGCAAGAAAAGGCTTCCAATCAGCCCTTCTTCAGTGGCTGTATGAAAAATTCACTTTTGATTCCTAGACCTGTTTCTGTACCAATTGCATACTTTATGGTTAAGAAAGAAGCTTGAAATATAATTTAAGGGTAATCTAAAGGTTAAAAAAAGTTGAAGTTAAAAAAAAAAAACAAACTGAAAAAAGTTTGTCTTATGTCATGATTTGGCTCATGCTGGATGGGAAGATCCAGGATTTTTGATCACCATTTGGCAATACTTACTTGCTTCCCTAAAGGGTTTTTAAATGGCACCAACATTTTATCAGCCCTGTTACCTCCTCCCATTGTCTGTGTTTTCATTGACATGGGTATCTTGAGCCTTGAGCAGGTTTCCAAAGCACCCAGGCTGCACAGGAGACATGGAGCCCCCTCTCCCTATTTTATGGCAACTCAGCATCAAATTCCTCCTTATCTCCCTGCAGCACTTTCTAAAACTCAATCTGACTTGCTCTGCAGTGACCTATGTAGGTCTTACAGTGCTCTTCACCTCCCAGATTTCACTCTCTGTGTCTTGCAAGCATCAATATCCAGAGTAAATTTTCCCTCCAGCTAGGAGCTTGGCTTTCTGTCAGAGCAGTCTCATTTTCCTACCTTCATGCACACTTGCATTTCCTTAATCAAGAGCACGAACTTCCATTAAACAGGAGAGTCTAAATGACAAGTGTTAAAGCAGTTTTTTAACCTATTCTCATTCAGCAGGTGCCCTACTTCCCTGCAGACTGGGCACTGCCTCCAGCCTACTCACAAAATTGTGCCCTTACTGACACCAGGATCTCATTTTTATCCTGATTTCCAGCTCCTTGTAGACAAAATAAAAAAAATAGCAACTTGTGTGCATCACATCTAAAACCATGTGCATAAGTTCAAAGATAATTAGACTTTTAGCTGCTAAATGCTGTGCAAAGCACACATTTAGCAGCTAAAACTGATTTTAATCTTTGCTTAATTCTTTTGCCAGAGAGTCCCATTCATAGTGAGGCAGCTGTCTAAATATCTTGGCCCTTTGGGGTGAGGAGACAGGGAAGCCTCTTGCAGTGCTTGTGCATGACCTCAGCTGGCTTCTCCCACCAAGAGCTGATTCCAACTTATTTGGGGCAGAGGATGCCAATGGGTCTAGGCCCCCAAGGAAATAGTTTATCTGTGAAGGGCAAAAATTCTCTTTCCTGGGTTTGGATAGCCCGTTGTAACAGAAATTTGGGTAGAGAGAGTAGCCAGATTAATGCAAAGTAACAGCCATATTAGCAAGGAGGTACATGGATTTACACCCCATTGCCTTCACACTGGTCAGGCATGAAGCCCTCAATCACTGCATCCTTCACCCTCTATGACAGTAAAAAGAGTCTCCCCTTGAGTCAAAAAGGGGACTGAACAGCCAGAAGACAGCTGCAAACAGTGGGACAGTCACATGACTATACCCAAAACTCTGGGGTTTGGCTGATATTTCTTCTTTCACAGCACCTTGTCTAAGCTTTACAGTCTTAGAAGTGCCTGCTGGCATTATAACTCCTTAAAAATAAGTAAACAGAACACTTTTTTTAATCATCTCAAATTATCTTCTGTGGAACATGATTAGACATTAGTGCTTTCTACATCCAGGAGTGTTCACACATACACACAAAGGGGTGAGGCCAGGACCCATCAACAAAAAATTAATGAATCTTCCCTCTGCAACAGGCAGTACCCTAGGCCAAGGTCCATTTACCTCAGTGTCTCAATATCCTCCAATATTTAGGGAACTAAGACATTACTCTGTAGTCAGATGATACTCGTGCATATGGGATATGTAAGGCACTGAGATAGGAAGGAACCAAACAAAAGAATATGCCTGTGCCGTGACGAGAAAATATGCTTTGCTCCTCCTCAAAAAGGCTGGTGCACTCCTCAGCTCCAGACCAAGGCTAATTATCGTTTAAGGATTAAAATGCTCCTTATGTTTTGGATTTTTTTATTTTTCTTGACCAATTTCTCTCTTACTGGCCCTCAGCTTCTAAACTATAGGAAGTGGCATAAAAATTGCATTATTTTCAATATGTTCCTGACACCTAATCAGGCAAGGGTTTCCATTACAATTTCTGGCTAGTTCTTTTCGCCCTCAGAGCCTGGGAAACCACGGTCTTGTGCGAGGAAAGGAGATGAGAACCATGAAACAGAGCTGGGAGAGGACACAAATTGCAAGAGACATGTGGAAAGCAAACAGTCGCTACAAGACAAGATTTTCCTTTCAGGCCTGTGTTCAGATGGTCTAAATTGTCAGCCAGTCCCTCTGCCAAGTATTTCCCAATGGGTGGCTCTCAGTGGCTCCCTGCTCGACACCATGCTGAGAGACTTACAAAAAATTCAAAAGCCTTACAGACAGCAGGGAGTTTTATTTACCTCCCATTTACCAGGGCTGCACAGTTAGCTGATAGACTGCACAGCACTTTGAACTGGGAAAGCTCTAGACAGAGGAGTATTAGAGTTAGTAATGAAAATTATCATGAAGAAAAGGCTTTTTAAATTTTCTTTCAGGGTCCCTATAAATGCAATGCCTCCAAGTCTAAAAGACTGCTAGCTCACACAAAAATTATAAAAGACTGCTCTTGAATAAAGAGTCAACAGGACTCAGAAATCACACCTAAGAAGAAATAATACAAAGGCTTGTCTAGAAACAGATATAAAAAACAACAACAAATCCATTTGGGATCCGTCAGGCTTGCCTGCACGCCTTACAGTCACCTTCCTAGGAGTTCACACCCACACTACGATTATAAAAGCCTGCTTCAAAATCAAACAAAACCCACAGTGTATCACAAGACAGGTATAAAAGCATGACAGTTTCATCCTCAATATTGTTACTTTTCCCAGTTTGATATACCTTCTCCCAGCTTGCTCATCCAAGAAATTCTACCCTTTCCTTCTGGAGTAAGGCTGGTGGTTGCTGAAGGCCTCCTACAGTTCACCAATGGTCTCAGCACTTGCAGGATACAGCTTCACATCAGTGTTCTTGGCTGGAAGGATGAAATTACAAATAAATCAAACCACAACCAAAAAACCTCCAATCCCTGGCAACTCAGAAGCTTACAGTCATTATATTCATCTGCAGGATGTGAACTTTCCGTGCGCTTACTGATTTCTCTTATTAAGCAATCATCAAACACTGATAGGAATTTTTTTGCAGGAAATGGGAGTACAATGTGTTCATAAAAAAAACCCCCAACACCAATAGAGCAGGCAGCCAGTACATGCCACTTGACATTTCAGGATATTAAGTTATACTGTGGCCCCAGCTTATAAGTTCAGCAAGACCCACGAGAGAACTCCTTGGAGACCTGCTGTGCTTTCATTTCAACAGTGATAGCCACACAGGCTAATTGAGGGCAGGAGCCACGTGTGCTCTGTCACAGCCATCCTGCTGCCCTTCCTCTCTCCTGGCAGCTCCTACACTGCTCACAGTCTGCCTACTCCGGCCAGCTTTCTCCTTTAGCTGCTGAGCATGCTCTTCTGGGGGTGAGGAAAAGAAAAGAAAAAAGAGGAGTTGCCAGGTAAAAAAAATCCAGTGAAAATAATAAATAAAATTTCAGAGAAAACCTCATACCTCTGTCAAACAGACCTGACTGTATTTTTGGGGTGTGAAGTTCAAAGCCCAAAGCATCTCACCCCTGGATGGCAGATCACGTCGGAGTTGCGGGTATTGCAAGTACAGACTGGAGATCCAGGGTCAGGCACTGAAGCTCACAATCTGAACAGACTTACAGGCTGGTTTTGTCCACATCATTTCCAAAAGGGCAGAAAGGAGGAGGTTGAGCAACAGCAGTAGATGGGCCAGCTGTATGGGAGATGGAGAGACACCCATCCTGGAACAGCAGGAGCAGCCACCAAGGCTGGCGTGGCTCAGCCTATTCCTGGTGGAGTTTCTGCTGATAGAAAGGGAAAAACACTGAGTCACTTCATAAGGAAACATCCTCTTCCTTACCTGAGACAAGGCTGAAGCTGGGTGCAGAAGCTGTGAGCTGCCACCTGTGGGCCTGTGTCCCCACAGGCTTTCACCTGCTGTGGTAGCAAGAGAAACACAGCTATAGCAGAGACAACACACCCCTCCTTTATGGGGAGGACAGAGAAAAGGGATGGCTGGGAGCTCCTGGGGACTGGGTCCAGACAGCCTCTCTCTCAGGGGAGCAACACATGTACTCTGATGGTTGAAATTTGCTTTAAGCGACCAAGAGCTGCACAGGTACAACTCAGTTCAGGTCACCAATGCTCCTGGAGCTCTCCACACGTTCACATCCAAAAGGCTCAGATGATCTTTGAAAGCTTGCAGGGTTGCTGCCAGTACTGCTACTACTCCCAGTTAAAGGCACCTCTCAGGTGTCACATAGGGAGCCACATTCTCCTGTCCATTGTCCAACCTGTGCTGAGGGTTTCTTTCAGCCCACTGAAGCGATCAGCTCTTGCAGGATGCGGCTTTGTACTGATTTGGGAAGAGCAGCTGCCTCACTACTACACTGTGTAGACAGCCTGGCTAAGAACAACTTCCATACCCAGCTCAGCCTTCCATCTGTGTGTGACATCAGGCACACAGACAAAAGGAGTCCTAAGGAGCAAGCTACCTGTTTGAGATCACCCAGCTGGTCAAGGGAGGATCAGGAAGCAATCAGTGCCTCCCAGTCCCCATCATCCTGGCAGAGCCCTGCTCCTGAAAGAGGAATGGTCAGGGATGAATCAAACCCAGCACACACTGCCCAATGAAGAATTACGAGACTATAAAGCAACCCAGCTGCAGACCAGCCTAACAGAGGAGCAGCCAAAACCTTTTGTGGAAGGGCCACTGAGAATCCCATCATATTCCGACCCTGGTAATATCTGCTTCATCGCTTGCAATGTGATCATACAGAAAAGTCATGCGAAGGTAAAACACTTAATTAAAACACTAATGCTGCAAGCATTCACCTCCATGTAGGCGTGGAAACCTTCAAGTTTCCTTTTTATTATACGAATGGGATCCTGCTTTTCATTGGCACAATGGAAAGGAGCCACAAGAATTCCACATGCACAGCATCAGACCCCGCGACCAGCCTCGACATGCAGAGCGTCAGTAATAAAACACACCCCTACAGGGATTTAGCACTTTGGCTTGTGCTCAGCTGGGGGACTTGGGCAGGACTTTCACTCTTCAGACATAAAAAAATATTAATTATAATCATCTCTGTCATTATTTCAACCCCCGCACCCCCCCCCCCTTCCCTGTTACCAAAAGGAAGAGGAGCCATGTCCTAATGGGATTGTGGGTTTGCATGAACAAGATGGGGCTCTGTGTGTGTGTGTACTGCATTTGCCCTGGAAATCAAACAGCAGTTTCAGCAAGGGCATCCTGGGAAGGGCCCTCAGGTGCCAAAAGAGAAATTCAGGGAAATGTTCCTTTATTAAAACAATTACAACAGCTGCTGCAGGTACTTCCTTATGCACACACGCAGGCACCCCTCCTTCCTGTCCATCACACACATCCCCTCTGCCCCAGACACTCTTGCACAACCAGATTACAAAGTAGTTTTCAACTTAAATCTATGCAGGACCCACAGCCTTTCTCTTACCAACCTACCATACCTCCCTGGTGCGTTTGTCCTCCTCACCCCTACCCTTCCCAATAAACGTCTTGCCCTGTCCTGTCCGACCACAAGAGTCCCCAAAGTGCACACACCAGTGGTTTTACAGTGGCACCACAACAGGCACTGCAGCCAAAAGGACAGGCCAGAGAGTGCACAAGGTCTGAAATGGCCAGCCAAGGCAAGGACTTTCCGGGGATTCCTGAAATTATCTCCTTTCCTATAGACTACCTTTTACTCCCTTTCTAACTGTCTCTTCCCATGAACAGCAGTGGTAGTGTCCTGCATCACTCACTAATCAGTGGTTAAGTGAGTGGTCATGCAACAAATTTTGAGAATTAGCTCTTTGCCAAACACCACCCCATAAAAGTGTGCAAAGCTGCTTCCACAACACCTGGAAACCTTCTCCCCTAGGGTCCTGGTTAGACTAGTTGCAAGGTGCAATTCCTGATTTTCCACTACATCCTTCCCCTGCACTGTCACTTTCTCCTTCCAGCTCTATTCCACCCACGAGCTATCCTGCTTTGGCCTTTTATATGGTATCTAGTCCCAAAACTTGACAGGGATGGTCTCCTCCTTAGCTGTCTGTGTAGTGTCTACCAACACGGGGCTGTGATCCACATCTAAAATCTACAAGAGGGAAACTGCAAACCTATAATACCAAGGGGCATGCAACTATTTTGTCTTTCATTGAAAAGCCTGCAAAGAGGCAGGAAAATGCAGACACACTGGTGTACCCTCCTCCTCTTACACCTAGTCCCCTGTTTACAGTTTACCTGCATTGCAAATAGAGTTTGGGAAGAGCATAGGACTGCAGGCAGGACCACTGAGCAGGCCAGGCCATTCCTGGACATGTTGCATGGTGCCATACATCTATGCCTCCTACAGCTGGCTGCAGGACTTAATCTATAAATTGATCCAGGTGGACAATTATGAGAAAGATTGGGCTCCAACACAGGATGGGGGAAGAGTAAAGACACACAGGGCTGCAGCCCAGTAGAAAACCCTGTCAGTGTCATTTTCACCTTCAGTGCTGCTGCTGCTCACAGCTTCACCTGGCCATGCACCCTGCCATGGTCAAACAGGTACCAGATGCTGCTCTTCAGGTCTGTTCTGCCTTTGCTTTGTGCAGGTGTTGGCAACCACACTTACACACAAAGCCAGGCAAAATCCAGCCTATCCTGGAGAGCATGGCTCCGAGGTGCTGCCTAGAGGCTACATTTCACCTTGCAGGCACACCCTGCAACGGGGCACAGATGCTACACACGTATGGCAGAAGTCATCTTGCTCATTGACCTCTGTTATTCTCCATAGCTGGTTCATCCATGGCAACGGTTTGTTCCTGCTCCAACCAATTCTTTGTTCATTTTGGGCACACTAGGAGAAGGAAGACTGCATGCTCCTGGTAATTCCCATTTGGCCAGGATGCCCTCTCTTTTCACACAGATGCCAGCAGGCTCCGCTACCAGAAACAGAAGGACATTCTGATCAAGAATCTGACTAATTAAAAAGAAATTTGAATTTCAAGCACTTTTTTAGTTAGACTTGCTTAGGACAAACCGCTGCAACTCATTATGCCTCAACTTCTTCATATGGAAATTAGAGAGATATGAGACTTCCGAAGCTCATAAATATCTAAAAGGGACAAGGGTTAAATGGTTGCTAATAAAGCCCCCACTTGCCTCAGCAGCATCTGTAACCAATATCCATTTAGCCTTGGTAAAAACAAGGTCAATAAGCAGACAGAAAACTGTTTGACCTGCAAGACAGCCATCCTTCTGTCAGTGGAGGCTTGCAAAATGCTCAAGCACCTTTAACCACAGCCCTTCAGCTCTGAGATTTGAAGAAAGGTAAAAGCCTATACACTTGGGCTCATCCTGGGAAGCATAGAGGTCTCTCAGAAACATGACACCTAGATAGGCAAAGCATTAGTGTCCGAGAAATATTTCTGTAGGGCCAGAAGATTGGATGAAGCTGTGAAAGATCCAGCTCAGCAGCTCAGTCCATTGCCCAAAATAACCAGGTGGTGGCATGTGGGCTCCACCCCCACCAAGCCCACCAGCAAATGCCCAGCAATCCCAGCGCATGCTCACCCCACCATCACGCTTTGCCAGGCATTGGTGGTGGACAGCACCCCACCCTGAGAAAACATGGGGCATTCTTGGCACTTTGCACTGCAGGCAAGGTCATCAGACACGATGACAGATTCTTTGCCTGCCAGATCCACGGAGGCATGCAGGGGAATATGATCCTGCCCTGAGCAAATGCCAAGTTTGATTGGGGCTGATCGCTCCAAGATCCTTCCTGTGAGGATCTTGAAAAGAGGGAGTTGCTTGCCACCCGTAACGAACCCAAAGACAAGAACATGAAGGCTTGAGAGGATTTTGGCCAAGCCTCCCCCAAACCTGTAACGTGGAGTGGCAGAACCCACGAGAACAGACAACATTTCTGTTAGGAAGTACAGAGGAAAGTGGCATTTCTCCCAATGGCCTACAGCCCAGCAAGCATAACCCACCACAAATGGACATGGCAGAGCTCCCAGGCATCCCTTGCAACTTGGCACTAATTTGGCCCTTGGAAAACAGAAACTTTGGCCTTTTACAAAACAACCCGCCTGACATGAGGCTCAAATAGTTGGCTGAGCAGAGCTGGGATCCGCCCTCATTCTCCTTCAGGCACCCTCTGTGGGACCTTGAATGGGCCCTGCCTCCTCTACTCTCTGCTTCAGTGTTCCACTGAGGACAACATCCATTTCTCACTTCAGCAGAGAGCTGTACCTAAATGCGTTAATTGAAAGGACACCCCAGTGTTATGGGGATGGCCTCACCCCACTCCAGCCAGTTCTGGGGCACACATCTCATGAAGATTTCCCTCCTTTTGCTCTGCAGCAGCACAGCAATGCTATCACAGATGCCTCAGAGCTCTGCTGAGGCCCATGGAACTCCAAAGGAGTCAGGAGAACAGAGCCAAGTCAATGTACAAGGCCTCCATGGTGCTTCTGTATCTCCACCAGCCCTAGAAACTGGGAGTTCCACTTTGTCAAAGATGCCCACAAAATGACAGCTCAAGTCCAAATTATATCTCTTTTTCCCTGTGTGCAAAATACATATCAGTTATTATGTGTTTCTTCTCCCTGTGATGGAAACCCATCCTTCTTCGTCCAGCAAGCAACAAAGAAAACTACAGAGGCAGCAAATATTAACCAAATCCTGTCCTAAAGCCTCCCCACACATACATTTTTCCCTCCACCATCTGTTTTGCAAATGCAACAAACTAAACAAGCTCCCAGTAGCTAAATTCCTTGCATCTCAGAAAGCACATGGATCCCTGTGCCAAAGTAAACAATCTCATAGATCATTTACATAAAACAAGTGAATTAATTTCATCATAAACAAAGAACAACAAATTGGTTCAAAGCCTGCCATAGTACATTCTGTGGAAACATCACCCAGCAAAGAGAGGAGTAAAATAACCATAGTGGGACGTTCAGTGCATAGCCAGCCTGGCACCCTTACCTTCAAACCAGCGCAGGAAGCACAAACCTACTCTTCCTACAGCTCTCATACAGAATAATGCCAACCAGCTTCCCGCTGCTCCTGCGGGTTTAGTAGCAGTGCAATGCAAAAGGTAGAAAAGATCATCCATTCCAAAGATCAACACAGAGAAGGGATGATGTGGCCCTGTCACCCTGGCACATGGGAGAACTGGTTATGGGCTGGATCAGGTGCAGGAAGCCATTGCAGCACAATGCCCATGCACCCATTCACAGCAACATGGTGATACACTGATGGGGGGGAAAAAAAAGAAGGGAAAGAAGTATGTTTCCCTCATATGGAGCTTCCTTTCTCCTTGGGTTCATGGGCATGCACTGAATTCTGGGATATGAACAAGTGTCAACAACCCAACACAAAACAAATCACCAGCCTGAGAGTAGAAAAGGCTGGAGAGTGGAAAGATGGGCTCCCACTTCCATACAGGACTGGAGCTGATCTGGCCTCGACTCCTTTGGGAAAAGTCCTAGAGTCACAGCTCCATCTGGAGTCTCAGATTTGGCTAGATGCAGGCTGAGGACATCCCCACACAGACTGGTCTAGAAATCCCACCTGGAGTTTGACTTCAGGGGCTCAGGATTGGAGATTCACTCTTTCAATAGATCAGCCACCAAATTCAGCTCTTTACAAAGATACACTCTGATGTGCCCTAGGTGAATTCAGATGAAACCGCAAGCTTACACTGAAAGAAGAGTACTCAGATAGCTTTTCCATTTGTTTAGAAACAGATTCTAATTAAACCTGTGCAATTTTCCCAAAGAGGCAGCACTGTGCAGCTCAAACTCAACAGCTTCTATCAGAGCCCAAAGCTGGGAGGTTCATCCAAGTGACCCATTAACCTGCTCTATTATCAATTTCTTTCAAGTCATCCATGCTCGTGGCATGTTTCCATTACCAGGACCCATAAAAAGATTATTTTTGATGTAGACTTTAAACAGCTGGACCCTAAATGCACGTCCCAGAGCATTCATATCATTCACCCATATCACTACCAGGAGTGGAAAAAGTGCCTCCCTTGGAGGAAAGGAGCTGTGTGGTGGCACTTCACCCATGGATCAATACGGTGCTTTTGAAAAGCTGCTACCAAGAAAACAAAAAGCAAACAAAATATCCCTCCTTATCACTTCAAAGCACATTGATTTGGAGTCAAAACACAGCAAACAGATTATTCTCATGAGCCCCAGTTCCTGCAGAGACCCATGGAAATCCGTGTGGCACTCCAAGTGCCGAAACTTGAGAAAGAGTCTGAATCCCAGTGGCCTTGCTAAGTATTACAGACAATTCTCCCTGGTACCAGTTACAGTAATGAATCAGGAAAGATGACACATTAAAAAAGGGCAATAGAAAAAAAGTGGTTTTTTTCTTCTCATTACACACTTCTGGAGGTGACATACTGTGGACAGCAACTGAAACAATAAAATGCATTCCAATGTTCTATATGTATTGATTATTTGATGGTCTCCTTTTAAACCAGCAGCTTTGAATGCTTTCACAAAAAAAAAAATTGCTGAAATAGATAGAGCTTGAGTTTGGATACAGTCTGTGCTGGCATAAATAAAAAACAAGTCCATGGATAAGAAGAGAATTAGAGTGGATATAAGTACACAAAAATTACTCAAATCAGCTTATGGATTTAATGCATTCTGCTGACGGGGTGGTAGGGGAGGTTGTTTATTTAATCAAGAGAGTTTTTGGGCATACTGAAAAACAAAAGTAGGGAAGGCTAACCCACTATTGCTAGATCCCACTCCAATCTGAGGTTTGCCTCTCTGTTTCTATGGCTCGGAACATTTGCTTCTGAATGCAAAATTCAAATAAACATTGCCCAGGTGACACTGTACAGCCCCCGCTTTGCTAATGTTCATATTGGAACAGACAACAAATGGGCAAAACTAGTTTGGAGAGCAGTCAGGGAGGGATGGAAGCAGCACACGGTTGCCTTGGAGTTATCCAGGTTTATCTACACATCACACTGTATGCTCCCTGGTTCTCATAATTAGAGTGTCTAGACAGGAGATGATGCCAGTGAAGTAGCAAACAAAAAAGGTTTTTACAGAGTTTTTCAGAGGAGCCCATCTAAAGCAATGACTACAGAAAAATGACAGACATCAGAGTTGCAGAACCTAGCTAAGATAAAATTTTGACCCAAGTGAAGGTCTTTTCATAGCCATTCACATCCCAAAAGCACTGATGGCTCAAGCACTCAGGAGGGCTCAGAGCTTTTGAACCAGCATCACACTAGAGGTTTCTGCAAAAGTGATTCCAGCTGCCTCAGCTTAATCCAAATACTGGCATTTAGCAGCCTCAACTTGTGTAAACCAGCTTCACTCCACTGAAGTCAATAACAATTGACACCAGCTGAGAATCTGGCTCTCAGTGTGGTTTAAATATAGTCTAAAGAAAGAACTTACAGAAGGATTGCCCAATCCTTCATGCCCATTTCCCCCTTGGGCTAGGACTGAATAAGATTGATTTTTTTTCTTTATAATTTAGCTCCTGTTATTTTTAACAACAACATTATGAGCTCACATTTATTACAGCACCTTCCATCCTCCAGGAGCCAGACTGCCTTTCAGGCTTCACCAAGAATCACAGAGAGGGATGGACACAGCACCAGGATGGAACCACCTCTCGATGCAACATAGCAGATGCTCAGCATGCACAAAAGACTGGCCACAAACAATAAATCAGCGAGGGTACTAAGATAATTCAGCTTCAGCATTGAAAAAGTAAGCCTCAGCCATTTTCACAAAGAGGGAATTCAAGGAGTAGTTTCAAATCCTCCCTTGAGCTGGCCACGAGATGGACAGGATGTCTGTACAGCAGTGCAGGATGTCATGATCACACATTGTGACCCTACACGCACAACATGAAGGCAAATCACACAGTGCTGGGGAAAGGCAAGCACAAGTGCCTTTGAGAAAGAAAAAGTAGATGGGTCACTGCTAGTGTGACAAACCAGGGCTCTTTGGTATTGCCCCATCTCTTTGGCTCACATGTCCCTGCAAAGCCAAAGGATGAGGCTCTGAAGACATGGCAATCCCCATGCACAGAATGACCAGGCTGTGACCCTCCAGAACTTTAGCCACCACACACAGTGACATGCGCACTGGTTGCCAACCAAGGCAGGGAGGTGATGGGTTTCAGAAAGCTCAACGGTCTGACATCCCTAAGCAACCCTTTTTCAACATGAGAGAGAAGCTCAAAAAGTACAACAGGAAAAATAGGTTGTCTCACGGGCTTAAATCTGTGCAGTTAAGCTAGAGGTGGAGAGACACCAAGTTTTTTCAGAGGTGGTATAGTCCATTTTATCTGGGATCAGTGTAGGAAACCAGGGCCCACTCAGATCCTACCGTATGGGAATGGCTCAGAAACAACATCTTCCAGATGGTCCCCCTCAAACCGCCACAGAGCAATGGAAACACAGCAAATAAGAGCTGTGGCCACCACTGAAATGATCCATCAAAGACATGAACTCTGGCCTCCTTAAAAAAAAAAAAAAGAAAAAAAAAGAGAGAGAGAGAAATAAAAAGAGGAAAAGAAAACCAATACAAACAAAAAAGCCCCAGGTCCATTAATGAAAACTAAAGCACAAGGCAAGGGATGATGAAAACAAATAAAACTAGGGCTGTAAAATGCCTGGTATGTAAGATGTGTTGAAACTTGCTGCTGACAGCAGCTTGAGCAGACATTCACATGCAGCCGTTCAGAAGATGCGCAGTAATTACCTTCTCCGGGAGGCTGCATTATGATGATTTCTTTAAGCAGAGCACAATATCTCCAGCAACAGGATATAATTACAGCAAAGGATATGCCTCTTAACCTTTTTCTACCCCCCAGCTGGTTCAGGGAGCAGATCTGGGAGCCAGGGGCTCTGTGGGGAGGGTGAAAGTAGTTTACCCTGTGCTGCTGTACTCTTTACCTAGAGCCAAGCACGCTTCTGATGTGAGCTTGCGGTGGTGTTGCTCTCAAAGGAACATGATTCTCTCCCCCTTGGCTCTGGGTGAAACACTCCCAGCACTGCAGGGCTTTGACAGAGCTGGCAGCAGCCACCAGGCCACCGAAGGAGTTCAGCACAGTCAGCCTGCTCTGGGCTGACGCCTCGGCGGTAAATAAATAAACACCAAAAACAAACAGGAGAGAGAATGACTCAGAACTGGAACAAGCTGGCAGCCCTGGGAGGCAGCAGGACTTCCCACCTCCAGACTGGGACCTTCCTGGTCCCAATACCCCACACTACAGAGAGCTGAGGGGCTCTGAAGAAAAACCCAAGGCTCCCAGAAGAGGACTGGTACCATGACCAGCATGGGCCATGGTGTCTCCAGGGGATGGATATCACTTCCTGGTGATTTCCTGGCTCACTTGCAGCAGCCAAAATTCCAGAGTTGGTCCTCCCAGGACAGTTCTCTGGAAATGGCTGCTCTGCTCCACTTCCACAGCCCTCCTGCAGAGAAGCACAGGAAATCTTATTGCTGCAGCTGTTGGAATAATTTATATAAGGTCCAGAAACAGCAAGATGCAGGCAAGGACAGAGCCCTAACAGCTGTGTGCTCAGCTGAAGGACTCAGCCTTTCACATTGCCTCCATCCATTCCCAGTACTCACTTCTCCAGATTCCTCTGGAACAGTGAAGTATCCAACACAGTCAGTGGTGGTCAGTGAGGTTTGCTGCACTGCAAAAGCATCTCATGGTGAGGGGTCCCACTTGCAGAGCAGCAGGTAGGAGGTTGTGAGCACCACAAATTTCTTTTATTTATTTCAGTCTTCAATCCTGGAGGGAAAAAGCAAAGAGTTAAATCTTGCCCCCATACTTCTCCACCCCAAACCAAAAATGTAGTGCTGCATCTGACCCTATGCTCTGTCATTAACAGCCTACACACTGATTATCTGAAAATCAACATCAGATTTTTTCCAAAACCAGCCACAGTAGTAGTGCTCAGTGGCTTGGACTCTCCATGCCAGATACTGAGACCTGAGGATCTGAGAAGCTTTCAGAGGCCTTTTTCAAGACCCAGACAGGTTTCCATTACAAGATAGAGGATGTTTTTTTGTCATTGAGAGGCTGGAAATCTTTTCCTAATATGAAACAACTAAAATTAAAGAATAACCAACATTTTCCTCACTGGTCTGGAAACTGCATTACAAGTGAGAGTCAGCTTGGTGCAAGTTTGCAAGCTGTGATATCAGTAGGAGAATTTCCCTTCACATTTACAGAAGGAAATGAATTTTGCATCCGCCGGATGGCAGTGTAGGGAGAGCAATCATATTAGTCATAGTATTATTGTTTTCCCTTTAAGCATCTCAAAAGTCATTGCAGACACAGCAATTCATTGCTTATTAAGATCTCCCTGCATTACAACCAGGGGAAAAAAAAAATCTAGGTCTCATTAATAAACCATCTTCTAGGATCTCTACAAGACAGACTCTGATTAGCCAAGATCACTCAATAAATGGTTTGGCTTGTCTGACAAAGTGAAATGATTGATTGGAAAGAGTGTGCTTTAAATAGTTCAGTCTTTATAATAAAAGCAAAGACCTCAGATAGAAATACAAATAGTAAAGAGGCAGTATTTCTGCTTCTAGAGAAGATCACTCCATGTATCAGGATGGTGGGTGCTGGCAGCATACACAAAGTTCACTTCAGAGTTTTGACTGCACATCTGAACTATTTTAAGCCTGAAACAGCAACATCTTGTGCAGTTTCCCTTGTAAAGCACGTTGATGAGCAGGGAAGTCCGTTCTACTCCCAGACATAGCAACACAGTTATCAATTGCAGAGAGCAGATCTTTGTTTCCTGCATAGCATAAAACTGAATAATGAGGCTGAATGTTAAAATCCATGTCAACAGTATTGCAACATCATATAACCAAGAAGATGGTCCCAGAGCAATAAGACATGGGAAAAAACAGGGCTTGGGAAGCCAAGCCACCGGCCACCCTATTTCCACTAGAGGGCAATAGCAAATAAGCGACAGAAAACTGGAGCCAAGAAGTCGATTGCAAGAAACTGGTAAGAAATGGTCAAGTTGCGTTTCCGAGGCAGGAGCCGCGGCTGCCCGGTGCTCCCGGTCCCGGCGGTGCCGCACCTCTCCTGCAGCTCCAGCCCCGGCCCCCGGCGGCACAGCCTTGGTTCTTCGGGTTAGGCAGTAGAAAATATTCACAGATGGTTTTGGTCTAGAAAACAGCCAGAAGTAAAAGAAGTACCTTCAGCAGGATGTATTTAAGCATCACCAAATAGGTGCTCAGATGCCGCTCTGAACAGATGATTGATCCAACCTCCCATATTCAGTTCCAGATGTTGCAGAGAGCAAGAAAGATCAGGCTGCTGAAGTCTTTCCATCTCCCTCTTTGGTTTACCAAACAGAAGGTTTGGAGGTGATTTGATCTAAATCTGTTAACATTTCTCAGTGGGGGACTGTGAGAGATGCTAAAGGACTTCAAAAATATAATAAACAAAACTATAACCAGATCCAGCAGCTCAAAGTAAAAGCTGGAAAAAAATCGAGCTGGAAATAATACAAGTATTTAAAAACTAAAACTTGCAATAATGTCAGTAATTTATCACTTAAACAAATGATGTAGGGGAGAGTTTTGTTCTCCATCCTTAGAGCTCTTAAAACAAGATGTGCTGTCTTCCCAAAACATGTGCTGCAGCTTAACAGTGAATTATTAGCCTTGATGCAGACATTACAGGTACAGGTCTCATCTGAATGAGGCAGAAGGTGAGACTAGATTAACAGCATGGTCTCTTTGTGTAATTACAGTCTACAAATATCAAGGTTCTTGTCACAGAGAATTGTCTTTCTGCTGTAGGCACTGACTCCTACCTTGGCAAATTCACTTCATAGGCTGTGTCAACACAACAGTGACAGCAGCTCTGAGGACTGTCACATGGCCTTCAGCTAATGGGGCAGCTTCTGTTGCCCAGTCATTACCTGTCTCTACAAAGAAAAAGTCATGAGCCTCATCTACACCAAACTGTCCAGGGTCAACAGACAGACCATTCTGTACCCCAGCTGGAATGCTGGTTCCTGAGCTGTGGTACCAGCTGAGAAGAGACTTGGACAAGAGCTGATGCGTGAGAGTGATGGAGAAGAGGTGTGGGTCAGTTTCAATGTTTTGAAGCTTCCAGAGAGGCTTTCAAAAGCATCATACCACTGAAGCACTACCAGCCTCAGCCCAGCCCTTGTGAGCTGCAGGACAGACAGCACCAACAAAAACAAAAGCTCAGCCTTTCCTATCTGACACATGGAGCAGTGCTATTCCAGTTGTAATTTGCTTCCAACCTAACCAAATGCCAGTGCTTTACAAGACTGGACAGTTATAAAACAAGCCAAGTGTGATGATATTGCGTTGGCCTTTGCAATTACTCTGGGGCATTTCTCTGTGCAAGAAGCATGGGAAGGTGCAGGACTGAGGCAGACAGAAAGCAGAAGCCCACAGCACTCAGTGTTCATGCTCTTCTGTGGAGGAAGGGCTTGCAGATGCTTCTGAGTGTTTTGTCAAGGCTGGAAGGTGTTGCCAGCAACCCAAGGGAGCACTCTGGGAGGCAGCACAGGCATGGCACACTGCACCAGCCAGGGCACAATGGCCTGCTGCACTGAAATGGGAGTGCTGCCCTAGGGGACTACACCTGCCTGGCCCCCAAAGGTCCCCTCCCAAGGGGACTACACCCTGCCTTGAATAGCTCCACATGCTGGGCTGACGGCTCAGTTTTCTACTGGAAAAAAATAACACCAAATTGAAGCAAAAGGATTTGAGGGGTAAAGGAGTGTAGTAAGAATGTGTTTGGACATTGTACTATTGTGTAGGACAGGATATGCCCTAGTCCAATTTCCTCCAAGCATTGCCTCCATGACTTATCTGCAGCAAGTCTCCCCTCTCCTTCCTCTCACTAACCTCAGCCACCTGTAGGAACCCACAGATGTCTCCCACTGCTTTATTCAGGCTTCAGTTCTCATCTGTCTGCTCACATGTGATCTGTCTAATGTCTGCAGCCTACCCTTCATAAGGAAGCCACATCTGAGAGGCACTACTATTTATCCCAAGTGATCAGCAATTAAACCCAATCTCTTAGAATCAGTTTGCAACAAGAGAAATTCTACAAATCAACAGTTTGAACAACTTTTCTGGGCAGGTCATCTCCAAAGCAGAAGGTCTGGAGTGACTGTGGCTTTTCCCCTTCCCAGGGCTGAAAGGCTGTGAGATGTCCCTTTATCCACACACATATACAAAGCAAACACCATGATCCTGACAGTAAATGCTGGAACCAAGACCATGCTCCTGCTCTCTCCTACTCAATTTGCAGAACAGAAGAGAGGAGGTTATGGGGCAGCAAATCTGATACAGGCAGGTGTCAGACTAACACAGCGCTGGTGGAGGCAGGAAAGTGAAAGCATCTAGGTGGGAGTGGAAAGCCAAATTAGGGGTCAAAGGGTTAAGAGAAGAGAGCCCATTATTCATCACTACTACTGTGTTCCAGGCATAAGAAACATTTGGAGATAATTAGCGGGAGAACAGAACAATGCACTAGAGAAAGCAACAATGCCCTGGTTCAACCCAGCAGATGAGCTCTGTGCTCAGAGCAAATTGGTCTAAAATAAGTATTGCTCCATCTCAAAACCAGAAAGGTGTGACCTACTTCTCTGACCCTGGCATCAGCTGGCAGGAAGGGAATTGACAGAATGATTCTTCGTTCCCATCACTGGAAATCAAGCATATTCAGTTCCATTTCAGAAATAAAAGCCAACAGCTTTTCCAGCTGATTTGGGGTAACTAATAACACAGAATTGCACTCATTAATTAAGCTGGATTGTATTGTAAAGAGCTCCAAGGCAACAACGAAATGGACTCAATATTAACAGCTGTGATAGTGTCGGTGTTACTTAGAAGCCTTAACTAATAGCCTTAACATTTTCACATGTAAAGTATATTCTGTTTTTAAATTATTTCAAGGCCTTTTGTGAAATTATCCTCCCAAATAGTAGCACTTTTCAGAATTGCAAGTACAGCACCTAAATGCTAGGATCTATGCAAGATCTGGGAAGCACTTTGGTCCCTCTCAGATGAACATTCCCAGAGAATCAGTTACTCAGCTGTAGTTCTGAAAGTTATTTTCCAATGGTATTTAGAAGTTGCAGTGTCAAACTAGTTTGATTTTATTATGAACTGATTATTTGGGTATTGTCACTTAGTGAAGATACTCTTGGACAATGAGCTTGCTGATCACAGAGTTCATTCTCCAAAGAAGAAATGAATATTTCAAGTTTCAGTGTTTGGGGAAGGAGGCAATATTTTGAAGTCTCAAAAGAAATTAATTTGTCAGTGAACTTGTGGGCTACAATAATGTATTTTCATGTATCCTGATTCCCCAGTATTTGCCAACATAGAAAATCTTGAAAGCTCCTGGGTCCCAAAGTGTCTCAGTGAAAGTTGCATGGGCACTACCTTCATTTGGTAGGCACAAAAATTTCTGTCTATGGGCAGAAATTAAGGCATTAACATCTAATGAACAACTACTCTTTATAAGGGTACATCCCCCAAATATTTTCAAACCTTACACAAATCACAACCTTCAGCTGAACTGGCTTGAAAGCCACGCTGTTTCATGTTGTGAAGATGTGCTGAAGTGCAGGACCAGCCTGGAAGGTGGCAGCAGCCTGTCCCAATGGGAGAATGGTCACATAAGCAAGCCTGACATCCCTAGGAACTTCACATACGGAGGAGCAGGTCCCACTGCATCTGCTCTGTGCCATCCTCCTTTGCTAGATGGTCTATTTGAAAATGAAAGCAAATATACGCGACTGCAAGGCCAGACAAGTGCTGACATGAGTATTGCTGCTAAAAGGAGGTATTACCTCTAGTCCAGGAAGAATGAAGAGGAGTTGACAGCAAAGAAGGGCAAGAAATAAAAGCAGGAGGCAAAACAGTGTCAGGGACAATATTCCAAGCAAGAGAGCAGAAAACTAGTCCTTGTATTGGAGGACTCTACAGATCTGGATTCCTATTTGCTACCAGAAACTCCCTGCATGTCAGGGCCTATCTGGTACAATTTTATACATCCTGGGGAGAAGATAGTTGAAGAGATGACTGAGCTGAGGATACTGTGTTCCCAAAAGAAGTGGAAGAAGCCTATTGACAGTGTATCTTTCTGTTGCCAAATGGTCAAATCAGTAGTTGTAGAAACCTGGATATATTCACTGTGCTCTCCACATCAACTGGATAATAGTAATATTTTTGAGAGCAGCTTCCTCTGTGCCCATACCAGCTAAAAACTGCCTTTGGGAAAAGACCTTTGTCATCCCCACTTTGTCTGATGGTTCCAGTCACAAATTCTTTGGCGAAGGGACTGAGTAAGGCTCAGGACTTGTGTGAACATCACCCAGCACTTGGAAATACAGCATCAGTTTTGGCTTCTTGCAGCCGGCACCACATAAAATGCAGACTTAGCACCTTCAGCCTGGGATTTAGCAACAAGGTGTTTCAGTGACACCTGGAAAGAAGGCTGTCTGATCATATAGTAAGGCTGGGTTGAAAGATTTTAATACTGTTTTAGCAAGTCCAGCCTCCCCAAGTGGGAAAGCTGTCAGTGATTGGAAAGCCATTTACTGAATCTCTTTTCCTCTTTTCTGCCTTTCCTGCTCCAACAAGATCAGTTGATGCTTCTTATGTGAAGTGTCCCTTCCTACAAAAGCAGAAAATTATTTTTGGTTATGGACTTGGCCTGAGTAACAGATCAGCTGCAAAATGGATTGGTCCTGAGGTCAGATTCAATCTTAGAAAACAGTGGGAAGCATTCACTGCCCAAACTTTGTGATGGAAATGGATACCTTGCAGTAATTCTGACCTAAAGTATCTCCTCCTTTCAACAGTCTTTTCAGGCACCTTGAATAACCTGTGAGTATATCAATGCCAGTTCTCTATCAGTGGTGTTGGCTCCACCAGCAGCTCTCCATTCTCTTACTGGTATAAATGGTCACTTTCCTTCCAGACATATTAATCTCCAATAACTCAAGATTAGGAAGGAACTTCTTTTCTTCTCCTCCTTAGCATGTCAAATAGGAACATGACAAGTTTTTCAGAAAGTACCAAGAAGGGAAATAGTACGTAAGAAAGAAGAAAAAATTTAAAAAGGCCTTTTCTCAATGGATGTCACTTTCTGGCTGACACCTCAGGCTGATATTCAGCTATTTTGTACACAATGGGTTTCCAAAGCACTTAAACCTGATCCTCCATGATCTACTTCTACATTTTCAAATGGCTTTGTGAGACACAAGAATTGACAGGAATGGCAATAGATGTTATTCTTGTCTCTGCTAAATTGAGGGTGCCACCTGCAAAGACTCTTAAGTTCAGAACATTTACACTCCCAGACGAGCGTGCTGTGCCGCCTATTAGACTGAAGAGTTGTCATTTGCCAAATGCTAGGATTCTCTTAACTCGAAATAGGCACTGCAGAGAAGCATCAAGTTACAGCAAAAAGAAGAGCTCTGGCATCAACCTTTATCTTTTCCTTTAAAGAAATAGCACAGACCTTTAAAGTGAAACCAATAATGATTCAAGTTCCCATCTCCCCTTGCCTGCTAGGAACAAATCAGATCCACTGATGTTGGATGTCTGTTATTACTACTATCTAAACAAAGAAAATAGTAATAACTTAAAAAATGCAGCCAGAATTTGTAATCAGTAAATGTCCGAGAGCTTTTCAGAAAGGGCAGTATAATTATCTCAGTTCTATGACTGATTATCTGCATTTTAATAGTGGGATAACTAAGGCACAGGAAGAGGAATTAACTTGCTCAGCTGGCCAATGAAATACCAAGAAACAGGGTGAGATATCCTGAATTCCCATCAAGTGCCCTCCAGATAACACTCTTGCTAATATAATCAATTAGAAACATTACATATCACCCATCCTCAAAGAATTTCAGAAACAGTGAACAGACATCATCAGTATTAAACCGCTCTGGATTTCAGTATCCCATTGCATCATCTGCTTTGATCATCTTTGCTCTGTGCCTATAACTCAAGTAATTAATAGCTACCATTCTAAGAGGAGTGAGATAATTGACTTATCTAGCAATCACTTCAGAAAGATTATTATTAGAAATAGGTCTGCATTCTAAATATACACATGCCTCTAGATGAGCTAGGCCAAATACCAGCTACATGTGAAGCAATGCTGGCACTGAGGCCAGCACAGTCCAGGTGTTTGGGCACCTGTCCTGAGTGCACAAAGCTCATGTGCACCACTCTGCTGCACCTCTCCCAGTCTGGACAAGGCTTCTTTCCAGCAGCCCACCACCATAGCCTGACCCCACAAGAACCTTCATGGTCTCTCAGTCAAATCCCAAGAGCTGGAGTAGTTTTCTCTGTACTCTTGACAACACAGACCTTCCATGGCTTGGTCAAACACTCCTGGCTAAAATCAGGGAACATTGCAAAAGAACAGTAAAGTAAACCTGACAATAAAAGACTACAGCTAAAATATAACTGCTTCAGCTTGATTTCCAGGTCATCAGTTAAATGGGTAGGTGGTGCCTTCATAGAAAGCCATTAACAGGAGCTTCCTTTACATCCTGTACTTCATAGCAGCCAAAAAAATTACTCAGACAGCCCTTCACCTATCTTCTATCTGGCTAAAACAAATTAAAAAAAAATAATAAATTTTTTTAAAATTCTGTGTCTCCACACATTTCATGTAGATGGCAATAAGGCAGCCATGACATCCTCACTGACATTCTGTCAGAGAATTCAGGACAGGGAAAGAGCAATTAGCTCTGAGCAAGCAATATTTCAGTCACCAAAAACAAAGCATTGAAAATTACTAAAGCAATCTCAAAGATCTTGAATTATTACAAGAGAACCTGAGGTGGAAGCACAGAAACCCTCACAGATTATTACAGTCATCTGCTGGATTATAAATTTCTACCTTAAGTTGATTCCTTGTTGTGTGTGTGTTATTTCAGTAGGTTTCCTGTAACTACATTGAATTTAGAGCAATGCTAAATTAAAAAAAAAAAAATTAAAGTTCATAAAACCTCGCTGATTCTGCATGAAGCATTAGTATCAATAGCTGACACAAAAGGCAGAGCTGGAGGGGAAAGAAAGCATGGAGCTACTGCTTGTCTCTCCTGAGATATAAAAAGTGTGTAAAGGCCTCAGACCTCACACGTTCCTCTACCTAGAAAGCCAACAAGTTTCAGCATTACTGTCTCCTCATGCCGGTAGCAAAACACAGAACAAGGGGCATTTTAGATTATCTCAGCCTCCCTAACATTCCTCCTGCACAGCTCTAATTTGACCGTATTGATGTCTTCCTCAGAGGAGATAAAGTTGCCTTCCACAGAAAAATGCAAAGCAAAGGATAAAGACAGAAAGGACTGTAATTAACAAAGTCAGATTTTTTTTCTGCTCAGCAAGTAGGACTCTGTTCTGCAAGTTACTGTCTATACCTTTATACCAAATCACCTCTGATCTGCCTCCCACCATTGGAATTCAAAGCCAGTAAATGATGACTTTCTCGCATAATCGTTACACTTGGGGTTTTAACCAACTGAATACTAACCTCTAAAATGAAAGCTCAGTTATGAGTGTGCCTATATGCCTGATTTCATACATTGCTGTTATTTGACTCACCTAGAGTATTATGTGGCTGAAATCTTCTGACTAGTTTTTGGGAGTATGTGGCAAGCCTGAATTGGTGAGATCCAAACCTAACCATAGGGAACTTGCCTTAGAGTGTGCTGCTCACAGCACAGTACAGGCTATGGCAAGAAAGAGCCATTAATTAGGCAGCACCAATCCCACGGGTTTAACTCTGTTCCTCTCTACATCACATGTTCTGAACTGTCAAATTCAGGGATAATTATTTCCGCCTCCCCTTTGTCTTTTGGGTACAGCAGCTAATGGACAGACACTGATGGCAGCTTATATCTTACAGTAGAATATCTCTACTGATGAGCATGGCTCTCCTGAGGTAGTGTTTTGGAACAGCAGTCTCCAACAGAACTAAAGATCGCGTTCACGCTGTGTCACAGATTAGTGACTGTCAATGCAGCATCTTTCCTTCCTGAAAGCCTCTCTGCCCATTCCTTAGCCTGGCACAGAAACTAAGGACACAGCCATGCAAGGTGCTTAGCAGCTTCTGCCTCAGTGAAGGTAGGAAGAGTTTAAGGCACTTAGAATTAAGTCCCTAAAATAATTGATTGGCACAATAAACAGTAGTGATTGATCAAGCACATCCTCATGCCATCTTTGTAATTCCTATATTACAATCACCACCACCAAAGAAGGTGTTTCAGTTGGTCACTGCAAGGTAATTTCAGGCTCCTCTACTGTACTCTGCTTCCAAAACATTAGGGCATAAGCCAGCACCAATATTACAAATTAGATGGCAGCATACGTTAGGAATTTGCTGTAACTCCAGCCCTCAGTGACTAGCACAGCTTCAAGTGTAAACAAACAAAAGCTGCAATTTGCGCCAACTGTTTACTTTGATTATAAATCAGGATTAGCTTTGCCAGTACAAATTATGCCTCCCTTTGTCTTCAAGAAAGCTGGCCGTAGAGAAGAAGGGAGGCAATTTTTTTGTGTTAAATGATCTGTCTGATTGGATAGATCTTTTTAGCAGCTTTTACTTCTCCATCTATGACCAGGGATTTTACAGCATTTATTATATCACCCACCTTCCGACATTACTCAAACATAGATTTAGTCTGTATCCTCACTAGAAGTTAGGAAGACTGAGATCGATGTGCTGCTGCAAATGACAGCATGAATGCCAGTGAATGAGATCAAACAACTGGGCACTTTTTTGCCCTATTAATGTAAGTCGTGAAACTTCAATTCGGATTTGGGGTCGTTAAAGCAGAGTGCTTATTATTTTCTTGGCCATATAAAAGCTGAGCATTCCAGATGAGATTGCAGCTCCCAAATAATTCCCAGCATGGATGGACTAACGAACAGTGAAAATAAACTGCTACTGGCTTTGCTTACCGTACTAATGAAGAACTTCCTCATGGGATGCTGCTTTGCACAAGGCCTTGCACAGAGAGTGGGTTTTGAAGCCACAGGTGGGGACTCCCAACCCCAAGCATGGGACTCCCAATCAAGTGTGAGTCTGAAGCTTTCCCACTACCATCTTTGTTGTGTTTTTCTTCCAGTTGCTCCATCTGGAAGTCTTGCTTGTTTTTGCCATCTGACATTTCAACAGCCTGAAAATAAGCAAAACAACTCCTCTAAACAACCAAAATGTTTGATCAGATCCTTTATATAAATGAAATGCTAGTGTATGCCAGGCATCTGAACTTGGTAAAAATAAATGAGTGCTTCAAACCCACTATTGTTCTCAAGGTCCCTGACCTTCAAAACATCATTCTATTCTATTTGTAAACAACACAGACATGACAGAACATGTGAATACCACTTCACCCTTTGGTAACAGTATCTATCCCAAGACCTCAAAGTGTTCTGCAAACATTAGCTAAGCTTCTTATACCTCTAAAGAACTCCTACTCTTCTACAAATATTAGCTGAATCTCAACCTGCACCACTCAGCTCATAGGAGACTAGTGCTGTTCTCCAAGTTCAGAAAGGTTGAATACTGTGGTGAAGGTTATTCAAGAGTTTGTAAAATACTCAGGCAACAAGTTTATAAGTCTTCTAAGTATGCCTGGACTTCTAGAAGTTTGTCCAGAGTATCATCCAAACCTGTATGCTGCTTTTGGCAACTCTAATAATGTCAGACCCAAATCTAAACCAATCCAGATTTCACTTGAACAAGAAAAAGCAACCAGGAAAACCAAAACACTGTTTTAACCATACATCTTCCCACTACCTTTCCAAGTCCCATAGTCATTTATCCTTTTGTGTACACCCAGACTAAACCAAGGAATAGGAGGCCTCAACCTGCATTTAGCAAGGAACCAAACGAGGCACAGTGGCCGGGAGCAGCGCACACCACCCAGTTCAACACTGCAGGGATGAACGCAAGTTGAACTCAGCCAGGTTTCAGGCAAAGAGCAGCTCAGCACAGCTGCACTGGTACAGCTGGAATGGTTCCTAACCACAGATGCAGAAACACAAAGATAAGGCCATAGTAACTTCCATATGGTAAACAGCCTGAACTTCCTAGGAGGGCTCACTGGAGGCAATTCATTTCCAAGGCACAGAGAACGTGCTTGGCTTTGACTCATTGTCTCTCTTTTGCATCTTTTGCAAAACTGGTCATGGACATTTATGTAATGGAAGTTTTCAACACATTTTGTTAAAGTGCATCACTCCAAACTGAAGCTTACATTGATTTTGATTCCCTCTGGACTATGATTCCATCGGAGGGTAGGGACACCTTCCCTCTGTGTTGTTTTGGTCACCCAGACTTCCCAAGCAGCTCATCTACTTCAGTATTAACACAAGAAACTGGTAACAACAAATCTAGGGGCTCAGACCCTGCACACTGCAGAGTTGAAATACATAAAAAATTTCCAACTCTGCTTTCACTGGCTGTACATGACAATTTATTCCACCAGAGAATCAGTTATCTTCCTAAAGAAGGGATACTACTCTCTAGTAACATAAAATTTTACTCAGTCTAAGACGATAAATACAATGCCCAGTCTATAATTATAGATAACATGTAAGGTTGGAGTTTTTCCTCCAGAATTTTCTCTTCTATGTTTTATACAGTCTTCAATTGCATTGAACCTAAGTTGAAAGAGCTATTGATGACACAGGAGAAAGCAGTCAGTACGAGGTAAAAATTCTCTAGAGGTTACTTTTCTGTTGGCCAGAAGGGGCAGGTCTACACAGGTGTCGGCTTTTGGCATTTTTACAATATATTGTTGACTCTTGGAGTGCACTGTGACCACTACACAACACCAATAATGAATATTCTGAGAGCCTTCTAAGCACTCTAGGAGCAAAATGAGAAGGTCAATGAACAGCTTCATGACAGCCTGGTTCCCTCGGGATGGAAAAGTATTTGTTACTACAGTGCACTCAAAGCCACAGGTAAAATGCAGAGCAAAAAGTGAGAGCTAGGAGCCTGAACCAGCCAGACAAATTCAGAAAGGAAACAAAACCTGCATCATTACCTTGGGGCTGGGTGGGAAGGGTCAACACAAGTGAAGTGATGGATTGTATCCCTGAGTGTCTGCAGCCCAGGACTGGGTACCTTTCTGGGGGTAGAACAGAGGTCCCCACTTTGGGCAGAAGGGGAACCATGCAGATTTTGGTGGCTTCACTTACAGAGTTGATCAAACTAGAGCAGCCCATTTCAGCCTTCAAAGTGGGGAAGAAAAAAAAACCCAAGAGAGGCCTGACACACGCTTTCCTTATTCTGTGATTCAAACTGCTAGAAGGAGGAGAGAGTTCTCCAATCAATAGAAGTGATTTTTCAATCAGCAGAACTGGCACACAGGCCAAAAGGGTTGAGGAACACTTCTGCTCTTTGTAAGAGTCCTGCAGGATTCTCTCTTCCAAGAGGTCTGCTGGAGGTCCTGCTCAGGCTGGTGCTGTGCTCACTTCCCAGGCACTGTTGGCTATTCTGGGCCCTACTCCCATCACTGCACCACCAATGTCATGAATCTGGGTATGTGGCTAAACACTGCACCCTGAACATGGTTACCAGTCTTCAGGCTCCCCAAGGCTTGAAATGCTTCTGAGGCAAGACAGTGGGGAAGAGCCTCACAATCCTGGAGAATTTCCTTTTCTTCAAAAGCAGGTTAGGAAAGTGAGTCTGCCTCCTGTCTCAATAGGCTCCTCCAACTTTTCCCTGGCTAAAGAGCTTCTCTCAAATGTCTTCTTGGCCAGTATGATGGCAAGTGTTCATCTACTTGTGCTGCCCTACTGTAAATGGTATAGCTGAGTGCCCAGCTAGAATTACCCTGGCACAAGGCACAGGGAGAAGGACAGATTAGCTGATTGCTCTATTGCTCCCTTCTCATTGCACAGAGCCCCAGAGTCTACCCTGTGTGACTCCCTGAGCTGAACTGGCTCTGCAGGCTCCAAACTTGCCAGGTGAGTCCCTCCACCCTCCCGTGCCCACAGGTTACAACCAGCAGTGCCAAGAGTCCCCCGTACCATGGGCAGATTCCTGTTCTGCAGAATACTCTATAAATGTAAGCTAAGACACTCCCTGCCCTGAAACACTTTATGTTTCAGCAAAAAAGAAAAACAAAAGATGACAAAAAAAGGGATGGCCTTAACAAGAGAATACAGTTAATCCAAAACCCTGGTCTTTTACTGCAGAGCAATGCACAGCTTACCACCAGTGCTGCCAGCGGTGTTTGTGACAGACCAGTGGAGTCACAACACACCTGATGTGTCTGGTGCTTCCCATGGGCATGTGTACATTCAGAGAGAGCTTGGAGCTGGGAAACCTCATCTTTGATGTTGGGTACCAGGATGAACAGGAGATCTGCTTTCAAAACGGTGTCTTCATACCTATCCACTTATGTCACACCAGAGACTGCTCTTGAAGCAAGAGCAATTGCATAACATTCTCATCTTCACTTTCCTGCTGCCCATCCAGCCAGCCAGGAGGAGGTCACATCCCCTCTAAAATTTCTCTGCTTTGCAGCTCACTCCTACTTATTTCAGAAGAGCTGCCAGTGTTACATTCTTTTCATAGAACCCCAGGGAAGTTCTAACCTCAAAATTAAGCAAAGTCCTTTGAATATTTTCCAATTAACCTAAGATTGACACTAATGCTTTTCTCTTCATGTTTCCACTATTTGAACTGGATTTCTCCTGCACGCCTCAGTTTCCAGGCCTTTTGGACCATCAAAGATCTAAGTTATTCCTTTCCTAAAGATTACTCTGGTTTTAAAACCAAGAGACCCTTTTCTGCTAAGTTTGCTCTAGGTTGTGTCATTTAGTGAAAGAGATCAGAGAAGCCTCTCACCAGCAAAAATCCAGGGAAGATATCAATGAAGAGACAGCATGGCAGTTTTCTCATACACTAGCAATGAGGGCAAGTTAACACTGCTGAAAGCCTTCAGGGTTGCATTCTGCTCCCAGTCTCACAGCATAAAATATCCAGAGAAACAGAGATGACAGAGGGCTAGTTCTGTGTGTCTAGAGCCACACAGAGAGTGTCTAGAGCAGAGAGCATGTCTAGAGCAGAGAGCATAAGGACAATGCCATAAAAAAGTCAGCATTCAGGCAAGAGGCTGGAGGTAGCAGGCACTGTCCCACTCTGGGGCTTGCAGAAGCATGTTGGCCTTCAGGGGCCTGCAGGCACCACAGCTCGTTAGCCAAACTTTCTCTGAGTTAATGGTGATGCCAAAACACAGGAACCTTTCATTTGGCTAAAAAAGCAGTTCTGCCAGCAAAATTGCAGGCAGCTTCTGTGCAACCTGGAACAGAGGGAGGAGAAGGCTTCTCTTAAGAGGAGTAAGAAGGCTTACTCCAACACGGAATGAAGGAGCAGCACTGCCCACAGACACACAGCATGCAGGGAGCAGCCCAGCACTTTAGAGACAAAGTGTTTATGTCCTTTGTCGCTCGTTGTTGCTTAGGTAAGGCACATCTAAAAGCTATTGGGCAGATTGCCAACGTGTCCCAACTGCAGAGGTGGGGAGTTCCTAAGCACTTTCTGTCCATTAGCTTGCAAATGTCCCCCTGAAGATGGTAAAATATTGTTGCCCACACTTTATGGAAAGGAATAGCGAGGCACAGAGGGCCAAGTATCCCAGTTCTCACTCTGTACTTTCTAAACCATAAACAACAGTAATTCTTCCCACAGTTACTGGAAACAACAGGATCTTTCAGAAAAAGGGAAGCTGCCCCTTGCCTGGAACCAAGTAGCCAAGATCAGCTGGAGGTAGCAGCCTGCAGCCTATGCAGTGCCTGACATGGTTTTAACCCTGAGAACTTTTCCTCCAGCACATCTCTGGGGTCTTTTTCTGTACTCACAGAAACATTCTGTGCTCTGTATGCTCAAGGAGTTCACCTTCAATAAATAATCTGAACAAAGGGAGTTAGTGCTGGCACAGTTGCATGGGTTACTTCAGGGACAGTTTGCAGCAATGACAAACTCACCTTTGCTGGTGGCTACCTTCCTGGGAAGGAATCCAGCCCCCCAAAGAGGAACACTCAGTAATATCAGGAGACAAGAGCAATTTCATCCCCGTTAGTTAATATCAAACATAAAGGACACATTCCAGTACATAGCAAGCAGTCTTTGCCTCCTTGACAGACAGTTAAGGAAGATCTGGGGTTTAGAATCCTTAAATGACAAAACGGAAATATGTAAAAAGGAACATTTTTTCAGACTAATTGTAGGATAGCATTACTCAGACAGCATCAGGTTACTACCTGGAAAAATCCTGGGTCAGAGGCATATTATTGACCCAATCCAGAAAGCAAGCAGAGCGCCCCATGGGCAGTACTGAGGAGGACGTTGAGCAAAGTGGCCAACAGCATCCTTTCTGGTTTCAATAAAATAAAGTGTCATTCATTCTTCCTGTTGTGGAAAAAAACCAGAGAAAACAAAGTGTCATTCTGAAGGAAGAGCGGACTTCTTTGTCTTGGGTCAATGGACCAGCCTGAAGCTGTGCAGAGATTGCTGTTTAGTCTGCAGGTGTACTACAATAGGCTTCAGCAGCAAAGGCACACCTTCCCAGCACTGAAGTTAAGAGGATGAAGGAAAAGATGCATTCACCTCACAGTCCTTGAGAAATGATTGCATCCCTATGGAAACATGGCAAAAGGAAAATGAAACTTAGTAAGAGTCATGAACTTCTACAAGAGCAGCAGTCAGCTTGTCTATGAATGCACGTTTCCAGCTGGGCTAGCCCAAAGCTGATGGCAAAGATCAGGCTCATCCAGTAACTCCTCAGGCCCTCCATGGCACACAGCTGTGCTAGAACCAGCCCTGGGACAGCACACAGCCTGCCTTCACTTGGGCCAGGTCAGAAAAGAGAAGCTGATGGAGGGTACATGTAAGGATGGTGGATGTTCACAGAGCAGGGGTAAGGGAACCAGACAAGTCCTGTCTGACTTTGGCTCTCCCATAGATGCTCTGCATGGCCTTTTAACAAACACCTCCCTCACCTTCCCTTCTCTGCAAAGTCCTCTGTTTCTCCACGTGGAAAAAACTCAGGAATAAAAACTTTCCCCTCTACCATGAGCCAAATACACCAGTGATAGCAAAGCATATAATGGAAGTTATGCTGCCTAGAAGAGGCAAAAGTTCTCCCTTAAGATCCCCACCACCCCCGTGTTCCTGTGACATTTTCTGGTTCCTGGCAAAACCTGGATCAGAAAACAACTTCACTGCTAAATAAGTGCTAGTAGAAATAAGTAAACAGCCTTGCACTCTGTCATATTCCCTGAAAGACTGAGCACGCCAGCAAAGGCAGCACAGACTCTCACAGCAGTAAATAACCAAGCAGGCAGAGCAAACAAACTTTTAAAACCCCATATGTCAGAAAATCTCTCTGGAATGAAGAGGTAAAAACAGTTTCAGCAGAAAGGAGGAAGTTTTCACCTCTTCCTTTCTCCCCACTTCCCCAGCCCTTCCTTCCCTTGTTTACTTTGTTTCCCTGTTTTAAACCAAGTAAGAAAAGCTTTGGTATTTGTGGAACTGGGCTCTTTCTGTTTAACTCCAGCTGTGCCCACAGCCCGCATACTGGTTTGGTAGAATTTGCCCAGTCTGACAAAGTGGTTTCTCAAGCTTGAAATAAAACCATAGTGATTTTTACACTACTAAAATGAATGGCCCTTGACAGGGCTAGCAATTATCTATGAATTCCAAAGAAAAGGCTTGTTGCATGGCACAGCAACATGCTCAGCACAGCACTGTGGCAGAGGGATGCAGGGGCTTTCTGTGCTTTTGCTCTGGCATTTCAGCCTCTTTAGAAATATGACAGTGCTGGGAGATCCACAGCAAAAAAAAAAAACAAACAAAAAAACCCAAAAAAACAACAACAACAACACCACAAAAACCCAAAAAGAAACCCCCAAACATCCCACAGGAAAACAGCTCAGAGGATTTTTACCTGTCACAGGCATGGGGTTGGAAGGACTTCTTTGCTAGTCTCTGGTCAAGGAAGAAGCAGCACCCGAATTCAGAGGAAAAGCTCTTGCCAGGAGCACCAACCATAGGGCTCCTTGTGGAGGGGGGCTGCTGTCATGATCCCCACCATGAGATATCTGTACCTCTTTCTTAATGGGGAATACTTGCATACATAGACCCAGAAATAAAGAAGAAAGCAATTGGTTTCCTTATATTTGATTTAGGAGTGTCTGCTTGGGGATCTAACACCCAGCTGTTATCAGAGAGGCTCTCTGGCCTGCAACTGTGTTATCAGGTATCAGAGAGCCCCTTGGGCAGGGACTGTGGGAACAGATGCTGACCTCAGCCAGGCAGCAGGAAAACAAACCTCAGCACAAAAGGGCAGGACGCCACGAAATAAGACTCCTTGAGAAAGGAAACAAGGAGAAACCAAAGCTGAAATCTTGATGCTTCTAGGAGAAATGGAGAGGGATAACTGAACAGGATGAGACATGGCCAGCACAGGGTTGCACAAGGACAGGTTGAGGGTCTGAGCAGTGCCAGCAGGCTGGGCCAGCTGGGGAAGGAGAAGCAACACCACTGCTGCAACCAAGGGCTGCTTCCAGCGCGGCAAGCAAAACCTGTGAGTGCCAGCCACGCTGCTGCTTTGTTTGTCTGCTCACTGAGGTCTGGCAGACAGACTCTCCCTTCCATGTGTGCCTGGTCAGTGCCCAGCACAGCACCAAGGGCCTCTCAGTCCCGCTTGAAGGGAGAGAACAAACCTTTGCCCTGGATGAGACCAAAACAGGGAAGGTAGGTGGCCAGCCCATCCTGCTTTCATGTCTTTTCAGACTGAACATTTCGGAAGGAAAGTTTGCCTCAGATTGAGCCTCTGTCTGGGATTAATTCAGCTCAAATTTGTAGTCACCACAGGCAGCAGGGGAAGCTGCAATAGCTATTAGAGAACAAGCCAAAGAAGTAAAAGCAAGCAGAGACAAAGAATAACCCTTGCCCTCCCCCCAAAACAGAGAGGAGGCACAGGGATCCAAATTAAAAAGCAACTACTAGTGGCTAGTGCTAGCAAATCACTGTGGGCTGGCCAGAGCCTGGGTGCCAGCAAGCAGCTCTGGCACAGGAGTGTGGCACACCCTGCTCTGGTGTCCAGGCCCCAGCCAAGCAGTCCAGAGCTGACTGGGAAGGCCAGTGGAGCTGGGAGCTGCTGTGAACTGCAGCAAGGGGGAAAAGGGAGAGGAGCCCTGCCCCTGCTTCCCACCGCTGCTCTGCCAGAGGGAAGCAAGCCAGCTCACCTCCTGATATTGCTGCTGGCCAGGTGCCTCCAAGCTGTTGGTATTGGTCATTCTTTGGCTGGGGGATCTGAGTGGCCAAGATACCCAGAAAGATCAAACTGTGAAAAGAAACGAGGTCATTGCACAGTGGAGATAGGAAAAAAGAGAGGTGAGACAGGTCAGCAGCCGGCAGTAGCACCCAGGATTGGCTGAGATCCTCGCAGACCTTGTAGGCATAGGCACCACTGCCAGAACCTCAAGGAGACAGCAATCCTGTACCTGAAGGCTGGAGGTGGCATCCCCATCTGCTGCCCCATGCACCGCGCAGCAGCGCCGGGCGCCCGCGGTCCCTCCCCGCACGGCATCGCCCTTCGGACGGGAGGTGGCAGCAGATGGCCACCGACAGCATCTCCCGGGGACGCCTCAATACCCGCGGGAGAAACCCTCCCGGCTCCCAGCGACTGGGCAGGGACGGCAGGAGGTGCTCCCCAAGAGCATCCCTCCTCCCGGGATGCGCCGTCTCCCCCCTCCTGCCCGCTGGCTCCGAGCCCCCATCCGATTCCGCACACGCCACACCCTGGAAGTGCTTTGCCACAAGTTGATTTGTTTTAAAAACAGCCTTTATCGAGAAAACAGATGGCAGCAGCTAGGAAGCTCTGATTATTATTGATTAATGCAGAATTACAGTTGGCAGTAGGATATACGGGGAGCAGCAGAAATGAGTGCAGATATTAACCAAGGGAAGGGGGGGGGGGGAAATCATGGAGTAAAAGGAATCATAGAATCATTCAGGTTGGAAAGGACCTCTGAGATCACGGAGTCCAACCTTGGACCTAATGCTGCCAAGTCCACCATTAAACCATGGCCCTAAGCACCACATGTACAGTTTTTTAAGAACAGTTCCAGGGCAAGAGGAAGACATGCTATCCAAGTCTCAACAGGCTCTCAACAGTCAAGAATCATGCTCAGATAACATAAGGATCCACAAATGTTTGGCCCCTGCATCATCTGTCAGCTTTCACCAGAATAAAACTTTCTGAAGTTAAAAAAAAAAAAAAACAAAACAGTAACTGGAATTATTTTCCAACAATATGTAATTTCCATTTTCTTCTGCCATTTTGAGAAATACTAATGGGAAATCAGACCAGTCCAGCTGAAACAGGTAGTCCCAGAAACTAGTCCCTTCTGTATCCCTAGGGCTACCTTCCTCAGACCAATAAAACCTGAAAACCAGCTGGATTTTAGAGCTCCTACCAGTCATCTCTCCAGAGCCACACAGGAAGTTTGAGGGTTTGGTCATAGTGCACTGAAACAAAGACACAAAAGAGTATAGATGCCAGTACAAGGAATGGATTGGGACACCCTGTCAGGCAAGCCCCACCTTTCATCCCTTTTCCAGAGCCTGGTGCCTGGTCTCTCCAGTCTGTCCCCATTCAGATGCCTGTGTCACACAGCAACCTCCAGGCAGTGCACCACTGGTTTAATTGGCTCCTCTACACCAAGCAAAAGTTGAATTTGAAAGCAGTGATGTTTGAAAGTCACTCCTTCAACCATCCTTTTTTATTTCCGTGTGCCAGACCTCACTTCTGTCACCTGGTATCTACCCTTCCAACAGGAGAGGTTCACACACAGCTGTCTGCCAGAAGTGGCAACAGACAGAAATCAGCAGGCAGCTTTCATATCCTCTGCCTAGGAGAAACATACCTGCTTCCTAGGAGAGCCCCCTAGGAAATGTAAGGGATTGTGGAGTACAGTACGGAGTGGGAACTCAGAAAGTCACTGATAACCAAGCCTTGAGACACTGGGGATATAATATCTCCACTTAAAGAATTTCTGGTGTGGTTTTGGGGTTTTTTGGCAGGTGAAGTGTGTGTATCTGTTTTGTTTATTCTTTTTTAGATCTCAAGCAAGGAAAATTATATTGCCAAAAATCCATTAACTCCTCTTACCCTCAGAAAATACCATCACGTATCTAGGCCTGATCACATTTCCTGTCTCAAGGTAAGCTTAAGACTTTTGGCCCTATCCACAGTCAGTAGAAATGTTTTCACAGTATCTGTTTACGTGTTTATAGGCTATTCACAGTGCCCGTCTCTCCACCTGCAGAAGAACCCTTCAGATAGAGACTCCTTGATGGAACAGCAACTCACATGTGTTAAAATTTATTGGCTTTCACAAATCGTTTCAAATGTAACAAAGAAGGGGGAAGCAGAGGGACAGATCTTGAATCCAGTAGTAATAAAAGCCACAATCCAAAAGTGTGGTTTATTCTGTTTGCTTTTTTTAAAAAACAGATGTAAAATCTGTTTACTGAAGACTGTATTGAAGTGGAAGAAGTAGACTTGCCTGTTTTACAGGTTACTATGGAGATATCTTTCCCTTCATTACTCTGTAAACAGACCATGCTGCACAGAAGTGAGAAGTTCTTATTTTTGGCCATTCAAAAATTGCTTGTGATTAGAGCATTTCACGTGCTATGAACAAGTAAATATCTCTGGGTAATTCATTTTCTTAATCCCAAGTTTGGCCAAGGGAAACTGAACTCACCAAGAGATGAAAGTCAAAGATAAACATTTTACAGCATTACAATTCTACTTTTGAAGTCCCATCAGAGAACTGATGGCTTCACTTGCTACTAAGTTCCCAAAACCTTGGATATTTTTCCCCAGAATTACATAGGCAGATCCCATTAAGCATAAATAATCACAACCCTTTCTCCTCAAATATGTTTCTAAGAAATTATTGTGAATCACTGCACACACCATCGGTATGAAGGATATCAAAAATTGGTTCTCAATTCCCAATGGCCTTCAGGTCTCACCTACTATATTATTTTTACTTTTTTTTTTCTTTTAGATCATTACAGATAAACTAACATCCCTTTTCCCTAATCAACACCATGACAACATTGTTATCTATGGTCCATGGAGCTCCAAAAATATGCCTTCAACTTCACCCTTTTTATTTCACCAGCACTCTCAAAATACCCAAGATGTAGCACCTGTCCATCTTGGCCCTTCATACAGCTTCCTCTGTACCAACTTCTTGACACTTCACTACAGTTTGCAGAAACTACAAGATTTTTTATCTATTTCCATTGCTGAAACTGCAGTTTTCTTCTTTCTGTAAAGCTTCCCCAGAAATCAGAACTAGAAATAGGACAGAAAAAGCTGCAGCAATGGGTGAGGATTGAAACCAAATGAGAAAAGGTAGCAAAAGATCTGCAAGGTAGAAGCAGACAACCCACTGTGAAGGTGGCTCTGGCAGGAAACTTACTTGAGTCAACCAAATCCCAAGTCCCAAGCCACGTATGCAGCATTCCTGTTGCATATGTGGACAAAAGGACAACCTCCTTTTGGAGAGACAGCCACAAAGAGTGCTCCCACATAACCTGGGGACATTCATGTCAAAGGAACACAAAGCCCAAGAACTTTTGGTCATTTGAAGTGCTCAGATCACCGAGCAGTGACAGGACAGAGGAGGTCTCTGTAAGACACCATGAGGACACTACACATACAAATGAGACCTCTTGCTTTTCAAGACAGGAATAGCATTTGGGCAGATCTAAGTCATCTGAAATGAACCCTGCCAGACCGAACCCGCAAGCATTGGAGGTCTGAGTGCTGCAGGTACTTCCCAGCAGACAGTGGCATCAGTGCCAACAGAGCCTTGTGCCGAACCTTACAGGTCTTGTCTGTCCTTGTCACGGGGCACCAAAGCACAGGAGCAGAGAGGAATGTTGCACAGCTTAAGGTCTCTGCTGATGGAACCTGAGGATATAGGTTAAACCCAAAGAAAATGCCTCTCCCAAAAAGAATCCTCCCTTCTCCCCTTTCCAGATGCATAGAGCATCTGCTCAGTTATTTACTTTGCAAAACCACAGTTATTCCAATGCCTTTTTTTTTCACATGGAAATATGGATGATTACCAGAAAAACAAATAATTGGGATGGAGCCCAGTTGGATATCATTGAGGCAACTAAGTGAGTATGCCACATGGAGGAGGAGAAGAGAGAGAGAGAGTTACACAGTTAGGGATTGTCTGCTGTCACATTTAGGATAAACATGACAAGTAATAGCTGCTTGTCCTCCCGCTACTGAGGACAAACTAACCACTCACAGTCAGGAAAAAATTGACATCCGGGTTTTCTCAGAAAGAGATTTAAGAATCTGAAATAGGAAGTAACTTGAAAATACTCCCTTTTCTACAAATATTCATTTAAGCCCATAAACACACAAGTTTATTTTTCAATTCCATCATGTTTTTCAGATTTTAAACCTATGCTAAGATATTTTCTTAAAATGCATTTATATCTTCCTGGATTAGGTTTGGATTAGTCACCTCCTGGGGGAGATGAGATGTCTCTTGGTCTATTCAGCTCTTGTGAAGGAGATTACCCTCATTTTCACTAGCCACACAAAGCAAAAACTGCAGTAGCCTAAAGCTCAAAAATGAGACCCTGCCAGGTCAATACTCACATTTTAAATTGAAGTAAAGATGACCGAAAGATGAGGCTGGGTCAAGGCTAGGATGAGCATCTCTTTTCTGTCTCCATGTAAAGTACAAAGTTTCTCCACATGAGCACACGTGAAATATTCCAACCATCTGGAACTGAGAAAGGTCAAAGTCTACCTCATCTGCTCTCTGGTCCAGGTTTTTCTCCTGTCTAAAAGCATTCTCTCAGAAAAAAACCAAACTTCCTTAGCCAACAGCCTTTTTCTATTTTTCTCACAAATTTGTCCATAGCTGTCCCCATCTCAGATCATCACAGCATTGTGGGTCAGGACACTGAAGTGTTCACAAAGCAATATTGCAGATGTGAGAACCAGTGAAGGCCAGGGTCCAAGCCAGGTAATACACAGTGTCCTATGTCTTAGCTCTACCAAGAGGTAGAGAGAAGTGCAATAAAGAGACGCAGCGATGTCCAACAGGCACACTAGTCTTATTTAAACATAATACTGTTGGGAAGCACTTTGGGATGCTGCAGTCATTTATAGAGTGAAGCATACAGGGTTGAAGATTGCAGGATGGAAAAGTAGCCTTTGATCTACTGCCACTTTTCCCTCCTACCTCTCAGGATTCAAGGTTTTTGTAATCATACTCCTGGAGCTACCAATACTACTTCTGTCTCCAGTTCTTCTCAACAGCCACATACAGGCCTACACTGAAAGAACTTCCACTCATAGGCCATTTTCAGAGAAGTGTCTAAGAAAAACAGGTGTTCAGATCAAATGCACTCACTCAATAACTTACTTCTAGCCACAGCCCACATCTCTGAGATTCTTCACACATCAAAGACTCAGGGCACCAAACAAATTGGTCATTTTGCAAGTAACAAATAACACGGGCGTACATAAGTATAACAGATGCTTGTGGTATTCAGGGTGGGACTGACCAAAGAGAGCGATGAATAAGCAGCACTGTGAGCTCATGACTCAGATGCCATGTCCCCACTGGCCCACAGCAATAGACAACTTGCCTCAAACCCAATTCTCTTCAGATCCAGCTTGCATCTTTTTCACTACGGCCAGTGCTCTGAGTGCCTCAGGGAAGAAGAGATGAGGACATCCAGAGCCGACAGTGAGAAAACACTCTGAATTATTCATATCACTCAAATAGCAAAATTAAAATTAAACTACCTTACATGACAATGGGAGATATGCTAAAACTGAAGAAATTCCACAGCTACTTTTAAGTGCTACCCAACGAACTAAAGCTGGAATGAAACTCTTAATGGTTAAAAGGCTCACCTGTTTGTTTCCTCTGTGGATGGATATATTTCTTGTTTTGCCTACATTTATATCAAGTCTTTACATAACTGCTGGCTTCATACCCAAGGCTATCTCCCTGAATCAAAATCTCTCCCATACTGGTAGCAGAAGAATAGGCTGCCTCTAGCTTTTTAACTTGTTAATAATGAACTTGCTCTTGTCTGATTCTCCTTGTCCCCTTCTCCCTGTGCAATACCTGCCTGAGGAAGTACATGGCTTCTACATCAGTGTTCAAGTCAGTTTTCTGTACTTGCTTGGATGGCTGTCAGGGCCAGTTTTTGAGGTACAGTCTCCTTTTGATAACTCCCGACAGGCTCTGCTAGAGGAGAGCTGGTTCCCAAAATACATTTCTCTCACAAGTGTTTCTCTCACACTTGTTTTTCAGGGCTCTCCACTCAACAGTGTGGTAACGAGAGGCACTCCAGACTGGGTTTAATGCTACCATATGCTAGACAGCATGAGAATCCATACTGCAGGAGAGCAGCCGGTACATTTCCACGTTAACAGAAGCCTGATTGCAAATTGCATTTAGTCTCAACAGCTCAGTTCACTGCCCACAGATACCACGGGGGACTGTAAAGTTAGCAAGATGTGGGGGAGTACGGCTAAATTTTTCAAAAAGAACCTTGGCTGATCTGATGCTACAGACATTTGGAGCTGATGCCATGGAAGAAAGTTGCTGCTGTATTTCTTCTGCCATAAATGAATAAGAATAATAATGTCATGAGCTGTTAGTCAAATTGTGAACTCTTGCTAGGCTGGTGATTGTCTGCTGATACAAACAGCAGCGTTGGCACTGTCAAATGCTGCTCTTATAACTTGACAGCCAGCACATAAATGAAGTCAGAGAAGAGGAATTTACTCTTTCAAAATAGGTCAGCGTGAGAGGAGATGGGTTTCCAGTCTGAGTGTGCTGTGTCTCCCTGGGCTGGCTGCAAAATGTACCTCAGCTCTTACAGCAGACTTCCCGTAACTGAAGGTACAATAAGACTAAATGAATGAACTGAGAGAAAAACCGGCCCCATTGGATCCTCTCAGAACAGGTACAGGAGGAGAGCTCTCCCCTGCTTACTTGTGTATGACCAACCAAATCAACTTGGTAGCCTCTCTCCAAGGCCTTGCCACAAAAATACCCAGCTCAGCTCATGCTAATGGGCCTCCTAATAAGCAGACTGTGCAGGGAGGCCAAAGACTTCTCACTGCCTGGCCTGAGCCACAGGAGTACAGATCCAGGACAAGGTAAAGATGCCTGGCAATGTTTGTAGGGGTGGTACAGAGAGTTTCACTATGCAAAGCCCCTAGGCCAGTACTAATGCACAGATAACTTGAGCACTTTTAAATATTAAATGGAACCTGGATGCACAAGCACTGTGTGTAAACACAGCCCTTATACCACAGGATAAATGCTTTGCTTTATGTGAATCAGGTGAGGTCTTCTCCTCGCTTCTCTTTCTCTCACCAGAAGGCACCACACATTTCAGCTGCTTAGATCAGCATTGATAAACAAAATAGACAGCCTCTCAAGGCCTCCTTTCCAGTCTAGCATCTCTACAAAGCATTTGCAAATCCCTCAAGAATTAGGAAAATCTTTCCCCACCCCCACTGTATAGCCAATCCATAAAATTCACTGTTAGTGAAGGTCACCAAGTCAAATACTGTAGCTGGGTCATTTTATAGATATTAACAATCCCTGTAGCTATGAGAATAAAGACAAAAGTCATCTAAATCCTGCTCTTTAGGACATGAGCCAAATGTACGTCACGATCAGGAAGGAATTGCTCCCACACATGCATCACATAAGGGACTGCACTGCCCATCAAGTTCATGGTGTCATTAATCCCCCACCCCTCCCACCATGTGTTACCAGAAGCCACAGGAGCAGGCAGCAGAGTGCTGCGTACCACACTTCTGTAGTTTCACAGAGAAGTGACCACCAGCCAGAAGACACAGGGCTCCAGGTTGCTCAGGCATGAAAGCAATGGCATGATTCCCTAAAGCTCTGTGTCAGTGAGGTGGCAGCAGCTTCCATGCTCTGAGCTGCCTCATGCAGTTCCAGGAATTAAATGCTATAGCTCAGCAGCCCCCTGTGGAATTGGCTTTACATTTCCAGGCAACAATGCCACTGCCAGGCAAAAGGCATTTTTCAGACTCTCCCTCTAAACACATTCCCAGGAGTCAAGCATCCAAATGAAAAGAGAGAAAGAAGAGCCATTTTCTCAGGAGGTCTCCTAATAAACCCCAAACAACAACAACAACAAAAATATCACAGACAAGCTCAGGATTTCAGACAGTAAGAAAAATAGAAGCTCTCTCCAGCTCTGCTCACACCACAGGATGGGCACTACAAACTTGTTGGCAGGGGGCCCCATGCCTAGGGAGCTAGGAGGTTTTCATGAGGAGCTAGGATGATTCATATAGGGCTACCAAATATCAAGCTTCCACAACGAAGGCTTCTTCCTACCTCCAAAGCACCTGAAGTGCATTAGTCCCTTGCCTACGGATGCTCAAGAGAACAAGACAAAGCTCTCAGTGAGAGCTCTCAATCCCAGACCAATAGGAATTGCTGGGAGAAGACAGCCAAGTGCCCCAAGTTGTTGGAACCATCAGCAAGAAGCTTTGTATGAGAAGCAATCCTACTCAAGCAGGCAGCTGCTGAGCTGGCTGAGAGTAAGCCATGGAGCTGGCTCCTTCCTGGGTGTCCCATGAAGCATAACAAATCCATTTAGACCTGTAAAGTAGACATGAAAGTGGGGACCAGTTCCCAGCTGGAGCTAATTTCTCCCATGAAACTTGTTCCATGATTGCAGGCAACCGTGCTTCATAATATGAAGGTAGAAAATCCCCATCCTTTTATGCAGTTCTTGGCTTTCATTTTTCACTTCTTTTGTTATATAAATGGGTGGTTTAGTGTTTCTTTCCACTGCTTGGACTACTTTGTGAGGCCTCTGACTCCTTTTTGCCCTCCAGCATGGATGGTCATGTTGTGGTTCTGCTGCACCCCACGTTGTGTGCTGAGCAAGCCAAGGCCTACAGTGATCCAAAAGCTGAGGGTGAGCAATACTGAGCTTAGTGGCCAACTCTCATAGTCAGCTCTTTCACTGAGTCACACCTCATTACTCAGTCTTAATCACAGCTATCAGAGCTCCAACAAGGCACCCAGAAATATCACAGTCATAGAATGGTTGGGTTAAAGCACAGTTAATGAACATCTCATTCCAGCCCCTCTGCTGTGGGCAGGGAACCTTCCAGCAAATCAGGCTATTCAGGGCCCCATCCAGCCTAGTCTTGAACATCCTCTAGGGATGGCAAGTCCATAGCCTTCCTGGGCAACCTGTGCCAGTGTCTCACGACCCATACAGCAAAGAATTCCTTCCTAATATCTAAATCTAATCTAAACCTACCCTCCATCTTACAGCCATTCCCCCTTGTCCTATCAGTACATGCCCTCTCCAGGGACTTTTCACCCTAAGTAATAACAGCATTCCCAGGAATAGCCCCATCCTGAATTCCAGAGGCATGAGGGGAAGTTAAGTGGATTCCTGAAGCTCACCAAAGAATTGTTGCTCCAAGCAAAGTTGTGAAGCTGCAATGAACTCTCAGAGTGGGCAAGATTGACTGTTTCCTTATGACTGTGAGCAGCAAAGACCAGGGCTCCATTAGCGCTCTCTGTAGTATGGAGACTTACTTTAGGCATTATCAGTAAATAAAAAAACCTAAGAAATCTAATCCTAACCTCCACTGTGGAGATTCTCCTAGTAATGGGATCCATCATTATTTCCTGCACTGAGCCATGCTTCCTCTTCTTTCTCCCATTCACCAGTCTCACCTGTGTTTTTGATCAGTCTACCTCAGGCTTCTGCACATGACTTTCCTTAAGAACTTCAATTCTTGCTGTAGGTTTTACAGGTTTGGTCTGAGCAGCTAAACCAGGGATGTGTCTAATATGATCATAAAAGGGTAGGATTTTGGTTAATGCATATACTAGAAAAGAGAGAACTGTGTAGCCCGTATTAATTCTTTTGGAGCAAGATGTTAAGACAAGTATTTTCCACACTTTGGAAAAAGGCCCTGAAATCAAATGTTGTGGTTGAGAATATCTGCCAGGCTCTAGTCATGTCCATCTGATTGACATTTCCCATTTCAATAAGCCCCTTCATCTGGGAGCAACAACACCAAAGACAAACCTGTTCAGCCTCACCCATATTCTCATCCCATCAGGGGAAATATCAGGAGGATTTGCTGGCAGATAATTAACACAATGAAACTGTTTTTCCTTTTTTTTTTTTTTTTTTGGAAGGAAGAAATGTATAATTTGGCAACACACACCCTCCATAGACATGTCATGCAAGGCATCTCCTTAGCACTATGGGGACCCTGTGAACTCTTTGTCCTCTAAAGCCCAAGATCCTGCTCTAAAATATGGAACTTGAGGAGGATAATTTAGCTTATTTTTGTTATTAACAAACAATTTCCAGTCTCCTTCTCCAAAACAGCTGAACCACTTTAACTGGAACTTTCAAAAACACAAAGAAAGCAAAAACAAAACCAAGACCAAAATGAGAGAGAGGAATGACCTTTTGCATAGTAGGCATCAGCTGAAGCAGTGAAGCAGTTAAAGTCTGCAACCTGGGAGCTCTTGCAAACACTGGCTATTCATGGAAAAGCCTTAACCTGGTTGGTGATCCTGACATCTCTACCTGTAATGCTATGCTGTAAGGACTGACACTCTGCTGAATGGCCTGCACCACAGAGAAGAATTACATACCCCTGCTGCATAAAGGGAATATCCCAGGCCTAAATTCAGCTGTTGGCTTAACTGCAGATGCAAGGTTTCACTCAAATGAGAGCAATTCTGCCCTGGACAAGGTATTGCAACTTGTCTACTGCACCATCACCTCACCTCATTTCACACTGCACAGAGAAAGTCACTCTAAAGATTAGAGTAGGACTAATCTGGGTGCCAGCCAAGCTTCCTCAGCAGGAGACAACTTTTTTTCAGAATTAAACAAACAAACAAAAAACCCAAATCAACCAGACAAACAAGCAAAAAAAAAAAAAAAAAAAAAAACCACAAAAAAAGTGTGACTGCCACTCTAGAACTCATGCCTTCTTAGCTCATTTACTGACCAGGAACCATGTTAACAGCTGTAACTCAATTAGTTCTTCAGAGCTTTTACTCGGCCTCTGCACCTAGTCTTTAAAACTTCCCCTCTGAGTTGAACTCACACTCCAAAGGAAAAAAAAAAAAATCAAAAACTGAAAAAATAACAAACACTATGTATTACCTACAAAAGCTCTTGTATTGTCCAGCAAACAAAGGCTGCCTGCTTTGGGCTCTTGCTGTTTGGTACCTACAGACAGCAGCTGTTCTCCCTTTGCGTCATTCTGTCCACACCCAGACAGTTACAAAATACAGAGTGCAAATAATGACAAGTTGTACCTGGATATCTAGCAGAGATCAACTCAAAATGGATGTTTTCTGTGGCTTAAGGGTGATGTACCTGCCATGCTTCAACAGAACAACTCCTTGACATCCATTCTGGGAGCTTTTTCAATACCAAGGATGCTGTAGGAGAAAAACAGAAAACCCACAATGCAGAACTAATTTCATATTGTTCTGATTTAGGGACTGAACAGCTCTGTCCATGAGACATTTTAGTTCAGGTCTCATCCATAGCACTAGTTCAACTCCCCTTGGTGATGTCTGTGGCTTGGGACTTCACTCTTAGCTTACTGCTGTGTGAGCAGGCTACCAGATACAACCTCCATTACTAAAATGTTCTTATCTCAACCCATGAGGTTTACATTTTTTTTCTTCTATTTTCCTCTTCACCAGGGACAAGGGAATGAGGGCTGTGTGGTACTTGACTGCCAGGTGGGATTAAATCATTACACCCTCACAAACACAGGTTTTCCTGGGGCAAGCTGCCTGATCGTGTTCCAGAGCACCATGTACCTCTGCACAGAAAGTCACAGGCCATCCAAACCAAAAGCATGGAGCTCATGTCTCCTAAGTGGGCTAGGCATACCTGGGGGTGGCAGAGGAGAGTCCTCCTGGGACAGCCTCTGACAATGCCCCAAGACAACAGATCTGTGTTGGCCTTTACTGCACTGTGGACACATCACAAGCTCTAGACATAAAAGCAGCTAGCTGGAAACTCAATGGACGTCTAAGGGTTAACCTGCACTTGTTTGATTGTCAAGCACCTGAGATATGACGACAACACATTGGCACACTGTAATTGCAACATATTATTAAGTACCTTCAGTCCCCAAAGGCTAAGACACTTTTGAAAAAATAATAAAGCTAATGCACATAATAGCCTGTGCCTTGTTATTTAAGAAACCTCTTCCCGGCATTGGACGTCGACAGGACGTGTAAATGCACTTTCTCCAATAACTATGCACAAGGAGCAGTTTGATGGAGTGCCAGAAAGCACAATGAGTGTTCTACCTTAGCAATGTACTGAAGATGACATGTTCCCTTTAGAACTAATTGCTTTATTCAAAAAAAAAAAAAAAAAAAAAAAAAAAGCCATTTACTAAATCCTAGCCTGGTCTCTCCCCTTGATGAGCAATTTTAGGCTGCACATCAGAGCTTTTGTTTGTTGCTAAAAGACAGGGAGAAAAGGCATGTTTTGTTAAGTAATTTTAATTTTTGTATTTAATGGAAAATAGTTCAGAAGGGTATTTTTCATTATACTACGTGAATATTTGCATTATATATTCTGCTGGGCCTTCCCTTATGTGACTTAAGGCTGACAAGTTCAGACTGTCAGAGACAACGCTTTGCATCTAATAAATTACCCTACACCAAGATCCAGTTATAACTATTGACACAGACCAAGCTATACCTCTGAAAGTCAGAAAATACTTATTATCCTTGTTCTGCATTCTCAAATGCAGAATAGGAAAGCACTTCAAGAACTGCTTCCAAAATTCACTGCATTCTTACTGTCAAACTGCTTCCCACTTCTCTACATTAATAAATAAATAAATCAGGAATTCCTCTTCTTGTGCCTTCAAGAGAGAAATGTAATGACTTCATAGACAAATCAATGCCATTTCCAACAGAACTATTTCTTTTTTTTTTCCTCCCTACTTAGAAAAATTAGAATAATTTCACAACGAGCCCTAGGGAACAAGCTCATGAAAATGCACAGAGAAAACAACATGAGGAAAAGTGTTTGGTTATATATTTCAGGAGGCAGGAAATAGGCCTATCTGCTGCTCTGCGAGCAGTGAGAATAATTATGCATGTATTTGCTGCATCCCATAATCATTATCACCATAAAGATGACATTTCATGGCTGAGTTGAGAATGTGTCTTTCCCAAAATTATTTTTTGTTTGGAAGGAGAAATTATTTGAAATAATGTCTAGGGAAGATTGATATAGGAAAGCATAGATTTGAGAGTCAGACACTCTAGAGTCAAAACCCTATCACCAGCTCTCTAAATAATTCTATTATATTGTTAATTCCACCTCAGCAAAATGGCAACACATCTGTCTGTAGCAGAGTCCCAGGCTACTGAGAATTTCTGTTAGATATTATAAACTGGTGCATTGATATAAACTACTCAGACTGTTTGCATAGGTGAGCTCTTCTGGGCTTTGTAAAACCTTGGTCAGATTTGGAAGGGGAAGACAACTCTCTTCATCATTTGATCCTGGTGAAACTGTCCAGGGCCCAGTCATTGCCTTGCTATGGAATGACAGGCACTAAGAACAGGAGAAACCACAAAGGAGTTGTGTTTCTCAGGTGCACCTCTCCCTCCTTCAGACAACCCAGAAGCAAAAAGCTCATCTCAGTGGTAAGGGATAGGACAGGAGGAAGAAGGACGAGCTTGAGGCACAGTAGGCCCAGCAGACATCCCTTCCCCAGGAGTATTTCCACCCACCGGCTCATGGCTAGTGCCAAAGATGCACCAAAGCCCTGCTGTCAAGGGGATGACATACCCAGTTGCTCTGGCTGAACATGCTGCTGGATTCCTACAGCAGAGATTTGCTGCTCCAGAGCCAACCAGGCTCACAGACCTACCCATGTCTCCTCTGCAGTATCCCACTCTGCTTTTCTTGCTGGTTCTACATTAGACCATGATAATCAGTCACAGAACCATGTCTCATCGCCTTTTCTTACTGTGATGGTGCTAAACCTAGCCCTATTCAGTACTGATTCTCCAGCTTGGGTGGAGTAAAGATCAGGACACAGCTGGACCTGTAGCAGTTTCTCCATGAGATAAATGAAGTGATTCGCCTAAAGTCTTATGGTTAGAAACAGCCATGACTTCCTACATGGCAGTCCAGTTTGTCTCCCTTTTTCTGGTAGTCCTAACAATTTCATGTTTTTCTTCAAAGGACTTGAACTCCAAAAAGTTTTTTAAAAAGCTAATTTCCATTTTCATGGAAAGACACTGGGGCCCTGTTTATGACAGATTTTAAAGATAAATGAGTGCAAATAAACCCTCACCTCATGAAGAGATGTATTGTCATATTAGGCATGAGGACCTCGTTAATGGGTGCTCTGGATCACAACACTCCTTTGCCCAATATTCCAGTGGGACTCTGGCTTTCTGATCCACACCAGCTTCTCACAGCCAAGAGGTTTATACAGGCTGATTGGCCTGCTATGCAAGAGCTCAGAGCAAACCTTACTTTGCAAATGGTTCCTTGTGGCTAAGTAGTACCTAAATCTTAATGCTGGGAACAAGTGCCTGCAAAAGAGTAGTTTTCGATGCAATGAAGGCTCAAGATCTAAATTAGCCACAAGCCTGCCTTTGTGTGCCTAGCACACACAGATCAGCAATCCTTGCTTCTCTGCTACATAAGTATGTAGCAACTACTTGCAAATGCAAAGCATATTTCTCCAGGTGTCCTGTGCAGTACAGTACACACTGTGCAGAGAACTGCTACCAAACTTCAAGCCAGGACAAACTGCTGGCTGGACAAGAAAGCAACATTTACCCAACAATATGATGTCACTTGTGCATTTGGGGGAGGAAGAGAAAAATCTGGATTTGTTCTGGCCATAAATGAGGACACAGCTTGAAATTAATTGATCGTGAGTCCATTCAGAGTAACAGCTTGATCCAGTTCCAGCAAAATCCTATGGCAAAACTCTGGTGCAAAACACTGAGCATACCAGACTTTCTTCCTAAAGACTTTAGCTCACACTTCACTGTTTAGAAGCAGTCAGACCCTTCCTGTCACATTGCTGGGGAAGTTTTGACCAGCCATTCAGACCTGGGCTCTCCTGGTGGTAGGGATTGGAAGAGGAAAAGTAGGCTGATGAGTAAAAAGTTTTCTCTGTTTAAAGATTTAGATTAGAGAAACAAATTAATTAGGATGAAACCTGCATGAAGATCCTTCAGCCAGGAATCCACTCTACAGCTTGTTCTTTCCTTCTACCTGTATCATCTCTACAATCACAGCATTTCAGCATTTTAGAACCTCACATTATACCTAGTCTTTGAGGCACAAAGACATTTGCTTTCAAGAGATACATCTCTGCAGAATTACTTTAGGTGCCCTAAGAGTGGTATTCTGCAGGATAACCCTTTTCCTTGCATGTCCAGTCTTCATTTTCTGCAACACACTTTTTCCTACTCTTTGCTTTGCTTTTCCCCACTGATACCTTACACTCAGCTCACAAAGCAAAGCTCAGCCAGACTGTTTTACTGCCATTTACAATCAATTTAACTTCCTGGCTCTGGGGCACCTTTTGCTGGTCTTGTGACCACTGCCACACAGTTCTGTTTAAATCCAGAATAATTTGCTGAAGTGGAAATTAAACCATTGTTCTTTTGATGCCAATAAACCAAAGTGCTGACAATTGGAACAATCATTCCAGCAAAATGGTCAGGAGTATCCACGTTTGTCATCCAGATAAAGAGTGCTCAATTCATAAAAAGCC